>NW_025763548.1:1200000-2400000 GCF_020744255.1 Microdochium trichocladiopsis
CTTGCGTACGGAGTAGGGGTCCTTCTCGGTGTCAGTGTAACGGTGGTGAGCACGGTGGCCACGAGACCACCAGCGGATAGATCCCTGGACGGAGCCGGAGCCACAGGCAGCGAGCCAGACCTTCAGAGGAAGGGTGGCCTTGTAGGAAGTGTGAGCCCAGAGACGGTGGTAACCTGTTGGTGATTCAATGTCAGTATTCGTACCAAGACGAGGAATGCCTTTTTGGATGTGTTGTATAACCTACCAGCCGTAATGCCAAGACCAGTCTGAACGTAGTACCAGACCGTGAAGATGGCAGTCTTCTTCTCAAGCGGCGTCCAGTAGGCGGTGATGAGGCCGGCAAGAGGGACGAAGAGGATGAAGATGCAGTTGAGCCAGTTGATGTGCTTGTACCAGTTGCTGGCGGTGATGGGCATCTCGGTGATGTGAGGCTTCTTGAGATCCTGGGCTGCTCCGCGGAGGGGCTTGTACTCGCGGGTGCCGTCGTCGAGGACGGCCGCAGCCTCAGGCTTAGTCGCAGACGCCGCCATGTTGGGTGAGGATGTCGAAGTGGTTGCCAAGGGGAGAAGTTGGCGGAGGGAAGAGGTTGGAGTGAGAGAGTGAGTAGGAGCCGGGTGAGAAGGCACGGGTAGGGGTAAGTATTTATTGTCCAGACCAGCTGGGGGGGTGCGGTGTATGGTTTGGGGGAGTGGCGTGGCGGGTGGAGGAGGAGGCGGGCAGCCGAGGAGGAAGCCGGGTGAGGATCCTGGACAACAAAAGACCCTGGGGTGGAGAAGCGTCGAGATGGATGGCCTGGTGTGGTTTGATGTTTGAGCATGGGCTGTTTCTGCCCGTGTAAGTCGTGGCCAGGGCTGGGCGCGCCGGGACCCACGGTGTGGCTACATGCTCCCCCAGGGTAGAAAACGATCCAAGTACTTTGGTCCAATGTCACTTTGCTCTCAACCTTGCCCAGAGATCTGCACAATGTCACTCTCAGTCAAACTACCTCCCACCGCCACCAGCCTAGTTAGTGATTTCAATGCAACAGATCTGCCCAGCCACCGCAAGTATCCGATGAGAGACCTCTGCGCAGGGAGGGCATGCGAAACAGGAGGAGGGGGGGGATGAGTCCGGGGCGCGCGTTGCGGGCCTCAATGTCGCCTCCTCCAGCACACTGCCGGCCCGGACCAGGTCTAGAGCTGCTGATCTTGGCTTGTGCCCCCGGCATCTGTCCCGGAGCCACGAGAATTGTTGCGGCCTGCCAGACACCCTATCTGGTAGCTACCAACCCTCTGTACTCTTTTTCCTAGGCAGACACGCAATCGCACAAGGGCCAACAACTTCCACGACGCTAAGAACAAGGCAGTAGTAGGTACATGTGTGCCATGTGACGGGCACTCTGATATCTGCTGCCTGCGGGTACCAACCGGTTGGTCGGCCAAGCACCGCAAAGCACGGGGAGGCAGGCTTGTGACAGCACGGGAGACTTGGCTATCGGTACATCCTGTCCCCCGACTCGGAACAACGCCTGCAAGCGCCCAACGCACCCAAGCAGAAACGCTGCAAGAGAAGGGGGACAAAAAAAAAAGTCTGTTCGGCATAGAAGGAGGCAGCTTCTGGAATTTTGTTGAATTGTTGGGGCGAGTGGAGCCGGTGGCGGGCAGCTCTGGCCAATGAACTTACACTGACGTTGAAGAAAGCGTCGCGCGGTTGCCCCTTTGGGCCGGTCTTCCCTGGTGCCCCGGTCGTCCCTGCCGCGGGAACCCATGCGGTCGCACCTCGCGCCGCCTGTCCGCCTCGGCTGAGCTGCTCTTGTCCCCGGCCGGCTTGCACGGCTGTGATGGCATCCAGCTGCAACAACATGTGCCACGCGTGCAGTGCACTTGCGAGGCATTGTCCGATCAGCAGCTCACACCATATCGAACGGTTCGAGTTCAACATGACGCACAAAGATCAAGAGTGAGCCAGCACAACCATCGGTGTCGTCACGAGGCCGGCCGGGCCATTGTTGTTGGGCCGGGCCAAAGGATTCGCTGTGATCCTCGCGCCCAGAGTGGCTGCATGAGCTCGCTAGCTTCTCTGTCGGCAGCTTCAGAGTGTCGGTCTGCAAACTGCAAGCAGTACTTGGTGGCTCCAGCACCGAACCATGGCATGGCGGAGCTGGGACCTGCATTGTCACTTTGCTAGCGCGTCGCCCTGGCCGATCCGACGGGCCAACGTTTGAACGACTGCCAGCGAGCACAGCACTATCCCCAATTCGTGGGCCAGGCGGCGAGAAGTCTGCAGTACGCCTCTCTGACTATCTCTAACTATGCGGGTGCCCAGGATTTGACAGCGTCGAGTTCTGCAAGAAAGAGCACACGCGGCCTCAAACGCTGGTCGAGCAATGGGGCCCTGGCACTTCAGGCAGCAGAGTGAACATCGCACGATATCAAGCAAAACTACCTCGGCAGGTGCATGAGTTGCCTGTGAAGATGACCTAGGCCCCGAGCCTACTACGACGCATAGACAACATCATCACCGTCATCACGACTCGGTGCCCAAGCATCGTTGATATCTCGATGGATGCCGCTGACCAGGGGATGTCGCAACCCCGCAGCCATGCAGCCCTGTCGTCCTAGATCCCTGCCCACGCACCCGTCTCTCTCCACACTTTCTCCCAACAAACACAATGGGGCCACACGTCTTGCACGTGCGAGAAGGTGCGCCACACAGCCAGACACCCGCAATCGCCAGTGGCCGAGACAACTTCTGCAAGCTCTGAAGCTGTCTTTGCGCAAAACCACCAGGCCCCACCTCCTGCCCCCATGCCCACCCATCCCATCAGCAACGCTACTTCACTCCATCAAGCTCGGCTCGTGCCCTCACCTCAAGACTCCAAGAGTTGTCGGTGACCCATTTATTCATCTTCTGACATGTGCTTCCCAGCTGTTGTTGGATGACGAGATATGGAGTACATGGTGGCCAGGTCTCCACCTTCCAGGCACCACATAGCTTGCAAGCTACCATCTCAGCACTCTGGCCCAACAACGTCGGCACGACCATCTACTGCAGACGAATAGAAAAACATGTGAACGTCAACAAGCTTCCTGGCTGCGATTCTGCTCGGAAGCCCCAGCTCCCCACAATTTTCTCCGTACATGACAATGAGCAAGACCTCGCCTTTCACGGCGTTTCCAGACTGAGAAGCGGCAGACGAGCTCGAACGAGCGACACTTGAAGCAAATGGATGCCGGCAGGCGAACCAGGCACCAATGAACCACCTGATCACTGATCTGCGCACTTTGGTGCTCAAGCTTTCGTCATCTTTATCAGTGGCGAAGTGTGACCGACCCTTGATTTTATTCCACGACGCTGCTTTGATGATTGGCATGCATCCTGAATCGCAAACTGTGCCTTTATTCGAAGAGCAATATAGCCGGCACCATGCCCGCTAGGCAAGGTTTCCAGAGCAAATCTGCGCCACATTGTGCATGTGCCGGCATACTCAGTCGCGGAACAATGCCAGGATGACGTACGTCCCTTGCGGAGAACGTTGTAATGCGCCATTGCAGAAGTGGTGGCTCTACCTCGAATCAGCACTGCCTACAATACGACACGTGAGAAAGTTTGGTTCTTGGGATGATCAGTACAATCACAAAAAGCAACATCTTCCGTATACCCAGGCCAGGTACGACCATCGCAATCACAAGGTGGTTTTCAGGCAACTACTGCAAGAGCATCAGTGCATCTCTACGATTGTGAAAGCGAAATGCGGTAAAAGGCCAGGTTTGGAGGTCTGTACTTGACCAGGGATAAGCCGCTGACTTAGCACATTCCGAGAAATCCCGTTCTCGGATCACGAACATCGCACATTCTAATCCTCCGTGGCGCAATTGGCTAGCGCGTCTGACTGTTACTGCTCTGGGTCTTTCTTCGAGATCCTCCCAAAGTGGAACGCAATCAGGAGGTTGACAGTTCAAGCCTGTCCGGGGGAGCGTGCGGTCTAGTGATACACAGCTACTATATCCGCTAAATATTTCTTTTCCTCCGTGGCGCAATTGGCTAGCGCGTCTGACTGTTATATCTGAGCTTCACAGCTCACGATGGGCATCAGGAGGTTGACAGTTCAAGCCTGTCCGGGGGAGATGATTTCTCTTTTTGTTGTTCCCGGAGCCTGGCATCCTCTCAAGCAATAAATAGAGTGGACCATCATCGCTCTTTTGCCGCAGGGCATGTCGTGGTGAGTGACTATGATCACTGGAGGCGGCCGACTGTTCAAGGACTTGCTAATAGTTGACACATTATTCAAACAGAGCTTGTGCTCCGAGTTGGCAAGCTGGCAAAGACGCGCGTCTTAAAAATTATGGATGGTCATGTGATCTTTTCAAGCCTCGCTCATTACAGTCGTTCATATTATGCTACAGGATATCTTGGCATGTTCCACCAATGCTCTTCTCTTGAGTGCCTCGTTGAGCACATCCTCTCCTCCAAGCCGAGTGCACACCTCCAACCATCAACCCGCAATCATTGCTCGTCAAGTTAGGACCATTCATCAAATCAAAGTGCCAGCGAGGCGAATGGAATATCGCCCTAGGCAATTGTTCGCTACTTAAGCCCAGCGTGATTCGACTTGCCAATATCTTGGTCGATGCTGATAGCAGCGTGCGGCGTGTGTGGCGGACACAGCTACGTGGCCGCCTTCTTCTCGTCTTCCTCCGTCGTTGCAGAGCCCGCTTCGTTTTCTGCGGCCGTTGTCTCTGCTGATGCTTTCTCCTTGCTGCTCTCTTCGGCGTCGGTCTTGTCGTTGGCAGCCGGCGCGCTCTTGGGTCCGTCTTTATCATCGTCATCGGACTCTTCCTCTTCCTCCTCCTCTTCTTCTTCCTCCTCTTCTTCCTCCTCCTCCTCTTCTTCTTCCTCTTCCTCATCGTCGTCATCCCCATCTTTTGCGTCTGCCGCCTTTGCGTCCTCAACCACAGTTGGCGCGTTCGACGCTGTCTCATCGTCCTCAGCAGGAGGAGAGTCCGGCTCAACGGGCACGTCTTCCTGCACATCGATCTTGACCGCAGAGAAATCCGTGTCGCCATTGTGGTGTGTCGAGCCCAAGACCTCCACGGGCTCGCCAGGCTGTGTCTCGTCCCTGCGGTCATCATTTGCTGACGTCTCGACGATGACGGGGACCTCGACCTCTGTCTCTTCCTCGTTGACCGTCTCGGGTGCAGAGATGCGCATGTCGCCCAGCTTCGAAGTCACCTCTGAGTGCTCATCTTCCCGCTCCTCAATGACTGTGGTCACAATGCTGCCTACCGAAGGCCTGCTCGAGTGTCTAGCTGTGTTGGTTCTTCGTGCGTGGAAGCTGTGCTTGTCATCCTCGCCCTCGCCACCCTCTCCTGTTTGGGCAGGCGCCTTGGACAAGAGAGTGACAGGCGGCGGCCGCTTCTCTTCCTTCTCGGCCACGGCCGACTCGAGGCCTTCGGCTTCGGGGGGGAGCTTGTAGTTCTCCGCAGGCAGCAGGTCGTAGACGTCGCACACCGTCTTGAAGAAGACGTACAGGCCCGTCTGCGACTCGACGGACCAGAAGACGCCGCGGTGCTGGAACCAGGCGTGCGCGAATATCCGGTGGAGTCTCCGGAACACGTTGACGAGGTTCTTGAGCACCGAGCTCCGCTCGGAGCTGTCTGCGCCGAGCACGATGCGGCTCGGGAAGATCTTTGGGTTCGTGACAATGTTGGCGGCCCAGTCGAGCGTGTGGCAGCAGTAGTCGATGGCGCAGCAGCTCTTTGGTGCCTCGTGGACGGCGCAGAGGAACTGCCACTCTGACGCGCGCATCTCGGGGCATGTTGCCGAGGAGCACGGCGGCGTGTCGAAGAGGAAGCCCACGATGAGTCCGTTGCACTGCGCGATGAGAAAGCGGCAGAGCTCGTAGAGCCACAGCGTGCGCTCGACTCCTGCTGGCGGCGTGGCGAGACTGAGAGCGGTTTGTCGGTTGATCGGCGTCGTGTTTGAGGAAGTATGATAGTAGTGCAGAGCTGCGAGGTGTTCCTGGGAGGAGAAGGCGGACTCGAGCTACAGAGACAGAAACACACCAAAGTCAGCTCATGTGTGTGCCTCATCGTGAGTGACCGTATGCGCGGCAAGCCTTACCTCACTGAAGGGTATCAGCGGCGGCCCGGCGGCCATATGCTCTGCCTTGGTTCCGACGTGTATGCGTCGCTTCGCGTTCGCGGCGACAACAGCCTGGTTCCTTTCCTGAGACTCGAGGCCGGCTGCGCTGTTCAGGCCTGGCGATGCCGGCCCAATCTGAATCTCCGCAGCGGGCGGCGGACTGGGCAGCCGCGGGGAACTTTGTGCTTGCGACATGGCGACAGGCGCGCAGACTTGATCATTTACTCCAGCGTGGCCCGAGATCGTGGTTTCTTTAATGGAGTCGGACTCTCTGCGATTCTCTCGGTGTTGGCGCGCTTTCGATTCTTGTAGGGCGTCGTGGTCGCGGGGGTTTCGTGCGCAGCCACCTGCTGTACAAAAGAGAAGTGTGTATGCCCAAGACGAGCTGCTGAGGGGCTGGGCTGCTAGACAATCCGACGAGGGGATCCCTAGATGGAACCGATCGAGATTTTTTTGGGCAATCGATATCGGAAGCTGGGCGTGTAATGCGAATATGCACTGCGAACGAGCGTGAGAGAGCTTGACAAGCAGTTGTTGTTGTTGTTGCGTGGTGCGAAACCACGAGCGCTAAGCACAAAGCAAGCTGGACAGACCCCTGAAGGCGCTAAAGGCTGTGCTGTCCGGGGCGCCATCTGCGGCTCTCTTCCAGCCAATCACGGCCCTGTGTGGCAGCTTCCCGGCACTTGCGATGGAGGGGTGGTTAAGGCGCGTTATGTCATTTCTTGCTGCCAGGCAAAGTTGTATGCCCTTGCTAGAAAAGTGCTCGCCTTGTCACCGAAGATGGGTATGTTGAGTGCAAGACACTTTCACTAATCCAGCAAGGATAGACGACGCGAAACAAAGAAGTCTTTCCTGAGACCGAGGCTAGCCCTGCTCTTCCTGTCTGCCAGTCGCAAGCTGCCCCGCCATGGATGTCGACTTGGACGATGATGCTCCCCCGGAGTTGGTGAGCATGGGCGCAGAGGCCATACCCCAAGGGGATGGAGACGCTGCAAACTTCAAGGTCCCCATCACAATTGTTACTGGTATGCACCAAGCATCCGTGAAAACCAATGTTCTCCTTCGCTGACGATTTTCGCAAGGCTATCTTGGTGCCGGCAAGACCACGTTGCTCAACTATATCTTGACGGCTCAACATGGCAAGAAGATTGCCGTCATAATGAACGAGTTTGGTGACTGTGAGTCATTTGCAGTCGTTATCTTGCCCGACTGACCAAGTATGCTCACCTAAAATGTGAACCACAGCTCTCGACATCGAGAAGTCTCTGACCGTCAACAAGGGTGGTGAACAAGTTGAGGAGTGGCTAGAAGTTGGCAATGGCTGCATTTGCTGCTCTGTCAAGTATGTGTTTCCTGTTTCCGTCCGACCCGGATAAGTCGTAATCAGGCTGACAACCTACGCAGAGACTCTGGAGTCAACGCAATCGAATCTTTGATGGAGAAGAAGGGCAAGTTCGACTACATCCTGCTCGAGACCACTGGCCTGGCCGACCCAGGCAACCTGGCCCCATTATTCTGGGTCGACGACGGACTTGCCAGCACGATCTATCTCGATGGCATTGTGACCCTTGTGGATGCGAAAAATATTATCCGCAGCCTGGAGGACCCAGCGGGCAAGATCGAGGAAGGCCACGAGGACCATGGCCACGGACCCCTTATGACCACGGCACATGTGCAGGTATCGCACGCTGATGTGGTTGTTATCAATAAGTCGGACCTCGTGACCGAGGCCGAGCTCGAGAGTGTGAAGGCAAGAATACAATCCATCAATGGGCTTGCCAAACTCCATGTGACGAAGCAAGGAGTTGTTCCGCAGCTGGAAGGTTTCCTGTTAGATCTCCATGCCTACGACCAAGTTGAGAGCTTGGACACAGCCAGCAAGGGCCACAGCCACTTAGACCCTGTAAGTTGGTCTTCGTCTATGGTGCACTCTGTGTCAGCAACTTCTAACTAAAAGAAACTCAGACGATCGCCACCGTCACCGTGGGTGTCCCAGTTCTGCAGCCTGGGCAGCTGGAAAAGATAGACGGCTGGCTTCGGTCCATTCTGTGGGAGAGCGAGGCGCCTGGGCATGGTGTTGGTACGAGCGGAACACTAGAAGTGCATCGCCTCAAGGCGCGGCTGGTCTTCAGCAATGGCGATATCAAGATGGTGCAAGGTGTACGAGAAGTCTTTGACATAGTTGACGGACAGAAGAGCGAGGGAACACCAGCATCAGGCAAAGTGGTACTCATTGGACGTGGCGTGAAGCAGGTTGACTGGGACGCGAGTCTGCGCACGTCGCTGGAGAGGCCATAGATCCAGAAAGTCACGGTCAAATTGGTCCACAAGCAATCATGTTCTCAATGCGAAAGAAAAAGAAGTGGTCCGCAAGCGGGCGTGATGTTGCGAAACTTGGAATCAATGCTGCCATGGCGACCGCCCTCAAGGTGCGGTGCCACCACGGGATGAGGTACCTTGCATGCGAGCACGGACCAGGCGGCTGACTTTGAAGGGCTGCCAGGCGGCTCCCCAGCCAGCAAGCGTGCTGGAGTGGACCACAGGCTCAAGCGCGAGGCTGCGGTGCGGACTGGCAACCTCCATCTGCAATTCGACTGCCATTTTGAGTGGGCAGCAGGATCGCCATTATCCCACCACCTCCTCAACGACACACAACCGAGACGCCCTGGCCACAGCGCAACCCCAGCCGGCCGCGACCATCACCAGACACACCACACCCGACGACGGCAGCCCCGACGAGCCCTTCCCCGGAGCGCTCAATCCAGCCAGCCGACCATGAACCGACCAGGTAGCCCTCCCCCGTCCCCATGCCATCATGGCTGGCCTCGCGTGCCCCACTGCCTTCTGCGCCTGGAAGAGGCCACAATCGACGACCTTGACGATAACTGCCGCGCGAGCCTCGGCGTGATACCCACCCCGTTATTCGCAGCTACTCGCGCTTCGCTGGGGCCGTCCTGGCATTGTGGCATCTGATCGACTTCAAGCTTGGCCACCGCTCGTGAGCCAGCCAGCCTCGAACATCGATCTGCCCTCACAGTCCTAGTCTTTCACAACCACAAAGCTCTCGACAATTCATCGCGAACCACCTCGGAGCACGACCCCGCTCCCGTCACCACTGCCGTCCGGCCGTCGCCAACATCTTCCAGCCAGAGCGCTTTGCGAGAAAGCTCGCTAATACGTACCTCAATCCTGTAGGACCCCAGAACATGCGAGGGATGCCGGCAGGCTTCGGTGCCCAACAGCAGCAAGCGGCGCAACAGTCTGCGCGGACAGTGAACAACAGATTACCGAACGGCAAAATGAGTATGCGGCATATTGAGTCGAATCACCAGATTCTTAGGCGTTCACATGGGCAAGCTGGCTGACCAATGTCCTTCCTGCTCGGATCACAGCCAACAACGGTAGCAACAACAGCGCAGGTGGCGCTGGTTGGGCCTTCGGTGTCGGTATGCCGATGGGTGGAAACGTCACCGCAGCTCAGAACGCGGCACGGCAACTGGGTGGCAGCCTAAGCTTCGCTCAGAGCTTGAGCGGCTCGCAGCCAGCCGCGCCTCTGGATCTCTCGTAGGTGCCCATTGTCTATTCCTGAGTTGTGCGCGTTCAGTCATCTCCGGGTGACCTCGATCTGGCCTCATGGATATTTCTCGAGTCGGAAATGAGAACAACTACCCGAGTGCTTCATAACTAAGTCGTCCACTCTCAATCGACTTACTCATGGCAAGAGAGACTTGTCCTCCGCATATTCGCCTCCAAGCCGCGAACGCTACCATGGCGACGCCCTACAGGCTTGGCTACTCTACACGAGGCTGTCTTTGCCAGCAAGCATGGGGATATGTTCAGCGGATGTCGCCTTGTACACCAGAGAGAGAAGCGGGTAGCCTCCAACGTGTGCCAAACACACTCTTACGTTGGGCCCCGAGAGACTCCAGTCCGAAGGACGGCGCTGTTGCAAACAAGCCAAACAAACTCTGTTGACCTTGTTGTGACACCTGACGCTGCATAGGATGTTCCACGAGGCCTCAAATCGACTCGATTTGCCAATATCGGCACTAATGGCTAACCAGCCTGAATGGGGATGAACACCTCACTGACATTCTTGTGTGCTAGGGATTTCCCATCTTTGTCGAGCAATGCGCAACATCCCAGCGCGAGTCAACCATCAATGTGGTCAGCAAGCGGCGTGAGAAATATGCCAGCAGTGCAACGGAATCAGCCCACGCCGATATCCTCGCAGCAGGGTGAGTCGCACCTCTGCACTCTCGGTAGTTTCTTCTTCGGCTTTCCGCCGATCAGTTTCTCTGGGACAATCCCTCCTGCCTACATGCTACGTGGAAGTGAGGCTGACAATTCGTAGGAGGTTTCAACAACCAGGGGACGGCGACACCAACAGGGTCAAGAACAGGGAATGGACTGCTCAACGCGTTAAACTCCAACAACAGGCCAGATCCTCGTTCCCCGGACAACAACTCCACGTCTGGTATGCAGATAAACTCAATTTATGGGCAGGGCAAAGCTTCGTCGCTGACACCACCACAGATAATTCAAGGCCATCAGACGCGAGGAGCGTACGTGCTAATGATGAGCCTCGGTCAAAGCCCCCGGGATTCCGTGACGAAAATCTGCCCTCGCATTCTTCCCCACAAGACTCCCCAGCGGACAACCGACATCCCTTGGGCGCAATCGGCTCTGTGGACCCCTTGGCCGTCAAGGAGCAAGATGACTCGTCCTTCCCAACCCAACCAGGCCCAGACCCTCTGAGTGGAATGACTGAGATCGACAAATGGGGCATCAAAGGACTGCGGACTCTGATGCATAACTTCCCGGACTACAGTTCGCTGGTCACTGGGATGGATCCCCAAACATTTGGGCTGGATCTTGCGACACCTGCGTTAGTTCCAACACTTCCTCTTTTGAAATTATACATTCCTAATGTCCAGACTCCAGTCCTATCTCATCACAAATCTACTCGCTATGGAACGATGCCCCGCCACGGCCACCGATTCCTGATCATCGCCTGCCTGAGTGCTACAAAGTCAACAACGTCCAGCCATTGCAAGCCAAGATCAGCAGCTTCAACGAAGAGACCTTGATGTGGATCTTCTACAGCTGCCCCGGCGATGTTTCGCAGCAGCAAGCCGCGCAAGAACTGTGGGTGCCAGCGCTCAGAACTGCGCGTAGACTGTACTGACTTTCGGAAACACAGGAACAACCGGAACTGGCGCTGGCATAAGAAACTAAAGATTTGGCTCACCAAGGACGATATTATGCAGCCTCGGCAGCTTAGCGGTCTGCACGAGGAAGGCTACTATATCATCTGGAATACCAAGGAATGGCGCAAGGAACGGGTAGGTCTTGTGCTTGGCATGAAGCGTGATCTTTTTGTCCCGAGATATACTGACACTCTCGTCTTCATCAGCGCACTCTTGTACTATACTACGAGGATTTGGAGACACTGAGCCAGAACCCTGTATGAGCTTTCAACGATGACGCCTCCATGAGTGGATGCGAGGCAACAATGCGGTCTCCTCGACGAGACCTGTGCGGCGATCTCAAGATTACGGCGTCGTGGCATTGGCCAACATGGCACCTCTTGCGCTGGTTGCCGGTAGGAGGAGAGTGTTTGATGGTGGGCAGTGTCTTGACGGCCCAAAGTTATTTCGCAGGCCACAAGGCTGATAGCGCGTGTTCGCACGCGATGTCCTCCCTTTGGCCATTACAGGAATGTCATATCATTCTGTGCTGCGCTTTGAGCTTGTTTCTTCGTTTTACGTGACCTGCTCTGAAGAGTGATTCCCGCTGCTGAGACCCTTATTTGAAGTAAGCTGCTCGTCGACACGGCCACAGTGTTCTAATCCTCTACAGACAAAAGTGATTTCAGATCGGATTGTCACACAAGGTGCTGGCAGGCAAGCAGGCAGGCAGGCTAGATTAGCTTGCTTGATGCACTGCAAGACCGACGCCAACGAACGATTCATCCACCTCACGGAAAATGACAGTGTGCTGTCTTGGGATAAGCTTACGATGATTTGGCTTACGATTGCTTACTTGTTCTATACTGCTCAAGGACGACAGTGCTTGTGTCACATGGCTAAGCCCAGGGGCAGGAAACACGGTTTCTATTCGGAGGCGACGCAAATCGATGCGGAACACTGCTTCTCTGTTGCTGTGCAATTTCTGTGTGGCATTCGTATCCGGCTCGCCTTCTCCTTTGCCATGGGGAACTTGGTATACGCTCGAACTTGGGTCTACGGTCTAAAAGCATGTATGTCAATGGGTCAAGGTTCAAGTCTTGGTACGGGCGGCGACTCTCCCTGCCTGAGTAGGTCCAGCGCGCACATAACCTCGTTATCGACGGCGAATGCCTGTTTGCCTCGTTTTCTCCTTTCAAAGTAGGGCGCTCACACAGCCAGCAGCAGCAGCCTGTCTTTACTTCACGGTTTCTCCCCAAAGACCGAAGCTGCGCGTCACGGGAGAAGAACTCCCTGGCCGCCCACGCGGATAGCGGTGTTCATCGGGATGCTTTCCTCGCGTGTCCGGTCCCTTGGGTTGCGTCGCGCAGAGGCGGTCTATACATCACGCAGCAATGGTCCAGTACTGAGGGGCTGGATCCAGTATGTGGACTGTAATGATATCCTCCAGGGTTGTGCCCCTGCTTTGAAGTACTCAAAGCGTTGAGTTCCTTGGTCAGCGGGCTGACGATGTTCAAACTCTTGATACGAAGAGGGTGATTGCCTGCGATATATATCTGGTACTCTTGAGACAGCAGCCGCTACAACATAGGCATGCTAGCTAGCTGCGCACGGGGGCAAGAATAGGTCGAGATCTTTTGCGGGACGTTATGACATCGTCTATATCGTTGGAGGATGGCTTCGTCGCAGGGGAGGGAGGGCGTGAGTTCCAGCTTTTATAGAGTCATGTATTGATAACTCCCCAACCCCCCCCCCCCTTTGTGGACTTTAGGATTCACAACCTTGTCAGCAGCCACCCGGGTTATCCATGAAGTATGCCAATGGGCCATTTCCATGACAGCACGGAAACGGGGTTCGTAAGCCTGTGGTGGCTTTAGACTACGCCGGCGAAACACGCGGTGGCGTCGCCGCAGCAGCAGCAGCAGTAGTAGTAGTAGCAGCACTATCGCATCCAAGCCGCACTTCTACAGTTCCACATGCCATGTCATGCCATAGCAAAGGACACTACCGAAGTCTGGGGCCGCCATTCGCATGGAACATGTCCTTTTCGTTGCTTCCAGACGGGAGCTACTTGGGATTCTGCACCTGTTTCAGAATGGCCTCGGAGCGACTAAGAAACAGCAAGTACCACCAGCCTCGTCTTGTCCCGCGCCGTAGTGAAGGTGCAGCAGCGTAGCTGGGTGGTGAGGAGGACACGGGATGCCTTCTGGAGCAACAACGTGATTCAGGGAAGAGTCATGTCGTATTCTATGTGACTATGTGACCACGATAAAAAAGAAAAGAAAGCGCGATGCCTTGATGCACATCACGTTGACTCATTATCTACTTTGGCATATTGTCTCCACCTGCGGGTTGCGGACTAGGAATATATTTATGGACCGAGAACCCTTGATTTCTCTTAGATGTCTGCCTTTCCGTCTTCCCAGTGTCAGAATCTTTGCGTGTGTGTGTGTGTGTGTGTGTGTGTGTGTGCCATCAGCCATGGCCGCAGACAACTGGGCACAGATGCCGCGTGCTCGGACAATCATGTGCCTGGAGTGATACCATGATCACATAGTATGCTGAAACCCGGAGCGGATTCGCGAGGTTGTGCTGTTGCTGTGCTCCCAACCGTCTGCGCCAGATGAGCCTTCAAAGGCACCCGGTTGGACGAAAAAAAAGAAAGAAAAAACAAGTTCAGAAGTGCCGGTCTCCAGCGTTTGTCAGAGAGGGAGACTAGGAAAAAAAACAAAAGAGTATGAAACCAAGCGTCACAGACAGAGAGCAAAGATCCGGCTCCCGGCTGTATTCGCGACCAGCTACTCAAACATGACCAGGGGCTGACCCGGACCACATAGAATGCGCAAACTGAGCCAAGTATCAATTTTAAGACTCGTGTTGCACATTACACATGCACATGCGAGCTGGTACGGGTCACACGGGTTACAAAACGTGGAAAAAAGCAAATAGAAATAATAAAAAATGAGAATAAATAACTTACAGGATAACCCCAACAATGAATCAATCGAAGCTTCTGACCTTTTCTGCAGGTCCGAGAAGCAAAAATGCTCACCTTCACGCAGTCTTCGTCCCTCGGACCTCAACCACTTATACGGCATTTTGTCTCTTGGGGACAAAAAAGAGAACCAAAGCAAAAGGAAAAAGCACAGCACTGGTCAGCCGGCGCCTGCCTTCCTACTTTCCACATGCACGCATGTCAGTCCCCGAGGGACGATATTTCGAACACGCTCGACGCCCAGCCCGAGGTTGCTTGTGACTGTGCCAGAGAAACAGAAACAGACAATGTAAAGACCCTGTACCCGCCCTCGGGCCGACAGCCGCAATCATGCAACACCATCTCCCCAAGCAACACCCAGAATAGACGACGGTGCTGCTGTACTTCGGCCCTGCCCCCTCCCCCGCTGCTTGTTCTCTCACCGGCACTTTGACGAAAGGAGAGAGAGCGTGCTGCCACAGCAGGGGACGACCCAGTTACTCCTCCCTGTCACTTCACGCTCCAGGGGTCCTCCCCCAGACACCGACGACGATGGGCCCTGGCCCCAAGTCCCCGAGAAGGAGGAGCTCGAGGTCGAGCAAGCATGGCGGAGGATATGCTGTCTGTTGGTGCTGTTGGTTGGTTGGTTGGTGCTGCTGTTGGTGCGGTGTTGCTGCTGCTGCTGCTGCTGATGCGGCAGGTCCCGCACATCTCAAGAGCGCCTGCCTTCCGGGGGGTCCCTTGACGTGGGCCCCAATATCAAAGTACCCTGCCGAATCCAGAACGTACGTCGACGTGCGTTAGGTAACGGAATCACATGCAGCGCCTCCCCCACTGCCGCACATACATACACATACACACACAAACACAGAGAGAGACCTTGGCGCTCGGCACACTGTCCAGCTGTGCCTACAGGTGATAGGTACGTATACGGGCACATGTGTGCAAAATGTACGTGCGCACGCACTAAATATGCCCCCGCCCCTGGCCCCTCCCCCCTTGCTGAGAAATCACATCTGTGAGGCCGTTGGCATCATCTCGATGAGGTGGTGTCAAGGCTAATTAACAAATGAAGAGCAAAGGCAAGGGCAAGGGGAAGGGGCCCACGGTGGCGGCGGGGGAGAAGGGGGTGGTGGTGGGTGTGTGTTCCTTAAAAAAGAACAAAGAAGATGAGGAAGAAGAAGAGAGTTGGTGAACATCCCTTCGCCCGCCGTCAATTTGTAAACATGCTCACTACTAGGCCAGGGGTTCACAAAGGCAGAACAAAACCCCATTTCACACAAGACGCGCAGCCTGCGCCGCTAGACCAGGGGCATGTGTCGATCATGGACTAGGTACCATATCCCGAAGCTCCCCTCCCTCCCCCATCGGCGGGCCAGACAAGCACAGAGCACGCCCGCCATCCTTGATGGCGGTATTTGAATGCCAACTCGGCCTATTCCCTTCTTGGGATGCTGGTCATATTACATGCTAAATGCTACTGCGTAAGTTCAAGGGACGCCCGCCGCCGTCTTCCCGCGGCGGCACCACCACCTGCCGGCTCCCCAAAGAAAGGACATCGGACCACAGGCAGGCATGGTCCATGCAGGGCTGAGTGATATTAGGATGGTGTCAAGAAAGGGCCGATGGGTGTTTCCTGTTTGCATGCAACTCGGTCGTCGGACTCCTGTATTCTCGCGAGGTGTAGGTGGCAACCCCTTGGTGCTCGACAGTGCTAGTGTAGTCGGCCCCGTGTCGCGGTGCAAGTGGAAGATGAATGATCATTGGCGACTCGTGGACAGACTGTGCGCTGTTTGTGGTGCCTGCCCGTCGTCTAGATTGATGGAGGTATGGATGGATGAATGAATCGTTGTACTGTCTGTCCATCACGGGCCCACCGGGCTCGACCGCCATGGATACGTGTGGGCTCTTGATCGTGGTGACTTTTGGATGCCATATCATATCATTGGGAGCCGGGTGGCGGCTGCTTCAACGACCTGGAGGATAATCTAGGTACGCAGGCGGCGAGTAGCAACAGCTAATGCCGGCACGGCAGGCAGCCGGCATGCTTCTAGTCTGTTTCCAGCATGTGGGATTCATTGCCCCTGGCCCTGCCTGGCCTCAGCCTGCGTGGCGTGGTCCCAGGCCAGGCTTCCCTCCTTCCTGCACGACACACACGACACACGAGACACGCCCTGCCGTGACATGACTTCTGCACAGACGCTACGTACCTCGAGGTACATACAGTCCTCCGGCACCGAGCGCAAAACAAGATCGACACAGCCACGAAAGGATGCATGGCGGCCTTGCACATGCCGGCGTTGCCCAAGGTAGTATGCGCAGCCGGGCCCTGCTGCGCAAGCAGGTGTTCCTTGCGCTGCTCGTCCTGCGTCAGAGACAAGTCGGGGCAAAAAAGAATGCAGTCAAAGTTTAGTGTTAATGCCGCCGCCGCCGCGCAGGATCCTCCCTCTTGGCTGGGCACACGTGCGCCGCCCGCCGCCTCCCTCCTGCAGTTCCACCATGCAGGCACAGGGGGTGTTCGTCGACTATTGATGCCAGTACAGACACCGTCCACCCATCCGCACGATGACATTGCGCGTCACTTGGCCACCCTTTTCCGGCATTCGAGACGCTCCAAACTTGAAGCATCACGTCGCCCTTTGGCGCACTCGACCCAGGCCAGTTCCGCACAAGCACGGCCGGCAAGCCCCCTGATCGAGTGGTTGTCTCTCTCTCTCGCTCCTGCTGCCAAGGAACCCGAATCCATCCCAGGTCCAGGTCCACGTCGGTTAGACTTGCTGCCGCGTTGGCCAGAGCGGGTCGAGCCGAGGTTGATCGCGAGCATCATTTATGGGCACGCGAGCTTCAACTTGTGTTATTTCCGGCACGTGTCTTCGGGCCTTTCGTTACAGACGCCCCTCTGGCCCGCGCTAGCATCAGCCCCAGACTGACCCCAGAAAGCAGCAGACGTCGGGCGCATTGTACAGTACTGTAGACGATTCGGTCAAACTTCCCCCAGTCCAGTTCAGAGGGGCTCTAGGCCCCGGGTCTTAGAGTTTACGGTCGCGTTTTTCTTCTTCTCCAGTCACTAACGTTAGTCTCCCGCCTAAGGCCCTCGCCCCGTAGATCATGTTTCGGATCCGAGTCCGGAACAAACCCCGAAAACCGGTGCGCTCCAGCAGTCGGTGGTGGCATAATCAGATCTTGATCTCCATGCAGCCATGCTTGGCAATCTCTTGCCCCCCGATCCCCGCTTGCGAGGCGCGGCCACGCTGATGGCTGAGACATGTCTTGATCTTTTTTTTTCCTCCTGAGATATTCCAGACAACAAAGGACCGATTATGGCGCCGCGATGCCCAATGGGGAAGGGTGCCAGCCCAACGGCTCAATCCGTTCCCCGCAATGTCGACGCTGCCCTGGCCCACTTTGCAATGCTGGACGGTGGACCGGTGCCCCTTCAAAGTCCCAGAACTTCTGTGCAGCTGCCCTTTGGCCTTGGCGCTTATTTTATAATCATGTGGTTGCCCGCCTCATCGACAACAATCTCCATCCCAGCGCCGACCCAGCCGTACAAGTCACTCGAAGTGACCGTGCCAGGAGTCGATGTCGCAAAAATGTCGTCAAACAGGGGCACCATCTGCATGCCCATACACCCTTTCAAAGGCGCTCCTTCGTCGACTGTCCTGTGCGTGCGGAGTGACTTGTCCGGTTCGACCGCATGACGAAAGCCCGTCACAGGATCCACATTGGGTAATTTGCACCTGCCACGCAGTCCCGTCAGTGGTGCGCTGGGTCTAATGCGGAGTGAATATCATGCTTGAGACGCACCTTGTGGTTCGGCAGCACACGCTTGCTACGAACTCCCTGTGGAGACTCGAAGCGCCGCGCGTGAAGCGGATCTTTCTCCAGGTCTCCTCTGAGTACGCTGGTGCTCCCGCAACTGTTGAGAGTGTCAATGAGGTGCCAAGAGTACCGCGTGCTATATTGCTGTCACTTACTGACGATGTTCGGCCTGAACCTATGGAGATCTACCTTCTTGAGGTTTTCGTCCTTGGGCACAAGGGCATCAAAGTCTCTGACACTAGCAAGATTTACCAGGTTGAGAGGATACTAGGGTGCAGAATGTCATGTTAGTCTTGACTCCATCCCGCGGCACACAACGTTCTCCTCCTTTGTCTGGAAGTCTTCCGCATCACTCACCGCGTCCTGAAACCTGGCGACGGGCTGGTAGCCGGCTTCCTCCTGGGTAGGTGCGTTACCAGAAACTTTGCGCAAATGGCCTGGATCGATTCGGAACAAGCCCAGCTTATTGCTGACCCCGGTGAACAAGCGCAGCGCCTCGGGCAGCTCCTTCTCCATGTTCAGCGCAAGCACTGGCTCTTTCCAGATTGTGACAGCCTCGAACGTGTAGCCCTTGTCAGCAATCTCCTTTTCTGACGGGAAATCCAGCGGGAGCATGATTTCATACTCCGCCTCCGCCCGCAGGCCGTTGCGGAGCTTAGCAGCTAGAGTCTCCAGGACCCCGCGCCAGCCGAGCTCTCTCCATGGGAAGCGAATGGTAATGAACGCCTCCTGAGTACGACGAAGGCCCTGGCGCTTCAGCTTGGCCTCGTCGGGAAGCCACAGATCGACTTTGAGGAGGGCAAGACGGGCGAACTGCCTCTGGGTGATGAACTCCCACGAGTGTGTGCCATGATCGCCTTCAGTGGCATCAACTGGCATAGGGAATTGGCTCTTGAGTTGTGCAAAGGTGAAAACTCTGTCGAACTCGAGACCATGCGGCAAGACTCGGCTCTGCGTGAGCTCAGTGCCCGGACATGACTTGATAGGATATACCAGAAGGCCCTTGACTGCGGCCACTTTCGATGTGCCTGCGGGCTCGTCCACAAGATTGCTCCTGGACCGCGGGATTCCTGCAGGACTGTGCGTCTGGAGGAGTGCATCACTAGCTCGAAGTGATACTGGCGGAACCAGGAGAATGATTGGGATAATGAAGGCGAGCAGACCGCCGATCAGACTCAACCAGGAGTTCAGATCTAGGTCGGCTGATAGTGAAACCATGTTCAATTTCGTAAAGGGCCGTGTGAGGTTGACGCAAGTGGCTCCAGCCCCTTTGTCAGCGGAAGCCGCCCGGGTTCTAAAGTTCTTCAGGAGGCAGCAAGGGGACTTTCTGGGGAAGGTAGGTGCCTCGGTGGGGAGCGCGCGTGGCTTTATGATTCGAAGCTACACCAAGCCACTCCTACCATGACCGGCGTACTCTGGCCTCTGGCGTTGATCGACACCAAACCGTAGTATCGTCGGCTTTCGTCAGCCACAAGCCTACAGGCGTGCCAATGGCGGGTGTCTGCGGCTTGATTGGGTGAGACGGCGCTTGTGGCTTGCAAGCGCTGTGCGAGCTCTTGCCCGATCTGTGGTCGACTATGACAAGCCTGTGATTCGCGACTGCCAGAGTTTGGTTTGGGCTGCTTCGAGAACGGTCCCCGCTGTTGATGTTGGTGCCGGTGGCACGATGCCACGGAGCCTTTTCCGCGCAGACGGAACAGACAGATTGTCAGTAGCAATGCACGCTACCGCAGCCGCCCCACATGGCGCACCCTGCACCACCAGAGTGGGGGCCCACGAGGATACACTAATTACACCGTAGGCTGGATATCCAGAGAGAGTTTGCATGTCCCGATTGTACTCCCCAGGGGCACTGTGCTTCCGCGTGGCACACGAAATAAGCTGTCGATTTCGCAGTCCGGTAGAGCTTCACTGGCTGCCGCTGTTGATTCGGCTTTCGGCTTCAGCACTTCCACACTCCCTCGGCCTTGGCGGAGGGGTGGCGTGAAGGTTCGACTCAGCGCCGGATCATGTTGCACCCCAGCCCTCAAGCATCCAGAGGAGAAGTCGTCAGTGGTGGCGCCATGCTGGTCAATGCTGGCAACGGAGTGGAACACGCGCCCAGGTGCCTGTTATCGAATTTTGCAAGATTCGGTCCGGCTTCGTTTTGATTCAAGACTGTCAGAGGCCACATTTGCGGATGAGCACAGAGTTCGGTGGCCGTGGATCTCTCTTGCGACGACCATTACCCTGCTGGTGATCAGAAGGATCCAGCGAAGGGGCTTTCAAAGCATCACCGCCTCGTCGGTCTTATTTGTCAGAGAAGAAGGCAATAGGACTGGGGAAAGCGGGTCTGTAGCGATCCTGAGACGGGCGAAGTATTGGCCGGGCGAAGGCAGGCAGGGTGTCATGGTTTGGAGGATCGACAGCTTATTATTTGCAGGGGCACCGGGACAAAATCCCTGCCAACGCGCGTGATATAGGGCTGTACAGTAATATGAGCTACCCAGTATTTTGGTGTCCAGATGGCTGGAAACTTGAAGCAGCGACTTACACTGGCGAACAGGGAGGTGATTCATTATGCCACCAGCAGGAAGGTCGAAGTAGACGTTGGCGGAGATCGCCGACATCCCAAGCACGAGGTGCCCGTTACAGGGGTTAAAAACCTTGCAAGCTAATGCCTGGTTCTGACAGCATGTGTGTACTGTACATTTGGTGGTGTGGAGAACGACCAGTCACTTGGTATGGCTATTGGGGTATTGATGATGTGTTCTGGTCGTCTGTAGGACAGTCTTCTTGCGGGCATAGTTCAGATATGTCTTGAGATGTGCTCCACTGCTGGAGCCATGGGGAAGGTGCATGACGCCCAGGGTATGCCTGCCATGTGCCAGCTGAAGAAAACCTCCAGTGGCATTGGAGGAGACATTGACAAACCCCCCAAATATGCCACACCACACCACGCCACACCCCGATAGCACACACCATCTACGCACGACTTGGTCCCAGGCGTCAGGCAGGTTTGATTCTTGCTTAGCACAAAAACCTGTCCCTGCAGGCACCCGCCCTCTGCCTACACGCCGCCAGCCCTGCGGGTGCTACAGGTGTCGTCTCTACCATAGTAGTCGGTGCCGTTGCCCCCACTCGCCTCCAGCGCCAAATCCTCCACATCGCCCTGACCGCACCTGACGTAACAAGCTTGCCATCAATGACACGGCGTGGGGTGGCTGGCTCGTCCTATCTCTCAGTGCTGCGGCGGCACATACCGAGCGTCCAGTCGGTCCTAGCGCGAAGATGAGACACAGCGCGAGGAGATGGCGCACACACACACACACCGGCCCGCCACCGGCACGTCAGACTCCGCCAAGCTCCGTCCCATCAGCTTTCCACAGCCCAAGTCGCAAGGGCACGCGTTGCTGGTCGCCGACATGGCGATCCTGGTCGTGCCGGTGCTGTCCGCGTTGCAAATCGGGTCGTGGTTCCTCTTCTGGCATCTCGATCACGACCCCGGACCAGTTCAGCCAACACTGCAACGATGAGAAATCATATACTTCGAACAGGACGATCTCGGCATTGCCGACAACCCCTCGTTGTCTGCAAACACGATCACGGTGCATGATGAGGTATCGTTCCGTGGCGATGGACTCATTCTCATGGCAGCACAGTTTTTATGGCGGGCGCGCCAGTCGCCTTTGACCGACGTCACGCTGTTGACTGTGCTTAATCCTCTCGAAGCACCGGAGTTAATGGATTTCGGGGACTTCTGTCGGGGACATCTGCCCGTGGCCCAGTCGCCCACCGGCGTGATCCCAGTCCGCAGGGCTCCAGAATCCATGGACGGTGCGAGGAGCCTGGGCATGGTCGGCTCAGGACTGTTGTTCCTTGCCCCTTGTTACAACCCATACTTGTTACCTCTGGTCTTCGAGGGTGAAGCGGGCTCCGCCACCCAGCTTGAATAGAGCCACCCCCCCAGACAATAATGTTTGACACCAGGTTGTCACTCTGGATGACAACACCGACGGGCCTGATCAGCTCTGTGGACCTAGCCCTCCATGGCTGTAGCGAAGCGTTGTAAAAGCTTGACCGACCTTGGATGCGTGAAACCTCGAGATTTTATTTGCTTGGACTGTGTCGACTAGGCTTGGAGTCGATGCATGATCCCCCTGAAGGCACCCGTTGTCACGGAGTGGGCCGTACCTAGGTAGGCTTTGGAGGACTTGGCCACAGGCACCAGGCATATGTGTGTCCAGCCGTTTGAGCAGCTCTAGCTCGCGAGTGACCACCCATGGGCTGTCGATGGGGCTATATTCGGCTACAGCCGCGAGCTATCCACCACGAATTGTGGCTATCGATGTCTTTCCACGCCCAGCTCGCTTTATCTTGAAGTCATCAGCGAGCTTATACCTACCCACCAAGACTGGACGGTGGAAATCCTTCCTCACCAGACTACAACAGACCTGGCCATTTCTGAGCACCAAGGTGCAGCCACGGGTACACTTTATCTCGTAAGAGTGCCATCTTTTCTGTCGGCGTACTCCCGAGTGAGCGCATCCAAGTCTACCGAAGGCAGAAACAGTTCCTCTGGCATGGTTCTGGTGCCTGCCTCGTTCGTTTGCGAGCGAGAAGATCGCAGCAGCAATCGAATCCTGCATACCTTGGAGGGCTTGGCTCTCAGGCGATACTCCAGAGTTGCAGGAGCTTTTAAAAGCACATCTTGCACGGTCGTCTCGGACAACAACGATTTACTCGGCATTCCCCGAGCGGTCACCATCGGACACTGCGCTGCTGTCCTGCAGCCCACCATGGCCACGCCAGTCAGCCGGAGGGACGGCAGCAGCAGAGGTGGCAAGGCGAGACCACAAACTGGCAGCGACCATGTCAAACATCGGCGGACGCGATCGGGTTGCTGGACCTGTCGCAAGCGCCGTGTCAAGGTCAGCATACATCCCTGCAAAACGTTACAAAGTCACAAGCCTGATATGAATCTCTGTCCAGTGCGACGAGGCTCGTCCCAAATGCATACGTAAGTAAGTCTTCATGTGGCACACGTTGAAGATGCCGAAACTAAATGTGCGGTCCATGTAGGGTGCCGAAAAGGAGGCCGAGAGTGTGTTTTCCCTAGCGACATGGCCAAAGGTGCGGGCGCATCCGAAACCACAAAGAACAAAACGACATCTCCTGGGCAGGACCGACCTAGTCGTGCCACAGCCTCAGACTTGGATGCGGAATCTGAGTTGGAAGAGGCATCAGGAGAGCCTCATGATTCAGTGCACGACGACAGCCATGACAACCGACTACCCTTCCGTGGGAGGCAGAGAGAACGGGCCAGAAAAGCCTTCTTGGAGCGCCTACAGGATTCCTCGAGCAGATCAGAATCCCAAACCCCATCTTGCGCCAGCTCACAATCTTACAGCCCGTCAGAAACATCAGAACCAGACACGGTGGAAACACGACAACCGCCTCCGCCACCCCAAACAGAGACAGTCTGGGGTCCAGAGAACGTCGACGAACGAGTGCGATTCTATCTGAATTACTTTGTTTGTCACATCACGTTTTTGGATTATGGTCTCACGTGCGACCCGGACAGCTTCTTTGATACGACGCTGCTACAGATGGCAATGCTCGACGAGAACCGAGCTCTGCTTTACGGCATCGTCGCGTTTTCTGCTTACCACCACGCGCTCAAAACCCCGGAAGGGGGCCTTGAAGACTTCCTCGAGTACTACAACAATAGCGTCGCAAGTGTTTTACAAACTCTGAACAGCAGCGAGGAACCTGGGGTATCCACGGCGGTCACTTTGCTCCAGCTCAACGCAATCGAGGTGAGGCTTCCTAGGAACTATTGACAACTTCTACAGCCCATTGACAGAGTCTCTAGGCAAATTTCAGCGACTTCCCACAGCTAGTCAGTCATCACCGGGCGGCCGGCGAGCTTATACTTCGCAATTGCGGGCCAGAAATGGTTGGCAACCTGTCTGCACGAACAGCACTGTTGTGGTATCTGCACTGCGACAGCTTGATGTCATCTTGGTGCAAAATGACGCGTGTCATTCCCAGAGACTACGTGGAGACGCTGGCAGACTTTTATCGCCAGCAAGGGGAAGTTCACCCGAAGACGACGGGCTGGAACATCGCAGCCAGTCACGTTCAGCTCTACCTAGCATCAAGCAGTGTAGCGGACTCTCAAGAGCGGCAGGAACTTGGACACACACCAAATATGGATTCGAACGAAAATCATGCTCTGACGAGCAGTAGACTGCACGAATGGCACGGAGACCTCGACTCGTCATTATTAGACACCGCCCATCTTGCATTAGGGAAACACGACCTTGCATCACCGGATGGCACGGCAGTTCTCGAGCCCTGGCATCAGTCCACCGACGCTTCTCTGTCCACATTGTTTGGCACCACCCTACTGCTGGCATACTGGCACTTCGCCATGCTCTTGCATGAAGGCACCAATTGTCTCTCCCGTGGACAGCAGCCGCCCGAAAGCGTCGTGGAGCATGCCGTACGAATCTGTCAGATCTGGTCGTTCGCGACCTCTCTTCGGTCGGCAAGCTCCTGCATGCCTCTGATCGCTCCGCTGCGAGTTGCCATCCTCTTTCTGCCACGTAATGGTCATTATAGCGGGTGGATTCGAAGAAACCTTGCCATGACAGAAACTCTGGGGTAAGTTCAGTCAGTGTCCTTGACTTTTGGCATGCGCCTGTTTCGAAGAAAACAAAGAGACACCCCCCCACCCAAACCCACCTTGCATGTAGCTGGCCCGAGAGTCTTGTGACTGACACTTTCTTCTGGCTCAAAAAGGAACATGATGGCCCAACCAGTGAGAGCGTGCATGGCGCAAATCCTACAAGACCAGACATGTCTACACTGGTGGTTGTCCAACGAAGAGAACATGACCATGGCGGTCCGTAACGCGCGGGCCATGGCGGACGAGCGATGGGCCGCGAGCTTGAGCTCGACCACAACGACGGCTGAATTCAGGAACAGCAGCAATACCCTGCTAGAGATTGCCGACGCCATAATACGGGTAGACGGAGCAAGCCAAGGTCTTCCGTTACGGCGCTTTCACTAGACTAGATAGGCTCGGTCCGGGGGCATGCAAAGTTGCCCACCAGAAGGGGGGGGAAACAGTTTTGGGCGGCGGTCCTCCGATAATCTCCCGGATGTAAGAGACGGATAGACAAAAGTCACGACACGAAGAGATCCAGCATAGACGACATTATGATAGACGCTGTCACCCCATCGATCAAGCAAAGTCGGAGATTACCGGCTCATCTTGTAAATCTTGATACCTCACAGAGTGTAAAGCACGCCAAAAGTTGGTGTGGCCAGGCACAGCTCAGCAAGACAAATGCGAATCACAAAACTGAGATTCTCTCATGGTGGATGCCCTGTTGAATATCCTCAAATGATTTATTTCAACTGTGCTCGCGCTCGTGATTGATTTCATGGGAAAAGGGTCAGGGCTGTTCTATCCTAACCCCGTATAATTTGTTCCTCCATTTCCCGCCCGTCCCTCTTCATTTTTGGGGGGCGAGAAAGGGCTGGTCCATCTGTCTATGCTAGCAAATCGACGCATTCCATTGTCTTTTTTCCTTTTTAAATTTGTCTTTTCTTCCTTTCTAATTCGCAACTGCTGTGCGTCCCTGCTGTAAAGGGGCCGCATTTTGGAGGATAGACTCGACGCCTGTCATGAAACACAGCAAGGCTCACTTGAATAGGCTCCTCAAGTCCATGAGCTTCTGCTTCGCAGCTTCGCTCTTGTCCATGACGCGGCTGCGGTCCATGCTCAAGCTGGCCAGCTTCATCTTCTTTTCTTGCAGTTCTAGCATCTTCTCCTCGATGCTGTTGCGCATAATGTACCGCACGGTGCGGACGGGCCGCTTCTGTCCCAGGCGATGCACGCGGTCCACCGCCTGCGCTTCCGCAGCGGGGTTGTATTGCGGCTCCATGACATACACGTGATTGCCCGCCGTCAGGTTCAAGCCTAGACCACCGGCCATGATGGACACGAGAATCACATGCACGTCCGGGTCGTCGCGGAAGGCGTCCATTGCTGCCGTCCGCGCAAGCCGTGACATGCTGCCGTCTAGGCGAGTGTAGCGGATGCCTGCGCCGTCGAGAGCGATTTGGAGCAGGTCGATATGCGTGGTCCAGCCGGAGAAAACGACAGACTTGAAGGGCGGCTCGTCCGGGCTGGCCTCGCTCAGCGCTTTCGTCTTGAGCAGATCGTCCACCAATGCCCGCGTCTTGGTATGTGGGCCCGTGTATGTCGACATGGTCTTGACCTTGGCATCCGAGGTTGACTTGGACGACTTGCTCCCGCGGCTGCCGTTTCCGTGCTCGACCTCGGCTTTCGACTTGCGCAGCTCGTTGTACTGCAGGCGCACATGCTGCTGGCAGATTGGGCATGTGCCATGGCCTCGGTTGCCAACCTCATCGTCCCATGCGGACACACAGCGCGTACAGAGGAGGTGGAAGCAGGCCGTGATGTAGCCCATGATGTCTTCCTCGCGCTCGTTCTCCACCTCAGCCGCATCAGAACCGCCAATCTTTCGCTGGCACAAATGACAGTTGTCGTTGCCGGTCTCCTGCATCAGGGCAAAAGCATCATACGCCCGAGCCTCTGCTAGTGCTGGCCTGTCGTCGTCATCATCGCTGTCGAGATCAATAGCAGAGTCGGCGCTCATCCCCTGTACCAACTCTAGATCGGCCTCGCTCAACAGCTCTCTGCCATGCGCAGCAATCAGTCGGAGGCGCAGGATCGACTGCAGGATATGTATGTACACCTTGCCACCAATCATCCTTTCCTGGCCACCAGCAAGAACCTGGACCTTATCGTTGGCGTTTTGCTCGAACAACTGATACAGTTTCAGCTCTGCTGGCGAGAAGTCGAGCCGCACCAGCTGATCTGTTCGTGGGGGGAGGTTGATCCTGTCCTTGAGACGTCTGAGCGTAATGCTGTCGACAAGCACGCGCAGCTTCGGTACAATCTCCGGGTCACAGACTTTGAACGGGGACACGATGAACTGCGTGAACTTGCCTTTTTCATCAAATGGCTTCAGGCGGAGGAAGGCCAGGAGTGCAGCAAGATCGTCCAGCTTGTTCTGTACTGGTGTGCCAGTGACTGCCCATCGGCGATTCGCCTGAAGTCGGCAAATAGCCTTGAACTGCAGCGTAGACTGCTCTCTTATCATGTGCGCCTCGTCCAGCACCACGCGGAACCAGCCGACCTCTTCAAGCGGGTATGAACCTGCTCTTCCTTTATGCCGCGCCGTCACCTCGCTCGCGACTGACCCGTAAGTGGTAATGACGAGATCAAACTCAGCAAGCTTTTTCGCGTCTTTGATCCGGTTCGACCCGTGGTAAATATGATATGTGAAACCGCCTGGCTTGATATGGGCCTTGATCTGCTCTTCCCAGTTTGTGATTGTGCTCAAGGGGCATACCAACAAAGTCGCCTTGCCGTTGTGCGTCAAATGTGTCAAAGCGAGTGGAGTAGGAGCCGGCGCATTGAAGGACCTGGGTGTCTTCGGCGGTGGGGGAGCTTGAGGCTGGACGGGTACCCGTGTAGACCATTCCACGGCCTCGTCCATGGAGGTCGCGATAAGTGAGAGAATGCTCAACGTCTTTCCAAGACCCATCATGTCTGCCAGAATGCCGCCAAAGGTTTCGGGCGGCGGCTCGCGCTGCGCCTGCCCTGTGATCACGTTGTGGTATATCCGCTGTCCATTGTTTCCTATCCGCATCTGCCAGAAAGAGTCCGCGGCCTTGCCGTTCATGGAAAGCTGCCTAGGCTTCTCCTTGTTTGTCATAAAGTGCAGACCCTGCTTCTGGTGCTTCAGCAGCTCAGTCACCACGAGCGGACCTGGCTCCATCTCTGGGAGATCTTCACTCTTCGTCAGGGAATCGAACACGCCCATCACCTCGAAGCGGATCTCTTCCACTGTGCGCATCACGGTTGGCATCGAGCTTGTCGATATCGTGTTTCGATCTTTCATGATACTGGGTGGTTGCGGCATATCCAAAGCTTGAGGGTTCTCAAACTTGATGCCGGCGTCCACCCTAGGAGGATTGCGTAGCCATATGTTCTTGTGCGACAAATGCCTCCCTACCGCTTTCGCTTTTTTCCGTGGTCCGTAAATCATCAGATCCAACGAATAGCTCATCGACGTGGGTTCGCCAGCCTGTTCCCCCGGCTCCTTCTTCCTTGTCGGTAATCTGCAGTCTGTTCGTAGATTCAGGAGGTCTGAGTCCAGCAGAGCTGCCAGCCCAGAGGAAGTTGTAGCGTCAACTGTTCCGACGATATTACGCGTGTAGTCCATGGCGTTTATTGTCAGTGACGGCTCACCCCGATTGCGTTTCAGCATGATCTTGACTATTGGCCAGTAGTAGGCCGAGTTAAGAGAGAACTGCCCCGGCTTCGGTCGTGGGACAGTGTGACAGTTGAGCCTTGCCCCTTGTATCATGCCGTAGCAGATCTCTTCATCTTTCGATTCCTTGATCTCTATGACTTCAATCTCACCATCTGTGACGGCAAACAAGTCAGTCCATGCCCAGCTTCCGCAGGTATGTAAGTCAACTCACTGCCATCTGTCAAGTCAACAGTCTCGACTCCTCGTGCCGACGACTGTTGAGCTGCCTGGTCCCGCTTCTCCTTCACATATTGCCCAATCACGCCACTCCCGCCGCCGCGAAAGCCATTGGCAGAGGGGGAATCTCCTTCCGTCTCTAGCTTCCTCCGTTTTGATTGTGGAGCTGCCGTGCGCTTCTGGACATTGTTCATTCGTTCTATCATGTCGCCAAAGCCATTTCCCTGCGGCGTGTCTGCGCCTGAGCCATGGTGGCTGGTAACAGGGGAGTCTGCAATCTCGAAGACATCGCTGGGAGTAGAGAATTGGAATTCGAACGAGGGTGAGTCAAGAGACGGTGTCGGAGTAGTACTCGTGCGCGATTGGGCTTTCTGCGCAGCCGCGGCAGGAGAGAAGCCCTTTGGATTGAGGAGAAGAGCAGGGTTATATTTCACGCTTGGAACCGTGTTGGTGGTCGCGCTACCATTGGAGGACGTGCCTAATCCGAAACGTAGATGTTAGTATCTTCCTTTCGGCCTGTGTTCCATGGTGGCCGAGGCCATATACAGTGCATGTGAAGTCAAACACGCCTGCCAAGTGAGGCCTCGGTGAGGAGCAGCAATGACAGAAGAGCCAGATGTACCAACTCACCGAATGTGTTATTATTTGGAGGGGCCATGTCGTCGTTGCTTCTTAGCTGTGCACAGGGGCTTAGCGAAGCCTCGAAGCCGGCAGGGAGGCAGGCAAGGCCAGGAGCCACCTCCTGATATCGAGGAAAAGAGAATGACGCTGGGTTGAACCACCGTTCTATTGAGAGCCAAGAAAACTGTGTGAATGGAGCAGCGCCAGAGCCGACATTGCAGAAGTATTATCGAACAGAGTCTGCGGCGCAAACTGGCGAGGGGCGGCGCGCGGATGCAAGAAGAAAGTGTCGTGGTTGTTCGCAACTCTTCGGTGCCGGGCCGTGGCTAGCTAGAGTTGAAGGGTACAGGAAGACCGCACGTTTGCTGTCGTGGGTTCTGGTTGCAAGGCGTGCAGCTGTTGCTGTTCGTGAGCGAGTGCATGTGTTGCGCCAAAGACAAGCGAGTGGTCGGTCGGTGACGCAATAAACCGAGACGGAAAGCGAGCGCGGCGCGCCGCAGCGGCGATGCGATAAGAGCCTCGGATGGGCTGGGGGCCGTTATCTCGTGGAGGGGTTCCGCGAGAATGGCTGGTGCAGTCGGCAGAGGCGACGACCAGAATACCAGAGGCAGCTGGAACAAAGCAATGCAATGGGCGCGACAGAGACTTTGTCTACTATCGTGGGCATGGGAAGCAGAAGAACGAGCATGCAAGTCGCGTTTTCAAGAGGTTGTTGTGGCACCCCAAAAGTCGAGGTGGGCGTTCCTGCCTGCTTGCCTGCCGCCTGCCTGCAGGGTCACGAGGCCACAAACTCGTCGCTCACGCCCAGCAGCCCCTCGCCCGCACAGCAGCCGGCAGTTGCCGCGCAGAGCGTTGGGCCAGTGCAGCCCGCGCCGCCCTGCAGAAGCGGGCAAGGAACAGTGGCACCAGCTGCATGCATCAATGGATCCTCTGCATCGCTTCATCACTCGCACATTCCCATCATCTTCGCTGAGCACCCCCCCAAGATGCCTCAGCCAAGGAGCAGATTGTCCAGATCTGGGCACAGCCGTCTCTGGCCATGCAGCACAAACATTGATGCTGGGCTTGCCGCTCGCTGGTGTCTCTGCTGTGCATGCCTCGATAGCTACACGCAGCTGGGCTTCACCCACAGGCACTTCTCGGCTCTATTACTCGATTCTATTACGGGGGAGCGACCACATGACCTTTGAAGCCTTCAAGATCGACGGCCAAGCACAAAACAGCAAAAGGGACACAATGTGTGGTGCGCGAATGGGGGGACGTGGAGCGCAATTAGACATAGTGTCTGGTCACGTCTGTCCGATCCGCGTGACGAGGCACGGCAGTCCCGAGCCACTGCTGGATCGAGTCCTTGTTGACAACGTTGCAATGTCACTGGTTAGTTCCCATCTAACCTTGGAACCCACTGATGAAGGCTTCCAGTTTATCCTGAATTGATGGCAGAGACAAGTGGAATTGGGCAGCTCTAGTGCAGACGGCTGTGCTCGTACAACCACAACCTGCTCATATTCCGACCTTCGGATGCCATCCATGATCCATCACATCGAGGTTTCCGATTCCCGCCCGCGCGTCCTGGCGTCGAGCCGAGTCAAGTGATGCACCTCTTACCTAAGAGGAACAGCAACCCACTGCCAACATAGCTGCGGATGCCATTCCCTTGCCTAGTCGTCAACCGCATGGCTCCACTTTTCCCCAGGCGTTTGCTGACCACGTGCCACAAAGCACCACCTTTGAGAGAGAACAAGAGACATGGCGTCCAGGCTGCTGGCCCTTGTACTGTAGACGACGCCATGTAAACTTTTTTTCTTCAGTCCATGAATCCCACCTCGACAGACCCGTGGATCTCTGGTGGCATGTCATGGAACCAAAAAGAAGGCAAGGCTACTTCATCTTAAAACCCAGGGAGCCACGGTAGCCCTGGGAGACCACCAGGGCAACCTCCAAGCGCGTTCACGAATGAATGAGTCAAGCTCCCCCCATGCACCGATGGTGACGCCAGACCCACCAGCACGGTTCCCATGATGAGCCTTGTGGGACGAGGACTTTGGACAACGAACAAGCCCACCCTGGCCGGGCCTGGCGTGTGGCACCCAGGGCAGGGATCATGGAACCAACTTGCGGGCCCGCGCAGCTCACAGCAGCTAGCCAGGAGAATTCAAGCTGGTCACATGCACAGTGATGAAATTCTCCGTTTGTGGACTTGAGGAAACACTTTACGCCGTAAGGGTTGGTGGACGTGGGAGTTTCCCAGCATGAACATCCGTCCACTTTAGTATGGGCCTCTGTTGATGGTGACCCCGTCAAGGAGAAGTGGCATAGTTCGCTGCGAGGCCAAGGGCTTCGTAGGCACGACTCTGGCATTCTGCCACAGCAGGGCGTGGGTGTGGAATGGTCTTGCTTACAACGGACCACGACCACGCTGGCGTGGACTGAAAATCTATCCCGATTCACGCCCTCGCACATCTCACGCGAGCAATAAGTGCTTAGGACTACGATCAAAGCCGGAGAAGCAAACTCACAGCGGCATACCCAAACCCCGGGACGGATATCTCTTGCACTGCCTGTTCATGTCATGATGCTGCCATGACTAGAAACAGCAACCCTGGAGTAGTGCTGTCCCCCCTCCAGAATTCCCAGTGTTACACAGAAGAGCTCAAGCTCGGGGTGATCCGAGTCAATCCCACCCGCACAGCGTGAGGTCCAAGGTCAGTCCCATCTCACGCTCGGAGAGCTTAATCCACCACTGCTCCGAAAGATGACCCCCCTCACGGCTGCCGAGCTTGCTGAGATCATGCAGTGTTGGCGCGGTGGGAAACGGATGGTTTGGTCGTTGGTCGTCTCGGGCGTCGAGCATGTGTTGTCAGGCTGTGTAGCAAAGGTCGCTCGACGTGTACATTGGTCAGTCGCCAAACGATGGGCTGCTCCTTCACGTTGACCTAATCGCTGGACTTGAGCCTCTGCTCCCCCCCCGCGTCTTCCCCAAACCGAGGTTTCCTTGCATCCTTCTTGAATAGCGTTCTGGTATCTCTAAAGACAAAGTTCGTCGCTCGACTCACAGATCGCCACTGCCAGAGAGTGAGAGCTCAGATCAAGAGCTCCTCCGAGGTCTCAACGGGCGATGTCTTAGCTGGGACAGAGTCGCAACATGACCTAAGGCGCACCTGGCTGCTGGTACAGAGTATCTTTTCCTATCCTGACGAGTCTCGGAGATGGTGAATCATAGCTCTCTCCCAGCCAGTGCTGGGTCCACTCTCTACGGCTGGGGGGACCCTCCCTTCAGCAGTTGGTACGATGGGTGTCATAATACTTGAGGGTCCAAAAAGTAGTAATGATCCGCGAGAGGCTCGGCGATGCGATTCTACCCCGTGTTTGTATATTGCGTTACGTCTACACATGGTCGTGTGTGATGCGAGAACGACGTCGTTAAGACAAAGCCTGCCTCGAGTGGCAAATAACCGCGGGAGCTTGGGCAGGGAGGATTGGTGTCGGGCGGCGTGGCGGCTCGGTATCGTGATTGCCCATCCCTTAAGCGGCCCACGGGAACATTCACACCGTTGGGGCCATTGTCACCCCGAGGGACTTGGGAAGGAATGAAGAGGGCGTAGTCCCAGTAGCTGGTATAATGTGCCAAAGAGGAAAAGTGAAGGGATGTGAACATTGTGACAGGTGACCTCGGACGCAGACGCTCTTCAGGGTCGCGCCTTTAGCTATAAGAAGTCCTCTGGGTGGCACTGCGGAAGGATCCACAAACGTTGAGGCGAACTCATATACAGACGAATGTGCTTGGTATCATGACACACAATTCGCATTGAATGATGCTATGTTATAATATACTAGACTATTGCCTCTGCTCACGCTAGGCCGCGCTGTTTATGGCAATCAGCGGAGCGACGACAAGGCATTGATACACTCAATCTGAGACAGGAATGAATGGTTGAAAGCTCGACTCCATAGCATTGAAACAAGGGCTGAATCAAGCAACCAGGTAACAAGGAACACCGCGACTTCTCCTCTGAAACATCGGTTCCGCACCCATCAGCCAACGAGCCGACAAAACACTCTTGACCAACCATGGCACGATCATCGGGCATCCTGTCGCAGGACACTCTGGAGAATGCTTGGCGGGCGGACTGACTTTTAACGCCCGTGGAAGCCGTTTGCACTGCGTATCAACGCCGATGGTGTTGGCAAGTAGTTGGTGGTGTTACAAGAGCTTTGCATGGCCCACTCCGCTGTGCGGATGTTTTGGTTCCGCAAGTGCGCCGAAGAGCATGACCACAACGATCATGAAATAGTGGCGCACTGGCAGCCTAGATCGGACCTTTGTTGCCCGGGGGGTGGCCCCAAAAGCTCGCATGCTGTGGAGATTCGTTCGTATGTTGTAATACTGATGATTGGTAATGGCAAACTTGGTGGACAACGCCCATCAGCCGGTCTGTTGGACGCCAATGATTGCGTTCTCGACTGGTCTAATGACGTCGTCGCGCAACAGCTCGTGACGAAGTCCTGACGTGTAAGCCTCCGTGGCAGTGAACTGCGCGCTCTTGTGGGGGTGGTCTCTGCTGTGACTGCGAGTCCTCTGGCGTCTTCGCTTCGAGGCGTCAGTAGCAGCAGGAGAGCGAGAGCGGGAAGGACTCTGGTCGCGACGCCGGTGCATGTTGGCAATGTAGAGGAGCTTCTTGCGGGAAGGCGAGAGGGAGCCGCCACGGAAACGAGACGAAGCTCTGGACAAGTCGAGCCTGGATGTCGACCTGTGCCGGCAGCGACCCCGGAAAGTCGCCGACTCCTCAGAGACAAGATGGGTGTCCTCGCGCTGAAGGTCCGGAGGACTGCGTCTTCTCTTGCGCCCACGTTGCATGTCCTGGTCGGCAGAGGCCACGTGCGAGAAGTTGCTCTCGGCTGCCCTATCGGCGACGTAGTATTGCTCAACCATGTTGGCTGTTGGTTACTGCAATGCGATTGGAGAGAGGCAGTGTCTGAAGAATAGTCGTGGGCAGTGCTCTGCTCGTGTAGGCAGGTGATGGGTTGATGGGGGTGGACGAGGCCGGAGGCTGGTGCCTTATGTAGAAGTCCGAGGATAGGCGGCTGTTCGGCAGTAAGGGAGAGCCGGACGTAAACTTAGAACACGTCGCAGCCTGGAAGACGTGACGAGTGTTTGTTCAAGGGGCGCGCCTCGGCCAATATAAATAGCGGAACGTTCGGGACGACAGACCCATGGGCCGGAGGGACAGGCAGAGCGATACGACCAGGGGTTTGGGTTCTGGAAGAATTTATAATGGAGGTGAACCTTGCAACAGCACGTACGAGGAGCATGAGACGCTTGCACGCCGTAATTACGGGGAGCGTGGAATGTGGGCCGGCGTGTCTGGGACGCCGGCAAGTCTGGGGAAGCAGCGACCCGCCAGGGCACACGGCGTGCGCCAGGACAAGGGTGGTGGCCAGGCACTGGCTCGGCACGGACAGCTGGGCAGAGCGTGCGCTCCTCACCCTCCACTTGGGCCAGCAATGCGCATCAAAGGCCCCAAGCCCAATGGGCCACGAGCACGGGTGGACAGGCAGGCGAGGGGGTCTCGCAAGACAAACCCAACGATCGAGACCAGCCAGAGCCAAGGGAGGGCGCCGTCGTGCCCATCGAGGAACGCGGGCCCTCCCATGGCGCTCTTGGGCAGCCGTGCGAGTTGGAGACGACGCGCCCACAGGCTTGCGATGGGCTCGCCGCATGTCGATGCAGGCAGGGCGGATCGGCACACGACCACCACGCCGGCCTCTGGGCCTGCCCGACTTTGGCCTCGATGGCGTGTGCCTGGCATGCAACCGTTGCCCCTCGCAGGGAGGAGGATCCAGAGCCTGGCTGCGGGCAGCAATGATGATGATCACCTTACGACAACTGTCAGCATCACGCAAACGCCCCTCTCCATCCATCCATCCAACCAACCATCCAAATCCGCCTATCCACACCCATCTGCTTGATGGGCCCCCCCACATCCTCCAACTCAAGAAACTATCCTCACCTCTCCAGCACTTATCTCTCGAGCACCGAGGCACTGATGAAAGTGCCAGTGCTGACTTGTCGTATCTCCAAGCCTGAGACAGCCATGCAACTCTAAAGCGGACCACGAGGTTCTGGGATAGTTTGCGACCCGTCATTCCCTTATCTCCTCTCTGGCCAATCCCTGCCTTCCCTGCCGTCCGTCTTTTCTGCCGACTTGCCGACTGATCAGTCCTAGGTGCTTTGTTTTGTCTCTGCCCTCTACGTACCAGCGACTGGCTGCTAGGTGTCTTTTCTTAGTGCCCAGATGGCCTTGGAACGGAACACCAGGGTGGTCTTCCCCGCCCTTGATACCCCCAAACTCTGCTGCACTGCTAATGCTGGACTAACCGCAGCGGCGGCAGGTGAGCGTGGAGCAGCTACGACATGGCCACCTGGCTGTGACGATCATTCTCAAAGTTTCCGACCAAGACCTGGGCCCGCCGCAGTACGAAACATGGGATGACATGTAGATGCATTCCAGAATATCAATCAGCAAAGTTTTGCCGAGATCGCCACATGTGAGGTGAGATCTTGGCTGCGAGCCTTGTAGTCGTACCTGAGAACCAAGGAAGGGCAGAGCACTGTAACCCTGAATCCACGACAGCACGCGCAGGAGGAGCAACACGAGAGTTCCCTGGGATCTGAGCACAGTTTCAACGTGCTCACTGACATGCTTGCTGCCAACAGTAGCCGGCTCACGTAGGCCTGGCAGGTCCTTGGTTGAAACTTTAATCAGGTCTGACTCCCCCCAGCCATGGCCACCCCATACTTAATGCTCCGCGCCATAGTTCAGCTACTCTGGTAGGCCCCGGGCTCGCATGTGGACGGCCCTGTATTCTAAGGAGGGCCGGACAATTGCGCCTAGCACCAGCTGGAACCATCGAGCGAGTCAAGCACACGAGCAAGTTGTTGGAGGTGATCACGACACCTTTTTCTGTATGCCAAGATCACGTCAAGTGTGAATTGCCGAGCCATCGGGCGTGCCTTGGCCCCTCCTTTTGGTCGCACCGTTCCGCGCAAGCCAATCACGGTCAGATAGGCTTTGTGCTCCGACAGGACACAATCCAACACAATGGATCCTCGTATGAGCCAATGCCCATGCCCATGCCGGTAACGACACCCTCATTTGGGCCTCTGTGGCCGTTAAAGGTGCTCGCCCCGAGTCCGTCTATCCGCTTTGACGCTTCGCCCAACCACGATACTAATCCTCAGCTGTAGAAGGAACAACGTGTGCCGATGCGCTAAGGAAGCATGCTCACGCAGAGTTGTGGAGCCTCGGGACTCCGGGCGTGCCACGCATCCACCACGCTGCGCCTCACGGATTGGAGTGAGACTGGGCTGAGTGTCGGCGAACGCAGTCATCGTATCCGGCTGCTGGCTATTCAGAGAGCACTCGTGCATTAGTTCTCCAGCCACGATCCTGACTTGCAGACGGTTGACAGGCAAGCGATAGGGTCTCGACTGGGCCAGAACATGCATCTCAACTGACAGCAAACGCCACCCAATGTTGAGGTCGATGTTCTTGTAGAGTACAGCCACGGAGTCCAGTAGTGGGCTGTGGCTGACAGACACATTGGCATATGATGGATATTGTCCCTACCAGACAGAAGGCTTTTGCCGTTGGTTTGGGTATGTCAAAGACAGTGGAAGTCAGGCGAGCCATCCAGCCTGGATCAACTCGGCTCTCAGCAGGTGTGCGCTGGCGTCGGGCTGGCGCAAGACATTCTCCGCTGAGCTCAATTATGTGCCCGCGGGGCATCTGGCCAGTGATCTGCTTGCTCAACTCGACACTACCTTCAGATGGCCACTCACCTGCGTCATGAACAGACACCATGCTCACAGAGAGAACAGCCCATGCTCGGCCTCTGGCATGCCAACACCGATCGCGTTAGCAGGGCTTGCGGGGTGGGCGAACGACCGATCCTTTCCTCGGACATCGCGCGTCGAGGGCCTTTGGCTGAGCTCGTTGGCTTGCACAACTTTCCTCAGTAGACAAATCAGACGTTGCGTTGACCCAAACTCGGAATCAGCCTTACGAATGTTCAAAGCCGTCAGGCTGTAGGCTTAGTGTCTGAGACGGACGAGAAGTCCACATTGTTTGCAGTTCGTGTTTTGATCTTGTCTGAGAATGCTACAAATAGGATGCTCCCTCTGCATAGAATGAAGCTCAAGAAGTAAAGTGGTTGGTCTGTGAAGTATGGCCGGAGTAGTTCGTCCTTAAAACTGCCTCGAGGTAAGCAGATGTCAATCAACGTGCCATTCTGCCCTAGGCCCAACACAGTAAGGTGTGTGACCAGGCATGACGTGCGACGTGTTTCCAGGCAGACCGGCCTTGAGCCTTGACAGGCAGCGACTCGCGCAAGCATGCCAGCGGGCCACCTCCACGACGCTAGTTCCGGAGTCGACGCGGCAGGCGGCCCCTGCATTTCGAGATCTTCAGACGACTGCAACGACGACTCGAAACCGCAGAAGCTCCCAGAGGTCAACAGCCTCGTTGTCGCGGCCGCAGTTCGTCCAATTCATTTCCCTTTTTTTCTCTGTCGCGAGGTTGCTTGTCAAGCTGTGCTTCAAGCTGTGGTTACACCAGCAGACGACCACCCCATTACTTCGTACAACTGCCGCCTACGCTACCGATTAGCCCCTTTGCCCCGGAAGCGTGCCACGAACTCAAGGAACAACAACGCGCAAAGCGGTTTACTTTCCTTCTTTCTCCCGCGCGATTGACCGCCGTGTCCGACAGAAGACGACCATCCACGGAACGCGAGAACGCACGAGTGCGAAAACCGTCTGAAGCAGCTCCCGCAAGCAACAACCATGCCGCGGCCGGCCACGACAGGCTACGAACGCCTTGCCCAGGCTGAGGAGTTCAGCGATGACTCTGATGACGATGTGCTGGCCCAGAGCTATACCTCCCTGCAGCCGCAGTCCGGCCCGCGATTCGCACCCATCACTCAGCCCAGAGCCCACTCGGGCATGACCTCGCCGCGTGCAAACACCAAGTACCGGTCGCGTCCCCCGAGGGGTAGAGCAAACTCGGGTGTCGACCTCAAAGCCATCAACGCACGCCTGGAAAGATGGGCGGACGAGATCGCCTCGAAGTTCAAAAGGGGCAAGGGCAAGACCACACCAGGGGAGGAGCAGCGCCCCGAGATTGTCTACAGTGTCTTCCACGCGCCCGAAGGGGTCAGGCCTGCGACGTTCGAGAGCCTTGCGGCCATGCCACCGCCGGCCATGTCCAAGGCAGAATTTGATGAGGTGGTCAAGAGTGTACAGACAGCCATCGACCAGGGAATGCACCCGAGCATGATCACGCAAGGCAGCAGTGGCAGCTACTTTGCTCGAAACACGGAGGGCAAGATTGTTGGAGTCTTCAAGCCTAAAGACGAGGAGCCCTACGCAGCGGGCAATCCCAAATGGAACAAATGGATACATCGGAATCTGTTCCCGTGCTTCTTTGGGCGAGCTTGGTAAGCTTTAATCTTATCCATTCGACATGCCCCTTTCTAACACTCGAATACAGTCTGATCCCCAACCTGTCGTACGTGAGCGAGGCTGCTGCGTATACTCTGGATTGTCAACTTCGCACACATATCGTGCCTTACACCGATGTCATCCACTTGTCCTCAAAGTCGTTCCACTACCCGTACTGGGACCGGAGGGCGTTTTACAGGAAAAAGAAGCCATACCCTGCCAAGGCCGGAAGTTTCCAGGTCTTCTTGAAGGGGTTCAAAGACGCAAACGTGTTCTTGCGGGAAAATCCCTGGCCAGACCAATACTGGTCCGGGTTCCGGTCCACGGACACGCATCGGAACAAGCGGCGACGATGGGCGGACAACTGTCGTCCACGAAGCAGAGCCGCTGGTGAAAGTGCCGACAGTGACGACGAGGACAGCCCTGAACAGCGACCCCTGGGTCCAGACAACTTCAGGTGGACGGAAACCCTCAAGCAGTCGTTCAGAGAAGAGCTTGAGAAGCTCGTCATCTTGGACTACATTATGCGAAACACCGACAGAGGTCTTGACAACTGGATGGTCAAGGTAGACTGGGAGTCACAGGCAGTCTCAATCGCGTCCGAGCCTCCGCAGTTCAATCTGGAAACGACAAACGAAGAGGAAGAGGAGGAGGACGGAGACCGTCCCAATAGACCTGTAACAGTACCAAACAGAGATGCATCACCAAGGGCAGGCGCATACAGGGCACAAAAGCCTATGAACGCGACCGGCACAGGATCCGGCCCGGAGCCATCGATACACCTTGGCGCGATCGACAACTCGCTCTCATGGCCGTGGAAACACCCTGACGCCTGGCGAAGGTCAGTTCTCTCAATCTGCCGGCGACCCGAGACAGCCTTTTCCCCAAGCAATACTGACTTTTCACCACAGTTTCCCCTTTGGATGGTTGTTCCTGCCGGTCGATCTCATTGGCCGGCCGTTCTCCCAGAAGACAAGAGACCACTTCCTGCCTTTGCTCACCTCAAGTCAGTGGTGGAGCGAAACGCAGCTCGCCTTGCGCAAGGTATTCCAGATGGATCCGGACTTTGAGGAAAAGATGTTCTCCCGCCAGATCGCAGTCATGAAGGGCCAGGCTTGGAACGTCGTTGAAACCCTGAAGACGCCTGATCACGGACCCCTCGAGCTGACAAGGCGGGCCAAGGTCTGCGTGTGGGATGACTTGGTCGAGGTGCCCGTGGCTGTCCCTATGAGGGTCACCTCTGAAGAGCGCCGCCAGAAGAATGAGGTGGACCACCGAGCATCGCACGAAGAAGAGATTGACATTGGCGCAGCAAACTCGACTGCTGAACAGAGCACCAGCGCCGACCTGTTGGGCATGGCTAGTCCCTTGCCGCACCCTGGCCGCTTCGAGCTGACGAGCCCGCGTGCGACATCGCCGGAAGCGAACGAGGATTCTCGCGCCACGCCGAACGGCACACGACAGAATCCCTTCGAGGATGCGAACGCTGCAGGGCCCCGGCGGTCACGCCCTGGTGCTGAGCAGCAGGTCTCTCGGACGAGCTACCACGGCCCGTCGCGGTCGAGCCTGAACATGTATAGTCCCCAAACGGAGCGCAGATTCTCCTTTGCGACAGGGCGGCGCAGGAACAGCGGCTCCATTGCGCAGCATCTATTCGGCGACTATGATGATGACGACCTTGAGGGCGACCTGGGTTATGCTGCAGCTGAGGGCATGGATGGGATCCGGAGGAAGGTGATTGTGGAGCGCCTCGAGACGGTCAAGGCAAGAAATCCAGTTTTCACTTGGTGCTAGACCCTGGACGCATACGTATAGACATGTGAGAATAATTGTCGCACGATTGCACAGGGAAAAGGTAACACAATACAGGCCAAATTACAAGCAAACAATAGAGCGTTGAACCATATACTGAGTCGTAGCACGCTACCTGTCGACGGTGTGTGGCGATCCACGGTACGTTTGGCTACTGAAACGGACTCAGCAGCATAAGGGGTACGTGAACGATGACATATGGCGCGTATACACGTATGCCTCCACTTTCCAACCTACTCAGTAGATACTGCCAAAATAACCTGCAAAGCCATGCAGTGATGTGTTGTCCTTGCAGCAAGCATTGCGACGCCTTGGTTGCCGTTCGTGGTAAAGAACCCTGAAGCCGGCCCTGTCAGGCTCGGGTGGGAGCACACCCGCAGCTGTCCCAGAACCTCGGGTCCATGCAGGGGGGCCCTTGTTCTCTGGAGCGGGATTTCCGGGTTGCTGGATGTACTGCGATGCAACGTTCTCTTTGTGTTCGTGTCTCAATCCTACCCACTCACTAATTACACAGCACGATCGGCCGAGTTGAGAGAACCGACGCTCAAGTGCTTGCTAACGCAGACGTTGCGTTTCGAATGATACATCGTTGGAGCTCCTACGGATCAGCATTCGAGACGGGTTAATGACGGCTGGGTGTCCTTTAGGGACGCCGATGGCCCGGCAAAGTACGCGAGACGGTGACTTAAGGAAATGCCTCGGAGGGCCTGTCCCACGACGGTGACTTGATTTCATGCAGCCGAGCAAGTTTTGCCGGGCGCGAGAGCAAGGGTCTCTGCGTCTGCCCATGGATGCTTATAGGTCGCTGCGACCCTGTGACTTCGGCCGAGACCGAGTGTGAGTGTGGCTGGCCAGTTCTAAATGATGGAGGCCTGAAAGATCTGCGCTCCTGTGGACGCAGAAGCTGCGAGACAGAAGTACCGACCGAGGCGCAATCCTCGAGTTGGGACGAGCAGGAAGGCCTCATGAAAGAACACATGTAGATCCGTATCTCGAGCAGCAAACAGGTCTCCCTTCCTGTCATCATGGGAGCTGAGCAATGATGAGTTTGAGCCACCCGTGTACCCGGGTGGTGGGCTTGGCCAAGCATTGGAAGCAGCGATGACCCCTGCTTGCGCAACTACTGATATCCCAACAGGGCGCCACACCTCCACAGTGACAGGCCGACCCGTTCTTTGAGATGGCTGTGAGTATGGTCAGTAGGTTGACCAGATGATCTTGGCTTGGAAGGTTGGATTACCCTCGCTTCTTGTGATCATTGCAGGGTCTGACGAGACGGTTTCAGCGGAAGCGATAAGTGGCCATGGCAGTGGAGGGCGATATCGAGTTTAATCGCTTGCGTTCCTGTCCCAATCTGGCCACCAAATATGTGCAAAGTTTTATGATGTCCCCGGGGAGTGTTTGAGTAGCTGTGGCCCGAAAGCTTGACAAGGCCAGGATTTTCCTGAACCCGATCCGGGCAATCCTTGTTGTTATCGAGACATCCGATCAGAAGTGCGCTGGCCGTACCTATCCTATTCGACTCGGGCTCATAATGAAGGATACCCTTCGGGGGTGTTGTGGTCATGTCCACCATCTGGCCAACCTAGTCCAACTCCCAGAACCATACTTAGTGTAAGTACCATCGACAGTTGCTGTGGAAAGCGTCGAGTACGTATACTGCCACCGGAAGCCGCAGGACGGCAGTCTCACGACGCACCTGCTCCCCCTTCCTGCAGCAATCCCGGCAGGGACATGGAAGCTGCATACACCTTCCCTAACGTAGGGATGAACCATGATCCAAGCCTGTCTCCGCCGCGCACTTTTGCAGTCGCAATGCATCGGCCCTGCCGCACGAGGAGAGATCTTCCTTGCATAATTCGTGAGGCAATAGTGCTTGGGCAGCATGGCAGACTCTGTTGACAAATACTCATCACATCAGTTACCCCTGTCTATGGCCTCCTGAACCGAACCACTAGACACAACCCTTCACGAACCACGAAACGCACGACTTCTTCCTTAAGGCCATAGCCTGCAAACTGCCAGGAAGAGTCTTGGTATTCTCGACGGCGCAATCAGGCATGGCTGAGTGAGTCTTGTCGCCTCAATGACTGATGGCATGCACGACCGCTAACAATTCGTAGTGGCCCATCCCCTGAGGCTCTGCCAGATTCTGGTAGCGATCCCGAGGACAGCATGCTCTCACTGCACAACAGAGTCTTCCATCGTTTCTCGATAGACAACTCCATATCCTTCGTGCCTACCGATCATGTATGTTGTCGACAATCCGGCATGCTACTTGTCATGGTATCCAGCAATGATTAACCCCGTTCTTGGCGGCAGGACGAGCACGAACGGCTACTGCTTCAGCACGCTGCATTATCAATTCTGTCTTACGGCGAGACGATCTTCGTACCTGAGACCTCCCTCCACAGGCAGACCATCCGGCGCGTCCTTGACTGTGGTTGTGGAAACGCGATTGTGAGAGTTTCCCAGTCTCGCTTCTGAGTGTGACCGACATTGATCAAAAACGAACGCTTTGCCCAGTGGTGTTCCGAAACTGTCAAGAGCCTTACCGCCATCGGCAACACAAATTTTGAGGTACGCTTGAATGCAGCTCCACAAATCTCACTATCACTCCTTTACGAATGTCGGTTCCAGATTGGGGAGGCTACCAAGTTGCCTTGAGATGGGCGCTGACAAGTTTGCTCCATCAGGTCACTGGTGTGGATGTCAACGATGTGATGCTACTCAACGTCCTCGACCAGCCAGAGAACCTATACTTCGACGTGTTCGATTTGAACCAAGAGTGCGTAAGACAAAGGGTAATACTGGCGCAGACAGTCTCCTGCTGATGCATGCTATAGCTTTCGAAACAGCCCAGAGACATTTCCTCGCAACCATTTCGACTTTGTCAACAGCCGAGATGTGGCTGGAGGCATCAACTCCGGCCGTTGGGATTCCTATATCCGAGAAATCTTTGGAATACTTCGTCCTGGTGGCTGGTGTCAAATGGTTGAACTGGACTTGGAGTCTCAATCAGACAATGGCCGACTAGGCGATGGTTCGTAGCTGCCCCGAGGTTTTACTAATATGATAACCATGCTCACTTCGCAGTACAGGAAACGCTTTGCGAGAATGGTCCAGGCTGTATCAGAACGCAATGGACAAGCTTGGGAAGTACTCAAAGATTGGGCGCGAACTTGGGCCAAGACTGAGACGGGCGGGTTTCACAGATGTCGACAACAACTCGGGCAGGCCATACGTCTTCCCGATGTGTGGTTGGTCGAACGGTGACTTTTCCAGTCACTGAGAGCAAAGTAGAGAGCAGCCACTAACTCTTCGCATGTAGGCCAGCATGAGCACCACGTAAAAATCGGTCAAAGCAACGAAGAGAATGTCCAGCGCTTACTTGGGTCACTCTCTCTGTATCCTTTCATGGAAGTACTGGGGTAGAAACATGAAAACACGTTAAGCTAGCTTTCTCAATCGCTGACGAACTCGCCAGGATGCCATACTCAGACTACCATCTCCTGCTGGCGCGGGCCAGAGCAGAAGCACGCGATATTTCTCTACGGGTTAGTCCGCAACTCCAGAGGAAAGCCTAGTCCAACAGTTCCTGACTATCATAACCCCAGCCTTATTTCCGTGTGTAAGTGCTGTCACAACAGTACACTACATCAATAGTGCCCAATATAACCTAACCCATTGTCACAGTTATGCATGTATTGGTCAACGGCCGGTGTGACCACAGGTAGGACTAGAAGGCCCAGTTGATACCACAAGTCCGCAACACACCCTTTTGCCCAAGACTTTCGCTTCTCGGGCCACATTCATTGGCGATTTGTTGGCGATCCAGACATACATTCTGCCTAGGAAACCTGCTGGGACCATGCCAGCTGTTGGAAGAGCCTAAGTTAGACTACACCGTAAGTGCGAGCAGTCGAATCGTCAAACATTCTTGCCCCTGTTCATGTAGAATTCTAGAAGAAAAAGTCTTGCTGTTCGCATAAGACGCGCTTTCAGGAGAAGACCTCATCATGCTTGCATCGTAGGCTGTCTTTGTCTCGATCTTATTTTCTTCATTTTGCATTCATATGAGCATGATTGAAACAGACCTCAGTGAAGTCGTCAGAACCTTGTGTACTGAATAGTGTTTTGAACAATACGAACGAGCTTTCAGATCGCAGCCAGCTCTGTTCTGGGATATCACAACTGGCGGGCACTCCCGTCTACGGTGGAAGCTGAATATGGATTACAGCCCGAAATACAACGTAGGTACACTTGAGAACCTTTATTCATTAAATACCTCACAGAAGCGCCTGAATCTACCGCATTACTATAGAGGTGACGAGTACAACCTGGAGAGATATGCAGCTAAGGTCGGCACGGAGAGAGAGACAGCCTTACTGTTTGTGCACTGTCTTAGCACTGTGACGGAGCTTCTCGAAGACGTTACACCGAATTGGCCAATCAACATTTTTCGGTGTACCAGCTCTCCACAACACTCCACCTGCACACCATCGAAGCTACGACTTCTGTCAACCCACGTCCACGAAGCGTTTCCACAGTCCATTCTGTCGTTTCCAGGTTCACTTAGACGATAGCGACTTGGCAGCAGGTTCACACAACCTGCCATCTTCCGCCACTTCACACCTGTCCTCCACAATGGCTTCCCCCGCCTCAAGCCGCATGGCGGCCAGCAGCCTGCTGCGCGCAACCCGCACAACTCTCCCAAAGCCTCTCCGCCAGCCAACCACTGCCTCCGCCGCCGCCGGTGCTTCCGGTCTCTTCTCCGCCTCAAACAGCCCAGGCTCGACGCGGCGGCACTACTCGAGCGACCTGCCTCCGCCGCCGCCGCTGCTGCAGAAGCTCAAGGCGGACCTCAAGACGGCCATGCGGGCCAAGGACGCCCCGCGGCTGACGGTGCTGCGGTCCGTCCTGGCCGCGACGCTGAACGCGTCCAAGACGGCGACCCCGATCACGACGGACGCGCAGCTGATTGCGCTGCTGCGCAAGACGCAGCGGGGCAACGAGGAGGCGAGCGCCGAGGCGCGGCAGGCGAACCGGGCGGACCTGGTGGAGAAGGAGGAGGCGCAGATCCGGGTGCTCGAGGAGTACGTCGCCGGGTCCGGGGTCGAGGAGGTCACGGACGAGCAGCTGAGGCTCGTCGTGCGTGGGGTCGTGTCGGCCATGACGAGCGAGGGCGAGGTCACTGCTGGTGGCAAGGCCAAGATGGGCGAGGTCATGAAGACTCTGCTCGCCCCCGGCGGACCGCTGGAGGGCAAGAGCGTCGACAAGGCGCAGGTTGCCAGGGCTGTGAAGGAGGTTGTCGGTTAGACTTGGTTAATCCTTCCAGAAAAGAAAAAAAAACGGGGGAGGCGGTTTTCATGGGGTCTCGGGCAACTTTTGGGAGGAGACTTTGCTGCAAGGGGCAGTGTGGCTCGTGGAAGTGTAACGATTATGTACAAAAGACGACAATGTATAACAGAGCAATGTGACCTCGACGAGGGTGTTGTCTTGAAAGTGGTAATGCTTCATGGTTCACGTTCTTGACTAGACTAAGAAGTACTACTCCAAGGGTTAGAAATGAAGGTGAAGTTGTCTTCAGACCCCATCCATCTCTGTTTGGTGCCACTGCTCTGTGTGGGCCGGCAAGAAACAGTCCAATGTGTGTTTGCTGGAGGGCTGGGGGGGGGCTCCGGTCCCCATGATGGCAAACAATGACACCGGGTGTTGTTTTTTGGGTGGTTTGTCTCTTGAGAGTTTAGTACTCTGGTAAAGTCGCTATATTATGGACATTGACCATTGTGCCTGATCTGGTGGGCGACCACTTTGAGACGGCGAATCAGAGAGGGCCTCGACCTGCATTCGCCAACCACGGCACTTGGGCCAGACAGACAGCCTCTGTGGGTGGGAACCCCAGGACGACCGGGATTGCGGGCGGACAATGCAGGCAGGGGTTGTTCGGCCCCGTGCGTGCAAGCAAGCAAGGCAGCCAAGAGTTGACGATGACTGCCTCAGGTCGCCGTCATGTTCTTGTCAGCCTGCCACGACACCTGCCGGGTGCCTGGGGCGAGCCAACTCAAACCCCCAGCCTTGAAGGCTCAAGGTTCTGGGGCCTTCTATTGTGCCCCTGGTGACTCAGTGTCCCCTTTGGGCGGTTGCTTGCTGCCTCTGGGGCGCTTCTCTGACACATGCACTCCCGTATCCGGCCTGGGGCGTTCCCGCCCGCCGCATGGCATGGAGATCCCGCCACTAAGCCAGAGCTTCCCCTGCCGGGCAGCCCACCTTCTCTGGCTTCCCCCTCCAAAACATCCGCACGGCAGTCCGCGCACATCGCTCCTTGGCCCACGGCCCTTTTCCAATCCTCGTGCTCACACGTTGCACCCAGCACCGCCGACAAACGTCCTCCAAAATCATTAGAAAACTCCTGAGCGACAGCCTCCGGGCAGGCACCTGTTGTCCACCGCACCCAGCAAGCCCCGCCAGACTGACGGGTCCCGAACCACTACATCGTCATTACATCATCCCAGCTTTGCCAGCAACGGCTACATTTCCGCCCATCATGTAGGTCCAATCCCAAGGCAAATTGTTGTATAGCCATGCTCCCTGTGAAGATCATGGAGCTGACATCGCCCCTAGGCGTGTCACCCTCAACGTCAATAATCCGGACATGGACGAGCAGGACCTTCGCCTCATCACCCTCGACGTCTACCCGGAGATGACCATCGATACGCTCCGAAGCGCCATCGCGGCCGAGGGCATCCCCGTGCCCTCGCAGCACCTGTACCACAACGGCCAGCTCGTCACCGACGACTCCCAGACTCTCCAGGCCCTCCAGATCTCCGACGGCGACATGCTCGCCCTGCACGTCCGTGACATGCGTGGCAGCAGTGCCCAGAGCCAACAGCAGCAGCAGCAGCAACAACAACAGCAGCAGCAGCAGCAGGCGCAACGGAGGGCAGGCGCTGGAGCTGGTGCAGGCAGCGTTGCGCAGGACCCAGAGATGATCCGGCTGCAGATATTGGGCGATCCTCAGCTCAGAGCCCGCGTGCAGAGCATGAACGCTCCGCTCGCCGCCGCCCTGAACGACCCGCAGCGCTTTGCACAAGCCCTGAGGGATACCGCTGGCCAAGAGGAGGCTCAGCGGCGGCAGCGGATGCAGGAGATTGAGGCGCTCAACAATGACGAGTTCAACCCAGAGTCACAGGCCAGGATAGCCGAGATCATCCGGCAGGAGAATGTGATGGAGAACCTTCAAAATGCCATGGACCACAACCCCGAGTGTAAGCACTTCGTCCGTGTGTGCAAACCCGATCTCTTCTTGCTGACAAATTCATTACAGTGCTCGGCCGCGTGCACATGCTCTACCTTAACGTCAAAGTCAACGGAGTCGAGGTCAAGGCTTTAGTCGACTCTGGAGCCCAAGCAACCATCATGTCGCCAGACTGTGCTGAAAGGTGTAACATCATGCACCTGGTCGACAAGCGTTTCGCCGGTATTGCCCGTGGCGTCGGCACCGCCAACATTATCGGCCGCGTGCACTACACGATGCTCCAGGTCGGCACCAAGTACCTCCCTGCGGCGTTCACTGTCATGGAGGGCAAGCAGGTCGATTTATTGCTTGGGCTGGATATCCTGAAGGGCCACCAGGCCATTCTTGACCTTTCTCAGAACAAACTCATCATCCAGGGTGAAGGCATCAGTTTCCTGGGCGAGTCCGACATTCCTAGAGAGACTGAGGAAGCTATCAACCAAGAACCAACGGTCAGCGGCCCTGGTGGTACGACGATTGGTGCGCGGTCAGGCGCCGTGACAGGTCCCGCAGCGGGGACCTCAGCTGCTCCTTCAGCTGCACCTCGGCAGCCTGCCCCTCCGTCGCAGCCTGCCCAGCAGCCACAAAGCCAGCAACAGTTCCCAGAGTCTGAGATTCAGACGCTGATGTCCCTGGGGGCGAATCGGCAAGCGGCGATCCAAGCTCTCGAAGCAGCCGAGGGCAATGTCGAAGTGGCCGCTGGGCTTCTTCTTGACGCCTAGGCTCGTGGCCAAGAGGAGGAGTGCATTATTAGATAGCAAGGCAGGTGTTCTCGAGGCAAGAAGCCCACTCTGAAACATCACGAACAGAAGAAATCAAGCAACACAGACCATATCCTGGTGCATCTCGGACAAAAACACACTCATGTAAGGGCAAATTGGCATTGGCGTCCGTAGCAGTTCATAGAGAAGGCGTCCTAGCGTGAAATTAAGATTGTATTCGTATGTGCAGGCTTTCCTTTTTTGTACGTCTTCGCTGTGGTTCGTCCAGCATGCGGTGGTGATTCCACGAGCTCTTCAATATTACAATCTAAGCTGGACTGCTGCCCTTGATTTTATTCCTCTTGAAACAACTGCCGGGCCCACCATTGACCGCTTGTCCCATCGGTAAACAAGTCGCCTGTGTATCTCAAACTTGAGGAACCCACTCTGTCTACCGAATCTTGTACAGGCAAGGCTTGAGAATCCCGCTCTCGGCAGCCTTGCTAGACTCGTCGTCGGCGCTCTCGACAAACTTTGCCGAGACCCGGCCCATGCGGGAGTCGCGGCCCCGGATAGGACCAGAGGCATTGTTATCCCCGCCAGGGTTGCCGCCTGCCGGGGGGAACGCGTTCTTCCCGACGGTCGCGGGGGCGGCCTTGACGAAGTGCATCTTGACAAACATCTTGTTGCGCAGGTCGGCCTCCCCCTGCAGGACGAAGCCGCGCTTGCGGAGGGCCTCTACGAAGGCGCGCACGTCCGTCTCGTTGCGCCTGTCCTCGGCCCCGTCGACCTCGACGGCCAGCGCGGCCTCGCGGGCCTTGTCGGCGGCCTCGGCGTCCTTGCTCATGGCCTTTTTGTTGTTGGCTGCCGCAGCGGCCTTCTTCCTGTTGCCTACGCTGTGGGTGACCACGTTGTTGCCGCCGCCTCCGCCGCCGGGTGCCCTCTTGCCACCGGGCGCGCCAACGTGGCCTAGCCGGCTCTTGATCTCGGCGACCCAGAGCTCGCCTTTCCAGTGGAGCACGCGGTACGCCTCCTCGACGAAGTCGAGCCAGTTTGTGCCCATGAGGGCGAGGCAGAAGATGGCCACGTTGACACTGCCGTCGGCCAGAGGCAGGTTGGCAATGTCGGCGCGCGTGACGTGCGGGCTGGGCGACTGCAGGTCGTAGCTCAGGATGTCGAGGCGGAGGGCCTTCTTCTTCGACTGCAGCTCCGAGGCGAGCTTGGCGTCGCCGCATCCGAGATCCGCTATCGTGCAGGTCCCGCTGGTGCGAGGTAGAGGTTCCTGGGCGAAGCTGGTGTTGTTGCTGCTGCTGCTCCGGCCATTACCACCACCAGGCTTGCCCTTGTGCGGGGCCTTGATCTGTGCGCGCTTCTTGATGTCCTCGAGGTAGCCGTCCACGGGATTCTCTGGCCAGACGTCGACCTGGCGCCGGAACCCCTCGTGATACTGGCTAAACATCTCTGGCTCCTTGTCAAGCAGCTGGAACGCTTCCGCGGATGGCCGCGTGTACAGCAGCTCGTTGAGATGGCGGAACCGTGACGAAACGAGCTTCTCCTGCATCTTGATCATCATAGGCGTCATCTTGGGCCCTGGAGATGGCACTGCCGTGGTCGCCATGGCGAGGGTCGTCTGCGGGTTTGTCTGTTGTGAGGACTTGTCCTTCTTTGGTTGCTGTTGGTCTTGGCCTCCAGCCGCCGGCTCGTTGTCGCTCCGAGCCTTCTTGTTCTTCTTGGCCTTCTTTCTGGGCCCGTCGGCGAGAGTCTCTGAAGTGTTGTCTCCATCCTGTTGCTGCTGCTGCTTCTGTACTGACGGAGAGGACTGTATGGGCTCAGCTGTCCGCACCTGGTCCTTGGATTTCTGTTTTTTTGACTTTTTGCTCGCAGCATCAGAGGCAGCTTTGTCGTCCTCCTGTTCCAAAGTTACTGCGGTCACTACCGCGGCAGCGGCCTTGCCGCCCTTCTTGCCATTGTCCCTTGGGCCTTGCTTCTGAGCATCACCGGCCTGCTGCGTCTTTGCTTTCCTCTTGTCCCCAGCGGCGGGCTTGCCCTCGATGACCTTTTCCCAGAGATCTGCCACGTTGAGGCTCGTCACATCCGCCTGCGGCCGCTTGCGCTTCTTTGAGGCGGCCTTGGGGTCAGAGTCTGCGGCATTGGGTGCTGGCGCAGCCCCTGTAGCTGTCTCGGCCTTGAGCTTGTCAGCCGAAACCGACCAGCCCTTTACAGCAAACATGGTTCGCGGCTTCTTGGGGAGGGATGACAGGTGGTGCAGGCGCGCCGCCGATGGCAGCGTTCAACGCAAAGCAAGAAGAGGCCGAGGGAGAAGATAGGTGTGACGACGATCAAGCAGGCCTGAGTCTGGATGTGGAAGCGGTGCGTAAGAGCAGGCAATGTGCAGAGCTTGGTACTGGCTGGTAGGGGTGTTTTTTTTTGTTTTCCAACGAAGGCGTTGGCTTCGGTCGTGCTCAAGTGAATATCACAGCTTTTTTTTTCTGCCCAGAACTACCCGATCACTCTTCCAGGCTAAGAGCTCTAGAGGCGACAGGGATTAGTTATGCGCATGGGTGGATGCACGGGCGAAGGTACCCCACTCTTTGCTGTGGGTTGACAGGCCTCCACTGGCAGGTGCGTCTCAGATGCAATGCAATCAATTGAATACCATAGTATCTCCAACCACCAGCAGGCCATCCAGCCAACCATTCACTCGAGTCCTACGCCAGTCAAGATTTGCCGCGCGGATTCAATCAAATCAACAGAAACATGAGTTACATAAGTCGTTTCATTTCGGGAAAGATGAAGGGATGCCACGCAGAGTGCCAGCTCTCAAGCCATGACGATATCTGAGCGGCCAGGAGCCTCAAACTTCGCGTGCACCCGCTGCATGCGAGCCACCAGGAGGACCCTGGGCAGGGAAACCCCCAGCAGGGCGGGCGCTTCCGCGTCACAACCGCGGGTGCCAGTGAGGGCCGAAGCTGTTCCGATCACGACCTTTCCGCGCTGCCGGAGACATTCAGAGCAATGATGACGCGGCTTCAGTCCATCCTAATCCGTCTCATGGCCACTCGACCATCGGGTATGGCCCCGAAACCCAATGGCCAACAGCGTTTATGACGGCTCAACGGGCTAGCACTTTGTGTGTGTGTGCCTCGACGTGTCAGATTGCCCTGCCCCACAGGTCGTCTCGAGAGCTGCCTGATGTCACACCTCTTTGCTCAAAGGCTAAGCAAGTGGACGACAACTTGGTATGTCCAATGATTGACCTGTTCAGGAGGGCATATCCTCCTTAGGACTCCTTAGGGAGGGAGACAGTAGTCATGCCTGCGACAGCATAACTCTATGTATACGCCAAGACAGGTGCTATTACAACTCTCAAGACATGTGCCCTTTTGCATGGAGCATCGAGATAACGACGCAACGGTGCTGCCACTAATCTCCGTACCAGAATCGCTGTTGAAGAGGACGAGGGATGTGAAACTGGCAACACGAGTGGCATGGGTGCCTGCGTCCGTCCGTACCGATTACCCACAAACTCTGCAATCACCAGGCGAGAGAAACAGTGTTGCCTGCCTCATCAATTCACTGGGTCTTGACTCTGTCAATTGAAATAATTGGGCAACTCGGTCTCCAATATCGACCAGTTCGCTTTGGCAGTCACCTTGCTCTGCCTCGAAACAACCATTTGAACGCCGAGTCGACAGATGCTTTTCCACGCGCGGTTGCACCTCTAAAGTGGGCCAGATCCAGTCGCACGAGGGGTATCCAGGCCTCCGGCCTCGGGCTAATGCACGAGCTTGTGACGAGCATGGCCCGGATGGGAAGAGGCTCCGGGGAATGGCGCGGCGTCAGGGCACTGAGCTTAGAGTCCCGCTCAGGGATGCTCCAGCTCGACCACGGCCTAGACTGTCGGCACTACATGGGAAGAGCGGAACTTTGGAGTGACGAGGTTTGGGTCATCTCAGCATGTGGGCTGCCGTTTGTGTCGCTCCGAACACTGTCCCACGTTGCCTTGCTTGTGCAGCCACTGCAGGCATGCCTCCGGGTGCTGCCATCGGCTCCAGGGGTAGACACCGGCCACGGACACTGGTTCATATTGCGACAGGTGGGAGATTTTACCACCTTGCCAGTGGCCACCAGCTCACTCATCGCTCCGAGACTGCGGCACAGAGCACCAGCACGGCAGGCGATCGCCATAGGGCGTGCAACGCGCTCCCATCGCTTCACCGACCCCCAATGAACCCAAAGATAGTCTGAAACGACTTACAAGGGTAAACGCTTTTAAAGTTCTTAGACCCCACCATTACAAACGACCTTTGCTGTGTCCTTCGAAGCATCTCCTCCGACATATGACATACCTTCCTCACTTGTCCTACTGATCACCGTCGAGCATTCATAATCGTCAATATTAGTACCCCCTGCTCTTCCCACGCCATCTCAAGCTCAAGGTGCCGACCGCTCCGTCTTCGGTTGCGACTGTCGAGGCTGGTCGTTGCCGACTTGTCGAATTGTCGCTGGCTGTGGGCTTCTCCAGGATATTGACGACAAGAACCGTGGGCAGTCGTGCGGGTCGACCATTGATGTTCACCTCATGCGCCTGATGCAAATGCACTCTTTCGCCGTTTTGCCTCCGGATCCAGCGTCGTAAGACTATTTGCTTGCGCATAGGGATGCGACTTGCGCGACAACAGCCATGGAGGCCCAACCCGACAAGCTCGATGGGGACAGCCCCAATGGTGATCACCAACCCCCAAGGGACGGCGACGATACTGCCGATCCCTCTAGCAGGAAGGCTGCAGTCCGGAAGCGCACCAAAACCGGCTGTCTAAGTGAGTATCTAGGGCCTCCACTCAAGAGCATGATGTTCGTACTAATGCCAGCAATAGCCTGTCGCAAGCGTCGCATCAAATGTGACGAGGGCAGGCCGACTTGCAATAATTGTATCAAATCGAAACGCCAATGCGAGGGCTACAACCAACGTGTCGTATTCAAGGAGCCGCTAGGCATGTATGCTGGACTTCCCATGGGCTCACTCCAATATCATGCCCGCCCTCCTCACGTTATTATGCACCAAGAGCAACAGCAGCAGCTTCCGGCGCAACGAAGGCTCTCTACCCAGCCTCTGCTGGCGCCGAAGCCCTCGCTAGGTGGACCGGCCCCCCCAGCTTTACATCCTCACCAACACATGTACCCTCCCGATGGGGGTTCTGCTCTACCAGCGCCCACGGTGTATGATGGATCTCAGCCGCCCCTCACGAACTCGCAAGATCATACCTATATGCCTGATCTTGGCCAAGACACTTTCAGAGCCTACCCGCAAGATCAGTGGGTGGGAGCGGCCAGTGTTGGTATGCCTTCGGCGGCAGGCATCTCAGATGCTTCTCCAGAGCAGGCCTTCCGGAATCCCCCGATGAATGAGGGGATCGCACGGCCTCATGTGGAATCAGACGAGATCCTGTTGGAACGCCGACAAGATTATATCGGCTCTGAGCAGCTACAGGAATGGGAGTTCGAAGATTATCGCCAAGACGAGTCCATGGACGAGTCCGATGAGGGAACGAGCGCTGCAGGGCAAATGATACAGCTGCGTGGGCAACAAGCTGGGATATTCGTCGCACATATGCACAGGAACCCGCGCGACCCCTTGGGCACACAACCTCGGAACTTTGAAGCGTTCCCAGGCAATAGCATGGCTACGTACGATCCTGAGCCATCACAGTCACCCTTGAACGACGAACAGATTCGCGCTGTCTTTTCGCACTTTATCCGAGTCACTGGACCAAGCATATCTCTTTACGAGCGTCATAGCCACGATGCTGGCATTATCATTGACGGTCGACAACTGGCGCGATCACAACGTCACATTTGGGCCTGTAAGTGATTCGCATAAAGGGTCGCTTCGCAGTTGTCTAACTGACATGTTACTCTAGCCACATTCCCCGTTCTCTCCTTTAGCCACCCTGCATTGTTGCAGGCAATCTTGGCAATAGCAAGCCTGCAGATCGCTCGCTTGGAAGGCAACCAGCCCACGGCATCGCTGAAGCACTACCACTTGGCTCTCCGAAGGATCGCTCGAAATGTTGGCCGTCCTGCCAGACGAGCTCAGCCCGCAAATCTGGCTGCTACATTGCTGCTCGCATATTGGGAAGTGTGGAACTCAGATCATGAGAAGTGGTGCCGGCATCTGCTCGGAGCACGGTGGATCATGAAAGATATTCCCTTCCTGAGCATGTCGAAAGCTGTGCTGGCACGACGCATAGAAGAGCGCTATGCACGCGAACAGATGCGCACTAAAGCTCAGATGAACGGTTTCGCTGACTTTATTGACGAGGGCGATCCGATCTATCTTTATCGTGACTGGGACAAGATCGATGCACCCCTCCTAGGTGTCATCTCGGGGCAAGCGGTACCATACGCCGACCACGGCTTTGACAGTTGGGACGAGAACTTTCGTCCTCATCCCAGACAGCCAGTGACGAACAAAGACGTCGAAACATACGAGACATTGAGCGACTTGTACTGGTGGTACTGCAAGATGGATACCTATCAGAGTATTCTTGGAGGACAGAAACTTTTGTAAGCCCTCCTTCCCAGGACACATTGACAAGCTCACTAACGACAGTGAAGCATGGACTATAACAAGTGGATGGCCTGCCCCCCACGCGCTCCGATTGGAAGACTCGATGCTGTGTAAGTTTGCGCAGGTAGAAACCCCTGGGACTAAAAGTACTAATCCGCAGACAGTTATGGAACATTCGACCACCTCATGTTACTCCTCGCGCGCATGTCAAATTTCAATACACGAGATCAAGCCCGAAAAAAGGTCGCTTTGAGCAGGTCGCCACATGGACCAAAGGCCCCGCCTCCAGGCACATTCCCTGGCCTCGTCCCGGCATCTGGGAATGTCCCTCTGCCAGCGGGTTTCAGCCCACCTCGAGAGACCACTCCAGAAGACCAGGCTTCACAAAGCGAGCTCGACTTTGACGCACAAACGGCCGCGGCGCATCAAGAATGGGGCAGCATCAGACATGCTTTTGAGGTCTTCAAGAACGCGCTTGGTCCTGACTTTGCACCACTTGATGCCGACGCTTTTATGCCTCTAGACACGCCGTTCGGGCCGTCTCGTCACTATCGCACGTTTTCGGTCGCGGGCATCTGGCTCAACTACTACATGGGCTTGATTATGCTCTACCGGGCTCATCCAACCATGCCGCCTATCGCGATGATGGCTGCGGGCCTGCAGGCGCCAAACACTGCAGAATGGGCCATGGAAATCGGCCGGATAGCCGTGGGAGTTGTCGAAGACACTTCAGGATCGACGGTTTTGAGCACCCTCGAGGCTGCTGGACTGATCGAGAGTGGAATCCCACTCTTTGTAGCGGCCGTTCAGGTGAGTAATTTGTCCAAGTTCTCGATCCAAGCGGCCACGCCAGGATACAACTTGTGCTGTAGCTGTATTCAACAACTAATCCGTCCTGCTTTGAAATTTTTTAGTATCGCGATGATAACCAGCGGCGCTGGCTCATCCGCCGCCTGCATGACACCTCCCGCCTCACAGGGTGGCAGTCGGCCCGGCGGATCGCCATGGGCTGTGAATCAGCATGGACCCGGGCGTTTGAGCTCAAGCGCGGTCCGCCTTATGTCCGGGATCCCGATCTTGACTCGGTGTCTCTATTCCACTTCAACGGGCCGAGGACACTGGACTTGCGGATCGCGGAGATTGACAGCGAGAGCGCCGATAGCATCCAGGAGCGCAAGGGCAAGATCAAGAATGTCGAAGGCCCAGGTCTTGCCATGGGCTTGTTACTCGTCGAACAGGACTTTGAGAAGCTCGAGCTGGGGAATCGGCAGCAGTCTTCCTAATTAGCGATAAGCACTGTTGACTTTCGTGAAGTGCGTTTTGCATTTGGTACCAGGGTGTTGACGTGCAGGGATTATATGGCGTAGAGAAGATAACTGGGCGTTGGTGTTCTGAGAGCGCTTTGCTGTCCGAGCCAACAACGAATGAGCCATTTCGCCCTGATAGCACTTTATGTTCTCAAGGACGATGATGATCGTCTAGCATTGCACCATTTTACACAGAATCTATCATGCAAGCCGCTTGATGATCCCCAAGCTATTGCCTTTGTCCATGCGATGCTTCGTCGCTCATACTTGACGCAAACCAGTTCAGCTCCCCTAGTTTGCTGGCAGCCTCTCCACCACGGCGGCCATTTCCTCGTCCGTGTATATTCTGAAACCCTTCTCCTTTGTGACGCTTGCGAGCTGCACGTTCTTTGAGTCCAGCTTCTCCTCCATGACCTGCTTCAGCGTCTTCAGAACTAGCGTCTCGGCATCCTCGATTGTGAGAGACTACGGAAGTGGGGGTTCATTCGGTTAGATGGATCTCCTTCGGACGTGAATTTCTTGGTGCGTTCGCATGCCGTGCGTGGAGCTTACCTTGTGGTACTCGTTCTGCAACTCTGCCTGGGCGCCTTCGCTTCCGGATCCGATGGCCTTGGCATCATAGCGGTAGAAGGTGCCGCTGGGCTCGGCGTGGTACAGCGACGGGCCGTCCTCATCATAGCCGGCGATGAGCAGGGCGACGCCGAACGGCCTGCTCATGATGCTCTCCTCGCCGTCGGCGCTCTCGCCAAAGCGCAGGGCCAGGTCGCAGATGGCCTGGGTGCAGCTCTCGACGCGGAGGTTCTCGTTGTAGTTGAACGCGTGGCTCTGGCACTCGACGCGGGCGTGCTCGACCATGCTGCGGGCGTCGGCCTGGAGCCCGGACATGGCGCACCCGATGTGCCGGTCAATCTCGACAATCTTCTCCACCGACGAGGTCTCGAGCAGCGTCGAGGTGACGCGCTTCTCAACGCCCAGGATCACGCCTTCCGAGGTGGCGACACCAATGGCTGTGGAACCGAGCTTGATCGCCTCGAGCGAGTATTCGACCTGGAAGAGACGGCCTTCCGGGGAGAAGGTGCTGTGACGGAGCGGTGGTTAGAAGCCTGGTGAAGCTCGAGGGTGAGGGCTGGAGAAGTGCGGGAGAGACAGCATGCGTTGGGGACTCGGTGGGATGACGTACTTGATACCCCGATCTGTAGAACCCCAGGTCAGTCAATCTGCCGCCGCTTCGTCGTCAAGTTCTAAACTTCGAGACATACCATATTCGGACCTTGCCATAAACATCTTGGCGGCTTGTGGGAGGGAGCTTTCGAGATCTGGTGGTTTGTGCGGGATACGAGACAAGGCGAGCCCGAGCGGAACGTCTGCAAAACGAGGAGAGGCGTGGTTGTCGGAGCTGGACTGTGACTGCTGGAAGTTGTTTGTCCGCGAGTGCTGCTGGATGGAGTTGATGATGCGGTGGGGTGTGGTGGTGGGAACGCTTGCACCGAGAGCTGTTGGAGAGCTCCGGCACAGGCAGGCTGCACCGGTTGACGAAAGCCTGCCCAGGCGAGCTGACGCAAGATAGCTACCATGCGGTACTCGAGAGTCGGCGCGAGGTACTTCAGAGTGCGCTGTGGTCTGCGGGGCTTGAATGTCGATATCCTCTCAGAGAATGTACCGATGACCCGCTCTGTCGTGCCTGAGCTGGCAGCCCTCTAGGCCCCTCAGAGGGCAGTCCAGCTTCCTGAGGTCAGGGCCCAAGCTGCCTGAAGGACGCTAAGCCAGCAGGGTTGCTGCAGCCCTGGGCGGCACAACCCCGCGGCCAAACAACAGGGACGCAGCTCGAGACGCGTTGACGCGAAGCTTTAATTGACATCGTGAAATGTCGGCGCTGGGATTCCTTGAGGCCCAAACACTAAAATGCCACTGCGCCGTCACCAGCTAACCGAGACACGCTGAGTTCGATTCATGAGCTCGCAAAATATATCCAACAGCCTGTGAAGCCGACAGCATCACCAAGTTTGGCGACAGCTCCTGACCACCAAGGTATCCATGTTCGCTCGTCGCAAGCATGTCTTCCCGACAGTCACTACACCCGGATAGACGAACCAACGGCACCGCTGGCGTAGAGAACCCGCCGCAGGCTCGATTTCAGCAGCAGCAGCAGCAGCAACGTCCCCCTTCAGCGGCCGAAAGAGCCACTTCGAGGAGTGAACGACGAGTACCGTCACCCAGGGAACCTTACACGAACCCAGCCCACAAGAGATCAGCTTCTGGCAATCCGCGACCAGCAAGCCGCAGCACTGAAGAACGTAGGACAGAAAGGGTCACAGTGACGACTAGGGACAAGCTCATCAGCCGCACAAGGAGTCCCGATCGGCGAGCCAACAATGCCGCATCACCCGGGGAACGATGGAGGTCGAGGGAGCCTACGAGACCGCGAGCGGGCGAAACCGAGGCGCGCAAGCCAAAACCCGAGGAACCATCTGGTGCGTTTGATCCTGTCTGAGCAAATAGAAACGGGCGCTCGAGCTGACTATCGGACAGAACCTTGGGAGCCTGTAGTGACACTTCAACCACATTCGACAGCACCCCTTGCGATGCGTGTTTCCTTACCTCCACTGGCGAAGACCGCACCGCCTACACTTCAACCGGAGCCTCTCGGGACACTCTCACTTGAGAAGCAGGAGGCTGCCATCATCGATGACTTGCTGTTTGTCTTCATGGGCTACGAGGGACAGTACATTCGCTACTCACATTACAAGCCTGAAGAGGAGCGAGATCGACTCACGGGACCGCAATTCACTGTCGCAACGGGCTTGGATCCCAGCCTCCTCGACCTCACGCAGTCGATGCTCAAGATGGCATCACACTATTCGGCTCTCGAAACTTTCATCGACGTGCAGAGCCGAGAAGAGTTTGGCACTGTCAACCATGCATTGTGCGCCTCGATACGGAGACACCTTCAGGATTATCTCGTAATGGTCGCCCAGCTCGAGACCCAGTTCCTCACCAACGAGTCTTTTACGCTTCACCTGTTGCACGTCCACACTCTGCCAACAACTCAGATGATGTTTCAGCTCTATACCCTCGCCCATGAGTTCCTGAAGCGGAATGCGCTGCTTGACGATGAATCATCCGACGACTCGGATCCCGACGATATCGATAACATCCTCGAAAACCTCAGGAGAGGTGGCGATCTCAACCCAGGCAACGTTCCGGGGAAGAAGATCTGCCGCGGAGGAATTGTAATCGGGCTAATCACAAAACGCCTGGAAACCATGTCAGGCGATCCATCAGCTAAAGCACTCCTGACTTCTTTGTTGCGAGACGCAAGTCGTCCTTATATGGCTATGCTGAACGAATGGCTCCATCATGGGGGCATTACTGATCCCCATGCCGAGTTCCTGATCAAGGAGCAGAAGACGATCCGCCGAGATAGGCTCGAGCAGGATTACACTGATGACTATTGGGAAAGGAGGTATACCATCAGAGAGAACGACATACCACCTCAGCTACTGAGCGTCAAGGACAAGGTCCTCCTTGCTGGGAAATACCTCAACGTTGTCCGTGAATGCGGTGGTGTAGACGTTAGCAAGGTCGCGCAGGACCTTCCGCAATCATTTGACGATCCTCGGTTCTTGGACAATGTCAACAATGCATACGCGTATGCAAACGAGTCGTTGATGAAGCTTCTCCTAACCACACACTCCTTGCCAGCACGCCTGCGTTCTTTGAAGCATTACTTCTTCCTCGACCCGTCCGACTACTTCACCCATTTTCTGGAGCTCGGCACGGCAGAGCTCCACAAGCCTACCAAGTCGCAAAACCTCGTCAAGCTGCAATCGCTGCTCGACATCGTGCTGCGTCACCCAGGAACTGTGGTGTCTATGGACCCCTTCAAAGAAGACGTGTACGTCGAGATGAATGAGGTCAGCCTGATCAAGATGCTGCAACGAGTCGTCAGCATCACGGGCATTGAACAAGGCGAGTCTCTCCAGCCACTCAAAGACCAGCCAATAGAGCAGGACAAAAGCGCGATCGGCTTCACGTCCTTGCAGCTCAATTATACTGTTCCGTTCCCCGTGTCCCTGGTCATCAGTCGCAAGACTGTCTGGCGGTATCAAGCAATCTTTCGTTATCTCTTGTCCCTCAGATACCTCGAGTCGCAGCTTTCCGCAACATGGCACAAGCACAATAACGACATAGTTTGGGTGCACAAGTCTTCCGAGAGACGAGTGGAGACATGGAAGAGGAGGGTTTGGACGCTGAGAGCCCGGATGATTGTCTTTGTCCAGCAGTTGCTCTATTTCTGCACTCTCGAGGTTCTGGAGCCAAATTGGCAGGCTTTGATGGCACGGCTCAAAGCAAAGGACGGTTCGATCGACGGATCAGGCAAACCGGACCGGACAGTGGACGAGTTGATGCAGGATCACGTCGACTTCCTTGACACGTGCTTGAAAGGCTGCATGCTCACCAATGGGAAGCTGATCAGGGTAAGCACTTCCTTTCCAGCATGGACAGTCTCATGCATTTCCGAGGAATCGATCTGTACATTACTAATGCATGCCCAACAGATTCATTCGAAGCTCATGCAAACTTGCACGGCATTTGCTATGTACGCCAATTGGTTGGCACGCGAGCTGGCAAAGTCAGACCCGGACTTGGTCGGTCCTTATAAGCCGCCCAACATGACGAAGGAGGCATGGGAGAGCTTCCGCTCGACCCAGAAGGATCCGAATGCGTCACAAAACGGAGATGCGTCCGTCAACAGTAGCCGAATGCACGACGAGCAAGTGCGCATCGATAATTTGTTCGAGATCATTGGAAAGTGGGAGAACAATTTCAGCAGGCACTTGCAGATCCTCTTGGACGCTCTCAACCACTATGCAGCCACAGAAACAGTGGTGCTACTGAGCTTGTGCGCCCGCTTGGCTACAGCCAACCAAGGCACAGCATATACTGGCCTGAAAAACGAGGAGGACCTTGGGGCTTAGCGCAACTTTGGGGTTCGCTGATTCTTCTCGACTACGCAGAGCGCGCCGTCGCTGCCAAATATTCCCATTTGCTTGTGAGCAAGCGTTTTTGACAAAGCTCTTTGGCCTTGGTTTTGATGATACCTCGAATAGAACTTGATCTAGTAGTCTCTCTGATATGGACATGCTGACCGTCTCGCCGTGTACGAGGTAAAGTGAAGCTGCGGACGAGCTTGACGCGAACTGCGCTGTGAGAGTGGTCGTTGTTGTGGTTGATCAGTGATGAATGCATCATGACCTCGATGATGTTAGTGATTTACATGAGCTAACGGCACAGCTGGCTGCCGTGTGCGGCTCCGCTCAAGTAGGCTCTGGAGGCTCCAGCTGTCAGGGCGCAAACACGCCCACTTCTGGCAGCTGGTTCTCTCTTGTGCTACCATGGTACTTACGCTGATGCAGTAGCTAGAGCGAGGCCCACCCACGCCGCGGGCACCGCACCGGAGCCGGGGGGCTCGGCAGCGGGAAGAGCGCAAGGTCATGATGTCGTGGTGTGCTGCTACCTAAACCCACTTTGGCCCCGAGACGACTCGATAAGAATTGCCGGCGCCCGAGCTCGATTAGCAAGCAATCGACGCACTCGGCGGAGCTACCTTTGCGAGGCCACTACATTACGGGTCATCGCCACCCTTCATCCGCTTCCTGTCCGCACTTCGACGAGATTCTGGTTCGCCGTCAGAGCGCCTTCGTCACGGCACAAGGCGCACGCTCCTCTGCCGACAGACCATCGAGCTATCCACCCCGACAGCTCTCTCGAGCAACCTTGGACTGGGCTTCAGACACCCACTGTGACGTGATCCCCTCACCTGCTGCGGTGCACGACTCCGCCATGCTGTGCCGACAGCATCTCTCGCGCCGCCTTGCTGCCGCAGGCACCTTGCGATCCGGCTCGCGCCTTCCCACCTCGACAACGTCTCTCGCCCGCGCCTACTCGAGAACGGGCCCCGGCCCACAAAGACAAGCTCTGGTCGCGTGCTCCGTACAACAACCGACAACCGCTCTGCGCCCCACCTCTTCTGCGAGCTTCTCGACTTCCGGCCTGAGGGCGAAGGAGAAAGACCGGGATTCTGGCTTCTTTGACGGCCAGGTGCAGCCTCTGTCGGACGAGGAGATCAAGGCGAACCTCGAGAAGAAGAGAGAAGCCGCCGAAGCGGGTACGGCCGAGGCCAAGAGCTCAACATCAGACTCGTCTGGCAACCAGGGGCAGCCCGAGAGCCCTGATGGCAAGGGAAGCAGTGCGGCCGGTGGCGCTTCTTCAGGCTCCGGCAACGACGCACCTGGCGATGGCGGTCGCAGGGGCCGCAAGCCGGCCGGCGACAAGTCTCTGCAGAAGCCCATCGTTCCCGATGTATACCCCCAGGTCATGGCGATCCCCATAGCGAAGCGGCCGCTGTTCCCGGGTTTCTACAAGGCCATTACGATCAAGGACCCGCAAGTCTCTGCTGCCATTATGGAGATGATCAAGCGCGGACAGCCATATGTGGGAGCCTTTCTCTTCAAGGATGACAACGCCGACGAGGATGTCATCCGCAACGTCGACGATGTCTACGATACCGGCGTCTTTGCACAAATCACCAGCGCCTTCCCTGTGCATGGCGAGCAGAACAGCCTTACCGCTATTCTCTATCCGCACCGGAGGATCAAGCTGTCCGAGCTGATACCACCCGGGCAGGCGCAAGACGCAAAGAAGACCGCAGAGGAGACACCTGTACCCGAGCCGATTCCGCAAAAGGCGGAGGAGGATGCGACGCAGGAGAAGAAGGGCGACGTTGTTGCCAGCTTCGAGGAGAGTGCCGTGGCTACCAAGGGAGATCCCGCGAGCCCAGAAAAGTACGAGCCGACATCGTTCCTCCGCAAGTACAACGTCAGTCTCGTCAACGTTGAGAACCTCACCGAAGGGCCTTATGATCCCAAGAGCGGCATCATCCGCGCTGTCACAAACGAAATTGTCAATGTCTTCAAGGAAGTCGCCACCATGAACAGCCTCTTTCGCGACCAGATCTCGACCTTCTCGATGAGCCAGTCCACAGGCAACGTCACCTCGGAACCTGGCAAGCTCGCAGATTTTGCGGCCGCTGTTTCGGCGGGCGAGCCTGCCGAGTTACAGGAAGTTCTCTCGAGTTTGGATGTTGAGGATCGTATGCAGAAGGCCTTGGTTGTCCTCAAGAAGGAGCTGATGAATGCGCAGCTTCAGTCCAAAATCACCAAAGACGTCGAGCAGAAGATCACCAAGCGGCAGCGCGAGTACTGGCTCATGGAGCAAATGAAGGGCATCCGGCGCGAGCTTGGCATCGAGTCCGATGGAAAGGACAAGCTCGTGGAGAAGTTCAAGGAAAAGGCCGACAAGCTCGCGATGCCCGAGGCAGTGCGGAAGGTGTTTGATGACGAGATCAACAAACTGGCTCACCTTGAGCCGGCCGCTTCCGAGTTCAATGTCACAAGAAACTACTTGGACTGGCTGACAACGATCCCTTGGGGCCAGCGAAGCGCAGAGAACTTCGGTATTCAGAACGCCATGAAGGTCCTCGACGAGGACCATTACGGACTTAAGGACGTCAAGGATCGCATCCTTGAGTTCATCGCCGTGGGCAAGCTTCGCGGCACGGTAGAGGGCAAGATCCTGTGCTTTGTCGGGCCGCCCGGTGTCGGAAAGACCAGTATCGGAAAGTCCATCGCCAGGGCACTGAACCGCGAGTACTACAGATTCAGTGTCGGAGGTCTCACCGATGTCGCTGAGATCAAGGGTCATCGGAGAACCTATGTTGGTGCTCTTCCCGGACGAGTCATTCAGGCGCTCAAGAAGTGCCAGACTGAGAATCCCCTCATCCTGATCGATGAAGTGGACAAGATTGGCCGCGGCTACCAAGGTGACCCGTCATCCGCTCTTCTCGAGCTTCTCGACCCTGAGCAGAACGGCTCGTTCCTAGACCACTACATGGACGTACCAGTCGACTTGTCCAAGGTCCTATTCGTCTGCACAGCAAACATGACTGACACTATCCCGCGACCCCTCCTGGATCGTATGGAAGTCATCCGGCTGTCGGGATACGTCTCTGATGAGAAGAAGGCGATCGCCGATCGCTACTTATCGCCCGCTGCCAAGGAGCTGGCCGGTTTGAAGGATGCCAATGTGACGTTGTCCGACGATGCCATTGAAGAACTCATCAAGTCGTACTGCCGCGAGTCCGGTGTTCGCAATCTTAAAAAGCAGATTGAGAAGGTCTACCGAAAATCTGCACTCAAGATTGTTCAGGACCTCGGCGAGGACGTGTTGCCCGAGTCTGAGGCTCTGACTGAGGAAGGCAAAGCTGCTTTAGCCGAGTCTGAGAAGGAGAAGGCTAAGGAGGGCGACAAGAAGGACACCGCGGCAACCGAGGCGACTGAGAAGGAGACGACCTCCCACCCCCGTGTTGCGCTCAAGGTTCCTGAAGACCTCGAGGTTGTCATCAACAAGGACAACCTGAAGGATTATGTGGGGCCCCCTGTATTCACTTCCGATCGTCTGTACGACGTGACACCACCTGGTGTCGCAATGGGCTTGGCTTGGACTCAGCTTGGTGGTTCGGCCATGTACATTGAGTCAATCTTGCAGTCATCGCTGCGACCCAGCAGCCGTCCCGGTCTTGACATCACTGGCAATCTGAAGACTGTCATGAAGGAGTCATCCAGCATTGCGTATTCCTTCGCCAAGTCTTTCATGGCCAAAAACTTCGAGGACAACCACTACTTCGACAAGGCCAAGATCCACCTACACGTCCCCGAGGGGGCCGTACAAAAGGACGGACCCTCTGCTGGTATCACCATGGCTACCTCTTTGCTGTCGCTCGCACTCGATACCCCCGTCAACCCCACGATCGCCATGACTGGCGAGTTGACACTCACTGGCAAGGTTCTCAGGATTGGCGGTTTGCGGGAGAAGACGGTTGCTGCTAGGAGAGCCGGATGCAAGATGATCATCTTTCCCGAGGACTGCATGTCTGATTGGCTCGAGCTGCCAGAGGTGAATATTATCCCAACCATGCTATTGACACATAAGAGAGATGCTAACGGTGGCACATACAGAATATAAAGGAGGGCATTGAGGGCCGGCCTGCCAACTGGTACCACGAGGTCTTTGAACTTGTCTTCCCCGAGCTGGACAAGGAGCAAGCCAACAAGTGTAAGATCTGCGAATGGAAGAAAGAGCATGGGTCCAAATCCGATGGCGAGAAAGACGACGACTAGAGAAACGGACTCAGACGTGTTCCCTTTTGTTATAAAAGCGTCGGGCAAACGACGCATTGCAGGCTCGTAACAAACTATCATTCTTGGAGTACAGGCAGGGGCGCAGCGTCACGACACCAGCATTTGAGGTTGCCAAATGACCATACAGGTCGGCACCAGCAGCACTTTCCGGCGTTCCAAATCTCGTCACTTCAGCAGACTTCCACTTGCGAAGCACCTGCTCTCCTATGGCACAGAAGCGCTTAGTCAATTCGAGACCAGACCAGACCAGGTTGAGGGTGGGGAGAAGAGAGCAAACATGGACAACGGCCGCGATGGTGTCCACTCCATACACAGACAATCTCCGCTTATCTGTTTTATTCTTTGCCTGCGTCGGGTTGCCGCGAGCACTTCGACTTATCGTCATAGATTGAGATATATGCACCAGACAGGGGCAGTTTGTCCCAATGTATAACCACAAATGTATCAATGAAAAATGTGTCCGTCGCGAGAACGCGACGAGACGAAATAGATCGACCTGGACTGCAATTGAGCGGTGCATGAATAGGGCTATGTACTGTGGAATGTAACAAAGGCTTCACAACTATACAATTGCAGCAGCTACTCTCCTCGTCAAGGCCTTCGTCTTGGTGAAATGACCAGATACGAGCAGGGTTATCAAGTTATTTGATAGACGGGTAGAGACGGAGGCAAGGATCAGCGCCAGCTCGAATTTTGTTCCAACACACTACGCTAGTAGTCGGAAAAAAAGCATCTGTGATTTGTAGTATCGAAGCCGAGATTCGCACAATCGATGTGCTGGGACGGGTAAAGCAAGTGATCCAGCAGGTCTCTCTCTCTCTTCACAAGGGCCAGAAGCAAGCATTGACGGGGGGCGTTAGGCCTGGCTACTTGAGCTTCTCGAGGGAAAAGATAGGCAGCCAGGGTGATAGGCAGGCGGTGGCTAGTCAAAAACATGGATTTGGTAGAAGAACATGGACCGCTGGTTTCTTTCAAGGGGTCGGATAGGATAGCATAGCAAGTCCGGCTTTGGGGATAGCAGCCGAGACCGTCTGTCGGTTCGTAGAATTGTAAAAAGATCCGGACAACACGCTCTGTGCCGTTGCCTGTTTCTGTACGTTTATGAAACAGGGAAAGCACCGGCACAATACACACACGCACACACACACGCAAGAGGGCCCCCGTAAAAGGTCATCAGGGTCAAGAAAGCGACGAGATCGTGGCCAAGGGGGGAGAGAGGCTTTCTGTGTGTCCACTGGGTGAAAAACATCCTCGCCTTACCGTTCCTCGACTGTCGACCAGTCTGCTCTATATCGCTCCGCTGGCGAGCCACTAAGAACACCGCCGACACCGCAGGCAACATTACCTGAACGATCATGTATACATGGCCCGCCTTGCATATGTCAAGGTTGCCTTGCTCAGACAGTATCATGCATGCTTGGTGCGGCACGTAGTGCATGGGAGACCTACGGGTCGGCGCAGGTCTGCATGAGCTGGGACATAGTCTGCTGCCGCCTCTCTGCAGTCGTTATGGGGCGATGGAGCAAATGGGACTTGCCTGGATCCCTGGCCTCGTGCTTTGCGTCTCGCTCGTGCTCGTTGGAAGCACGTAGGGTGCTCTGGTGGCTTGCGTGCTGCATGTCGAAGAAACCACGCGCTCTCCATCGATCGTGTTGACGGCAGTGCTCATGATTCTAGCCATTCGAGGTTTGTGGCTGTGGCGTCCGGATGACCACTTCGGTGCCCAGACAGACTCGTTCGACGACAGTGAGCATATTAGGCTCCAGTGAGACTCGTAGCTAGGCTGTTCGAGGGAGGCATTCAAGCAGTTGAGCCAAAGAGCAGGGCGTCATTCGAGAGACGGCGAGAGCTGCAAACATGACTGGTGCACAAGGAGCTCGCCTCACTGTCCGAGGACTGCTTCAGGGTGGTCAGCGCCGAACTCATATTCCGCTGCGCTGTCACACCAATGTATAGCGGCCCAAAGCTCGGAACCAACGAGAGTGGCGCCTTACAGCCACAAGCCGCACCTCATGGACGAGCTCCTCGTAATGCCCATTCACATCTATCCACTGATCATGGACAAGTCCCGCGTTCGGGAGCTGCCCGCGAGGAACACTATGCGCGGGGACATTAGTGGTTTGAAATGTCTGTGAGCAAATCATCACGGGCGTGTAACATAAAGCGCGACAGATCAGCTGCTCCGTGGCCGCCATGTTCCACGCGGCGAGTCGGGACGACCAATAGTATGATCGTCTCGCTGAGCTTTCTTTAGAATATTGTCTTGGGGTTGTGCTGTGGATCCCGCTTAACACACATATTTCTCGTCTCCTGCATTTTCATCAAGCACTCTGGCACAGTAGTGGCATGACCCCTGGCTTGGGACGAGATCCCACAGCAAGCATAATTGCTCAGCCCAAGGTAGAATCTGTTCATTGTGACCATCAGGAGCCACGGCAACAGTGACATAACAGACAAGGACTCTCGAGGCCAGACCGCCAGATTCCCATCCAACATGGGGGGACCTGGTTGGCAACGGGCAACGGTCGCCAGGGGAGAGTGGGTCCGATCGACTAGCGGTCGCCGGGCCTCCGTAACCCGGGGAGCACGATCCGGAGCTAGTGGTGACAATGGCGCCGCACGTGGCTCTGGAGTGATAATGGCCATTGTCTCGCCAGACCGGTCCACCACGGGGCTGATGATGGGGTATCCGCGCAATACGCGGTGAAGGATGTTCATTCCTGTCCGCAGTGTCTCGGGTGCGTCACAGAACCTTTCAGGCCCAGCCATTTTGGCATAAGTCGCTGAGCCATCTTGACAATTTATCAAGCCGGCCTGGCGTGCACTTTGAGAACAGGGGCCCATTCAAGCCGCATGAGCCGACTCAAACATCTGATGGTCTTTTCGAATCGGAGCCGTGCGCGCCGATACGCAATGGTGATCTTGACACCAAAGCCACTTGGCGATCTAGTTGCAGGCCGGTCCACTTGGGATTGTGCTGCTGAAAATGCGGTGACTGCATGGTATTGGGTCAACAACGCATGTGCCGCAATCATCCGATGCAATCGTGCAAACAAGTGTGGACTGGAAGATTGTCAGGGAAAGAAGGTCTTGCTTCGAGATGTGTGTGGCATGCCTGTACAGATCCGAGACATGACAACCTGCAGCAGAACCGAAATCGTGGGGAAGCGGAATGACATAGTGCAGCCCGCCGTCATGGTGCCTGATGCTCGCATTGCATCGCAACGGTGCCCAATCCAGCTGCACGTGAAGGTCTTGACGTCTCGGCAGGCCGCCTTTTAGGACGGGCGTGGGTAGGACAAGGGATGGGTGCTGCAGGACGAGTGTACAACGCATCATGCGTCTGGCAGCAGTGCGGCCTGACGCAACGACCGTGGCTCATCAGCACGCAGCATTGCTTAGCGCTTCAGGACCCGGCGGTCCGCGATTTCGGCCGCTGCGTGAAGCGCCATTGGGCACAAATGGCAGTGTGATGTCGGTGTCTATTCGCCAGAGGCCCAGAGCCGTACCACCAATCACTCGCCTGCCGCTCACTGCGGTCACCTACTCCAGGCGTCTTCGGCTGTTATGACTGCGAAGTGGTGCCATGGAACACAACCGATGCTGGCACCACCACTTCAGGCAGAGCCATGTCGAGGCACTGAGGGGCTACTCTTCTGCGCATTGCCCCAGTACATGAGCTGCGACATTGTCGCAATGGTGCTCAGAGTTGTGAGGAGCACGGGAATCGAGCAGATTCCAAACTTGAGGACGACGAGACACCGCACAGTTTGGCAAGGGGACCGGGAGAGCCCGCAGGGCCGGGGCCTGCTAGCTCCAGCGTGGCATGTAGGTTCTTTGAGCTAGCCACGAACAGGAAAGGCCTGGGTGTCTTTTGAGCTGTCCCGTTGCTGTGGGCGAGGTTGCTGCTTCACCGCACGAGGGGCATCCGCCATTCTGGAAGACGAAGGCGGCAGGGGGGGCCCCTGTTTGCCAGCGTGGCCCGTGGGCCATCTCATGACGGCTGTTGCTCTTTACGCAGCTGCAAGTGCCTCTTTTGGGATCCCGCGGGCGTCGAATGGCGAGCTCGCTGCTCGCTGCTCGGGGCGTGCAAGTGCTGATGTTGGGCTGTGTGTCGGAAGACGAGGCGGCGGGACGAGAAGGATAAGGACGGAGGAGCGACGTGCCGCGTCTGAGTCAAGCTCGAAGCCAAGTGGCCTCGTCTCGAAGGCATCGAGAGCAGGCAGGCAGGCCTGACAGGAAGGGAAAGAGCCGGCCCCAAAAAGACTCATCCACCCCCCCTGCTCTTTCCTCTTTCTGCGCGCGTGGGATGGCAGTCACGCCGCTACTGTATCCAGGGCCCCTGCCTGCCTCGGGCTCGAGCATAATTCACCCCCTGCCCTTCTCGACCTGGTCTCATGCTGCTCACGACCACAGGCACCACTCACATCATGGCTGCGCCTTTTCACGGCGCCCAATAATCTCATCACCGCTCCCGGCTGCACGCCTTCTTCCTGCATCCTCCCTCCCTCTGCCGTGTCGCCGTCGCCGAGGGATATGCCTGCTTTATGAAGCCCACCCCAGCCTCATCCTGCAGTCAGCATCCTCTCTCTCCTGCCAGGCTTTCTTCCCACTTCTACATCTCCAAGCCTCCTTCTCTCAAACTTATTGCTCCTCCCCTTTGTGCGCACCTTTCACAGCTCTCTGCGCTCGCCAAGCATCCCACTCTCAGGCGGCCCGACAGGATCACACCAGGCCATTGCAAGCCCTCGTCCGATACAACTTGGTGCTGACGGGCTGCCCTGCGCGTCAAGCAGCCGCGATAGCTTCCTTATAGATCGTGGTATATGCGCCGCATATCCTTCCGTCGCTGGTGTCGCCAGACTATCGCCAAGATGGCTGCGCATTCGGATGCTCCCGAGCACGGATCTCCACCTCACGATGGGGGCAAGCTCACCAACATCTGGCGCAAGGTATTCGGCAAGGATCAGGGCTCGACGACCGCAGCAGGTGCAGGCCCAGTCAGCCCGCCCCCGTCACGGCCAACCTCACCGGCTGCTGCTGCTGCACTGATCAGAAGAGTCTCGCGTAAGGTTGTCCCAGGGCTGCCTCGGGCCAAAACATTCAAGAGACAGGTGTCCGAGGATAGGGCCAGGCTGGAGCCGACCGAGACGACGCAGGCGGAACGCAGGGCCGTCTCAGTCGATAGGCGACTCCGGCCACAGCACTCTCACCGATCTCTCTCACCACCGCCGAGCCAGCATCACCAGAGCGCCCCAGACTTCATGGGTGGCGCAGTGCAGCCGTTGACGATGGCCGACATTGCCCGTTCCCAGGCAGTCTCGGCTCCCCCAAGTCCCGTAGAGGGTGATTATGGCTGGCCTTCTGCACTCGACAGCCGCCCGGTCCATCATGACGGTTCCTACCAGGATGACGATGCGCAGTACCCCATGCACCAGTCTGCGGCACCCTCTACGGCTGATGCACGTTCTGTGACGAGCTCTGTCTATGACGATCGTCTTAAGCACGAGCTTGAGACAAAGTGGATTCTCAACCTCAGCATGCACTTCCGAGACAAGTCAAAGCGTGAGAAGTTCTTTGTGACTTATCACGAAGACGCCCATACTTGGCGCCGTGTCACCATTTCACTCGACTATCGCAATGCTCCTGAGGACTCCCTTGAGAAGGATCTGTCTCTTGCAAAGTACCAGCGCGACAAAAGCTCCAGGATATACGAGGCCATCCGAGAGAGCTTGCAAGACATCCAGTTCTACGATACAGTCACGAACCTCAAGCTCCAGACCACGGATGGAAGGCTCCATGTACACGTAGTGGAAGACATCAATGTTAGTATTCAGTCGTTCTTGCTGAGGAACATCACATTGACCACGGACTGCAGGAAATCATCCACTATCCTACTGTGCAGAACATACTTCACCTACAGTGCCGACGTATCCATGAGCGCGAACTGGATTTTGACTCGCACATGTCCGGTTTCGTCTACAAGGTGCTGCACAACGGACGAGTTCTGATCAAGAAGGAAATCCCTGGACCGGACACCGTTGACGAGTTTCTCTATGAGGTCAATGCCCTCAGCGCTCTTCGGACTTCGCCAGATGTCATCAACTTCTATGGCGTGGTTGTCGATGACTTCAATCACGTGAAGGGCCTGCTCATCGACTATGCCGAGCAGGGGGCCTTAGTGGATGTCATCTATCATGCTGCAGAGTCTGGTGGTACCATCGACTGGCAGCTGAGGGAGCGATGGGCCAGGCAGATTGTGCAAGGACTTTCCGACGTGCATGAAGCTGGCTTTGTCCAAGGAGACTTCACTCTGTCCAACATCGTCATTGATGAGGCGCAGAACGCCAAAATCATTGACATCAACAGGCGAGGTTGCCCTGTCGGGTGGGAGCCCCCAGAGGCGACTCCGTTGATTGATTGCAACCAGCGTATTTCGATGTACATTGGGGTCAAGTCGGACCTTTTCCAACTGGGTATGGTCCTTTGGGCTCTGGCTACGATGGAAGACGAGCCAGAAGCGCACAGGCGCCCGCTGAGGATCGGTAGCGACATTGGCGTGCCGAGATGGTACCGCAGCATTGTGAATTCCTGCCTTCACGAGAACCCCAGATGCAGGCTTCAAGCTGCGGAGCTGCTCAGGCAGTTCCCAGAGGAGATTCAGACCATCTCGGTTGAGGAAGACGACGACATTCACAAGTATGAGGTTGCGGATAATGATGACAGCGAGTGGCCACGCATCAGGACCGTCGAGCGTCCATACACATGGACTGCCAACCCCTATGCTTATGACCCTCCAGCCTCCCCATCATTCTCCGAGGCCTCTTACGATCCCCCACGCGGAAGGTCTCCGCCTCGTCCCCTGCCGGGTAAAAGCGGCATGCTTGATGTTCCATTCCTTGGGCGGCCTTTCACAAGGTTCGCCCATTCGGATGGGGAGCACACGGACGACGAAGCTGAAACGCCTCAGGAGACACCTACCATGGAGACGATCACAAAGACACTCGAGCAAAACCTTCACGGGATCGAGACCACACTTCCGGACGAGCCAAGCAATGAGCTGGCTCCGACGACTGGCGGTGACAGTCAGAAGGAGGAAGTGAGGCCAGCGTATGCGGCCCTAGGGTCGTATGTGAAGGCGGAAGCAAGCTTTCCCGGCACCAACAAAGGGCCACTTCGGGAGGACTCACCAACCCCCAAGACAGAACTGTATGGTCAGTATTCGCCCGAGAAATTGGGCGGCGCCGCGCATGTGGACCAAAGTAAGACGCCATCTAGTCTCGACGACACCCCACCTTCAACATTAGAATCAACCGGGGCTCGAACAGACAAAGATAGTCTGAACGTCCAGCATGCTCGGCAGGCTGACCACACAGATGTTCTGTCGAAGGACGAGGATGAGAATTTTCAGAGTGACCTTGAATTGGAAGGGGCTTGCGATACAGTGCTTGATGACCTGGATAGATCGAGACGCGTCCGGGATAGTGACGCCATGTTCGTCCCTTCGCAACAGGGCATGCAAACCGATTTCATTGGCATAGGCGCCGCACATTAGAAGCCGCCTCCCAGCCGAGGTGAGGAGCATATCAACAAGGAGAGGACAGGCGCGAAGAAGTTCCGAATCAGCAACCCTCAACTGGAGCAATATCTACACCTTCTGTCTTCAGCATGACAGCAATGGCATAGGCCAGGATCTGGTCTATATATTTTTTTTCTTTGAGTACATGGCACGATAGTGCCCCCAACAACCTTGTGCGAACAGCACATACGAGCGTCGCATGATGCGCGCAAACGGATGAACGACAGAAACAACAACTTGGACAGACAGGACAGGAAAAGGAGCACACTCATTTGCAGCGACGACGGAGTCACGACAGGTACATGCCATTTACGACGATGACCACTGTTGTGATATTAGTAGCTAGAGTTGGGTTCCCATCAAGCAAGCGAGCGTGGTTGTTTGGCAGTTGCTTTCAAGAATACGTATGAATTGTATTTATTTGCAAACTACATAATTTCACCTTTGTACTCGCAGCATCTCGGAAAGCAGTGTAGATGAAACGAGAACCACAATATGTGCGCAATGACACGGCGGGGTAGTGAACGGGAAAGTGTGAGCATGAGAGGCAGTCTTTGCCAATCGCGGAAGCATAGACTCATTGTGAATCAGCCGAAAGCCTCTCGGCCATTGTTTATACTCCATTATCAACAAGGACATCAATCTGAACCGGGTTATCCAGATCTGTTTCTTCGATCGTCCTCACGTCCTGTCACTAGTGTAGATATCAGCTGATAAGCCCGCACTAAACCATCATTAGGCAAGATGGCCGAGCGGTCTAAGGCGCCAGACTCAAGTTTAATATGTTTAACCTTGTCTCCTCATTCACAGAGGAGGTCCTATTCTGGTCACGAAAGTGGCAGGGGTTCGAATCCCCTTCTTGTCATGACAAAAATTTTGTTTTTTTGTTAGCTCGTTATCGGTGGATCCCGCTTTATTTTGTTTATTCTGTGTGTGTATGAGACTCGAAGAGTAAGGTAGCGGCGTCCCAGGGCTACACAATTTTTTTGGAGGGCGGGTTGACGGGGAGTGTGTGTTCTGCAGGTGCTGGTTTTGAATGTGATTAATTAGATGTATGTTGTGGGTGTTTGGTGTGACGTTTGGCGAGTCTGGATGACCGTGATACATCCCATGACTGGGCCGCAAGCGCCGGTTCTGTGGCGAGATTTGGAATGACGGACAGCCGATCTGGTGCCGTGGAAACATGTCTTTCATTGAAATACAGTTTTTACCCAAGGGCATGAGAAGTTCTATCTGTGCTCGTTCTACATTAATGTACATAATTATACATGACTTTGATCATTTCCACCTAAGTTGCACATCTTCTACCAGCTGGCAATAGGGACACATTAAACAAGATCCCAACCACCTAATTAGACGGAAGACTCCCACCACGATCACTGACTGATCCGATCGGAGGGCCGGATAAGAGGCCCAACACCAGCGACCTCGGCCATCATCGCGTCCCGCCTCTTCGACAGATCCTGCCGTTCCTTCTTCCGCCGCTCGACCGAGTATGCTGCGAACCGGCCCCTCGCCCCGTGGCGGAGCTTGGTGATCATGTCCGCTGCTTTGCCCTTGGTGATTGACCCGGGCTCCAACTGGTCGTCTTTGGCGCGGAACTTGTTCAAGAACTTGAGCTGGCTCTCTGTCGGTGGACTTCGACGCCAGGCCTGCCTCATCGAGATCACGGTGTGGGCGTAGTGCTCCGCGGCATACTTGTCCGCGCCGTGAACAACGTCGGCAAAAGTGGCGGCGTTGAGCAATTTCCGCGGTGCGGCGTAGGGGCTCTTCGAGTGCGCCGACGCGGGCAGGGAGCGGATCTCGTAGGCAACATGCTTGGGTTGCCCGTCCTTGGCGTTCTCCTCACGCTCGATGCGCAAGTAGCCGTTTGTCCCGGCCAGAACATACTTGTCAGGTCCGACTTGGACCCACGAGTTTGGACTGATGGCGCGGATGTGCTTCTCCCCAGATGTGTCGGAGATCAGGTCGAAGACCGAGTCGTATTCTGTGAAGGTGATGTTGCCCTTGAACTGACCACGTCTTTGCAGTGCCGAAGCTGGCTGAAGTGCCTCTTGCTCTCGTCGCTTCTCGGCATCTTTTCTGTCTTTGATGTCCTTCATGTCCTCTGCAGAAGCTTCTTTGACCAGCTCGCCGGGGTCTAGACCAAACAGTGTCGGGGTTGTCACGATGCCTGTGGTCAGGCTGGATACCATATCTATCACATGGCAGTTGGTCTTGTTCGCGTGCAAGCGCATGCCTCGGCCAATCATCTGGATGAGCAAGTTGCGTGACTTGGTGGGCCGCGCCAGCAAGACACAGTCGATGTTGGGGATATCAGTGCCCTCGGTAAAGACTCCACAGTTGATCAACACGGGAAACTTGCCGCGCTTGAACGCCTCGAGACGTTCGCCGCGCTCAACCTTTGGCGTGTCACCAGTGACGAAACGAGCATCGTAGCCAAACTGCCGGAACGCCCTTGTAAGTCCAGCCACGTGCGCGAGATCGACGCAGAACACAAGAGTTGACTTGCGCCCAGCAGCCTTGGCCATCCAGCTGCGCACAGTAATCTCGTTAATCTCATCCGAGTTGACGGCCCGCGACAGCTCGGACGACTGGAAGTCGCCGCTCGGCCCAGCCTTGACCTGCGAGAGATCGGCAGTGGACTCCACGGTGGTGAAGACGACATCCGAGAGCCACTTGTCGTTGATCATGTCGACGTAGTCCTTGTGGTAGACGATCTCGTCAATGGCTGCGCCGAGCCTGAGCCCGTCGAACCTAGAAAAGGTTGCAGACACCCCTACCAGGTTGGGCGAGTCGTCCCTCTTCACGTCGAGGCCAAAATGCTCTAGCAGGCGCAGGTAACCCGGCGCAACAATGTGGTGTGCCTCGTCGACAAGGACCAGCTTGAACCGGGTGGGGTCAAACTTGGCTGCTCGATCGCCCGACATGATGCTCTGGATGCTGGCAACGGTGATGTCCGCAGTGCCCGTAGAATGGATGTTGCCCATCTCAACCTCTACCCGCTTTTCGGGATATGCCCGTGTACAGTGCCGGGCCGCCTGCTCGACAAGCTCCCGCCGATGGGCAAGAATGAGGGTCTGTGTAGCATCTGGCGAGAGCGGCGGCACACGGTCGATGAGCTGGGTGAAGACGACTGTTTTGCCGGCACCGGTGGCGAGGGAGATGCCCAGGCGCTTTTTACCATTCCGAAAGGAGGCCAGCACGACCTGAATACATTCTTCCTGGTAGTCACGGAGCTGGACCTTGCCCGTGAAGTGGCGGATTAGGTCGAATGGGAGTGCTGCACTTCTGCCTCTAGCGGGGGAAGAGACGAGCGGCAGAAGCTGTTGGGCAGCCCGCCATCGCGCAACAACAGAGCGAAACATGACACCGCATAGTTCCTCGGGGCGCCTGTTGGTAGTTGGACTGTTGTTGTGAAGAGGATGAATGCTGTTTCGAGGTCGACAGACCACGGAGGTGGTTCCTGCAGGCGTCCTAGAGCTAGCGTTGATCTTGCATGCTTAGCGGCGGTGGCAGCAGCAGCACGGGTGGGTAGCGCCCCAAAACAGGCGCTGTAATGCAAGTGGGTGCTCACCCTGCACTCTACGGCAGCGTTTGAGTGACCCAGAACGGCAGGCAGTCGGCCATGAAAAACAAACTTCACATCTTGGGGACCAAACCGTCGCCATGCACTGCTGAATGCCATTCGCCGCACCAGATCCTCAGGCACAGCCTCAGTGATGTTCAGTCCTCATTTCTTTGGCTGGCGATGACCCCACTCTTGCTCATCGCAGACGGCCTCTTGTGCACTACACTTGCAGGCTCTTTCATTATGATTTCGTCTTTCACTGTTCTCAGGCTGCAATCGTCTCCAGACAGATAGCGATGGACGAGATGGACCTGGACGCCCGGCCGAGGGGCAGAAACGCCTCTCCAGACCATCTTTCTCAATCAGACAACAACAGCTCTGCACAGCCAGGCCCGCAGACCGCCCTGGCAGTCAGGCTTCACTCCCAGCAGCAGCTAGGCTGGATGTCTCCTCGCAAGCGGCGCCGCAGCTCCGACGCCCAGGAAGTGCCCTTTGACCCTGTCACGCCTTTGAAGCGGAGGAAGACAAACTTTAACGCCACATATCTCTCCCTGTTCAACAACCATGTCCTCGATGTGGCTGGCAGATCTCCGCATGAATTTCGACAAAAACTGGCCCCCTCGCAAATAGGCGTCGTCAACTGGACTTCGGCCGAGAAGGAGGCCTTGTTCGCTGCAGTCACACGCCTCGGCCGCGACGACCTGCCCGGGATCGCCGCGCAGGTACGGACCAAGACCGTGCTCGAGATCCGGCAGTACTTGATGCTCCTACAGGATGCCGTGCTTAGCCGCCGCGGAGGCAAATCAAGGCTTTCTGGCGCGGTGGATCTGCTGAGCCACCCGGCTGCCGTCGAGGTCGACCAGGAACTCTGCAACGCGCTCGAAAAGGCCGCAGACGACTTGTCCCTCCGCCAGCAGGCCCACGAAGAAGGCGTGGAGGAGCACAGATGGGGCGACACCCCTTGGCTCATAACCGAGGCCGTGGCGCGGGACCTGGAAGCTCAAGTACGTCGGCACGATCCCGACATCCAGTCTTTTGGCGAGTTCTTCATCACGAAGAACTGGCTTCACCTATCAGAGCACGTGTTCATGAACGCCGCCATCGAAGACTGCAACTGGCGGTCCGTGTCGGCTGACAGGCCTGCCATCCGGGCAACGGCCTTGGAGGACTTTTATGGTCTTGCCAAGAGCATCACGAGACGGCTGCTAGCTACAACTTTGATCATGGCAAACAGCCGTCTCCGTCGGAGACCACAGGTGAAGGTGGGCTCCGTCAAGGTGCAGGACGTCAAGGCAGCCAGGATGTCCTTGGGCTTGAGTGGCGATTCTCGCAGGTTCTGGGCCACGTCGGCGCGGCGGCTCCGCCTGAACGTATATGATGACGAAGATGTATACAACGACAGCGGTGCACAGGAGATTGAGAGGACGCAAGTGGCAACGGATGATGACGAAGCAGATGCTTCAGACGCGAGCTCTGGACCTGATCAAGACCACACAGGTTCCGAGCACGACGATATTGGCTACGACAGCCAGGTCGCACAGAGTGAGACGCCACAGGACGAGGAGCCCCCGTACCTTCTTTATGACACGGTCGAAGAATTCCTTGGCTTCCCGCCGGAAGCAGGTCCCGCCTTGGAAAGCTCGGACGAGTCAGACGACACCAGCGATGATGACGCTGGTGACGATGACGACCTCGGAGCCAACGAAGACGATCACAACACAGAGTTCTCACAACAACAACAACCATCTGTACCAATAAAGACAGCAGCATCACCGCCTGCGTCCCCGATGCCGCACGATTCCTTACCCATAAACACCACCGCCGTGGAAAAGGACCTCGAAGAAGCAATCTACCACTCGGCCATCGACTTCTCCGGCACCACGCGCGCGCGAGACACTCTGAGGGCCAAGATCATCGCCGAGCACCAGCTCCACGCGGCAGCGGACGCCTACGACGCGGCAGCCTCGCGCGCAGAAGAAGCGCGTCTATGGGCCGTTCTGCGCGAAGAAGAAACCCCGGACGACCCAACCCTCTCCACTACAGCAGGAGGAGGTGCAGGAGGAGGAGGAGAAGAACGGATGAGTTCCGCGGCGCCGTCGGTCACGTCGGACGACGAAGGCTTCACGACAGACGCAACGAGCGCCAGCGCCAAGAGAGGGGGCACAAGGAAGCCCGGAGCGCTGGATCTGGGTGGCGTCGCCAGTGGTGATGGTGGTGATCACGACATCGCCGGTCGCGGAGATTGGAGGGCGAGCATCCAATATTGCAGCGAGTGGGAGCTAGCGTACCTACGCCGCCATGGGCAGCGGTATTAAAGCAGCAGAGCGCGGTCTTCGTGCTAGCCCTTGTGTGCTGCAAGGACAGACGGGAAGGGACAATACCGGGCCTGAATAACGTACACACAAGAAATATGACAGAGGCGTTTGGCAGGCTGAATTTAATGAATTCGAACACATCAGGCAGGACACAGCAAGCACGTCCCGAGAGAACTGTAAGAAGGATTACACCGATGGGATTTTCGCCTAGTTACACGCTCCTGGGGCCTCTAAGAGGAGGAGGAGGAGGATTGGGGGGTGGACGAGTGAGACGTCTTTAGCGGAAAAAACGTGAGTGAAAAGAGACACAGTAAGAGGAAGAAAAAAACAAAACATATCCAGCCAGGAACCCCCCGATTGCGCTTCCATTTGAGCGCAAGAATCAAAGTGCATCTTTACTCCAAATTCTCCCCACACCATTTCATTCTCTCTTCCTTCACCTTCTCTGTCTTTACGGCCTTGATGGACGAATGGCTGAACATGGTCCGGCGCACCACCACCGTTGCTACTCCCGATCATAAAAATGCATTCTTTCATCCCCCAAATCTAAGCCTCAAAGCTCTTGATGGCACCCTCACTGCTCAGCGGCTGCACGGCGCCGATGCCCGGCGTCGTGGTGAACGCGAGGCTCTCCTGGCCCGGCAGCTGGACGTCCGCACCAACGGCACCGCCGGCCATCGTCTTGAGACCCTCCTGTGTCTCGCGCACCCGCTTCTTGAAGGCCAGGCGGTCCAGGAACAGCTGCTGCCGCCCGCGCTCGAGCTCCCTCCGCTCCGCCTGCAGAATGTTCTCCATCTCGTCAAAGTACTTGAGCTTGAGCTCCATCTTCTGCAGGGTGACGTTGACGGCGGCAGACAGAAGTCGCGTCATCTCGCGTTCCTCGTGCGAGGCGAGACCTCCGGCGCGCGCGCCCATCGAAGCCAGCGGGATGCTCGCGAGAGTATTTGTGGTTGTGGTTGTGGTGGTGGTCGTTGTGGTGGTGGTTTCTTGCCGCACGTCGACCTCCATGCTGTCCTCGGCCTTCTCCTTGTCCTTGCCTGCTGACGTGCCGTTCACCTTGGCCGCATCCCCACCTTCTATCTTGTTGCGCAATCCCTGCTGCAGCTCTTCTACCGATTTCTTGGCAGCAGCTGCCGTGGCCTTGGGATCGGCCAGACTGGCGAGGAAGCCAATGACAGACATGACCGGGTTCTCGGCCTGGGTGAAGGGCAGGTGGCCCCCGTGAGACCCGAGGAGCGAGAGGCCAGTTGGGGCGTGTATCGGCGCCTCCGTCTCCAAGTACTTGTCCTCAATGTCGAGCTGCAGGAACTGCAATACACACTCCTCGCGAGTCCGGGTGCCCACGTGCTCCGCAATCTCGGCCCAGTCCTCGTCGTAGCGTTCCAGTCCCTCAAGGAGTCGCAAGATCTCGGCATCGGACCACGGGGCGTCCCGGTCGAGAACGGCGGAATATGTGGGGTTCTCCGTCTTCACGTACATGGTGTTGGTGTGGTTGTTGGGGAAGCGGCCATCCATATAACACTGAGTGCAGAGGTCGTGCTTGGTCTTGGTTGGCGAGTTGGTCTCCGGCATGTGGTAGTAGACGCGCGTGCAGTCGTTGCCGCAGTTCTGGCAGTTGACCTTCATGATGGGGGCCTTGACTGCATCATCGTTGCTCTTATCGCCGGTTGCAGCTGCTGGTGACCCAGCCGCCGTTCCGTTGGTAGTGACGGGCTCGCCGTTGGCCTTGCTTTCGGATTTTGTGATCTTGGTGCCCTTAGCACTCGCCTCGTAGATGTTGCGGCCGATCTCAAGATTCCGCTCGCCAGCCGCAGTGGCGGCCGCAGCCGCTTTCTGGTCGGTGTCCGTGATCTTCTTGCCATCGGTGACAACGGGATCCGCTGCAGGCTGCCATGGCTGAAGACCGCGTGGGGTATCGCAGATGACTTGGAAGTGGCCGGTGAAAGGAGGCCCAACTTGCGAGGGACGTTGATCGGCGTCCACCTTGAGCACTGTTAATTGCGATGTGCCTTGCACGATTATTCTTACGACTAGTACATACCTGATAATTGATCAAGCCCCACTGCTCCAGGAAGGCGTGAACACGCATGATGGCACAGACGTCACCCGCCAGATTTCGCCGGCAGGCAGTGACGGTAAGATACTCGGCGGGGTTGAGACGGTATGTGTTGATCATGAAGTCGCGGTAGTCCTTGTAGACGTTTGGGGTCTTGCTCCGGTTCCGGCTGTTGAAGAACTCTGGCAGAGCCTTGCGCTCAATGTTGTGGATGGTGTTCATGTCGAACCAGGTGCTGTAGCTGGGCAAGACGATGGCATGCGTCTGGGAAATGAGATGTTCCCGCGCCGCGCTTTCTATGCTCTCCTTTGTCTTGGTCTGGGCGGCCGTGCCTTCGGCCGTGGCAGCAGCCTCATTGCCATCCTTGTCGGCCTGGCCGTCCTTGTTCTCGTCGCCCATCTCGACATCATCCTTTGCTGTTGAAGCGTCGGCAGGCGGCGCACTCGGAGCATCGAGGGGGTTGTCTGATGTGGAAGCAGGTGCGGGCGTGGCGCTGTCTTGCTTGATTGTCGGCTCCGCCGAGGGACCATCACCCATCTGCACATCTAGCATCGCGAAATCATCGAGTTAGTTTTTGACACACCCACATCATGCAAGCCACCGTGAAGGGTATGGATGCGCGGCATATCGCGTGAATGAGCTCTCGGGATGGTGGATGATGCTCACCTTCAGAGGCGTCCGGTGCAGCATTGGCATCGGCGTGGGCAGGCGGTTGGGCAGGCGCAGGGTTGCCGCTGGGCGATACGCCATTGGCTGGAGAGCCAAAAGCTGTGTTCTGATCGTCCATGATGTGGTGCTGCTGATCGGAGTTGCCGTAGGTTGGACGATGCGATGACTAGAAAGCAAGGCTCAAGGACGGAAGACGACGCGTGCGACAGGATGCGCGAGGCTGATGGGGCAAGTCTTGGTGCCGGTCTGATTCATGCAGGCAGAGGCGCGGTACGGCGACGCGCGAGGAGATGGGTGCGGACGTGCGCAATGGCAACAGTGGGCGGGCGTGGGAGGTGAAGTCGCAGCAGGGCAGGCGACGACGTGGTGGTTGATGCGATGCGCAGGAGGTGGTGGATTGGGGCGGTTTCGCGTCCTCTGAGAAATTGCGCGACGGGCGGCGCTGCACCTGCAGGTCCCAGCCTCGACTCCAAGGCTTTTGGATGGCCAGCCAGCATAGACCTGCTCCTTCCCGGCTGGCCTGGAGGCACCGCCAGCTGAGTCAGCAGGTCGATGCGTGGGTCCTGGAGACACGAGTCTGGCGTCGTGCCGGGTACGCACAGGCCCGCTCGAGCGTCTGGTCTGTCCCTTGCCTGGCCTGTCCGGAAACCCGACACGCACTGTTAAGTGCATACCTGGCTGGGTCTTTCCCCAGCTCTCGATGCTGGTGGTGAGCTCGTCCCTCGGCCCCTCACGGCCATCATCGGCTGCTGTGCCGTCCATCATGGACTGCTGGTCCAACGCTGGCGCATGGCTGGATGTCTGTGGTGGTTGATGACCCTCAGATTATGGGAAGAGAGTGTATGCGCCATGACTTGGTGAATTGAGTATTTCCTGGACAGGCAGCCCCCTCGTAATGGGCCTCCAGAGTAGATCGAATGCTTTCCCGCAAGGTTCCGCCGTGGACGAGGCCGGCGGCGGGGGAGGCCCCCGGACATGTGCCTGCTGGCGATGACGCCCGCTGGGGAATAGCCGTGCAGTGCCGCCTCCCGCCCGGATCCGATGCCGAGCAAGTGCAGCGCACCACCATCGCTCAAACCTCAGCTCAAACACAACCACAACCACCACCAGCACCACGACTCCTTGCCTTCCTTTTTGCCTGTACCCCCACGACAACAACACAGACGGCAAGCAGCAGAACACAACCAAATACCACAATGTTCGCGGTAGCAGCCCGGCGGACGCTCCTCCGCCCACGCAGCGCCCTTGCGACTTCGGCCCCGTCCCTGCGCAGCTTCCTCTCGTCGCTCGCCATCCTCGAGCAGCGCGAGGGCCAGCTCAACCACGGCTCCCTCAGCGCCATCACCGCCGCCCAGAAGCTCGGCGGTCCCGTCCACGCGTTCGTCGCCGGCGGCGGCGTCAAGTCGGTCGCCGAGGAGGCTGCCAAGATTGACGGTGTCGAGAAGATCATTGCCGTCGACAATGCTGCTTATGACAAGGTGGGCTTTGACATTCCTGAAGCTTCTCACTGGCCCCCTCTCTCTACTCTCTCTTTCAATTAGCGGCCATGGACTGATCTTCGCCGCACTACACAGGGCCTACCCGAAAACTACGCCCCGCTCCTCGTCGAGAACATCAAGAAGGGTGGCTACACGCACATCCTCGTCGGCCACACAGCCTTCGGCAAGTCCCTGATGCCCCGCGTTGCCGCCCTCCTCGACAGCCAGCAAATCTCCGACATTACCAGCATTGAGAGCGAGAACACCTTTGTCCGCCCCATCTATGCCGGCAACGCCATCGCGACCGTCGAGTCCTCGGACGCGACAAAGTGCATCACGATCCGCGGCACGGCCTTCCCCGCCGCCGAGATCGCCTCGGGCACCGCCACCATCGAGGACGGCGTCGACCCCAAGGCCGAGTCTGCCTCCGAGTGGGTGTCCGAGGAGCTCGCCAAGTCGGACCGCCCAGACCTGGCGACCGCCGGCAAGGTCGTCTCCGGCGGCCGCGGCCTCAAGTCCAAGGAGGACTTTGACAAGGTCATGCTGCCCCTCGCGGACGCGCTGGGCGCCGCCGTCGGTGCGTCCCGCGCCGCCGTGGACTCGGGCTATGCGGACAACTCGCTCCAGGTCGGCCAGACGGGCAAGGTGGTCGCCCCCCAGCTGTACATGGCCGTGGGCATCTCGGGAGCAATCCAGCACTTGGCGGGTATGAAGGACAGCAAGGTCATTGCGGCGATCAACAAGGATGCCGATGCGCCAATCTTCCAGGTCGCTGATGTCGGCTTGGTCGGTGATCTCTTTGAGAAAGTGCCCGAATTGACGGAAAAGATCAAGAGCAGTTAACTGGTGTGTCAGGCTCAAGAAAACTTGTATAAGAAAACAACAAGAAGAATGTGAAAATATTGAATTACAACAAGATCAAGAAAGTTTTCTGAAGTCGAAGATATACGTTGTGAAGGATATCCCTCGCCAAGAGATATATGTATATAATCCTACAATATCGTGTACATCTAGGTAAAAGCCTGTCACTTTGACAGCTCGCAAGCACCAGAGGCCCCCCCCGGCCCCCCCACAACAAACTTGCTGTGCAGGTCGTCATAAATTCTTTATAACCCAGCGGCAGCCAACATGTCCGCAGTCCTGGTAAACTTCTCCCTCTCCTTGCCAACGACCTCGCCCCTCTTCTTCTCCGCCTCATCGATGCGCTGCCAAGCCTGCCAGTCGACGACCCTCGCCGCGCCGCCGCCATCGACCTCGCGCTTCAACGCATCCCATCCAGCAGAGTCCTCGGCTTGTGCCGACGCTGACCTGTCCTCCTGCATGAAGGGCGCGCCGCGGTACCAGTCCTCGGCGATGACGTCTGCGGTCGTAAAGGCGTCGTCCATTGTCGACGCAATGACGCCCGTCGGTCCGCGCTTGACCCAGCCTGCACAGTAGACACCGGGCTTGTGCTTTGGCTGCTCTGTCGCCGCTCCATCGTGTTGTTGCTGCAGCTGCTGCTGGAATACTCTACCAAAGCCGTCGTTCCTGATCACACCTCTGCGGTCGTCGAACAGGATCCCGCGCTCTGCGAACCCGGGCAGGGCAAGGGACTTGTACCCGATGGACCGCAGGACCATGGAAGCCCCGAACTGCACCTGTTCTGGCCGGGATGCATCGCCACCTGCCGTTGGATCGTGCCTCAGCACGGTAGCATCCGGGTCAGAGATGGATGACAGCCGGTTCCGCTCGAACCACATGCTCTGCACGTTCCCGTGGGCGTCCCCTTGCAGCCTTGTCGGCGTGAGCGCAAAGTCGAGGGACCACGAGCGGCTCGCGTCGTCCACGCTGGTCGTGGAGCCCCTGACCAGGACCTCCATGAGCCTCTTCCTGGCGCGGGGCAGCTTCGAGATCTCGTCCGGGACGAGGTCCATGTCCACCGGGTGGAAGCCGACGTCGCGGAGCTTCATGAGCTCGCGGGCCTCCTTGATGGTGAAGGCGACCTGCATGGGCCCCCTGCGGCCGACGACGCGCACGCGGCGGATCCGGCTCGCGCGCAGCCGCTCGACCGCCGCCTCGGTGATGTCGGTCCGGCGCAGCACGTCGACGTTCTCGAGCAGCATGCGGGCGCAGTCGAGCGCCACGTTGCCCTGGCCCACGATGACGGCCTCGTCGCCGAGCGTCAGGTCCGGGTCCAGGTCCGCGTACTCGGGCAGGCCGTTGTACCAGCCCACGAACTCGCGGGCGCTGAAGATGTTGCGCAGCGAGTCCTCGTCGGCCACGCCGAGCTTCTTGTCCCGGCTCGCGCCGTAGGCGAACACCACGGCGTCGTAGTGCGCCATCAGCCGGCCCAGCGGGATGTTGACGCTCTGGGGGAAACTGTTGGTGGGCTGCTGCGGGGAGCCGTCCTCGGCGGTGCCGCCGCCGATCGCGGCATTGCCTATAAAGGTGAAGCCTGGCGAGGCGGCGACCTCTTCAAACTTGTCGCGGCAGTTCTTGACCTCCGGGTGGTCCGGGGCGACGCCGAAGCGGACGAGGCCGTAGGGGACAGGCAGCGCCTCGTACATGTCGACCTTGGCCTGCGGGATCTTGGACATGACCCGGTATGTCGTGTAGAAGCCTGCCGGGCCGGAGCCGACGACGGCCATGCGGAACGGTCTTGCATCGCGGGCGGCTCCGGATACCGAAGCTGCTGGTGAGCCGGAGGCGAGGCGGGCGAAGCTGGTGTGGCCGTGGATGACTCTGCGTGTGGCCAGTGGCCTGGTGGTGGTGGTGGTGGTCTGGCGACAGGCGGTGCACACCCACAGCGGCGGCTTGGACAAAGCCATGGCTGCTATACTTGACTTGGTGGAATCTCCACACGATGGTCGAATGCCTCCCAGGGAATACTTTGTGTGGTAGATGACCAGGGCGGCGAGGACTGGTTACTATCTCGGTGGCCGAGCAGGGCAGCCGACAGCTCCGAGTCGGCAGCCGGCGCCGGAGTGGGCGGGGCGGTCCTGTGCTGTCACTGTCCAGCAGTTGTCCGGGGACAGGTTTGTATGATTCCGACAATGGCAGTGCCGGGTGATTGTGTTTGAGGTTTCTGTGGAGGTTAAGTTGCGCCTCGCAGAGCTCTGGTTGTGTGCCTTGAGAGCTCGAGTCGTCTTGATATTGCAGCTCAGCCTTTGCGACCCAGCCATTCATGGGAGACGTCAAAGGAAGCTCATGTGGGTCAGTGGGCATGACTTTGCCCTCGAATCAAGAAAGACTCGTTTTGACTCCAGTAACTGTTGTCAAAGAGGGGGGGGGGGGGGGGGATGTCGTGCAATTGTGCCAGGCAAGCCAGAGAAGCACCTCGATCAGTGGCTATCCGACGGTTGTGCCGTCGATGCCGTGACGTGCTTCTGACATGTCTTCACTCCGGCAGCGTCCCATGGCCGTACAGGTACCTAGGTACCTACCTTGTGACAGGCACGCGCAATCTTGGAGGCTCGTAATTATCCTTGCTTCCACCACCATGAACGAGCCGCCATCGATTCTCGGGCAGGCTAATCAGCAGCCCGGACTGACTGGGGCAGGCGGGCTGGGATGGATGGCGTGTTGGCGATGGCGATGAGCGGGATGGCGCCCCACGCGCCCGCCGCTACGGTGGCTGGCAGGGATGCAGCCGCCAACCTTGTCCCGCCCTGGTTGCCCTGACAACAGTCACAACAGTCGCCCGCGATGCTCTCACCATGCGCCTGTCCGCGCTGCGCTGCATGATGCAGATGCAGGCCCGTCTCCCAGCCCCGGCCCGCGGGCATCAGTATCGGATTGGGTTTCTTCCCTGCCACCAGCGCTGCAGTACTTCCTGTGGTTCCTGGATCTGGGTCATCGGCCAGGCACGCCACTTCCCAGCCCAGCTCAGCCCTGCTCACCCCCCCAAAAGACCCTCGAGGCCCAATCCATCCAGGCGTCCTGGTTCCTCGTCCTCTCTTCTTGTCTACCTATTCTCGAGGTCGTCATACCAAGTACTTGCTCTTCCACCCGGCCTAGACAACTGAGCTCTGTCGCCACTTCTACACCAGCTCTTGCTGGTCCTCAGTCGCACAGCATGGGCGGCCAACAGCCATACATGTACGATGCGGAGAAGCGCAATTCGTCCCGCTTTCCTCAGTCAGACTTCGATCCAAAGGCCTTCACCAGAGCCAGCTGGCAGCCGAAGCCTCAGAAACCCAAGCATGAAGGGCCCCTCGTGTCCTTCAATCGCCACCCCGAGTACGTCCTCTTCCCATCTCGTCGCGCATAGCCATGACTGTCTCGCTGACACCCACCCGAATAGCCTCCATGAGGTCCCCCGGAGCAGGATCACCTCGTATCGGCCCATGAGTGACACGTCAAAGTGGCTCATCAAATGGACAAGATACCTACAGATCGTCCTCCGGTCTCTCGAGCTCATCGCTGGCCTTGGTCTCATGGTCCTCATGATCCTCCTTACAAAAGTCGAGCTCATGACGTCCTGGGTTATGCGTATCACTGTAAGTAGCCTTCCCAGCAGAACACTACATGGACTAGGCCTGAGGCTAACACCAAAATGTGTGTAGCCTGGTGTCGCTGCCGTCTGCTCCGCGTACGCCATTTGGCACCATGGCCGTCCTGCTAGAGCCAGGCCGCCCGCGTCTTCAGCTGCGTACCAGCTGTTTTCTGGCATTACCGATTGCGCCGTGCTGCCTCTGTATGCCTATGGCATGCTCGCGGTCAATAACCACAGCGCCGAATGGGACACCCTGCTCGCCGACAAGACCTACCTGCGCTACTTCATCTTGTCCGAGTACTGGACTCTTCTGGGTGCAGGAGCCCTGCACGTCGTGTCCTTGCTCATTTCGGTGTACTTGGGTCTGATGTTCAAGAGGATCGCAAACATGCCGCCCGATATGAACCCGCTTGAGAGCAATCTGACGTCGCGCATGCACAAACGCAACAAGTCCTCCGTCACCACCGTTTCTACCGCTTCGGACAGTGTACACCGCTTGTCGACTCCCCTCGAGGGTCACAGGCGCTCGGGCGCTCCGTACGAGACGCTCTCGCGGCCTCCGAGCATGCCTTTCATGCATACACGACAGAACTCTGGAGACTCCTTTGTGTCTTCGAAGCGCGATTCCCGGTCTGATCTTCCAAGCCGGCAGTACCAGATCCCCGCCGCCAACATGTCTCGTGCCAGTGTCGCCACTTTCACTACGGCAAAGACAACACCTCCTTCCCGAGGCTCTGCTCACCGCGGCACCTACGCTGAAATCTCGCTGGACGAGACTGGAACCCCCCGCGGCCGTCCGAAGAGCATGGTCACCGCCAAGCCATTACCGGAGCAGCCTATCAACGCCTCACCCACGCGAGTTGCCAAATTCACGGAGTCCTGGTACGCTACTGATTCAATGGTGAACCGTACGCAACAACGCCAGCGCGCGATGAACGCTGCTGAGCGTGAGCAAGAACGGCAGCAGAACCATCGCAACCAGGCCTACGAGTCGCTGACCCAGCGATACGACAATGTGTTGGGCGACTCCGATGACGAGAACCTCTCTGACCGTGACCACGACATGATGCGGCCGGACCCGATGGACGATGTGTCAGATTACGAGGACGACAACGAGCACTACAGGGGGGCAGGTGGCAGTCCGATCAACGCGTCGGCGCGCATGTCTTTGCATGACCCGGTGCATCCACTGCGCTCGCACCCATCGGGCGTGTCTCCCAAGATTATCAATCCTACTACCACGGCGTTTGTCCCCACCACCACCACAACTATCACCAGCACGCCAACAAAGACACCGCCGCGGCAGAAGACGCCCTTCCGCGCCCTTCGCGACTCATTCGGCAGTGCCCTTTCTGAGGTCAGCCTCAACTCACGACGGGTCAGCGGCGGACCGACAGCCGGCAGTGGCGGTGACATTGCGGACGCGAAGAGCTACTCGGCACTTAGCATAGGCAAGCGATACTCACAAAAGTTCACCGGCAACGGCAAGGACAAGAGCATTACTGGCAACCGAAACTCGTCCATTCAGGCCGACCACGACTTCTTCTCCGCGGCCAAGCCGTACGGTGAGCTCCAGCCGGGAACGCCGCCGGTCATGCTCAGTGTGGATAAGAACGGCAGCAACAGTGCCAGCCGACAGGTGTCGAGTGGCAACGACTACGACCTGGGCGGCAGCGGCGCAAGGGCTAGCAGGAGACATGTCAGCGGCAAGGCTGCAGAGGAGGGCATGGCCGGGACGGGTGGGAAGGTGCCATATTCGCGGTATAGTGTATTTAGGGGCTAGGCTCCAGAGATTCATGTTTGATTTCGAAAGATCTCGGCGTTCTTGTTCATGGGCAGGGGACGAGCTTCCGGGAGGAAATTGGGAAAGAAAGTTATGTATACGATCAACGACGTTCATGTGAGACTGGAGCCGGAGCGCGCGGCTCGGGGTGGGTGAGAGATTGTGTGCGATGTAGGGAATCGGTGTTTTGCAAAGATATCATGGCGTTTTTGGTACTAATCATGTCATCTGTTAATAAGACCACCTCGAGGGAATAGAAAAGAACTTGATGTCATCTAGCTTGAGAAATTTAACGAGTCCCCGATACCAGACTCCGCACAATGTCCACTGCCACCGTCTCTGAATGCACCAATTCCACAATGCAAAATGTATCCTGCCCCCATTACTCAGGAATATATCAATCGACGCTCATGGCGATCTTTTCTCACGCTGCCAAAAAAAACAAAAAAACAGTGACAGTGCCATTCTCCAGTGCTTCTAACCCATACAACACTAGTGACGACCGACGTATCTTGCCCTCGCTGCTGACCTGTAAAAAAATAATTGAGATCGTGAACGAGTCGAAGCATGGTCCCCCGTCCCTGCACGACTTCAACAGATCACACGCAGCACTGGATATTTCGACCATGTGTATATACCCAGTTGTATAACCTCTCTCCCTTTCGTCAAGCACGGGCTTGCTCTGGTGCATCTGATTATACCGCCAGTCGAGCTTGACGTGATGTATATATATGTGTGTGTGTGTATGCGTGCCATTTATATATTGCGGTGTTTCAAGCTCGCAGGTATGCAGCCCAATCTGTCGTCGTCTTTTTACTCCTAGCCTTTCCCCGTGCTTCTCCTCTCCCGCCTCTTCTTCCATTATCAGCACCACCGTCAGTATCGAGATACCCGTCGTCTCCATCGGCGTGGTTGTGCACGTCCCGCCCCTCAGTCCAGCCCATCTTGTCCCACCCCGCCCCGAGCCGGCAGAGATGCCTCATCGTGGGCCGCCCGTGAGGGCAGTTCCACGGCTTATCCAGCTCGCCCATGTGCCGCACGAGCTTCTCCATCTGCTTCGTCGTCAGGGCCTTGCCAATCATCACGCTGCTCCGACAAGCGCGCATGGCGAACATCTTACGGACTTTGGAGGGGCGGGGGATCGTTGTCGGCATCGCGCCGCTTCCGAGCTGGGATAACAGAGATGAGGTCGTAGCGCTAGTGTTGGTGGTGGTGGTGCGGGCAGGCGTAACGACCGCGGACGCAGAAATCTCGTGATGGTCTGTCAGCAAGGACACCAATTCCTCGAGATCTGCCAGGTCAAAAGTGGTCTCCCTGCTCAGAGGCAGAGAGAGCAGCCGCACACGTTGTCCGACCGGGTGGAACCCGCTCTCATCAATCTCGACCTGAAATCCGTTGGCCTCGAGCGCGGGAATGTTCTCCTTGATGACCTCCTCCTCAAGGGCCGTCAGGTCGAGCTGCTTTGGCTGCACGAGACGCTGGGACTGGACTACTGTGCTGGCCTGCAGCCGCTCGAAATTGTACTTTTCGTCAGTGGCATGCTGGTCGATTATGAAGAGCTCGTCATCTCTGTCGCCCATGCTAGTGTCCGTCTTCACCCGGCTCTTAGCCTCACGGACGGCGATGATGAAACCGAGATTGAATTGTCCGATGATCTTCATGCTCAGCAAGTCGGTCTTTGATATCGTTAAGGACAGCTTTGTCTCCGCGTCCTCGGCATCTAGCCTGTCTGCAGCAGGCAGGTCTTCCTTGCTAGTAGACAATGAGGAAGATTTCGATATTGAAGCTGCAGAAAACCCCATCATGCTCTTTATGGCATTCTCATTGACTCGCAACGTCTGCTGCAGATTTTGAGTGGCATGTTTCCGGATGGGACCCTTCATGAACGTCTGCGTGCGCTTCTGTGCCTCCTCTGACGACTTTGTCTCTGCTTGCTCCTCAGGTTCTTGTTCTTGTAAGTCTTCGTCTTCGTCTTCGTAGTCGCTCCCTTGAATTTTGGCTGTTTCTTCGTTATGACTGCCCCGATCAGATTCATCGCTCCCTTCGGACTGCTCTCCCGCCAGGGCCTCCGAACTACTAGCCTGGCTTGCACCTCTATCAATAGCAGAACTGGCTAGCATACGGGCTTCGTTCATCATTGCCTCGTCAGCAGATGCTTCCTTGTCCGCGTCATGCTCGCTGTTAGACATGATCTCATCGTCATCGTCCTTCACGAAAAGCTGCTCGCTCTCAGTATCGGATACATCGTCATCTTGGCCTGACATCGGCGCCTCTGACGATTCATCTATGTCCTGAGCCTTCTGAGTCGAGGCTGCAAACATCTGTGTAAGTCGTCCTTGGAACGAAGGCATGTTTGCTTTTCCTTTTGAACGTGTTGGCATTGAGCTGCTTGTTGGCGTCGTCTTTGTTCTCTTGGACGGCGCCCCGAGCATGCTGGTGACGGTACTATCGCCAATGGTTATTGTGGCAAGCTCGGGAGCAGGACGTTTAGACCTCGCTGGTGCAAAGAGTTGGGATGCACTGGATCCGGCTGTGTGTACAGGTGGTGCGACGGCCGGTATTGGTGACTCACGCCGCTTTTGCATCAAGGCGCCTGTTGGACTTTCTGAATTCTCTGTGCCGTCATCAGGGGGATCTGAATCTGGCTCGAGACTTGGAGGATGTTTACCAATGTCGTCGTCGGAGGTCTGCGTTCGCCTAGCCTCAATTCCCTGGCTCTTGCCTAGTAATTTTGCTGACGGCTCCTGCTCATTTTCGAGGGTGATATGAGGAGCTGTTTCCGCCGTGTCCCGCGCCCACTGGCTGATCGATATTGCCCGGTTCGCTTGTGTCTGCATGTTTGTGTCGATTTCGCCATCTGGCTCGGTCGTTCCCTGTTCCTCTTCGTCGTCTACCGAAGCAGGGTCTTCGGCACCAGACCCGCCGGGTTGACCAGTCTCGACCTGACTCTGGTCATTCCTGAATGATGATAGTATGCTTTCCCGAGTCATGGGCGGCTTCTTGTACGGCATTTGCTTGCTTAACAGCAGAGTCGAGGAAGGCACTGCATAGTCTTGCGCCTCGAAGAGCTCAATCAGAGCCTCTCTAAGGTTATCCAGCATTCGGGGCTGATCATGCAGTAGGATGGTCCTCTTGTCCGGGCTCACGTTGACATCATACAGATGTGTGTCTAGCTGAATGTCCGCAAATATAAAAGGTGACTGAGATGCATTATAAGACTTGTAAACCTCGTTGAATACTTTTGCAAACTGTGGTAGCCCACAAGGACGACCATTTACAAAAAACATCTGGCGGTCTGGGGTTTGGCGACCCTCTCCGTGTGCTGGGCGAGAGACATGGCCGCGCACGTGTATCTCGGTGGTATCCGTGGTTGAGGCACCGGCTGTTCGAAGGTGGAGAGGTGCCTTGGTGGGCTCCAGCTCCAGCTTGAGATCAAGCGCGATGAGGACAGTCAGAGTCTTGGCTCCGAAAACATTGACAATGTTCTCGCGGGTGGTCTTATTACCCTTGGTCGAGAACAAGGTAATGCGCTTGCCCTTGGTTGGCTGCTGGGAGACAGAAAATTTGACGCCCGTCTGTATGCACGCGTACTGGTTGAGGACGGTTATGACTCGGTTCCACTCCCTTTTGATGTTGCGCTCGAGCTCTCTCCGGCGAACGGGGAGGTTCTTGAACAGATTCTCTACTGATATGGTAGTGCCTTTCTGTGATGCGACCACGGTCGTGCTTCGCAACTTGCCGGACGTCTCGAACTCGAGTTTTGAGCCTTTCGGCACGTCTGCAGCAAGGCAGGTTGTGACAGTAAAGGTGGACAAGGCACAGAGGGACGAGAGAGCCTCGCCACGAAAGCCAAAGGTTTCTAGAGTTGTCAGGTCCGAGTATGTAGCAAGCTTGGATGTATAATGCTTGAGAGCCAACGTCTCGTAGTTGTTTGGGGAAATGCCTGAGCCATTATCCTGAACCTCGATAGCATCGAGGCCTTGGTTTTTGAAGCGCACGTCTGGTCGGAGGCCTGGTCAGCACGAGCACGGGCAGAGAGACATGTCGAAGCCGTGGTGAGCATACCAATACTTGTAGCGCCGGCGTCGAGGCTGTTTTCGACCAGCTCCTTAACGACGGAGCACAGGTCTACAATGACCTGCCCAGACTGTATTTGGTGGATCTGCACACTGTCAGCATGATCGCGCAAGGGAGCTGTGGAAGGAGGGACCTCTAGCGTACTGTCTGGGCCTCGATGGCCTTGATGGTAGCCATAGCAATTTGCCGGGCATCTGTCAGGGCGAGATAGGGACCAGCCGTTGCCGAGACTGATCGGCCAGATGGGTTGGTGTTGGCCTGTCGAATGGCCCCGGAAGGCTACCAAGGAAAGCGTTCGTCCTATGTTCCAGCCTGCAATGCGGCAGTGTCCATTGAGACCCTGTCGCCACGGACTTAGTAGATGGCATCCCCAGACGCGTCTCGGTACGCGTAAAGTGGGAATGGTGGGGCCGCGCTGCGGGATCCTCCCCCTCCCATTCAGGCTCCCCCAAACGGCAGGCTGAATTTCCCGCCAGTGCGAGGTTGCAGCAAGCCACCAAAATGGCGCCCCGTGGACCATTGAGAGTTCCCCGCACCCAGACCTCTAGACAGCATGGGATTCCTGTTTCCGCTCGGCTCGAGGCAACAGCACACCATCTCCAATTGCACGACGGGGAGCACACGAAAAGAAACCCCTGTCGCCTCACTTGGTGTCGGAAAGGCAGCGAGGGGACCTGCGTCTCAGCCCGCCCGGCCTGCGTCCCGTCTTCCCTGTTCCTGTAGCAACATCGCTCTCGCTCTTACATCCCGCGTCCAGCCACCCGCACATGACTGACTCAGCGGGCTGCTCACGACCTCCGCACCGTTGCTATTGTCTCCTAAAAGCTGGCCGCAGCACGCCGCAACCAGAAGGAAAACAAGGCACAAGAAGCAGAGGCCAACGAGAAACCGGTAACGTGGCGGAAGTGTGTTTCTGCTAGTGCGGGCCTGCGCGATCCGGCCGCTGGAGAACAACCTCTGCCTGTGGAGCTGGGGCTCCGAGTGTTGAGGTGTGATGATGATGATTGAGCTTCACCACCACGAGAGGCACTTGCATGCACGATGCACCGGCGGCGCTCGTGAGGGGGCGGCCCACCCCTGCTAGCCGCCCTTGTACGGAGCAAAACTAGCGCTGGGAATGACGACAGCTCTGGCTCCGGCAGCGATAAACAACCCCCAAGGCCTGTCGCGCACGTGCAGGCGCTCGCGGGACTGCCCTAGCTCGCTTGCGACTTGGACTCGCTCCATCCAATCCGGCAAGACCACCACCACCACTCCCCGTTTCCTGCTTCTCGATCCTGCTTCTCGAGCCTTTCCCATCCCGTTCTCTCGATCGACAACTCGTGGTGCCCCTGCTCCTCCTCCGCGCCCCTCGCCGGATCTCGTCGTTTCCCGCCCTTCGCTACCAAAGCCCAGTCGGCCAGCTGCACTCTCTCTACCGAATGTCAGAGCAATCCGACCTGGCCAAAGATAACTGCTCCGCTCGTTCTTGCACGCCACGACTCGCTTAGACTAGACTTTCCACGACAGCTTCCACGCTCTTCAAGCTCGTGTCCGCCTCTTAGACTGCGTCTACTCATAGACAAGTTCACATCTGCGACTCGTTTTCCGGTCCTGTGTTCGGGGTCCTTCACACACCCGGCTATTCCGAGCGTCCCGAACCGATACGTACGACGCATTTTCGCCCAAGATAAGGGTCTCTCTTAGAACCTGCAAATGAATGCCATTCAACCTTCATCGAACCCAGAAGGATCATGAGCGAGCGACATCGGGCGACGAGGACAGGTCAACCTCGTGACGGCAGGCCAAGCAGTCCGACGTCGGCGGAGCGCAAGCGTCTATCCAATGGCACGAGCCCTGATCAGAAGCTGCGCGGAGCTGTAGAAGACAGTCCTGGCAAGATCAAGGCTCAATCGCTGCCTTTGTTGCGTTATCGTGGTGCTGCATCAGTCCGGGATACGCAAGCCACAGGCAGTCGGTACAAAAATGGCCGGACATGGTACCAGTCTGTATGGACCATGTCCTTGCTCACGTTTCTCGTTACATCTGTGGGGGTAGCGCTGTTGTACAGTGTCTTGAGTTCCGCCTTCGCGATGCACTGCGATACCAAGGGTTGCCGCATGTCTTACATGAGACCAGCATACTACAGATTTGACGGCTTCGATACAGAACATACCCGGTTCGCCAGTAAATATTCCTTGTACCTCTACCGGGAGCAAGGGGTTGATTACGACCACAAGGTGAGTCTCCGGAAATGGTTGTGTTAATTCAGAGTGTGGTCACTAAGAGTATGCTGGTCCAAAGGTTTCGGGCATACCGGTCCTGTTCATCCCCGGCAATGCCGGCAGTTACAAGCAAGTAAGGCCGATTGCAGCGGAAAGCGCCTCCTATTATCACGAGGTCCTGCGGCATGACCCCGTTCTGGCCCAGACGGGTGTGAAGAATCTCGACTTCTTCAGCGTCGATTTCAACGAGGACTTTACAGCATTCCATGGCCAGACTATGCTTGATCAGGCAGAATATCTGAACGAGGCAGTCAGATACATTTTGTCCTTGTATTCCGACCCAAATGCCTCGCGACGTGACCCGAGGCTTCCAGACCCGACCTCTGTCATCATCCTGGGCCATTCTATGGGCGGCATCGTAGCGCGGACCATGCTTGTCATGCCAAATTACCAAGCTGCCTCCATCAACACCATCGTGACCATGTCGACGCCGCATGCTCGACCGCCGGTCACCTTTGACTCTCAGATCGTAAAGATTTACACTGATATCAATGGATATTGGAGACAGTCTTTTGCTGCAAACCAAAGTGACAGCAACCCCCTGAGAGACATTACACTGATCTCGATAGCAGGAGGCGGGCTTGATACAGTCGTGCCTTCAGACTACGCCGGCCTAGAATCCATCCTTCCTGAGACGCACGGTTTCACTGTGTTCACGTCTTCGATACCAAATGTGTGGACAAGCATGGACCACCAGGCTATTATGTGGTGTGACCAGTTTCGCAAAGTCATCGCAAAAACTCTTCTTGAGATTGTTGACAATCGTGGATCATCACAAACCAAGCCCCTCAACGAACGGATGCTTGTGTTCAAAAAATGGCTGCTCACGGGCATGGAGAAAATTGCGGAAAAGACGGCGCGATCCACCACACAAACGACGCTCCTTACGCTGAACGAAGATTTCAGTTCTGCCGTTGTTCGTGACGAACGCATCGTTCTGCGAGGTCTAGGCACAGCATCGTCGATGTTATCGAGGTTACGGCTGCTCTCTATTCCCCCAAGCGATGCGTCTACATCCAAGAGGTTCACACTCCTTAGCGACACGCGACTGGCTCGACCGGGCCAGCAGAGCGGCCTCGAAGTGCTTCTGTGCAGTCTGCTTCCGATTGAACCGTCTGATTCAAATGAGTCGTTCCAAACAGCCATCGATCTTTCCGGGCCGGACCACAGTCTCAGTCGTCTCGCATGCCAGAATGTGGCAGCTGACGTAGTTCCGCTTCCAGCATCAACGAAGCTTACGCAGCACCCCTTTTCTCGTGATGGGGAGCCTCAGTACACGCCTTTCTCGTACTTGGAGTACAACCTGAGTGACCTTGTGGATCACGCATTTGTGGCCATCTTGGATAGGAACGAGCATCCCACCCCAGGGTGGCTGGTGGCTGAGTTCAGCGATACATCCTTGTCACATTCAATCGAGGACATTACTCTCAGGCGGCTTGTCACCACTGGGCTTGAAGTACATCTACCTCCAGGCCGGCCTATGGTTATCGAGCTTCAGGTCCCGTCTATGCAGAGCAGTCTCCTTGCGTATGATCTCGAGCTCCAGCGAGAGCCATGTGCATCAGAACATGAGCTGTTCGCCCCACTACTGCGACACTACATGACGCGCCCATACGAATCCAAGTACTTTGTCAACGTCAAGCACGTCGAGGTCAGCCTACACGGAATATCGCCATTCGTGCCACCTCCAGCAGATGAGAAGGCACTCAACAACGGCCTGAGCTTCCAACTGTGGACCGATCCTACATGCAAGTCGAGCGTCACAATCCGTCTGTCTGTGGACCCTATGGCTAGTCTTGGCAAGCTCTACATGCGATACCGCACGGTGTTTGCAGCCTTCCCAGTGTTGGTGGTTGCGATGGTGCTGCGCAAGCAGTTCCTTGTCTACAGCAGCACAGGACTGTTCATTACATTTTCTGAGAGCATCGAGATGTGCTTGAAGCGCTCATTGCCGCTCCTGATGCTATCTCTGACGTGCCTGTCACTCTCTGTCGGTCATCCACGCACACCTGATGCACTGCTTCAATACTTGAAAGGGCACGATAAGTCCCTGCCCAATTTTGGCCAGAATGATTTACTGACTGGCACTGCGGATCCGTTCTTCTGGTTCTTGATACCGATGATCGGGCTTGTGTGCATCGGCGTCTGCGTGGCTGTCCACTACCTGGTCCTGGTCCTGGTCTATGTTTTCAGCAGCATCTACGGCTACTTTGTCTCCCGTCCTGTCTGGTCTCCCAGAGACGATTCTGCACGCGAGAAGCCGTTGCCTTCATTTACGTCATCAACACGTCAACGTCGTCTTATCACGACAATTGTCCTGCTCTGCCTTGTCTCGACGACTGTGCCGCATCAATTTGCCTTTGTCGTTGCCTGTCTTGTTCAACTCTCGACTGATGTGCGAGCCTTTTGGCACGCTCGCGACACACCTTCCACGTACAACACCAACTTCAGCAATTATGCACACTCCATCTTTCTTTTAATGTTCTGGATACTTCCCATCAATATCCCCACACTGGTCGTCTGGATTCGCAACCTGGCTGTACACTGGTTCATGCCTTTCTCCTCACACCACAATGTTCTGTCCATTCTACCGTTTATCCTACTCGTCGAGACGATGACTACGGGCAGTATGATCCCTCGCGTCACGAGTCCTCTCCGCCACGGGACTAACGCGATGCTGTTTGGGGTGTCCCTTTTCGCCGCGATATACGGCGTCTCGTACACCTACGTACTTCACCATCTGGTCAATCTAATTGTTGCCTGGTTCGTCATCCTGCATATTACAGGAGGTCGCAGCTGGGGTCGTCGTCAGTGGCAGCATGCCCAGCAGGCGGGCGACGTCAAGTCTATGGCGACAAACGCGGCGCGAGGCACGAGCACAGGCGCGAGAAGCCCTTCATTACCAGCCACGGACCCTGCAGCGGCGGCTTTCAGCAGCAGCGAAAAGAGCCGGGGCCAGCACCACCACAAGGCACCATAGCAACAGCTGATCGGGTGGGATGCAGCGCGAATCGAGGAATTAAAGACACTCTGACGGAAACGGTCCGTCCTAGCTTATCATGACGTTTTCGTTTTAATTTTTAATATACACACTCTTGGAACAAGACGCGGACTTTCCCGTGCCCAAGAAAGTGCCATGACGTTCTCTGCTACAAGGCGAGGTGTTGGTGCCCCATATGCCGCCTTTCTTTTTTTCCTTTTTCTTCAAAGAAAGAGGATAAAAAAATATGAATCAGCGAGGACCCGTCTTCTCTTACATGACATGACATGACATCACGCCCTGGTGTTCTGAGTCTCCATCAACTCGTCCGTTCGCAGTTGGGTTTGGATGTGATCGCTTTGTTTTGTCTACGTTGTGGAATTTGAAGTCTGTGTCGATAGTATCAGTTGCACCAAAGGATCGAGTACTACTATTACATTATATCGCATGAACGAGGACCGCAGTACCCGGGAAGGGAAAGCAAAGCTCAAACTTGATATGATTGTTGCTGATGCAAAACTGATGCGAAACAAGGTATCTAAAACGAGGCTCCTCGTACACTCCCGATTTCCTTCGACTTCCAATCAAGGCACTATTCTTGATCATGCTATATACGTGTTTGTTGGTATGTTTTTATGTAAAAGGTTGTTCGAGACCTGAAAGACTCGCAAAGACCATCTAGTCCATGTCGAAGCGGTCCGGCATGACGATGGGCGCAACAAGTGTCCAGATGTACATAAGATAGCACAACCAGGCGCTGACAATCTTGACCCAGCTTGCCCAATATGTCCGACCGACGGTGGCGAACCCGTGGTTATTGCTCAAGTCATCTGGATGCCTGTCGCCCTCCATGGCTCCCGTCAGCAACGTGCCGACCCAGCAAGTGGCCAGGAAGAAGATGATGTGGAAGACGGAATAGTTGTACTGCGTCCTTGTTCGCTCGTCGTCGTGCTTGGTGTTGCCGCTGTTGTCCTCATCTTCGTCGTCAGACAGGAGCGCATCGGCTGGGAGACTGCCTTCCTCGACGGCTCGTCTGAGTACTTCGGCTCTCATCTCGCGGCGGCCAGGCTGCTGCGTCACCAGGTCGTGCTCATCGTCCTCGGGGAGCTTGATGCCTCCTCTGCTGTTGCCTAGACCCAGACTCTGAGTGGCAGCCCGGGTTGTGGTATAAGCAACGGTCAGCATCGTGACGATGGCGCCGAGCACGACCGAAGTTGTGCGCGTGCCTTGACCACGGAGAAGCGGATTGCAGTTCTTGTCGTCAGGCTCCATGGAGACGGCAGACATCGTGAGGTATGTACAGTAAACCGCGACCATGGCACCCTGCGCAAGACCAGCCTTGGGGTTGTACTCCTGGACCGTTGGGTGCACGGAGACGAAGGAGATGACGAGCCAGAAGAGGAGATTGATGGTGATTGCTGCCTGGTTCATCGAGCAACCAGACTTGGCGAAGAAGATGTACTGCACAATGGTCATGACGAGCGAGGCGACGTACATGCCGAGCGTAGATCCGATGAGCACAACACGCCAGACACGTGACTCCGTGTTTTCGATCTTTTCGAGGCAGAACTCGGCCCAGTTGTGAGCCAGGTCGACGAGGAGGATGAGACCGAGAATGAGGAACAGCATGGCGCCGAAGAATGCAATGTAGTTGCCCCATGCCTGGAAGAACGCATCGGGGATGAGGAACGAGAGAACGATGAAGGCAAGCCAAGCGATGACCTTGGGACCCCAGTATCCGTTCTGGATGGCGGCACGGGGGTTCTTGGACGACGTGATTCCGAACATGAGACCGGCAAGCAGTAGATGGAAGATGCCCAGGGCAAAGTTGATGCGGTGGACGGCGAGCCAGCCGTGGCATTTGCCATCCGGGCAGTTGATCTTGACGTAGTCGAGGGTAAGATGGTTGAGCTTCTCGATGGCCCACGGCGTGAGCATGATCCAGGACAGGATCGAGTTGACAAGGAGGATGAGAGCATATGCGAGACGGGTTGCGACACTGTTGCCGCACTTGCCGCAGGCGCTGCAGACCATCGAGCAGGTGGCTGCGCCGCAGCAGCTAGCTCCTACGGACAGAATCTGTGGGCGAAGGCACGCGATTGTTAGCAGCCTGGACGAGACGAGCAGGTTCGGGTGGTGGAAGGAAAGTGGCGAGCTCGACGTACAGTGCCCATGCTGGGGACCGCCAGCAGCGGGAGCGAGAGCAGAGCGCCCATGGTTAAGATGCGGTGGGCGCCGATCTACAGCAAGCCAAATTATTGAGAGCCGGTGATGAGGGGGGAGCGGCAGCAACAGCTTGACGTCGGGGGTCGCCCGTTGTTGATGTTGACGATTGGCAGCGTTGGAGGTTGGGAGAGGAGGAAGTGCCCGTGACCTGAGGTCTGCGACAAGCCCGCTCGCTGCTGGTCGGGAAGGCGGGCGCAGTTGCGCGCCGAGAGCGGGTCTGGCCCAGGCCTTTACTGTACGCTAGGCAAGCACTCAAAGGGCCCAAGCCACGCAGCGGGTTACGTCAGACATGCACCACACACAGTGCCTCATACAGTCCATCGACCATTTACGACACGGTCCTCTGCGCCCCGGCTCTCTCTCCGCCTTGCTCCGCCCGCGTCGCATGTCCATGTTGGAGAACCTTGGAACCTTGGAAGTGCGGGCTGAGCAGCGGCACGAGAGGTCATCGTTACCGGTGAATTACCGCGTCCACTCACTGAGCCCTCCCCGCTGCCCGCCTGAGTCGGCGACCTGCGCAGCCGCGTGCATGCGATAAGCATTGAGACACCTGCAGCGACCGGACCGGGCGCTCAGGCACCGCACAGGTACCGTCCCACCAAGCAGACCTGGCCTGGTACCTGCTTGATTGCGGTTGCGGTACCTTCTCCCTTTGGCACTAGATAGGACATCCGCGACACCACCTCGCTCCAGTCACCCACAACTCCCACTACACCCGTGGCTTCCATCTCGCCCAGCGACAGCACTTTTTCTTCCATCTTGTGCTCTCGAGTCCTGCATACCTCCTCCTGAGGATACCGTAGACACGCATCTGTTCTGAGCCGCCGGGAAAGGAGGCCGTGTCGCTCGCCAGACTCACTTGTCCAAGCCGGCTTTCCCACTCCGAAGCCGGCCTCCCTACAAACGTCGCCCGGAGCTTTAGCACTAGTTGACAGCGACCCCTTGCCACAACGCTATCTGAGGCTACTCCAGCATCGTCAGAAAGACCCAGGTCTTTTGCGCACGTGATCAGAAGCTGGCCGGACTCGCGATGATCGAATCCTCGTAGCCCGCTCGCGACTTCATCTACCATCCCGTGGCCACCATGCACGAACGGAACGCGCAGAGGGCTCGGCTCGTGTCGAGTGCCGCCGCCACCATCATATCGCTCGCTTGTGGAACGAATGTAAGCCCTGCTGCAAAAAAGCGTCGTCTACGCGGCTGCCCATGTCCTGTTGTTTAGTCGGTTAGTTGGTCGGATGCTGACTTATCTGCATCCAGTATGTGTACTCGGCATGGGCACCCCAGTTCGCCGACAAGCTGCACCTGTCGGCGACGGAGTCAAATCTCATCGGCCTGGCTGGCAATCTAGGCATGTACCTCTTCGGTATCCTAACCGGCATGTTTGTCGACGCCAAAGGGCCCAGGCCTGCTGTGGCTGTGGGCTCTGTATTACTGGGTCTGGGGTATTACCCGCTCCATACTGCCTATGAGGCTGGCCAAGGTTCGGTGCCATGGCTTTGCTTCTGCTCATTGCTGACAGGGTAAGTATAATCATGCTGTTACTTCACTTCCGAGGTCGTTGGGTTGAGCTGATGACTGTCCAGTCTTGGCGGATGCATGGCCTTCGCTGCTGCTGTCAAAACGTCTGCCCTGAACTGGCCTCACCATCGTGGCACGGCTACTGCGTTCCCTCTTGCAGCTTTTGGGCTCAGCGCATTCTTCTTCTCCCTCGTCGGCTCCATCTGCTTCCCTGGAAACCCCAGCAAGTTCCTGGCGTTACTCGCCTTCGGCACCTTTGCCATGACTCTGTCTGGATTCTTCTTTCTGAGGGTGCTGCCACCAACACCATCCACTTACCACGCTGTGCCCGAACAGGACGACCTGGTAGATTCCCAAGTCCTCCATCGCACCGAGTCGCACGACTCGAAGCTGCAGCGCGGCGGCCCTGATCTCGAACCTGGTATGTCACAAGACTTTAAGAACAACACAGCCACCACCACTATTGGCGCTGCCGGCGCTGTTGGGCAGCAAGCCATCACAGCAGATTACCCCGAGGGGACCGACATCGCGGAGTCTTCAAGCCGGCCACAGCAATCCACTGGTCGAGCCCCTCCCGATGCCCGCGAAGACGTCGATGAGACGTCGTCTCTCATGTCCTCTGAGTCCGCCGTGTCGACATTACCGGGTGATGTGTTAGTGCAGGACAGTGTTGATCTGGAACTCTCCCACCGTCTAGATATCCGCGGCGTGAAACTCTTGAAGAATGTAGAGTTCTGGCAGCTCTTCAGTATCATGGCACTGCTGGCCGGCATAGGACTGATGACTATCAAGTAAGATGCTCGCCACCATTCTAGCTCGCTCGTGGGCTAACACAGACCCAACTAGTAACATTGGCAATGACGCCACTGCTCTGTGGAAGCATTGGGATAATTCAATTGACGACAAGAAGCTCGCCCTGAATCAGCAGCTGCATGTGTCGATCCTCTCGGTTGGCAGCTTCTTCGGTCGTCTTCTGAGCGGTGTAGGATCGGACTTCCTTGTCAAATCGTTGCACGCCAGCAGGATCTGGTGTCTCGTTGTTGCTTCGGGCATCTTCACTGTTGCGCAGATATGTGCGCTCAACATTGAAAATCCTCACTTTCTTGGCTTCGTCTCTGGTTTCAGTGGCTTGGGTTATGGATTCCTCTTTGGCGTTTTCCCCTCCATTGTTGCCGAAAGCTTTGGAATTCACGGCCTATCTCAGGTAAGCCCTTTCCCTTGCTGCTGGGCCATGCCCGGAAGGATGACCCCCTTTGCTGACAGTATGTAGAACTGGGGCGCCATGACATTGTCGCCAGTGTTGTCCAGCAATGTCTTCAACATCTTCTACGGTTCTGTCTTTGATGCGCACTCCATCGTTGAGGCTGACGGCAGCAGAGGATGTGAGGAAGGCCTCTATTGCTACTATGCTGCTTATCAAGCAACACTACTAGCATGCGGTATTGGCATTGCTCTGACCCTGTGGGTCATTTGGCACCAGAAGCAGGTCAAAGAACGGGCAGGCAACAAGACAATTGGCAGGGATTAGATGGCCTTTTGCCAAATTGGCGGACAACAAATACGGAGTCCAGGATATCCACAAGAGTGAGCTCTCTGGGAGTCTATTGGAAACCAAGGACTATGAGTTTCTGGTGCATTCGAATCGGGTCGACGGCGATTATACATCTAACCGCTGACTAGCGAGGGACGACCATAGAAGATATCTGTTTGATGGCAGGCGCAATGGGGAAGAAATGCATACTGGATATAGAACCACGGTAGACAGATTTCAGAAAGGAGGTTTTCGAATCTCAGACATGAGATTTGACATTTGAACTCCTATGCTCCGATATTTCTTTTTCCATGGTGAAGTCGTGATGTTCGATCTTGCTGGGTTGACAGGTGCAAGAAGCCTGCCCGGCGAGCGTGCAACGAGCGTCATGAGAGTACAGAAGTACTTTTAAAAGGTCTCCCTTCCACCTCTGGCATGAAGACGTCATGCCTTTTGTGGTTGATGTCCATTCCATAGTACTTCTTCAGTACATATACGTTCTGCTCATGTGATGACTGCGAGCCAGCCGATGAAACACATTCGGGGCAATATCACCCCTGTGAGCATACGGGCGGGAAGGACGAACGACAAAGTGGCGAATAGAGGAAGGTCAAAGCTCCGTGGTCTGCGAAACGAGTAGCTCTCTTAGAATTGCTTATACTTTATGTGTCCTTTTTGGGGGGTCTTTCTCTCTATGGATCGTCGGTTTCCAAGTCTCGAGCAGTGCATTGATATACAACTTGTTGTTTGGGGGGCGGGGGGGTTTGGCGGGTCTTCTCCGAATCGAGGTGTCCATCGTCTCACTGGGGCGTGGGGATGATGGAGAACGGGAAGGGAGATGGATTCAAGTCGAGTGGCTGCCTCGGCTTGGTGTGATTGGTGTCAAGTTGAATGTTCCAAGGGGAGCATAATCAATGCTGGTAAAGTGGCTGTCATGGGTGGTCTCATTGAGGTACTGGGTAGAGTGCGGTCTTGGAATCTTCAGCTGGGGCGGAGGTTGTACTACTTGTCGTTGTTGGGGGCGAGCACGAATGACAACTGTATGTGTATGGCTTGCAGGCGAATGGCTCGATGAATTGATACAGCATGCAACCATAGACATGGAACGTTCATGGAGTCTCATCGATCACGGGAAGCAATCACAGTAGACGGAACTTTTGGATCACAACGGCAACGACACTGGAACCACCATTTGCGTCACATCTTTTCAGAGGACATTTCTTTGATTGACTATTGCACAGGGGGGTTGTGGTGTCTCTGCGCGATATGCGTGAGATCAACAACGTGGTATGATAACAAAGGGAAGACTCGTTTTTCTTTGGGCTTCGCAAGTGCGCTTTTTATGATGAGTGATGTATAGCACGCAAGCACGTCTCTGGAAGAAGACCTTGTCTGAAAAATAACAATTCTATTCCCTGGGGGTGATTTACTGCGCCTTGGAGGAGACGATTCCTGTAGTTGATTAGATTAGTGACAATGTTTTCCGGCATGATGAGCCAGGAAAGGAAAAGGGCAACGTGGGTATGACGTACTCTCAACATCCGCTACGCTCTGCTGGAGGATCTGGGCCAGGGCCTTGGGGTTCTCAAGCTCCTTGCGGACCTTGGCAATGATGTTCTCGGCAAGCTCCTTCTGCTGGCGAGCCTTGACCTGGCCCTCGTAGCGGACCCAGGAGTCGAGGACGGTCTTGGCCTCGGCCGCGATGGCGGTGCTCTGCTCGAGCTCGTAGGCCTTGGCCTCGAGCTGGGCGGTCTCCTTGGAGACCTCAAAGAGACCCTTGGTGATGTCGACGACACCGCCCATCTGCTGGACGTTGGCGATGCGGTCCTGGACGGCCTGGGTGTGGTCGGAGCGCGCCGAGTTGAGGATGCCCTTGATCTTCTCGTTCTGCGCCTCGGCCCACTCCTTGTACATGGGGCCGCCGAACTTGATAAGGGCGCCCCAGACGCTGAGGAGGCAGAAGGCGACGACGGTCTCCTCGTTGACGACGTAGTACTCGCTGCTGATGGCGTAGGCGGACAGGCCGGCGGCGGAGGAGAGGATGGCCGTCTTGGAGACGATCGAGTTGCCCGGCAGCGAGTCGATGAGGGACTGGGCCTTGGCCTTGGGCTCCTGCTGGGGCACGTTGGACGACGCCGGCCGGGTCGCCGTCAGGCTGGCGATGGCGGGGAGGGCGCGCTGGGCGACGGTCGGTCGGAGGCGGGCAGCCCCTGCAGGATTGGCAATGGATGCGCACGTTAGCAACAGGCACACACACCGGGCGGCCCTCGAGAGGGGTCAATTGCCGCGAGACACTGCGCGGGCGCGGCGGGTGCGCTTACCGAGGGCGGTCTTGGCCACGCGAGAAGCCATTGTGAGATCGATGGCGGGATGAGGCGGTTGAAGGGGGTTGTGATGTCGACGACGCCAAAGCTCGGAATCCGAAGTTTGAGGTTTTAACGAACTGGCCCGCTGTGCAGCCGGGCTGGCGGACCCAGCACTCTGCGGGCGTGGTTGCTCGCACGGGATTGGCACACACGCCGCTCTCGTGCTCCACTCGCCGGCCATTTCCGTCTAGTTACATAACTTCGGGTAAAGTTGGGCAGGCGTCCCCATCCAGTGCGGCATGCCTAATACTGCTTACAGTGGAAAACGCCTTTCTGCATGACCTTGCAATCTTATGTAACAACCGGTGCTATCATCCAAGCCCACATTCCGATTCCGCTGCACCCCTGCTCGTCCGGCCTAGGCCCGCTCGAAACTTTTTTGCGACCAGCAGCCGTATCGCAACAACACTAGGCTCGCGATAACGACTTTCTCGAAAGGTGTTGGACACGCAAAGCTTCGATCGCGTGCCTTTCACCCTGTCCCGATACATACGCTGGGCTCAGAACAACGGACGCCACCATGCCAAGCGTCGTAGCAGACGAGTCGCTTAAGCGAAAGAGGTCAAAGTCCTCTGTCAAGTCGAACAAGCGCGCAAAGGCCGACAGCGACAGCGAAAGCGAAGATGAAGGGTCGACCCAGCAGGCTCAGATTCTGAGCCTCGAGAGCGAGATCCTCGAATCCAAGAAACACTACAACAACATCGCAAAGCTGCTCGAGATTGCCAAGGGCACAGAAGACGCCGATAGTGCTGATTTCGCCACAGTTTCCCTCTGCCGAGTATTCCTTCGGTTGCTAGCTGGCGGACACCTGCTGCGAGCAACCGGGCAGTCAGAAAAGGAAGTCGTGGTGGTACAATGGCTCAAGAGCAGACTGGGCGACTATAGAAAGCTCGTCGTCAGTGCTCTAGGGGACGAGACCACCGCATCGACTGCCCTGACGTTGGCTATGCGCATCCTCAAGGCCGAGAGCCAGCACAGCAACGACAAATCGGAATACACTTTCCCCAAGGTCTTCCTCTCTGACATTGTGCGGGAGATTGTGCACAATGGCTCCGAAGACGTACGGGACGAATTTTGTGAGAAGTACCTGGGCGAATACGCGGATATCAAGTTCTACACTTTCAAGGCTCTCAAGTATGCTGGACGTGCCACTTCTACTCACTTCCACGATGCTGACCAATATGCAGGGACATTCTCGCCGAGTCCGAAGAAGATATCGAGTCCAATTTGTTTGATAAAGCTTTCGAGATAATGGCCTTCTTCGAAGACGCACCCGACGACATGGAGCAGATGGGCGACTTCTATATTGAGGCGCCCAAAAGGAAGGGCCACCCGGTCACTTCCTTCCACCAACAGAAAAGAGCAGCGCAGGAGGCCTGGCTGGCAGTATTGGCGCTGGGAATGTCTCGCGAGCAACGGAAGAAGGTGCTCAGCATAATGACTGGTTCCATTGCGCCGTGGTTCTCGAAACCAGAGCTGCTCATGGACTTCTTGACAGATTCGTACAATGCTGGAGGCGCAACCTCTCTGCTAGCACTGTCAGGTGTCTTCTATCTCATCAAGGAGCGCAACCTCGACTATCCCTCGTTCTACCGCAAACTATACTCACTTTTGGATGCCGACATCCTCCACTCAAAGCATCGGTCCCGCTTCCTTCGACTGTTGGACACCTTCCTCAGCTCAACCCACTTACCGGCTGTTTTGGTCGCCAGCTTTATCAAGCGTATCAGTCGTTTGTGTTTGAATGCACCACCTGCCGCGATAGTCTCGGTGATCCCCTGGATCTACAACCTTTTCAAGAAGCACCCTGGCTGCACATTCATGATGCACCGGGTTCTAAGGACGCCGGAGGAGAAAGAAGCTTTAGCCAACGATGGGTTCGTGGACCCCTTCCTGGAGAACGAGCAGGATCCTACGGAGACGGAGGCCATCGAGAGCTCTCTGTGGGAGATCGTCCAGCTCCAGTCCCACTACCACCCGAACGTGGCGACAATAGCCAAGATCATCTCGGAGCAATTCACGAAGCAGTCATATAATGTGGAGGATTTCCTCGACCACTCTTACAGCAGTGTAAGTTTTTTTTTTACCCTTATGCGAGATGCAGCAGAAAATGATACTGACATTTCTGGCTTAGCTGTTGGACGCCGAGCTCGCAAAGCAGATCCGCAAGCCACCCGTTGTTGAATTCATGATACCCAAGAGAGTGTTCCTGCCGCAAGAAGCTGGTGCCGAGGCGGAAGACACGCTCCTAGCGAAGTTGTGGGATTTTCAATAGGCATTGACACACGTTCCGTCATGATGTTCTCCGCATAATTCTCGTACATCTCGTCATGGCACGAGGTAATAGCTGCTTCACTTTCGCATACTCGATACCAGACAGGAGCCTTCGTTGGCCGGTGAACACAGCTCCGTGGAAACGGGCGCGGAAGACGACGCGTTTCCCGGATGGTTCGTTCCGGGACGATTTAGCAGGGATAAAGCTCACCGCCACGGATCTTGCCACCGATTCCAAGCACACCGCGTGGATCAGCCCCGACTCGACCTGCCAGAGAATGGTGGCGACTGGGCCGGATCGCTGCCGGAGGACGCATTGGTTGTTGAGACCCTGTCAGAGGAAGGACTTGGAACAGGCGGTATCTAGCAGGGGCCATGCTGGTGCCCAAGGCTCACCAGAAGCAGTCGACGTAACGATATCACCGCCATTAGTTCTGGCCCATCTGCCGACCAGAAGGACATGTGAAGCGAGTATGTAGACCGACGACGACGGGGAATGAAAGCACAGCACGTGGCAGTTCGTCCACGAGCTACATATGGCTATCTTGGGGACAAAAAGACACATGCTTGATGAAACCGCTAGTGCATGCAATGCGGCATGTACGATTCTGCAACATGACAGGTGCCCCTGGTCTTCCTGGAAACTTCGAGATGATCTCCTGTACAGGAACATGGGCAGTATCATGAGATGACTCAATTCTCCGATCACGGCTGAGCTTCGAACATGGGGCCTGCGTTTGTCCCTGTCACATTGTGGTGGATTACCCTGACTGTTTGACTAACGTACCGTTTCTGAGCTTGGGAATTGGGACGGAATTGCGAGCTTGGAAGGAGGAGGTTGGGAGCTGGAGTCAATGATGTCACTTCTACGAGGCAGTCAGTCTCATCTCGAGACACTGGAGATCTGAATCGGCGGCCTCGAGTCTAAAAGTGGCCCGATCAATGCATGGTTTCAGCGCATTTCTTCAAGGGAGTGCTTGAGACTGATTGCATCGGGCTTGAGAGCTTACACGATGCCACGACAGCCATCGCAAACACAACTCAGACCAACATTTTATGATCGTCCTTCACCAAGCACAGATTCGTGCGTGAGCACCTCATCTCTGTGGTTTCAGCATTCGTTTCAATAGATCTTGGTTTCCAGCTGATGGTGTTTGCCCTCTGTTACAGACATTCAGAGGAGGAACCCGAGACTGCCGCCCACACCGCCTTTTTGAACCTGAACTCTGACTGGCTATCTTGCAGGCTGTCGTCTCACCAATCTGAATCTCAGCCGGCCCCCAACGACGCCCACTTGTCTGTTTTCTTCAAGCTTGTGGTTGGCCGAGGTTGTCCGTGTGTGCCTCTGACCAGAAAAGTATGGTCAAGGTAGGTACATTGCCCATCAGTCCACCCGTTCTGGAGCGAGCACTGGGGTTCAGACCCCTCCAGCGATATCGAATCCAAGGTGAAGCCAAGGTAGATTGATGGGCACAAGGGCATTGACTGTACCTTCTGCGTTCGGCAGGCTTCTCAGTGATTATGCAACAACCATTCATCACACATACACACACGCGCGCGCACGCGCCGCGCCCGACGTCCGTGATCCATGGGGTCCCACGCGGTCGCATACAGAGCGGCCCGCTAGTCACAAACCGACAGTCTTCTTTTGTGCCCAACGACTTGACTGGTGGTGACTGCCCCTCATCCGTCCGTTGGTCCTCCATCCCCTGGCCCATTCTTTAGTTTTCCCTCCCCCATTGCTCGCAAATGCGATTTTGGAGCCCGAGGAGAAGGGGGAAGATACCGGAAGACCCGGACGGCGGTCCTATTCGTCTTTTCCTTCTGCGCTGATACATGGCCGATTTTTTTTTAGTCAGCTCTCGACTCGCTTCGCTTCACAGCTGGAGCCGGAGGACCGATATCTACTCTGATACATTGGCCGGCCCATACCGCTTTCACGGGGAGCCCTGGATGTATCGTTGGGCCAGCCAGCCAGCCAGCCATTCAGGGTGCTCGCGGTTGGGTACAATGAATGGCACGATACGCGCAGAGCAAACTCGACGGGCATGCCTGTCTGTCACGGCTACTACCGCCGGGCCTCCGGGACTGGGCTATGGGAGCTGTGCAAGAGATACTTGCCCGGCTTGTTTGTCGTCACGGAGAACCCGCAACGCGCCACGCGCGCGCGCCCAATGCTGGAGTCTCCTGCCCGGAAGATACCACCGCGAAAGATACCACCTACCTGTGGTGTTCTCTACCGATGGGGCCGACCTGGTGACTTGTGTCGCTGTCTTCACGCGCCCGGTCTCGTGGCCGGAAGGAGAGGGGAGTCATCTTTGTGGTGGTGACGTGGGCGCATGCTGCTCTGCGGTAGCAGCCCAGGAGTCGTGTTGCGGTCACTATTGGAAAGGACACTCTGGGACCGAGGCGCAACATCCACACGTCAGATGCTTCATTCCTTCACAAAAAGCTTGTGACAAATTCGCAGCGACGCCTACGTATGGTAAGCGAGCACTCTGAGGACTTGCAGCGGTCCTGGGTGTTTCCCACATTTCCCGCTTTCTCTGGTTTTCGGTAGCCGGAGACTCGCTCGGAGTTCTTGCGACGGGTCAAGCAAGCAACCAGCCAACCAGCCAGCCAAACCCACAACCAGAGCACGATGCACGACCAGCCCTGCGTCCTGGCGATCGTTCCCTTGTGGCCCGCACGCGCGTCTGTATCGTCGGATTGGAATTGGCCGGGTGCCCAGGTGGGTTACACATGAACATGCTCCCATATGCACATGCTTTGTATACAGTCACTACTCCCGAGAGGCACCCTTGCAATGATAATGCAGTGGTTCGTACTACCCACGAGACCACGAGAACACAGGGATGCCATAGGTAATGGTATGTTACAAGGGAGCTCGCGAGTCTTCACAGTGCCCCTAGGGAGGCTGGAAAGCAGGCGGCCGTTTTGCTGGAGGCGGCATCAAATGAAGATGACTGGCTCTTCTGACCTTTGTGGCCCGCTGTCCGAGGCACGGGTGGGAGCAGACCATGGCCCCCGTTCCTGCATCTTGGGACTCGGAGAGTATGCGCACAGGTAGAAGATTCCCTCGGGCAGGTGGTGACAGCCATGGACGTCACGGTGACGGTGGGTAGGTCGTATCTCTACCCCCGAGAACGAGTTTCGGGCCCGGCCACATGTCGAGACCGCCGCGGCCGCCAATGCCCAACTGCGAGATCTGAAACGAGAGGAATTGGAGAGCGCTGCTGCACGTGAAGGGCGGCCTTTTGGGTGCGGGCCATTGGCGGCGAGTGTGAGCAGCAGCAGCTGGGAAGCAGTGACTGCATGTTTAGACTCGAAACGACAACAGCAGCAGCAGCAGCAACGAATAGTTTTCGGCCTCGCAAGCGGCTCGCCAGCCTTAAACCTTGCAGTGCAGTGAGCAAACGTACGTCATCCTCGACCGTGCGAGGGAACGACTGGCTCACGGGCTTGTGCAGCCAGGCGGAAAAGGGTCCTGTTGCGGATCTTGGCGAGACTTAAGGGAATAATAGAGAGAGGGAAAAAAAATTCAGTAGTGGGAGCAGACATCCCGGCCAGTCTCGGAGCGATGGCAGAGTGGGAAAAAATTCAAAATCGTGCGATGGCTGGCGGCAGGCCGCAGTTTTTGCGACATAAAGATCGAGGGCACTTCCCGGCTCTAGTCTGGGAGGCATAAGACACTAGCGTGGTGTTGCAGTGTGTAAGTCGGGATACCCATGCCAGATGGGACCTGGATCGAATGTAGCGCAACTGCAGTGGAAAACCTGCCCTCGAGTCGCCCTTGATGGAGATAGGAGGGGCAAACCGCGGAGGAGAAGAAGAAGGAGAGGGTCTGCGCTAGAACTCTGCGAACGGGCACGGCGTCGACGGCAAGGCCCGGTCGAGACTGTTGTTGTGAATGACGCGCTCCATAAATGCTTCCACTCTCGTTGGTATCAGTCCGAAAAAAGCTGGAACAGGCAGGGTCAAGACGCTCAAAGAAGGGTGCCCCACTGGGCGATCTATTCTCGGCTATTGCGTCCCAGGGCCCTACACCGCAACAACAGGGGCAGCGACAAGGCACATCTCGCCGTGCCGCGTGCCGCAGCTCGACGCGTGATCCCTGTCATTTTCCATTTGTGAAAATCTGACGAGCAAAATAAACATGTCTGTCTTCGTGGAGAATGGGCACGACGAGCAACGTGCAACGGTCTCCATGTTGGTGCCGCAGCTTACAATGGCGTCCGGCGCAGTCAGGCATGTGCACGACCAGGGCAAGAGGAGGCATGCCAGAAGGGGAAGTGACACCGATCGACTCTGGGGTAGGCCAGGAATAGGGCCAGGGAGCGTGACCGATCGCCTCAGACTTGCGATGATGACGGCGATCCGATCATGACAGCCGGCTGGCGCAGCCAAGGCCGTATCATGAAACGCGGCCGCAACTTTGCGGATAATCAAAGCTCGTCCCAGAAAATTGAAGCGTAGGCCGTTGCGAATGCCGAGAGCCACCAGCATCTGGGCGACCAAGACGAGCCCCCGTCGTGAGGCTCAGACATGGCCCGCTTCTCCGGTATAATTAGAGCTGACGACGCCCTCGTGAGAAGTTGGAGATTCGGAGCCACGGTACATACGAGGCTCAGCGCTCAAATGATGACGGACGAGGTGGGCATTGCCGTGTTCAAAGGGTCCAGGGACCTGGTGGCAGACAGCCACAAACAGTCCTGATTCACGACCCTGCAGGAGTTGTGCCCAAGCGGAAGCAGTCCCTTGGTGGGACAGTGGTGACAAAACCATGCAATTGGTGTCGTGATGTTGTTTGTTGCTGCGTTGCTGGTCATCCGCCCTCGATCACGTCGACCTGGGGCAAAGGTGCCAGCTGCACCGCCTGGGCTTCCAATCGGACGGCTGTCTGGCCTTGTCACCAGTCACTTTGGCGAGCGCGGGATGATGTTCGTGTTGGACTGGGCAATCGGATCACGCAGGCAGGTGGGCGAGCAGTCCGCCGATGGCAGGGCACATTCCAGCGATAGTCGGCCTCAGGGAACAGTCATCTGAGTGTGAGCGAGAGAGTGAGAGAGTGCTCGAGTCTGGTGTAGGTCGTTGATGCCCAACCTCACTAAGCCCGCCCTGGCAGGGCTAGTGGATCCGGGCAAGAACCCAGTGGGTGCCGTCGACCAACCACATCGGGCCTGACAGCGCCATGACCACCCCCAGCGTCGCCATAGCAGCATACACAATGCGCCTGGTGGAGCGCCCAAGCAGCAGACAATGGGGGGTATGCCCGCCATGGCGTGGACGCAGCGGCCGCGCGCCCAAACCCGACGGTGAATAATTACCGTGGGCCTCGAGGACAAACAGAAACGGCAACGGGCTTGGGCACTGGCGACCAGTTCGTCGCGAGCATCGACCCCCCATGGCGCGGCTGGGTACGGATGCCGCCCGGAAGGCTTGCCGTCGCTTCAGACCTGGGCCTGGCGCCTCCACAGGCGCCCTGGGAGTGGCCGACCGTCTCTCACCGTCTCGTCGTGGGCACCAGTCGAGCCTCCTGTGGCTTCTCACGGGGCTACAGGTGTGAGTGGGCTGGCGGCCGTATCGCTTTGCAAGGGAAAACGGGGATCGAAGCTCTCGCACGAGTTGGGGGTTCCTCCGTCAGAGGCGTCACCACCCGCGCCCGATTTGTGCTTTGACCGTCATTGCCGCTGCTCGTCCTGCCCGTTTCCTGGCGCCGTCCGCCCGTCCGTCTGTCCTTTGGACTTGGGTTGCCCCACGAGCGTCGCCAAGGGTCTCTCTCTCTGCCCCCACCGGGTCTGGTCGGTGGCCTGCCTGCGTGCCTTCACTCACAGACAGACAGACACACAGACGGACGGACGCCTTGGCTCTTGCTCGCTCCCGTACCGCATCCCGCGAGCAGGGAATCGCCCGTTTCCTGCCTCTATGCTTAAGTAGGCCCCGTCCTCCACCACACCACCGCCCCGTCCGCCTGGCCTCCTCTCTGCCATTCTCAGCTCAAAGCAGATACCATCAACCCACCGCACCAGCGCTCACTGTCGGCCGCCTTCTTTGGTCCTCAGAGATAATCGTTGCCATTGCCGCCTTCTTTTTGCACTCTCTCGTTGCCATTCATCGCCGCCGGCTTCTTGTTTCAAACCGATACCCTCGACGGCCTTCATTCCCGTTATAATACCTCCCGCCACCCGAGACCACCACCCCGCCTTCCTGCTCCCTCTTTGTCTGCGGAGCACACACACCCACAGCCGACGAGAACCCAGTCCGGTCTGCTTCCAGACGCCCAGCTGACAGCCCTCCTGCAACCCAATGTAAGTGCCATCCCGCGTCCTACCTCTCTCTGCCTCCTCCTCCCGCCCGGGCCTCCCGCGTGTGTCCCCCCTCGCTTTTTCTGCCCAAACGGCACTGCCAATCCCCGGGTTCCTTACCCAGCCTCTCTCGTCACGGGGGCACCTAGACTGGCGCCTATCCCCCTTCCAGCACCCTCAATCCCACTCACTATACCATCTCCCTTTTGTGCCTCTGCTCCTCCTCCTCCTCCTGTGTAGCCAGCACTCCTCGTCTTGTCAGACAAAGCTGCGCACCAGCACCCGAGCCGGTCTCTCGATCCCGAACTCCCTCGTCCTTCTCACTTCTTGTGCTCCCTGCTTGTTGCTTCTCGAATCCTGCTTCCGGGCTCTCTTCCTTCGCGCAAACTGCCTAGTCACACAAGATCCACATCCCGGGCTCGTGCTAATACCTCAACATAGCACTTGCCAACTCTGGCACTTCCATCATGGCCTTCACATCTCAGATGCATGCCCAGTACTTCAGGCAAAATCCACTGACCGTGGACACCATGAACGCACAGAAGTTCTTTGACGAGGACGACAGCGGGATCCTGGACGACGGCATCCTCGACCACAGCGCCATCGACTCTGGGCTCGAGTTGTCACCACCCATGGCTGGCAGCCGGAGAGACTCCTTCGCCGTATCTGCATCGTTGTTCTCGCCAAAGACTGAAGACTGGCAGTCTGTCGATATGCAGTCCCTCCCATCAAACAACCCATTCCTGGAGCCGCAGCACCACCACAGCACAAACCCCTTCGCTCGTGGTGACCAGACCTCGGCGGCCTATGTCGCCCAGTCGCAAGCTTGGTCCATTGGCCAGGGCTCCGGAACCTGCACACCTTTCCAGTTTGACGGACTTGACACTGCATTTGACAACAACGCGGCCCTCTTCCCACAGCGAACAGTCCCGGCTCAGACACCATTCGGCAACCCAGGAGCCCAGGTTGCAGCACTCTTCTCCAATGTCGGCAATCACACCATCCCCTCTTCGCCCCAAAAGGACTGGATGGGCCAGGACATCAAGGGTCAGCCCATGGCTAAGCGCATGCGGCCGTCATCCCCGACCGGCATTCGCTCCCACAACGAGCTGCGCCGTGGCGACGGGATCCGCAAGAAGAATGCCCGCTTTGACATTCCTGCTGAGCGCAATCTCCTCAACATCGACAACCTCATTGCCCAGTCGACAGATGAGCAAGAGGTCAAGGAGCTGAAGCAGCAGAAGCGTCTTCTTCGCAACCGGCAAGCTGCTCTCGACTCTCGCCAGCGGAAAAAGATGCACACAGAGCGACTCGAGGATGAGAAGAAGCAGTTCACCTCCCTTGTCAATGGCATGGAGGAGGAGATTGCTGAACTCAACATGAAGCTTGACGCTCTCCTGCGCGAGAACCATCAACTCAAGAACCACATTGACGTTGTTGTCATGGAGAAAGAGGAGTTGGTTCAAGCTCACACCATGGAGACCGGCGACCTGCGCAAGAAGGTCAGCGTCCTCACCGACCATGTACAAAGACTTGAGAGCTCGACTGTCAACGCAAACAACGGCTTCAACAACGGCTTTGGCGACATGGAGTCCATGCCTATGGATGCTCCCTGGGACAGCATGAACTTTATTGGCGAGTATCCTGCTGCTCAAGAGTCCAAGACCGAGCTCCAGATGGTACCTGCCAAGAAGCCTGAAGTCTCGCTGCCTGCCCAGCTGGACAAGCCTGCCAACCAGGGAGGTCTTCTCTTCATGCTCTTCCTCGTCGGTGCCTTTGTTCTGTCCAACCGCTCCACGCCGCAGATCCCCAAAGTCTCTGAGGATGTTCGCGCTGCGTCCGAGTCTCTCCTCAACGATGTCCTCAAGGACGCTGCGCTTGCCCATGGATCTGATTCGGTCATGGCTATGGCTCCTCAGCCTTCCGGTGCTAGCTGGGCTGGACCATCATCGATCCCTACCCCCACTGGCATGATGGATGGTGTTGCCCCCTCTATGCTCGGAGCCATGGCCGACTCCTTGACCCAGCCTACTGAGCAGCAGACCAACGAGCAGCTCTTTGGCCTGACGCCCGCGCAGTACAACGCCGTTCAGGAACAGACCTTTATCCGCCCTGCGCCCCCTCGCTCGACCAGCGAGGGCCGCCGAAATCTCGCGGAGTCGCTTGCAGCTATGCGCAACAGCGACAAGCAGACTGCTGCCGAGGTTTACACGCGATCATTACTCTGGGACCAGATCCCCCGCGACGTGGTCAGGAATTTTGCCAAGATGATCGCAGAGTCAAACAGTGCGAATGGCAATCAGCCACATGATACAAACATTTGATGATTAACGAAAAACCCCCACTTTTTCCACGATTTCACGAGTACGATATTATCAGAATAACGACACTATTCGGTTCACAGCACTGTTCTTGCTTGACTTGTATCGATTTCCTCCGTTTCTCCTTTCTCCGCCATCACCACCACACTGAAGGCCCGGCACATACATTCTCACAACCATCTCCTTGCGCCAAATTGGACAGTTTCTCTCTATACCACTCTTCCGGCCACCGACATCTTCGGGTCCGCAACTAGCTTAAATACACTTCTTCAACGCCGCTCGCCGCCGCGAAAAAACAAACCTGATCAGACCAGCTTGTCGCTCACGCGCATATCGAAATCTCAGTTTTGCCACCAACTTTCTGTCCTTTATGATTCCGGAACCGTGAATCTCCTTACCCCAGGATCTGTTGTAGCTTGATTTGTTTTTGTGTTGTCGTTTCCTCGTTTCGGAGACGTGGATTTGGTTGTCTTTTTTAGCAAGCGATATTAGCGAGCGTGTGATTTTGGTCTCTGGTACTATTTCTGCCAGTCATTTATCTTGTCTTGCTGTTTATGACGACATCTTGTCCTTCTTGTCTGCCTCTTTGTGCAGAATCACAGGTTGATGCCCTCGCGGTTATGAATGACGAGCGAGACGGAATGTCGCGACGGTGTAGTTACATGCACAATGTCATGAACGCGACTACGAGAGAGAGGATACGGCCAAACGGTCGCCATCACGGGCTAATGAGTAATGAAAATTTATGATGTTAGTCAAGCATTTTGGATGCCTTTGTGTTTTTGGTGTTTTTCCCCCTCGCACAGCATTGGGACATTGGTGCTACGGCAGGCAAGAGATGGGATCTTGGGGAACGGCATGGTCTATTATCACGTCTGCCTAGTCTCGGATTACTGGTGGGTTATTGGTAGTAGAATGACGAAGAGGTCATGTGGAAAGGAGAGAGAGAGAGAGCATCTGGACATGTAATAGCAGAATTCAAGCGGGCACATACATTTTCATCAAGATAATATCCTGACCCTCAAAGTGATATTAATCCTGGTATGGCTTTGGTACACACACCCTGAGTTCCCTTCTTCTCTGCCGCACGCATAAATACGTAGTCATGGTGCATGCGGTGGTGTACCTAGGAAGGTAGGTAGGCATTGCTACTAATTACTACTACTACCACTACTTCTTCTTGCCGGCGTTCTCGGGCGCGTATTTGTCTTTCCAGATCCTATGTTTTCGTCACACGACCGTGTTAGTGCACAAATCAATCCATGGGCGTTGCTGGAAAAAATGGTCGGTGCCTGCCCGAGGTTCGCTTATTGGACTGAGAAAGGGGGAGGGGGGGGTCCTCGTGATCGGGAGATTGGAGTTACGGGTGATGATGCTAGTGATGCTAATGATAGCGATACAAAATGATAGTGCAAGGCAGACTTTGTTGTCAGCAGCAAGATCCTCCACAGAGGGGGCAGATCTCAAGCTAATAGAGTGCATACGGGCATGTGTGGGTGTAGGTGTGGGTGTGGGTGGGGGAAAGAGATCGTTGAGGCAGCAGTAGGTAAGACAGAATGACGCTGCGGGCGTGGGAGGTTGTATGTACGGGTTTGTGTGTGCGCGCGTGTGTGTGTATGGTGTGCATGTGCGCCGGCAGACAAGCAAGGAAACGGACGGGGGACCTTTTGCATGAGAGGGGGCAGAGGTAGAGTAGCACTCGCTCTCGTTTCTCCGAGCAGCAGCAGGAAACCCAAACGGCAAAGGTACTGGAACTTGGCTTGCAGTTGTCAAAAGGTATCTCCCTTCGTCAAGTCGTCTCGTCTTGTCGGCAGGCAGGCAGTCCGCCTGTCGATGCCTTGAAGTGCGACTGCCGGCAAAGGATACCTAGTGTAGGGGAGAGGGAAGCGAGGCAGAAGGGAACCTTGGAAGGGGAGGGCCAGGAGGGAGGGTCACTGGTGGAGGCGTTCGTGGGGTGCGGCGGCCAGTTCTGGCGGCCACCACCACCACAAGACCTGCTGCCGCGCGATGCTGAAGCAGCGCCCAATCTCGAGGCCGCAGTGGACGAGGCCCCCTCAGCCAAGAAGGCAGCAGCAGCAGGGCCGGGACCATCGACAGCCTATCGTCGAGCGCTGCCCAAGTCATCTGCAACACCCACCCGCCCCATGCAGCCGACGACGACGACGACGAGGACCATGACCAAGCCCGCATGAGCAGGCCCTGGCAGCCCAACCAGGCGGCACGATCGGAAACGAGACAGGCAACACCATGGAGGGTTCCCCGCGATAGGCCCGGAACGAGGAATGTGCGCCACTTACCAGCTGTTGCCCAGTGTCTTGTTGCCGTTCTCCTCTGCCAATCGGTAGTACCGCGCTGCCGCATACTAGACGGGTGTGGTTTGCTCATGTCAGCCTCATGTGCTCGTTTCCCTGCTTCCGTGTTGGAGTCGCTCGCATCACAGGTCCTCATTTCTCGGTGAGCCACGCTGCACGGGGTCCCGGGGAGCCATCATCGACCGCTCCCTCAAATCCCCGTTGGCACCGGTTCTCAGCGTCCTTGATGCCCAATGTCTCTGTGCATCGTGACTCCTTTTCTTGGGCGCGCCCCCTTCGTCAGAGGGCCTCGTAGCTGCAGGTCGTCGGCAGGTACACTCGCCCTTGCTTGCCTGACGTGCGTGATCCGGCGCGACGGGTCATGCTCGAGGTGAGCTGGGCCGCCCACTGCCGTCCTCGGGCATGGGTCATGGGAAACTCCGCAGAGTTACGCACTTGGAGATGCCTCCCAACTTCCGCCCGTCGTCGATATCACATCGGTTGGACTTGGCCAAGATCCAGGGAGGCTGCTTCATGCCTGACCGCAGCATGTACCGCCTGAGCAACACGGAAAACGCTTACCTTGTCTTTCTTGCACCCAAAGCCCTCTAGATAGCACCATGCAACCTCATTCATAGCATCTAAATGGACACGTCAGCTCCACGTTTGGACCCCAGAAACCTGGCTACAACCAGATGTGAGAACCACGACGTACCACTGTCTCCAAGGTTTGCCGCCGTTTCGTAGTACTGTCGTGCCCAATGTCAGTGCTTCTGCCGCCCCCCCGTTTCAAACCCGGACTGGACACCGTTCAGATCACGCACCTGCTTCGCCGCTACAGGATCCCGCGGTATGCCCCAGCCGTGGCGGAAGCAGTTTGCCAGCTCAAAGATGGCCAGCACGAGCTCGCCCTTGGCCGCACCGCCCTTTTTCATACCAGCCTGTAGCGCCAGGTTCTCCACCGTCGCGGCGTTGGACGCCGCCGCCGACAGGTACGACACGGCGCGCTCCGGGTTCGGCTCGCAGCCCCAGCCGTGCCTCAGCGCCAGACCGTAGAGCACCTGGCTCAGCGGGTTGTTCGCCCCGTTGGGGTTCGCGAGCCGCCCAAACGCTGCCGTCGACTGCTCCAGCTCGCCTTCCTCGTGTAACCTGATGGCCTCTTGCAGCTCGTCGTCCGTGGCCTTGGAGATGGTCCCTGGTTTCGACCCGGGCGGCGCTTGTGGTGAGGGAGCACCCCCGTCCCGCTGCTGCTGGTGCTGCTCCTCCGGCTGTTGGCGTCGGCGGTCCGGGGCTGACACTCTTGCGCCGCTCCTCGTTGGCTTGGGCTAGAATGGTCGCCCGGTTCTCCCATTGTGACTCGCTCTCGACGTCGCCACTGGCCGCGACGACATTGATCGCGGGCAGGTTCTGCGGCACGTAGTCGGACGAGGCAGGGGACCGCGAGAGGTGCAGCCGCTGGGACAGCCGGCGGCTCGACGCCGGGTCTGCGGCGGGCTGCTGCAGCGAGTGCCGCACGTCGTCGCTCCCCTTGGACGCGCTGTTGCTCCGCGACCGCGACCCGCCGCTGCGGAACACGTCGAGGCTGCGGCGGGCGAGGTTCGGCTCCTTGCCCGCGGCCAGGCGTGACGACGACCCTTCCCCGGCTGGGTGTGACGGCGGCTGGATGATCTCCTGGGTGTGCGTGTCGGACCGGATAAAGGTGAACTCGGGCCCGGCGTTGAGCCTGTCGAGCGTCTCTGCGTGCCGCCCGCTGGCTCCCTCGTTGAGCCCGTCCTTCTTCTTGAGCATGTCTCGCAGCCCCATGATGATGGAAGCGCGTTGACCGGCGTGCGTGCCGCGGGGTTGCGGCCGCACTGCAATGGGGTCGGGATGATGTAAAAGCGCTGGTGATCTGCCGCAGGCAAGTCAAGCAATGTCGACCCTCCCTTTCAGTCGTGGCGAAGACGTTCTCGGCAGGACGAGGCTTGGGCTGAAGCGTGACTCCCAGCTGAGCATAGGCAATGAACAAGTTGTGGTGTTGTCTGCTCGCGTCAGCCAGGAGCTGGTCGGCTCAGCTCTTGACTTACAACTTAGCTCGTGGCGGAGGCCTACAGAGATCGGGGCCCCACCTTCCCTCCACATTCGGGATTCACGTCAGGCATGACCATTCGGGGGTTTTATGCCCTGTACGGCCGTGAAGAATTGCTGGTGGCTTGACAAGAATTCAACAAGCCGAACCTATAGGAAGTCATGACTTCGTGTCATCTGCCTTGTGTACTTCGAAAAAAAAAATATAACTTCTTTTCATTCTTTCTTTCTATTTCGCTACCTGTCTTGCTGATTGGTGGTCTCCAATGCAACCCTCGGCTCTTGAGCCTCTCTTTCCTTTTCTTGTTATTCGTACAAGACAATTGCTCGCGGCAATGTATCTCTATGCTTTATCGAAAGACATGCAGTCCTTTGGGTATCACGATGGTGCGCAAGCAAGAATGGGGTAATGGTGGCATGCTCATAAAGCCACTGCTCGCCGCTGACCACAAAGCCGTGGTGCGGGCGACAGGCCTTGGAGCAGCACGACCCCGAAAGTCGATGACAGATGTTATCCTAGAAGTGATCAGTGTGACATCAATGAGCCCATCAGAAGCCGATAAAGTCATTCTGGTCAATAAACGACACATCGTCCGCGTCGCCCTTGCCAATGAATTCTTCAACCTCTTCCGAGTCATAGTCGTCGCTATCGGCAGCAAGGTCATCGTCATCGCTCGTGAGATCTTCCATCTCCTCAGACGATCCACGTTGACGCTTGCGAAGCATGCTCGCCCGCTCAATGTGGCGCCGCTTGCACCCCTTGATATGGCAAGTACCATTATTGCTGAAGTCTGGACACTCAAACACATGTCGATCAGGGCACTTGGCGCCGTTGGCGCAGTATCCGCAAAACCCAAATGCTCGGCAGACGGGATCGCTGCCAGCGTGATCTGCGTGGACGAAGGAACAGTCCGGCTTGTTGCACTTGCCTTTGGCAAAGTGCAGGCACAGAGGGGTTCGCTCCTCGGTTAGCTCGTGATAAAGGTCACAATTATCGCCGTTTGCACATTCGCCCTTGAGCAGCCAGTTTCTGCATATTGCGACCTTGGTGGCGTCATGCTGATACCGGCAGTTCGCTCCCTTCGGACAAGAACCTAGAACAAAGAAGCAGTTAGTATAGGTACGGGGGCTTTTCTTACCATATCGCAGATGAAGCTGATTCCGCTTGCGAAATGGTGTTGACTGGTTGAAAACTGTAAGACGATACCGTTCCATGAGAAGGTCTTGCACTGCTCGTCGACCTTCTTGATGCCGCCAGCCATCCTGCACGCTGTTAGCATTTGCTTAGCAACAGGGTGGGGTACACACTGTTTGGCTTTGATCACACCGTGCCGCACGAGATTGCCGTTGCGTGTGCGGTAGAACTTGACGCCACCGATGTGTGTGGTCTTGGGTGTTGCGGAGGGTGGGTTGATGTCACCTGAAAGGGGGGATGTTAGCCATCTTGCATAGGGTGAGGCCTTGTAAGGGAGACATACCGGGCGCTTTGACGAGTTTGTCGCCACCTTTAGAGACGAAGAAGCGGATCCCCTCGACCACAATCTCGTAACTAGATGTTGTCGAAGGGGCGCTTGAGGCAGCGTGGGTTATCTGTCTGCCCACCTTGGCTGCATGACTGACAAGCCGGGCCTTCTCCCGACTGTCCCTGGTCAGCTGCTTTTGTCGCTGCGTTTCTTCTATAGCGCTGTTACGAGTCTGCGATTCCTTCTCGTAGACCGAGCTGTTGATGAGTTGCAAATGACGATCGGTCTTTGTGATCCACGAGGGGCCCGGAGAAGGAGCGCCAGAAGAGTCCGACGTCCCATTTGGAGTCGAGGGTTGAGATTGCCCATTCAACACCAGAGTCTTATTCCGATATGTTGGCTGAGGCCGGTACCCTCCCCCACGAGGGTAACCACGTGTTGGGTAGGGCGCGTGTCGGCTGTATGTCGCTGTAGGGTAGCTTGGGGTCGTGTGTCGAGCTTTGTGCCGGTTGATTTTGCCTGATGGTCCGGTCAGTACACGTCCTGTTTATGATTGCGCGTGACTTGGGGGCTTACTGGAGAGGTTGCTGATCCTGGCCATCAACTCTTCGTCCTCTGGTGTAGGCATACTGCTGGTAGGGCTGAACGACGGCGGGGTGGTGCGCGAGGTCGGAAAGTTGCTTTATGATCCTCAAGGAGAATTGCCTGAAGGCCTGCGAGTGTTGGCGATAAGTCTGAAATCTCTCGAGGTCGTGGTTATCGTTGTGCTCAGTTGTCTGCTAGAGGAGGGCAAAAGTGATGTTTGGTTGCAGGTCTGCTTGGGAAGTCCGCCACTGACGAAGACAGGATGCAATGAATTTACGATGCGTGTGGATGAGTCAGCCGAGCTCAAGACATAAACACAGTTTGAGCACTGTGTGTAGTGTACGGGATTAGATTGCCGGCAAGGAGAAAGCCCGCTCGGCTTGCTGCTGCCCGTTTCACTAAGTCACCAATGTTTTGTCGTCTGATAGCTTCTGTTTGTCTCTGGCAATGAATAATTTTCTGAAATGATAATCCGTCGGCTGTTCGAATCGGTAACGCTGTTTGGAAGCTATTCAGCAAGCATCACTGAGTCAGGCTGACCAAGACGTACAGACAGTATTGCACACTGTACGCGCCGCTCCTCGTGGAAGCTTCCTGGCTCGAACGTCACACGGGCATCTGTGCATCGCTAACTGCCTGCCTGCGCTTCACCCCGACATCATTTGTGACCTTGAGCGCAGCACCCGACACCCAACGACGACAAATCCTACACGTGCGATCAGTATTAGCCCGCATCACTACGCTATAGCCTGGATCCGCATTATATCACACGAGCCGTGCACAGGCGGCTTTCGAAGCCATCATGGCGAGCGCGCCAAAGGTCAAGGCCGAGCCTACCATCAAGCCTGACCCCGAGGACGCCTCAGCCTCGCCAGCCGGCTTGTCCGATGATGACATCTACGAGGATGCCGGCGATCTCGAGTTCTACAACATTGAGGAGAACCCAATGGCCGGCAATGTGTATCTGACCCACGTGCCGAAATACCTGTACGATGCCTGGGCGCACCTCGACGACGACGCCGACATCCAGATCGGCACAATACGGCAGTGGAACGAGACGCTGCCAAACGGCCAGGTCAAACAGAGGATTGCGCTCCTTCTAGACCACAAAAACCCCGAGCACCAGATGATTCCCAAGGAATACAACCTGGAAGTGAAGGACATGCAGCTTAGAAACTCCTTCCTGTTCAGCGAGCAGGATCTTCCTGGCTTCAAGACAAGAGGCCAGGGCGCGAACAGTAATATCCCAGCTCACCTACGGCGGAGGGAAGAGAAGCCAAAAGAGAAGACACAGGACGAGAGCGGGGGCGGTAGCGGTGCTGGCGGCGGTGGCGGTGGTCGTGGCGGGCGCAAAGGGCGCTATCAGCCATACTACCGCAAAGCCATCCCAAGTGAGTGTCTTGCTCTACCATTTGGGGAGGCTGAGCTGTGATTGGTATGCTAACCGTCACCCAGAGAAAACTGTGCTCGCTGGGAGGTTCGCGCACGAGCTCAACTGCCAACCAGCGCAGAATGCGGAGACCAAGCACATACTCGCCATGAGGGCGAACGATGCGCTCAAACCCAGAGCTACTACCCAGCTTGCTGGTGGCCGCGGCGTCCCGAAGAACGCTATCCAGGCAGGCACGCACAAGCCCAAGGAGACGTTTGGAAGCTTTGTGGTAAGAACCTCTGGGCAACGCTCCCGTGCGGTCAGATGGCTAACAGATATTGTCAGCGACCTCTTCCCGATGCCAAGAAGGACAAGAAGAAGAAGCAGGAGGACCGAGCCTTGCGCATGTCGGAGCACGAGCTCCGCGACGCTATTTTCCGGGCATACAACGAGTTTGCTTATTGGTCTATGAAAGCCTTCAAGCAAAGACTCAACCAGCCAGAAGCGTGGTTGCGAGAGAATCTTGAGCAGCTGGCCGTGCTGCACAAAGCCGGGCCCTTTGCCAACCACTGGGAGCTTAAGCCAGAATACAAGCAAGGCCAGCAGAGTGTCGAAGGCGCTGCCCCGGACGTCGGGCCGGAGGAATCCGACTCGGAAGGCGATGAAGAAATGGAGGATGTGGCGATATAGGTCATCATCGTGTGACGCTTGCCAGTTGAAAGGCGGCCTCTGAATGATGGGGCATCTGTGCAAGCAGAACTACCCCCCAAAAATGTCTATTGCATTGGCATGACAGTAGTAGACACCACTAGAGTACAGAACACTCATACAAGAAATACAAGCAATGATACCCCAATTGGTTCCACCAGCTGCGAGGCGCCTTCCTGGCTCCTCACACTCTGCACTCCGCAGCGCTGCCATCGTCAACTCGACGTTGCTCGCGGCTACACGAGGCCGGCAGAGCGATGCCGGCGCCGGATGGTGGGTCCCTCGGCTGCTGGCGGCGCTTTACCCCGGCATGCATCAAGCCATGCCGTCACTCACTGCATTCCATGCCTTCCCGGCAGAGACGGCTTTTTTATCCTGCCCAAGCTTACAAGGCAGGACTCCTTCCAGCATAATTACAAGGTGTTGCGCGCAACAACGGTGCTCTGCGGTCAAACCACATGCTCGCCACCTTTGACTCGTCGCTTGGGTGCAAATCATAGTTTGCCCGACCTCGTATGCGCTTCTCGCTTCTCATTGCCCGGCAGACCCGCAGTACTCAGCAACAAACAAACAACCGGCCGCGGCGGACAACACAATGACGACGCCCGCAAGGAAGCATATCTTTCTCGACTTTGACGGCACAATCACCACGGCCGACACAATCGGCGCCCTGGCCCAGTTCGCGCTGGACACGCAGTCCGCACGCGGGAGCGACCTGTCAGCAGCATGGGAGCAGGTCGTCAAGGCCTACATGCAGGGCTTCAAGGCGTGCGTGGACAACCACCACACGCCCTCGCACCAGCGCACGACGGTCGGCCAGGAGGTCGAGTTCCTGCGGCAGATGAAGGACTCGGAGGTGGAGTCGCTCGAGCGGATCCGGGAGTGCGAGGTGTTCCGCGGGATCGGCGCCGACGACTTCCGCAACGCGGGCCGGCGGCTCGTCGAGCAAGGCACGATCCAGCTGAGGGAAGGGTTCCACGAGTACGTCAGCCGCCGGATCGCCGAGGGATGCAAAGTGTGGGTGCTCTCGGTGAACTGGTCGTCGGCGTTTATCGAGGGCGCTTGCCATCCAAGTGTGGTGTCTGTCATTGCGAACAACGTCGGCAGCGACGGGAGCATCGTCGGTCCTGAGCTATTCCTTAGTCCGCGGAGCGCAGATCACCGGACCCTGACCAACTCTGTGGACAAGCTTGATGCCATGCGGGCTGCGCTGCAGGGAGAAGGCTTTGGCCAGACGACAACGGTGTACATGGGCGACTCGATTACCGACATGGAGTGCTTGCTTGCTGCGGACCAGGCCGTTATCATGTCCGACAAGGCTGACTCCACGCTTCTCCAGACGCTCCGGAGGATTGGTACGGATGTCAAGCACATCGCCGAGGCTGACCCTGGTAGCATCGCGTGGGCTTCAAGTTTCGACGACATTGAGAAGCGCGTCTTGTAAGGGACGGCCCACTATGGCATCGCTTTGCCCCTGGCACACCAAATGCTGGCAGTCCAACAGACAAGAGTACAGCATCTACATAGACATCGAGTTTGTCGTAATCGCGTCACCACAATCACATGTTCGGCAGAGCGAGAGCTTCAACAGAATCAGCGCTTGTCGGGGGAGCACGTATCACCGACATGCTGACTGCTCTTCAAAAGAGCGGCAGTTTTCCTCTGTCAATTATGTCTTTCCAGCTCTGAACAAGCACTCGGCTTGTCTGTAGACATCAGTTTCACATGTCTTTAGCCGGCTGTTTGTGCTTTGAAATCGACTCAATCGAAACCAGCCGGATCAATGTTTCCTGACAAGCTGCGGTGTACATACTCACCGACGTTTCCAACTCAGCATATATCTTCTGCTAACAAAGCTCTCCTAGCCAAGGCCTTTCCGCACGTACTGCTTGCGGAAAACGCACCTTTTCCCTCATTCGCAGTGACCGTAATGCATTGTCACGTTGTATTTAGGAAAAAAACCACAGGAACTCGGCGAATTGTTTCAATCCACCTACCACAATGGGCCTCCAAGGCGTCGATCAAAGCAAACGACCAGCCTGTTTCAAGAGGTTTAGACTGCAACGGCATGAGTGGCTCAGGGGTCTTCGGGGCCCCTGTCTGGTGGCGGCCACCCACCCTTGCCCACGTGCCCAAATTGGCAGCATTCATATATACTGGACGCTGTATCCCTGTCCGCTTGGAGCATTAGCGACGACATCTGGGGGCCCTAGACAAGTGAAACGTTATGTTCATGCTGGCATACACCGGCGATTGCCGCAATAAATCTCGAGGGAAGCATGCCTTTAACGTGGCGTATTGCTTACCGAGGCCGAAGGACTTTTGGGCACGTTCTTGACCGGCAGCTCACGGGACATCCCTTCAAGTCACAACCTGTGCTTTGTTCCTTACAGAACCTACTCTTATATGTATATATATATATATATACGATTCGAAGCTTAGGCGCTTCTCAGCAGGCGTTGTCGTGTTCCTTTCCTAGTGCCGCTCAAACATTGAGATTTCAACATGTACCATCAGCCCCTTCTCGCTTTACTAGCCCTCGCCCTCAGCGGCGGCACCGCGTTCGGTCAGGAAGCGTGCAACGGCTCGCCTGCCCTGTGCAGCCGCCCATACGGCGACGTGACCTTCGTTGCGTCCCACAACGCGGCCTTTGTCGGCCGCGGGCCCGCGCACAACCAGTTCGAGTACCCGGAGGCCGGGCTCAGCCAGGGGGTCCGGTACTTCACGACGCAGACGCACATTGAGGACGGCGAGATCCGGCAGTGCCACTCGGACTGCTTCCTGCTCAACGCCGGCGCCTTCTCCGAGATCCTGGTCTCGCTCAAGTCCTGGATGGAGCGGAACCCGCGGGAGGTCGTGACTCTGCTGGTCACGAACGGCGATGATGATATCCGCGTCGAGGAGTTTGCCGAGGTGTTCGAGTCCACGGGGACCACGGGGATTGTGTTCACGCCGGGGAATGGACAGAAGCCCGGTATGGATGGCTGGCCGACGCTGGGGGAGATGATTAACTCTGGGAAGCGGCTGGTTGTTTTCATGGGTGAGTTTTGCTCCGTTTCCTTTATGTTTCTGCCCAGCTTTTAGGGATCAGACAGCCATTCGATCCGTCCATGTACTTACAATGTTCATGGGCAAAAGACTATAACGCGGACCCTGCCAAAGTCCCATACATCCTCCCACAGTATGACTACTACGTCGAGACGCCTTTCAGCCCGACGTCATCCAACTTCTTCAACTGCGACGTCGACCGGCCGAGCTCGGGCGCCTCGGCAGATAACCGGATGATCTTTGCTAACCACAATCTCAACCTCGAGCTGTTCGCCGGGCTGCTGGTGCCGGACCAGGACAGCGCCGCCGAGACCAATTCGGTGGCGAATATCCGCCAGCAGACGGAGATTTGTGTCGCGAGTTTCGGCCGAGCGCCGAATGTCGTCATGGTAAGTTTTCTCTTTTCTTTATTCTTCGCACTATTCTGGCATGGATAACATAGGTGGGTGAGGCAAAGGAAGTTCAGTTGAAAGTAGAGATTATTAATGCACCTTGGTGGCACAGCTCGACTTCGTTAGTGTGGGACAGGCCATCGAGGCCCAGAAGCAGCTCAACGGGCTGTAAGCTTCTTGAACTTCAGAACTTGTAGCTGAATTGATACACAGCTTCTATTGTGACCAATGTTTATATGCCGGTTCAATAAATCATAGCTGCGATCGAATACGGTCCCTGGAGAGCAACATTCAGACAGAGCTGTGGCACGAGATTGTTGAACCTTGATTAATGAAAACACAGGGCTCAATAACGCTATGCCTAGCCAAAGACACGAGGATGCACGGGGGCAATAAGACATGGGCTGTTTGCACATTGTCGGTATATGTACCAATTGTTAATCCTACTGGAATGTGTTGGTATCTCTGGCACAAGACAAGGTCGACTGTAGCAGAGGGAGAGTATCTACGCCCTTTTCGCCTGTTAGAGATCCTATGAATGGCAGAGGTACAGCTGCTGTGGCGGAGACGGAGATCCTCAGAGCGGCTATAATGTCAACGCGAGGATTCGTCGCCTCAATCATACCCAACCATCGACCTCTAATGCCTAAGTGATCTTCAGCAGGGGACACACGTTGCTTATTTTGCTCGGGACGTTTGAGGATCACACTTAACAAAATGGGTCAAAACTGGCCCCTCTCGGTGCCTCGGTACTCGGCTTCGAACGACCTACGTGATTGACGATAGTACTGAGGTGTGTCTCATTCCAGATAAAAATCACCTTACATCGTCCATACTCGCTCGCATACATACACAGGCACGACACATGGATCCACGGAAGTTTCTCATTGCGGCGGCGCGCGTGCTGCACTGTGTATCTTGCCTCAAAGCAGCGACGTCATTGAACCCTGAATTCCGCCCAGCTGTTTGTGTGCCCTGGCCTGCCATCTCGTCCTCCCACGTGACGATACCCATTGGCGACATGTCGCATTTGTCAGAAGTAGGGACTCTGCGACCCAGCCATGCCGGGCGGCACGCATGCCTGCATGAAAAAAAAAAGGGCTTATACGTAGCACCGGATATCTTCTAGTCCTTTGCTGTTGCCGCAGCCCAGACAGGCCCGTGACTCGGACATGGAAAACAGCAGGGGCCTAATACTGGTAGTCTGTTGTGATGTATCATTCTTTTTGCCATGCAGGAATGTCACGGACAGACTCCTGGCAGCTTCTGGCAGCAGCATATCACAAGCACAACGTCATTCGCAAATGCCGCAGAATGTGGAATACGCATCTTCTCGTGTCATACCTCGATTAGGACACCTCGCATTATCCATTTGGGATACCAGTGCCGTGTCTAAGCGTTATCCAGACTGGGTCACCAGAAACAACAATGTCCCCTGCCCATCTCGTGGCTGCTGATGATCGCAAAGGTAATCTTCAAATCACCCTGTGACGGATAAAGTGCCTTCCTCCAGCGGCTGCCTACAGAGAGTTTGACAGTCATGTGCCGAATGCGTAAGTGCTCTGAACAGGAGAACATCTTAGATGGGGCCTGGGTCTTGAATCCAGGCGTATCAGGGAATATGCTGATTCCGGTTCGGCAGTGATGCCCGCTAGAGGTCGAGGTCTCTCTTTGCGGCCCAGTCATGCCTGTGCAATGAAGTTGTGTCGAACGTATTGCGTCACGGGCCTTGCTACTCACGATGTCGTGATGGCGGCGGGGATACGGCCCGTGCTGCCAGATGTGTAGTCAGATAAGAACTTCTCAGCCACGGAGGGAAGCTGGATTGGGAGCACATTGATAGATAGCGCCGTGACATCTCAGTAGCACAAGGCCCTTCCAGCTTAAGCTAAAGCCATGGTTTATAAGCCAATGATGTGAGCTGCCGCATGACCTCGTCACCTTCCCTGATGCTAAAACTGAGTCTGGAAGAAGAGCATGCCGGCCAGAACCCAGCTGTTGGTACACGTGCTCAGCCTGCTCAAGGGGAAGTCTTCACCGCCACATGTAGTGGGAGCGTGAAGGCAATCACAAGGCAACCAATTCTTTGTCCACAAATGGGCTTGCGGCCGGGACAGCAGGTTGAAACGGAGCACGACATGCAGGTCAGAGCAGTTTCTCCTAGGGGAGTCGACCCGGTGGGTGGCACAAGCTCACTTCCCCTTCTCGCTGCATTGGCGATAACCCAGCGTCTGCAGGGTTGATGGGGCGCTCCTTGGGTCAAGTGCGATACAGGGACCCAAACATCATGCACGTTGCTGCATAAGCTTTGGCGGAAGACAGTCTGTGGTTCAAGCTGAAGATTGACCAATATTGAAAATGGCCAGAAGCCAAAACGAGCTCGTGATCATCGAGCAAATGCCGTATTGCCAGCGAAGTCTTCTTGTATCCTAGGCAAAGTCAACAAGACCCATACCTCGTTTTGGGAGCCTCAAGGTTGACATGGTTTCTTTGGGATGGACATGCTGGTCTACCCCCAGTGGTGTGTCCACTTTCGACACGCGTAGAACGCCAGAAACGCTCAGGATGCGAGCAGATGTCTCTTAAACATTCCAGCCCCCTCTCACTACCGCAACCCAGGCCGCAGTATCGGTGCTGACAGATGCGTGATGACGGATGTGCGGAAGCTAGGATGCAGGCAGCCGGGCTCGCCAATTTCTCTCGACTTGTCAACGCTCCGGGGGGCTAAGAAACCGGATAATGCAGCAAGCCTTGATGGCTGCCAGCAAGCATTTGGCAGGTTCGGCTCAAACCCAAGCGCGCCATCGCGGGCAGTGTGTTCAGCTTGCCTGCGGTTCAAACAGCGGACGAGACCCTGTAACCGGCGTCGGTCTCCCTGCCGGACTCTGTCAAGCAGCCATGGGAACCTGCAGGCAGGTCGTCTGACGGACGAAGCCTGGTTGTAGGTGGTGTGAGCACGTTTCCTGCAACCAGGGATTTTGCAAAGCATAGTATGTATGCACCCATCTCAAGGTGAGTCTTTCCTCCTCGCTTTTACTGTGGACCGGCTATTGTGGTCTTCTGTCGGATCTCGCACTACCGCTCGGTTCCCGAGGTCTCGAAACCCTTCAGATCATTGGTTACAGCAACTCCGTCATGATCCTTGATGAGATGCCCCATGATGCCCCTAAACCGTAGAAGAGTCTTTAGACAACACGCTCGCTGTAAGTCGGCACAGTCGTGTCTTGGTGACCAGCATTTCGAGTCGCCGCTTCTCTCGTAATGAGTAATAAGCATAGGCGCTGGTCTTGTCTTGAAATGGCCGTCGCACCAGAGTGGCCTCTGTAAGTCCCCGTGGGTTTGTTGCTGAGGAAGTCAGACACATAGACTTCTTGGTCTTTGCCCTCTTGGACCTTCGCTATTAATATGGCCGATGATTCGGGGTTCTGGCTAGCCGGCTGATGCGCGGTTGTTCCGCGCCGTGGCCCTACCTCCAGTTAGGTCACGATGCTTCGGCTGTATGACGGCGTCGTCAGGGTGTGCCTAATAGACCTTGAGCTGTCAGCTGCTGCGTGTGTATAAATGCATCGTGGGCCGCTCGTCTATTATGGCCTTTTACGCCACGATAATCAACAGCCGTTTCGTCCGGACAAGAAGCAGTACCATTAACAACTCCATTGCTTCCCTCCATCCTCGAGTCTCGGCGCTCGCCATTTTATTGAGGTTCCGTGTCCTTGACTTCTCCCATATGGACGATCAAACCAAACAAGCTGTCATGAGGTGTGCCAGCAACGCACCACAACAAATGCCATGGCAGCGCTGATGTTGAGAAATGTAGTGGTACCATAGATCGAAAAGTTTCGCCAGAGAGAGTCCCAAACTCACCACCACCCTCCTCGCAGCCATCTGTCATGTTAAGTCGTTGGACACAGCAAACCGATCGAGCCGTCATTCCGATCAACGAGACACTTCACCAGAAGCAGCATCAAGTAAGAAGTCCTCATTGGCCATATGTGACCAGAGTTGACAACGTAGACCGATGGCACCACCCCGGACAATACGAAATGAATCAGGCACTTGTGGTAGGCTATCGAGAGGATACTCACACAGCAGACCGCCCGCCCGCTGTTCAGCAGTCGTTGTAGTGCATGGCAAAACCCCACGGGCGGTGCGGCATCGTACTCGCGCACGACATCGATTCTTTTTGAGCTCTTATATACAGTTTTTGCTTTTCGTGGGTATCATTACATGGTGTAGTTTTGTATCTTGCATTATCTCCCATTTGCGACTTATGATTGCGTCGTTGTCGCGGAGCTTCCCATGGTGAGAGGGGTGTTGCCAAGCTCCTGAGCGGTTCCTGTGGCATGGAAACCATCAAGGGTTATGGTAACAGCACCGGCTTGAACGAGCTATTTAGACAGTCAGTGTTGGGTTCTTCGCTGTGTTGCCGATGCTTTGACTTACCGAGCGGGATAGATCTTCAATCAAGTCGTTTACGTCTTCAATGCCAATGCAAAGTCTGATGATATCTTCGGGCAGCTGCCGCTCTGCTCTCGTCTTGGCGTCAATGCTAGCATGGCTCATCCTGCAGGGCATGCTGATCAAGCTGTTGACACAGCCAAAGCTCACAGAGATACCGTAGAGCTTGGCAGCCTCCACAATCCTCTCAGAAAGTTTAATATCACCAGTCTCAAAGGACAGGACAGCACCGGCACCACGTGCCATGGACCAGTGCAGGTCATATTGAGGATGAGACTTCAGGCCGGGGTATCGCACGCGGAACCCGTGATTCTCGAGGAACTCGGCGATCTGCTGGGCATTCGCTTGCTGCTTTTCCATGCGGATAGCCAGCGTCTTGACACCACGCATGAGCAAGAATGAGTCGTTTGGTGACAAGCCGCAGCCGGTGGAGTTGATTGTGAAATACATCTTGTCACCAAGTGCAGGATCGTTGCAGGCGATGATACCAGCCATGATATCGTGGTGACCAGAGAGGTACTTTGTGCCAGACTCGTAGACAATATCGGCGCCAAGCTCCAAGGGGTTGCAGAGCATTGGAGAGAGCATAGTGTTGTCCACAATGACGAGGGCGGAAGGGTTGGCTTCGTGGACAGCCTTGGCAATGCCTGGCATGTCGACAATTTTGATGAGAGGGTTGGTTGGGGTTTCGAGGAGCACCATGGCGGTCTTGCTCGAGATGACGTCGAGGACCTTGTTCACCTCTGTGGTGTCGACGTGGTGCACCACTATACCCTGGTTGGACGACAGGTATGTGAGGAGACGGTTGGTGCCGCCATAGAGATCATCGCCGGTAATGACCTCATCCCCAGGGCGCAGCAATCTGGTGATGACATCTAGAGCACCCATGCCGGAGCCGACGGCGAGAGCGCGGTTGGCGTTCATGATCTTGGCCATGTGCCGCTCGAGGTGTGTGCGGGTGGGGTTGCCCGACCGTGTGTAGTCGTACTCGTTGCCGCCCTGAGAGGACGTCTGCTTGAATGTAGCCGACTGATAGATAGGGATGCTGGAAGCGCCATACTGGTCCTTTGAGTCGGTGTAGACGAGCTCAGTGGCCAGGGCATAGCGGCGGCGGCCATTGGCCGGGCTTGACGGTGCGGGAGAGGGAGGAAGGTTATGTCCGTCGAGGTCAATGTTGGCAATGGCTTTGTTGACAGCTTTAGAAGCGTCGTCGCTGGTCGACGCACCGTTGTTGGGCGGCGAGGACATTTTGCTGGGTATTCTCTGTGGATGTTGTGTTATGGCGTTGTAAGGAGAGGCGTCTGTGACTCTTGCCCCGATGAAAAATTGGGGCAGATGTGAGGGGCAGTTGAGAGGGTGCGCCCGCCAAGGGTGCGGTATTGATGTATTGATCGAGAGACGCGTGAGGCTGAATGGGTTGGAATTGGTGATGTGAGAACAAGTTCACGGTCGAGATCGAGAATCGGAAAGAGTTATTGTTTCTTGTTGTTGGAGGGGGGGGATGTCTGGAGTTGCCAGGGCCGCGATGATGTGCTGCGAGCTCGGTCAAGTACAATCGGTTGGCCAGGGTGCGTGACCGGTCACGGAGGGGAGGAAAACCTGGGGTATCGCATCATTTCTTAGCCGTGGCTGGCACAGGTACAACTTCGGGCACAAAATTGCACCCGGTTTCTGCTTATCTCAAAGTATCTCTCAGGACGGTCCACAGTGACTCCACCGCTCGCGCCGACGGCGAGCCCCCTGGAAGTCCCGACATCCGGCACTAAATTGATAGCTGAGACACGCATAAGATTGGCGCAGCTGATCATCCAGATGGCGGTACGTTGCGCCATCAAAAGAGCACAGCACGATGACGTGCTTCTGCAGGCCAAGAGCGTTAACCGTTGCAGGGCTCACCTTTCGTGTGTCACCAGCAGCGGCAGATGCAATACTACGGCAACATATCCCTGCCTGCCCCTGGGGGGCGTGTCGTACTTCCACTGTCACCATGCACAGGTCATATCATGAGCAAGCGGCTGCATGCCCTAGAAAATCAACCGGTCTACGGACCAGTATCATGTTGGCAACATGCTCGGTGTCGTGTTGACCAAAGCTTTGCATTGAGAAACACTAGTATTTTTCTTGCAAGTGACGGATCCATACAAGCAAAGGGTATATCTTGTCCCAACCTAACGCCTGCAAAACATTAAAACCCTGGCGGCCAGATCAGTCAAGTCGCTCGGTCAGAGCCTTCATAACACGCGAGTAAAATCTTGCTGCTTGTGGTCGTGGAAATGTGATATCCTCGCTCAAGTAATCCGGCAGCAGTTCCTTGAGGTCCTGGTCGCGATCGTCGTCCAGCTGTGGCATATACACAAATTGTGTTTCGTCGTAGTTATCGTTAGCCCCGTCGACTCCTGTCGCAAGCTTGAAATGCAAGGCTACGCCTTTGTTAGCATGATCGTCTCCTTCAGTAGTTGACACGAAGCACTTACTCCCGTTCCTGCCAGTCTGGATACAGTCGTAGACATCCTCATCTTCCTCACGCTTGACCCCGCGAATGATCAAGCCGGTCAAATCGCCGTACAGATCCTCTTTCATCTGCGCAGCTTGCACCATGGCTTCCGCGTTCGCAATGACGCGCTTGTCAGCAGTGCTGCCCTTCATGGCGCTGCCAGGAATCTTGACTGCAGCGGTATCCGCTACTCGCGCCGCCGACAACTTGGTAGTCAACGTTTTTGCTTCCTTTCTCGAGTCTGCGAGGGAGCCTTGCAGGCTATCGACTTCAGCCTGCAGACGTTCTACGACACCAGCACGTTCGTCGAGCTGCTGCCTCAAAACCTGCGACTCCTTCACTACTTCTGCTTTTGCCGCAAGTTGTGCTTTGAGCGTAGCGATCAGCTCGTTCGCGCCTACAGTAGTGCATTGTGGTTAGTTTCTAATCAATCATCAAATATGCGACCAAAACCTACTTTTCGCCCTCTCCTCGCTTTGCTTCTTAAGCAGGTCGTAATTGCGCTCCGCTTCCTTGATGCCGAGTTCACGCAGTGTCATGTATTTCGCTTCCAACGCCTCGTATTTGAGGGTCAGGTCTCCCAGCCGCCGACGCATAATTGGGTCATTGCCTGCAGTCCGTGACTCCGGGCCCGGTGTTGACCTTTTGGTGGCGCTGGATGGTACTCTGGGCTTTGTACGCTGGACTGAAGCGGCTCGCACGCGAGGAATCGGGTCTGGTTGGACGACCTCCTCTTCCTCCTCCACATCTTCAATCGAGTATTCCATGTGGTCGAATTTCTCCTCCTCTTCCTCTATATCTGCAGGCGAATATTGGTTCTCCGGGATCTCGTCATCGGCAGGGGGCGTCGCAGCTCTTGCTCGAGCTGGCGGGCGACCTTTTCGCGCTCGAGGAGCGGCCGGCCTGGCCTGAACCTCTTCATACTCTTCCTGCGCTTCCTCATCCCCATAATCGCCTTCCTCGTCGTCGTCATGGGCGACGTTTTGTGCCAGCTTCTGGGTCTTCGTCGGGCGGGTCGTTCGTCCTTTGGCGACTTTCGCCTTGTGGTCGAGTTCGGCGGTGGCAGCACGTTTCTTCCCACGCGCGCCATCTTCGAGCGCAGTCGCATTGTGTGGTTTGTCGTGAAGTGGCTTGCGCGCACCTCCTGTTGCGACACTTGCTGACCGTGGTGCAGCGCCAACAGTTTTGCCGCCGCGACCAGTTCCCGCAGGGCGGCCCCTCTTCGCCGGCGCCATGCCTGACGATGCGCCGCCTCGTCTCTGTGCCGCGCCTGCCCCTAATACGTCGCCCTCGTCGTCCGAGTCGACCAGCCCCATCAACGCGCCCGCGTGAACGCGAGGCATCTGTCGTCAAGCCCTTCAAAAGTCGGCCAGCCCGACCAAGCTGTGGTTGCACGCAGAATGTGGATGTATTTGGTAATGCAGTGGTTCTTTCAGGACCGAGTATGGTTGATGTGTTTAGCGATAGGCAAATAGTCGAGATTGTTATGCCCGCGGGTCGGTTTGAGGGTTTGCGATTGAAGGATCTTCGGTAGGAGGTCGAATGTGGGTGAGGATTGGCGAGCCTGGAAAGTAAACAAAACACGATCCCGCACTGGGACAGCAGAGCGACAAGGACCCACACTTTGCACCTCGCATCTCAGTTCGGCGGGCGCAACCCCAGGTTACTTGTGAGGCAAAGCTGCAGCATTGCGGTCAAGCTGGCATCACTTCCTTCTTCATTTTCTCTCTAATTGATCATGCTGCCCGAGAGATGCTTTTCATTCAAGACTTTTATGAAGAATCCCAGCGCAGTCTGTTATAGCTCAACTGGTTGATCTCGGCTGGTGTCGTGGAAGGGAGGACTTAGGCAAGAGCACATGTGGGTGGGGAGCCGCCCCCTGCATGGAGCCTGTCTGGAGCCTGCCAATAGCAGGAACCCACGCGTGCCGGACTTTGGTACACCCAAGTCTGGTGGCGTCCTTGTCTTGCCCATCCGTCCTCGGCACAACCGCTGATGCTATCTGCGAGTTTGCCATCGTCCCTGTGGATTCGGGATCCCCAACCTTCTGGCCGATCGAAAACGCCCGCTCCTTATTCTTCACTCCTGACCTTTCTCCCCCTTGAGGAGTGTCTCAACGACAGATGAGTAGCAGCTGGTCTCTACGAGCGCTCATCATGGCCGACCGGAAGCGCCCGAGCGCTCAGAACATATGGGATTTTGTCATGCTGGGCTGCACCGTAAGTTCGCTTCGCTTGTGTGGCGATGGGCACGTGCTGACCGAACACATTTTTCTCCAACAGATCGGTGCATTCTTCTACCTGGGCAAGACCTTCCTCTCGAACCTTCAGGGCACACTCGCCGATCCGGACAAGGAGAAGCATGAACAGGCACGCTTGAAGGCCAAGGCAAATCTGCAAAGGATACAAAAGCAAAGAGAGTTTGAGGCGGGCGAGCGGCACGATGGTGAGGGTCTCGACCAGCGAGGACCCAGGGTAGAGGACCTGGTGCTCAACGAGTATGAAAATCTGGTTGCGCTTGAGGTTGTCGCACCAGAAGACATTGCGGTCGGTTTCAACGGTAGGCATAATCGCTCGTTGACTGGTACGGAACGATACTGATCCGGCTCTTGCAGACATCGGAGGGCTCGAAGACATTATCGAAGAGATCAAGGAGTCCATCATCTACCCCCTCACGATGCCTCATCTCTATTCGCATGCCGCACCCTTACTCGCCGCACCATCTGGAGTCCTCCTGTACGGCCCCCCAGGCTGTGGCAAAACGATGCTGGCGAAGGCTGTCGCACATGAAAGCGGAGCTTCATTCATCAACCTGCACATCTCAACCCTGACGGAGAAATGGTATGGCGACTCCAATAAGCTGGTACGCGCTGTCTTTTCGCTCGCTCGCAAGCTTCAGCCGGCGATCATCTTCATCGACGAGATTGATGCTGTGCTTGGCACGAGACGAAGCGGCGAGCACGAGGCCAGTGGTATGGTCAAGGCTGAGTAGGTCCCTTCATAAGTTCTGCGAGCTCTATTTTTTTGTTCGCAATAGCTGACTGGCGCAACAGGTTCATGACCCTGTGGGATGGTCTCACCTCGTCAAACCAGCAGGGCTTGCCAGCCCGGATATGCGTTCTCGGAGCAACGAACCGCATTAATGACATCGACGAAGCCATCCTGCGCCGCATGCCCAAGAAATTCCCAGTTTCTCTACCCGACAAGAGCCAGCGGCTCCGCATCCTGCAGCTCATCCTCAAAGACACCAAGACCGACCCACACAACTTCAATATTGATTACGTAGCAAGAGTTACAGCCGGCATGTCTGGAAGCGACATCAAGGAGGCCTGCCGAGATGCCGCAATGGCGCCCGTGCGCGAGTATATCAGGGAGCACCGCGCCAGTGGTAGCGCAATGTCGAGCATTGATCCCAAGAAGGTGCGCGGCATGAAGACGGAAGACTTCTTTGGCCGTAAAGGTGGTGGTCAGATCTTGCTCGACAATCACTCCAAAGCCAGCGCCAAGGCGAGAGCGGCCGCTACTCCTTCGAGCACAGACGAGTACGAGGATGTCGAGGAGGTGGACGAGGAAACCACTGACACTGCGACGTCGGCTAGAGGCGCCACCGATTTCCAGCTAGACTAGAGCCCATTGTTGAGCGTGGACGATAATGATGCGAGATGCAGGAAATGTAGAAACGGTTCGTTGCAGGCGCCATTTCGTTGGGTAATAAGGCGTTTCTGGTGCTGGATTGGATAGCACAAACAAGCATGGGCATCTGTTCCGATTTCGCGAGCAATTCCTGTTGGCAGCCTCTCACTCCTAGCGCAATAATACCACTGTCGCGCACTAGAGCCTATACATGAACATGACGACGAAGAAGGCTTTGGATTGATCTGGTTCAAAGCAAGTACAATTTTTTTCCTCTCGAAGCTTCCAAGGCTTCTCTGAGTTAGAACGCCCAACCCTCGAAATCGTCAACGAACCTGAGCGCCGAGGCGAGGTAGTGCTCATGCACATCGCCCCATGTCTGGGCGGCTTCCTTCATTGCACGAACGGCTGTGTGTGGAGAAAGGTCAGCTTCCGCCGTTCTAATGCACAACCATGCGCAATTGTGCTTCTGGCGGTTCGAAGTAGTGATGAAGCTATTATACCATGCCACACGATGAATCCCATCGGCGTCTCATTTGTCACGCATGAGCACCATGGGAGGGTAACGCCTGGAACGACCACAGAGACATGGGGTAAGGAACTAACCTTTAACGAAATGTGCGTCCGTCGCATGAGGCCCATTGAGAGCCTTATCCACCACATAATTCCACGAGCGGCCTTTCACCAACTCGCCCGGCCGCACGTAGTCCGGATCGATCTTGGGACATAACAGCGATGCGTACACGGCGATGACGAGCAGCCACCACTGCCTGACGAGCGCAATGTGGAACTGCTGGGGTATCAAGGGCAAGAGGACGCGCGCGGCGTGGCTCGTGGTCAGGAGGTGCACGGTGAAGAAGTTGTATCCATGCGTGCCGGGGGCAATGGTAGCCACGAGGAGTGAGACGGCAGCTTCCTGGGAGAGCTGGAATTGCTGGGTCGGGTCGACGTTGCTGTTGTGGGAGGGGTCGATGTCCCATGCGTTCCAGTACTCGAGCACTAGATCCTCGTGCTTGTCAAAGAGCTGGTTGAGGTTGTCAAGACCGGGTTCTTTAAAGAGGCTCTTGAGCCTTGGGTCGGAGGACATCTTGTTGAGAAGCTCCAGCGGTGTGGAGGAGGTTTTGCCATCGGCCACTGGTTTCGTGTAAGACGGGTCGTCAAGGTACTTGTGCATGAAGTTATACTGGCATGCCGCAAGCCCAAGAGCTTCCATGGCCACTTCCTTGTTGTCTACCTCGTAAGCGTAGGCTAGGTGAATCAACGGGTGGCCGACTAAAAGATCATGGTCAGCTCTTTTATAAGTGACAATCACAACAATTGAAGCATCCACCACAGTCATTTTACATACGTCCCGCGACAAGGCAGTGCACCAGAGGCTCCTTGCCGTCAAACATGAAGCTCTCAACGACATTTTTCCAGTCGTACTGATGCCGCAGGGCAAGCATGTCCTCGAAGAAGTCAACATATGCTCTCTGATACTCCCTGCGGCCCAGGCAATCCCGCCAGTCCTCGAGGGATACCTCGCCAGGGCTCGGTTCCCATGCCTCAAGCTCCTTGGCCTCTTCGTCGTAGATGCGGTGGAGCTGCTCCGCGCTGGCGCCGAGGAGATAGGCCGAGCTGAGGATGTGCGGCATGTGGTTGTCAAACTGTAGGCTGTGGTAGAGGATGCTGTGGTTCACGTGATTGGCCCTGAGCAGGTGCTTCAGCGTCCGGGGCCGCTTGTCTGGAGCAGTCTCTACATTGTGGATTTCGACTGAGGGAAGGTCGATATGCCCGCTGCCTGCCGAGCTTGACACGCCTCGCCTGAGGAAGGAAAAATATGGGAGGATTGAATCCATAGCTGCCGGGTGCTGCTGAATCCTCACATTGTCGATGGCGGAGAAGATGGCAACCAGATGCTGGCTGTCGTCCGATACCCTTATGACGACAGCTCTGTTTGTTGGGCATTTGGTGGGGCCTATAGCGTGGAGAGGGCCCCGACCACAGGGGGTTATCCAGTGCGCCTTCGAGCTGACCTCGGGAGCTTGGAGGCTGCAACGTCTCTAGGTGGGGTGGGGACCGTGAGTGACCTCGTGCAGAACGCGTCTCCCGCACCCCTTCTTCGACCTGCTTCCATACAGCAGCTCCTGCTGCCAGCCATGGAGCGTATATCAACAACACAGGGAAGCAGAGGAAAGGCGCGACGGCATGGCTCAGCAGGCTGAGGCAGCATCAATGCTGCTATATGCAGAACTACTCCCGAACATCAGACAGATCTCGGTTGGCTGCCTGCTGCCTAGTCCCAGTTTGCCGCAGACCCAGATCGCGGTCTCGCCGGATGGCACAAAGCTCACAGTCCAGCACGATGGGGGAACCACTTCTCTCCAGCTACCCGGGCGTGCTCAGCCAGGCCTGAAGCCGCCTGTTCGCGAAGGTCAAACGTGCATTACCTTCAGGCTACCGGTGCCTGCGCTGGACGGAACCACTGGCGGCTTCGTCCGTCCAACCTCGGAATCACAAGCTGTGCCATGGTCAGCCACGGAGATTGCCCCGCGCTCTGCCGTGGCCTGCAGGAAGTGCGAGAGTGTGCTCGTGCAGGAGGGCACTCTCTCGACCTGGAAGGATCTCCCCAGTGAGAACTGGGCAGAGATGATGGAGTTCTGGCACTGCCACAAGCCGCACGACCACAAAAAGGATGGCGAGGATCATGGCCACGACCACCTGGCTTCCACACGAGGATACGGCGCGTCAGCAAGGATAGCGGCCCAGCCCGGACTCGGGTTCGTCGATTTGACTTCTCTCCTGATCGCGACGACTGACGTGCTCCCCAACACTGTAAGTTGTCCCCAAACTTCGCCTGTGATCTAGCGCCGTGGCGTTGTCCTCTCCTGCAACATTACCCGGGTATATAGAAGGTGAGCAAGCCAGCCCGATCTCGTTGACGGCAATCTTCAGTGGCATGCCCACCGATACTCCTACCCAACATGAAGAAATCTTGGACCAGGCAGTTCTCCGGAATTGCCACGGTCATTCATTCGTCCCGCCCTTTCCTTGACTCCCGAACCCAGGCTGCTCGGGCCTTGGGATCGGGATCGTCTTCTTTGGTCTGGTGTCGAGGGCCCGCCTCTGCGTCTTGGGGAGTTTCCGTGGATGTGGAAATCTTCACAGTATTCCAGAGGTACATCTCATCGTTAAAAATGTACTTTGCCGTAACCATGTGCGTGACTGGATGTTTTGGCTTCTATACTGACCAGAAGCCACAGTTGGTTGAGCCGCTCGGGGAGACTGAGCCAGATGAGCAGGAGCTCGAGTCGGAGAATACTCCGGTCTCAAATACCCAGACTCTGGCTACCTGCCGCTTATGCCAGTCGCGACTCGGCGTCATCACCCGCGAGACAAACTCAGTCTCATTTTTTAAGTGGCAGGTGATAATAACCACCGCCGCCGCCGCCCACAGCGCGAGGTTAGACAAAGCCAAAGTGCCAACACTATCACACTGTGTCAGCGCGATGCTCCTCGCAACACTTGGCCGCACAGGCTGCTCAAAGTCTATCCTAATGCCTATCAAGACCTCTCCCTCTACCACAACTAGCCACAAGCTTTTGCACGTCTGGCTCTTCAACGGCAACATCAAGTTCTCTTCCTCCGTTGCTGGCGAAACTGGCAGCGTCAGTGGTGGGCCTCAAGCAGCAGTAAAGGTTCTGTTCAAACTCGTCAGTGAAGCGGAGGCTGATAAGCTACTGCATGCATTGACGTCGGATACGCAGGACATCAGTCTGCCTGCAGACGCCATTGAGACCACGAGCGAGCTTTTGCAGGAGAGCAATGGGTACTTGCCTCCCAGCGAGAGAACATTCAAGGAGTGGTCTGTAGGGCTTGTTTCACGATGGGAAGAGTAGTTTGTGTAAAATGTCAAGGCATATGAGAGATATTTGAGACACGGCCAATACGTGTTTTGTGAAATGTATTTTATGCTACGTAAAGATGACGTCGGTGAAAACAGCGGCGTGTCCGTATCACGCGGTCTGCTTGAACGTGCGACCGCTGGCCGTCTTCCTCTCCTTCTCCTCGTTCTCTGGCCGCGCGCGGCGGAGCACCTGGAGGAAGTCTGCGGTTCTTCTCCGCATTCTCGAGTGGATATACGCCTAGAATGTAATGATCAGTGGCTGGAACTTGAAGAGAGTGCATCACGGAGTACTCACCTTGGAAGCCTTGATGTGGTAGTGGAAGTAATCACGGAAAGTCTGGATGTGCGAGATGACGTCGGGCATCCGTTGAGGGGTCAGATGGCGCGGGAACAGCACTGTGACGGCATGTGTCAGTTCAAATTCACCGATATTAAGCACAATGGAGTGGGTGTGCATGAAATTTTCCTCACCGAATGTGACGTATCCAATCTCTCCGTTAGTGGTGGCCTTGACGCCAGGCACGTTCTGCAGCTCGAGAGGGGGGTCGTTGCGGAAGAGCACCTGGGGCGCATTCTGGATCGCCCGCCGGCGGGCGTCGACAAACTCCTGGATGAAGACCTTGCCGAACACGCGATCCGTCTCTTCGCGGAAGATGGTGCTGAAGATAACCGTGACACGGTCGTGGCTGGCCTTGAGGAAGATGGCCTCCTCGTCGCGGTAGTGGATCGCCATGACCTCGCCGCCCTCGAGAACGCCTTGAGGTGCCTCCTCGCTTGTATACTTGGATGCCTCCTCACGGAACTTGTAGTGCTGCTGGTACGCCGCCTCGAAGGGCGCGGCCATGGTGTTGCGCTTGAGCAGCGAGATCTTGCGGATCAGCTCGTCGCGCTCCTCTGTGCGTCGGGCGGATGAAGGTCAGCTCTGTGTACGGCGCTGCTGGTCTGGGTGCTTGTCATCCAGCGCAAGGTCAAGACGTACCCTTCTCAGATGGCAGTTGCTCCAGGTCTATCAGGATTGAAAAGTTGAAGGCGTCCTCTGGTGGGACGACATATTGGCCGTACTCGCGCTGAAGGACATCCTCGGCGCCATATTGGACAAGCTCCTTGTAGCACCGAATCTGGATGGAGATGAGGATTTTGGTCTTGGACTCGGGGGTTGAGATGTGGAAAGTGACGCCGTCGAAATCGGAAACGGTCTGGTCGATATGCGCTGGCGGCGCTCTGTTCTCGTCATGCCCAGGTTAGCAGACTGAAGCGGGGGGAGGAGAGCTTCAAGGAGGCTGTGTGGGGATCGAGCGGCAGTGACGGACCCGGAGAAGGCGTTCTTGAGGATCTGCTCGATCAGAACATTCTGGTAGTCGAGTAGAAGCATTGTGAGTATGGCCGGCGCAATTGACCGACGGCGCTGTCGCTAAGTGGTGGTTGCTCGAGGTTGTGAGGTCGGTCAGCCAACCACACCATCAGTCGAGGAGAGTACGGGCCTCGTGCTGCAAGGAGGGTGACGTTGCTGCCATCAGGCAGGCTTGAACGCTTGGGAGGTGCAGCCCACTCGGTTACCTGGCAGCCTGGCCAACGGCATCGGTGCATTGAGCTCTGGTGGGGTCCTGCTAGGAACCTCCAACGCATAGTGCGATACGAGGCCATGAGCACTGTATGTGTTTGAGGCGTACCTGCGCTACTCTACTAGAGAGCACTGCCTCACAATGTGTGCGATGCACAGTGCCTATCGATTAGAAACTTTTCTGAGAGCAGGTCGCGGGTCGCCCAAAAAAGTCCCAGCGCCTGGAATCCATCCACCTAGGGCTGTCTTCTGATTCTCATGGTTACGTTGTGAATCTGTGCAGCAGTATTTGTCCCGACAGACCCAGTCCTTGGAAATGGTGAAGTCGTACCTGTAAGTGTTGGCCTGGCAGCTGCGAATCAACCTTGCATCACGCACTTGGAAACTAACTAATGTTGTCGCTGTTTCTAGCAAGTACGAGCGCTCCCAGTGCTTCGGCCTGGTCACGTCAAGCACCTCCAACATTGTCTGGACCGCCAAGGACAAGTCAAGCGGTACCAGTGCCGGTCAGGCAGTTGTCGCGGCAAACGAAGAGGTTCTGTGCTGGGACATCAAGAAGGGTGAACTGCTCAGCCGGTGGAGAGATGACAACTGCTCCTCGCAGGTAACTGCGATTGCGCAAAGCAAGACCGACCCAGACGTTTTTGCCGTAGGGCACGAGGATGGTAGCATCCGAATCTGGGATAGCAAGATTGCGACGACGATTGTAAACTTCAACGGCCACCGATCGGCCATCACACACCTCGCCTTCGATCGATCTGGCGTGCGCCTAGCAAGTGGTTCAAGAGACACCGATGTCATCATATGGGACTTGGTCGCCGAGGTCGGGCAGTTCAAGCTGCGTGGCCACAAGGATCAAATCACTGGCTTGAGCTTTATTGAGCCGCAGGAAGAGCTGTCCGAAGACGATGCTGGTCAGGCCATGGTGCTCGATGGTTCCGGCAGTGTTGCGGAGGGATACCTCCTGACCACTTCTAAGGACTCGCTCATTAAGTTGTGGGATCTGAGCTCTCGCCACTGCATAGAGACTCACATTGCACAGAGCAATGGCGAGTGCTGGGCGCTGGGTGTCTCGCCCGACTTCAGTGGCTGCGTGACGGCAGGGAATTCTGGCGAACTCAAAGTCTGGGCTCTCGACACACAAGGACTGGCAGCCTCGCACCGCCAAGTCGACATATCTTCAGGCACCCAGTACCTGCGAGAGCGCGGTACCCTGATGCGACAAGGCAAGGATAAGGCCACCGTCATTGTCTTCCACCCACGACGGGACTATTTCGCTGTTCATGGTTCAGAGAAGGCTGTTGAGATATGGCGCATTCGGACCGAGGCGGAGATCAAGAAGAGCATTGCACGCAAGAAGAAGCGAAGGAGGGAGAAGAATGCCCAGAAGAAGGACAAGAATGCCGAAGGCGAGGCGGAAGGCCAGGAGGACGATGACGAGGAGGACATCAGCAGTGCAGACATCACCGATGCCTTCGCACAACATCTCATCATTAGGACGACCGGCAAGGCGAGGTCAGTTGACTGGGCCGATAATTCTGGCAGCAAGACCATTCAACTCCTTGTCGGCACCACCAACAACCAGCTCGAGCTGTACAGCATGCCGCTCAAGGAGAGAAACTCGAGATCCAAACAGGAAGAGATGCCCGACTACACGAGGGCTCTTGCTGTTGAGCTCCCCGGCCACAGGGCCGACATTCGATCTCTGGCGCTCAGCTCGGACGACCGAATGCTGGCCTCAGCCTCAAATGGGAGTCTAAAGATCTGGAACGTGCGCACCCAGAATTGCATTCGTACCTTCGAATGTGGCTATGCTTTGTGCTGTGCGTTCTTGCCTGGAGACAAAGTCGTGGTGGTTGGCACCAAGGGGGGAGAGCTAGAGCTGTTCGACGTTGCATCTGCAGTTCTGCTCGACAGTGTTGCCGCCCACGACAATGCCATTTGGTCACTACAAGTCCACCCAGATGGCAGGTCTATGGTTTCAGGCAGTGCTGACAAGTCAGCCAAGTTCTGGAACTTCCAGATCGTGCAGGAGCAAGTCCTGGGTACTACGAGGACGACGCCAAAGCTGAAACTCGTCCAGTCGAGGACACTCAAGGTCTCTGACGACATTCTGAGTCTCAAGTACTCTCCCGATGCGAAGTACCTGGCGGTGTCTCTTCTCGACAATACCGTGAAGGTTTTCTTCGTGGACTCTCTCAAGCTCTACCTCAACTTGTATGGGCACAAGCTGCCCGTTTTGAGCATGGACATCTCATACGACAGCAAGCTGATTGTCACTTGTTCGGCGGATAAGAACATCCGGATATGGGGTCTGGATTTTGGCGATTGCCACAAGGCGCTCTTTGCCCACCAGGATAGTATCCTGCAGGTTGCGTTTGTGCCACAAAACTCGGACGGCAGCGGCCACCACTTCTTCAGTGCCAGCAAGGACAAGACGATCAAGTACTGGGATGGTGACAAGTTTGAGCAGATCCAGCGTCTCGACGGGCACCATGGGGAGATCTGGGCACTGGCAATCAGCAAGACGGGCAACTTTATTGTGTCAGCCAGTCACGACAAGAGCATCCGCGTGTGGCAGGAGACGGACGAGCAGATCTTCCTGGAGGAAGAGCGAGAGAAGGAGATTGAGGAGCTGTACGAGAGCACGTTGACGACATCGCTCGAGCAAGACCCCGATGCAGAGGATGCAAACGGCGAGGTCGGTGCGGCCGGCAAGCAGACGATTGAGACGCTGATGGCAGGAGAGCGGATATCCGAGGCGCTCGAGCTGGGCATGGCGGATCTGCACATTGTGCAGCAGTGGGAGGAGGACAAGGCCAAGAACCCGAACATTGCGCCGCCGCAGCGCAGCGTCGTCTTCATGGCCCTGGGCAACATCAGCGCCGAGGAGTACGTCATGTCGGTGCTGCAGAAAGTCAAGGCGTCGGCGCTGCACGACGCGCTGCTGGTACTGCCCTTTGCGACGGTGCCGATCCTGTTCACGTTTATCAACCTCTTTGCGCTGCGGTCGATGAACATCCCGCTGACGTGCCGGATCCTGTTCTTCATGCTCAAGACGCACCACCGGCAGATTGTGGCGAGCCGGACGATGCGGGCGATGTTGGACGGGATACGGACGAACCTGCGACGCTCGCTGAAGCGGCAGAAGGACGAGATGGGGTACAACATGGCGGCGCTCAAGGTTGTGGGCATGCAGATCCGCGACCAGAGCGTCAAGGAGTACGTGGACGAGAAGTGGGAGGAGGACGAAAGCCAGAACAACAATGTCAAGAAGCGGGCATTTGTGCAGGTGTCTTAGAGGAGCCGTCGCGAAAGCTGCAGAGGGAAGAGTCGTGAGTTCTGAGGAGCCGCACGTGTATATACTCAACTAGACTACTCTGGACATAGAATCAAGCAGTACTGTCGTTTTCCCCGTCCCGTACGCGTATCAGTAATGTGTGTTGGTGGTTCCTGATGATCCCACAACCCACACAAGTGAAGATGGAAGGTGCCAAGGCTACCCCAAATCCTCGTGGAGGTGTTGCTCAACAACCTCCCCACCCCCGCAAACCAGAGGGACCCATGCCGCGGGCCGCAGCTACTGCCCACTCCTCGGCGCCCGTATCGATAAGCGGCTATGCATTGCCGTGCCTGCCGGGGCAGGTTTGGCCTCGGCACACCTCTGGGGGTTGGGGATTGGGAGGGAGGTGCTGGGGAAACAGACAGGCAGCTCGGCCTAAACTCCACATCGAGTGCCTACCCCGGGACGGGACCTGTTTGGGGGACGCCCACGACCAGACAATCAAGTAGATGCAGATGCTACCGGCCACCGGCCTGTTCCTGTGGTGCAGTATAACATCGTGCCTCACCAGCCGCCGCACGTCGCTGCCCCTCGAGGCCGTGCCCCTGCTCCTCCGCCCCATCTCGTGCGCCCTCTACGTCGCCGCCGTCGGCATCGCTCGCAAGGCCTTTGTCGCTCTCACCACCTATTCCTCGCCTGCTGCTGCTGCCGCTGCCGCTGCCGGAGATCATCTCGGTGAGGACGACGACGACGACGACAACGACCACCTCGGCTGGTGATTTCTTTGTTCGGCCCCCACCTCGTCGCCTCGGCCGTGGCAGTCGACCGAGAGATAGATACCACCACAACTTTCTGTACACATTAGACAGACACACACACGCGACGCACGCGAAACCCACAGTCAAACAACATGGCCGGTCGCGTCAGACACCCCATCGACGTCAAGGCGCTCGAGCGCTACATTGAGCAGCATGTGCCCGAGATCAAGACGCCGCTGGACGTCAAGCAGGTAGGGGCAGGCACATTTTACACACACACACGTGCTCAACAGTCACACACAAACAACAACACTTTGCTCCTTTTCGCCATCACTCCCTCCCCGTTTTTCCCTGTATCCTCCTGGCCACCCGCTCGTACTTTTTTTTTTCTCAAAAAAAAACCCATGCTAAACATGACTCCCTCCTGATTTCCAGTTCGGCTTCGGCCAGTCCAACCCAACATACCAGCTCACCTCCCCGGACGGCCAGCGCTACGTGATGCGCAAGAAGCCGCCGGGGAAGCTCATCTCAAAGGCCGCCCACAAGGTCGAGCGCGAGTACCGCATCATCCACGCGCTCGAGCACACGGACGTGCCCGTGCCCAAGGCCTACTGCCTGTGCGAGGACGACTCGGTGGTGGGGACGCCCTTCTACATCATGGAGTTCCTGGACGGCCGCATCATCGAGGACCCGGCCATGCCCGGGCTGTCCGCGCGCGAGCGCACCGCCCTGTGGAAGGCCGCCATCGAGACCCTCGCCAGGTTCCACCGCGTCGACTTCCGCGCCGTCGGGCTCGAGGCCTACGGCAAACCCCAAGGGTTCTACAACCGCCAGCTCGCCACGTGGCGCACCATTTGCGCCGCCCAGGCCGCCGCAAAGGACACCGACACGGGCAAGCCCGTCGGCGACCTGCCGCACTTTGACGAGCTGCTGGCCTTCTTTGCCGACCCGGCCCGCCAGCCCCGCGACAAGGGCACGCTGATCCACGGCGACTACAAGATTGACAATGTCGTCTTCCACAAGACGGAGCCCCGCGTCATCGGCATCCTCGACTGGGAAATGTCCACCGTCGGCCACCCACTCAGCGACATTGCCAACATCATGGGGCCCTTCTACAACGCAAAGATGAGAGCCATGTACTCGTCCTCCCCGGCCTTCCTCGAGGGCGCAACCCCGGGCCTGCCTGACCCGGACACCATCATGAGGTGGTATGCCGACGTCGCCGGCTGGGATCCGAAACCCGAGATGAACTGGGCCCTCGCCTTTAGCACCTTCCGCCTCGGCGCCATCTGCCAGGGCATCGCCGCCCGCGTGGCCACCAGGCAGGCCAGCAGCGAGAGCGCCGTCAAGCACGCCTCGTCCATGGGACCCTTGTCTGAGTACGCATGGCAGCTTGTCCAGGACGAGCTGGACACAAAAGGAGGCGCCGCCAAGGCAAGATTATAGACAAATGGGCATATCTCAAGTTTTGAATGGCTCGAGCCAACTCTGCCAAAGTCTTCGTCGATATCATCTTGGCGCATCTCAATTATATATGACTATGGTCAATGCTGTGCTGTGAGAGCAAAATACCGCAACGACGTGACTTATCACACAGTTTTCAAAAGACTCGCTCGAGGTTAGAGCTATGACACCTATAAGCTCGCCGCTCTCAGTGTAACTGCAGAAAACGTGACCCTCGTCGTATCATTGCTATGGCATCTTGGCATGAAAACACTGTATAAATATGTTTGTCGCGCTACGAAATTATACTACGATTCCCGGAGGACCGTCCGAAGGGCCAGACCTGACTGGGAGATCCAGGGCTTTCCCAGTAGAATGCTTGTTGCGTATGAGTTGTCGCGACCACGCTCGGAAAGAATGAAAGCAAGAAAAAGAGAATGACCACAAAACAAGATAACTTGCAGCTCTGGTCGCACCTCGAGAGTGCCTAAATGTCACGACGCAGTACCATGAAAGATGAAACAAGACAAACCCGCCCTTGTCCAATGATGTTGCCTCTGAAATCAAGAGTGCACGGTGAGGAGAAGTACTCGGTACAAGCACGCTGAAATCGAATAGCAGCTGTCGTGTCGATTGCTGAGTTGCTGCAAAAACGCCGTAGACGATGGTGAAATCAAGTCGAGCCCTCTGCACCGCAGAGGGCTCATATCCACCCGCAAAAGACCCACAGGTTGGAAGCCAGAAATCTCAATACCGCCCAGCTAGGGCTTCTCACAACGATAACAGAGGCCTGCCGCTCACGAGCGACCTTTAATTTTGCCCATTCATGCTCATCTCCGGCCCGGAAATTGTGGGTGACAAAGGCGTGACGGAAGCGGTCGAGCTATGTAAGGGTCCAGTTCGAGGGGCTGAGCCATCGCGCAAGGTCGACGGCATGCCCATGGTCGTGACTGGAGGAGAGTAGTCGGTCGTGCTGGCCGTGACTGGTCGCAGCAAGTGCTCAAGTAGGTAGGGGGCGTGTTCCACGCCCGGCCCGCTCAGTGTGTGGTTCAAAGTTGGGAGACTCCCTTGGTGGCGATGGGATTGTCCATGGAAATGGAGCCGATTTGAGGCGTGGCTTTGCTGCTGAAACCGGCCAGTAAGGGTCAGCATCCAGTTTACTCATCATAGTCGGTCCATATGGCCACTTACCGTGGCATGAGGTGCGATGTTGACCAGCCCCGCGCTGTAGGATGATGGGCGGCCAATTGGCGGTGACCCACGAAGACCACCGTGCCTGGCTCGTGTCCTACGACGGGACTCGTACACGTCGGTTGGAGGCGATCGTGGGCGGCTGTTCCACGCTGAGGATCGGTAGTTGTCTGCCCGCCGCACAAATGAATCAGACGGCCCGAGAAAGCTGTCACCAGCGGGTGCTCTGCATGGGGTATGGTCAGCGTGTCACAGTTCGATCACGATTGGCGCTAGACTCGGTGCTTACCCAGGGCGGTATCGAAGTAAGGCCTGCAGTGAACCACCAGCTGTGTCTTGCAAGGGGTTGCGCGCACGGAGATGTTGTGCTCGAAGAAACTGTGTCATATTTTGGCGGTTGCCGTAGTGGAACTGTGGTTGCGAGGGCACTTTGTCCCTGCAGTACGGGCACGTGTCGTTCTCCTCGAACCATTTCTTGATGCAATGGTCTCCGAATATGTGCTTGCATTTGGGTAACCTCAACGGCACCTCGCTGATTCCCTCCGGTGTTTGCACGCCGTAATCGTTGTAGCAAATGACGCACGCTGGCATTTGTCAGTCGAAGCCTCCTGAGGATAAAGGTGACAAGCTTACTTCTCTCGTTATCAGGCAGATCAGGAATGTTGACACGCTCCAGTGCCGCCAGGGCCTTCCCAGAAGCAACGCGCCGGGAGGATAGAGCACCCCTCATGATCTGTTGTGCGCGTATGCGCTCTTCTTCCGAAGCGTGCAGATTTGGCATGCTTTCCAGCATGAGCAGAGCGTTCACGTCTGACTCGAATGGATCTAAATCTGCCTCTTCCTCGCTAGATGGCTCAGAGAGATCGGCGTTCAAGCGACTTTGAGCATGCCGTGCTCGAGCCGCCGAGTATGCTGAGGTTGGAGGATACCAGGTGCGTGGAGGCATCGCTGATCGAGGACTTCCAGAGAGACCTGAGTCTGGGTCGAGACTTGACGGCGGAGAGCCAGATCCTAATGCAAGAGGGGTCAGCAAACTCGGCGGCTCTTCAAGATTCGAAATGCAGTGCTGAAGCTACCTAGTCCTGTTTCAAAAGATCCACCTGTCCCGTTAGAGCGAGCTCTTGCGAGATTGCGTGAAGAAGGGGGCGAGGACGGATTCAGAGGCGGTGTCCTATTGGACCTACAAGCTGTATTAGATATATGTGGATTCATGAACAGGACCTTGGCGGATTCACATACGCTGGCGTCCTCTCGCCTGTTTCCATGGACGTAAAAATTGGGTTGAGATGTGCCGACGGGTCAGATGAACCCCCGGATAGCGGACGACTACGACTTCTTGGGGAAGTCTCGAACCCGCCGATAGACGGCAGGTACATGCCAGAGTATCGGTCCTGGAAGAAGGACATGGAGGCTGGGACATAATCGTCCGCGTTGCCCAGCAGACTTCCTCCCCCACCGGGTGCGTGCTGAAACGTCGGACGGTGACTGCTGGGACCCGCGAGCATCGAAGGCGGATCGTTCAGAGAACCTTGAAACCGAGGATGTGGAGGGAAGGGCTGCTGGTGCGGATTGTATTGAGGATGGATATAGGGTCCTGCCAGCCACGTTCCATAGTGGCCATGGTGGACTGGATCATAGGCGACGGCATGGTGTGGGCTCGGGTTGGCCGCACTCGACTGAGCATCATGACTGGTGGCAGCAGCCCGAAGAGCCGGACATCGCGAGCGTGGGATGTCCTGGTTTAGTGGTGGCGCAGCTGGGCGGGTTGGCGACCCTCGACTAGAGTGCATGACGAACTCCGTCGCCGCTGGATTCATGGTTGCAGGATTCATAGTCTGCGCGCTGTGCGGTTCGCTAAGAAATCGGCACGGGATGCTGCTCGTTCTCGATTCACCAGACGTTCTGCCGCCGGACAATGGTGGTTCGATATGGTCCAAAAGTTGAGTCCTAAGCCCGCAAAGACCCTCCGATATACTAATCTCCGTATGCTCTGACTACTAGCCACGGAGAAGCATCGGAGGACGACTAGGGAAGTTTTCCAGAGAGGTAGGTAATGTCCAGGTGAAGTATGCGTCTGGCAATAAAGACTAGTCGCTGTGGCGTTGATATGAGCGGTAAGCAGAGAGTGCTGATTGAGAGCTTAGCATAGCAATCGTGCGACAGTGTCAATGCGTCCGGAACAAGCCCTCTCGAGACACCGGTGCGCTGGGTAGAGAATCCGGGATAAGTTACAAGGAAATCGAGCCGGCCAGATGGTCAAATGGTCACGCGGACAGGTGCGAAATGGTTGGTCGAGGTGGGAGGGTCAACAGTCCGCCTTGGTGCTTCAAGTCCTGGTCGGTTTCGTCGCCTAGCGCTCGAAAATCTGGCAGGCAGCGGAGTGGCGATGACAACCACGTGAGATTGTGACCAAGTGGACTTTGGGCTGGCGCTGAGGCTGCTTTTGCCCGGGGCATCCGCTTGCTGCGTCCTGCGGAGCTCTTATGCAATGGGCGAGCGGGGGAAAGAAGGCAGGCTTCTTCAAGTCTGGCTGTTCCAGGGTCGTCAATCAAGGCTGATTTGCTCCAGCGAACAAAAGCATGTATGGCAGCAGCTCTCCTGGGTGCGAAACGCGGCCAGGCATACAAATAAAATACGAACGGAGAAGGTTGCCTGTGGGAGAACAATGTCGCTGTGTAAAAGCTGGTGCCAACCCTATGGAAGCAAAGGTGGTGCCCCAGCGACGGCAACGACGGCGGCGAGTGGTTGGGTCAGGTGAAGCTCCGCTGAGTTAGCGGATGTCATGAAGTACGAGAGATGCCGTAAGCCTTAGGTGATGTGTGAGTGGCAGGCCAGCATGCCGAAGCGGGCGGAGTGAAGCACGGCGAGGTGGCGGGAGAGCTGGATAGAGGACTGCTCCAGGACGAATGGATAGGGTTGGTGTTTGATCGAGTAGAGCACTGGGCGAGGTTGGTCTTCGCGGCTGCAATGGCCACTCTGGACGCAGGCGACAATGAGGAGCAAAGGGAAAGAGCAGCTGGGCATGAGGCGTAGCAGGATAAGTCACAGCAGGAGGAAGAGGGGAAGGGCGAAGGAGCTCTGGGACGGACGGACAGACAGACAATCAGACAGTCAGCGACGCAGCACGAGCCAGACGAAACAGACACCAGGTTTGGAGAGGAGGACGGCGAGACGCAGGCCGGCAGGTGGTGCACCTGCTGCGCGCTCCATGCTCGAGCGGCGGCGGGTGATACCAGCCAGACAGCCAAAACCGGAGCATCAGGCCGCTGCCCAAGATGGGCCGGCAGCATGATTGTGGACTGGCCGGGGCATGACAAGGCATCGCACGCACCTAGCGCAGGCGAGGCCGTGGCTCGAGTGCAGGAGCATGACTCTGGCGCCTGGCTAGCTAGCTGCCTGCGCAGCTGCTGGCCGATGGAGTGAGGGGTGCGAGAGCCCGGCTGGGCGGGCGTGTGCGGTTCCAAGGTTGCGACTACGCGAGGCAAGGCAACGCAAAAGGCAAAGGCGATGCGAAGACAGGACAGGCTCTAGCATAGCCCAGCATGGCGTCACAGGAGGTCGCAGGGAAGGCACAGTAGGGTGTGTGCGTGTGCGTGTGTGTGTGTCTGGCCGCTTGGTCCTGGCCATATCAGAGCACGCCCAGCCGTCGGGCAACTCGGGGCGGACAACAATATCAACATGGATGGACTCGACTGACTGCTGTCGCAGGGTTGGTTGACTAACGCTGCGAACAGGGGCACAACCAGTCGTGAGGGCTCGTCGGGGCTGGCGCCAACGAGCGGGGAGCCATGATCAAGAAGGACGGGAGCTCGTGCGGAGCAGCTTCAAACCATCATCGCCCACGAGCACACTCCGTAGGTGCATCACAAGGCACTACTCCACCGCGATGTGGGCTCTGGCGGACTCTCAGGCATGTTCGTTGGTCCGAGAGCCGTGGCGGCAGACTTGCTGGGTCGGAGAGGCTTCCAGGGATCACGACGGCCTGGGGCCAGGCAAGCCCTGTCCAGGATGGGATGGATGCGATGGCCAAGTGATGAATGAGACTTGTCTGGGTGCATTACGGACGGCGACACAGACGGCACGGCCATCACCATCCCGTCACCGCAAGGCTCCTGTCTCGCCAAAGCCATCCGTGCAGGGTCCTGCGGCAGGGAGCCACGAATCGTACTCTTGTTCACCCAGTGTCCCACGTCAGCCGTGGACGTGTACGTATGGCGTCCGCCGCGAGCCCAAACGCATCGGCTCTGAGACTGCTTCGCTTGCGCCCGCCGCCGTCGACTTGCAGACGGGGCTCGGATTGCTTGCTAGCTTGTTTGTCTAAGCTGCGGCCGGCCTCCAAGGGGGTGTGGCACAAGGCGTGCTGGGAAATCTAAAATGTGATCAGGCGCATGCTGGCACAGCACACCTGGCGAGGGGCTTTCCGAGGTTGGTGCAAGGCGCGTATAAACGCCGTCTACGGAACAGGTTGCGAGACCAAGGCTGACTGACCTTTTGCATTGGCAGTCGGAAGTGCCACCACGGTCCCGTCTCGTCCGCTCTGGACCATAGCGGGGGGGCCTTTCCGTCCTCTCCACTCCTCGCCTCCTGGCCACAGCCTGATGCTCCTGCTCTGGTGCTAGGCGAAGCCTGTCAAGATTTGCAACAAGACACGGCCGACAGTATCACCGTTGGTGTCGAATCCGGGCGAAGACAGGGTGACGGCAGCAGCACGACGCCATGTCGGCAACAGATTGACTGCGGGCCTGCTTGCTGTCTGCATTGCGTGTTTGTGTGTTGCACCGGCATGCGAGTTCCACCAGCAGCGTGCCATTTGGCCCAGTCTCACTCATGACCGTCGCCACCACGGTGGATGGGCAAGGCACGGTGATGATTGATTCGTTATGGCAGCCAAAGGTCGGTGGGAGGTGTGTTTTTTTTTTTTTTTTTTTGGCTGTGCATACGAGTCCAGCATAGGAGCGTGCGGCACGGTGTAAGCGGCAGCCACGACGGTGTGCACTCGCCAGGCGAGTGCGAACGAGGCCGGAGCGAATGCCCGAGGTCGCCGCAAGTTTGCGTCGAGTGATGATCAGCTGGGCAAGCAGACCCAGATGTGAAGTAGTCGTCCCCTCGCCTGGGCTTCTTCGGCCAAAGCGCTTTGGAGAGCTCGCAGATGGACGGACGGTCAAGCTCGATTGGTGCCTTTGACGTCAACGCTAGCGAGCTGGACGGGCTTCATGGCTGGTAGCACAGAGACATTTCCAGCCATGGCGGCCGATCCCCGGCACGACGGCCTAGCAGTGGCCAGGATTGCACATCTGGCTGTGAAACTGGAAAGCCAGGGAGGCCTGAGTCAACCCGATACAGACATGCATCCATGGAAGTTGTTCGCTCGCGGTCGCACCTGCCCGCTTAACTGGCGAGGCTCCTGCGCCCGCTCCCGCTCCCTGCCCACTTGCTGTTCAGTTCAAAGCACCCCGACGCAATGATGAGGTCGCGTCCCTTCGGGCCAGAACCATGAGCACGCAACAGCAACAGCAGCTACAAACCCGGCATCGGAAGGGCAGAGCAATTGGCCAGTTCTCTTTCGGGCCAGTCCCTTGCAAGACGAAAGGCGAGCGAGCACGAGCTGACCGCCAGACGTGGCTCTCCCACGCAGCAGTGATCCCTGGAGGTACCATCATCGTCCACGTGGATAGGCGGCGCCGTCGTGCCCAGCTCCACACGGCGGGATCAGCAGGCGGTGGCATCGTCATGGCTGCGATTCGTGGTCAAAAAAGTCCCACCTCTCTCCCACTGATAAGGCCTCCTCGTGCCTCAGCCCAGCCAAAAGTCGACATCCCCGCCCGCTCGCTCGGCAGCCAAGACACGCTACGTCGTCACCTGGCGTCGTGGATATAGGCTTGCCAGACATTCAGAAGTCAAAGCTGGATTTGATCCGTTCAGACTTTGAATATCGCAAAGGTTGATTGCCGGAAATGGGCGGAGCAATGGCCACGATTGCAGACCGCTGGGGACGAGGGTCTGCTTCGGCAACCCCCACTACAGTTCTATGTAGCTCTCGGTGACGGCCCCTCGAGCTCAGAGTATCCCGAGGTGTACATCCCACTGCCCTCAATAGCCAACCAGGCCCTGCAGCACACCACCCTAGAATCGGTGTTGTGCATACAGTGAGTGGGCAGTCTGTGGTCGGCAACCTCTACTATAGTACTTCGCCGACTCCAAAGCAAAGATCTGCATCAGTTTTTCATCTGTCTGCGCATGCCCCTCGTTCTAACTGGGAAGTCCATTTTTCGGTGCAAGACGTGCATGTCGTAGGCTCTTTCCTTCGAGTTTTCCTTGGTTGGCGACAAGTATTGCCCTCTGATTGCGCTGATTCGCTCGTTGTGTATGATCTTCTCAGGGGTACCCTGGCGCAAGCCTGAGCTTTGGCAGTTCTTCACGGTTTACCGTGGGTTCCTAGGTGATTGGTACCAATATGGGCATCATAGATTGTGCTGGTCGCCTGCCTGAGGCATTAGTCAATATCTGCCAGGCAGGTATCATGTCGGGGCTGTCCTTCTTGGAACAAAAAACATGTAGCATTGTCGGAATCTCTCGACAGCGGAATGTCTCTCTCGTCAGCCATACGCGGTTTCATTATCACTATGCAATGGGCCGTGCTCAAAGAACAACTCGGAAGGCTCCGCTGCTCATTGGACCACGCCTCGCCAAAAATCCCACACTGTTCAACTGTACTGACAGTACATCCACGTTTGAGTGCCCATGCCGCCTCGTCACACTATGACTACTTTCCAGCGGTTCTGCTTGCTGCGTGGGGCAACTCACTTTGTTCAGCTTCCGAGGTCACCAACCAGGTTTCGTTTCACGTTGAATGGATTCTGGTCAATGGGCCAGGCGCCGATCTTTACACGAGCTGCGAGTTGGACAGTGTCCACGAACATAGGCACAGAGTCAATAGACCAGTTGTTGGGTTGTGCCGCGTGTCACCAATTAGTGACGTTTAGAAAGCTCCCCGCTCGTGTGCCGCAGGCCAAGTCCTGAGTGAGTAAAGTATGCAAGATTGCATTGCCTCGGCACAAAGAACCTAGCAGCTGGTTCCTGGGGGGAAAGCTCAACCGGTTTTGTTTCTTGATGTTCCACACAAGTGTGGCGTCTGCGTGTGCAGGTGTGCCCAGAAATCCAGAGTAGTCCGTCTCCAGCAGCAAGCCGCTGTCTTCAGCCACGTAGTGATGTGTGTTGTGAGAATTCTGACACGCACCGGGTCTACTTCTTCGTTACCATCTGGTCAGAAGATGCAGCATGCACATGCCGCCACTTCCAATACAGTCCCCTTGCACGGTGTACTCTTGCATGGAAAGATGAATATCAACGACACCGCTATCACGAAGGGAATAGTCGACGGAGAGTACAGACACCCACAACCGCGACCATAATTTCAAATTACCCTAGAATGGCTATCCTTTTTCATACTGCTTTCCTACATTGGTGATTGTCTGTGTGGTATATGCCGCGCATGAGTGAAGGGCACGATCAGATCCTCGTCTCCACGCTATATCTAGTACATGGAAGGATGCTCTCAGCACACGAGGTGATCTAACATAAACACTTGCTTGATCCGGAACAGGATTGAAATCGCCCAGAGCGCGCGCTGCCTGCCTTGCCATGACTGCGTACGCTATGCGTTACCTAGAGCAACAAAACTGGCCTGCCGTCGCCACACAGACTCCGAATAAGCGATCTGTTGCAATAAGGCTGGCGATGATGATGATGATGGTGGCAGCAATTGCAACATCGACAATCGACAATCGATTTGCCTTTTCAAGGACGATGGAATGCGCTTGCGTGTCTGCAAAACGCAAAATGCAGAAACCAATCTACCTACCACGCTCTGACAGACGGCAACAAATCCTCGAGACGCCACGTGAACTGTTGTTTCTACTACAAGCGTGCAACCAGCACGTCGTGCCGCGCGAAGTCGCCTCTCCAGAATTGAGCTATGTATCTCCAGCTTTTGACATAGGTACATGCCAACGCCGGCTGCCTGTTTTCTACTCCACGTACTGTCCTGCTTCTCTTCCTCTCGTGCAACGTATGCAAGGAAACCAAAACAGCGATTCACCAGGCTGTCGGGCAAGCTCACTTCTTGATGAATTGGAGCACAGAAAAACGAATATTGAATGGCGTACATTTCACGCCGCGGTCGCCGTCAGAGTCTAGGGCTTGTTGAGGCTGGAGAAAGGAAATAACGGAATGGGGAGGCAGTCCTGAGACCCTGCACAGAAGCATGTATTGAGACGCACGCTTGGAAGACGACAGGATAGGTACCCTTCAGAAATATATCCAGTCACGTTCATATAGTTACGAGTCCCCTTCCGCAGTTGTATCGCGTTGAAAAATGCACGCAGGAATTGACAGTACTGGCTGATAGAAGTGTCGAGGTTAAGATGCTAGCATTATTGAATAGTTCCCGAGTGAACTGAGCGATGTCATCGTCGCCCAATATGTCTCTCTTACACTTGTCTCTAGCAAGATTATGGCATAGCTGGCCCATCACTTCTTCACCAGCTTGTACTTGCCGCCCACGAGCTCGAGTTCGCCGTCCGCAACCTTCTCCGCCAAAAACTCTTGCAGCTCCTCGTTGCTCCAAGGAAAGCCGTCCGCGATGAGCATCTTCATCATCATGGCGATCTGGCCCAGCGGCATTACAGCGCTTGAGTTGGTCAACATACCCACGATGAACTGCCAGTACACCTGCCGCTGCTGCTTTTCCTTCTCGCTCATGCCGGCCGTCTTGGCAGGCTTGCGGGGTGACGCAGACGCCGCAGCAGCATGCGCCGTTGACAACTCGCTGCCCTCTTGTTGTTGCTGCTGCTCCTGGGCGTCGGGTAGCTGCTCAATTACTGTGTACTGATCGCCAACCTTGGCGAGGACCTGCTGACGCTGCCAGAACTCGAGCGCCGCAGTGAGCAAGTCTTCGTCCATTTCCAGCCTCATCCACAGATCATCAAATGACCAACTAGCCTGGCCCTCGTCGCTGAAGGCATGGATCACCACAGCCTCGTATGTATGGACAACTTTACGGATTGTGCGATCCTCAAGCTCGAGCTCAACCGTGGCCTGCCCTAGGTGATTCAGCCACTTCACTTTCCGAGAAGGCTTAAGGTGTGAGAAGATATCCTCGTATGTCTTCTGCATGTTCAACACCCGCGACGGTAGTGCAAATCGTTCCTCGCCCATGTCCGGCCAGAACAGCCGCGAGAGAATTCTCGCGCGTATGGACCAGTCGTGTGCGACCCGCGCGGACTGGCTCTGGGCAGCCTTTTGAATAACGGCGTTCAGTCGTCTGGAATCTTGTATGTCTTTGATCATGACATCGCAGGCCTGCAAGGAAGGCTCGCCAAACCGTTTCTTCAACAGCTCGAGCACTTCAACCTCTTGCTCAAATCCGGTTTGGTCCGATAGCAGCCGTTGGCCGATAATGGTCTGGAACTCCTTGATGAAGACTTCGGGTGATCCGACTGCTCCGATAAGTGTCCCGATCACATCTTCGGATCTGCGCCGTTTGTAATTGAGGCCAGCGTCCACAGGGGGCGGGACCCAGTTCAAGTCATCCCACTCCTCGTCTTGACGTTCTGACTGATACTGACTGGGGTCGTGCAGAAGCTCAACAAGCTCCACAAGCTTGTTTTGCCGTGTCTCCTCGTCAAGTTCCCTTGGGTTCGAGAGAAGCCCAGTCACAATGATGCGGACAGTATCTTCTCGCGTGCATAAGTACAGTTGCAAAGGGTAGGCAACCCGATCCAAAAGAACTCGTGAGTGGTCGAGCTTGTGAAACGCTCTGATCATGGCGATGTATGTCCGCAAAATTTCTAGAGTTGATCGACCTGGGTGCAGCAAGCGTTGTTCGAGAGCGCCCGAGAAGGCCTGAGTGAGCTGCAATCGCCTCCCGGGTGTCGTCACGGAGAACCGGAGGTCCTCAATACCGCCGCTGCTCTCCGGCCAGTTGAGAATCATGTCGAACAGCTCTTGGATGCGTAGCGCAGCGAGTCGCCCGACGGCAATGTCTTTCCACTTCTCTACTTCTGTCCATGACACGTGAATGGAGTCCAATTTACTTGTGACTTCCACGGCAAGTCTCGAATACTCATTCTCAATCCAGTCTGCAAGTTTGCTTATGCTTGCCGGCGGAAGTAGGCTCTGAAATGATGGTCTCGGCACCATGTCAACGTCGACCTCGGCACACCACTTGCCGGCAAACGACTCGTGCACATAGATAACCATCATATCATTGAGCAGCTCCGCGAACACGGTCTGAAAGCGTTCGCCTGCCAAGCCCACTTGGCACAGCGAGTCAATGAGCTGATGTATCTGTACCCGAGAGCGAGCCGGGTCTGGACCTTTTGAACCTTGTAAACCTTGTGATCTTGTTTTCAAACCAAGAACCACCCTCATCAACTGGCTAAGTACCGTCTTCAAGGCAGCGAGGAGAGAGCTGGACATGGAATTGCCAACAATGGCATGCAGATCGCCATTGAACTTGCGAAGCGCCCGGTCGGCAGCATCCGGGTGCAGACCCCTTGCTACCAACGTCAAACCATAGAGATATTGCCGCTGCGCAGCTTCCAGGGTTCTGATGCTGCCGAGCAGGACCTGTGTCTGATCTGTGTAGCCATTGCAGACTTCCAAGAGAGGCAAGACATGGTTCACATAATGGTGGCGAACCTGCTGGGTGTGCCAGTCAATGATGTTCTCTGTAGAGTTGGCAAGCGGCAGTCGCGTGGCTGGCTGTAGAACGTCCTGGAGGGCGTCCTCGAAACCGCCATCACCATCAATGTCCTGAGAAGCCGCTGGGATTGTGCCGAACGAGTCCTCGGCTGTGACTGAGGGTGGAAGGGCAATGCATGAGGTGACACGATGCCAAGACCTGTCGTACCGTGTCTGATGGTGGGCGTGAGGATTCTCCGGTGATGTGGGTGGTAGGCCTTGCTGCTGTTGCTGTGGGAGGCGACTGCGAGAAGGGGTCTGGACCTCAGCAGCTGGCCCGGTCTCCTGGCTGTTCCATGCCGAGCTCTGTGGTGGCAGCATCCCAAAGGATTGACCCTGAGCGAGAGCCGCGACAGCAGGCGTCGAGTGGGGGGTAGGCTGAGAGATGATTTCGGCCGGGAACACTGCCTGAATGGCACGGCGTTGCCGGCTGTTCCATCTTGGCCGCACCTGTGCCGATCCAGCTGTGCTCATCATCATCGTCGCGATGGCCGAGTCGGCGTCTTCTCTTCACGCTACCATGGCGGCCTTGCCCCGTTGTCTCCTGCGAGGCAAGATACAGGACAGGCCCAATGTGCTGCAACACGTCTCGTGGCTGTCCAAATGCACGGAGCTAGTGGCGATCGCTTGTCGTTGTTGTTATGGTGCTATCACGCGCCTTGTCGTTCAAGGCTCGTTCGTTTGTGGTGGGGCGCCCACTAGCAATCGACAATCGAGTGGACGAGCGTGTCTCCAAGCCTACACGCGTGCTTAGGTCATCCAGGCTGGAGGAGCATGCCAAGCGCCCCACCCACATCGTCAACCAGGCTGAGCACCCTCCATCCTGCATCACATCCCCGACATTCATGGATCTTCTTAGCCATATTTGAAAGTCACCGGGCCAGCGACTTGACATGGCTGCCCCTGTTGCAGTGATATCAACACGGTACCTCGGAGGTACATTACGGCAGACCACTGGTTTCGACTTGCACGCATGAGGCCAACGCTCGTCTGACCATACGTGCGCCATCCCAGCACAGCAAGCGACCGTCAGTCAGTCACATCTACTGCTGCTTGCTGTTTGGCCATCGCTTTGTTGCCGGCCGTCGCAGCAGAAGGTGAACGGCCTCGGTATCCCCCATCCTCGTGCCTGACCTAAGGTGAATGTCGGGCATCGGATCTGGACGCCCGCACAGATCTCAACCCCTGCCGCCACGCATTCGAACAGAGCCGTGCCAGCAATATGTGAGCAGACCGCTTCCATAATTGCAAGGCACCCTGGACACTATCGCTTAACTGGCGCTACAGAGCCAATCATGACCCAATGCCTGAGACGCGGCATCATGAGCTTGACTGGCAAGCAACCTTGGAAGACCGCTTTCTTGCCAGGACGAAACCCCTCCTGCTAGCGCGCCTGCTTGTAGCATCACAAGGTTGCATACAGCACCACCTCGTAGCTTGGCACCGTAACACTTGCTCGCGCAAACCGTAATACCCCACGTCTTTGACTGTTGATACGCCCTCAAGCAAGCAATACTCCCAAGTCGGCAGCTGACGCCTCCGAAGAGCGTGGGATGAAGCCATTCACAACGAGCCCACTTGTGGCCGGACAGCAGTCAGCCCCAGCGATAGGCTCTTGACCGGTCTTTGAGCTTTGGACAGCGTGTTGCGCACTTGCAGACACTGCTAAGCGACCATGTGCCACGTAGGACTACCCGATGGTCCCTCGATATCACAGACTTGCGACATGGGGTCCCTGATGGGGTCCCTGATGGACGCACTCGACTCTTCCAGCACCAGCCAGCTTAACAGGGCGTCAACACTGCCATATTGGAGCCTCGACCCTGCACGCATCAACATCAGGCTGGTCAGCATGATACCCGGGGAGGCAATCGGCGCGCGGATCAAGTGCAGAGACTCTGCGCAGCGCAACGAGAGGAAAACGGCGGCCCCCTATACCGAACTTCCGATGTCTAGACTCACGACCCTGGACAACTGGTGCATTGCAGGTACCCTCGCTGTGCAGGGTCCTATCCTGAGCCAGCGCCGCCTGGCATTCTCGGCAAGTCAGCTGGCCCGCCGACAAGCTTTCGACTGGCACCTCGCCTGCCCCGAGCACCTTCCTCTTTGTATGAGAAGGGCCGATGTACATCAGCAGGGTTTGCTGGAATTCAAACCCTCCGCCTCCGGTCCTCTCGAATCCTGGGTACGCGGTTTCACGTTCGATAGAGAACACGGAGAGGACGTCCGTCTGATGGCCGCAGCATTGCCCACTGTGTGCCCTGGAACAAGTTCTGGACCTTGCCGTGCTGGAATTGCCCAAATATCATCGACCCACTGAGGGTGTCTGAATCCCTGTTATCTGTTGCCTTGCGGACGGGTCACGCCGCCTTTTGCCACCAAAATCTGCGCACGGTCATCAGGGAACGACATTTGAAGGCTCTAAGGGTTGAGGCCGGATATCTCCTGTATGATGGCATGGTGCCTGCCTGTGCAGCTGCATATCCGACTGGTTCGAAGTGCGCATTGCAACGGCTAAGTCAAGTTGACGCTCTTTCAGGGCCAGGGGTCCACAGAGAAAGTTTGCTGCAGAACATGTGGGGAACACCCGGTTCCCGTTGCTCTGTAGTTGGTCTTACGCGATGCTTTCCGACAAGCAGCCTCCTCTCATGCATCGCCAAATCGGGCAGTCTGCCAACACGGCAAGACTTTGGATCAGGCTAGCTGCTGCTCCTCTTTGCAAGGCCTCTTACCCATTAGGCAGTTTTGCCTGCCTCGTCCATCAACAGGTCAGAGATACATGCACTTCTTGCATGGGCTTGATCTAACTGTTTGCTCCACAGCTATTTTCGCGAGGAAAGAATTCTCGACAATCGCGGAGCCAGCCGTGCGAGCGTGGCCCTGGCTTCCCGCTCTTCGTTAGCCTTCCAGGGAGTCTTGGGGGACCCAAAAGGCTACAAGGATACGTGAGGCGGATAAGCAGCTCAGAATGGCATGTTTAAACGCATCATGAACCACTCCGGACATGGCCACGCTTGCAGGATGGTTTTTAGGGGGGCATTCAACTCTGGTTGGTCTATTGTGGACGGTTCCGTGCATCACTAATCACCACAAATCTTCCAGGGTCAAGCTGCAAGTTCACTGTGTTCAAAGCCACACCTTGACGGACCTGTAAGCGCATAGTGTAACTTTTCTGTCAGCATTCTCGCAGCAATAGTCGTTCCGGGGAGCCAGGTAAGCCCGGATGGGAAACAGCGGGCTTCCCCAGCATGCCAATGAAGCTGACTTTGTCAGCTATGGTTACATGTGGGGTCTCCTTGCGGTCATCCCCATGCATCTGTCACTGCATCAACCAGGCGCTTTCATGGAGCAGAACTTGCAATGACAAGTAGTCAGGTAGGCCCCGTCGTGCTTGTGTTGCGCAAGCCCCACGTGCACCGCAACCTTGTCCTGGCTAATGCCACGCCTCGGTCGCTCAGGATCTTAAGTGCCCCCAAAATCCAGCGGAGCATGTCCTCAGCAAACAAACAGTGGCTTGACGGCCTGCGCTCGAATCGTGCTCGCTGGGTACCTGAATCTGGTCCACAGCGCTCGTCCTCGCTGCCGCTCGCTCGGAGCCGTGCCCATGGCCCGGGTGGATAAGACTTTGGTAGCTCTCCAACACTAGGACAGGGGTAGTGCGCCCATCGTTGGGAGCCCATGCCAGATTAGATCGTATGGGCAGGCAGGCAGCCCATCGCCGTAAGAACAAAAGAGAACATGTTCGTCTCGCAGCTATCATGACCTAGAGACAAGCATTCTGCGCGGGTTGGGTGTCCATTCTGTCATACGATTACAAGCAGTTAACAATGCGTGAATTGCCTGCGGCTAATCAGATGCCGGCATGCAGCACAGGTAAGACCCGCAGGCTGTGGTGAGAAAGTGATAGACCCTTGACCGTCATACAGGCATCCATCTGTGCGATCGCGGCTACTTCCGCTCTCACCAAGATTGGCTGCCGAGCCCGCCGGGTCAGCGATAATGGCAGCCAGGAAAGCTTCAAGAGTTGTGTTCCCACAATCAATCGCGAAGTGCTCACGGTGTTGCGCTGTAACTTGGAATAACATGACACTGGAAAAGGACCAAGCAAGCTCGGACGACCAATGCTAAGGCTCTACCAGTGCCCACCGTCGCTGTCCTGGGCACGCGTCTGGCCTGTGCATGCTTCGGGTCGTATCCAATCGAGTCCTTGAACGCTGGGCAGGGGTCCGGGGCTGGACGGATGTTGCCTAGTACAAGAATGTACACCTGTGCAAAGGGTCCCGGGTCTGTCAGCTGCGGCTAGAGCTGGCACCGCCCTGTTTCCCCAGCTCGAGACAAAGCGCCCATGCAAACCATCACCATCCTACAGCTACGCGCACCCGCTTTGGGATTTCAGGGCCCCCGCATTGGATGAACCTACTCGAGATTGTTGCATCTCCATCATATCGGGAGGTTGAGAGAAAATCGGCATGTGCTGTTGCTACGCACAAGCACCAGGTTTGCATGATTCAATACGACGGAGCGCTAACGCGTTTGATTGGTAGCCTCAATGGTGGAACCGAGTCGAGCGGGTATCGTCAAATCGTGGAGAGTCAAGGCTAAGGTCGTTCTTCACGGTTCGAACAGCCTCGAGGACACCATCTGCAATACTGAAGCACTGGTACCCGGTAGCAAAACAGTGAAGCGGCCCCTGCTGTCATATGTGGGCAAACGACGCAGATTACTGGACTCGACCGCCCTATCGGTGTCTTCAACCCCCGGAATGATATCAACAAGGCCAATCTGTCTGGGAAAAGTTGGTATGAGCGAATGCATTCGAACGGTTCGGCTGAGTCTGGCGGTGATTGGACGGAGAGACAGAACATCTCTGAATGGAGCATAGCCGCCTGAGGGGCAGACCTCGAACCCGCGATGCAGAGGCCGAGGTCCCTGCGCGGCGGTCAGGGGTGGGAAGACCGAAGGGGAGAAGGAGGAGAAGGAGGAGGAGGAGGAGTAGCGTGGTTACAGAAAGAGCATCCTTCACGATGCAGGTAACATGGCATCGGCCAGTCGGGCGTGGCGTTCCTGGCGGTGGCGCCTGCGGTGGCTCGACGACTTCCTGGAATGCCATCCGACAAGTGCATGGGCGGTCGCGATTTCCCAGGATTCCCATCGTGCAACACATCACTCGCAGCACGCCCTGTGCAGCCAGACTTGCCCTTTCACACTCTCTGCCTCACGGCGACAACCCCTCGAGCCCCTCACCGTCCATCCAGGGTCGTTTCTCAGGGTTCTCAGGGCTCTCAGGGCCCGTCTGCCATCGCCAGCGCCGCCAGATAACGTTGAATCCTTCCGCCACCCGCCCGCCTGCAGGGACAGCATCGAAAACCTCCGCCTATCGCTGTGCCATGCTCGGTCTCCAGAAGCTGACACCGGCGCCACCGGTGCCCGCCTCGCCCACGGCAGCAGCGATGCCCACCATCTATGAGGAGGCCGCAGCTTCCGTGATGCGTTCCGGATGTGCAACCAGCATATGCCCTGACCCATCCAAGGCCAACCACGTGGGATCGCAACCTCTGGAGACCGCCGCTCCTGATGCTGCGGCCGCACGGCACACACACGCTCCTACATCCAGCCTGTCTCTCGCCTCACACCGTAGCTGAAGAGAGACCATGAGCCCAGATTGGCGAGTCGGCGGTCTAACCTGATGTCCAGACAGTCCTGAACTTCTGGGCAGACTCAGAGCCTAGCGACAACTCTCGAATCCATACGACGCAATGGCAAGTCAATGCTATTGCACTTGGAGGTAAACCAGGTTGGGGCCAACACTACGAAGTAGTGATTGGCCAGGCCACCTCCTCAATTACGGTTCTCAGCGCGGCGTCGGAACAGCCTGCCATCCCGTGCCCTCCCCTGCTCACTCAGCCCGCCCTCCTTCCAGCCTGCCCAGCGTGGTATCAGTCAGCTCTGTCCTTCCACCAACCACCAGTTTCGGACTCGAGTTCGTTCCCGGCGGTGGGGCTCCAGGCAATACCCAGCAAGATCGGTTCCGCGAGTGGGGGCCCTCGCAACTGAGGCCTAGTTAGTGCCCGCATTCTTCACGATCTGCCTGCCAGCACTGCACATTGAGAACTGCAGCTGCCTTTTCGTTTACCAAGCCAGTGCTGCAGCTGGCAAAAGCGCCAGCTCAAGGCGCACTATTAAGATAGCGTTCACCGGACCTTTTCCATTTCTGGCTACAATCTTGACGGGCATCAAGTGGGGACGCGGTTTTGATGCAGTAGTGCCCATCAGAAGTGGACCCGTGTGGTGGCTACGCCAGGCAAGGGTGACATAATCTGTAGTTGAGAGATGTCCAATCTGGTTGCAATCCGAGAAGGGGGGGGTGGAGCTACACCTTAACCCCGGACAGCCTCGTCGTCCATGGGCGCAACGGTTTCTGTGGCGTTCATCCGCGGCTCCACCGTGGGAAACATCGCCAGGCAGACGAGCACGCCCCGGCAAATGGCTCACTCCACGTACCGTACGATCGTGAGATGCCAAGCGGGAGACAGGAAGTGCCGGAACGGCTCTCATGGTCACTGCCGTGAGATCCAGGCCCGGCCGAGCCAGGTACCTGTGTACCTATCAGACCCTCTAGATCGTGCTGACCACACTCGCAGCAGCCTATTGCGCCAAGGTGAGACGATCTGTGAGATGATCACAAGGCGGGTCTGCCAGACATCTCATCCAGCAGACTCGCTGCAACAGCCGCCGCCACGAACGCGGCCAGACAGCAGGTGAGACCGACTGCAGTGAAACCAAACACGGCTCGTGCTTCTTCCGTGGCTTCACAACAGAAAGAGACTTTGGCGTCAACGCAAGCGTGAGATGTGTAAGCTCATATTTGTCACCTTTTGTCATTTTCCTGTCGCCACTCCACAAGCTGACCACACAGAGGCCCGACCTCCTAGATAACTGTCATACCACGTTCTTCGCCCCTGCCCATGCCATCCCTCCCTGACCCCCCGTAAGAGTGCAGACCATATCCGAATGGTGGCTCACAACATGTTCTCTATTCTACCATGGTGCTTCGGAAGTCAGACAATGTAGACCAAGAAAAAGAACTGCAGCAACGCAACACGATACACGTGGGCAAGCAAGAGTGTGCGTGTACGAAACCTTGCATCCATTGTCCACCCGCTTCCCAAGTAGAAATGTCCCACCACAAAACTCCAGAGGTAATAGCTGAAATCGTTACAACACGGATAAAAAGGAAACAACCCTGACCCCGTCAGAACTCGCCCTCTCCACATGCGGAGAAATGCGGTGCGTTTACGCCAACTTTCAATCGTCGAAAACAACCCAAACCAGTAGTGTGTATAAGTATGAATGATCTCCAGAGAGAACAATAAGTATGTGCAAGATGAAGTATAAATCTGTGGGAGCCGCAGGGAGTGTGGGAAAGACATTGTGCTGATCCGAGCTGCCGCGGCTATCAGGCCGAGTTCTTTCGCTGCTTGCATTTGTCATGCAAAAGATGTCCATTGCGAGCCTGTGCGTCAAGATTTGTGTCAGCGCAACCAGTCCATTGCCCAAGAATTCCGCGGGTGAGATTCTCCATGCAGAGGTTTTGTGGGGGCGTCCTGTATGCATGGAGCCTTCCCGTATGACGGGATGCGTGTGGGCGGATCCGCGAGAGGGCTATTTGCTTACGGTAGTCCTTGTAAACTCTGCTCCACAATTTGGGCAGGATGACTTGGTGGCCTGGCCAGACTTCTCCCTCTGATGCCTTAACAGGTTGCTGAACGTGGAAAACTGCCTGCCGTTGCATCCGTGCTCCCAGCACTGTGGCTTTGGCCGAGTCTGAACAACTCTCACGTGGCCGGGTTCCGAGACCACATTACCGCCACCGACTGGAGGTAGTGGACCACCAACGTGAAGCATAGACGGGGCCGGATACATGATGCCAGGGTGCTCTTGTAATGGCCGGTACTGTGGAGAGAGCGCGGCGTGGCTGTGTGTGTGAGTATGCGACGGCGGAGGTGGTGGTGAGGCTGACGGGTAGCCAGAGTTGTAACTAATGCCCATGTACTCGTAAGAACTCGTGAACATGGCCGACTGTTGGTCTGAGAGTGGCGGCGACGTGTATGACGGCATGTATGTCGAAACGCCAGGTAATGTTGTAACGGGCTCAGATAGTAGCGACAGTGGCGGCTGCACAGTTGTGTAGATTGGCAGATTATTGGCAGGGTTATATTCGTTCATTGACATTGGCGGTGACTGTGATGCTCGAAAGTCGCTCATGGCTCTGTGCGCCCGTACTGACGTTTTCGAGTCCCTGCGGGCCATGTCTCTTTGCCTCTTTAGTTCCCGCTGCTCTGCCGTCAGTGTTGGATGCGGTGGGCTGGAGGTGATAGATCGAGAGTCGGCAGAGGACGAGCTCAGTCCACCGTCCGAACTTGGGCCCACAGAGCAGAAGTCATTGTTCAGAAAGTCTGCATTGGGGTCTAGACCTATCAAGATTTGTTAGGCCCAATCTTACGCGTACGTTTATACCATGTCCTTTCGAACATACCAGGCCAGGTGTACGAGGACCGCGAGACCCCAAAGTCGACTCTCGAGTCATACGGCAGCGCAGTCATGGCACTATCATGCATTAGCATGCTACTTCTTTCAGTGTTGGAAAGATGGCGCGCCTACCTCATTGTAGAAATGTCCCGAGGATTGTTCGGGACAATAGGACGAAGTGGTTCTTGGAGATACTGGGAGGGTAGATTTGTTGGAGGGCCGTGTGTGTGCGCCGTACCCGTGAACCACGGAGAAGGCGTTGCAGTCTGCGCTTGCTCGCGTGAACGTGGCAGCTCGAGTGGTGGAACTGCACCAGAATGGTCGGGTGATTGCGCTCTTGGTGTTGGTGTCTGACTGTTGCTGTCGGACCAATCCCTCGCAACTGGGCTTGCGGCGTCGCTTCGTGATCTGTAAGGCGATGAGTAACTGGGTCTTGGATATCCATGTGTAGACTGAACATGTTCCATCCTTGGAGCGGGTTGAAAAGCGAGGAGAGAAACGAAGTAAGGAAAGGTGCTGAGCAAGGACATACGATGTGGACAAAGGGCTTTACGTGAGATGTCGAGTTTGTTGCCGTTGGGGGCTGGAGCTTGTTTTAGCTCGGAGGGTGGAAATGTCTTGACGAGGGTAACAAAGAACCAGGTCTGGCGTCGATAGCAAGGAGTAGAGAGAGGACGGAGTGAAACAGAAGCAAGCGGAGTATCCGGTAGAACCTTGTCGAGACAAGCAATTTAGCCACTGCTGGGACGCGGTCGTGGCGAGGCAGGGTCTGCGGACTTATAATAAACTGGTTCGAGGTGGTCTTGCCGAGAGGCCTGAATAAGCAGTGCTGGGTTCCAGAACTCGACGAGGCCGGCGGGAATGCGGTCATCTTAACGACGATCGGCCTCCAATGCCTTATGGCCTCGACCCTAGCTCTGTCTGTGCACTCTGGTTAGGCGAGCGAGGTCAAGACGAGTGGGTACAAGCATCCCAGTCCTCAGCCCCCCGCGAGCGACAGACAATGAGGCACAGCGCACCTTGACTATGCACAGAGAGAGGCCGGCCACATCGGCCGTTGCAAGGCACTGCTGGGGCGGGCTAGCTGTAGCAGGGTTGTCGCCGAGGGCGTCTCCCCATAGGTGTGGGAGCAGCATTAGCCCTGTCATGACCCCTGGCTGAAGAGTGGGCTGTCGTTGACGGGCTATGGAGCAATTTGAGGCAGGATAACGGGGCCCGGCAAGAAAGGACTGGTGCGGCGGGATGGCTTGAAATAGCGGGGGATCAGACGAGGCCTGCGAACCAGGGTGGCTGAGACGACTCGCAGGTACCTCGCGAGTACTCGACCTTGCTCGATGTTGTCCACCCCCCACACGCTGGACTGGACTGCTCTGCCAGCTTTGCGCTGCGCGGGCGTCCGGGCATATTCTCCCGCCCGCAGGGCTTAACTGCGCAGATAGCGCTTCTCGGGGCCCACAGCCAGCACACAAAGATCCCTGCCTGCGTACGGACCACGAGCGCTGCTGTGTGGAAACGTCAATGACAGACCACGGCGACGTGTTGTCCTGAACTGGCGGGCTTTCGTCGCGTCCGGGGCCAAGCCCACGAGAGAGACTGGGTTGGGAGTGCTGATACAGTAAGGCAATGCCACCAGGAATGCTTCAAGCAGCAGCAGCTGCTGCTGTAGCCGCCGGTCGCCCTCCAAATCCAATGCACCCACAGACAGGGAGTGCTCGGTTGACAGCGCTGCGAAGTCGCCGGCAGCGTGCGAACAGGAGCTGCATCGTCTCCCGCATCACGAGGTTGGCAGGTTGCTGGGTCGAGGTGCCCGCGAAGGAAGAGCTTGGGGCGTTCGGCGCCGAGCGTGGTGCAGGCTCCATGTCCGTGCACATCTCTGGCGTCGAGATGCTGCTGAGGCGCGTTTCGAGTTGAAGGCAGCGAGGTGTGGCGATGGCCGAGTGCGCATTCTTTGAGGCAAAGACGAGAGTGTCGAGCTAGCTGTCACTGAGTGCTGTCCCCTCATTGCGGACAAGGAAGGCGCGCTCCAAGCACGCGTACCATGGCAACATCCTGACGAATCGATACCTATGCCCTCTTACAGTGCACCCATTCTGTCCCTACGTGCACACTTAGCCACCATGCTAACATTGCACGACACCTGAACAGCCGGCTTCGCACGACGTCAATCAAAGCATTCCTCCCGCAAGACGACATTCTGACGGCCCAACGTGGTGCCGAATCCACCGCTTACCTGTTTAGGCTCCTCGGACCTCCCGGTCTGGGGTTGGCAAGGTAAAACTACTGTACATCATTCTTCAGCGAGAGAGCCACGGCTGCCTAGGGGAGGCCATGGGCATAATCCCTTACCGAACCCTGTCACTGACAGCCCTCTGCAGTCCTGGTTCAATGCGACCTGAGGCGAGGCGAAGCGAAGCGGACACCACACCTGGACAACCTTTGCCACATCTGCGTCGCCAATCCCCAGCTGACCTAGCCTCGATCCCGTAGCCTACTCGCACCATAACCGGCTACTGGCAAGAAATCTGAGCCTGACTTGATGGCAGAGCGCGTTTGGCTAACCGATACTCAGCGCAATACAAGAATGGCCTTGCCACACAACCATAAAGCGACTCTGCCGCGGTGGCTTGGTTCGAAGAATTGCTGGCGAGCAATGTCGAGTAGAGCACTTCCATGCAGAGAGACCCTCGCGTAAGCACTCTGATTCCGCGGAGGCACGAGCCGTGGGTGGCGCTTCTCCTGCCCCTTCGGAGAAATGATAGCTACAAGCTGTTGGAGGCTTGCCCGTCTTCTCCGGTGCTCCATGCTTCGGTGCCAGGTTGCGGCCTCGATCCACGGAAGATTACCTAAGTCCTGACTATCCTTGCAAGGTTGCACGCAGATCCAAACCCCTGGCCGTTTTATCGCACTAACCTCTCCAGGGGCCTTCATGATGACAGCAGCCAGGGTGCGTGCATCAACAACCTTTTTGGATCAGTTGAGACACCCCGGCTGATTGGTTCGGGTATATCCACCGGTCGTAAGGACGCCTGGCTGGTGGAGACCAACGGTCCCAAGAAGTGGTCGTCGCTCGCAGCCCCATAGCACAACTCGACCGAAGCCATCCCAGGTCAACAAGACTTTTGCGCTCTTGATCAACTGTCGCACACACAGCTCCGTTTCCTGGCAACAGGACCAGAATCACGTTTCGATGTCACCAAAATGTTCGTTTCGCGCTACGGGCAGTTCAAGAATGACCAAGGTACAGCCAGCTAATGCTGAACCGTGCGCTGCTTTTGAGGCCGCGGGCCTCTCTACCTTGCAGAAAGTTCAATGGCCAAGATGATGGCAGCGTCGCTTCGTCACCGACGCTTGGTTGCGGCGCGTGGCAGCATGGTCGCTTCGGCCCATTTGCAACCCTCGCCTTATTCAAGCCACTTAATTGGAGGCGTCTCGGCCGAGTTTGGAGTGATTGTCCAGAAACGGCATGGCTCCGAGCGACCTCGCACAAACAGCTCCAACGCGGGTGCAACTCTGAGTTTGGCAGTCTGGCAAAAGCGCCCTGCCCTTACGGACAACTCTGCTTCGTGTTACAATCTTCGAACCCCGCCGCATCGCTAAGCACGTCAGGCGACCGTTGGCCTGATTGCACTTCGAGTGTGATCGTAAGGATCCGTGCTGCACGAGGAACGACAACTTGTCTGCAGACGCGTTCGTGGAAGCGCAACCCCGCATATGGTCATGCCACATGCTGGTGGCAGAACGTAGCCAGGCGCTTATTTTTAGCAGACAACGATGATCTGCAATCTGAGAGGCGAAGATATCGCGCTGCCGATCAACAAGGTGCTTGCAGCGAGTCTTGTCAGGGCACGCTCTAGGTGAGACCAACAGCCTATCGCCACGACCCGCACATCCACATGCTCGCCAGTACAACAGGTGGGCCACGAGACGGGGCGGGATGAAGACTTGTGGTACAAGACAAGGTATAGGCGTGCTGGATAGAGGAAGCAGTTGCATTACATTTGAACACAATGCCTAAGTAGGCAGGGATGGTTCGCACGATCAGCACCGAGGTTTCGTCTGCCAACACTGGACTGGACGCTGCTGCTTCATGGGGCGGGCGCGGCTGACGCCAGGCAAGGCGCAAGCGTGGGGCGGCGCGGCTGTTGGCGGCTGCGGCCCCTGCATGCGCTGGGCTGATCCCATGCAGAGACGAGCGGACCGGCGCAGACCTCACAGCAGAGTCAGCCCTACGGCGAGCTGCGCGCCTCGTCGGCGGCAGCCTGCCCACAACGCCAATGTGGAGGCTGACACTGAGGCACTGGCCATACATCCACAGGACGAGCCCCTCGGAGAGAACCGCCAGAGGGTGTCTGGCACCTGCTATTGTTACCAAGGACGTACTTACACTATGCAACTGTGCCTGGTCACCAGGTGGAGACTGCGGCTGTGAACGCTTGGCGGGCCCAGGCGACAGTCGTTCGTCCGACACGTCCGACACGTCCGTCCAAGCCTGCAGCATGGCCGCTTCCGACTGGCTCCAGCATGCTCTGAGCGGGCATGGCCTGCAGCCTGACTTGTTGGCAGCGGCGTGACCAGCGCGGCTAGTCTGGTGGCCAAGTCGCAACCCCAGATGCTGTTGTCACGCAAGCGCCGCCACGTTTTTGCGCGGATCCTCAGCCCTGCCGTCGGAACCCAAACCGCGTTGAGCGCTCAAGTGCAATCACAAGTCCAGCAATAGGCACATGCTCGACAAGGGCCATTGTTCTTCAATCGATCCAACGGGCTGAAGGGGCTTGTTTGGGACGGAAGTCGGCTGACACCCGGCCCCGACCCCCCCCGACCCCCACCCCCACCCTTTTCATCAATTGCCATCTCGGCCGCTTTGACGTTCGTCGTGAGAGGTTCGCAGGCCGCCGCAATATACTTGCGACCTTGACCAGCTGTCCAGAAATACTCTGACTGGGTCTTTCAGTACTTGACAGCCTGTCAAGTTACAACCTGCGTGGTCCATTCCGACCACGCCATGTGCACGGTCGGGATAGTGGAGACGATCATGCGGCTTTGGACCATCGGCACTTACTTCTGTAAGCCGGCTGGCTGACTAGACCATGCACATGCCCAGTGGACACCAGGATACCATGCCCAGACTTTCTGTCTGTTCTTGCGATCATCTTTTCTTCTCAGCGACCACATTACTCTAGCGCGAGCACCGAAACGCGATGGGTGGCGACGACGGACAAGAGATTGCCACCCGTCAGACCGTCCTCTTGGCGATCCCGATCCCCTTGGAAGCTTCTTTGTGTCTATTCTTAGGGCCCGCGTTGTCAATAGCGTGGTGGTGCGGGTCTCACGGTTGTTGACCTGCAAACAGACTGCTTGCCATGATGAATCCTCCATCTTTCGAAGCGGACTACTTAGTGTTCCCCCGTCGGCAGGGTGAAACATTTCATATTTGGAGGGGTTGGCGATCACGAGCAAATAACACGGGCACACAGAAAACAGACCATACGAGCTACAAAGTTGAGTGGCGTGGCACAGCGCTTCGACCGCTAAACCTCGCTTGCTGTCGAGCCGTTGGGGGCAGCATTCCCGGGCGACATTATCATGGCGTGGCCAAGTACAAGGACGGGGTTTTACCTCTACACATGAATAAACCTGTGTGTATGTAGTAGCCTGGCGAGTGTGAAATGCCGTTCTATGATACTAGGCTTCCGTCATCCCATGTTGCGCTGAAAAGCCAAACACGCGCCCTTACAGATGGCCCAGTACCTAGTGACTACCTGCAGCCTTGGGCGGCGGCCGCTACCGAGGTAAGCCTTTGGCGTATTCTGGGACAACGAGGCTGTGATAGCAAGCCGAGGCCTACGCGGCATTTGTGGACGGTCAGCGAGGACCACCGACTAAGCAGCAACGCCTGATATAATACTTTGGGGGCCGAACAGGCTTCTCACCGGCAAGATAATCTGTCCCTGGACTTCCGGGGGTACTCATCTTGTCAGGGTTTTATGTGCACACCGTCACCGGACGAACTGACGTCTCTCTGATATTTTCTTTTTCTGAAAACAGTGGTCCAACGCGGCCTTTACTAATAAACATTAACGAAGACGAAGAGAGAACAGTGAAGGAGTGTAACCTGCCACCCACAGTATGAAGTGCCAATGGCTTCACCAAGAAACGGCCTTTCCCCTGTAGCACCTAACGATTAGAACGGAGAGACCTGCTTGCTTATTCGCTAGACTTGCGGCTACTACACACGGCTGACATGGAGTAGACATTGGCTTCAGGCTCGCCCAAGACACCATGCCGCACGTTGCCATGCCTTGCGCTTTAAGATTACAAGGAAACCGTCGTTCTCAAATGCACCCGCCCGGATTCCGCCAATTTTCCCTTTACTCGCAAGTATTGGTAGCAGATGCTGCTTGCCATTGCCTTTGTCATGTTTGGGGGCCGCAGTTTTCATGACATGATGACATGGCACAACATTTGGACACACAACAGGGCATGCATGGCATGGCTGTTTTATCAGATTATGTCAGGCATGACTGACTGCTTCGACACCGCAGGTAGGCACACACCAGCCACCACCCCTTCCCCCAGCCCTGGCTTCTGTGGATTCTTTGTTTTTTCTTTCTCTTTCTCTGCAGCAAGGGCACGGCAGCACAAATGGCCTTGTGTCTGATTACTTACCTGCCCCCCCGGTGGGCGGCAGGCCCCGTTTGATTGAAGAAGGGCTGTGCCGCTGGGACTACTGTACTATCTTGACCATGTACACATAGAGACGGAACTCGGGCCGCTTTGCTGGTTCCGCCATGGGTTTGACTTATCACAGCTTTCCTAACGAAAGGGCGCTCGGGGCGCCCTGTTGCTCAACGGAGGGGTGCTGCCACCTCTACCCGGCCGGCCGCCTAGGGGCCTGGGAGGGCCCGGGGGGGGGGGGCCTTTACGCAGCAGGTAGGGGAAAGGGGACAAGTATGCGAACAAACCCAGGCAGATGCACACGGTGTTGGATTAATTATTTCTCTCTTTTTTTCTTCCCCCGGGGTGGTTCGTCTGGTGTGTGTGTGTGAAGTGGCGTGTAGATTGAAACATCACCACCACGCGCGGGAATGCATGTTTCGCGTGAATGACCCCGACTGCTTGCATCACACTGGCGATCACTAAGAGGGGGGGGGGGGGGCGATTTGCACCCACCTCCCCAGAGAAGGAAGTGGGCACAATGTGCTAGCGTTTCAAGAGTTTCCCGAACCGTCTGTATGTACTATGGTAGCTCGCTCCATGACAGGTCGCCGAACGAGCATGCACGGGTTGGGGGGGGGGGGGGGGGTCGGGGTCCCACCACCGGGATTTGGGAAGGGGGGGGCAGGTTTGCGTGATCTCCCGTCTGGACGATCATCCCGTTGTTGTTGGCCGCCCGCCTCGCTTCGAAAGCTGGGAATTATCAGCTAAGCTAATAGCACAGGGGTGTGTTGTGGTCTTTGTCTTCTGGGGGGGAGGGGACGAGAATAGCAGCAATTGTTCCTGTAATATCAGAAGGGCTGTTTTGATTGATTGATTGCCCGGCAACGCTAGCTAAGCCTCTGGTTGAACTTTATATGGTGCTACATAGTTGTGCCAACCCTGCTGCCCTAGCAAGGCAAAGCACGCCACGATCGGGGGGGCCTGGGTCTCGCGGCTGCAACCCATATGGTATTTCGGCCGAGAGACAGATTGGGGAGAACCACCCAATTCGAGAAATGTTGCAACGTTGGGTATGCGGGTTGGAGAGAGCTTCGTTTAGCGTCAAATGAAGAGCCTTTTCCTTTACCGAGTGGGATACTGGGAGGCCGGGGGTTTAGGGGGGGAGGGGGCGGCCTCGCACCGACGACGACCCCTGGCCCAGGGCAAGATCTCATGGAATGCAGAGAAAGTTGCGGGAGCATCGTCGCTGTGGCGCCTGCACGTGGGGGGGTTTGTCCTGCAGGGCAGGCAGGAGCAACAGAGGACGATCAGGGCAGCTTTTGGCGATGGCTCTTTTTTTGGTTTGTTTCGACCACTGCTGTCCATTATCAATTTCCCCATGCGGCCGCTGCAGCAGCAAAAAGGCTGACCTCCGTCTGGCGGGACGCTGCTTGCGGGACGACTGGCGAGAGATTAGAGTAAATTACGCTCCTCGGGCGAGATGGAGAAGGATTTCCCAAACCAAACGAGGAGCACGAGCTGCCAAGACCCCGAATTAGAAGCAGCGGGCCAATCGAACGGCGGGCCCCTCCAGGGTGGAGCATCGTCCTAACTGGAGAGTAACGGTACAAGTGGGGCGGCCCCGGGGGCGGCCCCGGTGGGGGACCTCCAGGGCTGTTGTGCTAACCTCGGAACCCGCACCTGTCCCGCTGGTGATATCGTCCGGTTCTTTTCTTCTTTACTTTCCATGAAACACTGGCAGGGCTCTATTAATAGCGATGCGCTAAAGTGGCAATGGAGAGGGAACCCGCTTCCGCCGCCACCACCCAAACGGCCGCGCCTGCCAGATGCCCGGGACCGAACGGCCAGGCAGGCAGGCGGGCAGGCAGGCAGGCCCCTTCCAGTGCTAACCACGCCAATCAAGTCGTGGTTGGTCTTCTTGCCGTGGCTGCCATGCTCGCTTGGGCGCGCTTGTCGCCTGCCCCTGTTACCGCGTCACACACACACACACAACTCTCTGGTTCGCCAATGCGCTTGCTTGCTAAACGACGCACGCTGCATTACTAAGTCGAGGCAGCTCTTGGCACACGCTCCCGCCCGGGATGCCCGCCACTGTTGCTGTCGATCTGCCGCCTCCGCGCGCGTGGCCGTCGTCATTGTCGTTATCTATGTCATCGTATGCTTGACGTGTCGCGAGGGTCGATGGCTTGCCGGCAACTCTGCTCTCTCATTTCCTCGTCGCAATCGGGCTTGGCCCTGTTTCTATTTACGCCATCACAGCCCCAGTCATGACAGGCTCTCTTGGAGGCCTTTCTCCAACAGACCAGCCAGGGACCACTTGCCGGTTGACAGGGGGGGCTCCAAGCTACTTCCTGGCGCCAAATGTCTGGCCGGCTCGCCAGCTTTGCCTTGCCGTCAAAGAGAGCCAGTCCTCAGTCGGCCTACGACTCGACTCCCCGTTCCGACATACCTGGTCAAAGCCATCGGGGCAACAAAGACAGTCATCCATCCATCCATTCATGCCAGATACATACCATGTATATCTGGCAGTATACACGGCTCCCCTCCCCTCAATGCATGGGTGCACAGCCTGGCCAGCATGCCATGCCGCAGGGTGGCCAAGGTTCAGACCTTACTTCCCGCCCAGGCAAGTCTTGTCAGCAAGCATGACCACTCTCGCCTGAGGCCCTAGGCTCCTCACTCACCATGGCGAGTAGGTAGCAACGCTGGAGGTGCGGGAGACCCTGGGGCTTGCCGCGAGGTACATGGCAAACCAGGTCATGTCCCTCTCTGAGTATCAAGCCCGAGCGAGCGAGCCAGACCCTCTCTCGGACCTGCTGAGAATATCCTGCTCAAGCCTGCGTAGACTGGCCAATGACACCTTGACGTTCCCGCGTGTGTGCCTGCGGCTTCACGACGACACCGCAAAATGCGGCTCCCCCACTATAAGTTCCACTTCGGTGTAAGATGGAAGAAGCCGGGCAAGGTTGTCGCAGACCTGGCCACAAGGGGACAGACAGTGCAATGCTGAGCGAGAGGACTGTCAGGTGGGTGCCCATAAAATGCGTCTTATGATCGGCCTTGGGCCTGGCCTTGTCGGCCTCGGTGTTGCTAATTGTGAATTTCGGTCCAAAGGTTGATGTGCTCGATGGTGGTCTTTTGGTCGGGCTACTGGTAGTCGCAGGTTGAGTGGCATGAGCACACTAGACATGGCCCATACGGCGTAGCCGACTGTCTTTGCGCCACGGCCAGCTAGAAGACCAACAGTAAATATCGTGGAGATCAGCATCGGGACCCCCGGATCGGCACTGCACACGCCCTACGAAGGCCTATCGCCCAGGTCGACCATGGCATGCCGGTCGATGCCTTTGACCTGTGCAGGGCCCCTTGTGCCCTCACGACGGACCCTCCCCATGTAAGCGTGGAATCCCGAACCATCAGCCCTCAGATCTCGCCTCGCCTCGCCTTGCCTCACAGTTGCTGGGCACTACATCGAGGGTGATGCTGCCTGCGCGGCACTCTCTGGAACGTGGACAGTGTTGGGCCGTGCCGTGACTTGCCACACACTGTCCTTCCCCTACAGACATGGGCACGCTCGCTCCAGCTGCAAGAACTCAGAGGTACTTTGATCACAGCGGTCTGACTCGCTGGTTGACGGGCTGGCATGAGCGCTTGTCCTTGAACTACTTGTTCTCTTCGACGGAGGAAGGCACGATCCACCGTTCGAAATGTCAAGTACATATCAAACGATCATGGCCAGATATCAGTCGGCATTCCAGTGGTGGTCAGTGGAGCCCATGACTCGATCAACAGGTGCCCGCTCCATCTCAGCCTCTGCCTTTTTGCGTGCGATTGGGGACTACAAGATCGCAAAAAGACGAGTCTAGCCGCGCTCAAGGGTCTGGAGTGCCTAGATACCATTCTTGCCGTCTGTCTACACACCCTCCCTCCCCTCCCCCTCACATCCATCCCCGTCCCCTGGTCGCCCTATGTAACAAGCGAGGGACTAATCGCAAAGAGGAATGTAGCTCGAGCAGACCATCCGTGCTGCATATGTGGGTGTCAGTGGACGGGCGGATGTACCTTGGCAGTACCGCATGACATGTCTTGTCCGCTCTTGTCCTTCTGTCTGCCGGATCAGTCAGCGCACAGCTTCGACGGCTGTTCCTGGACCTGAGCCGGACATCCACTCGGCAGACAACATACAGATCTCCATGGGGATACATAGTCAGATCAGGAACTGTGTCCACCTCCGACGAATGCACCAGATCGCCGATCTCTGTTCTGCCGTGCTACTACTTCCTATCCTTCTGTGGACTCCCTGCCTTTTTCTCGTCCCTGTCTTGGCCGCTTCTTGAATCCTCCTCCTGCTCGTTCCCTGCAGGCTGCAAGTGTCCTTACCCTATCGCTCTCGGCCCTTTCTCTGCCATGCGTCACGCTTCCTTGTAGCTCTGGGTACTGCTGCATGCCATGTTCTGCGTCGTCCATGTCCCCTCTCTCCTCTCTCCTCGATCCCCCAATCAACCAGCCATGTCAGATCTTGGATTGAGTTCGTGGCTGACCAGCTATCCAAGGGTCCTGGACCCTCATTGATGAGATAACGGCAGCTTGATCGAGGCGGCAGGATAGACCCCTCTTTTTCGCCTTGCCGACCGGTCGATTTGTCCTGCTCGATCCTCATCGCCAAGAAGAGGCCATGGGCAGTGTGTTCAATGTCGACCGTCCTGAGTTGCACACCCTGGCGTATTGCTTAAAAGCATCGTCCGCTCTTGTCAACGGCTTGCGATAGGATGAAAGAGCGCTGTCTTATGGGTCGCATCACATCTTGTGACACGGGAAAGAGACGAGGATCAGAATGGGTCCTCCTCGAGGACGAGGCCAGACAAGCTATACGAAGACCCAAGCACACAGCGGCAAAGATATTGCAAGACGTTGGCTACACGGAACTTCTGTCATGCGTTTCGTGAAGCAGAAAGGGCGGACAAGCGGCAGCCGAAGTGGTTGGGTTTCGAATAATATGTCACGGGCCGCCCGAACCGCCGCCGTCTCGCTGGCAAGTTTCCCTCGTCTGCTGACAAGCCGAAAAGGCCGAACGGCGACCTCGAAATGCTCATGGACGATGGATGAATGATGTGCCCTGCTGTGGCTAGGCTCCGCGTGCATGTGGACATGAGCCATGTCACTTGACTTGCCCATGCTCGGCCGCCGGAACTTTGCGATGCGGCCGGCCAATGTGGCACTGGGTTTTGCGAGCGACGTCGACATGGGAAAGTGAGAATTGGGACATATTGCCAGCCTGTTGCCTACGATCCCATGCATTCGAGTGCCATTGCAGTGGCTTGGCAATGCGGAGCGAAGTTTGTAAGTGCCTCCGCTGGCCCATTCCTCCCGAGTCTCGGCCCCATTGCAACACATATCAAACCCACGTGGATTCCGCCAGTAGCCGGCTGGTTCGAGGTCATGGCCGTCATTGGTGGCGGTGTTGCAGAGAAGAAACTGCTCCTGGACGCACTACCACCACCTGACCACAATAGAGAGCGCCTAGGGCTGACAGGCACATGGTGTAAGCACGGCGCGGCAGGGTCCTTCTGCTCAACAAGCCTTCTGCCTGGCACCGCAACGCAGGACTGCATCGGGCCAGAACATGCCAAGTGTCCGGCCGTTCAGGTCGTGGTCAGACGAGAAATGTTCGGGGCCCCTTGAAGCACGCGCCGGACTGCCGCTTCTGATGCCCCGGAGAGGGAGCAGAGACCAGGATCGACGGGGTCCTTCACGTCATGGTGAATCTGTCATCATGGTGTGTGGCTTGTGTGGTGGGTGAGTGGTTGGCGGTGCCATGCCGGACAGAGAGAGGCGGACAGACACACAGACAAAAAGAGACATAGATAAAGTAGCCAGGGGTCTGGACAGGGCCCATGGTGACAAGCAGTGGCATGCCAACCCCCGCGGGAATACCGCTTCTCGCATCACCTTTCTCGATCCGTCTGTCCCGCTTCCAGGGACCAGAGTTGTAAGCCCGCATTGGGACGGTGCCCGTCCACGCTGGGCCATGGGAGATGGATGGCATTTCCCACTCTTGCGCTCTTTGATCCATGGGAAATCCTTCTCGCCCTCCCCCTTCTGCTTCGGACTCCTCCTCCTTCGGGGACGGGAAAACCCCCCATCTGACATCGAACACACTGCCTGCTGGTACCCAGACGATACCCGCCCGCCGACTTCTTTGGGGTCCAAAATCCGGGGCCTCCCCTGTTGCCTGCATGGCCCAGTCTGGCTGTGCTCCTCCCCTTGCCCTGCCGTTTCTTACACTCCTCTCCCCGGGGAGGGGCCGTCCTTGGTCCGGTCATCAGTCCAGGACTGGATGTACCTAGTAGGTAGGTAGGGCATGGCTTTTTCTGACTTTACCTTGAGGGATTCCCAGCATTGCATCGCATCGCATCGCATGGCAAAAAGGATACAAGACGATGCCTCATGTCGTCCATGGCATAGCCGGCGCGGGCCCTGTCGTTGGGTCGTCGTGCATGCACACACACACACACCCACACACAAACACACAAACACAAATACATCCCTCGTTACAACCCGGCCCCAAGCAGCGGCCACGGGCCAAACCAAAAGTGCAAGATCGGAATTTGAAAAAATAAGAATGCGCGCCACCCGGACAGATGATTACTCAAACCCCCTTGCTGATGACTAAAGAAGGAAAGAAAGGAAAAAAGGCACGACCACTCCACACCTCCTACAACCGACGATAGACCGGCCACCACCTGGTCTCGACGTTTTTTCCCCTGGGTGTGTGTATGTGTAGTGTTGAAAATTTTTGGCCGAGAATCTCGCCTTCCTCGGGGACCATTCATTTCCATGAGATTACCCCTTGGTGACCTTGAGCCTGTTGTTTTTGGTGGTGTCTTAGGCTGGTGACTGCCCTTTGTCCCTCTCGGCGTCTTTTCCGGCGGTCAAATAATAATTTTTTTCCTCTTCGAAGGCGCTCGGCGTTGTTTCATTCTCACGCGCTCGGCGGCTTTTTTGTATCTAAGCAGGCACCATTCTGGGAGGACGCCTAAGAGGTGTTCACAACGATTGAAGCTAGATCTGGCCTTGGATGCTGGACGCTTGGCTTTTCTTGCCGCCGTCGTGGTCCTCCTCCTCCTCCTCCTCCTCCTTTATTCTGTATCTGGATCGGGGCATGGGCTTTAATCTTGACTGGCCTTTTTTCTTTTCAGTCCTCCGCGCGGGGGACTGGTAATGCTTTCCGGTAGGAATGGAAGAGCAGCCGTGTTTGTCCAGGAGATTATTATGGAGGGCACTCCTGGCTGAACCACAAGAGGGCATCGCAGCGCTCATGTGCTGGATCTTGATGATGATGATGAGGAAGAATCTGGCCAACCTGGCCGCATGTTGGGAGGAGGCTCTAGAAAACGTCGTGGATTGGCAGGATCAGGAAAATCTTTCATCGGCAGCAACCCTTATGCTAGTAGTCATTCTTTTTCCTTTTTCTTTTCTATGTTTCTTTACATTGGGATCCCACGCGAGACCGCTACAGACAGCCGCAAAGTTATGTTTCCCCTGCTTCTGTATATGTCTCTCGGGAACTCATTTTTTATCTTTTGTCTTTTGTCTTTTGCCTTGGCTTTTGCGATGGCCTTGACTTGTGAGCTACCTACCCTACGCACGCACCATTGTCGAGGGCCTCGGCCAGGGAGACAAAACGAGACCTGAACTATATACGCGCTGCCCGGGTACTTTTTCAGAAGCGAGCCTCTCTCTGGCGAAAACGGCCACGCAGTGGGAGTTTCCGCAGTCTCAGACTTCGCCGTTGTTGTTGTTGTTTCTTGCTGTTTCTTACTGTCTCTTGCCGTTGTTATTGTTCTTGTTCCGGTTAGATGTTGAGAAAGCCCTACTAGGGCCCTTGAGCCCATGCGGTTGTCATACAAGGGAACAACAGCTGCTGTGTTGTTTTCAAATCACCGGTGAAAGGACGAACAACGCGATTATCGCCATGTCAATGAAAAGAAGACAAGTACATCTGGAAAAGAAGCCATGGGGGTATGCGGACAAGACTGCGAAGCCAAATGTTCAATCTCACTGGTGCCCCTCCGCACCTTCTCTTCGGGCTTTGACAGACACAAACATCTCATCGCTTCGCGCCATGTTATCCCACAAAAGTAAAACGACTGGCAGGCCAGAACCGAAAGAGTGATTGAGAAAGGAGGGGGGAGCAATCAGTCAGAAACATTCACTCCTTCGCGGGTCCAGGTACTCTCCTTTTTGGGGGGGACAAATCTGAAACAGCAAAGTTCACGCCCTCTTTACGTGTTTAGACCGGCACAAAAGTAAGATTATTCAACCCAAAAGTGGCGTGAGGCCGCGTAGGTTGCTGTCCCGGGCGCGCTACTTGGCTTTTTCTTCGTGGTGTGTGCGGCACAGCAGCACGTAGCGTGGCAAGTATACGCGCGGTTTCGGTTGTGATTGGGCATCTGCCCTCGTATAGTCTAGTCTAGTCTCGTGTATCACATTAGTGGAGGAGAGAGTCACGTCTCTCGGTTAGCGAATGGCGAGTGGTGTGGACAGTGACCCCTTTCCATTGTGGAAAATGTGTGTGTGCGCGCGCGCGCGCGTGTGTGTGTGTGTGAGAGAGAGAGAGAGAGAGAAAAAGAAAGAAGCACAGGGTCCCCAGGTCTCAGAGATTGCCGACGCACGGCATGAACAGAAGAGATCGGCAAGGTCAGAAGAGGCGCGTCGATCAGGTACGCCGCAGCAGCGCCCACGCCATGGCATGGCATGGCATGACATACTTATCAGATGCCAGAGACAAGGGCACTGCAGCTGGCGACGCAAGGTGATCACTTTATCTGAGGGTGGGCGGGTAACGGGGGAAAGCCCCCCCAAAAACGAACAAAGGTGCGTTACCTGATCCAGGCACCGATGGGCCGGGTCCAAGCAAGATCACCGAGCGAGCATCGGCGGCGGCGGCGCCGTGCGACTTGATTGGGCTGGTGACGATGATTTGGTGGTGGTGGTGGTGGTGGTGGTCAGGGCCAGCCTCAGCTGAAGAGTCGATAGGGGCAGGTCACAGGCAGGGCTGGGGGTGGGTTGTCATGGACCTGCTCGATTCGCCCCGCGGCAAAGGCACGTTTTTAGCAGCACGAGCAGGCTGTGACGGGGTTCTGCAGGGTGATGTCAACGGCGTATGGGAAGGGGTGTGTATAAGTCGACGTGTTGGTGATTTGGACCAGAGTATCACGCACGACGGGGAACAAGGCTGAAGGTGCATAAAGGGTGTGTGGAGGAGTGGGCATCACATCACAGCAGAGCATCGTGATGCTGCAGATCGGCAGATGGTCTGCTACGCCAACCGCAAACCAGGGACAACAACAACCGACATCGACACATGATGGGGCCTGGAGGAGCTCAAGACGTCAGGTTATGTTGGCCCTCACATTTAGGCCACGGCCCTGCGAAACCTGGTACTATGTGCAGAACAGGGACTTCATCGCATTATGCCGGCCGGCAGAAACACGACGGCAAATAAAAGGGAATGTCAAAACTACCAGTTGTCACTGTGTTGGCGCAGGAATCATGAACTGGTTTTCCTTAGAGGCCTCTCAGCGCTGAGTCGAGGCTGTGAGACAGAGAGGCCACGAACAAAGCGACGGATGTGCAGGGAAGCAACACTGGACCTGAAGTGGATATATTTTTTGAGTTAAAATACATCAATGGCACGGTGAAACCAGCAAGCGGATATCCATTGCTAACAGATCGCAGATGTGATGATCCGGTACCTAGTTTGAGCTTCGCGTGCTAACATGTCTACTGTTGCTCTTCTAGTAACAAATCCGATAGGGACCCCAGGTGACAAGCGTTCGATTTTCAACCACGCGAATCCATTTGACGATGAAATTGGCCCAGCAAAGCTGGAACTATTATCATTCCAGCAAAATGCCGGAGAAAGATACCGACATGGCCAACGTGTCCTGCCCAGGCTTAGAGCGATGATGGGCTTGGTGATGGGTGCGGTGACGGATCAATCCAGACAGGCAGGGACTACCTCCAGCTGGAGCATCTCAAGCGTGGCAAGTCTTCGACATGTGGAGAAGAACGACACGGAGGCTGGCTAAAGAACTCGTAACTGAATAGCCCAATCCTTGAGACTTAATCCTGGCTTTCCCTACCACATACGCCCAGAGAGCTTCCAAATACCATGACACCAGTCCTTCAGGACTACAAGGACATTGAGACAGGTATATCAGACTATAAAGCAGCCCTCATTGAAACCCCGGATTTTGGCACAAGGTTCTGTTGTCACAGTCAGCTCTTCAGAATCGTCGATTGCGAACCCCCTTTCCCTAGCCCCGAGTATGGGTCAGCGTCCAAGTTGTGGGCGTTGGCTACCGGGAAAGTCGTTTTAATCTGCAAGCTAGCATAGCGAGAACAAGATCTCTACATCAGTATATCTGCAATTTCTGCAACAGCGCGCGCTCAAGCAGTGACTGTGTCGGCATCATAGAATAAGCTGATCTGGGCAGAAGCAAATGGTAGAACTTGGTCACGTACCGCCTCTCTTATCACGACATCTCCCGCATCACTGTGTGCTATCGATCCCGGTGTGCTAAAAGATGTTTGCTCTTTTGGTGGTGGTGGTGGTGGGGGGGGGGGGGGGGTGGACCGCTAATCCAGCGTCTTCTCGCAAAGCAAGCACTCTGGAGCAAAACATCCATGGATAGCCGAGGTCTCTCCATCCCGTAGTCTCCCGGTCAATAATTAGCTACACTGATCGACGTGGGACCGTTGCGAGGGATGAGTTCTTGTAGAAGGCGTCTCGATGAAAGAGGATGTGAAGTGCCCGAGTGCAGGTGAAGACTTGACCGAGTCAGACGGTGCATCTTCTCGATTGCCAAGCCTTAAAGCTGCCGCAACCCGTGTAGGCAGGCGATGGAAGCTAAACATGGACCATGCCATGGTGTAGTGGTCTTGACACTCCGAGATGGCGTGCGGCGCAAGTGTGCTTTAGGACCCGTAGTGGCAGAGAAAAAAGAGATCCAGGTCTGTATGATACATCAAGAGACGCGGAGATCCCTCAGGAATAAGTGGTATACTCTGAAGAGTACACCATGTCCCGCCCGTCGCCATACTTTCCGGGCCATATTTCAACCATCCGTGTCCGCTCACCGGCCTTCACAAGTGGTCACATGATGATATCTCGCTCTCTTCCTCTCTATCTTCCTCTCCTTATCCCGTGCAGCTCAGCAGAGATATTGTCCAAATTATTCGTTCATCGCCCCCCCCCCCTCCACCTCCTCCAAGCACAAAAGAAACCCTCCTTCATATCCAGGAAGCCAGACCGTCCGTCCCGTCGCCCCCGTTGGTCCCTTGGTGTCCCATGTTTTACCACCACAGGGTCGACCACAGCTTATCGCCATTGCACCCCAAGTCCTCCATCATTGGCTCCTTGGGGTCAAAGTAGCCAAGGCCGCTTAACACTTCTAGCACATGTCGTCGAGATCATAGCACCAAGCGAAGCCGTTTACGTACTTTGCTCCAGATATGTTGCTGGTAGCGGGCAGTCGACGAGATCTATCATCCATCTCTCTGGTGCAACGAGTTCCGCTCCACGGGTGAGTAATCCTGGCAGGCGAGCCTGACGTGGCTGCTCTCCTTGTTCAACAGGATGCCGGTCCCATATTGTATCTTCAGTGATTACGCGTACCATAGCATAGACACAGTCGTCTGTATGACAGAGCAGTACAGAAGGTCACAATGGAGCACAAACGCGGACTGTGTTAAGCTTTTACTGTATTCGTTTCGTCAATCAATAAAAATCGAGCAGCCACAACTTAAACAAACGACAAACAGTGCGACTGGCTCGAGTCGTTTCGTAATCCTTGACAGTTTCCCCGCCTCCTTAACCGTAGTCTAATTTGCCGAGTGAGTCTAATGCAATAAAAGAAGCCACGTGGGGTTCGTTCTAGTAAAAGTGTTTTGTCGCCTTTGTGTGAACAACCGGTAAATGCAAAGAAACGTTGCCGCCCCCTCGCCACCCCAATGCAATGATCGACAAGCGAGGTGAGAGACCACACTTGTATGAAATAGGACAGAAAAAACATAACAGTACTCATGATGGAAAGGACTGATGGAACGCCATTAATGCGGGAGGGTTTTTTTTGTTTTTGGTGGTCGCGTGCACTGCCCGTGTGCCTCAGAGCTCCGTCTTTATAGCTTTGTCCGGGTCATCCAACATTGTCGGTAGAGGGGTGAATAGTTTGGCCATGTCCAGAGTGAGGTCCGAGATGCCGTACTTTTGGTCAATGTCTCCGACAGAGCCGAGCTCTTCGCCACGAGACGCCCCATCGGACAGGACCCAACTCTTGACTGACTTGAGGAGATGGATGACCCGCAGAAATCTATCGTCAGCAGGAACCTGAAGATCATCTGCGCTATTGTGCTCGAGCATCCAATTCGCCAGCCAGAAGAAGTGTATGCCGTCTCGAGAGAATCCATAGCGGCGAGGATTATATGTTGCCGGCGGGAACTGGATAGCCATGTCCATATCCCAGTTGGCCTTGAACTTTGAAAGTGCCATCCGAATCGCGTTGTAAACATGTGGTTGCATACCATGGTATGCCCCCACAGGCGTTCCCGAACCGCTATCGTTTAGCGACTCCTGAGGACCACCACCTGTTGTCGCGACCCAGTCATTTTCTACCAGCTTGGAAGTATGATCAGGCAGGGATGCCAGCGGTCCCTCGAGTTGCGCACGCCTCAGCTGTGCGATGATAGCGTGAATGAGAATGAACTTCCCATGCAGGTTTGTGCTGCCGGGATGCATCTGATACGACTCGTGCAAGAGAGCTTGCAGTGCGAAAGAAAGTTCAGGCTGCTTGCTGCGCTGAGATCCGTCTGGATTCTGAAACCTCGTGGCCTCGTTTCCAAACAGACTCAACGCGCTGGCAGCCTCTTCCGCATTGTTGGCCTCCCAGGCCGCGTCATCGGCAGGCAAGGGAAGTTGCAGCTCGAGCGCATCGAATTCTGCTGAGACATTGAAGTAGAGACCATTGGCGACATCGCACAGGTAGAGCATATACAACACGCGTATGCGAGCCTCCTGATGAAGCCAGGCGTCCCAGTTGAATTGCTCCGGAGAGATTGCTGGTAAGGATGGCTTTTGCTGATGTAGAATGCTGAAAAAAGCGGAACCCTCATCCGTGATCCGTGACAGACCGGACTCTTTGGCGATGGTAGCGAGTCGAGGAAACAGGCTTAGCCCTCGTTCTCGTTGGCTCGGGGTACCATTCCAGACGAGCATGACTTGCAAGAGGGTCAGAGCTTGCAACCTCTCAAGACCCCCCTGGCTGTGCCCTGACGGCATGGACGCGTCAGAATCGGCATATAGGTCACAATCGTGCTCGAGTGCGGTCTGCAGGCAGTCGATAACTTCCCGGACATAGAAAGAATCCACGGAGTCTGTGTAACAGGCGCCGACGCAGCATAAAGCAGCAGTCAGACCCGTATAAGTATTCATGATGCGGAACGTAGGAATGTGCAAGAAGGAAAAGTGAACGTGGAAATGCGTATAATTCTCAAGAAAACATCTGATATTCGTTGCTGAAAAAAAACCGTTCATTCCGGTGATCTGCTCGGCGGAAGTAGCTCCAGAAGACCGAAGAAAGTTCAGTACTTGGTTTGAGAGTACATCGTATCGGTTCTGGAATTGAGGCTGCGTCTCTTCGCGGTAGAAGAAGAGTGATCGGTCATCGACGGCGGTCGAGGCCGCACCGGGCAGGCCGGGTTCTCCCTCCGGAGGGAGATTAGGAACGGTTCTGGGTTCGCTCGGTGTCTGTCCATGATTAGGAGAAGGATACGATTGATGGACAGAGGTAGGGTGCGCACCAGGTTGATGAGGGAACATCTGGGTCCAGTCATTGACCATGCCAGACGGCTGTGTAGCACCCGAGGCGCCATACATGGGCATGCCATTCTGGGTCGGGGGCATGCTGAAGTTGGCCAACTGAGGGTTAATGTTGGCGTCGCCATTGTAGGGACCAGGCATGGTTCTCCTATCACGGTTGGCCGCATCCTGGCCGACGCTGCTGGAGCGCGAGAGCTGGCTCTGGTCGTTGCCCATGTTCGCCATGTTATCGGGCATCTGGACCATGCCAAAGCCGTGAGCAAGGCCGTCAGTGGGCATGTTGCCCATGCCGTTCATGTGGTTGAGATCACCTTCAGGCTTGACTGCCTGCTGCTGGTTCTTCTTGACGTGAGCTTGCGGGTGAGACAAGTGGCTCGCGCCAGTAGGGTTTCCGCGGCGAATGGAGCACTTTTGGAAGTGGCGCTTCAGGATGTCGCTGCGGGAAAACGTATCGCGGCACAGAACGCACATGTAAGGGCGATCACCAGTGTCTACACATGAAACTTGTCAGTGACCAGTTCAAGATGAGAAGGAATCTGTCACGATGCCCATAGGCAGTTAATTATCCAAACTGAAAAAATGTACTCACGGCGGAGAAGGTGACGCTTCAGGTGCTTCGCGTGCAAGTATGTCTTTGTGCAGTGTGGGCACGGGAACTTGCCATCGGCATCCTTCTGGGGGATGACCGTGTTCTTGGAAGCGCCTGCGCCGGTGGGAGCGGCGGGGCGTCCAGGAGCACTGGGCAGGATTCCGCGACGACCCTGGGAGCCGACGACGTGAGTGGGCTGCTCAGCTTCCTGCATCATCGACTGCTGGTGAGGCATCATAGGGCTTCCACCATAAGGGGAGGGCAGGCCAGACTGGGGCATGACGCCGCCAGCGGGCATGGGGCGCAAGACAGGCGGCCTGGCTCCAGAGGCCGGAGCAGGCGCGATCGGCTGCGGGTGCGAGGGCGCCAGAGAGGTCTGAGGCATCATGGGCTGGGTGGTACCATAGCCCTGCTGCTGCTGCTGAGGATACGGGTTAGGCATCCACGAGCCGCGGTTGGCCTGGTTCGGCGGGGGGTAGTTGCTCATGTTCTGAGGCTGGGGCGTGTGAGGGTTGCTGCCCGTGCGAGGAGTGCTCGGGTGGCTTCCGTAGATGTTCTGCATAGTGTGGTTCTGCGACTGCAACGGCGGAAGAGTAGGAAGGCCTTGCTGAAGTTGCTGGGGCGAGATGGCAGAAGCAGAGGGATAGGGCGGAGCAGAAGTACCGATACCGTTTGTTCCGTACGGGTTCGGGTTGGAAGCGCCGTCCATATCCTGGCGAAACGCGCGAGACGTGCGACGAGCGATGAACTACCTGCAGGCAAGTAGTTCGTGTGACGATTGAGCGGCGAGACAAATAAATGTCGCGACGATGGCAGATGAATCGACGATGAGTGCGTCAACGAGGATGCGCGAAGGCTGTGGGTGACTTTTGACACGCTTTTGCGACGCGTTGGCGCGTTGTTGATTTTTGGTGATGGCGGAGTCTGGCCTCACTTTTTTTTCCCTCTAGAGTGGAGAGCAAGGAAGACTGCTGCACCAGGCTTGGGAGAAGCGTTTTGAGGAAAAGAAAACCCTTGTCTGATCCTCCACGACCAATACCTAATGAGAGGGACGCGGTAGCTGCCACCAGTGCTGGATGGCGATGTGGTGACGACGCGGTGGCTGTGGCTGGTGCTTGTGGTGAGATGGGACGTGGTGGTTGATGGTGAGGGGAAGGTTTGTTTTGGGGTTGGGCGAGGAGTTGGGGGTGCGGTGGGAAGGGGACCCAGAAGGATGGAGCCTGTGGACAAAAGCAGTTCGTGAGGCTCGCGAGAAAGAACTGGGACTTGGATGGGGGTCCCAGAGGTGTTTGTAAAGTGGAGAAAAGGTCGGCGCTGAGGAGGGTGGTTGCGGCGTGCCGGCTGCTCTTTATTGGGAGCCTGCAGGTCGGGGGCCCTAGTCCTTATTCCCGCGCGTGGCTGTCTGAATTTTCTTTCCTGCTCCTGCCTCTGGCGCGCCGTCTCTCTGGCAAGAGAGAGAGAGAGAGAGCGAGCGAGCGACAGAGAGTGTGTGTGCCTGCCTGCCCTGTGTCTGGAGGCCAGCGTGTGTGCCTGCGTACGGTGCGTGCGGTGCCGTGCTAGCAGCAGCGCCTGGGGGGCGTGTCCTTGGAACACCCTGGCGTGTGGAAGGGGCCTTTTGCCTGGGCGGCGAAGGTGTGGCCTTGTCAGGATTGCACCGAGATCCAGGTACAGGTGGGGACGGCCAAGTGGGCACAGACTTGGGGGGCGTGCACCACCGCGAACCAACGACTCTGCAGAGGCGCGAGGCGGCCCCTCGGTCACGAGCACTACTTCGACTAGAATGCCCTTGGTGCAAATGCTCTTTGACTCTGGTGGCAAGGTCGTCGTCCGAGGCGGTCGACCGTCGAGACGAGCGGTCAGCAAAGGGCCTGCTGCGGTGATGTGCTGGCCTTGTTTGCTGGCGGCGCTGCCAATTACTACGTCGGTTGCAGCCCTTGTATTACCACCACGATGACCAGGAGCCAGAAGGCCGTTGTCGGGCTACCACGAGTCACGAGCCTACTTAGCTGGCTGGACGTCGGGCCGGCAGTGGGCGATGCAGGACGAACGCGCGGAACAGTCAGGGAGCCGTACTCGACAGGCAGGCGGGCAACATGCAAGCCGTGTGAAGACTACAAGCGCAACCACTCGCTCGCTCGCTCTGGAGAGGCAGCAAATGTGCGCGTACATACTGTACGATATCAGTGAACGCGATGCAGAGAGCAGCAGCCGTGTATGTTGCTTGCGCAAGGTCTTCCGCCGAGTCGCAGTGGGGACTTGGATCTCGGGGGGTGAGGGGAACAAGGGGAGCACGATGGTCAGACGTGTCGACGGCAAGAGAAGCAGCCAGCCAAAACCGGGAGGTCTGGTGTGTGGCAGGCAAGTGTCATGAGTAATACATCTTGATGGCCTCAGACCGACGCAACACGCGCCTCCTGCGCACACCTGCTCGGAAAACGTGGAAAACTCTTTTTTTTTTTTTCCATCCACGCCTGGCCGCATCGCTCTTGTCGCTGGTCGTTCCGCGAACTGGCGCCTGACGTGATGTAGCGTCCAGAATACAACACACCGCCCAGTGATTGGCCGTGCTCACGGTTGGCCGGCACCTGGGTGACAGCCCTGGGGGGCAGGGAATGGGCCAGCAGCCATGGTGGGGCCCTTCTCGGTCGTCTTCCTGGCCACCCTCTTTGCCAGGCCCAGGTATCGGCGGGCACTACGGTCAATCAGACACGTGCTGGTAATAGCATCATCCGTTGCTCAGCTCAACGTCTCACATCAGCGAGGCCCGAGAGGCAGGCAGAGCACGAGCTACGTACCGCCGAGCTCGCCCTTGACATATCAGGGGGTGAAAATCCAAGGCGGCGAGCAGCAACTGTCACAGGCGTCGGGCCATCGGATCCCAGGCATGCTGGGCAAGGGGGGCGAATAGCACGACCGACCTCGACTCGCTGCAACTCCGGGTATTTCCCAGTAGAAACATCGAGTCAAGCAATGCAGACCGAAGCGCATTTGCCGAGCACTCTCTACTGTTCACATGATTGCAGTCCTCAGCAGTCCAGGCCTCCGTCACTCTGACACGAAATGTCGCGCATGCAGTGATCCAGTCCGGATAGAGCTCAATCCCAACCTTGGAGCGCCCGGCCGGTGACTGATCATCTTGACATCTTGACCATGATGCCCCCAAGCGACAGGTGGTTGGCCATGTACCGAGTACGTCCTACGACACTTGCCTGCGCCGCCGGTGCCCCGCGCCGGGGGAAAAACACGGTACTTTCACTGTGGACGGCTTTTGCAGGATGCATACACACCGCAAATGCCTTGTGCTGTTCACGTAGCCTCGCCTCCCTTGGGGCACTGTCCGACGTAATGGTGCATCGATAAATTCGCCATCAAATTGGGGCCAAGCCTTTCCCTATCGAGTTATGTGCCCAAGAACGTTAGCGAACACAGGAGGCGACGAGCCAACAATGTAATTTGTGCCGCAGTCTCGAGCCCGCATGATGCCCTTCCTCTATCATCGCACGACGCAACATGGTGCGAATGAACGAACTGATCATCCCATCTCATTCGGCTAATCCGCTGTTCGCGCGCACGCAGTCTCCGCGGCGAGTTGCCTCTGTCGAAATCGGCGACATTTTGCTGGTGGAGTCGTAGAGGCTGCCAATAATATGCCGCGACAATATGTACAAAACGCGGAGGCCGCTTGCGGTGGTTGGTTGCGTCCATACAAGAAGAAAAAAAACCTTGAGGGTGGTCCGGCGAAACTTTTGTGTGGGAGGCTATCCGGCCTTGCTGGCATCTCGCATCCTGCCATGCAGATTACACGAGGCATCATGAAAGTAAGCCCAGCCAGCATGCTGTTTCGTGTCACTGGTCTGTAAGACCAAGTACTTCCATCTGACGAATGCCCAAGATCGACATCGGGACCAGGAGCTTTTGCGACGGGAGTTCTCCTCCTCAACCTTCGGCGCCTTTCCCAATCCAGGACGTGGCTGTGGCGTTTTCCAGGCTTAGGAAACGAGTCAGTCGTCGGTATGGACGATGCTTGCGCCGAAACTACTGAGTGTCTGTACGGACACTACTGGTGTAATTGCGGCCGTGCACACATGTCTGGTATGTGTGGCACGTTCTTCGCAAGCACTATTTTAGCTTCGAGTGAAGAACGTCGTGGTGCATTGCAGTAATGAAAGATGTCTCATTGGCGCGAGAGACGGACCCTCTGCAGACGAGGTCCCCACGAACAAGGACTATAGCTCGGTCTATAGAGCCCGAGTCTTTGAGGCCTGTCGTTCTGGCATGGACGACAATGGCCCCACCATCAAGCCTGACAAGTCCTATCGATGCGTGACAAGACCCAAGATCGACGCGTCAGGTAGACGTTCTCATAACGAACTGAATCTCATGGGGTGGAATGACCCCCAAAGTGCCGGATGCCGTGTGAGCGCACCAACGGCGCACTACATGACAAAGAGCTGTGTCAGCGCCAGTGCCCCGGAGTTCCGTCCCTGGTTGCTCAAGTGTGCGGCACTGTTCCGGCCGTCGCGCAAGGAACTTGCCACAGAGCGCGCTGGGTCCAACTGCGTTGAGAATAGCACGCTAATTACCCATCTACATTGGCGTGCCTCGGCGGCGAGACATTGGGTGCCTGTGCGGATGGCATCCCAACCTTTGAACCTGGTTATTACAACACATGACGCTGCTAGGCAGAGGTGCCTTGCGTCCATTGCTTGTAACCTGGGCTCGGAGCGCGTGATCGATTCAGGCATTCATCCTTTGGCAAATTGGCACGAGTCAAGAGAGGAGCGTCTCGTGCCAGGGGTTCCCCGTCTAAACAGACCTCCAGCTCCTGGGTGGAGTCTTCCTTGCCGCAGCCCAGGCCATGTCGGATAAATGCACACCAAGCTTTGCAGACCCTGACTGTGCTCCGGCAAGATGGACTGCTTTGAGGAATCAGCACTGTATTGTGCGACACCTGAGCATGCCAAGAGTGCTGTTCATGAACTACAGCGGCGCAGCGGAATCAGGCCAAATGGTCAGGTGATTTTGCTCTTGTGTGCTCGGATTACAGCGCATCCTACATTGCGAATACAGTGGTCGTTATGTTGCTTTGGTCTTCAGATCAGATGCGCGCAGCTGCAATTGTGGCCCCCTGATGTCAAATTGACAGGATGTGACAGTTGGGTCGCGAGCGCATCTGCTTGCCAGGCCTCGTCGTCGGCGTATCTCAGGCACGGGCGTGGGGCCAGGTTGGGCCGTGGCGACGAGGACCGCAGCCGACGTGCAAGCGCTCGGGGCCGATGGCGCGAGGTGCGGCAACGCAAGCGCTGGCGTTCGGCTGGGAGGCGGTGGAAAACGTGGTCTGGCGTTGTGGGCTTGTGGCGTCGAATCTGCCATGCGGGCGGCTAGGTAGGACCCTTCGAAATCTTGTGTAACAGAAGCAAACGGGGCCCAGCTGAGGGGCCTCCCGTGGTAGGCGCCTTGTATGCGTGCGTGCGTGCCGGCGATGTGGTGTGTGTGTGTGGGTTTGCAAGGCATGGGCATCGGGTTGTTGTTGGTGTGGGTGGAGGGGCTCCATTCCTTCTTCAATGTTCCACACATGGAGATGCCACTTGAGCCTCATCTCGCCCCTCACACCTCGAAACGCCGTCAATAATATGAGCCGCCTACTCACCAGCACCACGGCAGACAGAGATGTGCACCAACTTCGGCAAGGCACCAGGGCGTTCCAGTGCAGACGACACAAGCCACACCTCAAAAGGCGGGGGGCCCTCTTGTTGCCCACCTGTCACCCACTCCGCATCCTATTATGTAGCTTGCGACCTGCGTCCTGGAGCCACCTGCCGTGGCTGGCAGTTGATATCCAAGCAGCACTGATCAAAACAAGTGGCCTGAAAGACGCCTCAGCAAGCTTCTTCTGGTTGTCCCGGAGCGCTTCCCATCCCACGGCCAAAGACCACACGCAGTTGCTGCCAGCTCCGTGCGAACAAGGAAGCAGCTTCCGCCCACGATACCTGCCGGCCTAATGCTCGGCGCAATGCCAAGCTTCGGCACCTCGCGACTTTCTCTTGCAACTCACTAACGGGCGATTCACTCCAGCACTGTCAATACACGCGACAGCCATCGACTCGCTCCTTGTGCTGCCTTGTGCTGGGGCTCGCTGGGTAGAAGAACGCTCAACCAGGCCAGGAGATGTCGAGGCTGCCAGGTCGCGCTATGGCCGCGCACTCCAATGCGGCACGCGCCTATCCATGGACGCAATGGGAACATTCCGCCATTGAGCACAATACTCACAACTGAGTGTCACGTCGGACAGGGTTGCTTTTTGCCAGTTGACCGCCTTTGTCGCGAAACGGCTTTCGACGCGGAACTTGGAATCACGCCGGAACCTGCCGGCTCGTGACTGACATGTCAAGTTGACTGGCTTTGACCAGCAAGACGTCCAGCACGCAGGCCTAGCGGCGGATGTTCTCGGGACGCTCTGTCAGACTACGAGAACAAGGCAGACCCCAGGTCCCCCACGACAGGTTTCCGGGCCCCTGACCAAGAAATCTTTCAGCAGGCGTAGACGTGACAGGCGAGAATCAGCACGAGAATACTACTTTTTCGAGTTTAGCTGCAGAAATCGGCAGGGTCGTCCTGCAGCTGGTGCTTGTGGGGCACAAACCGCTCCAGCACAGGGATCTTCCCCCTTGCCTTTGCAACGAAGCCTGCCTTGTAAAAAGATCTCGAAACAGTGGCCGAGCTTGCACCGAGGATATTACTTCACCATCAGCGGACTGTACGGACTGGTGCCGGCTGGTATCTCTCTTCGACCGCACAGGTCTCGAACCTCTGTCTCGAGGGTTCGTATGGTGCGCAAGATCTGTCGTTGCCGAATGAAGTTCGCCAATGATGCCTTGGCAGCCGTTCATGATGGCATTATGAATACCCCTGTTGGTCTGGTCGAGCTCATCACGAGTCTCAATTGATGACCCCCCATCCGCGTCCGTGACCGCTCTGGGTATTGCACAGCACTGTGCCTTCTGCAGTATCCTTTCGCAAGGCCTTCTTTCACAGAGCGACTCTTCACGTGGCTACACCTTTACTGGCCTGGTGCACAACAGGGACGGTATTCTTGGTCTGTGATTCCGGTTGCCGTCGTCACTGGCTCCACCCATCCGTCCCGAAAGCCAAATCAGCGGAGACGACGTTTGTGGAGGATGCATAGGTTGCAGTGTGGGGGCCTAGACTGGAACGTATCTCCAACCTGCAGTACCACCAGGGAACATTCCTCGAATAGATTTTGCGAGCGGTATCTCTCAAGAGACCAGACCGGAGTACGGGCCGTTTCGGTGGTCTCTTGCTGCCGGCCATATCATCTGGCACGCAATAAAACAAAAAATCCTTGGAGGATCACCATCGCGTTTGTCGCAACGCTTTGACAGCAAATCAAACCAATTAGCACTGTTGATCGCCGGCCAGGCATGCTACCCAGCGGCATTGCCTAATATGGCATGCCGAAGCGGACAAAGTGCCAGCATCCGGCTCGCACGACTGATTCGCGGGTGTGAAGGACTGCGCTTGTGGAGATGGACATGATAGTTCGTGAGCAACAAAATGTCAGTGTCAGTCCAAGCCTTGCCCTGACCCTGGCCGGGCTATGTGCACCTAATTAATCTTGGGACACATCAAGCCTGCACTGGCACTCCACGCTCGCTCGCTTGGCCTTTAAGATGAACATGATCCAGCCGCCGGGAAGCGGGGGTGTCATGCCGACGACAAGGGCGGGCACCAGCCCCAGCCATCTGAATTGGCATGCACTCCGTGATTACACGGTTCGCGAGGACTGTTACAAGCATTTGCAATCAGTTGACGGCTTAGTCAATGATCCAGAATAAGCAGCCCTAGCTCAATTGCTTGTTATCAAACGGCACGCTCATGTGGTCAGAGGAGCAAAACCCCTAATTACTTCAACGCATCAGGCCAGAGATCATGTCTCTGGAGATGATCCACAGGCAGCAGTTGGTGCGAACACGCATGTTCCTGCCGCTCCGCCATCTGGGGATTGTCACCGGGTGTCTCAATATCTGAGCACTCTCACGCGACTAGCCGTTCTACACACACATACACACAGGTTTGGTATTGGCTGCCTGCCCGAAACACACTGCGGCACAATCCGCACCAGCCATATATATTCGTGCCTGCGGCGAGTACTTGCCATGATTGCGCCGGTGGGTACGCGCAGGTCTCGGAGTTGGCGTGTCCGCATGCTCTGCGTGGCAGGCACGCACTGGCGTAGGGCCATCAGTAAACCCTGGCTGATGTTGTCGATCCGAGGGAGCTTTTACGCTGGGCCCCGGGGGGCCGAGTCATGAAGGCGCATGGTGATATGGATGCGTCTCTTCCTTTGGTGCTCTGCTCAGTTGCAGAGAGCGGCGCCAAGCCGCAAGGGAGCGAATCACGCGTCGACCTGTCAACACACTTTTGTCGGCTGCGATGCACCCACGCCAAACCCAGACATGCAAACCAGCAACGTCTGTCGTCATGATCGTGTCATGATGGGACAGGTAGCAGCCATAGTGCCGATTTCATCGAGACAAGCGCAGGCATGCCAGTGCCCTGCGTGCGTCAGTCAGGTGGCACAGCGAGCGATTCCCTACGCGGCGTGGACGACGAATGGCCGACTGTCCTTGACGACTTTGGCAATGTCCCATACGTTCCTCTTGGGTAAGCTGGTAATTATTAGATGAAGCCACGGCCAGAGTCTGGCACCGAATGCAGCTGCACCCCGTTTCGCGGCCTCTCTTGCCCCAAAGGGTTGCAACGATGCGTCTCGCAAGGACACCCATCCACCCACAAGACAACCATTTGCCGGGCGCATGCGTTGTTTCGAGCAGCATACTCCGTACATGCTCAATGCAGCATGGGGGCTTGACCTGGGATGGCGTGACACCTGGCAATGCGGTGCGGCCTGACTCGTCCACAACGAGGGCGCCTGGCCGACCCCGCGCAAACCATCTTCTCCCTTCCTCCAGACTTCGTTGCCGCTTCGGGCCAGAGAGGTGAGAATTTGGTGCCGTCGGCACACCCGCGACCTTGGCTGATGACGGCATGTCATCTCTCGATACAAGATAGGCCTATGGACGGACTGGCTTGGCTCCCATGCGGCAGGCTCGGCAACCTGGCTGGCCGTGGCGCCCCCTCTCTTCTCCCCCGTGGGTAAGGCAACTCCCATTGGCTTGTGCCGTCGGCAAACTGCCAAAGACCAAACATCAGAGTGTCGCGAGTTGCCGCTTGTGGTTTACCAGGCACCACGGAGTACATACAGGCGTCTCGTGTTTGTGGTGAGAGATCACCGCCCAGTCGTCGTCCTAAACAAGTGGGTGGCCAGAGGAACTCGTGGTGCTCTGTAACCACGGCGCATTTTGGCAGCCTCCCAGCCATTGCAACCAAGACGTGACATTGGCCGCCGGTCGTGTCTTAGGACTGCTACACGCAATGTCGCAGCACGTGCCAAGTTGGACTGCTGGCTGGACAGATGCGAAACTTGTTTTCGTCTGATTGCCCCCAAGATGCAGACACCGGCTTCCCCCACCGCAGTCAGAGGTTTTGGAGTCAGCAACGAGCGCACCCCCGACCATCCTGGGAGTGCGTGCTCGTGATGGCGACGGGATATAATTTTACCAGCTTCAACAAAGAAGTTGCTCCTGGGGCACACGCGCACACGCTGCGACACCCGCCCCCGGCCTGTCAAGAGTGGGCCTCATGCCGGCTCAGACAGACACCTCAAAACACACAGGCACGCGCATGCGCACGCGCGCGCGCCCGCCGAGATGCGATGCCCTGGCTCCTTGTCTCTCATGATGACATTACGGCATTCTCAATGCCACTAAGACTTATGCAGGGCATCCTGCATGAAAAGCACTCCAACTAGCCCATCCCGGCTGCTCCTGGCGCGCCACGGGTGCCCTTGGTGCATAGTAGGCCATACAGTGTGTCTTTGCGAGAATGGGCACGTCTAATTACCCCACGGGAAGCTTCGGAAGACATTTCGAAACCTCAAACGAGCTCCGAGATTTTGCGCCGCCTGGGTGCCGTTCTCCGTCGCAGCTCGAGCATGCGACACGCAAGACATAATATTAGGCTGAACCGTGGGTTGCTGTGCTTTCCCCCCTGGGGGGGGAGGAGGACGACGACGACGAGGGGAGGGGGCGGCACGGTGAGACCTGGAAAAGTTCCGTGGCATCAGCGTGGAGACTGACGAGCTCCCAGCCTCTTTTCTTCCCTTGCCCTTCCTCCCACGGAGCGGCGCACACACGATAATAACGACTTGCTGGGCCCCATGAAACCCGATGGCTGTGTTGCTGCGCGCACGGTGGCTGGGCCGAGATCTCGGAGCGACCTGGATTAGGACACGCCCGCTTTGCAAAATTGCCAGTGTGTCCGAGACTAAGCTCCTAGCGCCCCCAGGCTTGGTAATATTGACAGAGTGCTCGACCTGACACCGAGTGCCAAGCACGAGGACCTGGGCGGCGGCACCGCCGCCGCGGGCGCTCTGAGGCAGGAGCAGGAGCAAAAAACACCATGGGTCGACCCAGCACGACTGAGGACTTGCCCGGCGTCCCTGGCGACTATTAATTACTACATACGGTCACACATCCATCACACACAGCCGAACGGCTGCTTCGGCCGACGTGGCGGGCTCCGTCGGTGAGCGTGGGGTGCGTCTAGTCAGCACCTGCAGGTTGCAACCAGAGCAGCAAAAAGAGGCTGGGACTAGCGAACAGATTCTTCTGGAATAGCGAACCCCCTCGAGTCAAGCCCACGTGTGTCATTACGTAGCGGAAAGCGCGTCTGGGTGTGCCCTTTTATTTTTGGGTTGGTTGTCTGGGCGGTGTAGCTTGGTGAGCCGAGTCATGCGAGAAGAAAAAGTCTGTTCTTTGAGTGGCCGAAGTGCTCCCTCGAGAGAAGAAGGGGGGGGGCGTGTCCGTTCTGAGGAAATGATGGAAGGAAAAATTCAACCATTTTTTGCTCAGAAGTTGTTGTTGCTGCTTCTCGAAGCCTCTGCCGTTCCACCATCCCGGGGGAGGGGGCGCTGGAAATATGTTTAAGCAGGCGACAGTCCAGCATTCTCTCCTTTACGCCGGGACACCTTGGCCTCGTCGTCGGATGGATGGAGGGCAGCAGCAAAACTGAAATAGGAAAGGGAAACTAAAACTTTAACTTGCTTTTGATCCTATGGATAATTTACCCCGACAGGCTGTGATGTATGTATGTATGTATGTTGGAACACAAACCCCCCGACTTTTTGGACTACGCATACTATGTAGGAGACATATCTCTCTCTCCACTCCGCCAGCCCGCGTTTTGACAGCGGGCGAATATGGGTAATGCTACCCGCAGTTTCCCAAGACGATGGGACACTTTTTTGGGTGGATTTGGAGTACCGCGGCCTTCAAGACGCCCGTCCCGGAGCAAGGCGACTGGCTGGCCTTGGTGGGTTTTGGTGATTTATACTTTTTGGTTCCTAGATGGGTAGAGGGAGAGAGAGGGTCGCCGCCCGCCCGCCCGGCGGCGCGGGCTGGGCTGGGCTCCAGTTTCTGGCGGCGCCCGCACACATCCACCACACGCGGACCCCCCCCCTCCGAACGGGGCCCTCCAAGGGAACACCAAGTTTGCGTATTATGAGGCCGCTGCCGCGGCAAAAGCATGCGGAGCACACGAGGCCGGGCGTTTTTTTTGTGTGCTTGGATGGGATCCATTTCTCCCCATCCCGCTGCGGCGGCTCCTCCTCCACACGGAGCCTCAAAATAAAAAAACGTGTGTCTTGGGCTGGACCGGAGTGGATCGCGGAAACCTGATATCAGAACATGTGCATTGCCAAGCCGATGTGGATATGGCGATTGCAAGCAGCAACTAAGGCTTGGGAGATATGTCGTCGGCGGACAACAGAGTCAGCCGTGATAGAGCAATAGTAGCAGTCTTCCCCGTTCACCGGTATCTATGAAGTGCTAAGCCTGCCTCGTGTGGAAGAAAAAAAAAGTGTGTGACTTTATTGATGATGTTGCAGAAGCTGCTCCTCCGAGGGCTGATCAGGCTGGTCTGACCAGATGGCCGGATAATTGACATGGGGCTGCCAACATGGAAGTAATAGCATTCGTGACTGCTCAGCTCGCGATGTGCATATGACAAGCAAGCAAGCACGACATTATCTTCTCTGCTGGAGCCCAGGGGGTTTGAGAAGCAGTGTCACAATTGGAGGCAATGGCGCCATCTAATCTGCTTCATTATGCTCGACTCTGACAGACGTTGGTATTGGCGGCTTTCCCTACGTGGGAAGACCATCAAGGGCGGCGGCCGAGCAGGACGAACAAACGCGTTGGTGACGGTCACCTCTGTCTGCAGCTGTGTCCATCGACAGTGTTACGAATTGGGCAAATTGATTCACGGCAACGGGGCTTGAGAAAAATAAGAAAGTGAGCGCCGCCAACGCCCACTGCCTCGTCGCCAGAGCGCGCGGCAATTGAGCCCGTGCCAGAACATGCCGACTATGGTCCATCGTGCAGGGTCGGTCGAGTTCGCTGGAAGGCTCAGGACATGCAGTGGACATTGACACCTACTGTTTGATGTAGTTGCAGTTCTTGGGTGAATGCTTATGGGCCCGCGCTTTGAAGACGACCACCGAGTCGTTGATACCCATGGTGTTGATGAACGATATTGGCTCCTGTCGAGATCACGACATGCTCGTGTAGATAACGATTGCTGGCATACAAACCTATTCGGAAGGCAAGCGCGCAACGAAAATATAGAGCCAGAGTATATCCACGATCACTTCGAACTCTGAAGTTCTTTTTTGAACTTGAAGGTCAATGAGAGACAGGTCGGTCGGCTTGCTTACAGGGCTGCACACGAGCATAGCGCCGTCATGGAACGAATCTTCTTGAACGGGTTCAATGTGCTTGAGCAACATTTAATTAGCGATTTTCAACCAAGTGAGGACCTTCGTCACCACTAATGGCAATGTTTGCGCAAGATTTCTGATCAACAACGAGACAGTAATCTGTACGGTCTAGTATGCGCATTCTCGACGACCCTGGAGTCTACACAGCCACAGGTATGCTAAATTTCCAACCTCGCGTAAAATTCATGCGATTTGACTTATACTTGTGAGCATTCGCTGTCTACACCTGATATACGTGAACTTGCACAAGCCAACAGGGCTCCCTGAGCAACTTTGGCCATCATGATCGCGGAGGGGTCCGAACTGGTGTCAATTTCATGCGGCCTGCCCGTCAACTGGAGCGTCACACGCGCCCTGTGTGGGTACATGCGGGAGCATCGTGCTGTTGTATCTTGCGATAGGCATTTTTTTCATTTGGTCTCGGCGATGTTGATAGACGTGGGAATGATACATATGATAAACACCCATGTCTGACATGTCGTTTGCCGGAAGGAGGACGATCACCAATATCTCAAGATGGGTCCTCTCGGGCCACGACCAGATCGCAACCAGCCGGCAGAAGCTCGAGAAGGCCAATGATTCAATGAGAGAAGTGACTAGCCGCGCACAGTTAACATCTCTGAGATTCAGCGGATCACTTGAAATAATTATTGAAACATTTGTAGCCCGAAGCTTAGGATGGTCAGAGGAAGGCTTGACAGGCACAAACATTTCTTTGCGGTTCTTGATCGATTACCAAGTTTTAGAAATATTTCAAGCTCGTAAAAAAACAATCACCAGTACATGTCTGCCAAAAATAACAGTATGCAAGCTGGATTGACAATAATCTTGATTGGAAAAGGAGGCAATTACAACAGAAAAGGGTGTGCTTTTCTTGGACGTTTCGATTAATGAATGCAACGATAGGCCCAGCTACGTAAATATCGAAACCATGAGAACCAGGTCATGACGGTCCACAATCCAAGTTGTCGTCAAGTGATTCATGTGGTTTTCAAGGTGGGCAGGAGCGAGCAAGTGATGGAGTTCCTCATAGTCGGAGGTCGTGGACTCCACCACTCAATGGGGTACCACTCTCCAGCACAAGTGACCAATCAGGTGCCACCGTCTTTCGACCACTCCAAAATTTCAAGAGTCGCGCGACATGCTGCTGCGCATAAGGGCCTGATGCACCAGAACGGCACTCGACACTTCCGACCTCGCAACGCCAGCAAGCCCAAATTATCGCCCTTGAAGCATACCACAGTGCCTCAATGGCCTCTCCATCGATAGTGAGACCCGTGCTCGGCCGGGCCATCACGGCCAGCAGCACCCACAGCAGCTGCCATGGCCCCGCGACGGCCCTCGGCATGAGCAGGACGACTGCTGGCCGCCTCGTCCAGCAGCAGCCACGATCGCACAAGTGCTTCTCTACAACACCCGAGCTCAACGAGCGGCGGACGCGGCGGGACAACAACAAGAAGCGCGGCCTGAGCAGCGTGTACGGCGGCTCGAAGCCCAGCCACCGGATGCAGATACAACCAGACGAGCTGCCGCTGCCGGTCCAGGGCTTCAAGCCCAAGGTCAAGACGGACCCGGATCACGGGCTCTGGGACTTCTTCTACGCCAACAAGCAGCGCCTCATCAAGCCTGACGAGATCGCGGCGCACGGCCGGGCGTGGACGGTTGAGGAGCTGCGGCACAAGAGCTGGGAGGACCTGCACCGGCTGTGGTGGACGTGCGTCAAGGAGCGGAACCGCCTCATGACCATGGCCGTCGAGTACGAGAAGGCCGAGTACACCGTTGGAAAAGATGACATGGAGGAACGGGACGTGCAGGTTAGTCACGTAGCACTTCTCTCGCCTCCATCCGTAATTTTATCATTGGGGACAAGACAGCTCCCACGGGTGATGCCAGCCACGCTAACGAGTACCTCACTTTTGAAACGCCGAACAGGTCAAGAAGACGATGAAGCACATCAAGCACGCCCTCACGGAGCGGTACTACCTGTGGGAAGACGCGAGAGCGCTCGCCGAGAGCGACCCGGAGATCGACCTCAACTCGGCCGCCAACCCGTATGTCCCGACAGACTACATGGAGCCGGAGCCGCCAGCTATTGAGGTCGCGGAAGAGCAGGCCGAGGTCAAGGCGGCTAAGCCGTCAACAATACCCGCACAGGCTGGTGAGGCGAAGCAGGAGACCCGGGTGTAGGGGGGGGGGGGAGCAGGCACGTTGGCCATCGTCCAAATGCTGGCTATGAACCGCAATCTGAAGCGGCTAGATGATGAGAGCCAAAGCCAAGCTCCAATTTTGCAGTTGTATAAACAAAGGCCTGGGGGCTTTGGTGTAGAGGAACGAGTTATTGTAGGCTCAGAAGGAGTGCCTCATCAAGCGATGGCGCTGTATAAACATGAATGTACAACATGACATGACCAACTGGATGCTTTCATGACTTTGTGCCACCCATCACTGCGCGTGTCAGCCAGCGTGCACGTCATGGCAAGAAGATGCGTAGCACATTCACAGCTGACGGGAGAGTCGGCGAACGGATGTTCAGACTTCTGCTCATCTCTGTCCCCCTGCTTGCTGTGAAATGAACAACATCGTCGGATGACCCGTGGCTTCTACAAGATATCCACTACTCGACCAGCAATAATTTTAACCAAGGCAGCAGCACGCAGAAGGGCAGCAGAATGGGACTTGAGATCCGCATCAAGGGGAGTCTTGTCCAGGTTGGGTGGCGGAAATGATTGGCTGGAGCTCGGTGGTCATTCTGCACCGACAGGTGAACAGGCCCGCGGCTCACAAGCGGGCTCGAGCACTGAGCAGGCAGATGGGGGTCCTCCAGGGAGGGGAAGCAGAGCCCCTAAGCGGATCCCTCGTTAGTGCAGCGTAGCACCAGAGAGCAGCAGCAGCTGGGGCCTCTCCTCACCGTCACTTTCCCAAGCTCCCGCCTCCACGACGGCCCCAAAGAGGCCCCCCTTCTCTACATCTTGGACTGCACTCCTCTTCCTGGTGACAACCACACTATACCTCCCAAAGCAAACACAGACACGGCACGCTCAACATGGACGAGATAGCCAAGGAGTACGACGTCATCGTCATTGGCACCGGTAAGCCCTTGCCTCCTCGAGCAGACGACCCCTATCGCCCCGCACTGCCCGCGGCCAAGGTAGTGGGGTGGCAAGTCGGCGATGCAAGTGCTCAGCAGCTCTGCATCGCAGCCTACGCGTCCACGATGGGCGGCGAGGCTGTACATCAAGCTCTGTGCGGACCAGCTGGAGCACTTTGCCCAACGACTGTCGTCACTTACTCTATTGCATGGGCTGACCACGAGACTCCAACAATCCCATAGGCTTGACCGAGTGCATTCTCTCCGGGTACGATTTGGCCACCCTACTCAGTTGCCACGGCAGCTCGATTTTATCCGACGTGACAACGAGACACAGCATCCGGGGACTTTCAACTGACTGAAGAACATGAGCGCAGTGTTTTGAGTGTCAAGGGCAAGAAGGTCCTGCACATTGATCGCAATGACCACTACGGAGGGTACGTCTTAGTTTGAATAACCAACCCCTGATCTTGATAGCTTCGTTTTGTCCAACAACCCAGCCCTCTCTCTGTGGTCTTGGCCATTTCCGCTTGGAGTCCTGCAGACAGATGCTAATATGATCCCCGGACTTGCAGAGAGGCCTCGTCGGTAAACCTCGAGACTGTACGTCAGCCTATCGCATCGACTCAACCAAGCTCCCCAAGCTTCCCAAGCTTTTCGTAACGACACCACTTGCAGATCGCTGACCACCAATGATCGACAGCTATTCAAGAAGTATGGCACCCACGCCGCTGGCGAGGAGCCGTGGAAGAAGTACGGCCGCGCGAACGACTGGAACATCGATCTCGTCCCCAAGTTCCTCATGTCCTCTGGCGAGCTGACCAACATCCTCGTCTCGACTGATGTCACCCGCTACCTCGAGTTCAAGCAAGTCGCCGGCAGCTTCGTCCAGCAGGGCGCCGCCTCCAAGGCCACCGTAGCCAAAGTCCCCTCAGATGCCGCCGAGGCTCTGCGGTCACCCCTGATGGGCATTTTTGAGAAGCGCCGCATGAAGAGCTTCATCGAGTGGGTTGGCACCTTCGACATCAACGACCCCGCCACACACAAGGGTATGTTCATCGGGGCGACGCCGAATATGGTTGCGGATGTGTTCTCCCAGAGCTTGTAGCGCGTCCAGAGTGCTAACTGCCCCCCTCAGGTCTCGACATCAGCACGGCCACCATGAAGGAGTTCTACGACAAGTTCGGACTCGAGACTGGCACCAAGGACTTCATTGGCCATGCCATGGCCCTGTACCTCGATGACAGCTACATCTCTGCCCCCGGCCGCGCCCCCGAGGCCATCGAGCGTATCAAGCTGTATGGTAACTCCGTCGCCAGATACGGCAAGTCACCTTACATCTACCCGCTCTACGGCCTCGGCGAGCTGCCTCAGGGTTTCGCCCGTCTCTCAGCCATCTACGGTGGTACCTACATGCTCAACACACAAGTTGATGAGATCATCTACGAGGGTGGCAAGGCGACCGGTATCAAGGCCACCATGTCTGGTATTGAGCCGGAGATGAAGTTTGAGACCAAGGCCAAGATGATCCTCGGTGACCCTTCGTACTTCCCCGACAAGGTCAAGGTCGTTGGCCACGTGCTCCGTGCCATCTGTGTGCTCAAGCACCCTCTGGCCGGCACCAACGACAGCGACTCGGCCCAGCTGATCATTCCCCAGTCCCAAGTCGGACGCAAGAACGGTGAGTCGGACCAGAAGAAGCTGCAACCCGGCATTCGGCACGATTGTGACTAACGGGCTCTCAGATATCTACATCGCCTGCGTTTCCTCCGCCCACAACGTCTGCCCTAAGGGCTACTACATCGCCATTGTGTCCACAATTGCAGAGACCTCGGCCAACCACCACCTCGAGCTCCAGCCTGGCTTGGACCGCCTCGGCAAGATTGAGGAGCAGTTCATGGTAAGTACCAATTAGCTGGAGGTGCCTCGCGGTCGAGCATGACGTTTGGAGACTAACACAAGAACTTTCCAGGGCGCTCCCATCCCTCTCTACGAGCCCGTCGACTCCGGCAAGACCGACAACATCTTCATCTCCAAGAGCTACGACGCCACCTCGCACTTTGAGACCACCACTGATGATGTCAAGGACATCTACCTGCGCGCCACCGGCGAGGAGCTCAAGGTTGATGGCTTGAGGGGAGTGGAGATGGCCGAGCAGTAAATGTGCTGGGCGCGGAGCGTCGGAGGGAGATAGCTTGCACTCTTTTATGGACAGGAACTCTCTTGAGTGATGGACTGAATCGTACTATAATCCAAGGACACACAAAGGATAGCTGTAAGCCCGGAAGAGCATCTTTAAACATGATTAATCGCGTGCTGTATAAAGCCAAAAGTGCATGCGGGGATTGAGAGGTAGACCATCGGCGCCTCTCCTAGTTCACGTGCTGTCTCAAGAGCGGTGGCAGTAAGTCAGCAGCATATGGTCGTCTGTTCCGCCTGGTGGCGCAGGAATGTGCGTGCTCTGAGTTCACGGCAACTTCGTGTCGTTTTTTGATTATGTTCGAAATGCCTTCATCTACTCTACAGTAATGGGATATGCTTGCCCCTGATTATCAGAAACCCTTTTGAGATTCCGGTGACGCCGTGCCGAGCATAGAACCCCGACGTTCGCTAAAAAAAAAAAGGGAATGCCGTTGTGTGAATCGCTCCCGCTCCGAAAAGCGCGCCGCCCGTGGCCAAAAAATGAAACCCTCCCCACCGGAAGAGAACAAACAAAAGTCAAAGTTGCCAGATCTCATTGATGTACTCCACCAAACTCCTGCGCCCCGTGAAGATTTGTGTCAGATTTTAGGCGGCTTCCCAGCACCATTGGCCGACCAAGGACTACATATATATATATTAATCCTCGATATCGTCATCGCTCAGGACGAGCTTCTGAACTGTCATCAGACTGCTCTCGACAGCGTCATCCGGCTTCTGACGGATGCCGAGCCCAGTCCTCTTCTTGCGCGGCGACGACTCCTCGGTAGGCCGGTCTGTAGCCCACGACTCCGATGATGCTGCTCCTGCTGGCGCGGGTTCCGCTCCATCCTCGTCTGCCTCGTTCGCCGGTGGGCCGATACCCGTGAAGGACACCACTTTCTCAAGCTCGCGCAGCCGGGCACTGCTTAACGTCAGCTTGCGCCTCCGGGCCATGTGCGCCATATAAGGCAGTCGCTCTAGCAGCATCTCCCGACGTGCAGAGCTGCCCAAAGACAACAATGGGCTGCCTGCAGACTGGCCTTGGCCTTGGCCGTGGTTGGTAGACTGCTGTGTGCCGTTGCGCCGCTGCTGAGATGCTTGCCGGCTGATCCAATCGCCGCTGTCGCCTGTGACGGGCTTCTTGAATGCCGAGGCACCTTCCGTCAGCTTCCTAGTGCTCTCATCGCCTCGTAGTAGACTCGTCGCCCAGTGGTCAACGAGGCCCTCTAGCTCTTCCTTGCCCCTCCACAGTTTGATACTGGTCGGATAGAACATCTTGAATGCGTCGCCTCCTGGGCGGCCCGAGGCTTTGGCACGTTTCACGGGGTATGGCAAGGAGAACAGTAGCCCGCGTGTTGCCACGTGGTATGCAATCTCATCCTGTCGCAGTGCGTGGCTGGCGGAATCCCTTCCTCCATAGCCCGATCCACCAAAGAAGACGTCCCACGAGGGGCTCAACAGATCGCTATCAGAGAGATAGTCGAGGCAGTTGTTGAGGTAATCCAGACTTGAATTTGGATCGGAAGGACTTGTGGCCTCGCATGAGAGAGCATAGTTCTCGTGCAAGGCAGACACAAAGGTCTGGATGTCGGTACCGGTCTCGTCTATAAGTTCGTCAACAGCGACTTCGGACCGCCTGGGACGGGAGTTGTGCGACAAGTAGCTGGGCAGGGACTCCGCCAGGCCTGACGGTGTCTGCGAACTCATGGATAGGTCTTCTCTCTTGTTGTACACAATCTTGCCCACCGCATGGAAAATGCCGAGACTAGACTCGCGCTGCGAGATGAGCTCCAGGCTGTCCACCTCGCCTTTGGTCAGGGCAACACCGCTCTTCGCACCTCTCTTGGGCTTGGTGAAGGCAACCTTGGAACCCCAGTCAGCTTCATTGTCACCTTTGAGACACAGAAACTCTAGCGAGGAGACTGCACTTCGAATGTCCCCAATCTCGCCTAGCCTCTTCAGAACCAGGGGCCCAGGCGTCTTCCGGCGCCCAGACTTCCGTGCCTCCTTCTGCACGACTAGCTCTAACGCCGCAGCCAGTAATGTGGGGGCGATGGCATTGAACTCGATGATGCACGTTCCCGGATGTCGAGATATCTCGGGACCAAGCAGGCGATGTGCCGTAAAACTGTCCGCTGATGCCGATGTTGTGGTGAGCAGGGTTTCCGAGATGACAAGCACGACGGGTGTTATGGGCTCTGAGGAAGTCTGCTGTCCAAAGGCGGCCAGTGAGGGCGTGTTTGCAATGAGGTATTGCAGCAGCGCGTTGCGGAATGAGGTCAGGGCTGTGGATGACCGCGCGAAGGTGTTCGGAAACTCCTCGACCAGGATGATCTTCCTCTTAGTGTCACTGGACTTTCTGTTCGGCGGCGGCGCCATCGACTTGACCTTGGAGTCGCTCTGCTCGTCATCATCAGCTGTCCCGATGTCGAGTTGCGAGAACTTGCCGCTTCGGCCGAGAAACTCTTGAAATTGTGCCGACGCTGAGAGGACGCCAGGTCCAGACGCAAGCGCACCTGTTGGATTCCGCCACTCGAGAAGCTCACATTTCATGTCTTTGGCGAGCAGGCGCATGGTCGTGGTTTTCCCTGTACCGGCGGCGCCTTTCAACACCAGCAGTCTCTGCCGTAGGCGACCAGCAATCACGCCCTCGAGCCAGGCCCTCACATCGGCAACCTTCTTCTTATGCACAGCGAGCTCTTCAAGACTGACAGGACCGAATCGTTCAGACCACGGGCGCTGCTCATTATCTGGCACTGCATCCTGAGTTGGCCGCACGGGGCGAACGAACATCTGACTGCCTGTCGGCTGACCATGGGAAGTAGAGGAGGAGACGGGCTGTGAACCGTCCTTGAGCCTCTTCTTTGCATTCTGTCCAATTCGGCTGGCGGTGCTTGCCACGAAGATGTCGCCGTCGCCGTCGCCATCCGAGATAGGGTCGCTGACTATGTCTTCGAGCTGGGCATGCGACAATGCTGGGGCACGTTCTGCCTGCTTTGAGAAGAGCGACTTGAGGTCGCCATTCCTCGGTTTCGTGGGGTCTGGGCGGCCAGTGCTGATGGCATCGCGGCTCCTCGTCTTGGCAGGGCTATTTGTAGCGCTTCTCTTGCCATTCGATCGTCGGCTGGGGCTACCCCCGGCATTGCCGGCTGTCGAGGTCCGCAGAGGCCGAGAGACGAGGCCTGGCCGCGTTGGTGAGCCGTCCTGGACCGGCTTGACGGACGACTTTTCGGGAGAGGCGACTAGGTATCGACTGAGTGTGTTGGGGCCGTTCCGGGACGCAGTGTCTTCGTCATCTGAAGACGAGGGCAGGACATTCCGGCGGCGACGCTTGGCCGGAGGAGGTGCCATGGCAAACGATACGGATCGGGCTGTGGGGGCTCATCATCTGAGGCCGGCGCTTTTGCGGATGCGTCTATGATTGGGCCTCTGTGCGTTGGTGATACATGTCTGTCGTGGTTTCACCGCGCACGATTGCGTGCCGAGACGGAATCCACACGAGTGAACCAGTCGAGGCGGGAAAGCTGGGGGACGGGGTGTCGAGAATGCGGGCTGGCGGGCGGCCCTGCTGAGGATGGAGGGATGTTGCTTTTTCTCCACGCGCTGACGTCGGGGAAGCAGCCTCGACGCAGGCTGCCAGTCGGGGAGGTCCCTGCTTAGGTACGTACGGATAAGTAGGCGGTACTCCCACTTGCTTGAAATCAATTGCGCAGTGGCGGCTGCTGGATCACTTGGTGGAGTGTGGACAGGACGCTGATGCTTGGAACGTGCCGGCCCGGATGTCTCCAAGCTGTCTGGGGTGGTTCTCAGCCGCCGCGGGCCTTGTTGGAGTCGCGCCTGCACGAGGAAACGCGTCTGTGACTTTAAGTGGCCGCCCCTCTCTCTGGGGAGCTTCGAGGTGGTTGTGTGCACCCGCCGCTTGAGTGCCGCCCATCCACCATCACGTAATCCCCAGGTACAGCACGTTGTAATTGTGAATTGCCATGCATGGGTCAAAGTAGCCCATGTCAGTCAGCCAGTCTCCAATGAGCGGCCCCATGTGGTCTTGGGCCGGCTGCTCCGGCGTCCCGAGGAGTCTTCGTTTGGGCTTGCTCTAATTAATTATTCGTTACGTCCCTTACGCTACTCTAGTACCTCGGGTCCAAGCTCAATTCACGGGGCGGCCAAGGTACCTTGAGGACCGCCCGCCATCGGGGTCCCCAATTCTCGTGTCTTGCCCTGGCCTGGTGAGCGCGTCACCCCACAGCCGCCGACTGCTTCTTATTGCTCCATGCTGTCCTTTTCGCATCCGCCCGTTGCTGTCTTCCCATGGCATCGTCACCCACCTCGTCAGCTTCCATGGCACATTGGTGCCGTTCTTTCCTTTCGACCTTCCTTTGACCTTCCAAGTTCTCCCGCCCCTCCTAGTCGGGCATTCTCGTCTATCTGCCGGGTCCGTTGCATCCGCGGGACACGCTTCGTCGCTACGTCAGTGGAGCCGGCCAGCCTCCACTCTGCGGAACGCACCCCCAGGACCGTTTTGCGACTGTCGATATTTCCAGCAGCTCTGCCAGCGCCGAGAGAACACACATCGACACAGGATCGTCTTGACACCGACTGTCGAATCGCCTGCCATGGCTCGGGTCAGCCGCTTTCGCTTCTTGGCGATTGCCGTCGTCTTCCACCTTGTCTACATCTACTCGATCTTTGACATTTACTTCGTCAGCCCCATAGTGAGCGGCATGGATCTGTTCAGCATCAAGAGGCCAGAAGGAGCAAAGGCCCCAGCCGACAGGCTTGTCCTCTTTGTTGGTACGTCTGGTAGCGATTGGGACTGTCATGTTATACATGGAGGCGTTCTACAAGGCAGCGTAACACGCACAAAGCTAACATAGAAACGACTTGTAGGCGACGGGCTACGAGCCGACAAGGCCTTTCAATCCTTCCCCGACCCGTACCCAAAGACAGAGGAGGATCTTGTTCCGCGACCACTGGCACCCTACCTGCGCAGCAGGATACAACAGCATGGCACGTTCGGCGTGTCCCATACCCGAGTCCCCACAGAGTCTCGACCGGGCCACGTTGCGCTCATCGCCGGTTTATACGAAGATGTCTCTGCGGTCGCCACTGGCTGGAAGCTCAACCCCGTCAACTTTGACAGCGTTTTCAACCGCAGCCGTCATACCTGGAGCTGGGGCAGCCCCGACATTCTGCCCATGTTCGAGCAAGGAGCCACGCCTGGCAAGATCGACGCATACTGTTACCCTCCAGAGTTTGAGGACTTTTCACAGGACGCCCTTCACCTTGACCACTGGGTCTTTGACCACGTGAAGGATATGTTTGCCGACGCCGCGACGAACAAGTCGCTGAACAGTGCCTTGCGACAGGACAAGAACGTCTTCTTCTTGCATCTCCTCGGTCTCGACACGACGGGCCATTCCTTCCGGCCGTACTCCAAGGAATACCTGCATAATATCCAGGTCGTGGACCAGGGTGTCAAAGAAGTGGTCGAGACGATCCAGAACTTTTATAATGACGACAGGACCGCCTTTGTCTTTACTGCCGACCACGGGATGAATGATCTGGGCAGCCACGGTGATGGGCATCCTGACAATACGAGAACTCCGCTCATCGCCTGGGGCTCTGGTGTCGCCAAGCCGTCTGTGTTTCCGACCACTGTTGCTCCCGGCCATGACGAGTATTCTTCTGATTGGGGTTTGGATGATATCCAGCGGCATGATGTCGCTCAAGCTGACGTTGCGGCGCTGATGGCCTACCTCGTCGGTGTCGAGTACCCCGCCAATTCCGTGGGCGAGCTCCCGCTCTCCTTCTTGGCGGCGGACATCAAAGAAAAGGCAGAAGCGTCGTTCGTCAACGCGCAAGAAATTCTCGAGATGTACAGAGTCAAGGAGGCTGGCAAGAAGGCCAAGGAGCTCAGGTTTCGCGAATATAGCCCCCTCTCCGAATCAGCAGGTGTCACTGCGTCCGCCCGGCTGGCTGCGATCAGGAAGCTCATCGACGATGGACACTTTGAGGAAGCAATTGAGGAGACTGCTGTGCTGATGAAGATTGGCCTGCAAGGCATGCGATATCTGCAGACCTACGACTGGCTGTTCCTTCGCGCGCTCATCACCATTGGGTATCTTGGCTGGATTGCTTACGCCGCCACCACGGTTATAGACCTGCATGTTATTCAGGGCGCCGCACAAACATCGCGCTCGATTGGGTCTCTGCTCGCCTTCTCGTCCATCCTGGTCGCCCTCTACGCCTCGTTTGTGATCTCCCAGTCACCCCCTACCTATTACGCGTATGCCTTTTTCCCTGTCTTCTTCTGGGAAGCAGTATACGCTCGGAGGGAGAGCTTGGTCAGGGGCTGCCGGGTCTTGTTCGCCCATGTCAAGACTAGCAGCAACGTCATGTCTATTATGATCAACACCATCGCATACATAGCGGTCATCCAGTCTCTGGTAAGTGCCTTGGTTAACTACAGGATTCGCCTGCGCTAATTATGTATCCTAGGCTTTTGGCTACATCTACCGCGAGATTCTGACTGGTCTCTATGTGATGGGCGCGCTGTTCCCAGTATTCCTGGGAATGTCGTTCCTGAGAAAGCATGCCGCGTTGGCCGCTACTTGGATAGCCTCGTGCTTGCTTATGAGCTCTTTCACACTCCTGTCGCCAATGAAGGTCGAGAACGTCCCTATGATGTAAGTGCATAAACCACAAACTTGCGAAGTACAGCAACTGATTCTGTGCAGCGTCGGCGGAGGCGCTCTCATGGTCCTTGTGGGCCTTGTTTACCTCATATTTGAAGACAAGATCCTGACCGACCCCTCGCTTGAGCCTAAGGCCCATGTCCCACGCAACAACCACATCTCAAGAGGTCTGATTGGTGTACAGGTAAGATTTGCCAGCAGAAATGAAATGCCTGCGCTATGCTGATCAGTTTGTACAGACTGGCCTGATTGCCTTGTCCATTATCGTGACACGGTCGAGCGCCTTGTCGCTGGCTGCGAAACAGGGCCTTCCACGCGGCAACCAGGTTGTTGGCTGGATCATCCTGGTGACATCGTTCCTCATGCCGCTGGCACACCGTCTGCAGCCCAACACACACTACCTGCACCGGCTCCTGGCCATCTTCCTCACCTGCGCCCCAACATTTGTCATCTTGACGATCTCCTATGAGGGCTTCTTTTACGTCGTCTTCTCCCTGACTTTGATCACCTGGGTGCGGCTTGAGCACCACAGCAACGCATTTGCGAGAGAAGCACAGCAGAAGGACATCGACAGTGCGGCAGGACCTGCGGCGGCAGTAGCCGACGTGGTCGTGTCTCAGTTCAGGCCACTCACGCTTTCTGATGCCCGCATCGCCCTTTTCTTCTTTGTCCTCTTGCAGTCGGCATTTTTCAGCACGGGCAACATTGCTTCAGTCTCGGGGTTCAGCTTGGAGAGCGTGACGCGGCTCATCCCCATCTTTGAGCCGTTCTCGCAGACGGCGCTGATGCTGTTCAAGATTATGGTGCCGTTCGCGCTGATCTCGGCCAACCTGGGCATCCTCAACATGCGCCTGGGTGTGGCGCCGTCGGCGCTCTTCATGGTCGCCATGGCCATGAGTGACGTGCTGACATTGTACTTTTTCTGGGTGGTCAAGGACGAAGGCTCGTGGCTCGAGATTGGCTCGACGATCACGCACTTCATCATTGCCAGCATGCTCTGTGTCTTTGTCGCTGGGCTTGAAGGGGTTAGTGCCTTGTTCATTGCCGGCGTCGAGGTTGACAGGGGAACCGCCGCTACTGGCACGGAGAAGAAGGCCGTAAGTGGGAACGGCGTGAGCATGCCTGTGGACGATTCGAGTGCGAGGTCAGGTGACAGCGCGACACCGCAAGCGACGACGGGGTAAAGTTGTGCTGCGGGGTGAGCGGTGGATGATTTATATATAATGGCAATATATGCCGTGAATAAACTACAATAAAAGTACAATAGACGAGGTTAAGAATGTGTGCATGATGGCATCTTCTGGGACGTACGTGGACCGTTGTCGACTTGCATGCATCTAGCCAGTAATACTTGATTATGCGGGCGGGGCAAGTTTGGAGAAGTGCGGCAGTGGGTTGCGTTGCAATTTGTGGAGATATTCCTGAGCCATGAGTGTCACATGCCTTTTAGTACTGACCTCCTACAACAATTCTCCCTCGGGGCCATCAACACTTGCAAGCAACCGCAACACATCTCTTGAGAGGGATAGACTGGGGGCTTTCCGATCCGGAAGAAAAGCATCGCGGGATCAGCCCGTGGAGTGCAGCCTATTCTCAGCCATCATACAAGAAAGGTACAAGACGAGGGTGACAACGAGGAGGAGGAGGAGGACAATGTCTCTGTTTCAGTGAGTCTTCCCGAGCTTCACATTTGACTGTCGTTGTGTTTTCCTCTCATACATGGGATTTGTCGTTCTCATGAAACATCATGTCTTCTCTCCTTCCACTCAAGAGCTTTCCTTTGCGTGTTTCTCCGAACCGCTTCCTCAAACACACTATACAAGATTAAGATCCGCCCCCCGTTGCCTCTCCTCTCCTCTCCTCTCCTCTCTCTTTTCCCACCCCAAGCCGCAAAAACGAAGTGAAATGTCCACCACACCCACCAACAAACATGTCACAACCCATCCCTGACCTCTCTCATCAAAAAAATAGATCATTCAAGAACCTCAGCCCCCGCACACGCCTGCTCGTCGGCGCGGGCCTGTTCACCTGGGGCCTCGTGGGCCTGCAGTTTACCGACGCCGCGGGGGAGAAGCTGGGCATCGCGGAGCCGACGGAGCGGGATCGGGAGGAGCTCCGGGCGCTGGCGCCGAGGATCAGGGTTGTTGACCATTCTACTTCCTCGTCTGCCGGTGGTGGTGGTGGTGCTGGACCGGAAAGGAAGTGAGAAACCTTAGTTGATGGTTCGCTCATACCGGGCTGGGGGAAGAAGGGTTGAAGGCATCTAGGGCGCAAGAGGGGGAGAAGCACGCATGTTTTGTCGGCGAAAATGTGACGAGTTTGTACGAATACGATCTGTGCTTTCTAGCCAGGACACAGGGGCAAAGCGGTGCCCCTTTCTCATCATTTCGGCATCAAAACATTCTCGGCGGCAGATGGTGGGTTTGGCTCACACAGCGAGCAATACACAGGACGCCAGTATCTCACATAATGGGCGAGAAGCCCCCGTCTCTCCACTCATCGTGAACCGTTTTGTTTGTGTTTTTATTCATCGGCCCTGTCTAGAGCTACTCGATAAACCCCTTCCCCCTTTTCTCCGTTTTACCTCTCACAACAGGAACCCCCTCAAACACCCAAACCACTTTAGGTGAAGATGCGGATGGGGCGGCCGAGGGTCGAAGGGTCGTTGAAGCGCAGGTTCTGGTTGAGGCTGGCAATCTCGTCGAGCTCCTCCTTGGAGAGGTCGAACTCGACAGACTCGAGGTTCTGCTTGAGGCGCTCGACGTTGTTGGACTTTGGGATGACAATGATGTCGCGCTGCGTGCAGAAGCGCAGGAGGACCTGGCTGGGCGTCTTGCCATGCTTGGCGGCAATCTTGGTCACGACGTCGGCCTCGAAGAGGGGCTTGGTGCCCTTGGCCGCGGCGTTGCCGAGCTCGATGAAGCTCTGGGGCCCAAAGGTCGAGTAGCCCGTCACGGCGATGCCGTTCTCCTGGGCCATGTGGACGAGGTTGGGCTGGGTGAGGTAAGGGTGGTGCTCGATCTGGAGGACCGCGGGCGGGATCTTGGCATAGTTGAGCAGGTCGTAGAGGGTCTGGGTGTGGAAGTTGGAGACGCCGATGCTGCGGATGAAGGCGTCGGGCTGGGAGACGAGCTCCTCGAGGGCGGCCCAGGTCTCGGAGAGGGGCACCTTGGCCAAGGGGGTGACCTTTGTCTGCTCCTTGTCGGTCCAGAAGCAGGGGAAGCGGATCTCCTCAAAGGGGATGAACTCGAGGGCGATGGGGAAGTGGATGAGGAAGAGGTCGAGGTAGCCGAGGCCCCAGGCCTCGTTCTCGAGGCGGGCCTGCTCGAGCGCGTGCTCGCGCTTGTGGTAGTTGTTCCACAGCTTGGACGTGATGAAGATGTCCTCGCGCTTGATGATGCCCTCGGAGATGGCGCGGCGCACACCCTCGCCGGCCTCCTTGCTGTTGGTGTAGTCCCACGCGCCGTCAATGTGGCGGTAGCCCAGCTTGATGGCCTGGTAGACCTGTTGGCGAAGAGCAGAGAGTCAGCCTGGTTGGGCTCGCAGAAAAGGGTCCAGATAGTAGAACATCGCCAGAGCCTCAGGCCTTCGTCCACCACCTCAGCCATGAGGATAGACGGCTTCCTTGGAAGCATCTTCTGAGGGCAAAGACTTACTTGCTCAGCACAGGTTTCACGGGGGACCTTCCAGATGCCAAAGCCGACGACGGGCATTTCCTGTTGGGTGTTAGCGGGAGCACAACTCGACGAAGTAGAGGACCAGGAGGGCAGTAGACGTACGTGGCCAGAGGAGAGCTTGATTGAAGGAACCATTTTGGCAGTATTGTTCTTGTGTTTGATCACAAAAATTTGGCAAGAGCAGAGGTGAGGAGATCGAGGGAACCAGGAGAGGGCAGCACTCGCAGCTGGAAGGAGGGAAACCCGGCACGTTTTATTGCGCCGTGGGAAAAGTGGCGATGCGACGCGACCCCGAGAGGGGCGTGGCATTTCCTCCCGCTTCTTTCCCCTCGGTCTCCAGCTCCTCCACTTCGTGCTCCAGCGACTCTGTTGATGCTAGTGTGCTGGGGCTGGCTGCCCCTCCACAGCAGTGGACTCGGGCGCGTGTTGTGGATCGCAGGGCGCCGACGACATCATCGCTAGCTGGAGGAGGGGCACGGCACAGGCACCGGCACCGGCACGAGGCAGGTACTCGGCCCCCTCTACCCCATGCCCCGATCTGGCAGGTTGTACCACGGCGCTGGCGCCGTCGGGTAAAGTCTGGGCGATCCTCGCCCGCTGAAAGCGCTGTGGGTGATGTCCCAGGGCGCCTAAAGCTGCCCAGCGGAGCAGCTCCGCTGGGGGCATTGGGCATTGGGGTGGGGGCTGAGGGGAAGCTGCCCGCATCCCCCAAAAAGAATAACCATTTTATCCATTAGCCGGCCGGTTTCTTTTCCCAGGGGCAATCACTTGTGGGCATTGATTATATCAAGGCTCACAGTCCCGCTGACGACTGCCTCGCCACAGGAACCGTCTCAGCTATTGCGAGGCCACCTCGCGGTCCGGGCACTGAGCCTGCGAGACGGCTCCATCCGCAAAGGCCAACCTCCCTCTCCCACGGTGGACAATGACCCGCCCAACCAACGACCGACTTGCGACGACAAAATGCCCCTCCCCTCACGATAGCCGCACCAATGCCTGCAGCACGCTTCCCCGACGACATCCACCTGCGAGCCTCGACCAGCTTCATCCACCATGTCACATAGCTTTGGGGCCAGAGACCTTTCGGGCAGAGGTTCTGGACATGGTCAACACGACGGCAGCGGCGAGGCGCAATGAAGCAGTAGCTCGGTCGCGGGGAAAGGACGCACCCAACACATCCACAAACCTCTTGGCATGAATTGAGCGACTTGGAGCTACAAAGGCACAGCCTCTGAACTGTCACTCTCGTCAGGCCAGATGCTGAAGAGTTTGAAAGGCACCAGTTGCGCAGGGATTGAGCTGGCATACACCACCTCATGGCCTCATCTCTCGGCTCTCCAGTACTGGCCTCTGCTGCGCCTTTGGTGAGTCTTCTCAATTGAGACTTCAATTGAGATCGTAGTGGTCTCTCTGAACCTCCCTCGAGAGAAAGGACGGCGTTGGCAACAACTTCTTGCAAGTCGTAATGTCTGCCACATTTGGCGAGCTACAGACTTGCGCACCAATCATATCCGTTTGACATGCCCAGGACGGGCTAGTGTTTTTCCCTAGCCCCGCAATCCCAGCCCAATCAATGGCCGACAAGCCAGGTTCTTACCCAGACTACCACTCAGCATGAAGTTTACACAATTCTGCCGAACAAGACAGTGAAGCTGGCGGATGCCCCATGTGACTTTTCACCCCACAGCATATGTATAAAGGCAAAAGGAAAAGGGAAAAAGGGGGAAGCCGTGGGTTTGTGGTACAATGGAAGGCGATGTGCCCGACTGCAGCCCAAGTTGTGCTGGGCCGCCCTCTTTTTTGAGCCTTTCAATCCTGGACATATTCTGGAAGGCAGTCGTCCAAGATTGCAAAGTCGTCAGCACAGAAAATGCATCGCTGGCGGTCATAGATGTTCCCTGTCTTTGAGGCTGAACATTGGTATTAGAAAGTACGGCCAGAGAGACCAGCATGGCGGTATTATCCGGGGCCTGTCCTGGTCCGCCCAGCATATCCAGCAGCATCCCGGATGAACAGGCGCCCTACAGGCTATACAATACCTTGTAGTTTTCCAAACTTGATGTACCTGAGATAACTCGCACCGCCGTCATGCGGACCAAGATGAAACCACGATTGCGTCTCTCTTACAGCTCGCAAGCGCATGCACATAGATCAATGTCACTGAAGAGTTTCCGTGATCTGCATCAATTCTGGGCTAGCGGCACATCTATCTCTCTTCTTGTTCCTGTTGCCACTCGTCCACAATCCTGTTCCAGGCGGAAACCCTCTAATGTTCCTTAAGTCCATTTGAAAACCTGCGAGTCCATCTTCACCAAGCGGGCATACCATTGTTCTGACCAGTTGCAGCACCACCCGCTGGAGCCCAATCCCTATTCCCACCACCTACCACACCCGTCCCAGCACCAGTTCCGAGAGCAGGGGAGCCATCAAGAGGCGCGTTAGCCACGTAAGAGACCTCAGTGCCAGTCTCTGCAGCCTCGCGGTACGCCAACATCATGCGCTCGATCTCATTGGATGCCGTCGGTGCAGCAAAGTCTCGGCGAGTCAGTCTGTGAGGAATGAGGGCGTCAGTAGGCCGCTTCACCCCTCTCAAGTTCTTTGCACAGAGGCCAGCAACATGGCCCTGTCCGCCGCAGTCGGTGCACACCAGCCATTCAACAGGAATGGGACACCCGCGACGGGTGTGCTCCAGCTCTCCGCATTGGAAGCATCGGAGGCAATGGATCTTGGCTGGACAAGTCGCCGCCTTGTGACCGAAGTCAGAGCAGTACTTGCAAACCACCAACGGACAGTCTCGAGCAAGGTGGTCAGTGCTGTTGCAAGTGTAACATGCCTTGGTGTTGCCGGACGTGTTGTCAAGGCGAATGACTGTGCCGGGATTGAGGATTCGTGCCTTGGGGCGCTTCGCCAACCAGCCTCTCTGCCAGTCGCAGTTCTTGATACTGTACGCTTGGAAGAAGTATGTCATCGTTGGCGACATCTGTCCCGGGCCAGCAGCGCGTTGATCACTGGACATTGTGATGCAAATGCGATGCTTCTCGGATTGATCATGAGTGTTGAAGGCCTCACGAAGAGCATCGAATTGGCGACGGATTGCCCTGCTGGTCAACTTCAGATGAGAGCCATCGAGAGCATCCTTGACGCAATTGGTCGAGATGTCGAGGGTAGTGCAGCCACGCTTGTCCTGGACGGTGACTCTAGGATTGAAGGTCTTGAGCTTATCCGTGGTCGCTTCGGCATCGAGGAAATGGCATGAAGCCTCGAGCGATGCGTCAACAGCAATCGCGAAATGGCCCAAGGCCACAGGACCTCTGGATCTCATGGTGTTGTGGTGCAGAAGATGGATGAGGAGACGAGGGATCCGTCCAGCAGTATATACGAAAGACAGCATATACGTGATGGATTCTCGACCACAAATACCAACATCGTAAATGTCCCTGTCGCTTGGGAAGCTGAATGACTTTCCTGCGTACTGGAGCAGGATGGGCATTCTATGATGAGGTTCTCGTCGTGCACCTCTGAACGAACTCCCGGAGAACTCGACATGGCCGTGAAAATTCTGGAGAATACGAACAGCATGATCAGTATTGTGCCCGACTTTCACCGGCCAGATGATACCTTAACTTGCATGCTTGGGGTCATCGTAACCAGTGCTGAGTTGCCTCCGCTGCCCATTCTCCCGCTTCGGCCTTTGGATCCAAACGTTGTTGGTTGCCAGTTCTCCCTGCTGGGGGAAGAATGACTAACCTGATTGAATTTGTAGTCTACACCGGGCAGGTCAACGGCGCCGACAGCTGTCTGCTCATCTCTCTATGTGTCGAAATTAGAGCATATACCTAGCGATATTGCGAGGGCCATTGGCACTTACCTTGTCGCCAGGCATGTCCGTCCATCCGGACTAGGGACCCGGATTTCATGACGTCAGTTGAATCGAAACTTGACCCTGAGGATCCGAGGTGCTTGAAATTGGGGGCAGTCTGTGCGAGACAGAACAGGAGAATAGTAGAGCGCCAAGAATATGTAAAGAAAGAAAATAATATGACGTGAGGTACATGTGGAAGGTAACTCACTGTTTCAGCTGTCGGTTGTTCACTCATCCTGACTGAGAACTTTGATGTTTGGACACCTGTGACATCTTGAATGTCAGAAGGTCGGACATCAGATTGGGACAAGGCAGGAGGGGAAGAGTCAAGCACGAGAACGACATGACCTAGGAGGCGATGAAGGAAGTTTGGCTGTACTCACTGATACTTGGCGACGACGTGCCGATGTTGTTAGTGTGAACGAGGGTCGTGGCGATGTAGAGCGTCTGCTCGCTCGATGAGTGGGGAAAGGAGGTGGTGGGTGCTCAGGACTTCTTGACTGCGTCGGGCTTGCCGTGGAGGTCAAAGAAAGTCTAGACGGCACTTGAGATACGGGATGGAGAAAAGGATCGGTAGGTCGGGGACGGTTGAAGGCTTTTGGGGTCCTTTGTCAGTCCATATATATGTTCAGTACAGTTGTGAGATTGATGTGGCGTTGGTGTGAGACAGTTGTCACTTACAAACTCAAGACTGGCAGATCGCTAGCAAGGAGGAGAAGATTTCAAAACACAAGGAGAGTCAATATGCTCTTGAGAGGATCTGCGTTCCACTGTCCTGTGATGGCATCCGTTGCGCTGGTACCGATGACGATGCGAGAAAGTCAAAGGCGTTATGGATGGTTGGGGGGGTTAGGAGGGAGAGAGGGTTCAATGTAGTTAGGTAGAACCATTTACAGCACTCAAGCATGGACACAGAGCTAAGGCAGAAGGTGCTTCGCCTGGGGTAGCTCACTCACTGCATTGCCCTGCCCTACTGGCTTAAATAATGGCTGCGTGGACAGTAGTCTTCAGAGCATGGACCAGTGAGAAGCAATGGTCCCCTTCGCGATTGAACAACGATCGCTACACACAGAGCATCAGTTATCGGACGCGGTCATTAGAAACACTCACGCTACAGTTTCTGCCGGCCTGCATAAGATGCTGACTCGGGCCATCTGGAGCAGCCACGGTATCTTGGATGTCTCCCCAGGGAGAAGCTGCACCTCTGAGGGAGTGTGTGGAGTATTGGACTGAGCGGAAGCCTTTGACCTGCGGCATTGACTGCTCACGGAGGGTGACAAAGCTGCGAACGTGCTTCATATGGTATGTTTTGAACATGTTGTCCAAAACTGGGGAACTGACATGCATCTGTGTGGTGAAGCGTTTGTGTTTTTTGCATAAACTACGATAGGCTCGTCTGAAGCGTAGGCCCGAGAAAATCTGTGAGACCACCAACGTCAGGCGGCGAGGACATAAGATTGACAGAACTAAGTTGCTGCTTGCAAGTTATCAAAGGGGTAGAAGGGGTGATGAGAGTCTAAGGAGAACAGAGAGAAATTGCACGGGGAGGGCCGGCTTTGAAAAAGGAGTGAGTTTGGTAAGGAGGCACAACATCTCCGCAGCCGTCTGTGAGAGCAACCGCGTCGAGTACGGGACTTGGCATGCAGACACAAAATCATCCTTGAGCATGTTTAGTTCGTCTGCGCGAAAAGTGGTGAGCGTGATACGAGCATGTATAGGGATGAGAGAGAGCTCGTGATGTCTCTTTTTCGTTTGATATGTGTCTCTGTCCTTGTCCACAATCGTCAGAAGCCCAGTCTCCCTTCCCCTCGACGCAGCAGGACCGTTTTCATAAATATGCGCTTCTCCCTCGCCATCGTCGGCGGACTGGTTGGTTGCCCAGACCACGTAGGCAACATGGCTGTTCTTCTAAGGCCCATAAACTCATCTACATTCTTGCCGACAGCCTTAGCCCAGCATTCGCAAACCATACTCATGAAAACGTCTCCCTACTGAAGAACGGCAAGAATCCCAAGACGGTCTGTAAGCATCCAGCTCCGCATGCTGGCCACATCCGAGACATCATCATGAACAACAAAGTAATGCAGTTCGTCGAAATGTGGATCAACAAACACTCGAACACCATCACGGTATTCGCGGCAAACCACGAATGTGGTGGCTGTATGCTCAATGGCTACAACCCTCTGCCTCTCAAGAGTGTGACAATGTCGATCGAGGAGTCGTGGAGACTCTGGAGCGCTTACGGCGGTACCGTCCGCCGCTCATAGTTATTCGAAATAGTTCTGCCCGAATACGACCTTGCTGGCGTAGGCAACAGCGACATTGATTCGATCTCCGCCCAAAAAGCAACCCAGGTTCTGATTTGTCCGCCAGGCTCAGCAAGAAGGCCAGAGTGAAGTGGCCGACTGGTGGCCATACGGTACCAGACATCGTCTGGTGTGGCTATGGCAACGCCTAGAGTGGCAGTTACATGCCATCGTTGATGGCTTACAACTGGGACAACCCCAAGTTGCCCCGCTACATCGAGGTCGTGCTGGGCCTGATGTTGAGCGACGTGACCAAGAAGTGCAGACCTGCGCGTAGTGCTTGGGCTGATAAGCGCAGTGCTGAAGTGGACGACCACGACCACAAGCACCAAGTGCTGGTTGTGCAGTTTGGAATGTCTTGGTACAGCCATAGCACTAGTGTCCTCTGTAATAGTAGGTGAATGGATATGTCTGCCGCGCCGTAGATATGCCATGCTCGATATTTCAGAGCATTATCTTTGAGGCCATCTCTGAGCCTGAACTAGGCCTCCGCCAGACTGCCCAAACTAAGGCGTGGCCATCCGCGCTTTCATCATGCCGAGTTCCGAGCTCTTTGCCCACGTGCCAGCTGGGGTCTGACGATAGCACATCAGCTTCCCCTCGTCACCCACGCTGCCCAGGATCTGGCCGTCGTCGTCAAAGTCGACTCGCCACACTGGCGACTTGTGGGCATCAAGCTTGGACAATTCCCTGACAGTATGGTGGATCTGTCCAGGTTGGCCGGTGGCTGTCCGCTCCCCATGATTGCCGGACTTGTCCAGTTCTGCCCTAATCCCCGAGGCCGCCTGGTTCTGTTTTCGACTCGCCGAGCTCTTCGCGCCGCCGCCCGCATGCTCATCAGACTTTGCGCCTCCCGTGACATCCGCCACGGACCATGTCTTGCCGTCGTCCTTGTCAAACGGCGTGTCGATGCGGAATACCCGCACAAAGCCGTCCTGGCAGGCAGTCGCAATCATGTCATATCCGCGGAAATTTCCCGGCGCCCAGGCTACATCACGAACCAGGCCCTTGTGTGCCTCGATCTCGACAGCGAGGTAGAACTCGCGCGCCTTGACGGCCGCGCCGAAAGAGCTCGTGACGATGTCGCGCGTGCGGAACAGTCGAACCGTAGTCATGCCTGCGACGACGAGGCTCAGCGCGTCCGGAGGCACACCGGCGCGCAGGGCGTTGTAGCAGACCTCCGGGTTTGGGTCAAAGGTGACCTTGAAGCACGTCTCCTCCCCTCTGTTGGGCTTTGGGCACGCCTGGAAGTCGTCGACCTTGACGGAGTCGGTCAGGATCTCGGGCTCCTCGCTCTCGTTGACCGTCAGGTGGCCGTCGGCGGCGAGCAGAGCAAAGTAGGTGTGTCGCGTCTCGTCGTTGTATTTGACCGAGAAGGAGCGGTAGGGCGCCTTGCCAGAGCGCTGCTCAACGGCCGCCTTCGCGTTACTGCCACGCGAGCTGAAGCGGCGGCCAGGGGCGGCGGAGGGGTCTTCGGCCCAGAGCTTGAAGCGGCCTTCGATGCCGAGTGAAGCTAGTAGGTTCGGGTAGATGGTGGGAGGAAGCCATTGCAGCTAGGAGATTCATCAATGGTCAGCATACGCCTGGGATGGTGATTGTGGAATACGGAGCACACAGGTCCAACACACCTCTAGTATCTCTCCGCCGTGCGCGCCCCAGTGGTCGCACAGGCGCCACGTGCCGTCCTTGTGGCGATTGAATACTCTGATCTTGCCGTCCACGGAGCCGGTGGCGCACCGGTCGCCATAGGCATTGAAGGCGATGGCCTGCACTATGTCCTTGTGGCCGTGCTGGATGATGTCGAAGACGTTGCGCTCCTGGCCGGGGCCAGACTCGACTAGAGCAGCAGACATGGCGTGGCGCGAGAATGTCGAGAATGGCAGGCCGGCAATCTCACGATGGCAGATGCTGGAGGTTGAGCTGCGCCGACCACACACGCGGTGGTGGTGGTGCAGGTGTGCTAACTACGGCGGACGAAAGCTCCAACTGTTGCAAAACCCAAATGGAGGTGTGAAATTAATAGAATGACGCCGGTCACGATAGTGGATCTGTACCGTTTAGATAGGAATCTACTCGTTTCAAGCATTTGAGGGTTTTGGTGATGCACTTAAGCAGTCCCACCTGCACCTGCACCTGCACCTGCCTGCATAACACAAACAACAACGCGTAAGTACCACACCATTTCTTTTCGGCCACAATTCCTTCAAACCACGTTGCGCGCAGCTGCAATTAGGTGCATTCGACTCAGAATTGAATTCTGAACACAATGATACAAGAATCATCAATTTTGAACGACTTTTGAAGCTATCGCGACCTTGCACATTCCTGTCGCGAACAGCTCATTCCCACCTCACATCCGCCCCACCTGCCTCCCGAGCTCAACTTTTTCCTTTCCAAAATGTTCCGTTCATATCGTACTGATACAACTTGTTTCAAGCAGATCTCGTCCGCAGAAGTTGTTTGTTAAACATCCAAGCCTATACCACTCGATTCCGTACAAATCAATTCGATTCGATTCAACATGGCTCGCGCAAAGAAGGCTCCCGTCCCCCCTGCCCGGTCGCCCACGCCTCCAGCTCCTGCCGGCCGAACCAACTCGGTTCGAACCGGTTCGGCTCGTATCGGATCCACTGGCTACTGGTTCACCGGTACCCCGGAGGGCGACCCTTTCAATGCAGATCAGCTCAATTCGATCGGAATCGGATCGTTTACTCTGGGTGGTCAGAAGCTGGATGAAGCCTACAAAACCAATCCGAACATGACCAAAAAGGAATTTGATCAGACTCGAATCGCCTTGGAAAAGATTCTTGCGAGCAACTCCAAGCTTGGAAAGAATCTTTTGGTCCAGAATTCAGTCCTTGCACGTCCCATTCAGCTTGTTCACGGCTTGAACCAGATCGATCCGACTCGATCCAATCAGCTCACTGACGCTGCAGCCTACGTCAGCTGTGCCCCGGAGAATTCTACCATCTGCCGCCAGTGCGCCAGTGCGAGTGCTTCCGGTCCGTTTCGAATGTGCATCAAGGTGGATTCGGACTTCAATGCAGCTTGTTTCAACTGCCAGTACTCTGGTTCTGCCAACCACTGCTCGTTCTGTAAGTAATCAACCTGATTCCATTCGTTCCAGCATCGACCATTTTACTTATATAAATTAGACTCTGGTACCAAGGGTAAAGGCAAGGCAGCGGCAACCGAGTCGGATCCAATCGAATCGATTCTGAACAGCCTTGAAGACTACAAGGCTGGCACTCTCGAGGCTCTGATCAATTCGATTCAGGAGGAATTGGATTCCCGCGCCGACGGTACTCCTGCCGGCAAGAAGCGCAAGCACTAATCCAGCTCGAATCGGCCCGAATCGATTCGATACGACACGTAACGTCTCAGAGCGGGCAATTTCGACAATTCAGCTGGTTTCGACTTGTTTCAAGGCATTTAGCATGGAGTAAAGGGTACATGCATTGATTCCCCGCGGTAATACACAGGAACGACAGCTTGCGAATGGTTTCAGATCGATTTGATATGATCCAACTCGGTATCATATGATTAGTCATAGATCAATAGCAATACAGTGCGATTCAATTCAAAACAATTCGATTTGATATGATATGTGGGGCTCGAAAAAGTTAGAAAATTCCCCCCTTAACCCCTAGCTGCGTGATTGATTTTGTCGTACAAGTATTCAACACGTCGTAATCAATCTGTTTCCTATTGAAATGGCTCGTCCTGAGCTACAACTAGAGGGTCAGAAAGACTTTATTATACAGCGCTACCAGTCCGGCGTACCTCTTCCGACAATTCAAGAAGTACTCCAGGCTACATATTCAATCCAGACCTCGGTATTTACACTTCGACGCCGCCTTAAGCAATGGGGAATCCATCCAAAACAGCAGAGAACGATCATAACCGACGCGCTTCGAATAGCTATTGAGAAATACTTCTTTACTATTGGTCTTTCCGATGATGAGCTCCTACGTCAACTACAGGCGGATGGCTTTACCGTCACAGCGCACGGTGTAGTCAGAATTAGAAAGGAACTCGATATATATCGCCGCTTTACCCCCGAACAGATCCAAAGAAAGCAGGAACAGCTTCAATCGTTCCTGATACAGGAGCAAACAACGTCAAACTTGGTCCGGCGTATGGGAAGAGAAATGCTTTCAACGCATCTCCGACAGAACCGAATCAACCTTCCTCGCGATACTATCTCCCAGACCATTTCGCAATTCTACCCCGACGAAGTTGAAGGACGACGAAAGCGGCTCCATCGAAGGAGAGGCGGTTGGACAAGCCCTGGATCGAATTATATCTGGTCGATTGATGCCTATCTAAAGCTGCAGCCGTATGGATTTGAGATATATGCAGCAATTGATGCTTATTCTCGCTATATCCCATGGTTCTTCTGCGGAATCTCTGCGACTACGGGCCGGTCTGTTCTGGTCCAATACCTACGGATTATCCAGCAATGGGGCTTTATTCCTCGTCGATTCCGGTCGGATCGTGGCGGAGAAACAACCCTTATTGCTGGTGCTCACTTCCTCCTTCATCAAGCTGTTCAGCCGTATTACAGTCCTCAGACAAGCCAGGTCAATAGTGTCAAGCCCGAATCGAACTCATTCCCTGGACAAACAAACCTTCCACTTACAGCCCAAACAGAAGGGACACCAATTCAGTTCCGACATACCTGGATCTATGGGAAAAGCACGCAAAATGTTAAGATTGAGAGTTGGTGGGGCCGCCTCTGTGAAGGGCGGTCAATCTTCTGGCGGGAGTACTTTGGTTTCCTTGCTGCAGAGGGCCTTTTTGATGCAGAATCACTCGCAGATCGAGTTGCTTTACTCTATATCTACATGCCAATCATCAGGTCCGAGTTTGTTCAGTTTGTACAGACCTGGAATGCTCATCGGATACGAAAACAGCCAACCCGTACCCATGTTATTCCAGGAAGGCCGTGGAGTCTCTTTTTCCATCCGGAACAAACGGGTGCCCAGGACTTTCGGCTGCCACTTGACCTAGATCTCCATCAAAAGCTTTCGATGCTAGCAGATCTGGATGGCTTTGACCCAGACCAGTATCTTCCTAGTACAACAATGGCGGTGTGCCAGGAAGTACTTGGTCGAATTGGCGGGCTTCCAAGCCAGATTCCACCAGAACTAGTGAACCAGCCCTTTATCCGTCAGTATCAGTACCTTCAGGAGGAGCTACAGGTTTGGATCAGAACAAACCGTTCTCCAGCGATTTCTCTCCTCCCCCAGCCAATAGGGAATCTCGACTACTTACAAGACTTAATGCAGCGCCACCATATTAGTCTACAAGATACTTGGATCGATATGGAACAGGCCGGTTTAGACTTGATTAAAGAAGAAGATATTGACTTTGAGAGTGAATAGAAACATCGCTAATTTCCCGACTGATCTGACTCAGAAATAGCCGTTGCGGACCTCTTCCTACCCTTCCCTACGCGGCTACGTAAGGTCAGGGGCGGACCAAGGTGTGCCCACTTCCCTTCAACTTGCTTAGCTTGAGGCTCTATATCCTGAAGGTGTTTGTCTTCCTCTTGTTCTGTGTCATATTTTGGTAGCATTTCGCTACTTTCAAGCTGTTGGCCTTCAGGCCGACTTGATTCCTGCTTGACCTCTACCTTTTCGTCCTCCTCTGCCTTGACTTGGGCTAAGTCCTCGCCTATCCAAGGGACTTCATCAAGTTTCAGAATGTCGTAGTCTGAAAGGGCCGGGAGGTCTGGAGAGAGAGAAGGGGCCGGTTGGACCGGAATAGTATTTAGTTTGGCCTTCTTTGTACCTCGTTGCTTCTTGACTCCTGGCTTCTGGTTCTGTGGTGATGGGATAATAGTTGAGTAGAGGAGATTCAAATAGAATATGTCATCTCCCTTCCGGTCTGAGCCTGAATAGTCCCTGATCTGCGCAATAGAGATTGAGGCTGTCTCGTCAAGGCCTAGGTGTACTACTTTCAAGCAGTTTGAGGCTGGTAGTGGAGCGATAAATTTCCACTGCTTCTGCCGAAGGCCTTCGCTAATCTTATGCGTATCGAAGAGGAACTGAATCAGAGCGCTATGGTCCTCCCACTTCTCATTGATAACAAGTCGTTTCGGGCCAGAGATGCGGTGTTGGTGGAGGATTGTATATATCGGGCTGGGTTCGCCGCAAATAACCTCCTCGTAGTACTCTGCAAAGTACAGTTTGATTCCAATCGAGCAGGTTATTTGCGGTTTCTTCTCTTTTGTCTCTGTAATGCTTTGATCCCGATAGCTTTTAGCTAACTTCGATGAGAGCGCGAAGTTACTTAGGGTCGGTTGATGGAGACTGGTACCAGGGGCTGTCAGGCCTGTAGTGGGCTGCATATGAGTTGAATTGGGGCTTTTTGGGACCGTTCCGGACTGGAGAAATACTGAACGAGGCGGTGAGGCTGTCAAATCGATGCATTCCGGTAGAATAGTCGGTAGATTCGGGAGGGGAATATTACAATCAGGGCAGTACCTCCAGGTTGGGTTTACCAGCTTGATTGAGGTATGAGGCCGCCCGGTCTGGGGGCAGAATCGTGCGGTTGCCATTGCTGTAATGTTGAAAACGATTCGAAACGAATTGAAACCATTTGAATTCTGTGCGAATGAATTTATAAATGACCGGTCTTAGCTTGTGCACAAGCGAGCCATTACAAGGGGATATCTTCATAATTGAAAAACGGTGATTTGCGGCTAATCTGGTTTGTTAAAAGGTGGGAGGGGGTGGGCGTAATAGCAAAAAATGGGTTTTGCAACAGTTGGAGCTTTCGTCCGCCGTAGCTAACGCCCGCTAGCCTTAGCTGGAGATTTAAAGCCTTTCACCAGCCAGCAGCCACTACGCATGCCCAAATGCAGGGGTAGCTCCATTCAAGCTGCTATGTGATTGGCGCGCAGAGAACCCGGCCATGTACTGTAACCGCACCTTCTTGCAACCTGCAGCGTGAGAAGGTAGGAGAGTTATGCGGGATTGTGGTATAGACTGTGGCGGCGATGCAATATGGTTCGTGAAATGAGTTCCTCCTGGATGAGTTTCTCACAAGTACAAGTGTGCCAGCTCCTGTTCTCCAGCTCGAGCAGCCTGGCTTGTAGCTGCGGCTGCTGAGAGGAGGGGAAAGCATACGACATATTATTTGAAGCTGGCGGCTTGGAACAGAAACTACTCTTCAACCCTGGCCTTTGCAGACAATGTTGTCTTTTCTTCCGCTTCTACTCGGTCTGTGTTAATATTACACTAAGACATGCTTTAAAAACTGGCAGTTCCTATGGCCGAGGAGGTAGGTTACGTACAATAGATCGCACACACGAGGCACCACTCCTGCGTCGCCAGATCACAATTCGGCTTTAAATCTCTCCAAAGGCCAGAACCAATCAGGCGAAGCATAGTCTTGCAGTTTCTCAGGCAAGAATGTTCGGTATGGAAGAGCGCAGAGGTGCAGAGGTGCGGGAGTCGACTTGCCACCATGACATGAAATCACTTTCAGAACAGCAGAATCACGTCTACTTCCATGATCCTGTCTATGTTGTAGAACAATAATCAATACCTGTGGTTTCCAATCACTAGAATGCTGCTTCAAGGAAGATGAGCAAGGCTGGAAACATTGGTATTGTTACGTACATCACAACACGGGACGACGATCGACAATCATAGGGAAGTCAAGAAATCATGCGAGGAATCAACCTATAAATATCAAATTACTCCTGATGTTGCATCCCAAGTTGTGCTTTTGATGGAAACCACATCAACAACCACTCTCATTCCACTCTCATCGGCTACTGATGACTAATCATCATCATACGCTTGTGGTGGCCCCACACACAATATTGTCTGTCCTGCACACCATCGCGTCGACCCCGTTACCGAATGAAACATAATCGCAACCCCTTCAATCTCGCTAGATGTCAAAGACGCTCTTTAGCTTAATTATGAGATTCCATTCTTCATTCGATACATCTGCGCGATAGTAGTCCTTGAGGCAATCGATGGAGGCACGCGAGATCTGGGAGTAGAGGAGATCGCTCTCCTCGAGTTGGCGGCCATATGTCGGCTGGTTATGACCCATCTCGATCTTAATAGCGACAGAGGGTTGTCCTTTCTTGCAAATGGGAAGCTGCTTGTGATCTCGCTCGATGGAAGTCCTGCAAAGCAAAGGATGATCAGCTGCGGATGATCACTCGAAAAGTCACAACTCAACTTACACTCTGCCGATGCCAATGATCTCCTTCTTGCCCTCAGCATTCGTCTTAACCGCGGCGATCGGCGTATTAACGCGAACAGATCCCTCGAGACAGTCGACCCCCAAAACTATAGGCCCAGTCTTGTTGAAAACCGCGACGGGCTTCAGCACACCAGGGAAGACTGCGAGGTCTTTTGCCTGCTCCTTCTTCTTCTCAAGCTGCTCGGCCATGTGCTTGGTAAAGCTGTCAAACAGGTGATATATGATATCCGCCATAAAGATTTTCACGCCTTGTTCGTCAGCGTACGCTTGGGCGTCCTTGTCGACCTTGACATCGAAACACAGCATGACGGCGTGGTCTGGCGACTTCTCGAGCATGGTAGCGCACTGCATGACATCGCGCTTGAAGACGGGACCGATACCAATGTTGGCGACGGGGATCTTCATGTCCTTCAGGAAATCCAGCAGGGCCTCGAGTGAACCCAGCGTGGAAGCCTGGACACTGACACCGCGACCAGACTTGTTGACACGGGCAAGCAACTTGCCAACATCAGCCTCAACCTCGTCGATGAGGTCGTCTTCATCGTCGTCAGGGCCGACGACAAGCAGACGCGAACCGGCAATGGCGCCCTCGAGACCAGGTGCGCTGATCTTGATACCCATGGCGGCCTTGACCTCTTTGTTGTGGACGTATTGTGACTTGACACGGAGCTCCTTCATTATAGCAGGAGTGAGGAGGGCACGAATATTAGTCACAATCGCGCCTTCTGTGCCTGCCACGACAATGCGGTCGCCTTCGCGCAGAATACCGTTGGACAGGATGACATCGATGGTCATACCGAACCCTTCGATCGCCTTGACTTCGAGGACCGTGGCCTGCACCTCGGAGAGATACATAAGAGAGCCAACCATCCTCTCCTGGGTGAGCTGCAGGATCAGCTTGAGCATATCGGGGATACCCTCGCCAGTGTGAGCTGAGGTGGGGACGAGCGAGACGTTCTTGGACATGGACTTGTTCTCATAGAAGAGCTCAGAGTTGAAACCCTGCTCGGCGAATGCCAGCTTGGTCTGCTCGAGACGGTTGCGGAACTCGTTCTGGACGCCCTTGTTCTGAAGCGCCAGACTCTCTTGGAAGCCGTTGTTGGCAACCATCTTCCAGCCGTACAGACGATCGATTTTGTTGAGGGCGACAATGAAGGGAGTCTTGCGATCGCGGAGCAGCTTCATGGACTCGAGAGTCTGGGGCTCGAGACCGTGCATAATATCAACGACCAGGATGGCAATGTTACAAAGCGAGGAACCTCTTGACCGCAGGTTGGAGAAGGACTCGTGACCTGGCGTGTCAATGATGAGGAGACCAGGCACCTTGTACTCGAAAGAACCGTCGCGGTTGACCACGGCGGTCTTCTGCTTGATGGCGTCGACCGGGAAGTAAGTGGCACCGATCTGCTGAGTGATACCACCGGCTTCGCCTTCCTGGACGTTGGTCTGACGGATCTTGTCCAGAAGCTTGGTCTTTCCGGTATCGACGTGTCCAAGAATACAGCAAATGGGCGAGCGCAGATTGTCCTTAGATCTGGCGGCAAGAGCAGCCTGGTGAGCCTTTTCTCTCCGCTCGGCGGCCTCCTTCTTGCGCTTCTCCTCGGCAAGTCTGGTGGCGGTCATCTTCTCGTCTTCTTCAGACTCGTCGTCCGAGTCATCGTCAGAATCCTCATCGGAGTCATCGCCCTTGGAACCCGTCTCCTTGGCCTTCGGCCGCGACGGCAGGTCCTTGGTCTTGGTGTCTTTCTCCTCGTCCGAGTCAGCGTCCCAGCTGTCCTTGACATCCTCTTCGGACGCGGCAGCGGCCTCCCAATCGTCCTCAATCTCGTCGGCGGCGGCAGCCTCCTTAGCAGCCTTGGCGGCAGCCTCGGCCTCGGCGGCTTCTTTGGCGGCCTTCTCTTCAGCTTCCTTTGCAGCAGCTTCCGCCTGGAGTCTCGCACGCTCAGCAGCTTCGGCAAGAGCCTTCTCCTCCTCGGCCTGGGTCAAGGACAACGTGTTAGTGTCCAGGCTCGTCCCTACGGACAATAATGGGAGGTCGGAACTTTGCAACTTACCTTCTTGTCCAACTTGCCACCACGCTTCTTCTCAAAAGTGGGCTTCTTCTTCTGCTCTTCGCCGTCACCAGCCGGGCCAACCTTGATACCGGCAGCCAGCATTTGCTGAAGCTTTCTCTCGTTGCGGGCCTTCTCCTCCTTTTGCGCCTTGGTCATGAACTTGCCCTCTTTCTTGAGCTGCTCAATCTTCTCCTTCTCCTTCTGCTTCTTGCGGGCCTTCTCCTCTTCTTTCCGCTTGGCCTCCTCGGCTTCCTTGCGCTCTAGTTCTTCGAGCCTGGCCTTCTCCTCGGCCGAAGCCTGCTCCATGGCTTCTCTTTGCCGGCGCAGCTCTTCTTGTTGCTTCTGGATGGCGGCGAGATGTGCGGGAAGCTTCTTCTTCTTGCCGCCAGCGTCGGCGGCGGGTGCTGGGGCCTCCTCCTTCTTCTCCTCGACCTTGGCGGGCTCGGGCGCCTTTGCGGCGGGTGCCGGGGTGGTAGTCTTCTTCTTGGCAGCCTGTACAAGGACATGAAATGTCAGTCAAGTGCCACACGACACATGCAGCGAGAGGGGACTTCACGAACCTGCTCCTTCTTCCTCTGCTTCTCCCTCTCTTTCTTGAGCTTTTCCTTCTCAGCCTTGGTGAGCATGCGACCACCATCAGCGTCGTCGTCGTCAGCAGCAGCAGCGGCGGCGGCCTTGTTACCGCCCTGCTTGTTGCCACCTTGCTTGTTGTTGCCGCCCTGCTTTCCACCCTTGCCCTTCTTCTCGGGCATGGCGAACTCGTCGTCCATCGAGGCCTCGACGGGCGCCGCGGGCGCGGGGCTGGCCTCCTCCTCCGCGCCGGGGGCGTCCTCGCCCTCGACAAAGTCGTCGACGATGCCCTTCTTCTTCCTCCGTTCGCGGTTCTTGCGCATCATGGCCATCAGGCCGCCGGCCGGCGCATCGTCGCCATCCTCGGCGCCCTCGGCACCAGCACCAGCAGCCGCATCCTCGCCCGCAGCGTTGTTGGCCGGCGCAATCGACTCGCCGAGCTCGGCCTCCCAGTCGTCGTCGGCTTTCTTGTTCCCCTTCTTCTTGGGCGGCATCGTGGCGGTTTCTGGTATGCGATTACTTTATTTGGTTGGGTTTTTTGGTGAATCGTCTTTTGTCACCTTCCAATCAGGGAAGCTGTGTGTCGTTTCGTCGTGGTCGTGATACTAAGCACCGGGGACCACACGCTGGAAAGTGGTGTGTGCACGTCGGGGTGAGCAAAAAGGGCCGGAAGTCGTAGAGTATTTGTCCTGTCAACCCGTGACCTGGAGTGACGACGAGAGGAGTGGGAAGAGAGAAAAAAGAAAACGGAGAGGAAAAAGTCCCACGTTTGATTGTCGACCCTGTTGGGGGGCGGAGTTTAGTCTGGCCTTTGGGAGTGGGATGACTTTCTGGAATCGAAGATGGATTGTCGGAAAGGTGGGGTGGCGCCGAGTTGGAAAACTACTGTCCCCTCACTCACTCACTCAATATGCGTCGGCCAAAGAAATCGAGCAGATAATAATAGCTCGAGTGCAGAACTCGGGGGTGTGGAAATGCGGCTTGATTTTCCTTGATTCTACCTACGTAAAGTTCCTACTTGTGTTCACAGCTGCTGCGTCTGACTCACTCCTCGCCTCCAGATATTATCCAGCCTCTTCTTTCGAGCTGTGGCAATTTTGTGGTTGCGGAGTTTAGCGTAGATTCCTCAGAGTTCAGGCAACCACCACATTCCTGCGAAAGTCTCGGGCGAACCCGTGGTCTCTGGGCGCTTCCAAAAAAGGCCCTGGCAAAGACTGTCTTGCCACTGTTTTCATATGCCGTCCTCGTCCCTCACCACAATAGCAAAGCGGCCGACTGCTCCTCCGCAATGCGCCTCTTCACAATGTTGGTGGGGTCCAGAGTTGCTGTTTGGCGGCTCATGACGTTCTTGCGCGCACAGGAGCTGGATAAATTGTGCCGCCGTGCAATAAGCGATATCGATAAGAGCTTTCCATGCGGCGCGTCGGCTCTCGGGAGAGTTGCTAGGTCCACTCCCCAATCTGGGGTTCACTCTTTATTACACAATGCCTGGGACGGCATGAAAGGATTAACTCTTCGTACTGTTTGAGGTATTCGACGTGCTTTTTAACTTTTTGTCAAACCCAGACGACTCCCTTTCATTTTAATCGATGATGTGCTTTTTGTCCGCCCAAGAAGGTGCAATGCCGCGACACACGCTCTCGTAGTCGGCAAACCTGTCCCCGTGCAGTCCCAGGTCCGGGGTCGTCCAGAACATGGTCCAGTTCATGTCCGGGATCTTCAGTGTTCCCCTGGAACGCTCAAAGTACCACTTGTTCACAGGGTTGTCCTTGCGGCTCCGCCAGCAGACACCATCAGGAAAGCAGTCTCTGACCATCGCATTGAACACAATATCAGCCACACCTCCCGCGCCTTGCGCCTTGCGCAGGACCGCAAACTTGTCGAGATATGGGACTAGTCTCTGGGGTTCTGTGACTGCACTGCCGTCACCATCCTGGGGAGACTCCCAAGTTAGGATCGCGCCACCCTCGTATTCTCCAGCAATAATGATCCCCGCGAGCTTGTTCTGGACTCTTTTCAGATAATGGTCAACGTCCAGTTTGCGGCCGAACGAGTCCTCAATCAAGTACACCAGCCGCCCAAGATCGATGCACGGGTCCGTCAGGTTGAGCGTGCGCTCGCCAGGCTGAGGTGGCCTCCACGGCGTCTTCAGAGGATCTGGAAATATGGTCAGAGGCATCCCTCTCTTTGCCAACGTCGTCATGGACCCAATCTGTGGTGTTCCCATCGTCGAGGTGACCGGCGTGAAGCGCCCGGACGGCAGTGACGATGACTGGACGGGTTTGTCCGTCAGGAGGTTATGTATGAGCGGGTTCTGGCCTCGCCGAGTGCTGACCAGAGCCCAGTCCAGAGCGTCCGGCGACCTCTCCCGCGCCACTTCCTGAGGCGTTGTGATGACTGCTGAGGATGTGGGCGGGAGCATAGTTAAAGCGTGTTTGGCAAGCTGCGCGTTCGCAAGATGTACTTCGCACTCGCGTTGGGCTATCTCGTCCTTTTGCTTTCCCGTCAAATCTTTCTCGACTTCTCGAAACTCATGAGCCAAGTTGAGAAAAAGGTGTCTGCCAGTAGCGCGATTGCTTGCCGGTACGCCTCCAAGCGGGTCCAGGACGATGAGCCGATAGACTTCGGTGGCAAGGTCAGAGTCCAACTCGACAGAGGTCTCAGTACGATCGACGAATTGCAGGCCGGAAAGACTCCGAGTCAACGCCAGAATAGCATCATTGCCATTCACTGGCTTGATGGAAGAACTTTCGGGCGTGTAAGCAAAAGACGGAATGACGGGGATCCGCTCGTGCTTGAGGGCGTCGGAAATACAGTGCTTGTTGCCAACAAAAAGGTCGTGAGAGGTGTATGGCGATGGCGAGCCCAGCTTGCTAGAGGGATGCCCGAAAGCTAATGGCGAGTCAATGATCCTTGAGCCATGGTCGTCATATCTGTCGACAGCTACAGCAATGCGGGCAGCTTGTGCTGTGGTCTGCTGCCGCTGGAAAGCCTCGCTCTCGGTCCCCAGATCGCAGTCCACCACGACGATGCTTGTGAGGCCGAGCTTCTTCAGCTGTGTCAGCGTCTTGCCCACGCCCAGCATGGTTGCATCGTCGACGCTTTGGGGGGCCCGGAACTTGACAAGAGCCACGTATAGAGGGGGCCCAGGCTCGCTTCGTAGGACGGCATCATTGGCTGCCGCAGTAGGCGGCGCCTGCGGCGCTCGTTGCTTGAAGACAGCAGCATCTTTGCGGTTCAGCAAGGGGACGAACTTGTTCATGTAGCCCTTGGCATCTCGCTTCGTCACCGAGGTCTCGAGGATGGAGACGATGAAATCCTATGTACAGCGGTAAATTGGGCGAAGCTTAAGCGGCGGAGCTGGGAGGGTAAATACCTGGTCCACGGATGCCTTTCGCTTTTTCGTCTCTGACAGAGATGTATAGGGCATGCTAGGGCTGGACGACTTTCCGCTGCTGCTCGGCACACCTCCCGAGGGCAGAGAAGACCATTGCCGAGTGCCATTGGCAGGACCGGTTGCGGACTGCAGTGCCCCGACCGCAGGTTTGGCACATAACGGCTGCAGACTCGTCAGCGGTGATATGCTAAGATGGGCGAAAGCTGATGTGGTCTGGGCCTTGTTGCGAGTGTTTGCGTGGTGGCCACAGTGCGATGTTGCAAAGGGGCGATCCAGGCCCGAGGCTGGACCAGGCGTGATGAGAGAGCGGTGATGAGGTTGCGGTAGTGACCTACATTGCAGCCGAGACTCCCGAGACTCGCCTTGGCCCAAACGGCGCGAGCTGGTCCCATTGCGCACAAAGCCGTCCAGGGCCTCGCGTCACGGTCAACAAGAGGTTGTGCACATTGGGCGCATTGGACACAGATATCTTTGGGATTGCGAGGTTGAGAGGGCCGACGTAGTTGATGTTGAAACAGACGATGGATGTCTCCGGGTCTTTGTTATCTTATTGTTAGCCAACCGCTTTTGTTTGTGTGACTCCTCCGTCACTGGCCCGGTTTTGTGGATCCGAAGTCGCTCTGGCTGGGCCACTAGAGCAGCATGTGATGATGTGGCCTGGTGCTCGGCGCCGGCATTGCCTCAGATGGCAGCTCTGGCAACCTCGTCGAATCGACAAAATGACTCAACATGGGCCCCCATGAGAGAGAGGCATAATCCCTCAGCCGACAATGTGCTGGCACTGGGAAACAGGACACAATTACACGGTCCATATACCAGACTCTAGAATGCACACGTCTACCTAACTTATGCAAGCATGAGAGGATTGGTCTTGTAGAAAACACGATACCAGATAGATCCTATTGGAGCTGATGTTGGCGATCGATGGTTGGCCAGTCTGTGTCTATTCGTCCATTGTATATAAGGCTGGGTGAATATGACTTGCACAAATGTCATCATCCAACTCGCGGGGGGAAGGTTTGCTGTCCATTACCTCCCGAGCCACCTGCCGAATCATCGAGACCCTTTGAGCTTCTCAAACCGGAGTCTGCACAGTCGCCAAGGAACACTTTCAACCATTGGTATCAGGTACCAGAGACAGCAAATTGTAGATTGGACCTGGCATGCCGTTGTATGCTGGCATGCCTGCCCTGGTGGTCATCACTTAATCATTTGGCATCCCGACTTCCAAGCAAGGCACGATCAGGACAGGGTCCAACTGCCCCGCCAGCAATCTCACCTCCCAGCTGTGGCCCCGCCTTTTCGACGGTTCCGCAAACCTCATTGGCGGAACCCGGAGCTCTCCGCCAACCTGCGACCAGGCAGCCGTTGGCCAAAGCGCAGCCTCATTTCGGCGGTCAAGTATAAGAAGGCCTTCACCTTCCCGCCATCTTGATGAAATCTCTTTCCCTTTTCTCTTCATACTTACCTTGACTAATCCGCGGACGCTCAAGAATATCCGTTGGTAGGACGAGAGACCTGCATTGCACAGCGTGGAGTCGATCGTTCTGTATTATCCTTCGGGATCGTACTGGTCGCAATTTTTGCTGTCCTCATCCGTCATTCTTTCATTGCAAACGTCGCGATCTTTGCCTAGCAGTCTTTGCATGGCTCGAAGCAGCGTTGTGAAGAAGGGAGCGATCGACCCATAGACAATGCCCACTGTAGCTTCGTCTATGCGTCAAGTCCGCATCATGGTTTCTAGATATTCCAGGTATTCATTGCCTGCTCGATATCAAGGTAGATGGACATCTCTAAATGTTTGTCAGTTCAGTCTTGGAAGGGTCACCCACGTCGTAAGGTGCGTGGTGTTGCGAGGCCACGGTAAGGTCTCCCGGACTGACTGCGGTACTGGTCCGCTTGGTGGAGGACCCTCTACAAAGCAAACACTGCACGATGTATTGACGACCTTCATGCCTGTCCTGTCCTGTCATCGCTGAGCAACAAGAACATACATCATCTTCAATAAACTTGCACGACAGGCAATAAAGTGTAGATAATGTACCTGCGCGTACCGACCCAGCCGTTCGGCCTCCTCATCAACGCTGACAAGGTTGCCCCCAGGCCAGCAGAGTTTTCTCCAAGGGCATCTGCGCCTCTGATTCGGTCACGCTGACGTGAGGCCCCATATTACACGACAAGGTCTCCGGGTGCAGTCCAGTGAGCCAATGATTGGTGTCGGCGCGACGGGTTCTGCATGGTAGAGTACTTGTGTGTACTTTCAAGCGTTCCTCGCCCGTGACGTTGTTCCTTGCTCGTGGTCTTCGCGATGTCCGCAAACATTGATGTAACCTGCTGACCATAACCTGCGAAGACTCGGTGCCGATTGATGTAATTATGCCCGGGCTTGAAACTAGACGGCTGTGGCAGTCCTGGCGACTATCCGTGTCCCAAGATGCCTTGGAAGCAGCTGCGGTCTCTGCTCGATTGGCGAGGTTGTATCTGCTGCGTGACTGTCACGACGGCATGACCACGGTAAGTCCCGCCGTGCAGCGACCGAGAGACAACGGCGCCGTGTTGGCCTCGTTTGCTGATAACGACGCCTGCCGGACGGGATAGGCTGCGCTGAGTATGAGAAGAGGGGTACAGTACTATGAATGGTGCTTCGAACCCGGCTTGATAACACGAGCAACTGTGCAAGTGGGGTCACGTCGCGACTCACGCCGGCAAGTTACGCCCACGTCTTTTGTGCAGTGCCGTTCTCGGATGTCGTGCTTTGGCGGCGGGCACAAAATGCACTCCCTGCACTGATGACTGCGTCCAGGCCTCTCCGCACGCCAGACCAGCTTTGCCAGTTGCGGCCTAGCTGCTGCTGGTGGGCAAGACGCCTTGATTGGCCACGGGCCTTGGTGCTGCAACCGGCCACGCCATCCACCCATGGGTCCTTGGTGTTCGCAACACGAGAGCAGCGAATCAGCGCCCGGGGCCGGGTATCTGGCGCTGGGCTAAACGGGGGGTGACTCAGTGGCCCGTGCATCTGATCAGCGTTTGTGCTGGGATTATGCAGGCTCGACTTGTGCTTTTGCCTCGCTGCATGAAACACTGATGCAGCACCGGAGCCTGGAGGCGTCGCCGTGACGGAAGTGGGATAATACTGACGACTCAGAGGCTGGCCAAGCCAGGAGCCTGAAGGCACAGGCAGCAGAAGCGGGCGACACAGACACACCCACGCCGCCACGCACGCTCCGTTCCGGCTGCCCTTCTTCTCTGCCGTTTCCAGCCTGCAAACCGCCCACCAAGGCTGCCATTTTGCAATATTCGCTTGCTGGCAACAAACACACAGACACGCCCACCGCCGCCAGGCCTCGTCCGCGATCCTGTCACTGTTTGAGCACCATGCCAGTCCTCGGCCTCCTGTAATGTCAACGCCCGGCAGGCGGGAAACCGCCAGAATGTCTGAATGACGGCATTTCGCGACCGCAGCGTCCATCCATCAACCGCCGCCGCCGCCACCACCACCACCACTACCAGCAGAAGCACTTGCTGTGGTTAGCACACGACAATGGCCGGACGTTCTCAGGGTGTGTGTGGTGGTGGGAGGGCGCTCTGTGGGTGGGCGGTAGTCGGTCACTCGTAGGCTGTGGCAGGGTGAGTGACCGGCCCAACTGCCACAGGGTAGGTAGGTGCCACTTCCCCTAGTCTCTCTGCCCGCGCACTCTTGTCTCCTATTGTCGTCCCCCATCCAAGACAGATGATCAGCCCATGCCGCGCGCCGGACCCAACTCGCCGTCCGCCGCACGAGTTCGTGGGTATCGCGCTGGCCCAGGCCTGGTGCTGCGAACGCGGCGTGTGTTGTGCCCACTCACCTACCTGATGATGCCTCCCGCGCTATCTTGACACACGGGCGACCAAAAGGCTCGACTATCTATCTGCCTGCAGCGCTGCAGCCCTTCCATGCCATGCCGTCCATGACATGAGCTGGGGTAGGCACTTGCAAAGTTGCCTTGCAGGCAAGGATGTGTGTGCAGTGGGCACACTGCTGCGACAGTACAGTACAGTATTACATGCTCCCCCCAGCTCGGCTGAGCAGAAACCCAGTCCCTCTTCACAACAGCAGCAGTCAGCATGCACTGGAGCAACCTAGGGAGCAACCGACTCCCGTTGGGGTCCCAAGCATGGTCCCGTCCCCCAAGATTGCCTCTGGCTATTGAGTTGGTGCAGATGGCGCGCACCTCTGGTCTCGCCCACAGATGGACGGCAGCACTCTCGCAACAGGAGGAGGATGAGGAGAAGGAGCTGCGCCAGCGCCCGCCCGCACCCAGACACAATCAGGGTCGCCTGCGCTACCCAAAAAGTACCTAGAGGTAGGTAGAGAGGCACAGGCTCGCTCGCTCGCCCGCCCAGGCAACTCAGCGCCCACTTGCAACCCGCCCGCTCTGCCCTGTCCGGCCCAGCCTGGCTTGGGACGCGTCGCTATGCTTGCTGCTCCTCTGCGTCTGGCCTGCCCGCACAGCAGGCCAAGTTCGCCCTTTCCCATCCATCATTTCCCACCTGGCTGCACTCCACCTTGCACCCGCCCTTCTCCCTCTCGCCCGCCCAGCCGCACACACACACACACACACTCACTCCCTCTCTTCTCCATTCCTCTTCCCTCTACCCACCACTGCTCCGTGCATTCTCCCTCTTTTCTATCCACGGCTGCCCGACCTCGACGAAGTTATCCTACACAAGCCACCGACACCGACTCCGCCCGTTGTCCGCAGACTCTGTTACCGCGACACTCAACATCTTTCGCCTCGTCAACCAGTTCGACCGATTCCTGTCTCCTGGCCTTTGTCGTCACGGTCGTCCACTCGAACAGACGATCCCTCCTCTGTGTCCGAAGAGCCACCGGAGCTCAATTCGCTTCACGTCACCACGCTCGGACTGCACGTCGAGACACAACCCTCGCCAGCTTGTGGGCGCTGGCACACAGTTCTCGCTGGCGGCGCTCCTAGACACGTCGCTCCGGTGTTTCGTGAATCTGTGCAATCTGCGCAACAAGGCCGCCTCCTTGTCTGCGACCGTCCTACGACACTAACCAGGTCTTTGCCATCACGAACGCGTTGCTCCTCGCTCCACGTGCAAAGATCCACGACCCTTGACGCGCGCCTGCTTCGTCCCCCTTCGCAGTCAATCGTCCACCGGTCGCGTCGATCCGAGCCGGCCGTCATGTCCTCCATGTTCGCACGCTTGACCTGATACAACCGTTCGTCTATCTACTCAGTACGATCCTCCGCCAGAGAGGTGACTGGTAGATTATGACTGAAAAGTCGACACCGCTGTCGACGCAATTCGTGCCTCCGAGTCAGACGACCGCCGCTGGCCTTGCCTCGCCTCCACCACTGCTGCAAAGCGCTCCTAAGAGCAAGGTCGAGGCGGTCGAAGAAGAGCCGTACACCATAAAGTGCATCTGCGGCTTTTCTGACGATGACGGGAACACGATTTATTGCGAGACATGCGACTCTTGGCAGCACATCGAGTGCTATTACCCAAACAACATTCAGGAGGCATACCGAGAAGATTTCGCGCACTCTTGCGTAGACTGCAAGTTTCGTCCTCTCGACCACCAACGCGCCTTTGAGCATCAGAGCCTTCGCAAGAGCAACCTCAGCACGACGGAAGTTCCTGACCGTTCAAAGAAGCGGCCCCCCTCGAAGAGCCACAAGAAGAAGAAACCTGCCGATGTCCAAGTAAACGGCCAGACTGCCCACGATCCATTCGCGAAAGGGGTCCCGGATAATGCTGGCGCCCAAGGCCACCGGAAATCCAAAAGTTTACACCGTTCAAGCCAATCTGTCAGCTCCAAGGATCCCAAGCGGAGCCCCTCCTTTGGTCAGAAGCCAGGAAACCCTCATGGCCATCCGCCGAGTCCGGCCACGACACCGCCTGACAATCTCCCACAAGAGCTTGAAGTCCACAACTACTCCAGCGGCTTCCACGACTTGTACAAGGAAGAGAATGACTTCCCTATCGTGCAAACAAATTCTTTCGTCAGCCTCGTCATCTCCAACATTCTCTCATTATGGCTGCGCGACCACGACAAACTGAAGGAAGAGACGGGCTGCGACTATGCTGACGTGTTCCAACCACTGCCCCCCAACACTGACTCTGGAAAGAATGCACCAGTTGTGGAACATAAGAAGGAGGTCCTGCCAGACATCGGTCTGCCACTGCACTGGCAATACTTGCGGGCGCCTAATGCTGTCGATAAGGACGTCCCCCTCATCGAGCTGAACGGTCAGATCGGTATACAAAAGAATTACTGTGAAGATCCAGAGAATCGGTGGTCCGAGTTGAGCTCGCCGCTGCCGTTTGTCTTCTTCCACCCTATGCTTCCCATCTACATCGATACAAGGAAGGAAGGCTCGCAAGCTCGTTATGTGCGACGAAGCTGCCAACCTAACGCGATCTTGGACACATTTCTATCGGGCGGTTCAGAGTATCATTTCTGGCTCGTCAGCGACCGCCCAATCACCCAGGACGAGGAGATCACAATCCCATGGGACTTCCGACTGCCAAAACAAGCCCGGATGCTCCAGCTTCTTGGACTTGGCGATGATGGCGCCAGACCACAGCCCGAATTCGACGCGAACGATTTGGAGAGCTACCACCAGACGGCAAGCTGGGTCCACACTGTCTTGTCCGAGTATGGGGGGTGCGCGTGCGAACTTGGGCCTGAATGTGCTTTTGCGCGGTTCCACCGTACATACATCAGCAGAGTGCACCCAAAGTCGCTGGCGAAGAAGAAGTCTCGAAAGACCAAGACCAACGGACTGTCGCCGACAGGTGTGAACCCGAGCAACAACAGTCGTGCTGCTAGCGAGGGGCATGGCGAAGATGGCGTGGAGAACGACTCTGGGTCTTCTCGAAGCAAACCACCCAGTAGAGACATGACACCAGCTCGGCAAGGATCCTTTGATACCCTCGGCGTTCTTACAGAAATGACGGACCGGGAAAAGAGAAAAGTCCAAATGGCCGAAGATACCTTCCGACGTATGGAGCAGCAGCAGCCACCACGAAAGAAGAAGCGGACCTCGGATGGAACCAACGGCTCTACCTCGTCAAAGTCAAAGACGCCCAAATTGACTCAGGGCACCTCCACAGGCACTAATGGTGCCTCTGAACGTCGTTATGTCGATGCCGGGACATCGCGGCGCGTGTCTGGGTCTCCCGCGATCTCACCTGGAGCTGGGGACGTCCGCATGCGTTCTGTCGCATCCTCCGAGGAAGACGCCAAAGTCTCTAGGACCGTGGCCACTGGCCAGACCCCCCAGTACCGCGATTGCGGGGTGCAAACCGATCCCGTTGAAGGAGAGTGGTTCAGCCCGCCACCGCAGACACCGAAACCTAGGAAGAGGGTCATCTCCCTTTCGAAACGACTTCTTCAGAACCGTTATCGCTACAGAGCGGATGATCACTCTTGTCGCCGATCCATCGGCTCTCCTTCATCCGTTGTTTCCGCTCTGATCAAGATGGACCTTGATTCCCCTACCATCAGTCCGAGGTCACCCATTCTGAACCATTCCAGCATCAAGACAACCATGACCGTCTCGTCCACAACAGAGCCCGCGATGGCCGACACCCCCGTGTCCTCAGCCAGCAACGCGAAAGAGTCTTCTGACGAGTCCGAGACTCAGACAGCGGTGGTTGTTAAAGCTCAGTCGCCTGAGATGCGTGTGCAATTGCCTCCCGTGCCCACGTTTGAGAGCGCGGAAAGTGGGAATGCGCCCAAGGCTTCTCCTGCTGCTACTACGACCCCTGTGATCCAGTCCCCGACCATCAACATCAGCATGGCTAGCCCATTTGCGCCATCCGCGGTCAACGGGATCGCTGCTCACCCCAGTCCGGTCAAGAAGAAGTTGAGCCTGAGTGATTACACAAAGAGCAGACTGAACAAGGCTGCGGCGACAAAGCCTTCAACAACTCCCCTCAAGATATCGGTGCCTGCTCTTGACGATGTCAAGTCACCGACCACGGATGTCGTCATGGTGGACTCCAACATGGAAGAAAAGTCTCCGTCTTGACCACCCACCCAGCTCATGTACGAGAGTCGCCTTTGCTCACAATATTCCCATTTCTCTATTCTTTATTACTCGGGTACTTTTTCTACTTTCTATGGGCAAAGGATTACACGTATGACACGACCATGCATGCGACAAGCATACTTTATTGCGACACGGCGTTCAACTGGTACGGATAAGGTGTACGGACTGCACACTGACAAGTGATGCGGAGGGTTGTCTTTGTTCGGGCAAAAGCTAGTTTGTTTGCGTACCAAGGCTCTCGGCAGTGCAGGAGAGACGCACGCCGAACTCAAAAGAGCTGTGTACTTTTTGTGTTGAGATTTTCGTCCTTTGGCACCATAAATCCCACGGGTCAAAACCAGACGGTACAAGAACGCAATCGGAGTTTGCAATAAGATACCATATACTATACAAATGTACCACTACGATGGCAGCGCGTGTTCTCCATCTGCCACCGCACCCTGTTCAATCCATTCTGCTCGGGCATAGTTTGTGCTCCAATTGTGATTCCACACTATATGCTCACGGGCTGTTATTCATTAATGATGTAACTCATGTGGTATCTTGAATCATCTCTATGGTACAACTCTATATGCCGATATTGCATTGTCCCCGCTCCACTTCGGGACCTTGCCTGCTGCGATGATGCGCCTATGCTGGCAGATATGGAGCGTGACTACTTTTCGCTCTATCTTATCTCTCCAACTCTCGCTCTCTCTCTCAAATCAAGCCACAGGCATGCGCATGCCGTGTGGCCGGCCCTATCCAGCCAAACTAAAACGCGCTTCGTGTGCTCAGATTGTCCTCTCTGAACACGAGCAAGGCCAGCTTGTGCCTGACGAGCAGGCCAAGGATGCCGACGAGGGACTGCATGATGGTGATCTCGATGGCGAGGCGGTCTTCGCGCAGCGGTCCGCGCCAGACCAGCCACAGGTTGAGGATTGTCAGGTTGCTCGTCTCCTCGATCAGTCCGTCCTCGGATTCCTTGAGTCGTAGCAGCCGGAGGCGCGCGAGCAGCCGCAGCGCGTAGGCTACAGGGGCGCGAGGTTGTCGATCCTTTTCGAAGACGGCGACGCTGGGCTCGAGGAGGCCGGTTCGGGCGTTGAAGTGCGGCAGCCGGTGCCGAGGGCACGGGAGCAAGCCGAATAACTGCGGCGTACTGTACAAAAAGTTGAACCCCTGCGGAAGCAGAAGCAGGACTAGTGTCTTGGAGAAGTGCCCAAGAATACTGACTACGGCAAAGACCATGCCCGCAAAGTAGCAGTATGTGTCGCCGACAAAGACACGGGCAGGATACCAGTTGTGGGCAAGCAGTGCGAAGCTGACGCCCAGGAAAGGCAGAAGGAAATATAGAGAGAAGAGATGGGAGTCGGTGGCCGGGTGCGGGTAGGGCGTCAGCAGGTATAACGCGTCATTGGCCACAAGAAGAAGCGCAATGACAATGCTCTGCGACACCTCGATGCCGTTGATACCGGCGAGGATATTGATGCTATTTGGACTGAAGATACACAGGGCGGCCATGTAAATATAGTATAGCGGACCGAGGTCGAAGAGTTCACGGCCCGTGATTTTCTGGAGGAAAGTCGGCAGGACGATCGAGGTCACTCCAAAGTCGACAAAGTATACGACGAGCAGGGGGATCGAGGCGAAAGCGGGAATGAAGAACTTGTGTCGCCAGCGAATGTCGAAGAGGTCGTCGCCGAATCCGAGAATCGTGATCGAGTGGAGCGCAATGATTGCTGAGAGGAACGAAGCCAGCTAATCCCAAGACGGTGGTTAGTAAAGACAGTCCGCGGGCAGAGAAACATTTCAGACGAGAGAGGATGCCTCCTCCTACCTTGCCATGGGGGAATCTGTGCAGTAGGCGACCCTTTTGAACATAGTCGACATTCATCACGACGTCTCGGTTGCCGCCACCACTAGTGGCGACGACAATGTCCTTGTAAAAGGGGATGAGGATGAAGACCATGATGATGAAGAGGTAGACGACGGCGCAGATGGCGCCCATGCACTCGGGCAGGAGCTCCTTGTTGTTGACTTTGGACTTGTCGCGGCCGCTGAGGCCGGCCCTGACAAAGGTCGGCCCGAGCCAGCGGATCATGGCGTAGGCGGCGCAGAAGGCGATGCCGCTGAGGGCGAGCGAGGCGATGAGGGGCTCGCCCTCGCGGCGCTCAAAGGTGCGCACGAGGGCGGACAGGCAGACTGCGGCGAGGGCCGTGAGGGACCATGTCTCGTTGCGCGAGAGCTCTGGCACGCCGGTTGGCGACGAGACCGCCATGGCCGGTGCGGGCGCGGCGTGGGCAGAAGCGGACTGCTGTTGCGACGAGGCTCGAGGAGTCGAGGGGTGTGGGAGGATGGATGCTATGTGGCGTCGGCGCTGTGCAGGACCATGCTGGAGAGGTCGAGTGGTCGGCGCGACTGCGCGGGAGGCGTCGCAAAGCAGGCGGAATCCGCCAGGTCCCTGCCGGCAAGGACGACGGGTCGGAGATGATGTTTTGTGCAGTGCGGCAGGGAGCTTGAGGGGTGCTGAGGATCGTTTGGCCTTGAGAGCTGGTGGGCGACGACGGTTAATTAATTACGTGGTCTGGCTTGGCGGCTTTCCAGATGCTGAACTTACACGTGGAAGGTGCGATGGGCCCCTGCCCCACTGTAGCCTCCGCGCTGTTGCCCAAAATAACGGGCTGTTGCATCGACACTAGGCTGGATCGGGGTACTACCCCTGCCCAGGCCGGGCCCGTATAAGTCACCGGCGAGCGACCTCGCTACTCTACGACTCAAACAAGAACCGGAGGCATCGTCAAGTCGCAATGGCTCCCGGCACATCCAGTTTCTATGGCATAATGCTGGAAAAGATCTGGTAAGTGGTATGTATTTCCAAGATTCCGGACCTGGGCAGGAGAACATCAGGTGCGGGTGTCGTGAGCCCAAATGTTATCATTTTGCATAAAAGATCAGCCGTGAACCCTTGATCTCTTGATCAGTGGTGCCCGCACATCTTGGTAGTCAGCCTTCCTCTTCCTTTCAGAACCGCTCGTGCCAGCCATGCGGCGAAGCGCTCCGCGAGAAACGGCATCAAATGCATATACGGGCATGTGCGACAAGAAGTCATGCAACACAGAATCCATGTCAAGACCGATCCGGTTCCCCAGGTCAATTACTTTGCCCAACATGGCAGCAAGCAGTCTGAGTCGGTCCTGGTTGATCCTGGCAGGGTCAACGGCGGCCACTCTGCCGAGCAGCCGGTCCATATCTGCAGCAGCCGGGTTTGGCTGCGTCTCGTCCAGTAAGACAGACAGTATCTCTTTTGCGGCCAGGGCGGGCTGTGCAAAGTAGTGTGATGGGAAGTGCCCGTCGTTGAAGGCAAAGGTGGATACAGGTAATGGAGCTGGTACAAGCTCGTCGAGGGCGGTTTCTGCAACGCTTGGTAGTACCTCATTCTCGGCTACGTGATCGAGGAATATGCCGTACATGGCCCCATTGAATCTCGTCGGTAGGTAGCACTGCAGTAGTGGTTAGCCTCCCCCTTCTCTGGATATTCTACTGTGCAACAATCACAGAAACACATATTGCCTACAGGCTCATGAACTTTCATCGCCCTGTCCGCCTTGATAATACTCTCCATGATGCGGAGATGTTGCGGTCCGAGGTTGGCCTCCCGGAGAATCACCTTAAGAGGCGAGCCGCTAAGACCGTCAAAGTACGTCGCGCTGTCCCGGAGCTTGGCATGCACGAACTCGGCGATGCCAGCCTTGAGAACTTCCTCACGAAACATGAGGCCGAGCTGGCCGTCCGGCTCGACCTTCCAAAACTTCTCTGCCACGTCAGAGTGAGCCCACAGGCCGAGGTTGTTGATCTCTGCAAACGCAGCCTGTGAGTCCTCCGCGAGGGCGTCGTTGCCGTACTGGAGGGCCTGGCGAAATATCTCTCGTGGACCCCAGAATGTGAAGCCAAACGATTCCGGGTCGCTGCGTAGGACATCCGCGAATGCAGACAGGGTGATCATGTTTGTCCTAAAGGACAAGCTGCTCTTGGTCTCGAGATAGTCGCTCATCTCGCGCAGCAGCAAGAAATCACACGATTGTGCTTCCCAGCCCACAAGAGGAGATCTCTCGGTATCAGTGGATGTTACAGGGCATTTAGTTCTCTTTCCGGTATGTCCTTCGGACAAGCTACCGTAGTCTCGTGAAGATAAGAACACCACTCACGAGAGATGAACACAACGGGGGGACCTGCATACAGAAGGAGCCGAGCATTTGGTTACATGGACTAAGGCTGCCTCACACACAACCAATGCTCCTTACAAGCGTCCTAGATCAGCGTCCTTCGCAGTCGTCGCTACCGAGCCGCCGTCCTGTACAGCGCTCGCGTCTTGCCCGCCAAGGTCGGCCTGTCTCCGCCTCGCACCCATCATAGTCCTCCTCAAAGCAGCAGTGCTCTCGCCAACACCCAGTGGATCAATGACAATTCTCACCAGACAAGCCATCACCCCGAAAAGCAGGGCTACACCCAGCAAAACCCAAGTGGCCTGCCTCAACCAGTGTAGCGTCTCCTCAGGCGAGAGGGCCCAGCCCAGGACCACGGGAAGAAGGCAGCTCGTCACGATCACCAGCTCCCTGTCACCCCGGACGAGCGGGACGACGAAATGCGCCACCCAGCTCACGATGTAGTGCTGTGCGTTGGACAGCATCAGCCACCAGTGCAGGGGCACTTTGTCCCAGTGTTCGAGCAGCAGCAGCCCCAGCGCCGCGATGCCTCCACCCTCCCGGTCCGCTGACCCTGGCCGTGATCCTGACCCAGGCAGAACGAGGACACGCAGGTACGCCACGAACACGGCCACGAATCCCGTGGCCTGCGTGAACTTGTACTCGAGCATGACGAGCGCGTAGCACAGATACATCGTCTTGAGCACCGTGTAGCTCAGCTCCATGACGGCCAACGCTCGGGGTTTGCCGTAGACCAGCTGCGCTGTCGGCATCGGGATCCTGCCGGGAGCATCGGGGCTATAGGTCGTGAAGAACATCGGGATGGCGTATGCCGAGTCGTCGCCGCCGAGCTTGGTAAGCCAGGAGAATATGATATACGGCCAGCTCGGGGCGAGATGTTTGGCGATCAGCCCGAGCGGGTCGGTAAACGCGAGGCGGATGTTGCCAAGGGGCGCGTCGTAGACCAGTACGCTTCCAAACCAAGGGACGAGGGCGCAGCGGAGCCTGTAGAGGAGGACGGCGGGGAGGAGCATGAGGAGCAGGTGGCCGGTGCCGTGACGGAGGAAGCCTTTCTTGATCTCGAGCCATGGTGGGAAGGGGATTCCTGTGAGAACGCGGCCGCACCAGGCGTCGACCGAAGAGACCACGTTTGAGCTTTCCAGAAGTCTCGCAACAGGCCGGTAGACCTGCTGGGACAGAGTCTTGAACAAGCCAGGGAATTGTATGTGCCAGAAGTCCATTTCTGCCACCAGCCCAGGAATGTTCTGGATCTCCCCTGGTGAGCAACCCGGCAGCTGAGCCTCTGAGAGGGGCGGGCTGTTGTTGAGATAGCCCAGCTTGTCGCCGACCCGCAGAACACCCCATCGCTTCAGAAATCTCGCAGTATACCACCGATGAGGCGATTCCAGGTGCCACGCAGTCATGGCATCAGCTAGGCCTGCACCCTCCCGCGACGTCCTCAAGTCTTCCTCGCCATCATCCTGCCGGACAGCCCCCAACACCAACTTGGCAGCATGGTGGAACTCATCCGTCGTTTCCGGAACTGCAAACGGATTCTCGTCAGGGGAGTACATCGAGATGTGCCGGAACGGATAGTACACCACCGCCTGCACATAATTGCCCACATGATACATCATGTCCATCACTGACTGGTCTCCACTCCCCTCTCGCAACGGGAGTTCCTCTGCCAGCAGGACACTCAAGTCCGCAAGACTGGCGGTCAGCTTCCTCAAGGCCCTCGCCAGCACGGCGAGGCCATTGACGAGCTGCCTCTCCGAGGGGCCAAAGACGTTGTTCCCGCCGACCAGCAGCACGTCGATCTCGAGCCGCTCGACCTTGGACCGCGGGTGCGGCGCCGCTCCGGCCAGCGCGCCCAGCTCCGGGAACCCCTTGTCGGCGAGGGCCGCGCTTCTGTCCGGGTGCGCGTTGTTCTCGTAGATGACGTGCGCCAGCCGGAGACGTTCACTCAGCACGGCACGCGGGAGAGTGGCCAGGACAGAGGAGAGCGCTATGCTCCGTTGCAGGGCCTCCTGCGCTCGCTTCACCTTCAGCACGGCCGATATGACATCGTAGTCGTCGTCGTCGTCGTCGTTATTGTTGTTGGGCACCTTCAGCGAGCCAGTCAGCTTCTGCCCCAACACCAGAAGCGGCCGTTGCAGATCCGTCAATATCCTCTGGAAACTGCCGTCCACGAGCTCCGACATGGCATGCCCGGGCTCGAAACACCAGCCAGACTCCTTGGCGTGCCACGCCCAGTACTTCCAGGCATACCCCACGAGTCTCGACGCCGACGGCTCGTGGGTGTTGCCCAGGCTCCCCGTGCTGGCGGCGCATATCGCCACACAGTTCTGCGCCACGAGAGAGTGCGCGTCCTGCTTCTTGGCCGCCAGGAGGGCCAAGGAGTCGGGGACATCCTCGGCTCCGGAGTACAGCCATTCCCCGAGCTCCGGGCTCGCCAGGGTGACTCGACGGCCGCCGCCGCCGCCGGCGTCCATCTTGACTGCACGGCCGAGGAGCTGGTTGAGATGCTCGGCGGCTGCATCATCGTCGCACCAGGTAGGGTTCGTGACTGCCACCTGGACCTCGTCGAAGCTGGGGCCGGAGCCGGAGGTGGCCATCAAGTGCGGTATGTGTATGGCCAGCCATAGCTCAGAGGGTCGAAGCGGCCTCCTGGTAACCGTGAGCCAAGAGAGAGCGTTCTTGATGAGCGTGGATGTCTCTGGGTTCCCAGAATGCTGTTCAAGAAGCGCCTGGCAGATTTGCAGGCAGCCTTCCGGCGACGTCGTACTACTACTAGCCATGGTCTGCGGATAGTCGCCGTTGCTAGGTCCCAATGATGCAAGGCAATCATTCCTGCCGTGACAACGATGTAGGCGAGCAGTTAACGTATATATATATATGACTCGCCTCATACCATGCCATGCCGTATGGTCTGGCTGCCGCGGGCCGAGAAGAGCCCATGCAGCCTCCCCGTTATGGCAGGTTTGCCGTGCATGTTTCGTCTGTTTTTGCCTCGTGAGAATGCCTGCATGGGGGGCTGTGTGCCCGACGAAACAGGGCATGGGGTTCAGCTCGCTGCCGATCTCTGGTCTGGGGTTGACCAGGGATCCATAGTGCTTTTTCCTCAGCCACTGCGGAGGCGCAACGGGGAAGGAGTACAGAAACGTATAATTGCAGTATGCGGAAACGCCTGTTGCATTAACACCACGAAGTGTTGTTTGTGGGCGGGAAACGGATGGACTCGAGATTGATGGTTGCAAAATCATTTGATCAGTCATGCTGTCAGAAACTGTATCATATTCTCTAGATCACTAATAGATGAACTCGGAACGAATAGGGCATAGGACTGCACCATGGAATCTATCATTCTCTCGGTAACCGTTTTGGATTCCAATTTCCGAGCATACATTTGCTTTCGTCACATCGTAAAGTCTCGGCCGCCGATGCTCTTCAAACCGTGATTGTCGAGCAGGTCTGCGCTTTGTCTAGAACGCGTCGCCGATCTATATTGCAGAACTTTTCTTGTCCTCGAAAAGCCCGTTTCCACGCCCGCTTCGTATTTTTCTCTGAAGCTCTCGTTCTATCAAGTCTTCCACACCAGGCTTAGGCCTCCTCAGTCTCGGGCTTAGCCTCCGCATCCGTCATCTCCTCATCCTTGTTCTCAGACTTGCCCTCGGCAGCCTTGCGACTCTCCTCGTCGGCCTTCTTCGCCGCGTTCTCGGCGTCGATCTTGGCCTGCACGGCCTGGCGCTCAGCCTCGACCTTGTCGAAGTATCTTTGCGAGATGGGACCAGCCATGGCCCGGATCTCGTCCATCTTGGAGATGTAGACGGCCTTGGTGGCGTCCTCGCCGTCTTCGTACAGCCAGTCCTGTTTCATTGTTAGCGAGCTGAAACTCAAAAATTGTCTTCAAAGACTGCGTATAAAACATACCTCGGTCTCTGTGAGTTTTGACCGCAGAGCATCCTTCTCGTCATCACTGGCAAGATCGGCGAACTGCTCGTCGAGCTTGTTGCGCATATCATAAATGTATGTCTCGAGCTCGTTCTTCTTCTCCTCGGTGTCGGCAACGAGCTTGTCCTCCATGACCATGGAGGACTCCTTCTCGGCGAGCGCATTCTTCGTGTTGGCGTCCAAGGATGTCGTGCCCGCAACAATGGGGAGGTCGCCCTTGCGGACCTGCTTCTTAACCTTCCGTGTCTTGGGCTTGTCGTCCTTCTTATCGGTCTCCATCGCCTGCGACGGTTTAGTTCCCTTGAACAGTCGGCGTATGGATCCAAGCTTTGAACTTACATCGGGATCCTTCTTGTCGCCCTCCTCCTTGATCTCCTCCTCGACTTCCTGGTCCTCGACATAGTATCCAGACTCGACATTCAGGACGCCGTGGATGTTAACACGCGCCTTGAGCTTGCAAATCATGAACTCAGTCTCAGGGTCGGCCTTGACGCCCTTAACGGAGAAGCGGCCAATGAAGGGGGACATCTTGCCGGGGAGATCCTCGGGCTTCGCGTACTTCGCCTCAAGATCGAAAGGCTGCTTGCGGTAGAACGTCAAGATCTTGGTCGAGGGCAGAACATTGCCCCGGTTGAAGACAGTGAGGCTGGTATCCTCATCGGGAATATCCACATCCTTCTCCCAGGCAAACTCGATAGGGTAGTTGACAATGTCCTGGACAGCAAAGTCGCGGACCTTGAAGACAGGCGAGAGGATAGCGCAGCTGAAAGCGCAGCCACGAGCGACAGCCTCGTCCTGGTTGAGGGTGAAGGAGAGGGTCTTGCCGAAGAAAGCCTGGATGCGCTCCTTGATGGCAGGGACACGGGTGCACCCACCAACAAGCTCGATAACATCAATGTCCTCCTTGGTGAGCTTAGCGTCGGCGAGGGCCTGCTCCAGGGGAGCAGTAACGCGGTTGAGCAGGGGCTCAATCATGGCCTCGAACTCCTCGCGGGTGACCATGGCATTGACATCGATGTCGTTCATGAGGGACTCGATGTTCAGGGGAGCCTGCGAGTTGGCAGACAGGATCTTCTTGAGCTTCTCGGCAGCAGCGTCGACACGGACCATGGCCTTGGGGTTGGTCTCGATGTCAATCTTGTACTTGGCCTTGAACTCCTTCTGGAAGTGCTTGACCAGAGCAAGGTTGAAGTCACGACCACCGAAGTGACGGTCGTATGTGGTGGCCTTGACGGTCAGCTCACCCTTCTTGAATTCGACAACAGAGCAGGTGAAGTTGCTGTGGCCAACGTCAACGAAGACCACGCGGCGAGGCGCCTCATCGGCACTGGGGAGGTCGAGCTTGGTGATACCCCAGCCGAGAGCGGCGGCAGTGGTGTCGTTCATCAAGCGCAGAAGGTTGAGACCAGCAACCTCGGCGGCGTCGATGAGACTCCGGCGCTGGACGTCGGTGAACCAGGCGGGTACGCTGAGGACAATGTCCTTGACAGGGAGCTTCAGCTCGTTGGCTGTCGTCTGCTTGATCTTGCTCAAGAACATGGCTGTGAGCTGGGTGGCCGTGAACTTTGTCTTCTGGCCAAGGTACGAGACCTCGGCGCCGACCTGGCCGTTGATGTCGACGAGGGGAGCAGACACATATTGCTGCTCGACCTGAACATCGGGATCCTTGAGGCTGCGGCCCGCCAGGCGCTTCAAGCAGCCGACAGTGTTCTTGAGGTTGGAGATCTCTTGTGTCTTCGCCGGCTCGCCGAGGTAACGGGACTTGGGGCCGAATCCTACGAGGGAACTGCAAAGATGGAAACCTTCGTTAGCCACACACTGGGCCTTTTCTATGGACAATACAATCTTGTATCGTCGCAAGCAGCAGCGGTGAAATGGACGGAAGAACAACTTACGGAGTAGCTCTGTTGGAAACCTCGTTGGTGATCTGGCAGGCGCACACTCGAGTCAGCCGCTTACGTTTCCATGGTCGTTTTGTCGTTGTGCAGGTGGCAAGAATTGTGAGGTACTTACGACATCAACACCGCGATTTCTCGCGACCGCGATAACGGTGTTGAGCGTTCCGAAGTCGACACCTAGAAGTCAAGCAAGAGGAGTGGTCAGCCCGGGATTCTCTTTGACAACCGGAGCAACAGGACAACTGTGCGAAACAGCGGATGTAGTCCACATGTGAGGGTGAAATGACTAGAGGCCGGCGCAACATACCCACGACACTCATCTTGGTGACGGCTTGATCAACAAGGCGATTATGTGGTTTTGATTCGAAGAGGTGGGGGGTTCCTTGGAGGGGTTACTGCTGGCCGGGAGAGTCGCAGTAAACAAATACTCTAAATGCTGGCTTTGCAACGGCAGGGAGGGTCGCAGGCTCGTCTGGGAGGATGCGAGGGACTCTTATCGTGCACGGGGTCGGAAAAGAGAAAAAGGGTCGTGACAGGAGAGAGAGGAAGTAGGGAGGAGCAAGCAGCCGTTCGTGCTGTTGCGTTGCTCGAGATTTGCCTGGGGGGACTGGAGCCGATCTGCGCCTTGGAAAAATCGGGCAGCGTTTTTTGGGATGGCACCAGACTGGCGCTGCTTGCGCTTTGCTCCGTTGGCAGGCGCCGCCGCTGCTGCTCGCGCGCTCTCCGCCCACCCCTCCTTCTATTCTTTGCTCGTCGTGTTGCCCAGGCACACACAGCAACCCCGCCTTAGCCTCACCCCAAGGGGCGCACGGCAACTGGGGGCGCACCCTGCTAGAATATTCGGGCCCCTTCATCGCGCTTCCATTCAGTCCTTCGACTGCGCACTCCCCAGTCTCGTCGTGCAAGCTTGGCACCGCGTGGTCGGCTCTCCGGCTTGTACTTACGTACGAAGTACCTGACGGAAAGCCAGCAAGGCCGCCGTCCCGTGGCCGTCAAGCGGTCGCCAAGAAGAAAACAGATTTAATTACCACTCCTACGCCCCAGAGCGTCGGCCCATGTCGTCACCCCTGTGGAGAGCTTTGGAATCTCGTTTCTAGGTTCTGGAGGTGCTTGACGTGATGCTTGGTCCAGGCGGGCCCAGTGTGTCATTTTGCGATCGTCACAAAGACTCAAGGCAACCAATCATTGCCTACTCACTTGCTCACTTCGGAATAGAGACCAAACCGTCTTTCCCGCCTGGGCGACCACCAGTAAAGGCCCGAAACCCTGAAGTGATGCAGAACCGAGTGATCTCTGGGCATCGACTCGAAAATTATGACGCGAACTAGAGTCTACAGTCACCCCACGGTGTGTTATCGTTCTTTGACACCACCCGGGCAGGGCGATAACAGCAACTTGGGGAGGCGGGGTGGCCGCCTTACAAACAGAAAACTTTTGGTGGGGAACATGACAACACACCAGAGCCACCCAGCAACGGCACTCATCACCCTGTAACTCGGGCAGAATCTCGACAACATATGCAGACCCTTCGAAGAATCTTTAGGCCTTATTTGCCAGCTCTGTGGCAGGCCGGCGGTTCAGGAGAATATTGCAGCGGTTCTCACAGACCCCAGGTGTCGAAAATCGACTCGCTGACACAAGACTTCCATGCCAAGGCTCCTTTCAAGCCGCTATACGGCTGACCCAGTGCTGTTTGAGTGTGCAACGAAGTGAGATATATCTATATATAAAAGATTGGAATGACCTGTTCTATTTTCTTCCACCGATGAGCCTGATAAAGGCAACCTGGAGAATCCATTCCAAGTACGCCAGGTCTGCCTGGTGGTTTTACAATATCGGACAGAGATAATACTCCAGGACTTCATAGACGAGATCGAAATCCACGATCGCCTCGGAGGCGGTCGCATGGTGATCTGGAGAATCCGTGGGCACGAGCTTTTCCAGGAGCTGTTGCAGTCGTGTCGAATGTCTCTGGTCGCTCACGAGAACCTCTAAGGCACGTCTGTCGAGACACTGCTGCAAGACGTCTCCATCCACGTGCATCATGACTTTCTTGTCAGACTGGGGCTCTGGGCCATGCACATCAAAGCCGTTGGGAGGACTGCGGTAGGAGCCGGTGGCAGGGGCGGCCATGGCCAGGTTCTGGATGAACCTCAGCAGTCGCCAGGCGTGCTCGTTGATGAGGGTAAAGTGGTGCAGAGCTCCATCAATGCTGATGCCCACGATTTCCGAGTTGTCTTTGCCACTCTGCAGGCATCCAAACTTGAGGGGCCGTTGAAATGTGTGCCATCGCGCTCGGGTGTTGGCACGGCCAAACTTCAATATGGACGCTCGGGTCTCAGCTTGGAATAAAGGGACCAGTGGACTTTCCTCCTGTGAAGCCAACCACAGCCCGTGTACGCCACAGCTCATGTCAGACAACATTGCAATTGACTGACGTCGATCGTGTTCAAGAAAGAGGCCGACATCAATGACGTCTAGCGACCGCCGCGACATCTCGTCAGAGTGTAGCAGCACCATATGCTCCCGGCCAAGTGAGTCGTTGGAAAAGTCGAGGACGACCAGTGAATGCGCCGAGGTTACAACGTGAAGCTTATCAGCTCTGATGTGCAAAGATCGTGCTGGTGATGGCAAATCAAAGCTTTTGACCGTTTTCAGCTTCTTGACTTCAGGGTCTATCTTCATGTACTCCACCGTGCTGCCAAAAGCTACAAAGACCCCGTGGTCATGGCTTGTGATGGCGGTGATCGGTGCGGCAAACTTGCTGGCGAACTTCCGCATGATTGGCACTCTTCGTTGAGGTGAAACCGGCACATTGCTAACCACATGTTCCACTTTGACAACCAGAAGCAGACCTCTGGCGTCGCCGCCTGGTTCCTTAGGTTCCGTGCGACAGCCCAAAAGCAGATGCGGCCAAGTATGATGTTCATGCCGGATGCTCCAAGCGTCCAGGCACATGATCTTGACAGCAGAATCTTGACCTGCACGTGTGCTGAGGCCGTCAATCTGCTCGCAAACGCGCGGTTGCTTTTTGCCATCTGGAGCTGTCACGAGGGTGCGTGGTTCTGATATTTCGACACCTGTTTCTGGGTCGAATAGACACAAGATTGATCGACCCTCACGGGCAACCGCAGTGACCAGGGCGTTACAGTTCGCATCGTAGCGCACTTTCGTAGGAGTTCCATTGGTGGGAAATTGTCGCATTAGCGGGCGAGGCCGGGTATGTAAATCAATGTACATGATCTGAGAACCGGAGACCATGATCAAATGCATGAGCTCGCGGCTGTTGGAGGATTGCGGCGGTACGCGTGCGACAGCACCGATCGACATAGCTGGGAAATTTGGTTCCCCTATTGCCGCTGGCCAGACTCGATGCTTTCGCTTGAAGCATGCGCCAGATTTCGTTAATTGGAACCCGGTCATCCAGACTGGCTCTTCATCGTTCGTAGCCATGATCATGGAGGGCTCGTCTGCCAATGAGAGGCAGGAGACCTGGACAGGCGTTACCCCGAGTTTCTCGACTGTGACTGTATGATGACCAGATTGGACGTGAATGGTTAACACTTCACCACTCCGCGTGCCCGCGGTCACGCATAGCGAGCCATTCTCAGAACTGACAGGAACAGGAACCATGGAAGTCAGCGGCTCGATGGGGCACGGGCAGAGGTTTAAATCCGTTCCAGCAAGCACATCGGTCATCACTGGTTTTGTCGTTTAGTTCAGCGAGTTCGATTAAAGCTCTGTCACACGGACGGGTACAAACTTACGAGCTTGCAGCGGAAGTATGACTGGCGCCGTCCCAGAGTCTGCCTCGGGATATACCGCGAGTTGGACACTTCTGCCGTGCCAAGTGGCTACCAGAGTGACAAGAGTGCCTCGCAGTCTTGTCATTGAGAGGCACGTGATCTCGTCAAGGACATCGAAGCTGCCGTTGATGGCGATACCGGAGTCACCTGTGTGCAGGGCCACCACCTTCTGCAACGAGCCAGAACGGACTGCAAGGACGATTTGATTCTCGAGAATGAACGCATGCGCAATGCTGGTATGTACGTCGCCGAATAAATCCGAAGTGCTTGATCGATACCTTGATGACACGAATATCATGTTAGCTGGCGGCAGGTTCCCGTCAGTTGGGAAAGTCGTACCTGAAATCGCTCGAAGCCACTGTCACTGATTTCGTGGTCACCTGGATCGAGGAACCTTTATGTTCTGTGAAGGCAAGGGTTCTCGCTGTGAGGTCCCACGGCACGTCCGCCTCTGACATCTCATAAGCGCCACCATCTGCAGAGGCTTGGATCTGTAAGACCGACGTCGAATCGGGAAGGGCCAAGAGCAGAAGTATCGAATCCTCGACTGGAATGTGCGTCGTTGACACTATCCAACACTGCCGTATGACCACCGGATAATTCATTTCCAGGCCAATTTGTGCTTCAAGTCCATGTCGGAACTCTGTGATGACTCCTGATCTCCCTTTCCCAGAGCAGCCAAACAGCCTGTCAGGGCGGGTGAGGCCGTCCCTGATTCCTGTATAGTGGCGAGTGGTTGGCCCGAGAGATTTATGGTGTCGTTCGCCTGGTACGGTAGCGTGCATGACCGTGAGGTCGACCATGGGTGCCCAATTGGGAAACTTCCTGATAGGCTGCAGCTTCGCCTTTGGCTGAATCTATAGCACAGTCTCATTAGCTTCTGATGCTAGGTGATGCTCGAGTTGTTGGATCTGGAATTTCGCGCGCTTACGTTCCACATCGCGCCTGGTCCAGATTCGCCACCTGCCAGGAGGACATCGCCGAAGCGGTCGTACATGCAGGCGAATGCGGTGTCAAAATTGCAGTCGACTTCACCCATCTCGAGGCTCGTCTCTATACCTGGATCAACACCAACCTCCAGGAAGTTTATGATGCCATCTTCGCGGACCAGGTAGATGACATCTTGGCTTTCATGAAACTGTGCCTCGCGTACCGGTCGAGTCCATGCAACACAAAGAGGGTGACTTCTCCCATGGTGAAAGTCGGTAGGATCTTGTGAGTCCAGGTCGAACGTGTCGTACTTCAGAGAGCCCTCCAAAAGGCCAGATATTGTGGCCAGAGCTCCCTCAGTTACAATGATAAACGCACTGCGGACTGTGAGTGGGATTACCATCAGAGGTAGCCTGAACTCCTCGTGGAGTTTAAGCCCAGGCTTCTCCACGTGAAAGACCTCGCTGAGTTCTTCATGACCGTGTTCCCACTCGTAGTAAGCGAGCTTCGTGGAATTCCGTTGGATCATGATTACGAGAAGTATGACATGTGACTCGGCGTCTAAGGCCGGGTATAGGAAGCTGATGTTCCCAATTGAACCACTGATGGCACGTGGATGCATCTTCTTGACCGGATCCAATGGCAAGCCAGAGGAATACCGCTGACGAAGGGTCTCCATGGTCTCGAGCTCGCAAATGACGAACAAGGTCGTCGTGTGGCCGAAACATAGATAACGAGAACGAGGGTCCACGGTTAGATGATGCAGCGGAATGGGCGCATTATGGGATACTGGCAAGGACCAATACGAAGTCTCGAACACCCACTGGCCTGAGGAACCTTTCGTCATGAACAAGAACAGGACTTGCCCATTCTCGAGTACAAGCACTAAAAGTTGAGGAGGAAGAACACTTTGTCCGGCGGCGCGATCAGTCATGTCGATGTCGGCATCATTCTCCACTTTCGGAAAGACATCGCTGTTCATTCCATCATCCTCTGGATGGCGACTTGCTGGCCCGATGATCGCGGCATTGCGAATCTTGGCCGAGAAGTCGCGTTTGCGCTTGATGTCGCGCAACTGTGAATTAAGTTCGTCCAGCTCAAAAATCTGGACGTAGTTTTCCTAAACAATCGCAGAGCACACAAGCAGTCAGTGTTGCTGTAAGACTATCCCTATTGATGGCCATATGCTATTTGCCCATAGTGTTGCTGGGTTGTACATATATGACTTAGACAGGCAGACACTTACTCCAATGAAAGCAACATCATTGAACCGAGAGGACCGGAGCCTCACGGGTAGGATCCATCGAGTGACTGGACTATCAACGACTGTCCTTGTGAGGAGCCCGCACGTCGGAGGTTCGGCCAAAGGCTGTCTTCCCATTCCAGGACGGCGCGAATGTCCGTTCTGTTTAATGAGCTCGGCTGTCGTCATGGCCCTGGTGACCCATTCGCCATTCTCGAACACACTTGATTGGATCGACATATTGGGCGACCATGTTCCTTGCGGACAAGAAATTCGGTGTGGAGCGAAGAGGCGCGCGGAAGCGCTCGTTGCTAGCTGCAAAGACCTGACCAAGGCTCAGTGCGTGTAACGATATGCGTGTTAGCCAGTCGAGTACTTGCTCCCTGAGTCGTGAACAGGAGAGGTGGTGATGTGATGTGCTGGTCAGACCATGGCAAGGCGAAGACGTCTCGTTATCTAGTCTCTGTGCTCAGAGACCTCGAGGCATAACGGTGCTGGGATGGCGTAGTCCCTGTTTGGCAGGAAGCTCTTGAAGAGAAGGGCTGAGCCGTCGTGCGAGGATGAATGGCCGGATATGACTCCGTGCCTCAAGAATCACGGAGTTGCGGATGCGGGGTATCTCGTGGATGTGCCCAAGCCACGGTACGCCCTGGTCCCCTCCGCATCTGACGACACTGCTGGCTGTTTGACGACGCAGAGGTTCGCCTCGCTTGAGTGAGGAACGACTGAGACTTTGTGGTGCTTCACGCCATGCCCGCTCGCAGATGGAAAGTGTGAGCCGTGCTAGCAAGAGAACCACGAAGCGGACTACTACCCTGGCATGGACACGCCGCACAGGTGCATGTATGGGTCGCAGGGGGTAAGCCAGGGTTGTTGTCCACTGTGGACCGGCAGGCTAGGCAAGGAAACTCTCCACGACGCCTAGAGAAGATTGTCAGACTGCCAAAACCTGGAGAATGGTTCGAGGCAGACCCGAATACGGAGGACTGATGTGCGGGCGCCGCACTTGTCGGCCGGGAGGAGCGGAGTTGGAAGCTGTTGATGGCCGGGGAGGGAAAAGCAAGCAGGCTCCGGGAACGGGCGTAGGCTGGGCGCGCCGTGGTGAGGTCCAAGGCCAGTCGCAGTACTTTTGGGCCGCAACAGCTGTGGCTTTTGCGCGGACGGGGGCGGGCGTGCCAACTCGGGGTGAGCGCAACAGAGAGAGTGAGGGACCCAAGAGGGCCAAGGATGTGCTGACACCGAGAGGCAAACAATACTCGTGCCAGCTGAACCCGGTGCGGCGGGCAGACCAAGATACCGGCAGTAGGCTGGGCTCGTTGTGCGACGTTGTTCGGGACAGCCCTGCAGATCGACAATGCGCACGGGAATGGCGTTCCTCGATGTCTCCCTCGAAACCGCCCCCCCCCCCCCCGAACTCGCGATTGGCTGTGTCGTGCCTGTCATCACTTTTAAAGCGTGCAGTAGCACCCGCCCGAGCTCAAGCTCTCTCCAGGGAGCACTCTGCCCTTACTGCCCAGACGCGGCGTGCTTGGGAGCCCTCATGTTGCTGCTGGTCGTTGTTCTTGAGCGGCCATCTGACAACATCATACATATTGGAGCATGACGCCTACCCCATCCGCCCACAAGTCAGCAGCCGAGGCTACCTGTGGTCGAAGCGAACAGGATGATCGCCTTCTTCTCTGCTAGGCCCTAGCCGATCCAGTAGCTTCAACCAGGGAGCTGGCACCTTGCAGAACGGCCATCGAGCCAAGATTTATGACAGATCACTTCTAGGACTGGACTGACGGCATCGAGGCTTGACTGACAGTTCCCGGGCCTTTGCATCATGCTGCTCCACACGGCCAGGGTCAATCGTGGCAGGGCTAAGTACTTCAAGCACCTAGTTAGCTCGGCTAGCAGAGGGCGTCAGGCTGGCGGGTGATTCCTTAAAGTCTTAAAGTCTAGAGACTTCGTGCCGTGTCTTCTACTGTTGAGCAGCACAGACATGGGCGTTGAGCGCCATGTCAACTGACTTGCAAGATCCTGCGTGTCTTTTGTATTTCCAATTTTTCCAAAATGTAGAACAGCCCCCCCCCCCCGGAGATGATTCATAGCCTTCACACACAAGACTGGTACATCAGGGCCGCTCGCGGGGGCTGCTGGGTGTGGCTCGTTCGCATGACGCATTCGCATGGCGCGGACAAGCATCGAGTGACGGGCAGTGCAGATGTCCACATGAACATGTCATCTCCTTTCTCTCATTGATGCGTGCTGTCTGCGCAGGTGTGTCTTGATGATGTTGGCCCGGGGGTTCATGAGCATGATGCAAACCCTCTCCTGGAGTATCATCTCGGTTACAGGCTGGGGCGAAGGGATGAACCGCTCTCACACGCCTCGCCTTTTACCTTCCAAGCTCGTGGATGAGGCGCTAGCCTTGAAACACTTCAGGGCCATAGCAATTGGCAGGGCTGATCATTATAGCGTCCAGGCAGCCCACGGCAGGCCCCACCATCCGACAATCCGGCCCGAGGGCCCTGGATGAAGCCTGTCGCTGCCGACCTCGACGTGCGCCTAATCTAGAGCTCTCATGCTCCCTCGCCTACGCCGTCTTTGCAGGGTCCGCGAAACAGTATTTGCTCCCTTCGTCCAATCGCAGCATCAACCTGGCCAAGCCTTCCTTCGTCGTAGTCGTCCTTCACACTGTCCCCTCCCCCATCTCCTGTCTCGTGCTCTCAGAGCCAGCCAATCGCATCAGACGCCCCTGCTTGGACTCACCCGCCCGCGCCTGCGACCTCCACGACTACTACCACGGCCATTATCGCCCAGGGGGGGATCGCGATTCCGGCTGCAGGGAACATAAATCTTCTCGCACTCCTTGACTGCCAGGTAGGCTTAGGCACCTGGCCCGAAAAGGCTACTTGGACACAGAAAATACCCCATCTTGTCAGACGGCACATACGACGTCGGCAACAAGCATCGGCGCGGCGTGGTTGGTGCTTGACTGTGCGGGGACCTGTCGAGGCTTCCAGCCTTTCGTGGCAGTCGGCCCGTCCTGTAAACGAGGCTATTTTGGGCGGATCGCTGCTTCTGGCTGCGTTTTGATGATGTCGGGGCAATCTGATGAGGGCTCGGTCGATGTCAAGGTCGAAGCAGGCTCAACCACGACACATGAACCAAGTGAGAAATCTCAAGATGGTCGAAGCCCAGAGCCTCCATCGGATTCCGAAAAGTTACGCAAAATAATAGAGGCGTGTAGTCGGCGCGATGTATGCCGGCTTAGTGAGCTTGCCGTGATGGAAGGTGGATTCATAAGTGATGAGCTGAGATCACGGGCTTGTAGGTTGCATATCGTGCTTGCTTGTACTACCCGCACGGCGGTAGCTAATCCTTAGAGCTTCCTAGGGCCCGTCCTTCTTGGCTTCAACGAAGATGTCGTCGAGCATGGGATGAAATCCGAGCTCGATCGGGCAGTCCCTGATGATGCCCGGCAGCGCAACGAACCCTGGCACGAACTGCCTCGTCATCGCGATGAGGACCAGGTCCGACTCGACGTGGATCGAAGCTTTGTGTACTACCCCAATGGTGAGATGCCTAACGCTACCACTCTGTTCTGCCCACCTACTGACAAACTCGCAAAGACGACTCCCAATCTGGACTGGAGACCAAGAAGATCGAGCTTTCAGAACTCATCACAGAGGTGCTCAGGCGGCAACCATGGCTCTGCTACTTCCAAGGCTATCACGACATATGCCAGGTCTTCCTCCTGGTCCTCCCCAAGCCGCTCCGCGCGCCGGCAGTCGCGCGACTATCCGGACTACGGATCCGAGACTTCATGCTCCCCAACCTAGCTCCGTCCCTCATACACCTGAAGCTCATCCCGGAGCTCCTCTACGCCGTAGACCCCAAGCTCTGCCGCCACCTGTCGACCACGGAGCCGTACTTTGCGCTCTCAGACACCCTGACCATGTTTGCCCACAACATCCAGCGGTACAGCGACATTGCACGCCTGTTCGACGTGCTCCTCGCCCGCGAGCAGGTCTTTACCATCTACATCTTCGCCCAGATCGTCCTGGACCGGCGCGAGGAACTCTTCGACCTCGACGAGCCAGACATGCTGCACTTCACCCTGTCCAAGCTCCCCAGCAACCTCGACATCGACGCCGTCATCATCGAGGCCGCGGGCCTCTTCGCCAAGCACCCGCCCGAGTCCCTCCGCGGGTGGCGCTCCGTCCCGCGCGCCAGCGTGCTCAAGACGGCACGCGACGTCCGCGCCTCGGCGGCGCAGAGCCTCGAGGACGGCAAGGCCCTGTTCGACCAGCAGCTCCGCGACCTCCACTGGGCCGAGAAGATGCGCACGATCAGCAGCTACGACACCTGGCAGAACAGGACCGCCGTGCTGACGCTGCTCGTCGGCGTCGCGGCCGCCGTGTACTTGAGGAGCAAAGGCACCGCTTCGGGTGGAGGGGGACTAGGGATCCTCACGGATTGGCTTTAAAGAGGGTTTGTGCCCATGGGGAACCAACAGCACTCAGGGGGGACTGCTAGATCGTGTTACACAACTAGAGGGAATAGAACCCAGGACGTAGTCCCTGCTTTCGGTCTTCCTGAGTGGCAGCAGGCAGGAGACGATATTGCAGGGCGTTTTCAATTCGCGGCGCGTAAATCCGCCATGATGACTTTGGGGTACAAGATTCAGCCACTTGTAGTATCTATTCAATCTGCCAAGGATAATTTATTCCGCCGCATGTTGTGGGCACGCAAGTGCAGCCATTTACAAGAGTAAGGACTCCAAAGACAACGATTTGGCTTTCGCGCTTGCTAATTACGAGCAGCTTGTCTTGCCTCCACTTATAAGGGAAAAAAGACATGTCTTATTCACAAGCTGGCAAATAGATGATCAAGACATATGCGAGTCTCTTCCCTTTTGTACATCATAAGACTCTGTGGCCTTCGCTGATTGTACGTGACTCATGGCGTAAAGTTGCTAACCGTGCTACTACGACCGATGATCCTCCGCTTGACTGCAGACGTCCACAAGGGGATGCTTTCTCTGCTATCACGCGCAGACTTGCCCTAGCCTGATTCAAGCCGCCTCCTGGAACGCGGTCTTGAGGGTGTCAAAATGGCTTTGTTCCTCCTGGGCGAGCTTGCCGCCGATATCGCTTATAATGGTAAGGATCAAACTGTAGTTGTTATACAAGAACCGCTCGCGCTTCCTCTTGTCTGCGCCGAAACCCGTGCTGTACTTGGTCAAGAAGGCCTCCATCTCGCTGCGCAGACGGCGAAGGCTTGTGATAATGGGCTCGTCATCCCCTGCTTCTGTGCTGAGGGACAGTATGCCCTGCACGAGCTGGCCAAACCGCTGCGTAGCCATGTGTGGCGCCGCAGACATTTTGGCCTGGTCGGCCTTCGAGCGGCTGGTTGGCAAGGCGGTGGTCAATTGCCGCAGGGAGTCGCAGTGGGCACCCATGACGTACTGCAGCCGGGGCCAGAGCAGCATCGCAGTACCGTTGATGTAGCCGTCTACCGTTGGGATCTTGCGTCGTTGTAGCTCAAACTGGAATTGCTGGTTGAGCCGCACGGCGAGCAACAAGCCAAGAGCATCGAATGTGTCGGAAACTATAGTTCTGGTCATGGTATGGCCAAGCTGAAACGTTGGCTCGAATATGTATGTGAAATGTCGCGAGATGGCGCCGTAGCTCAAAGCTGGGGAGAAGAACGCTGCTAAGAAGGTATACTCTGCCGTCGTGTTGTCGACCAGAGCGAGGTTGAAGTTGCGAAAGGGGACTTCCAAGTAATGTGTTGCTTGATCTTCCTCCGCGATGTGAGACGAGAGCGCGTGTTGGCTCTTGGTGCGTATGACGTCTATTCGCCTTCCTAGATTGAACGCATCATGTGGCGGCCCCATGGTTTTTGAGCCTGCGCGAACTGTCCCCTTTCTCGAAGTGTCCTCATTGCCAAGCACATCCGTCTTGTCTAGGACGTGGAGCTTAATCGACTTCAATGCGCCCTCATAGCGGCTGAATTGGTTGTGGTAGTACCACCGCATGGTGTTCAGGTATGCTTGGCATATCTCCTCGGCCAGCGTGGCGTGATGCTTGTGGAGAAAAGTGTACAAGTCTTTGAACCTCAGGAAATTCTGCTGTTGGAGGATCTGGGCGTTGATGTTAGGTGACCGAAGAGCCTTGACTTGGCCTACGAGATAGTCACGTATGCGTTCAATCGCCTTCAGGACAAGCTTCTCTAGCAGCGGGCCCAGATCCTGGAGGCCTTTGCTCCTCTCTGTGGCAGAGCCGCCCTTTTCATATGCCGCTGCCCTTCTGTCGACTTCGGCAAGAACTTTGATCCAAGCTTCGTCTATGGGGCCATCGACTATTTTCGACACGACAAACGGAGACACACTGATCTCGTCCACAACCGGCCCCAAGCCTTTCTCGACCGCTCGCCGGTTCTCTAGTCTGATGTTGAGCGCAGTCGAGCGAGCTTGTAGTGTCTCAATGTCGGCGGACACGGCGGCAAGATCATTCCTAAAGCTCGTCAAATTCGTCTCCACGGAACCCAGGACATCGTCGCAAGCACGGATCGAACGGTGAAGGTCATCGAATTTGGCCTTTTCCTGCTCATCTGTCACGATCGCCACGTTAGCTGGGTGCATGAGTAGACTCGGACACGGGAGGAACCCCAACTCACAATCAGCGATGCTTTGTCTCTGGTACTGGTTCGCAGTCTCCACCTGCTCGGGCTCTTCCGAAAGCGCGAGTTCTCGCAAGGATAGGCCACCAAAGTCAAGCTCGAGCTCGAGGTCTTCTGCCGATATTGTATACTCGTTGCCATCTATCTTCTCACCCCCGGGGTCGTCATTGCCAAGAATTGCACTCAGGACTGTGACAGGATCTGGCCCTGAGTATACGGTGGTGGACTGCTTTAGGGTAGAGCCATTGGCGCGTTTCGACGTGGGGATTGAAGAGCTCGAAGACTCGTTCGACGCCAGAGACAGGAGAGAGGCCGACCGAGGCGGGAGTCCTGGGCGTTGTTGTGATGTTATGTACGGACCATTGCCGCTGGGCGTTCGTCGAGGCGTTGGCGAGAAGGCACGGCTTCCTGGTTGTGAAGGGTTCGGGGACGGGGACTGTCCCGCGACGCGGTTCGGCCACATGGTCGGTTCAAAGCTCTAGCTGCAGAAACCTGGAGAAGCTGAAGGACATCGTCTCCGAAATCGTGCTGTGGTCGGACAATCGTGTGAGCTGCGCAGCCGGCGCAGTGGCAGCTCTCAGGGCGACATGGAAGCGAGGTCGCTCCTGGAACAGCGTCGCCCACAACCTGTGCTGAGTATGTTGAAAGATAGGGGCGATTGTGAGGATTCGATGCTTCGGAGAGCTTCTTTGAAGCTGCGACAGAGTTGTGTTGGTCTCGTTAAGGGTCGTCTGGTGATTGCTAGGGGAGCTGCTGAGGAGGCGGCTGTAAATCCGATGCCATTAACACGTAAGATGTCCGAAGCGGCCATGTTGGAAGTGCCCAGATGAAGCTAGGGGGGAGGCCTGCGAAAGCGGTACTTGTCCCTCCACCATAGTTGTGCGGCACGCAATGTACCGCATCCCCTGATCGAGCTCCAGCTGCAAGGGTACCGCGTAACTGTATTTTCCAATGGGTGCAGGGTGCTCAGTGGGTACCTGAGGCCCGCCCCGCTCCAACCAGCTCCCAGCCGGATCTGTCCGCCCAGCCACACTGTATAAATCGCAGTCGTGCATAAAATCCCTCCGTTATGTCCCAGCTGCGTAACGGTCTATCAAAGTAACGTCTGAGCAGGTAACGGAAGGCCAACTCGAACTGTTCAATGGCTGATGACAAATCCCTGCTGACGCTTGCACACATCATAATGTCGCCCTTCTCAGATCTTGTTCCGACGGTAAACTCATGAATGCCCGCTTTTCCTGTGCACCTTCTGTGCGGGCATGAATTGTTCGGATGTTTGCTGAACACGATTAGCTCTGCTGCCCCAAGAGAGGCCGATGAGAACGCTTAAGAAATTTGGTAATGTCGAGCCAAGCCGAAGAAAGGCAGAGGGGGTTAGCGTGCACAAGTTGGAGTCGACAACTCACAGTACTAGACTGAAGCGACCAACCCTCAGTCAGAAGTGAGCGGTGAGATTGACAAGGAGGAGGGCCACTTCTCAGAAGTAAAACAATGTAGAAGAACTCCTCGTGCCGTACGAGAGCTGAGAGCGTTCCGGTAGCATGCTCGGCTTTCACTCCCTCGCGCAGCTTCGGCAGAGCAGCGTATCAAACCGCCGGCACGAAAATCGGAGTGCCATTGCCCTGAACCTGCGCGAAATCACTTGATCACTCGCACGAATGATGGCTCGAATTCTTATGCATGGAAGTAGGAAAATGAAGTTGCAAGCAAGTTTGCTGAGCGCAGTCTACACAATATCGGCTGGCTTACAGATTCATGGTCTTGTCAGCCTGTAGGTGGTAACAGGCCCTCATTTATATGTTTCTAGGTCTGCTTGAGGAGCTGTGAACAGGGATCTACCTGCTGCGCTTGCTGTCATTGCCTTTGGACTCTTTGCTCTTGCGCTCCTTGCCCTTGCTAGCCTTACCCTTGCTCTCCTTGCCTTTCTCTCCTTGCCGTGCCCTTCATGCTTTTGCAGAAGTTTAGAAGGTGCTAGCTCGCAGAAATCACGATTCGTGTAAGTCGAGGGACTAGAGTCGAGGGTATGACGCTGGAGTAGTTGTCGTCATCGTACTCAATTTCGCTATCGTCAGAGTCAGAGTCATCATCATCGTCCTCGTCGTCAACGTCGCCCGGGGGGCCCCGGGGGGGGGGGGGGGGTTCCAGCAACCTACACTAGTGCGTTATTTCCTGTTCAACCTAACAACTGATCACTACCACACGAGATACATACAAAGAGAGAAAACGAGGCATAACAAGGCAGTCAAAAGATGCGACTACGGCACAAACACGAGGCGTTGGCGATGCACCTGCGATACGAGATAATAGTGTAGGGACAGTCTAGGCACAGGAGCTTGGCCTGAGGAGGCACCCAATACTACAAAGTGAGAAGAAGTACGACCTAGTAAGCTACCCGCAATCTATGCAAAGTCTCGCACTAAAATGCCCATTGTAGCACGCGGCCAGACGCACATCCAATAGCTACCCTCCTCTTACCTACAGCTGATACAGTAGGACGATACTCTGGTGGTAGCCAGAGCCATTTTTCATCGTCGAATAGAATCCAAGTGCGATCTGCGCTTAGACCATAGCCATAACGCTGCTTGTTTGGAGACGAATGCGAAAAGGACGTGGATAAGATCGAAGAGGCTTGTTCTGATGCCGTAGGTAAAAGCGTAAATGTGCCAAGATCAGTGTGGAGGCAGTCCCCTTGTTTGTTAAACTCGATATGAGATACTTTCATCCCCATATCGAGTGTCTGGAGGCATTGGCCTGTCGTGGCATCCCACATCTTGACGGTCTTATCGTACGACGCGGACGCGAGCCGGCAGCCGTCGTGCGAGAACACGACCGAGCTAACCCAACTGTTATGCCCCTCAAGCGTCTGGAGGCATTGGCCCGTCGTAGCATCCCACACCTTGACGGTGTTGTCGCTCGACGCCGACGCGAGCCGGCAGCCGTCGTGCGAGAACACGACCGAGTTGACCTCATTGCTATGACCCTTCAGCGTCTGGAGGCATTGGCCCGTCGTAGCATCCCACACCTTGACGGTCTTATCGTACGACGCCGACGCGAGCCGGCAGCCGTCGTGCGAGAACACGACCGAGCTAACCCAACTGTTATGCCCCTCAAGCGTCTGGAGGCATTGGCCCGTCGTAGCATCCCACACCTTAACGGTCTTGTCCCTCGACGCCGACGCGAGCCGGCAGTCGTCGTGCGAGAACACGACCGAGTTGACTCCAATGCTATGGCCCTCCAGCGTCTGGAGGCATTGGCCCGTCGTAGCATCCCACACCTTAACGGTCTTGTCCCTCGACGCCGACGCGAGCCGGCAGCCGTCGTGCGAGAACACGACCGAGTTGACCGCATCGCTATGGCCCTCGAGCGTCTGGAGGCATTGGCCCGTCGTAGCATCCCACACCTTGACGGTGTTGTCGCTCGACGCCGACGCGAGCCGGCAGCCGTCGTGCGAGAACACGACCGAGTTGACCTCATCGCTATGGCCCTCCAGCGTCTGGAGGCATGCATTCCACTGATCTTCCATGGCCGGCTTCATTTTGAGCCAAGTCGGTTCTTCGTGTCGAAAAGTCATCCTGACGCGGCTGCGCGCAGGGCTAAACACTAATGCAGACGCATAGACCTGTAGCGGATAATTCTCAATCACCCATCGATAATACATAGTAAAGCGGTATGCATCCTGAAGAAAGCCGTATAGACTATTATCCTCCATGTTAGTTATCGGGATTGGGGCAGAGAGTCCTGTGTTTCGAAGCTCGATTGGTAGATGACCTAGTACTTCACTAGCTAGTCTGCTCAAGGACACAACAGCGCCAGGCAGTTGTTTCACAAGACTCAGACCCTCGAGCCAATGGAGAAAGTGGATCTGAAGGAATGTAGCGACTGAGTTCATTATGTCGTCGTCCTGCAATCCAGCGTTCGGCTCGAGGAGGTGGCGTATCCAGTAGGTGCATGCGTACCGAACATCGAAGAGTGGATCCGGAGAAGGTATAATGGCGTCCTCAATTGCAGCACCGGGCTGACGAAGGTTGTATATGTCTCGCCGTAACGTCGTGGACAAGCACTGGAGCGACCTGTATACTATTCCGTGGTGCACTCTTCCCACTCTCGAAGGCAATATAAAAAGTGAGGCGTCTGCGGACAAGAAGTCCTTGGCGGACTGGTGGACAATGTATACGTGCTCCTCCCGGACTGTAAGGAAGGACCCGCACATGGCCACTGCCTGTCTGCAATCGTCTGTGCTACATCTTTCGAGCAATTTAGACAGAACTCGCAGCTCTTTGAGATGAAGTGGGCGATATGCTGTTACAACGACCGAGAGTATTTCCAGGCAGCGGCCCGAACCACGTGGTAGCCGCTGAAGACGGTCCATCATCCTGCGGTAGACGCTTGTCAAGTCAGACGGCGTCTCCTCAATGACCTCTAGCATATCCAAGCTCATTGTGTCGCGGAGCTCCGGGACGACAAGGGATACCCAGAGAAATGTTCCATCAGCCTTCTGGCGCAGCTTGTCTTTGACTTGGCCTTCAAGCGCAACATCCGAAATTACAAGCAGCTGGGAGACACAATAGTCAATGTATGCGTCGACTGCGTGTGCGACCTGCTCTGCGTTCTCTCTCAGCTCAAGACTGAGCCGAGCACCCGAAGGATTTAGACGCAGCCCGCGCTCGATGTCGATGTTGTTGCGGCTCGATACGAGCCACTTGGCCGGAGACTTCCCTACGGTTCGAGAGATGAAGCCCAGCAGACTCGGCAAGTCCTTCGTACATTCATCGAGGGCATCGATGACTATGAAGACCGGCGGAAGCGCAGGGTCCCGTAAGATGTCCGTTAAAATCTCGGACAACGCAATCCAGGCGTTCGCATCCTCGAACAAAGCTCGGCCGGCGTGGTCGTACTGTTTCCGCAGGTGTCCAATCAGCGACGGCTGCTGGCCAACGAGCATGTAGATAAGCCCCCGAAGCACAGCTGTCGCGCTGTTGATACGCGCGTCAGTGTCCTGGCAGAAGAAATAGGACAGGCTCCTGCCGGTGACTGGCGTCAGCTCGTCGATGATGCCGCAGAGGAGCATGCTTTTGCCTTTGCCAGGGTCGCCCATGATCCGGAGCAGATGTGTCTCTGGGTCATCGCGCCATTGTCTAAACTCGGCGTTGTCCAGAATCCAGCGGTACGAGGCTGGGAGGAGGCCACCTTTTGTTTGCTCGATTCGTATCTTATCATGGCGCGGGTCGGTGGCTCGAAGGTCTCTAAGACACGCAGCGTCTTCCCCTGGGCCGTTGCTTCCTGTATTTACGTTATTGACGATTGAGGTGAAGGAATAGGGCTAACGAACCCATGTACAAGTCGCCCGTCACAGCGATGTTGTCGCGGCCGATTGCGATACTTCCGGAGCCGCCATTCTGGATTGTCTGGCTATGGATATGTGTTGGAGCTTCTGGAACGCTGGTGTGGTGAATTGCGGTGCTAAACGCAGGCTGTCCCCGAGGAAAGGATCGCGGAGCGGTGGAAGTGGATCCACTGAGTCTACGCTTTCTGGAGAGACTGTCCATGGTATGCTTGTAATGTAGTCAAAACAGGAAAGAGTTGTTTTCGCGAAACGCGCTAGATGGCGACTCCGGCCTTACAACTGTATCGGACACGTGCCCCTGCGCCCACTCAGCCTTGCGAGGCTCTGTGTGCCAAGCGACATGGGCTGTAAGCACATGCACCAGCCAATGCTGCTGCTGTGGAGCTGCCTCGACACAAGACCGCCTCCCTCATCCCTGCTGCACCAATGTATGGAGCAGGATCTAAGGATCTAAATACGTATATATGGCCGTCAATTGAGACGGGCTTGACGAGACAAGTAAAGTGTATCTATCCAGTACAGCCTTCCTGATACAGTCTACGAAGTGAATTCATGTTAGGGCTAAGACATCTGCAGGACCGTGCGAGTCTCCGAATGGCCAGGGCGTCTTAGAGACTAAGACTTTCTGTCGCTTGGAAAGACCTATGGGGCTCGCGATGGCCAACAGCACCGAGACTGGCGGCGTGTTGCTCTCTGTAATCCCCGCTAGGCAATGCCCTATTATGATGCACCCTGGCCGCCTAGCTTCGTGGCTAGTACGAACCAAACGAGGCCCAAACAAGATTGATATCGGCTCGGCCCGCTGGCAGATCTCTAGTGGATCTCGACCAAGCATTAAAGCGGGACTCGTGGCATCCGTGCCGATGGTCCTCGTTCCTCTTTAAAGGTAAGGCCCTGCTAGTGGTAATGGGCCACAGGCTGCAGGCCCCCAAATATGGAAGATACTGTAGCAATTGGCAGCGGCTCGCCAGCGGCGACCCCGCCTTCAATCCCTAAGTGTCCGAGCAAGCCATTCACCATTTCTGCGATATCAAACTTCACGTCTTCGGCACCGCTGGCGCCATGGACCTCGAACCCACGCGCCAGATGGCGCATGGAGACTACACCGTCGCGATAATCTGCGCCATCGGCTTCGAAATGAGCGCAATCCGTTACCTACTCGACTGCGAGCATCCCCGCCTACGCACCCAACCGGGCGACACGAACATGTACGTCCTCGGCGAGCTTGCCGGCCACAATACCGTCCTCGCATGCCTGCCAGGCAGCCAAGGAAAGAGCGCGGCTGCGGTCGTCGCCACAAACCTGGCGCGTTCGTTCCACTCTATTGAATGGCGTCTACTCGTTGGCATCGGAGCCGGGGTGCCTAGCCACAAGCACGACATCCGTCTCGGCGACGTGGTCATCAGTATGCCCGAGGGCCAGTACGGCGGCGTGGTACAGTACGACCTAGGCAAAGACACCGAGGACGACTTTCGGCTCAAGGGCTTTCTCGTTCCTCCGCCCTCGCGCCTGCGAAGCGCCGTCGAGATGATGAAGTCCGACCACCTAATGGCGGAGAACAAGGTCAACGAGTTTCTGTCCCACATGCTGCAGAAGTCGCCGCGCCTGTCCATTTACGCACGCCCACCGCCTCAGCTGGACATCCTTTTCGAGCCCGACTATCCTCATCCGTCTGATCAGGCAACTTGCGGGCGATGCGACCGGGCTAGGGCCGTCCCCCGCAAAGCCCGTGCCACCAGCTCTCCCGAGATCTACTACGGCCTGATCGCCTCTGGCGACCGCGTGGTCAAAGCTGCCCACAAACGCGACGCAGCCGTCAATAACGTTGGCGACATACTCTGTTTCGAGATGGAGGCGGCCGGTATAGCTACTGAGTATTCGTGCATCGTGCTCCGCGGTATTTCCGACTATGGAGACTCCCACAAGAACAACGACTGGCAGCACTACGCAGCGGCTGCGGCCGCCGGATCTGCGAAGGAGTTGCTTTCGTATATTGACCCCGAGGAACCTGCCCCATCGCCACTACCGCCATCAAGCACAGTCCCGGTTAGAGGAGGGCGGGACACTCCACACGTCGATGGACAGAGAATACAGAACTCGGGTTCTGGCAATATTTCATTTGGGCGTGATAACGTCACAGTCGGTCGAGACATGCATATAAGTAGGCACTAAGGTGCGAAATTGAGCACGAATCTGAGTAGCTAAGAATCCTAATAGTAAACACCATAGTATCTAGCAGTCGTGATCCGACACGTAAGTAGTCGCGTTAAGTCCTTCATGCATCTAGCTCGACTAACTCGACACAGAAGACCTGTTGACAGACTTCATGTCCGACCTTTGCGAGAGCGACCCCAGCGCTGACATGACTCGCATCGAAGACGACAAGGGCGGCTTGCTGCACAATTGCTTTGACTGGATCCTCGAGAACGATCAATTGAAGCATTGGCAACAATCCAAAGACGCTCGACTCCTCTGGATCAGGGGAGAAGCAGGCAAGGGCAAGACAATGCTCATGATCGGCCTCGTCAATCAATTGGCCCGGTCAAGGTCCCCAACCTCTGGGTTCGCCTTCTTCTTTTGCCAAAATGCAGACCCGCGCCTCAATAATGCCATTTCCGTGCTGCGGGGGCTTGTCTGGATGCTATTGCGCGCACACCCGAGCCTGGCTCAGTACATCCCAAAAGAATACCGGGACAAGAAGGACAAGCGTGCAATTATGTTTGAGAATCCGAACCAGACTTTGTTCTCGACCCTGAAGATCATGCTCACCTCTATCCTCAGTGATGCCTGCTTCGACCGGCTTTACATACTTGTGGACGCTCTCGATGAGTGTAGTCAGGATTCGGACAAGCTAGTCGACTTGATAAGGCAAGACACCACGAATCCTCATTCAAGAGCGAAGTGGCTCGTCTCAGGTCGCTACACGGTACGACTCAACAGAGAACTGAAGCCAAGCCAGCACAGGAACTTACTTTCCTTGGAGCTCAATGAAAACCATATCTCGGAAGCTGTGGCTAGCTTCATCAAGCAGAAGGTCGACGACCTAGTCACTGCCGACAACAGAAAGCTACGGAAGCAGGTCCGAGACCGGATGATGGAGAAGGCCGAGTCCACCTTTCTTTGGGCTGCGTTAGTGTGCAAGCATCTCAAAGGACTCGCACAGTTGCAGATTTTGGAGGAGCTCGAGAAGCTCCCACCTGGATTGGCACCGCTTTACGAAAGGATGATGCAGCTCATTGAAGAGCGCGGCCCAGACCTTAGCACTAGATGCAAACACGTCCTTCGCGCAGTTTCCATCACCTACCGGCCCCTCACCCTCCACGAGCTTGCTCCGGTAGCGGATCTTTGGCTACCACTGGATCACCTTCGCGAGCTCGTCGACCTCTGTGCCTCATTTGTTACAATTCGCAAGGATACCATTCGGTTTATCCACCAGTCCGCCAAGGACTACCTGGACATCTTGCATACGATCTTCCCTCGGACACGGGAGGAAGAACATCGCCAAGTCGTGACGCGCTGTCTGAAGGCTATGTCCGACACTCTGAAGAGAGACATATACAACGTTCGTCAGCCTGGTGCTGCGATTGAGGACGTCGTTGTCCCTTCTCCGGATCCACTCTTCGCTGTTCGGTACGCATGCACCTACTGGATACGCCACCTCCTCGAGCTGAACGCTGGATTGCAGGACGGCGACATAATGAACTCAGTCGCTACATTCCTTCGGGTCCACTTTCTCCATTGGCTCGAGGGTCTGAGTCTTGTGAAACAACTGCCTGGCGCTGTTGTGTCCTTGAGCAGACTAGCTAGTGAGGTACTAGGTCATCTACCACTCGAGCTTCGAAACACAGGACGCTCTGCCCCGATCCCGATGGTCAACATGGAGGATGATAGTCTGCATGGCCTTCTTCAGGATGCACACCGCTTTACTATGTATTATCGATGGGTGATTGAGAATTATCCGCTACAGGTCTATACGTCTGCATTAGTGTTTAGCCCTGCGCGCAGCCGCGTTCGGGTGACGTTTCGACACGAAGAGCCGACTTGGATCAAATTGAAGCCGGCTATGGAAGATGAGTGGAATGAATGCCTCCAGACGCTGGAGGGCCATAGCGATCTGGTCACCTCGGTCGTGTTCTCGCACGACGGCTGCCGGCTCGCGTCGGCGTCGGACGACAAGACCGTCAAGGTGTGGGATGCCACAACGGGCCAATGCCTCCAGACGCTGGAGAGCCATAGCAGTGGAGTCAACTCGGTCGTGTTCTCGCACGACGGCTGCCGGCTCGCGTCGGCGTCGAGGGACAACACTGTCAAGGTGTGGGATGCCACGACGGGCCAATGTCTCCAGACGCTGGAGGGTCATAGCGATCCGGTCAACTCGGTCGTGTTCTCGCACGACGGCTGCCGGCTCGCGTCCGCGTCGGGCGACAAGACCGTCAAGGTGTGGGATGCCACGACGGGCCAATGCCTCCAGACGCTGGAGGGCCATAGCTATGGGGTCTCCTCGGTTGTGTTCTCGCACAACGGCTACCGGCTCGCGTCGGCGTCGAACGACAAGACCGTCAAGGTGTGGGATGCCACGACGGGCCAATGCCTCCAGACGCTGGAGGGCCATAGTTATGGGGTCTCCTCGGTTGTGTTCTCGCACGACGGCTTCCGGCTCGCGTCGGCATCGTACGACAAGACCGTTAAGGTGTGGGATGCCACGACGGGCCAATGCCTCCAGACGCTGGAGGGCCATAGCGATTCGGTCAAATCGGTCGTGTTCTCGCACGACGGCTTCCGGCTCGCGTCGGCGTCGAGGGACAACACCGTCAAGGTGTGGGATGCTACGACGGGCCAATGCCTCCAGACACTAGAGGGCCATACTAGTTGGGTCAACTCGGTCGTGTTCTCGCACGACGACTGCCAGCTCGCATCGTCGTCGTGGGACAAGACCGTCAAGGTGTGGGATGCTACGACGGGCCAATGCCTCCAGACACTCGAGGGGCATAGCAGTTGGGTCACCTCGGTCGTGTTCTCGCACGATGGCTGCCGGCTCGCGTCGGCATCGGACGACAAGACCGTCAAGATGTGGGATGCCACAACGGGCCAATGCCTCCAGACGCTGGAGGGGCATGCCAGTCGGGTCAGCTCGGTCGTGTTCTCGCACGACGGCTGCCGGCTCGCGTCGGCGTCGTGGGACAAGACAGTCAAGGTGTGGGATGCCACGGCGGGCCAATGCCTCCAGACACTGGAGGGCCATAGTAGAGAGGTCACCTCGGTCGTGTTCTCGCACGACGGCTGCCGGCTCGCGTCGGCATCGGACGACAAGACCGTCAAGGTGTGGGATGCCACGACGGGCCAATGCCTCCAGACGCTGGAGAGCCATAGCAATTGGGTCACCTCGGTCGTGTTCTCTCACGACGGCTGCCGGCTCGCGTCGGCATCGGACGACGAGACCGTCAAGGTGTGGGATGCCACGACGGGCCAATGCCTCCATACGCTAGAGGGCCATAGCAATGGGGTCACGTCGCTCGTGTTCTCGCACGACGGCTGCCGGCTCGCGTCCGCGTCGGACGACGAGACCGTCAAGGTGTGGGATGCCACGACGGGCCAATGCCTCCAGACACTCGATATGGGGATGAAAGTATCTCATATCGAGTTTAACAAACAAGGGGACTGCCTCCACACTGATCTTGGCACATTTACGCTTTTACCTACGGCATTAGAACAAGCCTCTTCGATCTTATCCACGCCCTTTTCACATTCGTCTTTGAACGGGCAGCGTCGTGGCTATGGTCTAAGCGCAGATCGCACTTGGATTCTTTTCGACGATGAAAAATGGCTCTGGCTACCACCAGAGTATCGTCCTACTGCATCAGCCGTAGGTAAGAGGAGGGTTGCTGTTGGATGTGCGTCTGGCCGCGTGCTACAATGGGCATTTTAATGCGAGAATCTGCTTAGATTGCGGGTAGCCTACTAGGTCGTACTTCTGACTTTTTCCCTGCCTTTGCTTTCTATTCTTTATTCTATGTTGTTTAGGGCGTTAGTGTGTCGGCAGTCGGACCCGTCTAGCTGGGCAAATTTCGCCGACTATGTAGGATACTACATTATTGTAGCCGAGCTTATATTCTACACGTTCGGTGAATGGCTCTCACTAGTTGAGCCATACCAAAAAAGATGGTAATAGGTGCCTCCTCAGGCAAAGCTCCTGTGCCCACACTGTCCTTACACTTTATCTCGCATCGCGGGCGCATCGCCAACGCGTCGTGTTTGAGCCGGAGTCGCAGCACCTCACTACCTTGTTATGCCTTATTTTCTCACCCCGCATACATCCAGTGTAGCAGTGATGAGTTGTTAGGTTGGACAGGAAATAGAAGGAGAGGAACCGTTGCACTTAATCCGTGATCCAGATTCAGGTAGCGGCTTGGAACAAAAAATGTTCCAAACCAGCAGCCACGGTTCTAAATCCGTACTATCGTACCGGAACTCGCTATATGTAGGTCGCTAGAAAGCCCCCCTTGATGTTAGCCATAGGACAACGAGATAGCTGTAGCTAGCTTTATGTGTGCGATAACGAATGAGTTGAAGCAATGCTCGTGATTCCGCCCCAACTTGGACGTATCGGGAACGTCAGCGACACGATCATCCGTTTCTAATTGAAGGGACCTTGTGCACGGAGTACGCGGGCGGCGCACACTCGCGGTCGTTCTTACCGAGGCTGCATTCGTAGATGTGCTAACAGAGGAGCGCTTCCCTACCCCCGCGCAACTTCGAAGGCACAGGCCCGAGCGCAGTGGGGGTGATCGCCGTTGTGATGCAGGCGTTGGTTGACGCGGCACCAGGCTCGCAGCACCATGCCCTGATTTTTCCAGTGAAACCCCTTCACAGCACCACAAACCATGGGTATTGGCCGCGCGAGACGTGCCGTACCACCCCGCCGCCCCTACACAGGGCATTACCGGATAAATAGACGGCCCGTGCCAATCTTGGCGTTGTGGCCCGAGTTTGCAGGGCTGAGAGCATGCCCAAGAAAGTACAAGCCCCGCGCACTGTGATCTCAAATCGCGGCAGCCCCCTTGCATGATTTGTCGTAGCTCTTGGTTCTGTCACATCCGATAGAGCGCGAAGACCTCCAGCCTGAAGGCCTCGTTCCTCGCTTCTTCAATTCCAGGTATCTTCATAGGTTGGAGCGTCTCGGTCTATTGCGTGGCATGTCGCAGGCAGTAATTGGAAAGACAGAGGTTTGAGGCTCTCGATATAATTCCACCTCTTGTCATATAGCTAATATGCAACAACCAGAAAGAGTCGTTACTCTCGGCCCGTCGGCCATGCAAGGAGAGTTTCTATCATTCTTGAGTAGAGCTTCTCGTCCTCTCGTTCCCAAGGTCTATCTTTGGGAAAGACCACCTTTCGCAGCTCGTTCAACAGAGGAAGAAGAGGCTCAAAGAATGATGTCGAGTTGTTCGCCATAGTCCTGAGGAAAATCGTCTCCTTACCAATAGTACCAAGCTTCAGCTTGGCCAATTCTTCCATGTCCACATAATTCCACTTATCAAACTGTGGAACCACTTTGCTTTCGCCCGGCCCATTATGGTGAATGCAGATCCAGAACAAGACCCAGAAGAAGGACTCAAGATCATGCATGAATGAATGTTGCTCTCCCAGAAGGGCCCCGATGGCCATGAAAGCTCTCGTACCGGTTTTCCCCTGTGCTCCTGAAACGTCTTCTCGTTGTTCCTTGACGGCAAGGTCAAGGTCAATCAAGAAACCGTTCTCTTCACCAATGATAAGGTTATTCGCGGAGACGTCCCGGTGGAGCAGGCTGACCCTTTCCCGCAATGATCTGTGACCTTTAATACAATCACCTAGTGCCGCCAACAAAGCTGAAGGGGACGTTGCTTTGTAGATTGGTGTCCCACAATCGCGAACGATGACGCGACGATGCACCCGGTTTGGTAGTGCAGGAGGGCTAGCCTTGGTTGGAGACGTAGAGCAAGATCGCTTGTTAGGCGGTAGGGGGCCATCCGTCTGACTGGACGAACGCTTCTTGCCGGCAGCAATACTGCTCCGACCTTTCCGGGAAATATCGACTGCGCTCGAGCTCCCTGGTTGAACCAACTGATCTGCTCGATAATTGCTCGCTTCTCGGATGTTGAGGTTCCCTCGAATATTGCTCGAAACGTCGTCGACCTCGCCGCGGACATGAACAGTCTCGTGATGGTAGTAACGTGCCACGTTGACCACACCACTTTCTGTCGCCGTCTTGAGGAGCTCGCCTTCTTCTTCCCGTTCAGTATATTGCCACGAATCTTTAACCACCAAAGAGGTCTGAGGGTCGTCTTCTCGGTGGACGCTCCAACAAGTCGTGGCGCGACCGGCAATGCAGGGTGCCCTCTTCATCCGCTTGTCAAGGACAAGTCGCTCCGACTGGCCATTTCGAGTGATCGAAATAAAGCGTCGACTGCCCTGCGTAGTGATTGTAGGATCGAAACCAAGTGCCTCACGGTCCATCCAGAGGAAGCCTAGAACTGTGAAGACAAAGCGCAGCCCGTCTTCGTTGATGTCGAACTTGTCGGATGCGATTCCCCCAAGGCGGTCAAACTCCCATATTCTCATAAAGGATCCGCAGAGAGTGAAGCCCAGGACAAATCGACGCGTGTCTTGAGCTGCAAGAACTTCTCTGGCATACCTGCCTAGGTCGAGCCACGCTTTGGACTTGGTGTCAGCCGACGGGTTGCTCTTCAACTCTCCCGGGACGAGAATGTGCTTCCAATGTAATCGGGTGTCTTTCAACGCGTTTGGGTCGTCCACAAATCCAATGTCCAACTTGCGCTCCGCAGTAGAATCGAGAATTGGCTGGTTGGGTTGTGCCAGCGGTCGTCGCCCATGGGTTGGAGCTGGCAATATTTCCTCGGTAAAGCTTGCGAGCTTTTGGCTTATGCTCGAGAACCATTCCAAGACAGAATCTTGGTTTGCATCCTTCGGCCAACCAGTCCATCCTCCACAGAAGAGGGGGTCGTTGCCTTCCACGCACTTGGTGAACACAACCTGGGACGCGGCGTCCAGCCCGGGTACCCGTCCAAAGAAGACTTCTGGAAGTCGACGAAGCCCAACATAGAGAGGACCGAGCTCCTGCTTGAGCACCCTATCCACATCGCGTCTGTATTCGGACGAGTTCGCAAAGCCGCTCGTGTTGTGCAGCCACGGCGTTTGTTGAAGGGAGGATGCGATCAATCGCGGAGGCGGTGTAGATTCGGCAACGACCTGGGACACTTCTTCCCAAATCTCGGAGTCATCAGGTGTGTCGGCAAGGGCCGCTTTCAGAAGAGGCGTAAGGCGGTTGAGGTCGAAGTCGTCAGAACCGATCGCGACACTGAGTTTTGGCAATTCGGTGAACAGAGACCTTCCGCGGCTGGAACGGAGCAGACGGGCAGCTGGAAGAACATGAATTGCGGAGAGGAGCAGAAGAAGCTGTGTTCGGACTTCTACCTGATAGTTAGAGCACACGGCAAAGTCATCCCCGGTCGTAGTCCTCACCTTCCTGATCCAACTCATCCAGAGCATCCAGAGTGTGCGAGATGCTGGCGCCGTCGTAAATCGAAAGAAACGATTCCCGAAAGGCATGAAGGCCTTTTCCAATGGGATGGTCCTCGATGATCTTGGCCCGTTGTTCTGCCATTCGTTTCAAGATGATGGGAGGATGTTAGGGGAGGTAGACTTGGGGTCGTCGCGTCCGTGTCGGGAATGATGCCCCATCTAACGGCTGTTTGGCAACAGGACGAATCACAGGTGACGCGTCGGTGGTTTCTCGGATGATGGTGAGGTGGCGCGAATATGGACTAGCGCCAGAGGCCACGTGATAAGGCGGCCCTCCCCTCCCCCTCTCCGGACGGAGCCGCCAGCTGTGGTAAGCGCTGCCCCGGAACCTGCATGAACAGCGCCTCAACACACAGCAGTAAGTTAATCATTTGATACGTCAATGTTGCTGGAGCGAGCGCTTGCGAAGCGCCGTGAATTGCCCCCATGATTGGCCCACAGGAGGGAATCGAACCACCGGCGTATTAGTCGTGCAGGTATTGGAGCGTGGCCCCTACATCATCCTGCATGAACGATACAGTGGTCGTCACTTCACCGGGGAACCCCAAGTGATAGCAAATAGTTCAACCGCCGGCCGACACACAGACACTTGTATACTCCATTTAGGAGCGGGTGCAACACCAATCAGGGATTGTAGCACACCTCGCTATTGCTCTCGTCAGAGCGAGGGAAGCCCTCTCCTCCTGTCTGCATCTCATCTCTATCCAACAGCCGAAAAAATATCACGTAGGGATCAGAACTCCTCCAAACTGCCAACAACCCCGGCTAGCTTGACTAATCCTTTGCAGGCCATCCACGATACGGCCTCAGATATAACGGTCAAGTACGAAGGTGGGGGCTACAGCCCTGGCTTGTTACAATCCATTGCTAGCCAGATGCTTTCCTACTTATTCTACATCGAATTGTTATCAATGCCAGGATTCACGCCAGGGCCAACTGCGGTTCGAATACTCCTACGGTGCCGCTTACCGCCAGGGCCGCAGTTATTAGACCTCCTCATGAGGCTACGGAGAAAAAAGGCCCGGTTGTATCATCGAGGCGATAGCGGTCCCTTCGTGACCGATACTCTCGTCACACATTCGGTACTTCAACGTTGTCGCTCCGGGAGTGGGTTCTCAAGGTTCGTGACAAATTAACGTCGAGTCATTAAGATCAAAACTTGACCTGAAGGTGGATCGATGCATCTGATTGGTCTTCGCAATGCGAGAAACAACAACTCTCCGACATCCTCTACGGGCTCATGAGGTACTGTACCCGCGCGATATCACCCAGAACCTCATCGAATCGATGAGAGCAATGTGTGTGTACACTGATGCTTGTTTAGAAGCACCAGGACCCGCAAGTAAACATCGATTATAGCGCTTACGAGAACCCGACTCAACTAATGGTGCAGTCTAGCATGCTCCGTTCCCTGCCATTGCCCTTACAGACCCCCGTACCAGCGACATGAAGCAGTCGTCCACTCTCGCGCACGCAACATCAATGCTTCGCAGGTAGAACAGTAGCAGGCCAGGTAGCAGCCACTAAGTGCAGCCGCCTTACATATCAAGTTGCTTCCTCACAGGAAGCATGCAGTGGAGCATTCTGGCGTCCACTTCGCAAGGTGTCTGGCAACAAAGCGTAGACAGCATTGTATCCCCGAAGAGAGCGCACTCCGCAATTCTCGTTTCTGGCTACATTAGCGCTGGACCAATACCTTTGTGACCCACCTCCGTACTTTGCGTGGTTGAACGCAGCTCGCGCTCATGTCCTAGGCTACAGCCTGGCGGGTCTCATATGAGCGCGGACGAGTTCGATCCTGCTTTACTACTTGCCCGAAGAGGCTCTGTCGTGAACAACGCCTGCTTCGGGACGCTGAAGTAGAGCAGAACCAAGAGAAGCGAGAATACAGTATCGTATGGCAGAATGAGGAGGTGGCTACGACGGAGGAGCGTCTCTAATCCATGAGTGACATACATGGGAGGCTGGCTAAGTACAACGTCATTGCCCGTGGGGATCGCAAGCCGAGTCGGTGAGCCAGTTGACTCGTCCTGTATAGCCGTTAGAGGCCCCGTCTTGGAATGCTAACCATGACGTCCTTAGCTCGTCAATCTACGACAGGGAGCTTCCTGATCTAGCGCAGTGGAGATGCATCCCTGCGACGCACAGGGCAGCCGCACACAGCGCGACCATCAATCGTAGTTGCGTAGAAAATGCCCGACCTTGTCAAGACCGACAATAGAATCCTTCCGGACAACCTTTTTCCGCGACGAGTCCAAGCCACTTCCGACCTCAGCAGCAGCGCCGACCTGGAAGTGAGTGCTGGTTTGAGAGTTTGCGGCATGTGGCCGGCCTCTCTGCACGTTGCCAAGAGTTGCTGGAGAGTCATGGAGATGCCAGAGAGGCATGGAGATGCCAGAGAGGCATGGAGATGCCAGAGAGGCATGGACAGGACAGAGAGGCATGGACAGGACAGAGAGGCATGGATATGACTGGATGGACTGGATGGACTGGATGGACTGGAATGAAAAGTGGAGGTTCGTCCAGTACTTTCGCCAAAGCGGCAGATCAGAACGTGCAATTCTTTGCTGCCAACAGCACGACTCTCACCCGTCCGACCAGCCGTTTGCGTTGGACACAAATGCCTTCCATGTCGATTGAGCCTGGTCCCAGGTCTCATCCATTATGCTTTGTTCCGGAAGAAGGGGATCTCCGACATGACCTTTCAGTGCGCAATCAATTGAATCGATACTGGTATTGTCGCAACCTACATCGTCGCGAGCAGGCTACCGAAATGGCTTTTGAGATGGCCTCTGAGATGGCTTCCGAGGTGGCTTCCGAGGTGGCTTCCGAGGTGGCTTTCGAGGTGGGTATCTGGTTGAGGTTGTTCTGGGTCGTCGCTGTCCTGCTCTTTCGGCCCAAAGGTCGTCGATTGCTTGAGCATTATCGCCTGATGCATCTGGTATCTCCATCATTCACTGTCGTCGCATGCTCAAAATTGGGTGTGGCGGGCTCTGTCTGACATCAAAGGTTGATTCACAGAGGAAAGCCTAAGCTTCATGAAGGTGCGAAGAACTCGCATCCACGCGCCTCGCCACGCGTGCTCACGTGAATGTGTCCGTGCTGCCACAGGGGCAATGCATCCGATGGGGCTCCTCAATGCCCCAGATAACAACTCCCCGGCATCCTCAACGAGCTTATAAGGTGCCCCGCGCGTCAGCAACTAACAGATGTCATCGAGGACTTATGTCTTGTCCAAATAACATCTACTGTAGATGTTGTAACCATACGTTTCTGACATACCAAGCTGAACTCACTAGGCTTGCGCAGCTTCTGATGCGATGCGAAGCTCTTAGAGCAGATCAGGCATTCATTGAGGCCCTGCAACCATCGTGTCGAAAGCTCGATGGCCGAAGTGTTGCTTGTAGACACGTGCGCGATCGCGACGAGCCAATGAGTCGCAGCTGCAAGAGCACCCGCCAAGTTTGCGGTCTACGGTCGACTTCGACTCCATGTGCGAGGTACGAGGTAACTTACTCATTCGTCATCATGAGAAATAAGTGACGTGGACATCCCATCATCGTCTAGCGCGCAAGCACTTCCTCAGCAGAAGCAAATCCGACCTCCGCCCTACACCCCAGTAGCTACAGCGAAAACTGTCGCCTTCCATCATCAAAGGAAATTCGATAACTAATCGAGTACTGTATCGACCTCCGACATCTCCTGGACAGCGTGTGTTCGGACGCTGTCTCGCCCCGAGAGGACCGCCGCAGGTTCAGCTGAGTGTGCATGAACCCGACCCGCCCATGTCTCCAGACGCCATGGTGGTACAGGAATCCAGGATTCGCGTCCGAGGGCATCCCTCTAGCATCTCATCTCGCAACAACTCTTGCGACAGTGTTCTTCATCCCAGTCAACATGTGCAATTACATTCAGGTGCCTATTCCTGTTCCAAGATCGCCAATGCCACCGGAAGCTGATTGATAACAGACCCAATATCATTGCGGCCACTTCCGGTTCCCCGTGCAGCGCTGGTGCCACGACTACGAGACAACCGGGAAGAGGAATTGCCAGCCCGACGTTACTTGCGCTGAGTGGAGGTCAGTATGATCAGTCAATCCTAGCTTCTCTGCTGCTGACTGTCTCTTAGGGGTGATGAGGTCTGTCGTAAGTTGCACCAGCCTCAGTAATACTGGAGCAGGCTCGACTGACACAAACAGCGGATTGCCGACCGGTACCTTTAACAACTTGGGAGTGGATGATCAAAAGACCGCGGAAGAACTCATTTGTGATAGAGCGGGACCAGATCCATGACAGGAGTCCATTTCGCCATGTCCGGGGCTCGAGTGATTCTGTAGAACATGATGGTTGGACCTTCATTCGCCTCTTCTTTCTACTCTGGTCAGACTAGACCGATGGCTCTCCCTTTCGCGCGACCGATAACATGTGATCGTCGTCCTGGCTGACTAACCACCAAAGGACTGAAGAATGAGCTCGATCCTAAACGCCTTGGAGCGTGCCAGGGCCGTGCTGCTGCTCGTTTGTGATCGATGACCGGCATAGCAGCTCGTGCGAGATGACGTCTACCAGCTGCATCTCTGACTACTCTTAGCGTGCCCACAGGGATACAGTCATGTGACCTCAAGAAATGCAGGCAAATGCTACGTTGATGGAGGAGATGGCTATACGTGCATTCGCGTCGGCTGGGAGTACTGTACAATAGCGTCGACCCCAGAACCGAGATTGAGTCGACCAGAGCAACGTGCGTGCGCACACTGATGCTTGTTCAGAAGCACGAGGACCTGCAAGTGGATATCGATTATGGGGCTGACGGTAACCAGACTCAACTAATGGCGCAGTCCAGCATGCTGCGCTCCCTGCCATTGCCCTTACAGAAGCCCCGCCCCAGCGACATGAAGCAGTTGTCCACTTTCGCGCACGCAACATGAATGCTTGGAAGGTGGAACAGTAGCAACCAGGTAGTGTAGCCGCTTTACATGTCAAGTTGTTTCCTCAAAGGAAGCAAGTCCTCAAAGGAAGCATGCAGTGGAGCGTTCTGGCATGCACTTCGCAAGGTGCCCGGCAACAAACCTTGCAACGACTGTAGGCTGCAGTGTATCCACGACGAAAGTGCTCTTCCCAACTCACCGAGCAGAAGTGATATGGCGTCATGGTGTACAGTAGTGACCACTGAATGTGTCCGCTTTTCAGAAGTTAGTTGTCATTTCCGCACAGATCAGCACAGACCAGCAGACTGTGACATATTGTAGCGCATACTGTGCAGACTACCCCCAAGAGGGACCAGCCAGTACTGTAATACCTTACAGCATCCCTTGGCACTAGAAGGCGCCTGAAAAGGAATTGCTCCTCTGTAGCGCTCTTTGCACGATGAATATGGCGCCACAACTCAGCCTGACCTTGAACCATACCGGCGTTCGGATTATGGGAGCGGCCACAAAGTGTATCCGCTTCTCTGCAATTAACACCCCCCTTTCCGGCACGGCGGCCCTGCACGGGCCCAAAATGTCAGGCCACACCCATGCCAGCATCTCGTGCTCGCCTTGCAGCAGAGAACGATACCTCAGCCTCGGTGGCTGCTGGCTTGCGTTCCCGATCGGTGGGAGGACGTCCCAACAAGCGTGTCCGACACGAGTCTCCCAGCAATGCTGAGCGCCTCATCAGCAATAACGACAATGTCAACAATCTCAATGACAACCGTGCCGGCAATCATGAGGCAGCCGCTGCATCGCTCAACACACGAGACTCCCGTCCAATCCCTCTCGACCTGAACAAATGCCTCCTCCGTCTCAACGCAAACCCCAACGCGTTCGTTGCGCTCGCCGAGTTCATCGCCCTGGACATGGCCACGTCAGACTTGATCACGCGCTTCTCCTGGGCCAAATTCCTCGACTGGCACCATACCATTGAGCGCCTGGGCTACAATACAGGGGTAGTAGACGCAGCACTCGGACGGTATGAGACTTCTGACGGGTCTTTGGTCAATGACAAGTACTCGTGGCACGTCTTCCTGCTAGAGGCGCACCCTCAAAGCTCACAAGCGAATCGACGACCTCGCCGATGATCTGGATGCGTCAGATCTCAGGGAGCTCATGGAACGCGACCAGAGAAGGCGGCAGAGGAAGAGAGAAAGGACATGCAGAAAGCAGAGAAGAGGCTGGCTCGAAAAATGGAAAGGCAACGTGAGGAAGCAGCCAACGTTGATACTCCAACAATGAACCTAGAAAGGGGAGTCCTAGGTCGGGAGATGACCGGCCTCGAGGACCCGGCATCTGTGACGATCACGTCGTCGCGGAGGAGACAGTCAGCAGAGTCCACAGGCCCAGGTCTCGAGGCGAATACGGTGAAGCGATCGAGCGAGGACCATGAGCAAGAACGCGAGAGAGAACATCGCTCCGTAACACCTCTAGGTGAATTCCACAGGACGAACAGCGGCCTTTCGAACTCCACGGCGGCGATCGAGGATGCCCCTCCATTGACACCACAAGAGACAACTCGACCAAAGTCGATCAGCCCGACCATCATGAGCTTTATACGCTCACGAAAGTCTGGATCGAAGTCTCCGCCTCACGATGAGCGGCATTTTTCCCGCCCCGCAGCCGCCAGTACCTCTCCGTCACGAGCCCGGGCGGAATATGCTGAGTCTGCGGCCAGGACTTCAGAAAGTGGCTCATCGCGACCATGGCTTTCGTTCTTCAAATGGGGAGGCAGACGAAGAAGTTCGGTAGGACCAGCTTCGTTCTCTAATACTTCACGAGACTCCATGCAAGGCTCACAAACCGGGCCACCCCCCGTTGTCAGTTCCACAACGGGGCGCCGTCTGAGCTCTGGTGTGCCGAAACGGACCATGTCGCGTTTCCGCGAAGGTCTTCCTGAACACCCATTATCGCCTCCAGACTCGCGTGTAGGATCGCCCGAGGTCCATGCCGGGTCCTCGGAACGTCTGCCCCAAATTACCGATGACATAGAGCGCCACGAAGAGGCGAACTTCAACTCGGACACCAAACCAATACCCATCCCTACCCGCCATCAAGAACCGCAGTTGTCACCCGTCCCACTCTCGATGTCACTTGCGTCCGTAGACTCAGAAGGCTCTTGGCTGTCTGGCTGTATAAGCCGTCAGAGTCGCCAGAGGGCGTCCTCCGGGGCACTGGGGTCGTCTGTCGTGCACCCAATGGCAAGCACGTCAGTCATCTCTGAAGTCCAACATTCAGACCACACCGATGATGACAGTATTGCCGCGGATGAGTACCTGAACAAGGCTGTTCCTGCTAGCCCAGTTGAGCTAAATGCTGGCCACGCACATGCGAGCAGCGACGACGACTCCGCATACGAGACACAATGGGGCAGTGTAAGCCGAAAGCCTACCGTGACGACGAAGGCAAGGAGATCTGACTTGCTGCCTGAGCACCTGCCTGCCTAACGGCCTCGTCGAGGCATCACACAGCAGAACAAAAGACCGAACAAGGCATCCAGCAAGTGGGAAGCAAAAACCAATCTCCGATGCACGCGACGGAGTTCGCACTCACTGGCGAGCGTGTACTCGCCAGAAATGGCTCCTCAACCGCCAAGCGGCTTTCTTCTCACATTCAACTCGCATCAAGAACAAATATACTTTAAGACTGATCCGCTCATGAGTTCTCTACTATACGTGGGAAAATAGAATCCTCTACAAAATTTCTCGTCGCCTCTTCTTCGATATCCGGGTCTATGTTGGGTCTGTCAAGTGTTGGTCATCGCTCGAGAATATCCCATCATCAATCGCGCTATTTGTAAGCTGGAGAGTGTGTCGCGCTGACGCGACAGACTGATGCGATGGCCCGAGGAGTTGTTCAAGGCTGTCGTAAACACGTTGATAATATAGCCGCGCGTGACTCAAACGGCCCTGTTTCGAGCTTAGAGACCCCAGGTGCTGAAGGGTGTTGATGGCTGGCCGGTATGTCGTGACATTTGTAAGTCCTATAGCTCTCTCGTACCCATGAAGCGCCCGCAAGTACATCTTCTCGGCCTCGCCCAGCTTCCCCTGTTCTGCGTAAAGGAGACCAAGGTTGTTGACTGTTCTAAGTGTGGATGTGTGATCCGGTCCTAGTGCTATCTCATGACCATGGAGCGCTCGTAAGTACATCTTCTCGGCCTCGCCCAGCTTCTCCTGGTCATCGTAAAGGCTCCCAAGGTTGTTGACTATATTAAGTGTCGATGTGTGATCCGGTCCTAGTGCCCTCTCGTACCCCTGGAGCGCCCGCAAGTACATCTTCTCGGCCTCGCCCAGCTTCTCCTGCTCAGCGTAAAGGATCCCAAGGTTGTTGACTATATTAAGTGTCGATGTGTGATCCGGTCCTAGTGCCCTCTCGTACCCCTGGAGCGCCCGCAAGTACATCTTCTCGGCCTCGCCCAGCTTCCCCTGGACCGCGCAAAGATAACCCAGAGAATGAAAAGCCCAATTTGAAGGGCCGTCGCTCTCTTGTACTGTTGAAGAAGACTGGATAGCATGTGGTATGAGCCTCTTCTGAAGAAGCCAATATTCGGCTTCTTCTCGTGAAGGAACCTGTGATGCCACACTTTCAACTGCAAGCTCATTCAAGCAACCGTCCCGCTTCTCGTTCAATATGTGAATCGTCCAAGAATGTAGACAACTGTGTATACTGTATCCTTGTGGCTCCTGGAACATGTTTGTAGGTTCGACAAGCCCGTAGTCATGGAGTACACCCATCGCATCGTGAAAGTTGAGCTCTTCTGATAGCTGCTTCATCCACGCGGAGCCGTCTTTGCTGCCAAACCTGACAAGATCATACCAGATGTCGTCATTGTTGAAGTAAGCCCACCACTGGAGCAGATGAGCTGCAAGCGGGTTTTGTGCCTGTACATGTGTATAGGACAGCTGCCATGTTGAACATAAGGTGCGGTCTGCGTAAGAACCGAGATTCAGATTACCCGTGAGTCTTGCCCAAGATTCCCGGTAGTGGCGGAGGTAGTGGCGGAAGCTGATTGGGACACGCTTCAGATATGCTGCAGCTGTAGCAAGAGCAAGAGGAAGCCCGTCAAGCTCTCGTACGAGTTCTTTCGCATCATCATCTAGAGCACTATTAGTGACCGAAAATTGACTGCCTCGAGATTCTTACCATCTTGTAAGCCATTGCGTCCTGATGCCTCTGACAGTATTTGCAAACCCTCCGATTCGGATTCGAGTTTCTCAATCCGAATGTGATGCCCTATGTCGATTTGCGATAACCGTGTCGTGACAATAATTGAGCCCTGATATGCCGTAGGCAGAAACTGGTGTATATCAATCTCTGTAGCGCTCACACGCCCGGGAAGCTTTGGGTCGTCGTAGTTGTCGTACACAAGAAGCCATCTGGTATTGCCTGGTAAGCTGAGCCAAGCCTTCACGGCGTGAATGATCTCGTCGTGGTCTTGCTGCAGATTAAGTCCCTTGAGGCTGCCGATATCGGGATGCTGTTCCAAGATCTGCGCTGCCACCCTAGCAAAGCTCTGCTGGATGGACGCTTCGTCTTTGATATTGAGCCAGAAGATCGCCGAGTACTCTTCCCGGTATCGTTTGATATACGTTGCAGCGAGCTGTGTCTTGCCAATGCCGCCGAGGCCATGGAGGACGACAGTGCAACGGCTTCCATCTGAGCACAGCATTCTTCGCATCTCAGCAACTTCTCGATCCCTTGCTACGAAATGTAGAGTCTCGGGGACGCCAGACATGCTGAAGCTGATCCGAAAGTTGTTGTCGTAGGTGCCTAAGCTTTGCATTAGTCAATACGAAGCCTCCCTTGCTGAGCAGCGTCTTACCTTTCACAGATTTCTGGACTTCTTCTCGCAACCTCCTCTGTGCTTGTTCGCGACCCTCGCCGTAGATGAGTGGCATATAAACGCCAAATATTCCAAGCAGCGAGTATGCCATGTCTTCCTCGTACTTTGTTTCCCGGTTGCGCACCCACGCCTCACGTTCTGAAGTCGTAAAGTGGGATAATGATGTATTTCGTAAAGCCTGGGCAGGAATACCTGTCACGTCGCGTATGGCAGCTTCCAGAGACCTCTTATCTCCCAGAAAAACACCTTCCTTCCAGTAAAACTCGACAATCTGCGGGGCGATAAGCTCTTGCAGCGTCCAGCCGCGCGTGAACCACCGGCTACCTCGGAACGCAGCCTCCCACGATGTCACGCCTGGCTGCTGGCTGGGGTTTGAAGGACAGGAAACATCGGACAGATAGACGTAGCATCGTTTCGCGCTACGGTACCATTTGAACATGCTGTTGATTGCCGTCTGGAGTTCGATGCCGTCAGATTTGTCGATACAGCAAGTATCAACCCAGAAATATTGCAGGTTATGTCGCTTCGCCTGATCAGCGCAGAATTGGATCTTTCTGTAACCATCTTTCTGTTGCCAGTCCTTTGAGTCCCTCTGTATATCAGTGTAGATAACCTCGTCGGCGCCCCAGGTGTGGGAGAGGATTGCGTACGGGGGGGTGTTGTCAGCGCGCAGATCAGCCGTAAGGGTGTATTTCTTAGCGTCATCTCGCTGTAGTAGCCGCATTTTGGGATATGGCCAATGTCAGTATGGGTCCTTCGTTGAAATGGGAAAGATTTTGGGGGCCAAAGGTCTCGAGTGAAGGTCAAACGGGTTCCCAAGAAGCAGGCACCAGCATTGCCATGGTAGGATATTAGACGGTCTCCCAGCCCCAACGCAAGGCTGAAAGTGCGGGGTAAGGAGGGATATCGATAGGACGCTTACAGGGCAAGGCAGACTCGGCACTCCTCTCTGACGCTAGACTGTGCAACATGACTTTCGCCGTAATAATTTGTCAAGTCCGGCTTTGAATGATTCGCTGTGCAAAGAGCTGCACGTGACGATTTTGAGATACGTAGTTGAATCACTGGTGGGGCATTGCTGTCAGGTTTAGTGCAACCGGTGGAGTTCGATAGTGCTGATAAGTCCACTATGACCTTTCTACATTTTGCGGACACTGATTGCCGGTCGCTACTGTACTTTGCGTGATTGCACGCAGCTCGCGCCCACAATTTGAGCCTACGGCCTGACGTGTCTCCCATGGTGGCGGACGAGCTCGACTCGTGCTTTACTACTTGCCCGGAGAGGCTTGGTCCTGAGTAATGCCTGCTTCGGGATGCTGAAGCAGTGCCAACGAAAGAGAAGCGAGAGCATCAATCAGATGGGGTGCCCGCCACACTAACTGTCCGGAAAGTTGCTGGCAGGGTGGAACTGTGGAGCAAGCTGTTAGGGCCTCAAAGGGGCCCTGTATGGCATGAGATGAGGTGTTCGAACCTCTTAAAGCAATCATACCCAGGTTGCTTGGTTCATATGGCTTCCTAATGCCTCCAGATAGCATGCCAACGTACAGATTCAACTGAATCCGAAAGAGCCAACCGCTTGTGTCCATTTTGACTGGTAGCAATAGCGCTATCATGACCCCAATAATAGCTTCACGGGATTGATCTGTAAAGAAGTAAGTGGGGTTTTGGGCGTGAGACCATGAAACAGACCTCGGAGTGTGGCGCACATGCGCCTCAGACGCTATCGAGCACTGCCCTTGCACTCTTTGGCACTTATACCGTCCGTCCCAGCCTTACCAGACAGGCAATTGTCCCGCTGGTTTATTTCACCAGATCTACTTTCTCGCGACTGGATTAGGTGCCTCCGCTATGCCTCGCTGCTCAGCTTGCTCTTCAGGTGTGCGGATGCCGGGCGAGGGGCCTGTTCGCAGGTGGCCGTCATTCAACGACCTCGAAAGCTCCGCGGCTTCGGGCTGCGACGTCTGCACGCTGTGTAGGCAATATCTCTCAAACTGGATCCAACGGAAAGCGCTGTGCGACACGCTGGGAGATGTGCGGCTCTATGCCTACGACGACCACTTTAGTCTGGAGTGTCCTTCGCTGCAAGGGGCCCTCAACCTGCCCGTCGAGGATATAGACAAGTCTCGCCAAAACAAGCCCGTATCTCCTAGTGGCCATGGAGTTCTGGAAACACCCAGTGCCTGGCTTCAGAGGTGTCTGACCAGCCACGACGTTTGTGATGACACCATCTCCTGGATGCAGCGCGTTGAGGGTGAAGCCGCCTCCAACCTGCCGAGGCGGCTCATCGACTTGATGAACATTGATAGCGTCGTAATTATAGACTGTGCAGATTGGCTCGCCAACGATCTCGCCTCGCCTGCCGACCTCCGGGACTACTGCACTCTAAGCTACCGTTGGGGCCAGACGACCCACGACTACGTTCTAAAGACACCGTTCGATGTACTCCTGGAAATGCCGCTCGCGTCGATGCCGCAGACGTTCAAAGACGCATTTGCGGTCGTTCGCGCCTTGGGCATTCGCTTCCTCTGGATAGATGCCCTTTGCATCGTGCAACCTACGGCAGGCGACGACGGCGACTGGCTTGCCGAAGGGCCACGAATGGGAGCCGTCTACCAGAACTCTGTCCTCACCATCGCAGCCACTTGCGCGCTCCATGCCCATGAGGGTTTTCTCGCCCAGACTGGCGCCAGCGTCTTCGCGGCAGAGCCCTGCACCACCACTAGGGTAGTTAAGGAAGAAGACGGTACGCAGAAGACGAAAGACGTTTTGATGAAGACCAGCACTCCCGACTTCTTTCAGTGCGTCTCCAACTCGGCTCTAAACGAGCGCGGCTGGGTCATGCAGGAGCGCGCCCTCTCGAAGAGAGTAGTGCACTTCACCGAACACGGCATCTTCTGGGAGTGCGGCGGGCTTAAGGCTCATAACATCTATGGCGGCCTTGGTCAGCAAGTCGACCAAGGTCGCTGCCGGCACAAAGAGTCGATGATAAGCGTAGCGAGATCGAAGCGTACCCGCCACCTATGCCCTGTGGAGTGGTTCCATTTCGTAAAGCAATACTCGTATGCCAAGTTCACCAACCCACAAGACCGTCTTATGGCCCTGTCATCCGTCGCGCGAGCCGTACAGCCCGTCATCGGGGCTGAGTACCTGGCTGGACTGTGGGCGAACGACCTAATTCGAGGTCTGGAATGGCACTGCTTCAAACCAGAACCGAAGCCAAGAACTTACGCGGCGCCGACTTGGAGCTGGGCGTCCGTGGGCTCAGGTATTGAGTTTACTGCTCTCTGTTGGCACACTTTCTATGATAAAGTTGTCGAGGTGGTTGGCACCGATGTTCGTCCGTCTCCCGGAACCGATCGCTACGGGGAGATATCGACAGGGAAGCTAAAGCTCAGAGGCACGCTGGACCATCGAAAGTTCCCCGAGACGGCGCCAGAGGAGTATGACAGGCACTTGAAGATATACTGGGATGAGATGCAATGCGAGTCACCGGCGCATTCTGGCTGGAGGGACTACACCGTGCTTCCAATCTGTGGCCATAGTGCTACTGGGATGACTCTCGGCTACGACACTATGTTTGGAGCAATCATTCTCGAACCTATCGGCGACACAAAGACAAATGCAAGAGGAGTTTTGGAAAGCATTACGCGAGAGTACCGACGTATTGGATGGGTAGAATACGATTGCCCGGATGCCAGGATGCACTCTCACCTACAGAGGACGGAGTACTTCAGCTTGTGGAAGGAGAAGGATCCTACGGAGGTTATTATCATATAATGTAACATGCTATAAATAGGGCAGATCGCACTAGCGAGATAAAAATCCTAGAAATGTAGTATTGGTTAAGTTATGCAGTCAAAATTCAGATGGGAAAGACAGCGAGAACCTGATTGCTTTTCAGTTTTGTTTGTCTTAAGGCTGACATAGGAGGATATATTGGCGGTGTTGAATATGTACAGACCCGGAACATCGGAAAGCTCAAGTCTATAGTAGGTGATTGTAACGGGTCACACTAAATCAGGTAGGGGACAATGTCGCCATGCTAGAATTCAGGGAGCTACACTGCTGTAACCTTCACTATGAGACTACAGTAATCCTTGGTTCCCTTCTATTATTTTCAGGGCCCCCAAGATCTGTGATTCACTTTTGTCCCGTAGCAGGCCCTACACCCGCTCCGGGTAAACTTCGAGGGTGTCCCGTATGCCTCTGTGACGACCCGACCAACAGGGGAACTGTTTGGGGCTGAGGTAACAACAGGCCTAGCACAAACAAGGCCGCAGGATCAGGCCAAGGACAAGGGCGGACCAGCGAAGGCTGGAGAGGACGCACATTAGGTAATCACCCCACCTTACGTCAGCAGCCGACGATGGACAGTCGCAATGCGACAACAGCCCGTCGGCCTGCGACAGCAACTCATCGGCATGCGACACCCTCGGTGTCGCAGAACACGGAACACGATGAAGGGCAAAGGAGTATATGTTCAGGAGGATTCCCTAGATAGACAGTCATTACCTTTGCACTTCAGCGATCAATCTAAGTATCAGTTTCACCACACACTTGAACTAGTCACTCAATTGCCGAGACTGGTATCTCTTCCAAGAGACACGAACGACAACCCAGAGAGAGAACGACAGCAGAGTGTTAGTTGTGATTGCACAGGCTTTACCTATCTTGCAGAACAGCAACCCCAGCGCCCTGCCAGACGGTTGACTCCGGAGGCAGGATCGTGACACAGGGATGGACGTTAATTTACCTGCATCAACTGCATGAGTTCTTGCAGGCCTGGATGAGAATGCTACCCTAGGTAGGCTGCCTGGTTGATGGCCAAGTACAAATTCACAGGCACAACGTGTAACTCTGGGTGTCAACTGTGAACGTGAATGCTAGTGAGTTTCCCTAGCCTCTGTTGAGAGGACCAAACAGGCAATCCAAACAGCTGCCACGTAGCGTTCTGTAGCAGCATGCGACACTGAGACTGGCCGGTGCTTATAAGCCCTCCTTGGGACATGACCTTGTCATCAACGCGCGATAGTCTAGTCATACGGGGGTGACCTACTCCAACCCTCTCCATCCTCTTAACCACGCATGATTCTTGTCCAATCCTGGGATAGAAGCGTAGTCGAGACACCTTTCCCAAAGATAAGTCGTCATGCTAAAGTTGAGCATCTGTAGGGTCGCACGCTTGGATGGCGCCAGATTCGCGCTTCGCTTGCTAGGTGTAATGTTAGGTTTTCCGAAATGAAAGTCGAAATTATCATCAGGCGCCACATAACCCTTTTGCTCCTGCCGAAAACCTCTTTCGACACCAGATACACCCCCCCATTGCCAGCAAACATACTGACGGACAAAGGGATGCTCTAGATAGTCGTAAAGGTCTATTTCTATGCTGGTCTTGTCCATGGGAGAGAATGGCTTCCAAGCAAAGAGAATCAAGTACTGATCTGAGAGCTGGAAATTCAGCCGTCGTTGAAGTATTTCGGCTCTGTCGTAGGTTCCATCCGGAAGCTGTGATTCGCACGGTAGATCCCAGAAAGACTGTGGGGAGCGAGTCCATGCAGATACCGTAATATCCGGGGGACCCCCGAGTGGAAGGGTTTTTCCCTCTGTAAGACTCCGGAGGAAGTGCCTGATTCTGTCCAGGATTTTGACATCTCCTAGGAGAAACACGCCAAGCCAAAGGATTGCTGCGAGAGGGCGGCGAGCAGCAAAGATCCGGGCCAATTGCCCTACGTCTCTTTTGGCAATGACTGGCTCCAGAACGTCCAGAGTTGAGTTGAGCCAGGAACTCGCGACGTTGCACGCAACAGAGGGCTGCCAGAAAACGCTCCAGAGTATAGAGCCGAATGATATAGGCTGCAAGCTGAGAGTCATGTAGTATGGAAGATGTTTGGAGTAGCTGTCAATGATCTCGCCACAGTCGTCTGACGGATTGGCCGACGGGCGAGGCTCAATCGATGCGAGCGGTGGCAGTTGTAAATCAAGCTCGGCCCATCGGTAGTACGGAATGGCTAATGCCGCGATGAATGATGATTCAAGTGCTGGCATGGTGGCGTCCGAGCGATGTAGGTCGTACCAGGAACATAGCTCTTTGAGTAATAGCAAGGCTTCTTCTGAGTCCGGAGCCTGCACTTCGACTAGCTTTGGTCGAGGCCGAGAGGTTGGCGGACGAGTGATGCGCGGTGCTGTTGAACAGATGAGAGCCCAGGGAGGCAAGCCGCATTTCTGTGAAGTTGTCCACCCCATCTTAGGGGCCAGTAAGGCACACAGCCACCTTTCCAAGCTGTCAGAAGCATCAGAGGGAAGACGAAAGGCTGGCAGGTCGGAGGACGTTGCCTCTAGCTGCGGTTGAACGAGGTGCTCGGTGTAAGTCACGCGGTAACCCTGACGCTCAATCAGGGACGCACAGAGGATGTAGGACCAGCAGAATATTAGGACCGTGAGACCGTCTGGAGGTGGTTCCGTAATTATGCCATCTACGTGCCCGAAGAAGCTCGAGTCCTGTCGCTCTGCGATAGAAGCTCGAACTGGTTCTTTGCAAAGGAGATTGAAGCGCTTTCTAGCACCTGGAGTCAACTTCCCTTTTTCGTTGAGATCGGATACGTGCCAAATTGGCTGCCCCTCCAAGATTGACTGTCCCTTCGAGTTTTTTGGGATCTCACGTGGAATAGCCGGAATGTCGCCCAGTATCCTGCGAGTGTCGAAAAATTCAGCCGGCCAGCCGTTTGCGTTGGCCACGAACGCCCTCCATGTCCATTGAGCCTTGTCCCAGGTCTCATCCATCATCTTTCGTTCCGGAAGAAGGGGATCTCCGACTTGACCTTCCAAGGCGCAATCAATTGAATCGATACTGACATTATCGCAGCCTACATCGTCGCGCGCAGGCCTCGGGGATGGTCTCTGGGATGGCTTTTGAGATGGCCTCTGAGGTGACGTCCGAGACGGCTTCCGCGGTGGCTTCCGAGGTGGCTTTCGACGTGGCTTTCGAGGTGGGTGTTCGATTGAAGTTGTGCTGGGCCGTCGCTGTTTTGCTACATTGGCCCATAGCCTGTCGATGGCCTTAGCATGATCATCTGAAGCTGGTGGTGGCTCCATCATTAATGTCGTCGCATGCCCAGAATTGGGTGTGGCGGGCCTTGTCTGACGTCAAAGGATGATTCAAGAAGCAAGAAAGCCGACGCTTTATGAAGGGGCGAAACTCGCATCCACGCGCCTGGCCACGCGCGCTCACGTGAATGTGCCTGTGCCTGTGCCGCGCTGAGGCGATGCATCCGATTGGGCCCCGCAGTGCCAGAAATAACAACTCTCCGGCATCCTCTACAGGCTCATCAGGTACTGTACCCGCTCGATATCACCCAGCAGATATCTATGATTGATACCTTATGCAGATATTGTCCACCCCAGAATCGAATCGAATCGATGAGAGCAACGTGTGTGCACACTGATGCTTGTTTAGAAGCACCAGGACCCGCAAGTAAACATCGATTACAGCGCTTACGAGAACCCGACTCAACTAATGGCGCAGTCTAGCGCTCCGTTCCCTGCCATTGCCCTTACAGACCCCCGTACCAGCGGCATGAAACAGTCGTCCACTCTCGCGCACGCACCATCAATGCTTCGCAGGCAGAACAGTTGCAGGCCAGATAGCAGCCACTGAGTGCAGCCGCCTTACATGTCAAATTGTTTCCTCACAGCAAGCATGCAGTGGAACATCTGGCGTCCACTTCGCAAGGTGTCTGGCAACAAAGTGTAGACAGCATTGCCTCCCCGAAGAGAGAAGCTACAATTAAGAAAAACAATAGAGCTAATTATGGCAACGGCAGAGAGTACCATCCAGGCGCTCAGTCCTTCGGGCGCCTCTATATATGACGTGACAACCTGATTGTGGAAGATATTCATTCCGATGCGAAGTCTTTGCAAGATTGGGCAGGTTCAAAAAGCACCGCCCTTGCTGGGTTAGCCCGTCAGCCACGGCCTCATTCAGCTGGCATCACGTCGTACAGCAGTTTCGCACTTGAATTGGGCTATTAAGTGTAGTCCTAATATTGGCTATATGGGAAGCGATCGTCGATTGAGGTTACAATAAGGTCTTCTCTAGTATGTGAAGTCCAGATACACGAATGAGAAGATAAAGCATAAGTAAGCGCTCAATATAAGAAAGGGCAAAAGATCATGCCCTGTCGTTAAGAAGTAGATTTGGTTGCACTGTGAGTTTTGTCGTAGTCTGAATGCAGTCTTTGAGACTTGAAGATTGAGGGAGAGTCTCGTCCTCTGATGTTCGAAAGAATGGCGGCGCAGAAGATCGTGCCCTGTTGTTAAGAAGTAGATTTGATTGCATTGTGTTTTGTCGTAGTCTGAATGCAGTCTTTGAGACTTGAAGATTGAGGGAGAGTCTCTTCCTCTGATGTTCGAAAGAATGGCGCTGCAATTTGTCCAGCATCAACCAGCCTTAGCTTAATAATCCCCGGCGATCTCTCCAGGGGGGATAATCTGGTGCACATGCTGGATGGATGGACTGCGTTTGTCGACCGGTCCACCTCCGACGTGGGCAACCTGCTCGCCTCTCTTGACCACAGGTCGGCCTTCGAGATGGGGCACCTCGTCGCCTCTCTTAACCACAGGTCGGCCTTCGAGATGGGGAACTTCGCCTCTCTTAACCACAGGTCGTCCTTCGAGATGGGGAACCTCGTCGCCTCTCTTGACCACAGGTCGGCCTTCGAGATGGACTACCTCTACACCATCCCTCTTGATGACCGGAAGGTAATTGTTTGTGATGCTTGGCGAAATCGCACGTGTTGCTACAAAGGGTGGCCTATCGACCCTCGAAAGAGATTCTCGGCGCTCGCTCTCAAGGAGATTCTGCCCAGATCCTGCAGGGAAAGCCAAACAGCCGAGGAGGGGCAGAGGTAGCACAAGTACAGTAGAACTTGAGAGGCGCATGTTGTCGAGTGCGGAATTCCTGTAGCGACTGATAGGATAGGGACTTCTCTTTTGTAACAGGGGTGAAGGTTTCAAGGATTCGTGTTGTCTAAGTCCTGCGTATCATTGCAATATACTACCGGCGTATCGTCCTTATATATTTCTAATTCTACAGAAGCGCAGTAAGAAACAAAGAAGACCAAGGGTCAGATTTCAATGGCGGATACTGTATCAGACGGTGCATACGGCATGCTAAGTTTCCAGAAAGTTGCTGGCAGGCTGCAAGGGGACCTATGGAGGTCGAAGGGGCCCTGTAAGGGTACCTGTGAGGGTACCTGTGAGGGTACCTGTAAGGGTACCTGTAAGTGTATCTGTAAGGGGCCGTGTAAGGGGCCATGTAAGGGTACTCCATGCAATCTTCTTGATCGCTCCCGGTACAGTACTCTGAAGGCGAGAACAGCGCCGCTGCTAAGCAAACGAGTAAGACTTTGTTTGTTTGAAAAAGCGTTTCTTTTGCTTATGTTATCCAAAGAGCCAGTATTGGTTCCCAAAAACCCTTATAGAACCCTTTGATCAATGCCCATGTCGTGTTGGTTCGGATCCCTTTACGGCATCTACGCTTCCGCCAGAGAGTGATTGTCTCACGCCGTTCGGACCTTCCCACGACCCAACTCATAATGATTTCTAGTCGCCTCGGCGGGGACCACGATATCGAGGCTAAGCCCTTCTTCCCCATTCAGGTAGTTGTGATCGGGGCAAGCATTGGATCAGGCCATACCTCTGCAGCCCTGGAGCTTCAACGGCGGCTTGAAAACGATGGTGTCAGCACCGAATACCATGACATTCTCGACGCTCTACCCATCTTGATCAGAATCATGCTTAGGGAATTTTATGCGCCGCTAGTCAACTTCGCCCCTTTACTCTTTAGTTGGCTTATGGTAGCTTGGGAGAGCGAGTCCTCGTGGATGGTACAGGTATTACTATGGACCGCTTCAGATCGTCGAGTGCTGGGGTGGATACAAGGCAAGCAGGCCATTGTCACGACGCACGCCATTGCGACCCAGATTGCAGGCAGACTCAAAGACCGAGCCAAGCACGACATACCGATCGCATCATATCACTGTGATGCAGGAATACATCCGCTCCAGCTGCACCACTCTGTCAGCCTGAATCTCGTACCTGCCAGGATAGCAGCCCTGGCTTGTAAGAGTTATGGACACGGTGCTACTGTCATAGCGCCGTTGGTCCGGCCGCAGTTCAGAGAGCCTATACACGATCTCACTCGCTGCAGACTAGAAGAAAGCCTCAGGCTCTGCTCCACAGACCCGGTGATCATACTTGCTGCTGGGTCGCTGGGCATCGGTAATATCGTCGGCACTGTGCAAGATATTCTCAGAGAAATGGACACTGCTCGGCTTCTGGTTCTCTGTGGGAGGAATGACAAGTTACGAAAGCAACTGAAACCATATTCGCAGGCGACAGCACTGGGCTGGCGGGAAGACATTGCTGAGATCATTGCCGTCTCCCACGTCATGGTGCACAATGCTGGGGGGATGGCAATCTGGGAGGCCATGATGTCTGGCCTACCCACTGTTACGTACAATCCACTACCAGGCCACGGCAGGGCAAATGCTTTAGCGCTCGAGCAGGCCGGCATCTCGCCGTGGCCCCGCGATCGTGCTCGTCTCGGGGTGACGCTGAGGAGCGTCCTGGCAGCTGGCAGAGGGAAAGTCCTGGCGGACTGTGACACGATCGTTAGCAGGCACATAGGCAGGATTATTAGCTCTGGTCCTTGTAGCGGAGGTGAGCCCTAGCACCAGCAAGTCACTCTATATCAAGATGCACCCCCATGAGAAGCCCGTGTCCCAGTTGAGGTTGGATGTTGTTGGTATATGCTCTGAAACAAAGATTGCTGCTAAGACACGATGTGCGAGGGGAGGGACCGGGTGCAAGGGGGCCTGTGGAGCAAAGCTGTTAGGGTATCGAAGGGCCTGGCCCGGCTTGCCGAGCTGTGTCTGCCGCCGAGTAATTACCGTCGTTGTTCTGTGCCTCCGCCCGGCGTCGACACCACAAACGACCTAGACTTACACGAATTTGTGCCGACTGCAGCACTCGGAGGTGCCGTTGGAGTCCAGGCATCACCCTCCGGCTCGCGAAGCATTAAGAAACACAGAACAAGACACACAGCAGGCAAGGCATATGCTGATCCCCTTGGATGTCTCCCAGAAAAGAACCTAACGTCAAAACAACAAAACAGACCATTGACACACTGCCACGCCCTCAATTCTAAGCGCTCCCCGCCATTGCTGACGAATCCTGGTCCCTAAAATGAGTATTCTTTCCTTCGTTATCAATGGCAACACTACTAGCTCCCTAAAGCACCTTGCTGCCAGAATCTCCAATAGCGCTACCCAGGTTGGAAGGTCACCGCTCGGTCCGGTGGTTAGAGGCTCTACAAAAGCTAGTAACTCAAGAGGCCGGGCAGGTAATATTTGAGTAAGTATAGTCGAAGGCTTCCAGATACCCTATCATCTGAATAATAGTAGCGCAAACCACTAGGATATGCATGAATGAGTGGGAGCTACACATGTCGAATTTTCCAGGCCACCAATTTTCGGGAAACCTTATCTTTCGAATTACGTACGTTAGGATCGATCGTCCTCATAGGTAAAATGGAAAACTTACTATATAAAGCCCAGTTCCAGGTAGAAGGCAGCCTACCTTTGCTACCATGGTATAAGTAAAGGCCTTTTTGTTCATTAAATCCAGCCCGAACATATTGAGCCCATGAATTAAGGGTACCGCAGCGGACATGCCAGTCGCTACGAACGCTAATGTTCGTATAGAGCGATACTCATAGCTCTGGAGCTTAGGATAGGTGTTCGCGATAATAGTTGATACCCCGAAAACCCCAATCTATTAACCGATATATATAGTATTAGTATATGGAAAACCGAGCTTATAGAAATCGACTAACTAACCATAGACCAATAAATGTTACGTAGCGTAGTCTCACACCGAAAGATTATGTGGACTCCCAGGATAATATCACCGACTATGAAGATCCCTATCCCGAGCATATCTAGTCGGTGGTAGAAATAGTTTACCTCGTAAGAGTGGTTCATTAAAGTATGATAAAGAGCCGAAAATGTATAGCAAATAATTGCCGTAAGTATAAAGAACGAGAAGGTAATAATATCGGTGCTGGTAATTCTGGAATATTTGCTAGCAAGGTACTGCAAGATATACCACTCGCCGGGGAGGAGAACAATTGCCGGAATGAGATGGGAATAGATGTTGACGGTCTCGTTATGGAGGTACCACCAACTGCGGAACGAGGCCCGAAGCGAGCCCGATAAGGGCCGGTAACCGTGAAGAACCCACTGGTTATTGTCGAGTCGAAACCATCCCGGCATCTCATCGAACGAGACAAGAGCCGGGCGTCCTGTCTCATCGGGCCCGGACGCGTCGTCTTCCATTCCCTGCCCTCTGTGCGGCTCCTTGGGCGGAATTCGGAGACGGTGTGCGGACGCCATTTACTGTCGCGCCTGGTGATGTGGGATGTCTGACGGCCGATTTTGAGAGTGAGTAAGAATTGGATTGAGGAAATGCACTTCCCGTTTGCTTCGTAGTCTTTTTGTGTCTCGCGAAGCTGGGCGGCGGCTCTTTCCTTCTGTTAGTTGGGCTCGTCAATCGCCAGGCCCTGTAAGGGTACCTGTAAGGATACCTGTAAGGGTACCTGTGAGGGTACCTGTAAGGGTACCTGTAAGGGTACTCCATTAATTCTCGTGATCACTCCCTTTGTTCACAAACTCCATAAGGCTCCAGTAATAGGGCGGCCCATATGATTCTAGTGCTTGTCGAAGTACCTCTACACCCCTTACTCAAGCGGGAGTAGCAAGTAACCGTGACGATCGCTTATACTTCAAAGAAGCTGCTTATTTACGTAGCAAACAAAGTATCCCCAAACAAGACAGATCGTACTGGCTCTTATCCCTGCATTTTCTCCATGACCCTCACACCACCAGCCTCACGGGTTTTGCGAATATAAGCTCTTCGTCAGGAATATCAAGTACATCGGCTTTACATGTGCTCTTTGGAACTCAATAATGCGCATCTTCACACGACCCAATACCAAACAACACCAAGTCCCCGATAGTGGCTTTGTAAGGATGGGTTGCCAGGATGACTCGACATTGTTAACCACCATCATCAGCTCTATCGACGTTCCACCTATAATGGTTGTCCACATAGCCGTGACGATAGGCCTGGGACTCAAAGATATCATTGCCTCCCCGCAACCTCGTCAAAGTCCCGACAAAAGTGCGAAAACAGATACCGCTAATGCGGCAGCAGATACAACGTACGAGACTACCGATCACGGCCTGCGTGGGATCCTTTTCGTGGCTCTCGGTTCCTCCTATTTGGTCACAAGTGTCTGCACACCTATCGAGTCGAACCAGCTGGTCCATGCAAGCGTACCTGTCCGCCTGTTCCTTGCTGTTCTTTCCATGCTCCGACTGCTATTCGTTTCAGGGCTCGAGAAAGAGGGGAAACGCGACATGATCATCGTGTGCTTGTACGACGGCTTCGGAGCTTTGGTGACAGGATGGACTCTGGGCAATTTCAGTGGCAAGGTGTAGCGAACGTTTCGCGACCTCGAAGCGCGGAGGCAAATAACTGCACTAGCCAACTCTCCACATCGTCGGACTAGGTGGGATTTGAGGACGGGCCGGGCAGCGCAGCTGCAAACCCACGACGGCGCAACCGAGGACTGCTTGAAGCACTCTTCAACTAGACAGGTTCTTAATTCTCACGACAGCGTCTATAGGCGCGATAATTACATAAATAGCATTACTTTGCCATCCATAATAACAACCTGCATTACGCTGGGGTACATAATTTGACTCGGGCAGAGGTGGCTCTGATGCAAGTTTGCTAAGTCATTGATAGTCTCCCATTGTCGGGCGGAGAGTTCTCCTCATAGTTTGGACTAGAAAAACCACCCGCCCCGTTGGCGTCGTTTAGTGGTTAAGTGAGGTGCCTTTGGGGGCGTCTAAGCGGGGTTGGTGCACTAATGTGCGCTATCTGGACAGCCATAGACCACCATATGTCCACTACCAACTGAGGTCGGTCTGAAGGTGTACACATCGTGCTGCACCGCAGGCGGCACTCTGACGCAAGTACAAAAGTGGGCGGATTTAAGCCATTTATCTTTAGGTCTCCCAGCATGACTTCGGTGATCTTATGCGGGGTGCTGATCTCATTTTCAAGTGGGTGAGCAAGGATGCCAAGAAGGCGTGGGGAAATCGAGGAGCGTGGGGTGAGAACTTCCCAGGAAGTTGGTGACTCGGTGGCAGAGGGACGCAAGTGTAGGCCTGCCCCTTCAGCTTGACTCTACTAGCACGTTCTCGTGGATGAAAGGCAGTTGCAAAAGTGACAACTGAAACATGTTCTCGGCGCCTACAATAAGCATTTCCACAACCCAGGCTCTGAGGCGCCGCTCTGCTGCCTGGACGCAATTGCCTCCACCAGTGGCATGATTGCCTTTCATCCAGGTGCTGAAATGCTCTAGGCCGAACCGGGCTCGCATGAGGAGATCACAAGGTTTCGCGACAGACCAACTGTTCGTGGGGCGGCGCTCCCAGTTGCAACAACCTACCACAAGTTCTCCCGTAAGCATTGTTTCTGTGCGCATGAGCCTCCCAAGCCCCGAAGGCGTCGCCCCTTAGTCCTTTGCATCCCAGCTCATTGAAGGGTGGATAATCTACGCAGCGCGCCGATAGGTGACGGAACGGTCAGAGAACATCCACTCACCCTCTGGGATTACAAGAGAATCTTGTGTGCGACGAATTCCATGGGTCTTGCGTCGCTTCACCATGAAGTACCATGCCATAAGCCAGGCCTGCGATTCGGCGCATTTCACTCTCCACCGTCTCTTCGGCACTCCTTCGAGGTGGAGAGGGTCCGCGGCGATGTGAAGCAGACCCCAAAGGTGGACAACGACCAGGACTGTCGTCTGAGCGTTTGGCCTTGCTATGGGTTCGACTAATATGCCCCCGTAAATTGTCGTTTCGACCGAAACGCCTATTGCAAATATTGCACTTAAAGTCTCGCCTTTTCTCGTGGACGCTGGGAGTACCTGTGTCAGTCCCACTACCGCCTCATAGCGGAACAGTTTTTGGAGTTGACTGACGTTTGCTCATGTCTATTGCGGTGATGCTCCCTTGTGAAGCTTCTGGAACAATTTTTGAACCTGCAATTGAAGTTGCGCGGAAGAAGGGTGCCGATGGCCATGTAGCCTTGTGGAACCGCTGCCGGCATGGGCGGATCCATCCCACTGTGGTAAGCATCCACATTGAGGTCAGATGGCTCCACAGGGACTAATTGGATCGAATCGGGTAAACTGAGGTTCTCGTCGAAAAGTAAAGTCTGAACGATCGTGTCATACTCAAGATCCCCGCCCGAGCTGGAGGAAGTCTGCCTCGTGTCCACAGACATAGGATCGCTGCAGGATGTGTGCAGGAGATCTGATTTGTCGCTACGGGGGAATGATTGATTGTCCATCTCGAAGCTTAACTGAAAGAAATGACGAAGATCTGCAGTAGTAAGGCTGAGTGTTTGTAGGCAATAGAGGCCGACTTCGTGAGACTCAACCATGCACAACGTTCCACTCTGACGAGCGTGATTGGGCATTTAAGCGCGTTAAACGCACCTCTGCTCGTCAATCGAATGGTGCATGCAGCTGCGCCTTGTGGCCCGGGAATCTGGTAACAGTGGGTTGAAGCTGGAGTGCATGTTGGTCGTCGTACCTGCGCGGCGCGAGCGCCGGACCAATAGGCTGTGACGCAGAGCATACATTGACCAATCAACTGAAAGCCAACGTTCAAAGTTCTTTGAATCCCTGTAGGTCACACCAAGCACGAACTCTACTGGTTGATGCAACTCTCGCCATACTAGCATCACAACCAACTGCATACGAAGAACATGGTGCTCTCCAACTATTGGGGCTGAGTTACAGGCTCTGAAGCGATCATGAACCGTGTCGCTAGCGATTTCCGCCGGAAGTTCCGATGTAGCCAATAGAACATGGAGACTACCTCGCATGGGGGGCCGACCCCTCCAGAGGACCCGGGCTCTCCCACCCTCTTTCCAGCGCCAGTTTGCGAGGCGTGATAAGAGACGCGAGATCTCGCAGGTTATCATGCATCGGCGCTCATCGTGCTCGCGATTCGCTCTATATTGGGGAGCTGATGAAACCCTGATGAGCGTGAGCCGCTCACGGCGGCGAACTTGCCACTGGCACCCTTACAGGCCCCTTACAGGCCCCTCACAGCGAGAGCCAGGCCTGATGCGCAGGGATCCGATGTCACAGGCCTGTGATCGTGATCATGATTCTGTTCTATCTTTATTCTGGTTCCTCTTTCTTCACCGGAAAACCTGGTATAATTAGTAAGAGGTGGTGAGCTTTCGAGTCGCGCTCGTTGCGTTGATTTTACGGCGTTCAACTGTCACGCGACAATGCTCATGCTCATGGGCATCCCTCACTGGGCTTCCGCGATGGAGCTTCACCAACGCTGCACAATTGACCTGCCCACAACCGAGGTGATCCTTGTGCGCCTCGGCCACCAGGATGTCATCTTCGAGGAAAAGTTGAGGTCATTGTGCCGCAAGTGTCTTTGCTACTTCACACCAGATGACACAATCTATGCCGTGCATGGATATTCGTTCGTGAGTACATATCACGGCGACGTTGCTTTGTCGAGCTGACAAGCGTAGGCAATGTGCACCTCATGTGCCTCGAAGGAGAATCAACCCCGCCAGCGCATATTCGGCTGGCAGTATGCCTGCGAGATTTGTTCCGATTCGTTTATCAAACCGACGATTGCTGATTGTGGTAAGGAGTCACCCTACATTCTGGAATTTCCGTCACTAACCATTTCAGGCCATGTGTTCTGCAAGGAATGTTTTTTTCGCGCCTTGCGTGGCCCAGCCGGTCGTGTCTGCCCGTCTTGTCGTTCCAAAGTCGTCGGAACATATGCAGTGGAGTGGAGAACCCCAGTTCTCGAGGAGGGTTGGACATTCGTGCCAGAGATCATTGTCCGCCAACAAGTGTCCTCCAGGGTTCCAGTCTACGTCGAAAAAGAACTATGACCTCTTCTCCAACCTCCTTGGGCACTTTTTGCTTGCATATTGGCAGGTCTTGTCTTCTCAGGTACAAAAACGTATTGATTCTTGTCTCGGGAAACCTTCAGGCCTGCCTGAATGAAACTGTTCTACTTCGACAACTAAACTCTGTCACTTACCATTCTCCATCTTTGACATGATCAGCTGCACTAGGGCGTTGGTTGCTTTCTGAGTCTCCGCCATTTGTTGTTGAATATCCATCATTTGTTGTCGATTCGCCTTCCTTTCTTCTCTAGCCTCCTTCATTTCTCCAACCAGTGCCGTCAACAAGTCGTTCATCTGGAATGGAGCATTGGGCTGGTTTGGTGCCTGAAGCCCTTGAGTGGAAGCCGGCTGGTTGGCCTTATAAGGAGTGACTTCTCCGAACTGTCGCAGGACGAGCTGCTTGTTGTTGCGAGTTGGTCGTGCGTGAACCAATGCTTGTTTAGCTGGCTTCTGGGCCACCGCTCCTGGGCTCCAGGGAGGCACTATCTTGTTCTGGACGAAGAAGTCGTCCAAAATCTGATCCGTAAGATTCTTCCCGGCTTGTTTACAGAGATCGGAATAGGTCAGAATGATGTTGTCCTCCGAGTCTTTCTCTTTCAGCCAGATCCAAGTTGGCGGACATTTCTCCTTGTCGTTACTTTCGCCAAAGCACACGTCGCGAATTTCCTCGAGAGCCATAGTGCCTTTCTCGCGCCTGGCATGTACGGTAATGTCGTTTTTGTTTTCCATCTGGTGATATAGGAGTGCAGCGCGGTCTCCCACTTCAGATTCAGATTGCATTAGCATTTTCCCCGTCTTCGGGACCTTGACGAAGAACCTCGAACTGCTTGGTTGCTTCCAATGGAGCGTTGGTCTATAGCCAAGGATGATGTATCCCTTCACCGTGAGGCCAGGTTCGTGAACGAGCTCGAGTTTTAGTGGTGTGGGCGCGGAAAGCTCTTGGCACGCGTTTTGGTGAACCAACTGTCCGAGGTTTTTATCAAGTTCAGACAGCCTTGTCGTGAGGGGATCCAATATGAGACTAGCCCATGTAGTTGGCCATTGGTGGATCGGCCGCGTCATGACCTTCTCGGCATATTGGCCAAAATTAGTGACCATCCTCGCAATGTCCTCTCGAGACGTCAGGCCGACTTCAAAGTTCTTCGCGATTCTTTGCTGTTCGAAACGTATTGTCATGAGCAGCATCTTATCTACGGTGTATGCATCTGGACGTATACCACTCTTTGGAGGTATACCACTCTTTGAGCGGTTCGTTTCTCTGATCGCATCGTTGCACAGCTTCAAAGGTTGGTCCAGAGCGCGAGCCGCGCCTACTCGTTCGAGATCAAGGAAAAACTCCTTGATGTGAGGAGTCAGTGTTTCATGCTGTTGTTTGACGGATGCGTCAGGTGGTGGCTGTGACTCTTCGGATTCATCCATCTTATCCTCTGAGTCCACGTCATCTTCATCGTCGTCGTCACCATCGTCAAAAGCATTCGGCGCGAACTCCTCGCCAGGAACTTCTTCCGGCTCCTGATCCTTCAAGAACTGAAGGTACATTTTTGTTTTCTCCGGATCCTTAAGGATGTCGTAGGCCTGGTTGATGGCTGAGGGTGAGTTAGTCATGTTATCTGAACTTTGCATTAAGAACACTAACCTGTCAAGGCCGCATTGGCATCACTTCGGTTGTTGGTATTCTTGTCTGGATGCAGGCGAAGGGCGAGCCTATTGCGTGCAGCCTTGATCTCTTTAGGTGATGCGGAGCGTTTGACTCCAAGCACGTCCCAGGGCGTGGCGCTATGATTGTGTTCTTTGAGGACTCTGCGTATTTTCCGTTGATTTTGTTCGCTGGTGGGGTCGACAGCTCGTTGCCAGTCTTTATCGAATTGTTGAATGATCGCCGATACTGTTTTATCCACAATGTCTTTTACGGACTCTTCAAGGTTGGATTTAGCACTTGCAACACCGTCTTCAGTACTATCGTCCTTTTTATATTCGTCAAGAATACCCGGAATCATGGTTGCCTTGATGTTTTCATCGTCCTTCAGTTTCTCACAGGTGGCTTTCACAGACTGTGGATCCCTTGGAGTATCGCCCCAAAACTCCAAGCGCGATTCAGCAACCATTAGGTTGATGCCTCGTTGAATAGCATTCTGGAGTTTTGCAGTATCGTGGCTGCCAGACATCTGTTGGTCTCCCGAGTTTTTTGCGTCGCTGGGCGCGGCTTCTATTGCGAGCGGCTTATCGCCAGAGGTTGATCCAGATGCAGTTCCATCGCTGGGCGCGGCTTCTATTGCGAGCGGCTTATCGCCAGATTTTGATCCAGATGCAGTTCCATCGCTAGGCGCGGCTTCTATTGCGGGCGGCTTATAGCCAGAGGTTGGTCCAGGTGCGGTTTCGTCACCTTTCTGCTCTGGTTGATTATCCGAAGTTTCTGCGTCGAACTGTGGTTTTGATTGAACATCAACCTTGGGGGCATCCCAAGAGAACGGAGACATGTTTGTTTGGGGCGGGAGATATAGCGTCAGAGACACAGAGCTTATCGACTATCCCTGGCATACGGCAAGTCTCTCCTTTATAACAGCGCGCTGGACACAACCGTACACAGGACGTAAATGGCTTGAAGCAGGCCGGTTCGGGCCAACCGCATATGAGAAGCGCATTGCAGACCAGAAGGCGGTCTAGCAGAAGCAGGCAGGCCATATCGTGACCGTGGCCGATTCTGGGATGGCAGCACGAATGAGGCTGTGACAGATTGTGAACGGAAAGCTCCCTATCCGGACGAGCTTCGGCAGAGCCTCATCTATTTTCATCTGCGCAGCTATAATTAGAAACATGCCTCTGACAGCATCGTCCATTTAAGTCCACCAGGCTAATCCTCAGAAGGCCAGGTCGTCAGGCGAGTACAGGAAGCAGCCACTGGCTACGCATTTCACCTGTGTCTTCCGATCTTCCCCTGCTTCAATGCGCAAATATGGATAACCCGCCGAAACCATGTCAATTCGACCGTCGCATTGAGAAACAAAACGGCACTACAATTGCACTTGAGGCAACGCGAGAGCATCTTCAAGCGATGAAGAAGGCACCGACGCCTTCACTCAAAGAGCTTGTCGAGATAAGGACGCGAGAAGTTGGAAACCTTCGGAACGAGTTGGCGTACAAAGTAGCCAAAGCACAGCTCGGTGATGACTTATGTGCTGAGCTCAAATACATTGCGGAGAGGTTACACATGGCTATCAGCACGTACCAAAGGGGACAGAATGACATTGACCGGTCAATGAGAGAACAATAATGTGGACTAGCAGGCTACACTACTGGCTGGCTGGCTTGCTTTCCCAGATCTGCTCGACCTCATGGCATATATTGGGTCTAAAAGGATGTAGCGTTGACTCAAGGCATCAGGAATCATTTCATGCTTCATTGTTGCTGCTGCCCCCCCCCCCCCCCCCCCCCCCCCCTCACACACACACACACGTGTTAAGACGACCACGGCTGGAAGTCCAACCTTTTCACGTCGACGTCGTCGGCCCAAATGTTTCCTCTCAAAACGGCTCGGGTGATTTTGGGATTTGTGCATACTGGACAGAGGTAGTATTAGCAAGAGAATATCGAAATACAGAGGAGTGTGGCCATACGAGAGACGAGGGTCCTCCCTTTGCGAGTTGAGAGCTCTGTCTGAATAATGCTCTCGGGGTCCATGCTAGTGTAGGTAAGAGTGATGCGGTTATGCGAACCCAGCTGCTGCACTGTCCCTTGAGACGTTTGTTGAGAAAGATAGTCTCCTCTGATGAAGAGTCGAATGTCAAGAATCTAGACTATGTAAGTAATGACCGCTTTAGAGCATCTGTGTCTGAAACTCACATAATCTGTGTCAAGAGCAAGCATCTCGTTCATCCATTCCTTTACCCAGAACCTGTGTTCTTTCGGAGGCGTCAGCGTCATTCGGAGTGAAAGCATCGCGGGACATACCCTCTGCTTCCAATTCCCAATAGAGCGCGATCCGTCGACTCTTGGCCATGCATTGTTGGTACAGACGTAATAGTTCTCGAACGTACGTGAGCTGACCGGCGATGCCAACGTCAGTCGCGAAGAGCAGGACCGTACCGTACTGGCCAAGCGATATGGTAGTGCCATATGGGCCGTCCACTAGAGCACGGTATCGTTGCCTAGTCTTGGCAGATGCTTTCAGCGTGAATCCTCGCCGTGGCCGAGCAAGAACAACAATATCCTGCCGGCCACCCTCACCTGTCTCTGTCCAGCAAATCTGAAAGGGGTGCGACTCCAAGAATGAGAAAGTAGAAAAGCCCAAGACAGTCAAGTAGAGGAACTGGCCCGCCCGGACTTCCATGGGTCGTGTTAGATGTACATCGATCTGCACGACATCGTGCGACTGGTGGAGATCGACATCGCACCGCCGATCACGCCAAAGAGAACGATATGCGACGCGAAGCGCCCTCTGTACCTTTATGAATACGAACAGAGCAATTGTCGCAAGTAGGTAGACTCTGGGCGGCTGTGTCAGACGCGTGGCTGGCAAGTGCAACCATAAGGCTGCGACACTGCCCAAGGCGAAGGCTGTATGAAGCGTGGAGAAGACCTCGAAGAGTCTTCTCTGAAGCGCGGAGACGATGAAGGTTGCTCCAAGAAGACTTGCGGCCTAAGGCTTTGTCAGAGAAGCCGTCCGACAAGGGGCAGGCACTTACAACGATCCCGCTCAGTTGCTCACGAAACTCAAGTCCTTGCCTGACCTGAAGAACGATATGCGCGGTTGCCTCGACAACTAAAGTCAAGCCGATGCAAGTGTGCAAGCGGTGATAGAGCCCAGGTGATATGCCGCAGCTGCTAACGAGCTGGTTCATGTGCGCCCCGGTCGAGACAGCGACGAGGTTGACCATGGCAATCGAGCCTAGGCGTTTCGTTGCTTCCCCTGAGCTGCGGTTATTGACAGCGACGTAGAGCCCATTTGCGGCGAAAAACACCAAGAAGATGGCGACTTCGTATCGAGGCACTATGCTCTGCCCAGAAAGCCATGCGGGGAGTGGTGCCTTCAGGAAGTAGCGCACATCGCCGTTTCTGCGTAGACGTGCTTTGCTGACCGCCATAACAGCAAAACGCAGAATCAACGCCAGCGGGATGGCGCCTAGCGTGATAGCATAGAATTCGGGAGCATCCATCGTGCCATGGGCCAGTCGGGCTGTGCGATTACTCAGAATGTTGTAGACGTGGCGCAAGAACCTGATCGGCTGGCGCTCAGGTGTGTATGGTGCGGAACCGTACGAAGACGAAAGTGGCCGTCACTTCACAACGACACGAGTTTATAAAGGGTCATCCTCTCGCACCTCCTGCTCTCAGCACTGGGCAGACAACGACGCATCCATCAACGTATCACAATGGCCGACTCACGACGCAACACGGAACCACTCGACCCCACAACACTCAGCCAGCTCCTGCTGGAGTCGACGGTTGTGTCTATTTTCGAAGCCCTCTATGTGGTGCTCTCTGTCATCAATCCAGCATTGACCACCCTGGTCAATCGCCTTGGATTGGCTGATCGCGACAGGTGCCGTAGACTTTTGCGGTCTGTTGCATATAGCCCTGGTCTATACATGGCGATCCTTGGGATTGCCTTAATCCTGCTTTGGTGGGTGTGCAAGCAAAGCTACACATGGCTCATTGGACGCAGCTTGGTGTAAGTGCGCTGTGTCGCTTCGCAGCCAAGTCATGCTAAGCTCGGATAGGATGATTGTGGCCTGGTTGCTTCACGGGTGACCTACGCCGGTGATATCCAATGGCCGATAAGGTCTTGCAGCTATGTGAGGGGTCCTGTAAGGAGCCCTGCAAGGGGCCTGTGAGGGGCTCTGCAAGGGGCCCTCCAGGAACAGGTCGGGCCTGAGCCTAAATGTGGCGCATCTTGTGAGAGTGGCCTCGGCGGACCATAGAAACGCGCCATTTTTAGCTTGGGGCTTTGGGGGGCCAGGGTAGGGGTTTGGGTGACGGTGGAGGGCAACGTGAGGGGTCGAAAGCGGGGAGTGAGGAGCCGACTGAGGGGTTGAGCGAGTGCCAGTTATCGATTGATGACGCATTGTACAGTAGTGACCGCGAACTGTGTCCGCTTTTCAGACTTTAGTTGATGTTCCCGCACGGACCATAAGCTGTGGCGCATTATGGCGCACACTGTGCAGACTGTCTCATAACAAGTACCCTCCAAAAGTGGATTTCAACATGACATGCAGCAGTTGCTGTTTCTTCGTCGCCCCATCTGCAGTGGTGGCCATCGCGAATCATCGGGCCAATCTTCGTCATACCCTTCGTAAGCTGACAGCAAAGTATGAGGTGGCAAACATAACACATAGCATCAAAGCCCAATTTGTGTCTGTTTATACAGTACAGGATACTTTGATAGTGAATGGCTATTCTACATATGCTTATCAGGAAGTAATCCTCACACAAATCATCATGCGGCGCAGAGACTCCGGACAATTCCTACTGCGGCCCAGGACCAGAGGTTGGAAGATCCCTCGAATGCAGCAGCAATGTAGATGGTGCCGAACGCTTTTGCGGAGGTGAAAGGCTCATCGTGGAACTAGGATCGTTGAATGGTTGTCTTCAGTGGCGTTGAAGCGGGGTAAAGAGGACCCCACCCCACTTTCGGGCAGGATTGCAAAGCGGATCCAAGGCTGCACAGCGCTGTGGTCGGGCACCTTCCAGAGGTAATCGTCAGCATGGACGCTGGACGGGAGTGCTGTCTGTCAACTACGCGCTAAAAGCCACCTCCTTCTCGACTAGACGGGATGGCGACATCACAGGGTGATCCCGCAGCTATCCTCGACCCCAAGGACTATGCTGTCGTCTGGATTGCACCCCTCGAGATCGAAGCCAAGGCCGCCTTATATATGCTCGACGAGCAACACCAAGGCCGATTTGCAGTGGATCATGGCGATGAGTACGTGTTCCACGCGGGTAGCATGTGCGGCCACAATGTCGTCATAGCGACTTTCCCAGCTGGCCAGGAGTATGGCACAGGGTCGGCGGCAGCACTCGCAAGCCAGATTCTCAAGTGCTTTCCCCATCACTGGTTTGGACTACTGGTTGGCGTCGCGGCGGGACTGCCAGACCTATCCTGTAACCCACCCCGCGACATCCGCCTCGGCGATGTGCTGGTCAGTCTCCCTGAGGGCGAGAGAGCGGGGATCATCGCGTACGATCTCGGCAAAGAGACCGACGACGGATTTCAACCCCTACGGTACGGACACGTCTTGACCACGACGAAGCCGATAGTGCGGTCGGCAATCGGGAGGATCAAAATCCAAGCACCAAACGATGCCGCGATCTTCCTTCCCTACTACGAGAAGATCCGTGACCGGGAGCACGCTAACGGCACCTTCATGGACCCTGGGCAAGACCGCGACAGGCTCTACTCGACAAACGAGGGCAGACCGGACGAACTCGTCGAACGAGTCCAACGACCAGACTCAGCCCGTACACAAGTATGGTACGGGCCGATCGGATCGGGAGATAAGCTATTGAAAAATGCGCAGAGACGGAACGAGCTCAGGGACAAGTACGGGGTTATTGGCCTCGAGATGGAGGCGGCAGGGACGATGAACCGAATACCCGTAGGAGTCATCCGGGGGGTGTGCGACTATGGCGACCAGCAGAAAAACAAAGAGTGGCAGCCGTACGCAGCGGCGATGGCGGCTGCGTATGCGAAAGCCGTGCTGAGGGAGATACCTCCTTTAAGAAGTACGAGCCACACAGATGACATTGCGAATATCGTAGGATCTAACAGTAAGTACTACCAGAGGCCAGCATACCTCCACCTAGACCACTGCTGACTATTAGCAGAATCTGCTCTTCCATGCTATCACATCCAGCTTCCTGAAAACGCCCGCTTTACTGGTCGAGAAACCGTCCTGGACGCATTGAATCAAGCATTCTTGACACGACAGGAAACCCGTCGGATGGCACTGGTTGGTCTAGGCGGCATCGGCAAAACACAGATTGCGCTACGGTTTGCATACGATATCAAAGCCAGCCGACCCGACTGTTCCATCTTCTGGGTACCAGTCCTGAGTTATGGCAGCGTAGAACATGCGTACGTCGAGATAGCCAAGAAGCTAGGCGTCCAGCAGAAATCGGACGAGCAAGATGTCAAGGAACTGGTTTGCCAGTATCTAAGCTCGGACAAAAGCGGCGAATGGCTGTTAGTCATTGACAACGCTGACGACCAGGAGCTCTTCTTCGGATCTGACGATAAGGCTGGTATCGAGGAGTACATTCCTGAGGGCGAGAACGGGTTGATACTGTTGACGTCGCGTTCGAGAGAGGTAGCTGTGCAGTTTGCACAGACCAGTATTGTTGACATTGAAGCAATGGACCCGAAGGAGGCAACACTACTTTTCAAGAAGTCTCTCACGCAGGGACAGACACCCCAGGACGAAGCACTAGTGGAAGATCTTCTTATCCAGCTGACCTATCTTCCGCTCGCAATCACCCAGGCAGCAGCATATCTCAATCAGACCAAGCTACCAATCCGCAAATACCTAGGGTTACTACAAGGTGCCGAGAAAGACGCAGTTCGACTCTTCAGTCGAGAATTCCGCGACAGCGCAAGATATCGGAACTCGCCTAACGCTGTAGCCACAACATGGATTGTTTCATTCGAACAGATCCTGAAGTCCGACCCAATTGCTGCCGATCTGCTCTCGTTCACGGCATGTATTGAGCCGAAGGCGATACCGCAATGGGTCATGCCAAGCTCAGAGTCAGAGGAGACTGAATGGGCGATTGGCACCCTTTGTGGATACTCGTTTCTCGTTCGGCGAGGAACCGACGACATATTCGATATGCATAGTCTTGTGCATTTGGCCACGCGGGAATGGCTTAAGAAGCAGGATCGGCAAGAGCTGGTGGCGCACAATGCCATACGTCATCTCCAAGATATATTCCCTTCGCACGACAGCGCAAATCGTAAGCTATGGCGGGAGTGTATGCCACACGCGACACGACTTCTTCATGACACTCAGGCTTCGAATACAGTAAAGCGATATAAGCTCGTATTCAGTGTTGGGAGATGTATGCATACCGACCGCCGGTTTAAAGAAGCAATACGATGCTTTGAAGAAATCTGGCATTGGGAAAAACAAGGCGATATAGGGCAAGGGTCATCTGAGAAGAATGTTGACGTTTGGCTCGCGAGTGCATACCTTAACGACCGGCGGATCAAAGAGGCGATCGAGATGTTCGAGTATGTAGTAGCGGTACAGAGGGAGACACTGGACGAGAAGGATCATTCTCGACTATCATCGGAGCACGAGCTTGCGAGTGCATACCTTAACGACCGACGGATCAAGGAAGCAATCGAGATGTTGGAGCATGTGGTAGCGGTACAGAGGGAGATACTGGACGAGAAGGATCATTCTCGACTGGCATCGGAGCATATGCTTGCGAGGGCATACCTCGACGACCGACGGATCAAGGAGGCGATCGAGATGTTCGAGTATGTAGTAGCGGTGTGGAGGGAGACACTGGACGAGAAGGATCATTCTCGACTATCATCGGAGCACGAGCTTGCGAGTGCATACCTCAGCGACCGGCGGATCAAGAAGGCAATCGAGATGTTGGAGCATGTGGTAGCGATACGGAGGGAGACACTGGACGAGAAGGATCATTCTCGACTGGCATCGGAGCATATGCTTGCGAGGGCATACCTCGACGACCGACGGATCAAGGAGGCGATCGAGATGTTCGAGTATGTAGTAGCGGTGTGGAGGGAGACACTGGACGAGAAGGATCATTCTCGACTATCATCGGAGCACGAGCTTGCGAGTGCATACCTCAGCGACCGGCGGATCAAGAAGGCAATCGAGATGTTGGAGCATGTGGTAGCGATAGGGAGGGAGACACTGGACGAGAAGGATCATTCTCGACTATCGTCGGAGCACGCGCTTGCGAGGGCATACCTCGACGACCGACGGATCAAGGAGGCGATCGAGATGTTCGAGTATGTAGTAGCGGTGTGGAGGGAGACACTGGACGAGAAGGATCATTCTCGACTATCATCGGAGCACGAGCTTGCGAGTGCATACCTCAGCGACCGGCGGATCAAGAAGGCAATCGAGATGTTGGAGCATGTCGTGGCTGTTGAAGCTCACATTTATGCCGAGGACGACCCTGAGCGCGTTCTCTCCGTGGATCTGCTAGCGGATGCATACATACAACTCGAATCGTGTAATGAGAATATGGACAGCAAGAGTCCAGTCTCAGATGGCGATGACTAAGGGCACAACAAGGACACTACCATGAGCAGGCATGCATCCATCGAGAAGCTCATAAAGGCTATGAGTAGCATGCAAATCTAGAGAACGAAGCACGGGGAGTCTGCTGTACCACAGAGTGGATCGCATCTAGGACGATAATCAAGTTTCAGCTTTATTCATGCATAAAGTCTCAACTGAAGAGAGAGTGGACGTCTTTCCGGAGTTATTGTACATGAAATCTGGCCGCATCCACCCCCTTAACGAAAGGGCTGGAAGGTAATTCTGAAAGGAGACGCATACCGAACGACCTCATTATGAAGGCCATCTGCTGCTTGGAATACTGTCTATTTCTGACGTGGACTATTAAGAGGCAACACGCCATAGCACGCCACACCTGGCTGATTCGTGCGAAAACAGCCACTACAGTAACTTCGAAAGCCGGACACATCCAGTGGTCATTACTATAGATATTCACTTCACGAGTATTCCTATAAACAGGCACAAAATGGCTTTTAATGCTCTGCATTGTGTTTGTCGCGTTATACTTTGCCGTCATCTTACGAAGGGCATGGCGAACATTGGCCGACGATTCGTGATGGCTACTACAGCAGATGGGGTGACGAAGAAACAGCCCCAACTGCTGCATGTCATGCCGTAATCCACTTTTGGAGGGTACTTGATATGGGACAGGCTGCACAGTGTGCGCCACAATACGCCACAGTCTTATGGTCCGTGCGGGAACATCAACTAAAGTCTGAAAAGCGGACACAGTTCGCGGTCACTACTGTAGCCCACGCAACAATGCAATGATCCACCAAACAGCGTTTGTCCCAAGGTGCATGATGCAGTAGGATAATGATGGTGATGATGATGATCGCGATCCCTTCCGAATAGCGGCATAACGGTGAAGGATCACATGTAATCTCTGATTAATGCCGTCTGATGTATGAAAGAGTTCCGCAAAAGCTTGCCGTCGCTTAGGTGACTCCAAGCTTTCATGATTGCGCACAGATCATGCTTTGATGATAAGACCATTGGGGACAGATGACTTCCGACACGCGCAGCTTGTGGCCTCCCGTCCACCTCTGTGCCTACGTAGTGCATGCAATTCTACGGTCTGCAGTTCAGAGACTTGGAACCTGAACGTCTAAGACACGCGAACGATACCGCAAAGCTGTCATGTCATGCTGCCGAGGAGCTCGCGCAGCATTGAATTCGAAGCAGCCGGTCTCTGGCAGTTTGGCTGAGATGTTTGGTGAATGCGGGAATACTAGTACGGCTCGTGTCGTGTACTGGTACAATGCATCCCCAATGCCAGTACGTGATACGTACTAGTACGCTCCCGGCTGGTAAGCTTTCCGATCTAGTATCCACGCAGACAAGCACTGGTATGCGTAGCCTACTGGTACGGCATGTCAATAGGACTGGTATGGCAGGCTGACTGGTAAGCGGCATACCAGTAGGGTTTCCAGACTGGTAAGGGCATACCAGTAGGGTTTCCAGACTAGTCCGATCCGTACGGGTATCTCTGGCGAACCAGTACACTTGACACATCTATATTTAGCATGGTTAATTCGGGAGCTTCCAGCCGCCATCGGCCGATATTGTCTTGATGCTGCAACCGGCCAATGTCTGGTTATGTCGTGGTGCGACGATATATTAACCCACCTGACCCAACAACGATCCATAGCATTCGATGGTACATCTCACAGCGCATCATGTTGTTCCTCTTACCTTTCCTCTTCCTCCTTGCAGGAGTCCACGGGCAGAGCTTAGGCGAACCGAAGCAGGCTCTTGAGCTAGAGATCAACATTGGAACGATCACAGTCGCTCTTGTTGACCCGGGGACCAACTTGCCCGGGGGAGGTCTAACGACTTCGTCCGTGACGGCAACACCAACAAGCGCGGCGGTTCTGCCGCCATTCTTCTGCCCCAATCACACAATGACCGACAAGCCCCACGCTACGGGTCTATTTGGCACGCCGGGCACCATCGGGATTACTACTGGGTCCATCCCTTCGAGCAGCACACCTGCGCCTAGTGCCACTGTCACCGCTCCCTCGTTCCCGACTTTAGATCTTCCTGTTATTTCGGAGGGTGCTTACATGGCCAGCGTGGTCTGGTCTACAGCCTCGGTTATTGTCGGTGGAGCCCTCTTCTTCTTTATTTGTTTCTAAGTGTGCGGGTGGAAGGAAATGCGGGGACAGTCCCAAGGGTCGCTGCGGAAGACGAAGCATGTTGCAAACGTGTGTTCAAGATTAAGTTGCTATATATACATCATGTACTTAGACAGGTCTGTTCAAATTCTCATACTCCGTCTCAAGGACCTCTTCGGCGTCTCTGTCGGTTCGGTCTCGGCTTTTCGTTTGTTCGTACTCCTCCTCAAGGACTTCTTCGGCGGCGTCTCTGTCGGTTCGGCCTCGGCTTTTCGTTTGTTCGTACTCCCCCTCAAGGACTTCTTCTTCGGCGTCTCTGTCGGTTCGACCTCGGCTTTTCGTTTGTTCGTACTCCCCTCCAAGGACTTCTTCTTCGGCGTCTCTGTCGGGTTGGCCTCGGATTTTCTTTTTGATGACTTCACTGCCTTGAAGATATTGCTGTGCAGTGCCCTAGTGATAGTCTCACAGATTGTGACTCTCAACTCCTCGGCACCTGGACCTTGTTTTTGTGATGGGACTGGCATTCCAAGCATCCTCAGGCGGGCGGTTTCAACTACCAGAGGGCCGCAGCTGGAACTATCGTTCTGGATGAAACCAGTCTACGTATTGCAAGTCAGTGACGGGCCTAATATGAAAGTTCGAGCATGGCTCACTCACTTGTGCGTGGAACATGTAATCCCTGAACTGTGCTCGACAGGCATTCTGTTCAGATCGTCAGCCCAGCGTCCAACTCGATCTCATCGCGCAGCCTTACCTTGACGTCTTCGTTTGCCAGGTTCATGGAGTCGTAGTGGAAGATCTTGCTCTTCTTCGCGTCGATTTCGAGAAGAGTGAAGTGGTTGTCGTTCAAGAAGAGAGGGAAGAAGCCGATGCAATCTTGCCCCTCCTCAGTCCATTGTTGCACCTGCTTGGCGGCTCTCTCGAATGGTTTGGCCAAGGCTTTGCCTCCACCTCCATGAATTGGAATCGAGAAACCGACGCGGACATTGGACAACTTGTCCGCGAGGTGCATCGCCAAGAGAACCAGATCTTGATTGAACCACGTGCCGGTGTTCAATCTGCTGACACACTCAGCCTCAAAATGGAAGTCCCCAAGAAAGACTGTGCCGGATTTGGAGACTTTGCCAAGCGGTTCTCGCAGCCTAGTGATCTTCTCTGAGAGTGACTCCGACTTCGTCTCTTTGTTGAATGTGAAGCCAAGCTTCGCAAGAGCCTCCCCGAATCGTTTGTTATCTGTCTGGCCCCGGCTGATGAGATCACGGAGTTCGACTTCCGCTGCCTTGAGAATGGCCTGCTTCATTGCGCTTCCTTCAATCCGGGCAATGGATTCTTCCAGAGCCTTGTTGGTTTGCTTCCCGAATGACCTAGAATGACAGTTAGAATAGATCTTGGGCAGCAACCTGCAGTATGGTAGACTTACCAAGCATCTGCAAGGAGAGTGCCTAGCCCAAACTTATTGCAAAGCTTGTCCCACTTCCGCCCGCGTGTAAGATGTGTGTTCCACCTTTTGCGCAGGTCATCTGACAGCTGCGGGCCCGATTCCGAAAGCCGAGACAACACTCTCGTTCCAGCCTCTTGCGGCTTGCATCCAACTCTTTCGCACTCAAGACTCTGCTGCACCTCGTACCACCTCAAGAACGCAATGGCGGCTAGGACGTGGTAGATCGTAGATCGACGACGGTCATTGAGTGAGTTCTCGAGCACGCGGCTCCAGGCTTGTCCATCAGTCCACGACCTCGTCGGCGCATGGTCGTGCTCCGTAAGTGAAGACAAAATCGCGCTGTACGAGGAAGGAGGCTGTGCTCGTGCAGAGAGATACTTCACGCGTGCGTGCATCTCCTTCGCAAAGTCCTCGTCGTGAAGATAGGTCAAGTCTCCATCCCTCGCGGTGGGCTTCTCGGTCGATTGTCCATTTTGAGGTAATGACTTTCGTGTTTTGGGGTTCTTGCTTGGTGTTGGGTCCGGGTTCGGTGTTGTGTCTGGGGTTGGCGAGGATTCAGGACCTAGGGCAGGAACCTTGAGCGTCTGGCCGGTCGTCTTTCCCGACGCTCCAGCTTTCGGATGCTGAGCAGCGCTGGCAGCAGCAGTTTCGAGATTCTCATCGTCGCATAGACTGACGACCTCGACCGGATCCGTTTTGCTATCAGACTGGGCCAGCTCAGCTGAGACTTCATCGCTCTTTGGTGTTGCGTCCGAAGTTGGCACATCTTCCGGCTCTGGATCGGACACTGAAGGCTTCTGATAAACCGTCTTTCCTGACGCTCCAGCTTTGGGATGCTGAGTAGCGCTGGCAGCAGCAGTTTCGAGATCCTCATCGTCGCCTAGACTGACGACCTCGACCGGATCCGTTTTGCTATCAGACTGGGCCAGCTCAGCTGAGACGTCATCGCTCTTTGGTGTTGCGTCCGGAGTTGGCAAATGTCCGGGCTCCGGGGTGGAGGCTGGGGGCTTCTGACAAGTCGTCTTTCCTGACGAAGCTTTGAGGCGCTGGGCAGCGCTGGCAGCTGCGATTTCGAGATCCTCATTGTCACATAGGCTCATGACCTCGAGCTCCCCTGAGGCGGCACCCAGAGAGAGATCCTGCAAGTTTGTCACGTCGAGGAACGAGGACTCCGTTGTCTCGATTGTGGGTCTCGGCTGCTCATCAGAGAAGTCAGGGCCGAAAAAAATGTCTGAGGACAAGATCTGGTCGTTCGCCTCGTGACTGTCGAGGGCTGGGGACGATGCCGGAGTCGATGGCCTCAAGACGTGGCTGGGAGTCTTTGGCACACCCTCGAACTCAACCATGGAGGCTCTCGTGGAGGCCAGCTGACCATCGCCCCCATTGTAATCCTGGCACAGGCTCCCACTGAACATTGAAGCGAGGTTCTCAGCAGCGACCAAGCGTCGGAGCACGAGGCGCAAGGCTTCCCGCTCCTCTTTGGCCAGGGAGGAAATCGCCCGGCTCAGCGCGTTGACCGCCTCGTCTTGTTGATATTGATGAAGGAGCACCTGGACCAGGGTCTCAGGCTGGACCAAAACTGCCGGAGAGGATGCATCTTCTGGCGGAGGAGTGAGTGGCTCAAGGGTTGGGGCCCTAAGGAATTCGATTGGAGACATCTTAGCCGCGCCACGGAGTAAAATAGGCTCAAGAAAGGGTATGCGACACAGGAGACAAGAGGGAGGCGTGGATGGTGAGTTTGTATGCGGAAGTGACTGAGTTCTGAGAGAATTTGAGCGGGGGGAGACGAGCCCCTACTTATAGAACTCAGTGGAGGGCGCGTCACTGCGGTCACCGGTCCGGGATGATGAGCAACGAGCCGGCAGGGCTCATCTTCGGTCAGCAGGGCTGCCTCCCGTGTCAACCTTGCTGCTCGCTGCCTTCGGGAAGCACTTCCTAGGAAGCTGCCGCCAGCCAGACGTGCCCACGGGATCAGTCATTGGAGGCGTGACGAAGAGCAAGCTGGAGCGTCGGTCCCTGGCTACATCCCTGGAGCTGAGGCATCCGGTGTAGCATCTGGGTGCCTCTCACTGGGAGCATCGAGTCGCAGAAGGTCCAAGAATGTGATAGACCTGCCCCTGACACCACACCATCCCAGAGTACGGCAGAGGAAAGCGGGCGCCGAGAGCACAGCCGCAATGGTCAACTCGACCGTGCAACGAAGTTATCGAGCTCCTCCTTGAAGTCTCGCCACTAACCCTCGTCTGCTTACTTCGAACGCCACCGGATAGCCTCGCCAACGAACACTGCCTCGTGCCGCTTGATCGTGGGGCAATATCGGGCTTGCTATGAGGCGCACAGGAGGCTGCCGCGGATAAGCTGGAGAACATGCCATGCCGGTGAACACGAGAGAAGATGAAAGAACCGACCAAGGTCAGCTGGTGGCAAGGGTGGCTCGCATGAAGCTTCTCCTCAGGTGAGGCACAGAGCGGCATAGCGATGGTTCCGACCTGCAGGCAACTTCCCAGGAAGCTGCTCCGCATAGCCACTCAGCGATGAACGTAGAGCCAAGGGTGGCTCGCATGAAGCCTCTCCTCCATTGACGTAGGGAGTGGCGTGTCGAAGGTCTCGACCTACAGCCAACTTCCCAGGAAGTTGCTGGGCATGCCACTGAGCGATGAACGTCAAGTCAGGGGTGGCTCACATGAAGCCTCTCCTCAGTTGACGCAGGGAGCGGCGTAGCGGTGGTCCCGACCTGCAGCCAACTTCCCAGGAAGTTGCTGGGCATGGCCACTCAGCAATGGACGTCAAGTCAGGGGTGGCTCACATGAAGCCTCCCCCCCGTTGACGCAGGGAGCGGCGTAGCGGCGGTCCCGACCTGCAGCCAACTTCCAAGGAAGTTGCTGGGCATAGCCACTCAGTGATGAACGCAGCGCCAAGGGTGGCTCGCATGAAGCTTCTCGGCCAGGGCACGGGGTGGCGTGTCGAGGTCTCAGCCTGTGGGCAACTTCCTGGGAAGTTGCTGGGCTGAAGGAAGCTTCTGTGAGTGGCCGCCCGCACCGTGCTTTCATCTTGAGGAGAAAGCTGCCTCAGAGCAGCAGGGAGACAGCAAGGTCCAGCTGGAGGTGTCATGATCCTTGAGATGCGGAAACAGAGGCAGGAGAGAGGGGATGGGGTACTTGGTCCGACTCAGAGCCATGGGTGAGATCTCACGAAGGTTTCTTCCCAGAGAAACGCCGGCAACGACCGTTGAAGCGTTGGGCGAGGCGTGCGCCAACCAGGAGTGTCAATAAGATGCTTCGCCCGGACATGGGTACGCATTCACTGTGCCAACAGCGTATTGTCATATGTCGGTCGCGTGTGCCAGCGAAGGTCCTACGAAGAGTGACAGGGGAGCATTGTGCAGGACTGCTGTCCTTGGCAGATTCTCGATGCTGATCTCGCTCGAGCTTCGATATGAGCCAAGGTCAACTGGAACTCAGCAGGACGATTTTCCATGTGCCTTGATAACCCGTGCCTAATGCTGCAGCCTGCTCCCACATATGATGGGGCTGGTCGCCGCGGCCTATGCTCGTGTCTCGCAGACGGTCTTCGCTAATTCCCTCTGCTCGTACGACGATCAGTTAGTGAAGGCTATTTAGAGGAAGATGCCGAGGGAAGCCGACACTGGAAGGAGACATCCTGGGTAACTTGGCAAGGACTTACAACATCCCAGCACGAGACTTCGAGCTCGACTGGGACGTTATCAACGGAACACGAAGTCGAATGAAGCTGAGTGTTCAAGACGGTGGCGAATTTGGGGGCATGCGCCTTATGTGCTACGTTTCAGCGGCGTGCGGTTCTCCGCCGGCGACCGTGGCGAGCGTGGTGACTTGGTTTGCTGAGCATCCGTGGGAGAAGCAGGCACAGCATTGACTACTTGAGACTGTGTCGCGTTCTCCTCGCCAGCCGCATCGTGAAAGATCCCCAGTCCAAGATCGACCTTCTGATTGATAATCCTAGTCGTCACTCTCCACACTAGTGAACGGCAAACTGTCGAAGAAGTCCCGAGGGCTCGAGCACTCGGACTCTTGTGGCGCAGAATCCAGGACTTCGCCTGGAACGCCGCCCGAGACTTTGCCCGGGACCTCTGAAACTTGTTGACCCTGAGCTCTGGCATTCGCAGTCTTGATGAAACGATCGCGGCCTTCTTTAGCCAAGGTTCTAATGTTTCTGATCGCGCGGTCGGCTTGCGGTCTTAGGATGTCCTTGACTGAAGAGGGGCTAGATGTGTGACCACAATCTGCTCGCGAATATCCTGCGTTGGCAGTGTATGATACTCCGAGTTCTGCTTCGCCGGAGTGCGAGCGTCGGCTAGCCTCGCTCTCTCGGTGGTGACTCAGAAGCCCTAGGGTCGGCCGCTCGCTTTTTCTTCGTGGTTTGCGCTCGCGCGAAAGGTGATTATTGCGGACAATGAGAGTTGCAAGTTGAGAAGCGCGGACCTAGTAACCGGCCGGACGGCGCGTAAGTACACGCCGAGCGCTAATGCTTGATAGGGACAAGGTTTCGCCTCACGCAGGATGATTCGCTCTCAAAGGCTGGCTCTTCCTGCGGCTGAACCCTGCACCCGAGCTACGTGGTCTTGAGCCGCGTGCAAGTGTGTGTCAAACGCGCAGCAGAAGTGGGTGGCTGGTCCAATTGTTTTTGCAACTGCATCGCTGTGTTCGCCAAGAGGTCCATGGCGCTACGCTACAGGGCCTCCACAACGCTGCACTATATGAGGGCTGCAAGTCTGATCTTCACCGGACGCAGGATTGGAATGGAAAGCATGGAAGTTGAAGTTGCTCCAGCCCATACCTTGTTTCAGTGTGGGAATCCTGGCCTCGCCGGGATTAGTAGGTGTCTGGCGCTGAGAGCGGGGCCTCGCCTGGACGAGTGACAAACCGGCTCTAAGAGGCGGGCCTAGCCAACAGGCATGGAGAATGTCTGGGAGACCGGGAGGACTGGGAATAATGCTCTTGCGGGGGGCTTTGCCTCTTAACAAGACGTGCAGGCTCTGACCGTTATGTCCAGCATGACTGATTCACCGTGGCTAACGGCAGTCTGGACCCACTGCTCGGCTTCCCTGTACACAATTTCAGATGTTGTCGAAGTACTGCGTGATGGCGCAACCCGCGCTCAGGTGATGCGCGGCGAGCGGCTGAGCATCGCAACTGGACGCACCGTGGCGTCCTGCTCAAGCGCATCAACGTCGCGATCAAGCTGATGAGCCACAAAATTAGGGGCTCACAATACCCGTGGCTGCTTCTGGCTCGCCCAGAGATCGACTGCGCCTGTAGTAGTGTAGGAAGTAGACAAAACCTATTTCCGAATCGATAAACGTCGACGATTGCGATAGCCGGTAAGTTTAATGACCGCTGGTGGTCACTAATTCCAGCTTGCGTTGACTTGTAAGACTGAAGTGCGGGGCTGTGTGTACTTGCTCACCTCCTGCTGCTCACATTGTGGACTCGAGTGCCTTCACTATCTGACAAGATTACTTGCTTGGCATCGACTTCTCATAAGTTAAGCTATCTGAAATCTTCACCAATCTGTTGAAGCAAAGACGTTGCGGTCGCGGTTTCGTCAAGCGTGAGAGACCTCCGCGCAGGCGTTCCGCCACGATGCTGGGACGATGTAGCACGTCCGGGATATTCGACCGCGTGCCTGGCATCCGAGGACATGGCCAAGATCGTATCCTCGAGGCGCTTGAGACGGCTCTCGAGCGTCTCGATGTAGGAGTATGTCGGCGCAGCCAGCTCGTCGTACAGGCACTCGTCTTGCCCGTGGCCCCTGCGCTGGCACGAGCCACAGACAGGCCGGCCGCCGTCGCAGCGGACCTTGCGGTCGCGGCAGATCTGACAGGCGTGGTCGATCTTCTGCCGCTTTGCGGGGCGTGAGCCGCTCCCAGCGGCTCCGAGCTCGGTCAAATTGGACAGCGGAGATTCATGGCCTCTGCTCGACGAAGCCAAGGCCGATCCGACCACTAGTGAATCTATATCTAGAGGCTTTGTGGTATAGTTCTCGGATTGATCGTACTCCGCCTGTCCCTCGAAATTGTTGGGCGCCAGTGAAGATGGCTGTAAGCAGGTATCGTAGCGCGACGTGAGCGTGCTTTCGGTAGTGGACTTTGTGGTGGTCGCAGCCTGTGTAGTCTCAGGATCGCAAAGATCTGATTGAGCCCACGGAGCAGTTTTTTGAGTCTTGCCCTTGTACTTGCTCCTGCGCCTGCCCCTGCCCTTGCCCTTGCCTTGTTCGGTTTGCTTTGCAGTGTATGCCTTGCTCAGGTTTTCGAACAGAGACCATGCCGCCTCGTCAGTGAGCAGATTGATCTTGCGAACAAGCTCAGTCTTACTGGGCTGGCCGACAAGGGTGTAGTTGATATACTGGATGAATTCGGCGCATGACTCCTTCATCGCAACAGTCTTGGTGGCGTAGGGCTCCTCACCGGTGTGTCCGAGCCAGCTGTCGTACAAAGGATAGAGGAGGCCGAAGCCTTCATCAAAGTACGCAGCGGCTTCGTCCGCTGAGTAATGGGGGTCGTTCTTATGCTGAATCTGGTCCAGGTGGGACCAGCATGCTCTAGCACTACTCCGATGCTCTTCGTCGCACACCAGCATCCTCTTGGCCAGAAAAGAAGCCAGTTGCCCTTCAGCGTGCATGATCTGGTCCTCGAGCCAAGCCGGCCAAATTGTCCCTTGGCTGCGATGTCCGTCGAACTCTGGAAGACCAATCGCCAGCTCGTACGCCACGACACCAAGAGACCAGATGTCGACAGCAACTGTGTAGGATGGGCCGCGACTCGTTGGAGGCCGTAAGATCTCCGGTGCTAGATATGTTGGTGTGCCGCCCTGCGTTTTGAAGAAACCGTGTTTCGATAGACCGAAACCCCCAAGCTTGATAGTGATTCGGTCTCCGATCCGATCAACGACAAAGATCTTAGCCGGCTTGATATTTCGATGGATGATTGGTGGCTCCAGCTCGTGCATATGCGTCAGGGCGGACAGGCATTGGCTGGTGATAGACATTACCTCCTGATTTGTTAGGTCCCCGTAGTTGTCGAGAGACCCGCCCCGCATATATTCGATTTCAAGTCGAGGCGTTGGATCGAATGAGCATGCTAGGAGTCTCACAATCTTGTCCTGTTGTGATAATTAGCAGTTTGCGCTCTAGAGCAATTGGTCTGCACTAACGTGGGAGAGTCGACCCATGATTGCAGCCTCCTTCTGCCAGATTCCTGTATCGTAGCTCTTCCTTTGGATTGATCCTGGCGAAGGGACCTTCTCCACTGTCTCTGCACCAGTGCTGACATTCCAGAGACGGTTCACAGAGCTGTAGGTGTTACTTCCAAGAGACGACCTGACGTAGATCGCTCCCTTGTTGGGAGTGTGAACTCCCGTGCCGGATCTTGTTAGTGCGTATGATAATTGCGCATCTTGGAGGAGAGTCTCCGCATTTGCGCTGCCCTGCTTGAAGCGGTTGGCCTTGTCGTGATATGCTGGATTTAACACGTCGTGCCAAACCGCCACGATCTGGAAGGCTACAATGCCGGGTATCGTGACCACGATTATGTGCTTTCGATCCGGGACATCGTGACCACCGATGATCCACTGGAAGTTTCGACGTGGCTCTGTATAGTCCGTATCGTATGCGACAGTGGTGGCGGCCAAGGAGTTCCAATCTTTGATGATGAGTCGGTTGTGCTCATCAAAAGTAATGCTAAAGTGGATGTTGGAGACGCCCTGATACCCGAGGACCACATCGCAGTTCTTGTTTCTACCGAAAAGAAACCCTTTCTGTGTCCGTGGAATGGAACTGAAGCAGATTGGAAGGCGTGGCAGATAGTTGAGTGGTGCCACAAAAATGTCGGCTGGCGGCTCAGTTGATGCTCGTTCGTGCCGATCGTACTCGGTGGAGACAGGCTGTGTCAGTGGTGGGGGCAGACTCCCTGGGGCCGCTTCGATCACGTCCCTAGCCCTTTCGCGATCGTGTCCGCTTCCGAAAGGATATATGTAAGCGATGACGTCCGAGTCCTCCATGATTGAAGGTCCCTGTGGTCACAATAAGAAGAGAGAACCGAGAATATTGGACGATTGGATTTGAGGTTAAACAAGAACAAGTTGTGAACATTCACTTGAACTGCATGGGTTTTATGCCTGGGAGGACGCGCTCGGCGCCCCTGCTAAGACGTTGGGGTGGCCCCCGCCCGGCAGGGGGGCGCTGGCACCCTGCTGCAAGCCTGAACCGGGGTAAGGGCTTAGTGGTTGCCCAGCGGCTTGCAAGCGCGCGGCGCCATGACTACGCGTACCCCGCACGTGTTGTACCGCTTCGTGTTGACGGAGAGTCAGCGGCGGAGATCCTCTACAGCGTCCTCGCAACTGGCCGACAATGACCCTCAATCACGATGCAGACACGCTCGTCCACAACTCCCCCGGAAGCCAGTGAAACTAACCGAGGGCGCATCGACTCTCACACCTGCGAGCTTACCAGCAAGAACCCTGGCGACGCCGTGGCCAACGTCATCATGGCTCATGCAGATGCGGCACTCTCTGTTGGAGAGATATCCGCGATGTGTGACGCAGACCTAGCCGAGTTCATGTTAGCACACCGCGGCGATGATGGCAACTTCAATCTTCCCATCAAGGGGCTGGAGAAGCTGTCAGAGGATCAACGAAGCGCGTTAGCTCAGCGGTTGCAGTAGGCTTGTTCTAACCACCGTCAAGGTCGATGCGTGCCCTACATGCTAACACCGATGTCAGAGTCCAAACCTCTCTTCGAGCACAGAGCCCCAGTACATGTACTCGTCCATTAGACATAAACGATCTCGATGCGCGCTTGCGTCGGATATCGCCCACAAGATCGCCGAGCCCACGGGAGGACTCCGTCTCGCGGTCGGCCTCCAGCACGCCGCCCCTCGATACGAAGGCGCAGGCCATGTACAACGAAACCAACGCTTACGAAAAGCTCGTTTCTGAAGGCGGTCGCCCTCTGTACGACATCAACATCATGGAAGCTGTTTACGAGCACCCCGAACGTTTTGCAGAAATGCTCCGGCCGTGGCAGGAATATCTGGCGCGAGTCACCCCCTTGGGTGTCTTCCAGCGACAACTACAGCATTGGCAGGGCTTCCGCAGGTGGCAACAGGACAACCGCGGCCACGAAGTCTGTGAAGATGCTGAAGGATTTGCTGCCTACATCTCGAGCGCAAAAGAACGGATCGAGCAGGATGCCTTGCACAACTCACGCGCAGCGCGCCTGGCCCAGATTGAGGCTAATCCGTCATGTCTCCGGTCTGGCTGGCTTGCACAACGGACTCAACGGGAAAAGGAACGACGGGTCATCCGAGAGGCGGGCTGCCTTGGGTTTCACGACTATGTCCAAGCAGTCCACAAGAGCTTGAAGCGCCACGGCTGCAACCATACACCGGACCTCGATGAAATTCCACAGAAACAGGACCGACTTTCGACATGGATCGAGTACCTCAACTACGAATACTGGTGGCTTGACAGGCTTAACACCAAGATGGAGCAGTTGCGGCCAGAGTACAACGAGCTGTGGAAAGCTCTTGTCGTCGAGGCAAGTCTGAAGCCGCACGAGACCGAAGAATATATACGAACGACTGAGTCTGGAGTGGAGTGTGATCGCGAACGAACACAAGCTCGAGCAGCTGTCGAAGAAGCAAAGAGTCAAGCAAAGCGCGTCTACCGGAGCACTCAGACGGATCCGAGTCGTCTGAACATCCCGCAAGAGGAGAGAATCTTGAAATTGAAGGTGGCTTCAGAGACACTCCTTTCGGCGAAGAGACATTACAAGCAAGCACAGGACCGCGCAAAACTCATCCTGTCGTTTGTGAGAAAAACATTCGATTATGACAAAGCCGTGAGGGATGTCGCTCGACACCGCGTACTCGTTGAATGGGTCTCGAGTCAAACTTCGCTTGTCGAAGCAGAGGTGCACGCAATGCGGACAAGGACGAGGTTGAAGAGGAAGCTTCAGGTCGAACAACAACCCTGCACCAAGAAGGCGAAATTCATGGAGCCGGAGACGGAGGCTGTGGCTTGTCGAGCTGATTTCATCGCCTCGCAATGTGATCAGACGGACGACGGGAACCAGAGGGAAAGCCCGGAACTGCGAAGCAAAGGGCATGGCCGAGGCTCATCATGGCGGAATAGGGCTATGGTTGCAGCAATATCTCCAGCATCCCGCCGCAGCGCACGCATTACATCGCACAAGACTCGGGGACTTACGGCTTCTCATGATGGCTGTCGTCGCAGCCCGCGCATAGCTGAACGTGACGGATGTAGGAGGTCAAATGTGCCCTGACAACCTGGACAGACGCCGGGGAAGCCACGCAGGAGGATAACAAAGGATGCGAAGCACGAGCATGACTGGATGGACGAGCTTTCACGTAGTGATGGTTAAGGTGTCAAATTCAGCGGATTCAGCCCTCGGGTCAAGCACCTTTCCCCCTACTAGTGACCAAGCTCGGCGGTCCTGGGCCTTGACACACGCCACGATGGACCGGGCAGGAACGTTGTAGCATTCGCAGATTGAGGCGAGTCGCAATTCTGTCCACTCCCACCTCGTCTCGGTCTGGTTACACCCCGCCCCCTTCCCTTGCTTATTATGCGTGGCACCCCCTGCGCCCTGCCGCGGCTCATGACGACCATAAACGCTAATCCTTTTGGAACCGGCGGTCAACGTACTGGGACAAAGTGCATATCCCTTGAAAAGTCCAGGCCCGCAAGTCTGCATATGCATCTGCATGTAGTGTTGGCTGGGCCCGGCTCTCAGCAACTGTCAGCTTCTCGTTCAGGCGAGACCAGGCTCTCGGTCTCAGCACCGGTCAGCCACTCATCCAGGGGTTGCCAGGTTTTCGACGCCCAAACAAGATATGGCCAGAAGCGCCTTATATAAGGCAGCCCTTATCCTCGAAGACCTTTCATCCCTTCGAACTCCAGGCATCGTCAATCCAGTTCCAGCCCCTACCCATTAACCACGTCGATCTACACCACCTCGAACTTGTTCATATTCTCCCTAGTCAATCTACTATGGCATCTTCATCTGCGGGAACAGGGCCTCCGCCTCCGTACGATGAGTTGAATCCAGGTCCTGCGTACGAGGTGTCACAACCGCAGCACGCTTTTTGGGTTTGTGTAAGTGTTTATTTAAGAATCGACTGGAGTACAAGAACTCACATCGCCAATAGTGTCAATGCAAGCGCAGGCGTTGGAAAAAAAATGCGGAGAAGTGTCAGAAGCTCGATTTAAAAAAGGGGAAATATTGCTCCCATGCTCGATGCTGGGACTGTAGGAATGTGGAAATCATTTGGGAAGGTCAGACAAGAATTGAACGCAATCCGACTTTCTGGCGGGGGTAGTGCGCGAACCTTCTCGCGGAGCGCCTCGTTTAGGTCTAGTAGTTTTAGTTCAAGGAGACTCACCCGGGTTAGGCCAATGGCTAAATTGCCACCTTCTCGTGCCTCGGGACCTTCACGTGTCAACTTCGAGGAAAGCTCGCTATCAACACCATCAGCATGTCCCAGCGGCGGCAGCACTGCTCTTCCATCCGTGCGACATGAAATAACATACAGCCTTAGCTCAATTGCATAACCTGAGATCGTGGTGGCAACTCCCTGGAGAGATGAAGAGGAAGAGAAGGAGGAGGCGGAGGAGGCGTACGACGAGGAAGAGTCACTACATCGAGGCACTTCAACGTTATTGTTGAGAGGCGAATGCTTGCAGTTCAAAACTCTTGAAAGTATAGTGCGCTACTCGAAACGTGTCGTTCCGCTATAATTACAGATCATCGTCGCCAAGCAGAACCCATTCGTCAGTGACCTGTTGTTCATGCACCCGGCCGTGGGGAACATCAAACGCCGCGTCAGATTGTTCGTGAGAGTTATCAGATGCAGCGTCAGAGGTAGGCCCACTGTTCAACGCTTCATCAAACCCAACCTGTGAGATAGAGGCCCAGCGCTTGCACTCGTCGACGTCGTTCGCGGCCATTATCGCAACAAGGGCGAGATGACCGAGGCACTCAGCCCAGGCCTTTGCGAATGTAGGAATGCTCGTATGCAGGTGGCCGTATAGCCCATATGCGAGATTGACGAACGTTCTCAGGTGTTCTTGACTTTGAGGTAGCTGGTCCTGAAGAAGTGTGAGATACGGGTGGACTCCATGCCGCCACATACGAGCAGGCATGGAACGATCCATAGCAAGCCTTCTCAAATTCGGCGGAGCTGTTGGATGTTGGATGGCAAGAAGAAAGTCGTGATGCTCGTCTAGGAGTTTACTGTGAAGCGTGTGTAGAGCCCGCCACTGCTCATCCTTGAGCTCGACACTCTGGAGCCGTAGCTCCTGGTGGACGTCGGTGCATTTTTTTTCGATCATGATCAGCCCAGTATAGATTGCTTCGACTTCCGCAGTGAGCTCTTCCTTGCTGAGTGGAGGTCTTGGCTTCAGACGCAAAGGTGACACATCGCTGTCCGGTTCCGGGCTATCAGGGCGAGGGGGAGGATCATCCGATGCAAGGTAAGAACACAATGCGCAACGACAAGTGACCGGCAGACGCTGATCGGATGAGGTGTCTCCCGTATGGGCCGATTCTGTGCTCATGATGCTTGTGTGCAACGCAGTTCAGGTTGAGAAAACAGACACAGGAACTGTTTGATGTTTTGCGAGCCGGACCCATGCCTTTACAAGACGATAGTGCCGTGTCTGTCCGGGCAGATAGTGCGCGCCCCAATTGGCACTGAGGCTCGATCAGACCATCTGCGAGATTGCACGGTACGTCCTGCGTTGTGGCTGTGTTGGGGAAGATAGACCTAGCGGAAGGCAGCCGTTGCCTCGTCTCGTGCAGAACCCCATGCTTATCGTTCGCACAACCGCCTGGGCCTGAGCTCTTGCCAAAGCTCATGAAGCTGGGGCCAATCAAGCTGATATCACTGGGCACCCCCCAGGCGTGCGCCGCGTGGACGGGCGTGGTCGCAGGACACTAGCAGAAGCAGTCTCTGCGATCGCCAAGGCTCGAAGCCCTGCAGCCGCGTTGGAGTGCATACCATAAGGTACTGTACATGCATGTCGTACGTCAGACGCTAGTACATCAAGCCCACATTTGCCCCCCACCAATCGCTTTCACGTCGGCTCCGTTCCCCGTGTACAGTCCGCCACCTGAGATGCGAATAACTACGAAAAAGGGGCTTGCAGCCTGGAACAGCACACAGCTATATGCACTGCAACCACACGTGCGTTGAATGTGTGATTCACTTCTGCCCTGCTTAGGACTGTTCTCCGAGCATCACTTCCGAGCTATCTGATGGTGGAGCGCGATTGGCTCTGGAGATTTTGCACTGTTGCTGGTGATTGTCTGTTCTCCAGAACGAATGGCATAATGAGGGCTGCCACGTATAAAAGAAAGTGCTTCAGTCAACCGCGGTCTGGTTGCCTGGCCAGTTCAACTGCTCCAGCAACGATCGGAATTCTACAAGTGCGTCTCGAATTCGATTCTCGGTGCTCTGATGTCGGCGTGGCTAACGTGTGGGCAGCAGGATGCGACAGAACGAGAACAGCTGGACAAGGATCGCATCATCTAGCCAATCCACCTCCGAATTGCACATACAGGTTCGATCCATGCTCAACCCACGCTGGAACACACGACTTGAGAGGACGGTCGAAGACGAACTCAGAAATGCCTGGGCTCAGCTGAGGAATGGGACTCGCGGGATGAAGTTGAAAACGATGAAATGTATTTGTAGGCTCAAGAAGTACTATCAGAATGAGTAGTTTATCATTGAAAGGGCTCCAAGCGTCGAGCTGTCTCCTTCAATTTTTGCACACCTGCTGGGGGATGCACTAGTATGGTATGCTCTACTCACCATCGACGACTGTCTCGCCTATACTGCATTGACAATCTGGATCACACGTGTGTGTGCCAGGCCTCGAGTTCTGTTCACGAGCGCGGGTATCCGGAATACATGGTTGGAGACCGAAGCACTGTCGATTACTCGAGTGCGTGGCATGATCTGACAGGGGCCTCTGTGAGCGTCCATCGATATCCCGACCCACCTCCCACCCCTACCGGCCGCCTTGCGCTCTTTTCCTGATCCAGTGCGGATGAAGCCACAAATAGTTAGCGCTCCACGTGTGGAACGCTAGTGCTGCATGGCCAAATAGACAGGGGTGCCAATGTGCGCCCTCGTGCGCCACTAATGCCTGTTGGCTGGGCCCGGCTGTTAGCTCCGCCCGGGCGGTTAGCCACTGGTCCAGGCAAGCCCGGCTCTCAGCACCCCTCTGTCCCTCTGTGACGGTCCCTCTGTCCCTCTGTCCCTCTGTGACTGTCCCTCTGTCCCTCTGTCCCTCTGTGACTGTCCCTCTGTCCCTCTGTCCCTCTGTGACTGTCCCTCTGTCTGACTGTCCCTCTGTGACTGTCCCTCTGTCCCTCTGTCCCTCTGTGACTGTCCCTCTGTCCCTCTGTCCCTCTGTGACTGTCCCTCCGTCTGACTGTCCCTCTGTGACTGTCCCTCTGTCCCTCTGTCCCTCTGTGACTGTCCCTCTGTCCCTCTGTCCCTCTGTGACTGTCCCTCTGTCCCTCTGTCCCTCTGTGACTGTCCCTCTGTCCCTCTGTCCCTCTGTGACTGTCCCTCTGTCTGACTGTCCCTCTGTGACTGTCCCTCTGTCCCTCTGTCCCTCTGTGACTGTCCCTCTGTGACTGTCCCTCTGTGACTGTCCCTCTGTCCCTCTGTCCCTCTGTGACTGTCCCTCTGTGACTGTCCCTCTGTGACTGTCCCTCTGTGACTGTCCCTCTGTCCCTCTGTCCCTCTGTCCCTCTGTCCCTCTGTCCTTGTCGCTGTTTGTCCCCCTGTACCTAGGAGCTCAACAAGCCTGTCCACTCATCCTCGCTTTTCGTCCTTGTCTAAACCCCTCATCCCCAGCTTCGTTTCTGATGAAAGTTCATAATGGAGCCACGCCGCCTCACCAGGTCTACATCGGATCCTCAGCTCCCAAAACTTGAGGCTGTGGAGACCATTACAGTCGACGACCACCTCCGGCTCATCTATGAGCTCGCTTCGGCGTACTGCGAGTTCGCGGATCAGATCGAACGAGAGGCCCTCAATAAGAGCACCAGACTTAAAGCGCAGTATGACCAGCAACGCGATGCAGCCAAAACTCGTGGGAAGAAAAACCATGCGAAAAAGGACGAGAAGATCCGGGCTTTGGAAGACCAGATCCGCGAGCTTACGACCGACAAGCACGTTCTTGAAGAAGAAAAGAGCGAGCTTCAAGCTGCGTTTGTCTCCGCTTACCAGCAAGGTGAAGGGCTCCGAAAAGCTTGTTCCGAAGCCATGGCAAGCCTTGAAGCTGCCCGCTCCTTGCGAGACCAGGTCGAGGTTGCCAATACTCGGAATGTCGCAATCATCAAAAACCAGCAAAGGGCAAAGAAGGATGACAAGGCTCAATACGAGGCCAAGCTTCGTGAACAGACGGATTTGGCCGTTCGGCAGACGAAGGAGGCCGCTCTCGCAGTATCGCAGAGGAACGCTGCGTACTTCGCGAACGAGGTGTTGCACAAGAGGGACATCCCTTCGGACGTTCGAGCACTCTTCAATCTTTCGGCTCAACGACGAGATGCAGCAATCATGAGTGCGATGAATGGCAATGGACAAGTCATGGAGCATATGGTCCGCGACGAGCCGGACTTTGCTCGTCTCCTCGTGAAAAAGCCAAGGGAGATCTTTGAAGAGCTCGGTTTACCATTTTCGCAGCCTCTCGAAAAAGTTATTGTCTACTATATAGCGACGGCGGACCTTGCCAGGAAGAAGCTGGCCGAACACGAAGAGAATATAGCTTCACTGCTGCAGAAGATTGCGATGTCTTCGGGGATCTCACTTGAATAGCAAAGCAAGTACGGTACTCGAGCTGAGCAGATTCTCGACGCATGATCATATTCCGTGCACGAGAGTAGTCCATCAGGTTCTCTGAACATCCATCACGCACTGTGCCATGCTGAGCTCTCTTCCTATCCAGTCAATCACTGTCGAGTTCTCCGACTCGCGTGGTGATGTGTAGACTCTCCAGCTGAACGCTTTGAATAATGACAATTGAGCGTCATTAATTGTGCACAGGTTACACAGAAGCACTTGGGATCCGCATAAAAGGCAATTTCAGGGTGGAATTAGAGGTGTAGCCGATCGAGCTCATTGACCAATTCCTCAGCTCCGATGCGTTCATCAGGAAATTCTGCAAGCATCTGAGCGACAATACCCTCCAGCGAATGTTTAGGAAGTGCCTCTCGCTCCGACTCCACCACATCCAGCCAGCCTCTCATTTTCGAGCGCGCTCTGCGTCCATCATCGTGAGGGTGCTGTTGTATGATGTTTCCGATGTTCCAGCCGCCTGACGAATCAGGAATTGGCAAAGCTCCCAGAACGTAGAGCATGACCACCCCGAGTGCCCATACCTCACCTTCGAAGCCACGTTGGCCGTCGGTGAGAAGCTCCGGAGGCGTATACCAAGGACTTCCACCCCCACCACGATACGACGAGCCAGTTGAACCCAAGCCGAAGTCGACCAGCGTTGCATGGCCCCCTGGTGCGTACAGGATGTTTCCAGGCTTTATGTCATTGTGGAGTACCCTCTGCTCGCGAAGATACTTGAGAGCGTCCGCCATGTCCCGTAAAATACGCTGAGCATCGAGGCGCTCACCTTGAAAATAGTTGCGGCCGTCGCGCCAACAGTGGCCGTCGTAGCGCCAATCCTTTTTTCGAGCAAGGTCAGGAGCATCAATGGGTTTTAGGAAGAGCGAGGCGATTCGGGCATCACCCCCCATAAGTTCGACGATGAAAGCCTAGAGTGAATTGTTAGCCGTCTAGAGCTGCTTCTGTCTTTGGCCCACTTACATGTCTGAGTTGCCGTAGGATGTGGAATTCGCGTGCCCATGCCCGTGCTATGTTCGGCCAGTTCCAGTCCCAGAAGTTGGATGATGAGGGTGGAAGTAGACTTTTCACCACCACAAGCTGCCCTCGAAATAATGACACGTGTGCAACGAACACAGACGCGCCTTTCGTTGTACCGGCTGTACGCTGACGCTCGATCGTGTACTCAACACGTCCAGCAGTTTCAACATGGACTGTGCTTCCCTCAACTACCTCGCAGAGGCTAGTAAGCTTCTGCGCCACCTGTCGGCAAAGACGCTTCCCAGACCTTGTCGTCATATGGGTGGACTCTGGAAGGACCAATTCACAGCATCGAGGATAGATTGCTACCTCAAAGTCGAATCCTTGGCGCGTCGTGGAGAAGGACCAAATGCCGACATCGGCATTGAAAGAAGTGACAGGTGTGACCTCATGATGGTATGACATCTCGCCAGAGGTTTCCCGCTTCGTGATCCAGAATGGTTGGTCGTCAGTGTTCTTGACATGGATCGTGTCGGTAAAGGCATGGAAGTACAGAGTGCATTTGAAGGGTTTGAAAATTTGGTACGTTGTCTGCTCCTGCCCAGGGTTGACGATGATGCACTGAACACAAGCTGTTGAGTTTCTTCTGGCTCCTGGCTTAAGGGAATATCGAGTCCACTCCAGTTTATGGTAGTGAGGATCAGGTTGGAAAGCGTTCTTCTTAGATGGGAGGATGAGAAGCCTGAAGCCCTTGTGGTCGGGAACGTCGAGATCGGCGATTGAAAAACGTCTTTCGGTTCTTTTCGTCAAGCTAGCAATAATGCTCGGTGTAGGCGAAGCTGTACGGACGGTCGGTATGGCCGAAGCTGGTCTCTGCGTAGCACCATCATCGCTCCATTGTGAGTCTGGAGGCGAGTTTGCTCCACCCGGCCGACCATCCAGATCGTGTCTTGAGCCCTGTGCGACGGCGTTCGCCAGAAAAGACTCCGAGAATGGAACGGTACTCTGGGTAGACTCATCAATGTCGAGCTCCACTCCTGTCGCTCGGAGAAAGGAGTCTGTGAAAGGTTGGGTGCTGCCTTGAGAAGCGTTGACAGGGTCCACTTGTTTTGACATAGCTTCGACAACACTGTTTTCTAGCGGGAGTGTAAGATTCAAGCGATAGCGATAGCAACAGTGAAGAGGGCAGGGAAGGGTTTCACTAAATGATGCCCAGCAGGGGATGCGAGGGTGCATATCTATATGAACGGCTTTGGCGCCTGACACTCGTTGCCCCCAACCGCGCGGCAAGTTTACTGCAAGCAGGAGCAGCTTGGAGTTAGTGTAGAAGGCGTGTTTGGGTCTCTTGGCGTCGTCCACGAGTGTCACCTGGCACGATTGTCCCCACATTCGTGCAGAAGGGGCGCGGACACCGGATTGTGGGGGTGGTGGCGCAAGCGATTGGCCAGGACTGACAGGGGCATAGATGGCCACACAAGCGTGTGCGTGACATGCTGGCTGAAAGGATCCTTCCACACCGCGTCCTTCGCCTCTGTTTGTTTCACGCAACAACATCCACACCAACCATCGTGACACACCATTACACGATGGAGAACATATTCGACCGACTCGCTTCCGACGACTTCGACGAGAAATACACCTGGCATGCTTGGAAGGTCGGCTACAAACAAGAAGACCTCTTCCGGTGTCTGCATCCAGAGTTCAACACGATTCTAGTGCCAATTCAAAGCCCAGAAGCCTTCCACTCCGATGTGGCAGAAATTGCCAAACTCGCGAGCTCAGGAGCAGACTTTCGCAGACTTCTCGAGGAGCGCCGGTGCAAACGCTTGGAGCAAGTCGGTCTGGTCCGTGGGGCGGTCAACACGTTGTCGGCGAGGCGCAATTGCTTCTTGTCCGATGAAGCATGGGAAGCCTCCCTCGCCTTTTGCAGAAACGGCTCGCTTGACACACTGTATTCATTTCATTACACAAATCTCGATAACAAAGCGCAAGCTCGCGCAAAGAAGCGTATTGATGACGCATTGAATCGACGCTTCAAAGCCACCGATCCCAAAGTGACCCTTGCAGCATCGCCTTCCGACCTGAAGCAACCAACCTTGGACGAGTACCCGTCGCCTTCCGACTTGAAGTCAACGACTTCTGATCAGGACTCACCGCCCTGCGCCCAGCACCCACGAAGCACAGCTGAGAATCCTGCGCAGACCGTTGAGGACCGACCGAGCAGCAAGTTCTCTCGATACAATCTGCGCTCCCGGTCAGCGAATGCAACAAGGTCACGTTCTACCGCAAACCGGATCGTGAAGCCTACGAAAGCCACGAGAGATTCGCGTCAAATCCAAGGGCGGTCGACACGGACGAAGAACAGAAGCAAACGATGAGCACACATCACTCCCAAACACTGTCATGGTCCAGAATTATCGATGCCTTAGGCAGTGTCTCTGATTTGCTGAGACTCCATACATCAAGCCTCCATGTGCCAGTCCACACCTGGTATCTCCATGTAGTCTACGAACGTCCACTCCTTCAATAGCCGGAGCGATCATACCCACGTACGCTGGGCGCTCTCCTCAGGTCTGTACTCCATCTCTACAAACACCTGGTGTCCGTTATGCGCGACCGCCTCGCGCAGCCTGCCCGTAAACGTCGGATCTCCACACGCTGCAACGGTCAGCAACTGAAAGAGTCATCCCTCCTCTGAGGGCAACTTACTGACGACAATGCTTCTGCCAGGCGTGTCAACGTTTGAGGCTATCTCACCGGTGATATCACTCTCGGAGAATCTGCTGCCATCGTCGGGATAAAAGCAACGCCAGAGTGGATCGACTCGAAAAGGCGTCGGTCTTTTCTTTGCGGACGGGTAGATGCACCACACCGACAGTAATCTCTGTTGTTGATGAGCAGCGAGCATACGACGTACGACGGGGCGATTGATGTACTTACCTCGTCTCCCGAATCCAGCGCCTGCAGTGCTTTCAGCTCCTGGCGAAGCCATTTTTGCTGAGAATTGTGGTCAAGCACCCAGAACAAGTCCACGCGCCTTGTCATGTCTCGAAACATGACTTTTCTTGTTGCTTCTGCACTCCGGACTCTCGCATCATGACGTCGGCGATTGACGAGGTCCAGCGCGTTCGGTAGTATGCCAGCAATCCCGACACCCTTCGCCGCCAAGGAAACATTCTCGTACTGTTGAAGCCTGAGATCATACCGATATGGCCCTTCTAGCATAACAGAATGCTGGCGCACGTCCTGTGCGAGCAGTGAAGCGATCTGCCCGCGGGCCTGCATTAAGAGGAGCAAGCTTACCGACGAGGCGGGAGATGACTCGGATATGTCCCACCATGCCACATTCATCGCATGCCCGTGAAATGCGCTATGCTCAACAGACATGAGTGGCTTGGCATGTTCCGATTGTGGTGCAAGGTTGCGGCAAAGCATCAAAGTGCAGAGATGAGCCCCGCAAGCCTCACGCAACTAGCAACTACCATCGCCGTCGAGCAAAAGGGATTTGGAATCCGTCCATTCTATGAAGAATCCCTCCGGCACTACACACAGAACGATTTGACATTACATGAAGACCCTGAGTCGCTGAGCAGGCTGTCTGAACTGTCCTCAGGAATGTCTTTCCTCCTCGGCATGTCGCTCGAGCCTGAGAGACTCAAGGGTGCTAAGCAATGACTGACTGGAAGGGGACATTGCTTCCCTTCGGGACCTTTCGTTTCGGCTGTCTTTTGTCTGCTGGTCACAGCCTTCGCCTCTTTTTTCGTTTTCCTTGACCTTGTTTATCAACAACTGCCGGGGACGACTGGCAATACGAACAATGACATGGGAAGGATGGCTGGCCTTTTCTGTACTGGACAGTCAGTTCTTGACCGTTGTAGAGATCCATATCTGCTGCGAGTAGCACTCGCTGTTTTCCCGACACCATCCTCACAATGAAAGCACATGAAGCGCTTCGACATTGATGGTTGACATTTCGAACCCAGTTGCCCATGTCACCGCAGTGAATCTGATAAGTGAGACCGTGTAGCTCAGGACGATCAACATCCATAACCATGCCTTCACCAGAAGCCTCGCTGAAGGTTCCTGGTGGCCAAAGCTCACCTGTGAACTCGCCAAGTATCTGTCCCTTGTGGAATATTGGTTGACCTGCAGGTCCTTTGACGAAGATGCCGAGGCCTTTGAGGCCGGCAAGCCGCAGTACGAGGGAGACAGGGTCGCGTCGGCACAAGCGTATATGGTTACTCTTGCAGTCTCCCAAGTTGCATGTGTGACACTGACGCTCTTCAGACTTTGGCAGTAGCCACGATGCACAATTGCAGCCATCGACACGACAAAAGTCGCAAGGGATTCCAAAGCCTCTTCCGGTCGTTGGGTCGTCCGGCCATTGTCCCGGCCAATCCTCGGGTTTGCCCATCTCATGAAAGCGTTCAGGTTGGTAAATGCATTCGTCTACCGTGGGCACTGGCCGTAGCCATTGTTCCAAGTCCTCACCGCTGACTTGGCTCACGTCCGGCGCCCCGGATGTCTCCCAGCTGAACTGCACGAGATCGTTGCCACACTCTATTGCGTGCATGATGGTTTCGCCAACCTTAAGTAGATGCTTAGCGATTGGGTGAGTGCTCAAGCGGTTCACAACGGCCTCCAAGTCCTCATCGACAATCTCCTTGAGATCCTGATGCGAGTAGTGAAATGGTGCACGCTTTGAATCGGGCACGAGGCAGAGTAGGCCGAGGGGAGCGCGGGAGAGACGGGTGCCGAGAAGTCGAAGGTTACGGAGTTTCCGGTCGTCCAGGTGACGCGAGGAGGTCCTCGGCTCCATGATGGGTGCTGATACTTGCCTCCAATCAGCAGATCGAAGACGCTGCTTTTGGGACAATGCTTGGTCAACTCGCTCAGAAAACTTGATGGCGAGGTACGCCATACAGACGCGATCAAGTGCTGTCTTGTTGTCAATCTGCTGGAGCACACCGGCAATCGTGCCCACTTCTGATCCACGTAGGCTAACGAGATCCAAGCTCGTGGACTCAAGAACGCGCCAAGCTGCAACGATCTCGACTAATCTTTGAGCGGCTGAAGGGCTCTGACAGAGCCAGAACAACCTTGTCAGTTTGGAGCATCTGTATGGCGTGACCAGTTTGAGATACGGGGTAGCGACACTCGTGATGTATTGCTTCCAAGCTTTAAGATCGGCATCGCAAGCGGGTTCATTCGTAGGAACGAGACTTGAGGATGCTCCGAGCGTCTTCTGCGGTTGATGTCGGTCGACTGCAGCACCCCGTGGCGGTGCTTTCTTCCCACCCTTCCTCCTATGGCGCAGATCGTTGGCCGCTTGGCTTGGGGGCTTGACTTCGTGTATCTGTCCGTAGGATGACCTGAGAGGATACAGGCCGCAACGGTGACAAACAAGCAGCTGACGTGGAAACCGCGGCTCTTCCGGAAAGAGGTAATTTACGGCCAGCTTGAATGTGTCTGTGAGATTCAAGACTGCGTGGTACTGCCCCGGGCTTGTGTCAACAAGAGTCCCTGGACCAGCTAATTGCAGGTCGAAATGAACGCCCTCGTCAATAAGCCGTTGCGGTTCGATGAACAGAGACTGATGGCGCACAAACTGATCGCAACTTTTCTCCCCAAAGAAGATGCGCTCGAACCTGCGATTGTCCTCCTGGGAGATCTTGATCCAGACATGATACCCAAAGACAGTGTAATTGATTGATCTGAAATGGGCATCCTCGCAGTGGAAAGCGGTCCCGGAGCCACTTTTTCCAAGACGCCACTGGCAACGATTAACACCGTCTGCCGCTGGTATACTCAGCAGCTGTGTCCCAGGATGGAGCATGTCCGCAAGGGTAGTCGTTGTACTATGGTCGACTAGCGGTGGTCCGACGTAGTATGAAGCTGCAGCTGGTGGGTGATAAGATAAAGATCGCAGACGCTCCTTGATTTCATCCACAGAAGGTTCTTGCTGCCATGAGGCATGATCCGGGAGGTCAAAGTGCTGAGAACTGTCGCTGTACAGGTGTACCGTACCCTTCGATGGACCGCTCTGCCAATGAACACCAAGAAGGTCATGCTCTGGGGTCCTTGGGAGGCAAGCCAACAATGCGGACCACTCAACATGTGGGGGATCTTTGACTGTGATCAATCCGTTGTACGAAGGATTCGCTGAAAATTGCTGTATTCGATGCGGGAGTTCTGTCCCTAATTCGTGCGCAGCGAGAGTGAAGCACGAAGAGCTTCGTGTAATCCTCCAAGCGTCGCCAGGCGTGGCCGAACCGTCAGGAACTGCATTGCTCTTCGGTACTGTCTGAGTTTGCAGCGTGCTAGCATGTTTTGGTGAGCTGTCGTCTTTGCGCCCGAGTCCTTTGGAAGAGGCTGTGTTTGGCACGGCCACGGGCTGAGAGGCGCACGACTCCTTGAACGCTGCGATGGCGTGCCTAAGCAGCTCAAGCGAATGCTCCACATCTTCAACAGATGTGCGGGTGATTTCGGAGGTCGTGTATGCTTCCAGAAATGTAGAGAATTGACATAAGTCGGCCTCAAGCTTGCGGGCAGCGAGAATTGCTTCAGCCATCTTGATGGTGGTTGCGGATAATGACCAACGGCGGTCACTAATCTCCACAGCTTGGGGCCCCTTCAGCCTTTATCCACAACGGTCTTGCTTATGTAATCATGGATAAATATGTGCGCTTGGAGACTTGCATAATCTCTGCACAAACGTTGCACATGCCTGCCCATGCTTTGCAATCTTTCATGCGTTCTTGATCAGAGCGCATCGTTCTGAGCTCTGCACAATCATTGCTTGATCTACTTACGTGTTGTTGTTGATGGACTGGCTGGCTGCTATGCTGGTCCATCTACTGCCACAGTCAGCTTGTCAAAGACGGTCATTGCTTCAGCCAGCGTCATAGAGTCCGTAGTCAGATACCAAATGTCATTGATCTTGTAGATGATTGTGTGAGCCGCGCAATGGGCCTAGCTCATGAACCAATTGTCTGTTCTACCAAATACTTCCGTGGCAATATAGTCATGGATCTGCGCCAGGCCCTCCTTGTCAGCATCGAGGGCACTACTCGGCGCAGTGTGTTCCCCTTCGCCTCCAGCAGGTTGTCCAAAACCAAGAAGCCACACCTTGTTCTGCTTGCCGATCAGGACATTGCTTGCTTTCGCGCCACCCCACGTGATACCCGCGTCGTGCAGATAACCGACTGTTTCCCGAACTTGGCGATAAATGCTGTCGCCGTGAAGCCAGAGGTAGAAATAAGGCATGTCTTCCAGAGTGCTTGGCTCGTTCTGTCGCAAAGGCGGGATGTAGTCGAACAGAAGGCCTAAGAGACGATCCCCGTCAACGCCACCTTGATAGATTGCAGGGATATCGTCCTGTTTATCGATCCAGAGTCCACAAAGTCGCGCGACGGGCAGGTCTTGTGGCAAAGTCTCCTCCCGCATTTTCAGTTCAATCCGGCCGTGCGTGTCTAGAGCCTCGAGGGTGGCTTCACGTGCCTGGCCAGCAGGCAAGGTGAAACCCTTGCAGAAGAGGTGTCGGCCATCACTGGTGAAAAGATCCAATGGGCCGTGGTATCGTGGATGGTCATCAGATGCGGGATGGTCATCAGATGCGGGAGCCGCCGGGAATGAAAGATCCTGAGATGAAAAGTGCACAGGTTCCAACTCCTTCAGAAGCTCGCCGTGGAGAGCCGTTGCAGTCTCGTAGGGCAGTCCGGGAGTATCAATCGAAGCATCTCTATCGACTTTGATTTCGAGGTTACCCTTCTCAAAATATCCGGAGAGTACTCTGTACGTTGGTGGGTAAAGGTAGTCATGAAGGCGGTCGGACTGCGGCTGAGTCGAGAGTTGGTCCTTGAACTCCGGTATGAACATTGCGACGATCTCGAAGAGAATGTCGCGTGTCACCTGCTGCTCAGCGAGAGCTTCCTCTTGCATCCGTCGCAAGTGAAGCAACGAGTCTTTGCACCACTTCAACTGACCCGAGTCGCATTCCACGCCTACAAGAGAGAATCCCAAGATGGACGTGAAATTATCCGACCGGATCGTGACCATACAAAGTCGTGCATCATCATAGACTGTCCAGCGAACGATATGAATCCTGCGCAGTAGTTGCTCTGTTTCGGAAGTCAAAGAAGATCTGAATGAGGCCATTGTATCGGATGTGAACGAAGATGCGGCGATGTGGCAATGGATCTGAACAATTGTGGTGTATGATTGCGGAAAGGGTTGATGCAGTGGAGAAGGACACAATTAAGCATATCATCGCGCCTGGTCGAGAATATATTGATATCTGCTTCAATAATTCCCCCATTGCGAGCCTGACGTTGACTAGCAGTCACGCTCAGCATATCGGCTTCAGATCCTGCAGGGAACGGAAAGACAGGCACACCATCTGGGCCGCGCAGATTGTGCCGAGCTCGTCTCAGTCCCCGGCGACCCGACTGTAGCCAGTCATAATGCGACAATATCCCTGGATGCTCGGCTCTGTTCCATCGTTCCTGCCCCAAGGACGGGGAGCACTTCCGCTTCAGCCGTACGCCGCATGCTGCATGCCAGAAGATAGGTCCACACAGTGCACATTCGTGAGCTGATGCAAGGCCATCTAACTGCATGTCAAGCAGGAGTGGGAGGGGAGTGGGAGAAGAGAGCGAGAAGAGAGCGAGAAGATTGGAGGGAGAAACCAGGATCGGCGAGAGGAAGGGGAGAAACCAAAGTCGCAAAAGTGGGAAAAACCGTGGTTGGGGAGGGGGGAAGAAACCAGGGTCAGGGAGGGGGGAGAGAAAATCCTCACCGGTCCAGGTGCATAAGCTGCACCCCTTGGCGGTCTCGCCGATGGGTCGCATTAGTGGGGTGGGAGAAAACGGAGCGGGAGAAAATGAAGTGGGAGAAATGTATCATGCAATTGGGGGAGGAGGGGAGAAAATTCTCACTGGTCCAGATGCATAAGCTGCAGGCAGGCCGTAGCAGATGACAACGCATCACGAGGGCTGGCGGTCTCGCCGAAGGGTTGCATAAGTGGGGCGAAGGGAACTTTTGTGGAGGTGGGAGAAAATGGTGTGGGAGAAATGTATCATGCTCTGCGCCGGGATAATCCCGGGGTCCCGGAAAAGCCATCGGGGAGACTGAGTCAGATATGCAGGACAAATCACATCGGCGGTCTCAAGAACTGGCCACTGGTAGGCTGTGCTTCTCAGCTTATCGTTGACGAGGGAAGGAGACGAGTGAAAGAGGAAGGTGAAGGGGAAAAGCAGGACGACATGGAGGGAGAAAGTGTGGGAGAAAACGGAAGACTGAACTAGGGGAGAAACACAAGGGGGAAAAAACCATAACAGGCTGCTCAGACCCGGCTTACACATTCAACATTGCTCAGACCTGCTCAAGCCTGCTCAAGCCACCACGATTCGCATACAATATCTATGGACTTTTCTGAAGAGCCCAGACCTTCTACACCTGTTGTTGACGGACCGATGGGAGACCCCGAGCCGATCCCTCTGCGACACATTTCCTAGGTATGTTCATGTATTGCACAACTCGAGATCAAAGCATTCAGTGCGGGAGTGGCCCAGTGTTGACTGGTTTCTGCAAGTGCTCATCACACAAGTTGCTCCATCACCAACTTTCGCGAGCGATCGACACAATGTCAAACCCTTACATCACACAATGGAGCGTCACCCTCCGCGAGCCAGAGGGTGAGCCAGTCTTTCAATGCCACCTCCGTCTAGGCAATCTCGCTGTCGAGTTCGAGTCCTCGCTTGAAAGGTCCGGCATGATATCCCTTGCTTGGCTCCATTACAAAAATCTTTTCCTCGAATTGCATAGTGCAAGAGGAAAGGTCCGTACGGACGGACAGGAGAAGGATGCGAACCTGATCCTCGACAGAATCAACCTGATCCTCGACAGCATCATCAATGTGTTAATCATACCGAACATCCGGGACAGAATCGCACCAGCCAAGCCACAGTCGCGCCTCTTGAGAGACTGGCTCTATCCAGAGCAAGCCAAACTGTTGGCAAGCTTCCATGATGACGCCATCCGAGTCTGCCCGGTCGAGGGACCTTATCCTCCACCGGGAATCTCCCTCGATGCCTTATCGCCTTTTGAAGAAAAGCTCAACAAGTTGCAACTTCCGTACTTGTCATCTTCACAAGTTTCATTCCCACCGCCCTCTAACTCTGGTCGTGACCCTCTTTACCACGGCCCACGGGACCTCCTCACAAAGGATGGACAGCTTATGTTCTGCATGGGGATTCGTCTGCCTGTTGGCCAGGCATGGGAGACCAATGTCGCGGAACTCGGCGTGCTCTGTCTTATCGAACAGGCGATTCGAGATGGAAAGCTACAGCCAGATGCAAGGGTCCCGCGACTTCGTGGGCTCTTGATCGACGAGCCAGCAGACAATCCCGAAATCTCTCAGGTCGAGGTTGGCCAGCGCCGTCTGCTGGGGGTCCTGGTTGATCCCATCGGACCTAAGCGACAAGAAGGGGGGAGCATGCTCAAAGACATGGCCGACCCATACCTCCGACAGCACGGTGAGAGTTTCAAGGGAAGTATTCGAACCACGTTGAAGGGGTTGCACCGCGCGAGGATCACGTGGCTTGGCGCACACCAGGGCAACGTGCTAGTCACTGAGGACGATAATGTAATGCTCACAGGTTTTGGGCGTCGTGACGACGATATTTGGGCAAACGCTGCGTTCGATGTCCGCTGGGCAAAGGATTGCAACGACATGGAGGATATCGACAAATGGTTGAACGTGAGAACGTCGGCGAAGTAGCAGGTGCCTGGCGGCAAGTGAGGACTGGCTCCCCTTCAACGGCCGCATCATCAGTTTATCAATAGCTCTCTTTTCTCTTCATCAAACACGCTCGCTCTTTTCAACTGCGTCCTTAGATTTTCCTCGCGATCGGTGACAGCTTGGACCTGTGCTTGCTAGAATGATGCCGACATAATTTGGCGCATGGGATTGTGCACATGTTGCGAGCTCAGCGCACGTCGCGAGCCTATGTGTAGCGTGCATAAAAGTGAAGTGCACATGCGCTGACGCATCAGCTAGACCACAGGAGTCAGGACTCTCCCTGCCTTTCCACCTGTCATTCTCGCTGCCGCCCCTCCTTCGCTGATCTTTCCGGCTTCCCACCGTCCCTCCGTTGACTGTTTGAGACTTTGGCTTGATTGGACTCGTATTCAGGATTGGGCTTGTGATAATGAGTAGTCCTTGGCATATGGAAGGTGGCACAGAGTGGATGCGGTGGTGGATGATGTAGGATTGATGGAGGTACTGCTACATGGCTGTGGCAGAAGGGGCGAGGATCCGCCCGGTTATGGCTTCGACAGTTCCGAGCTGGATGAGCTGACCTGGAGTACATGGGCATGTTGGCAGCTGAGCGCTTGCGCAAGTGGGCTGAAACGCTCAGCCTGGGCTACGGCCCACCAGGTTGTGATGACTCATCTAGCGCCGCACAGCAGCTACCCAAAGGCCACATCGTGTGGGAAAGTCCACCACACCCAAGCCACCCGTTGACAGAACAGTCAAACCCACAACGTCATTCAGCCAAGCGCAACATGCAAGACGTCAACCTTCTCGCGCAGACTCTCGAAAACGTTATCCCAAAGGCCGCTTTGAAGCGTGGCTCGGAACCTCTTCGCGATGCTTGGCGCAAGCTCGCGGAGCTCGATGAGCAGTCTCCTGCCCGCGCAGCCTACCGGGCTGACGAGAAGGCCTGGCTTCTCTATTTTGAGATGAAGAGGGTCACGGACGCCGGCTCTAAATACCATGTTCCAGACAAAGCGAAATACCGGGCGTTCTTGGCAGAGCTGGATACCTGGGAGCCTAAGAAGATCGAGGACGCTTTCCGAAGGCTCGTAAGCGAGAACTTGAGCAGTGAGCTACTGCAACAGCTGGGAGATGCAATTAAAAGGCTCAAGGAAAGAACAAGGAGTATGCATTCTCTTAGGGGGCAGCCTGGCCATGGTTCTGACATCAGTCTAGTCACTGAGCCCACGGCCGTTGCGCCAGCCGATGCGCACGTCGATGCGCAAGTCGAGCCGTCACGCAGTACTTCAACCACACCACTTCCATTTGACCCGATCAGAGCTTCGGCGACTACGGCACTTCCATCAGAACACCCGACGCTCCCCACGACTCCGGTCACCCCAGCAAATCCTACAAACTCCCTGAGCAGCGCATCGAGAACCCAGTCTCCTGCTCGCTTTGTCCGACCTTACACTCAGCGCGGAGTCCTCAATAGCCAAGGCACACCGCCTGTAACGAAGATTCTGGTCGAGACTCAAGAAAAACCGTTCCTACAAAACCTCCACTCGCCTTCTTGGGAGAATCTCGGTCAGATATTCCCGCGAACATTCCGTGACCTACTTGTCCCACGCACAGGTGCCGGATATCGTGGGTTCTCCGCCGGAGTTGTGCTAGGCCTCTCAAACCCTGTCTTCCGCAAAGACTTGTACGACGGGCAGGTCCAGCTAGAGATCAAGTCCGGCCATTTACCCATGCTTGTTGAGAAACTCTTCAATCTCGAGATGAAGACCGAGGGCAATCTCAGAAGTTATGTCACACAGACAGGGCAGTCGCTGGAGTTGTCTGAATCAGAGAACGCGCCCATCAAGTACCAAAGGCTTAGAGGCTGTGTTTTCGATGCCATTACAGACAGCATGTTTGGTGCGGAGATGGCTACCGCTATACGGGGGAGCGAGCAGTTCAAAGAGGACCGTGAGCTAGGAGCCATTGCGACACAAAGCGTCACCCTGCTGATACCACCTCATCCCTCTTCCCCTGGTTATCTTCTTTTGATGGTTCACATAAATAGTTGGCTCAAGTTCAGACAAATTCTATTCCCAAGAAGTGATTACACGTGCTACTCGTCTCCTTCAACTAGCTTGCTCCTTCACCTTTCCACCGATGAACACTATCTCCAAGTTAGCTTCGGCGATACATTCGCCGTCCGCTACCTTGCAAACATCAATCCGTCGCTGGTCTGCGGACGAGTAGATCTGGATGAGGTCTACACCATGCCAGTAAACACGTTGATTGTTTCCAATGACTTTAACAACGTCGCTAGCCACGTCGTCGAAGAAGGTTGTAGGCTGCGTGAGGTGCTCGGGCTCAAATGACTAAGACAGGGTGGTCAGGTCAGGTGCCGATCAGCTTTCAGCGCTGGGTACTTACCATATTGAGAAGCCACCGGGGCAGAAGTCCTCTTGCGCGCGATTACGGCGTCGTGGCCGGATTTTTGCTGTGCCTGGAGCTGTTGGTGGCCAAGCTGGGATGGGCGTGTGATGGCGGGGGAGGGAGGGGTAGGGAGAAAAGGTCTCGGGACGCAAGCCATGTCTTTTCTCCCAGCCCCACCCAACCTAGCCACCTCTGCACGAGCATTTTGTCCGGGCGGCTTCGAATGTCTCAATGGAACAAGGCTGCGTCCAGCTCGGAATAGAATGGGGGCATTGCAAGGATATATAAAAATATAGATGCGAGCTTCTGCGGCGTCATGAGCCAGTCTACGGACGTCTCGTTATTCACATTCGCTCAAAACATGTCAGTTCCAAATGTTCCCGGCCCAGGCTTCTCCAAAAAACGATGCGTCAACGGCTGCGAATATCGTCCTGGCAACATACTTAACCCGCTCTACATCGGCTGCAAAGTGTGGATCTACATTGCGGGGACCGAGTGCGATGAATGCGTTGTAAGTAGCTCTAGTAGGTTGCAAGAATGTGCTGACATCTGGTAAGGCTAAAGGCGTCTTTCCGGATAATGTTGCTCACCTGACGCGGGTGCAAGGGCCAGAGAAGGTTTGGGCTTGGTTGAAAGGGCTAGCAGATAAGCTGGAGAAAGCCCAGATCGAGAAGGTGGACGGGGAGAGAAGGGAGAACGCGGAAGGCGGAGAAAACACATGGACCGCCAAGCCTGGCTAAGGTACGTACCAAAGCTAGCCAATGAATGACTAAGGTTACGCCCCCTCTGCTGCGACTCCATCCATGGGTGCTTTTGCCTTGAACTATGACGTGTCATCCCCTCGGCCAGCCCATCGCTCGGCAACCAAAACCATCGACGAAACAGTCAGGTCATCGCAGCACTCATGGCTTCCATGGTGCGGCTGGACAGTTCTGCAGCTATACAAGAACTCGCGGTCACCGCTGGCCAGGAGTGCGGATACTGGTATGCGTGCCACCACGATCCGAGGCAGCACAGCGATAGCGGCCTCTACAGCTGCTCCAGGACGGAAGGGCAAATGGACTTCGCTAAGGCATTCTGCAGGGAACATGTAGGGTACCAGCTTCCTGATGTTTAGACCCCTTGCCACTAACAACGTGCCAGGTTGACTTCTACCAGAAATGGCGCGTCACATGTCGGCTAGAGGTGCGTGGGCCTCTCCAGCTGCGACATGGAAGTGCCCATTTCCCACACCCCGAAACCACCATACTTCCATTACGAGGCATAGCCAACAATGAAGTTGCACCACAAGTGCAATTCGAGATGGGTGGAGAGATTTACGTACTTGACTGGGCTGCAGGATCGGGAACATGGTTTCCTCGCCCTATTAAGCTATCCGTTCTCGCAGGTTGCCTTTCGTTCCTCGTCATCGAGCTCGTGCCTCTTTGGCGGTAGTTCATGCAATGAAGCCTAGATCATGCCATTGAATGGAGGCGGGTCCATCGCGCATATAAATGCTCCAATCACCAGGCTGAGTCACTATTTGTTCTTCTTCGGTGGGCTCTTCTTCGGTGCGCTCATAATTCCGCCTCATCCGCTCATATTCGAAAGTCATTATCCGATTGAAAGCGTCTCCCACGGCATCGACCTTGCTTTTGAAGTTCTTATCCGCCAGTTCCTTCAGGTACTCCTCACGCCTCTGGAGCGACCACTTTGATTCGAAACTGCTGCGAAGTTAGATGCGAATCTGTATGTGAATGGCTGCTACTTACTCGCTGTGCGTAACCGTGAATGACAGACAGTAGAGAGCCGCAGCACCAAAGGAATTGACGAATGTCTCGTAAGGTTTGCCGAGCCTGTGATACTTGTGGACTGGACGTATATCGACATGGGGGTAGCGGGACTTCAACTGGCGTAGGCAGTAGAGTGCTACTCGACGTTGTACCTTCTCGGTCAATGAGAGATTTGTGCGGCCGTTGAACCGCGTGAAAATCTCGGACAATGCTGAGACATAATCAAATGGTCTGGCGCCCTTGTCATCCGGATAAAAGAATGTGGCAGGTCTCGAACGCCACCGATCAAGTTCTGCCTTGATCTCTTCGGCGGCACTCAGAGGCTCCATCCTGGGTTGCAACGCATCCCGAACGCGCTGTTGCGTGGCGACGGGGAGCTCGCTAAATGCAGCGGCCATTTGTGTCAGGAATATCTCGTGCTCAACACATCCTTGAAAACCCCCTGGGTCCGCGAGGACTTCGAGTGCTATTGGAGAGCTGGATGTGACCCCCATTCTCGTGGTTGGTTAGTAGGGCACTGGACGACGAGGAGCGAAGGAGTAAGGCAAGAAACCTGAAGGTCAGCTGGGGGCACAGCTCTTTTAGTACTAGCTTTCCACACGTGGAAAGCTAGCGCCCACTCATCTACGAATGGGGTTAAGCGGTCCACCTGTGGAACGCTAATGCATGCACAGGGACCAGCCCACTTGGCGAGACATCGGGACGGGCTCCAGAACCTTTTCCCAAAGCCACAGCCGTGGCCACAGCAACTCCGACCTTGTCATCCCAACCTTGCCGGCAAGAACTCCCGCAACATTCCGGCCAGGGCCGACTAGACAGGCCACCCTAGGGAGGTCACAGGTCGAGCTGGAAATCAGCTGAGCGTCGTGTTCTGAGCAGACTTGGAATGAGGCAATTTGCAACCCAGCAAGGGTAGAGGAAGGGTGTGCATGTATCTGCACCCGTGGCCTGTTCATGGTCGGAGAACAGTGTCTTATGCACACTACCCTGTACCCACTCTGAGGGGGGATCTTCGCGCCTGCCAATCCGATAAGTTGCCGCAAAGCGACATGGCCATATAAACATATGACCTGGAATGCAGTGCAATGATGCCGCTATTTGTCTCGGAGGCACCGTGTTCCTCATCATGGACTTCACTACCTCCTTCTATAGGGCACTCGTGTACTGCGACGAGATCCTGCCCCATGGCGACGAGATCATCGAGCTCCAAATCTCTTCAAAAGCATCCCAAAAGCCGCCTGATCCTGAGTCCATCTTGATGCGATGGGATGACTTGGTCCGCCTTCCCCCGGATGAGCGACAGCATTTGAGCATGAAGGCACGGCTCTGGGAAATACCTAGTAGCCCTCACAGGCAGTGGCGCCTGTATCATTGCGACATTCGAACCGTTTGGGCTACATATCGAGAGTACTGCGATGTCGTCCCTGCGAGTGTCTGGGAGGTCGAAAAGCGGATAGTGTCTGAGCGTGTTACACAGACCATGGAAGGCTTACAGCAGATGCAGCTGTGCAGTGATTATCAGAAGAGGTACGGACCCATATCTCGTGACTTTCTCCGAGCTGACAGAGTCCAGGGCAATCATCAGCCACAAGACCTCGGCAATTCTTGCTACCAAAGCGGAAAGTCTCCACGAGCTTTGGTCATTACAATATGGTCCGAACCACTACCAGAGTTTGGCGTGGCAAACGATCGCTGGCTCGGAGAGAAAGTCTGCGCGGGCAAAGAGACGGCCCTGGATGAAAGAGGAGTTTTGGGAGTCATTGGGCCGCGATGAATTTCCTGCTGTCCTAAAGGCCGTCTGGAGCCCCGACCGATACTGGTCTGAAACCAACGGACTGGAAGAGGGCATCGATGAACTAAAGGAGCAGTGGGTTTTACAGCACTGCTATTGAGTAGGGCAAATCCCCTGTTTTCGGGCCAATTCAACACAGGCATGCCTCCAGGCTAAGTGCTTGCTCGAGACTCTATTCCGTGACTTGTGAATTCTTACCACCTGTGCTGTTTTGTGTTATCAAGACTGTGGTAACGAGAGGCTGAGATACGGCGGGAGTTGGTGGTAGCTGGCGACTGTCACAAGATATGCAGCTTAACCGTACACCCTAGGGTACCTATGGCAAGACATCAGCGCATGCACACTTCATGCACGTCGCATGAGCTCGCACCGTGTGCCGAGCTCGCAATGTGTGCTCCTCTGGGGTTCCAACCCATGCAGGAACCCCAATAGCTCCGCACCAACCGTCATCCGCGTCTGCCGCCTTCAGCAATCGCTCCATTGTCATTGTGAAGGCTGTTTCTGCTTACCTACACGGCAAGGTCTATATAAGAAGAGCATGTCATGAAGGTGTTTGCTGTGTGGCTTCAACTTCGTCACAGTACTCAACATGGAGGGTACGACGTGTTTCCTCCAAGATCTGGTTTACAGCACCAATGATGTGCAAATTGGCGACGACATTAAATCCCGGATCCCCATATCAGCCAAGGACCAACACAAAGAGGTGGTGGTCACTAGTGACGACCTCAGCTTCCTGACCGTGGAGGAGATAGAACTACTGGATAAGCAAGGTCGGCGATCTCCCAGAGATGTGTCACAGTGGGCCGTGCGCAATGACAACCTCATTTTCATCTGGGCCAAGCATCGCGAATACAGCTCGCTCGTCCCCGCGCTTGCCTGGAATCTCGAGAAATGCATCGCTATTGAATGGATCACGGAACGTCTGGATACGGCGCTGGGCGATCCCGATCCACCACTCACTAATGAAGACACAAAGAGGTAGGACTTTCATCCTCGAGCTTATTCACCGCTGACACATCTCAGGACATTTATTTCTCAAAGCACCTCGGAAGTCCTGCTTCGCAAAGCTCAGAAGATTCACCGAGCTTGGAGAAATGTGTGCGGGGAAGACCATTACCAGACACGGGCTTGGGAATATATACTCTCCGAGGAGCATGAAGCTCAGGTATTCGAACCATTAGAGGTTTCCAACTTCTGGAGCCGGTGCGATGCGGATTGGGTTGAGTTTATGTTGCCTGACCTTTGGAGGGCAGCTCGGCACCTGAGACCAGGAATAGGGGTTCAAGAAGCCATGGAACGGCTGAAGAGGGACTGTATCAAGAAACAGATGGAGAGCTTGTCAACCGCTGTCTAGTTTTAAGGTTCAAGTAGAATCATGTACCTTGAAGCGACATGCAGTTTAGACGTACACCCAGGGCAGGGGTACCCGTGGCAATGATTAGTCCGATGGCTCCAGTGCTTTTAGCGACAGATATGAAAGCCTTGCCGCCCACCCAGGACAAGCATGTCAAACACTCCCTCCCAGCGACCTGACCCCCATCCGACACCTTTACCTCCAAAGCGCCTCGCTTCCGACAATGAGCAACGAACCCCAACCGATGGGCAGCAACGAACGACAGCTGGTGGGCACCAGCGACCATCGCCGTGTGGACAACGATCCGACTCCCGCTACGTCTCGTTTTTTTAACCTAGGCGAACTGGTCATCTTGCTATTTGATAGCTTGGACGAAGTCTGCTGCCTCAGATTTTCAGCCACTTGCTCAACCTTTTGGAGATTTCGGCATTACAGGCAGCGCTTCATAGACCAGATCGTCGCGGAAGAAAGCATCCAGTTCAAATTAGCCTATCACGTCCTTGAAGGCAACGCGGAGGGAATCTCGCTGTTACTTCCCCGTGGTGAACAGATCGTCAAGTCTTACTTTGCACCCATCGACCTTTCACTCGTGCTGCCAACCACGGACACTTGGGGGGAGGATACCGTCCTCAAAGTAGTCCCCGAGATGCCATTGCGGGGTGACTACCAGCTGATATCGCCTCTCCTGTGCGGAAGGAGGACGGGCATGAGGATGTGGACTCTGTTACATTTTGCAGCTATCCTGGGTCAAGCCTCACTCGTTGACAACCTGCTCGAGTATGGAGCGCAAGCCGACTGTCCTGCGCGCGTTCCGGGTCTTTTGCCTACGCTGCCAGCCCCGAGAAACTGCACCGGGTCCTGGGAATGGACACCGCTGGACCTGGCCGTTTTGGCTTCGGCGATATACGCCAAAAAGGATCTCAGCAAATCAATGTCTGCTATCGACACATTCAAGAAGCTTTTCAAGCAACCACACCTCAACAAAGACGCTGTCGTTAAAGCCTTTATGGTGGCAATCTGGTTACGTGTGTTTCCGATCGTCGAGGTGATCCTCGCGTCAGAAAGTGTGGACGTGAAAACCACAAAGGTCAACAATCTGCCGTCGTTATGGTATTGCGCTCTGGGTCCCAGAGAAGGTGCTGTCGAAATGATCGCACTGCTCCTTCGCCATGGTGCCGATCTCGAGGAAACATGGCAAAATGGCTGCAATGTTCTACATACAGCCGTCATTCACGGCCGTTTCGAACTGGCTATTCATATTGCACCACAAATGGAGAAGAGCATTGACAAGGAATGGGAAATGCGTTCAGCTCTTTGCTACGCCTGCAAGTCGAGTTTGGATGGCGATGCATCCGATCCTCCAGAATTCCGACAGGACTTCATCCGAAAGGCCGTCGACTTAGGGGCAGTCCCTACCAGGAACAAAAACGACGTCTCCCCAATCAATGACGCCGCAAGCTGCGGCTTGTATGAGGTGGTGGCTCAACTGTTGGCTGCGAAAGTTTCTCCCTTGGAGGAAACTAATGGTTTCATACCAATGACCTCAGCGCTAATTTACTGCCGTCAACCCACCCCCTTGGTCAAAACCCTGAAAGTTCTTCTTGGAGCTGACAGGCATATTGAGTTCGCTTTCAACGCCCTGGCACAGTTCTGTGGAGACTTAAAGAGGGACGAAGCTGTCGTACTTGCGGTCCTGCAAGCTTTTATTGAAGCTGGGACCCGGGTCCAACCTTTACATTGTCTTATCTCCACGCCGTCTCCATACATAAGAGCGTTCGAAACGGAAAAGTATAAGGTGTGCAACTGGCTTGAGTCTCGCGGTGCCGGAACCTCTTGGCAATTGCTCTTTAGGATCGTTCAGTCCCAGCTTGCACTCCGAGTACATCGGACTGGATCAATCGAGTTCCTGCTTGACCGAATGTCAACTGATGATCCGGTGCTAGAGTCTGCTCATTACATACAGGCGTCGCAATTCCCGGATTCACCACTTCTTTACGAGCTGCTTAGTCGATGGCCACATCTATGTCTCAATGTCGTCGACGATAAATCACTCGAGACCTGCTTCATCAACGTCATTACACTGCCATCGCAAGGAGCTATCCCCAGCCCTTCTACTCGACGCCTTGTCATGGAGAAGTTGATAAAGTGCTCCAATATCAACGAATCCGCACTCTTCCCCCAGCTTCCCTACATGGCCATCTGTCATCACCAATGGGAGATCTTCAATGCATTAGTTCTTGGCGATGCTAAGATTGGAATGCTCGAAGCCAGATACCTCGTCCAGAGTTCTTATAGATGCAACGTGCCCCCTTTGAGAATGATCTTGCCTTTCATCGGCCAGGGCGATCGCGTTGAACTCCTTCACACAGCCTGCACATTCCCAAGCCCGCTAGCAATCCATAGCTTGCTGGAAGAGGGTGTAGGAGTTCTGGAAACGAGTCGAGGAGGTCTCACACCAGTCATGACGCTTGTCGACACCTTGGTGACAACGCTCGTGCATGCACCACAGAAGCCTTTCTGGAACACATTCCGCCAATTATATCACTCGCTAGAGCTGCTGGTCGAGTACGGGGGTGTGAAGGCCGCTGAGCAGTCGACTCTCCGAGTGAAACTTAGCCAGCCTGCATGGCAGGAGGTTTTCCTACGTTGCAATTGCAGGGGCACGGCTTCACAAATTGCGGACGATTTATTCGAGCGCAATGGACGAAAGTCAAGCACAGCAATCGGGAAGATACTATCAGATTGTAAGTCCAGAGGTCGTCCCTCAGTTACTGCCTAGCGAGCTATGTAGGATGCGCGGGTCAATGTATGTAGTGTCCAAGGAGGGGTCCGTTGGCCTCGCTGTATCTTCCAATGCAAAGTCAACGAGTCTGTCCGCATCTTGTGGCCCCGCTCCATGTTCATCATCCCCATGCTTCTCGTCGTAGCGTCTAAGCTCCTCTCTGGCATCGGAGGCGGGTTTGGGCATGAGTGTTTGACATCAGGGCGGTTGAGGCGCTGAATGGGCGAGGTATGAAGCGGACCAAAGATCCCTCCTCTGTTGAGATTAGTGGTAGCTATGTGGCTGCTCTATGTGTAATATGCTCAGGGCGGACGAGGCAGGAACACTCTTGGGAAGCCATGGGTCGATCGAAATGGCCATGCATGAAGTGAATGCTTGTGTTGTGCTTGGTCAGATATCCTCGGCTGTGGAAAGATCCACAACCAAACATGCGTCGATGTGGTCGATCTTTCTGAGGCGCAAGATCGGTCGGCATGGCATGGGCCGTCGTTGTAGATTTTTCATGAGATTGCCCGGCGCTTTACGCTTGGTCCGTACATACGGTCACCTCTCCTTTTCTGTAACCGCTTCCCGAAGACTGCTGTCGCTTCACTGTTCCTGATAAGGGCAGCTAGTGAAAAAGGTGACCCGCTGATTGGAAAGCGTGAGCCGGATGCTATCTCCTCAAGTTCTATGCTGATATCGTGGGTTGTAGTGGTGACGAGCTGTATTTCAATATCGCCCCTTACGTTCACCAACGTCTGATTCTCGAGTCGCTGCCCGTTGGCATATATGTTGTACTTCGTTAAGCGCGCAATTATCGATGCAACGGCGGAATCAGGTGCTTTGCGTTTGCATAAAATGACGCCAGCAACGCGACTGGAGAAAGAAGAGCAGCTGGCAGCAGACGTAAGCTCCATATAGAACAGTGCCGCAAAAAGTCGATGGGCTAGCTCCCCTACAGCTGCCTTGAGAGGTTTGTCCTTGAGAACGAGTGACCTTAGCGACGGCATGGCGCCAATGTCGTCCAAAGCGACTGCCGAACTCAGAGCAACATTTAGTCTGAAGAAGCCGTCCTGTGGACGTTTCCTGAGTAGGCCCACAACATCGTCCCATGTTCTGTCTCCTTGAAGAAATGATAGATAAGCAAGAATAAGTCGCCCTAGCCAACCTCGTGCCAGGATCCTCCCGAGTCTACTTCTCGGCGACGTGGTTGTCATCGTGGACCCTGTTCCCAAGTTGAGCACGACGTCCGGCTTAGCATCCGCGTACAGTTCAGAAAATTCCGAAAGGCCGACCAGAGTAGGGTTGTTGCGCAGCACACCGCCGTCTTGGAAGGTCCCTAGTCCAGATATGTTGCTAGGAGAGAAGTACCTGCTTATATGATCAGCCATAGACCTTTTTCTGAAGGGTGGTTCTGAGAACACGAACACAGGAGCCGCCGATGTACTTCGAGCTCTACGGGTATTTAGTCAGTCTGAAAACAATGATGGCGTAACTTTCGACTTACACCTGCCATGTACGTGTGTCCAAAGAGCTCTGGGCGATAGAGTATCCTTTTTTCTGACTGCTCGGCCCAATGTAATTGGCGAACACATATGTCGAGGGTCGCTCGGTGCTCGTGGTCAAGACCCCAAACTTTGTGCCACTCGTGGTTGCGTAAGATGGAGCCATGAGCCTTTTTTCCCCAAAAGCTTTCTGTAAAGCTTTCTCGATGCCACGGTTGGAATACAGATGGCCGAAAAGCAGTAATTGAAGCCATTTCAAGGTAAAGTAGATACCGAAAAACGTGACAACGGGGCTTGTGAAAGCATCCCTAGCCAAGGTTTGTAGCCTTCGTGTACATTTTCGGGCCGACCATCCGTTCTCATAGAGAGCGAGCACGACCAGACCGCCTCAGGAAGAAGTCAGTGCTGAGAGAATTCAATCCGAGGAATGTAAACTCACCAACGCTGACACCATAAGCCATGCTGAAGTGATCCTGGATTGGGATGGGAAGATTGAGTTCATCCTCAACGAGTTCAAGAATCGTTGACGAAACAATGCCTCCCACACCACCGCCATCGATGCAGAGGATGCCATGGCCAGCTGTTGGCGGATGGATTCTCAAAACAAGCCCTAAATGTGATTGGCACAGAACACATCTCGCGAGGGTGAATAGCCACGGATCTGACTCGGCTGACTCGCCATATATTTGTACGCACGCATCGCAGATTCCATGGCCGCATTGCATTGTGCGCTGCGGGACAGTCGAGAGACAAGTGAAGCAGGTCTTGCTGCTTTTAACATCTGCCCACTGAACCTTATAAGAAGAGAGTAAAGCTTCGTGAATGGCAGCCGCGCGCTTCCCCTCGGTCAGCTTGGTGAACAACACTTTCAAGTTTCCCTCTACAGCTTGGCAGAATTCCGTGAGATAGCTGTCGTCCATTAGTAAGTCAGGAGATGCCTGAATCATTTCGTAAGCCCTTTCAGCGATTTTGAGGCACATGGCTCTGTATAGCTTGTTGAACACCTCAGAAGGATCGAACACTAGAGGTGGTAAGTAAGTAGGAATAGAGAGCCATGACAGCCTCATTAACCGAGCACGAGAAGACTTGGCGCAGAAGCCAAAGAAACTTACAGTGCATGCCTGGCGTATAGTGGTCCACCAATATACTTGAGGCAATAACAGGTACTGCGAAATCAGAGAGCTGCTCCCAGCAATTGATGTTCCTGACAAATTCGAGAAAATGGGTAACCATAGAGGCCCGGACTGGAAAGTCTTCTCTGGCTGCTTGAACGCAGTCAAATATCCCCGGAGGGAACTTCTCGATAGACGCAAATGCTCTTCTTTGTAATTCAACCCAATGAACGACTGAGAAAAGGTTTCGAGATTGTCGGCGCGATTCACGGACCTCTATGGCGGCGCGCACGGCGAGTTGTGGCAAACCTCGCGTGCCTTTTGTGTATGCGACACCCGAGAACAATAGAGCGAGCTGGTTCAGCAAGCCCAGGCCGAAGATACCCTCGGTCATTGCTACCAGTCTTTCAATGTCTTTCTTGGCGAAGCTCTTTCCACAGAACTCGATGATCAGTCGTGGGGCGTAAAGTGGTCTTGTCGTTGGACTTCCGGTCCAGAGCACCAATTGGTTGGCAATGGTTCTGATGTCCTCGTCCTTGCGTACGCGCAGGCAAAGCACATCGACAAACGGATACAATAGGTTAAAAAAGGTGGTAGATCCAGCCCCAGTCCTGCTAAAGCATGACTTGGGGTGGCATTCTTTGATCCAATGACAACATCCCGGAGGTCGTGAACCATATGCATCGCCAATGACGGCGTTGACAAGGAGAGCACCTGGGGCATGCCCCCCCAAAGGACTTAAGCAAATACCCTCTGTGAAGCCTGTGTGTTTTCGTGTTCGCATGGATCGCTGGTGACACTCAACTTGTAGGAGCATCGTAGGGGCTGGACTGTCAGGAGGCAAGTGGGCAGTCAGCTCCTCTAAGCGGTTTGTGCCAACAATCGTAGTGCTGGTTTCCTCCTGAAGACACCACAGCCAGTGAGGGCAAGATCTTGCGGCATACTTCATTTTGTTGAGTCGACTTCTTGACATTCCCTTCCTCGAAATGTCTGTCAAATGATTGAGTGAACAATAGGAAGCAAGTTCCTATTTATCGAAGGTCATGGAGAGAACCGAAAACGGATGTAGCTTTCCTTTTTTTAGATGTTCTAATTTTGTCACATCCGAAAGTGGCTCCTTGGCTACTCCCGGCAGTTGCTGCCACGAAAAAAACGGCTTTATAACAGCCGTCTGCACACAACGAAATCTCCTGGGATCATCTCACAATCAACATGGCTATCCCTTTGCAATACATCTGCACAAAGTGCGGCAAATTCCGCTCTAAAGGCTTTCATCGAGATCACCCCAAGGGACCTAACTACGATGGGATTGATGACATTTACCGACGTTGTCAACTATCCACAACTACAGGAGTTATCCATGTTCACCATTACTACCACCATTATTACTACCATCCTAGTACCGTGCCCAGCGAAGAAGTCCTTGAGAAATCTAAATCACAAATGGTATCGCCAACTGACAAGGGCAATTGCATGTTGTCGGAGTTGCCTGACAACGCTGATGATCTCCGTCGACCACTGGTGGAGCTGTCCGGTAAACCACTACAAGATATGACGAGTCGATGGACTACGGTTAAACATCCTCCCCGCATTGGACCGAAACCCACGATAGTCGTTAGATCCAATACTGAATAGTGGTTCTTTGTGGTATAATAGCTTCGCGTTTGCTTTCCTCGATAATGGGAAGTCGGCCGCTACCGCTATTGGCTGGTTGAGAACTCGGGCTCAGATGATCCACAGGCTGTCTCGAGGCAAGATATAACTCGGGGGACGAGACGGGAGTAGGCATCGGGTGGTATGAGTCAATTTGGCTGACTGCTGGATAGACCGGGCCCGGGGATTCACAATACGGAATCTCCAAGTAAGGATGGCGGATGCTTCGTTTTGCGAGTCGGCGAGGGGTGGTAGGACTTTGCGTGGAATTGAGATTAACACGTGCCGCTGCCAGCGCCTCGGCGGAATGTTGCAAGCTCTGGTACCGCGAACGGCTCCACGGGTGACTTATAGATGGTCGCAAGTCCTGCAATGAGTGCTCTGTATTGATGCCCTTGTCCATATCGCCCTTTTGGATTGGAACGCTGATACAGAAGGCAAGAAGTGAAAGGGTAGTATAGAGGATATTGACATATCGGAAGCCGTACAGAAGGCTTCCAAATATTGAAGAGACCACAGCGTTGCCCCGTGGTGAGTCTGCAAGGAAGGCTTCGGCTGCACTGATGTCGTTCGCTAGCTGAGTCGGTAGTCCTTCTGAAGATAGTTCGCTAGCCATCGAATTCTGAAAGACGGATCCACCGATGCCTACACCAAGAGCCATCCCAAACTGCCGAAGGAACGCATACATACCAGCTGCCGCGCCTTCTTCGCCATGTCTGCACAACGCTTGGGATGCGAAGCCTTGAGAGTTCAGAACGGCTCCATGCCCGACCCCTAAAACAGTCAGCGTCAAGGCCCATTGAGCAGTCGATGTTTCTGAGTTCCACAGGACTAGGAGACCTGATCCAACAGCTGTCGTTGCCCATCCACACCAGATGAAGGTTCTGTATTCCTTCATCTGCGAAATGAGTCTCCCGACTAAGATCGACGTAGGCGCCAGGGTGAAGGTCACTGGGAGAAGACAGACGCCGGTGTTCAAGGGTGAGAAGCCCCTAATAACCAAGAAGTATAGTGGAACATAATAAAGTTGTCCAAATATCTACTCGCATCAGCAAATATGCATGAGGCCGCATGATGAGTGTCAACTTACAATCGTTCCCTGAAGAACTCCGCAGATATTGGCAGCCACCTGGCTATAAGTTTGGAAGAGGGTATGTTTCATGAATGGCGCGGCGCAATAATAGCGTTCCCAAACAAAAGTACCAACAAGTCCCAGCATCCCCAGGCATAGAAGCACGATCGTCAACGGTGCATCCCACGGGTATACGGTGCCGGCACAGGATAGCCCAACAAGCAGGAGAGTCGCAGCTGAAACGAAAAGTATCGCTCCGAGCCAGTCGACCGTGCTGGCTTTTGCTTTCAGACTGCCTGGAGGTGTGTGAAACGTGAGCAGCCAAGGGATGCTCAGGAGGCCGATTCCGCAGAAAGGATACATCACGTGAAATGCCCAACGCCATGACGTTTTGTCTACAAAGAGACCACCTAGTATTGGACCAATGCAATTGCCTATTGCCCAAGCGGCGAGACTGGAGACACGATCGAGTCAGCTTCAGCATTAGCATCGGACGCAAAGTTGCTATGCTTACACCAATCCGTAGTATTTGGCACGGTCGCGGAGCTCTAGGAGGTCAGTAAACAGCATAGTGGTAATTACCATTATGCCACCACCTCCAATGCCTTGCAGGCAACGACCTGCCAGCATAACAGATATTTTAGGGGCCAAGCTGCAGAAAAGAGTGCCACCGGTGAAGAATAGCAGTGCAGCAATCAGGCTTGGTCGTCGTCCGAATGTGTCGCTCAGAGAAGCTGTGAATGGCATTGTCACAGCACTCGAGAGTAGGTATGATGTCCCAATCCAGAAGCCTTCGGTACTTGTACTGTTCAAGTCGTGTATCATTGCCTAACTTCTGTGTGAGTTCTGGTAGCTGTGTGCAGTCACCTATTCAAGTGATACTTACATTAAGGCAAGTCACGATAATAGTTGCATCCAGAGCGACCATAAGGGAGATGACAGACAGCATCGCCATGATGGCCCACTGATGCGCGCTTGGTCGAAATCCTGTACTGCGACCCATTGCGTTAAGCTAAGTTGCGACAAATACGCCCTATGGATATCACGCTGGAATCATCTGACTCTTCATTCTAAACGAGGAAAACCAGGAGCATACATATCGCGGATGAGCTTGCTTAGAGGAAACCGTCACGAACGACCGTCACGAACGACCGTCACAATTCTCCTTACCAGACCTTCACAGGACCCCTGACAGGACCCCTCACAGAGCCCCTCACAGAGCCCCTCACAGAGCCCCTCACAGACACCCTCACAGACACCCTCACAGACACCCTCACAGACACCCTCACAGACACCCTCACAGACACCCTCACAGACACCCTCAAGACATCCTTCCCACTTTGGAAATTACTACGCGTGCTCAAGCACTTGAGTTTGTCGCTGGCAGAAGTTTCCTCGGTCTCTTAGCCGGCGGTCCTGGAATGGGCGAGTGACTATCCCTATTGATCGAAACCTGTGGGGACACACTTTTCAAGTCGGGCGCATTGGTGTTCTCAGCCGCGGCATGTGAGTTGTCTGCACTCTGAAGTGAAGTGCTATCAGATGGGCGACTGACAACAACAGCATGTGAATGGGTACCAACTGAATTCTCGTGCTGACCAGAATCGGGCGCGATCGCGGTTCGATTGAGGCTTGAGAAGCCAATGTTCGGTGTGCTGTTCAGGTCTGAGATTGCTGGGCTTCCTTTGGACTGTAAATTTGCTGTTGTTGCTGAGCCACTGTATAATGTTGTGTTGTCCGGAAGTGCAAACTGTGCGTGGCCGGCAGAAAACCACCCGGTGTACGGGACACCGGGTGCGTGCGGAAGACTCAAAAGCGGACTACCACGGAAATGCTGTGCCGTGTAGAACCCTTGCTGATGCTGGTTGAGGGTTGAGCCTGTCCGGATACATCGAGCCCACTGGCGGGTCGCCTTGGAAAACAGAGAGATGTGCACGTCAGCATGCATGGTCAGCCAGCATGGTACTGGAGTTTGCTGAGTCGCCAGGCACCATGTAGCAAATTTGTTGTCGAAGTCGACCTGATGCGGACACGGCGGGGTACTATCGGAGGTCGAGTAACTTTGGACGACAATGTCTCTTTCAATGTGATAGGTCCAGGCCTCCGGAATGTCAATCACAAACTCAAAGCGAACACGGGCGTCGCAGTCGAAGAGAATGGTGAACGAATGTTGGATTGCAACGACCGAATAACTGGCACAAGGGTTGTTTGTCGCCATAGTGGGCAGGATGTTGAGAAGAAGGCTCCAAATTCACATAGAGGCGTGGGCTGATCTCGGACTTTATCCTTCGAACTACAGCTTCCTTAAGCTAAATATAGGATAGTCGCGGTGCTGCGCGTTGCTTGGCTTCTAAAATGACACTAAGACAATTTCTTCACACCCTGCCAGTCAGCTGGTGGTTGGGGTGGCTCAGGTACTTTTGCTTGCTTGATAGTGTTCTCCATTCTGTTGAGCTCGCGTTGGATAATCTTGAGGCTGGAGTCCCCTCCGTGAATATCGTGGATGATTTTGGGCCGCTTTCAACAAAGTTAGCTTATGGCTACTCACTTATGTTTGAAGAACTTACAATGCTGTTAATAGCTGGTGGCCAGTTCTCGTTTCGTTTAGACTGGAAGACCTCGTAATCACCCGTTTTTGCGTCTTGTACTATCAAGGCTACTTTCAAGTCGAAAAGAGCTGCATACTCCATCAGCTTATTGCGCAATGATCGCGCGCGGCGTTTTCGCATAACCTGTAGTCGACGTGTGTCCATCTCGTGTTAGCTCTCCACAGATCCTTGGAACCCTTCTTACCCCATCTTGCCTGCGCATTATATTGTTGGTCGTGATGGGCATGGGGCTTGCACCGACCTGAGCCACCCTAAATCTGGAGAGGCTGTGAGGCCACTGACCCCTGATCAACCCATCCATTACAGCAAATCAGGTGTCCCACGCACCTCCATCAAATTAGCAGGGCCGGATAGACCTCGGTCCGTGACAGCCGTCTCCGAATATATCTCCAGCTATTTCGAGCCTCATTGCGTCCACTTCTCGATTACGTCCTTGTGATAGTTACCCGACATCCATTAAGAGGACAACTATCCACAAGACTGTTCGGCTTACAGAACGTGCGAACGTATCGAAGAGCTATACCACCAGCCAGTTTCAGAACATGTCTTGCCCGGTTGAAAATCTGCAGGAGCACTGCTCCATGGCTCTGCTTGAGGACCTAGACGCCCTGGCCTTCCCTCCTGCAGCAGCACCCGATATCGATCTTGAGCAACTCCTCTCCCTTGAGACAGAGCCGTGGCCGGAAATGACAGATCTGGCACACGATTCAATGAGCGATGGGACCGACTTGGGGGATGCTGCCTTCTTGCCCCATTACCTGCCACCGGACGCCTCACCACCGTGGTGTTGTTCAGCGAGCCTGAACTCGGCTTGCGAAAAATGTGGAGATTCCTCCAGAATCATGACGGATTTATTGGTGTCGCGAATCCAGTCACTTGCAGATCGGGTTCGTGACTTGGAAATTGAGCGAGCTAACATCCTTAACACTGTGGGAAAGCTCGCAGAGTGGGCAAAAGAGATGGAAGTGCACAGCCAGAACTCCCGCAACACGCTTGTTCGCCTATTCGAAATCATGAAGAAGCCTGAATTTCTCCAGGAAATGCTACAAGAGCCGTCGGGGGGTTCGTCTTAAACACTTCTAGAGCCATGACACCTGTTTGATTACGTCTCTGCGCTCGATAGCACGATAGATAGGGCAGTCTCCTGGATTATCTGACTCATAGCGATTTCTTGTACGAAAGCCTCTTTACTTGTGGAGTGTGTTGGTGTATATCTCGAACTCTTGTCTTGGCTACTTATCCAAAGATTTCATCTCAAATACATTCTCCTCACGCGTTTTCATGATGCCCCAAAAGGCCGCCAGCCGATTCTCGGCAGTTGAGGCCTTACCTCCAAAGCAGTTAATCGCTGACGATAATAAAACCAAGCTCTTCGAAGCGTTTTTCAATAGTGCGGCGTTCAGGAGATGGCGTCTCTGGACTAATTCAATGCATTTATGCAGCTGGGAGATCGTCGTCTCCAAGTTGTGAAGTTGGTTGCGGAGTTCAGCTTCTTCGGTTTCCTGAAGCCTCGAAAGAAGATCATTGAGGAGAGCGTCGGAATCAGACATGATTTCGAGTATAATTCTCCGCGACTTATACGAGTCTTTCGAACGGAGTCTGAGTTTGATTGTTTTTGAAAGCTAGCACAAAGGCGGAGAGTGGTCAACTTATACCCAGAGAATGTAGCTATATATAGGAACGACACACAGCTCTAGACTGTAGTAGCATAACTAGCAACAACCAATGGTATGAAAAGATAAGTATGGCATGCACGAGTATGATCGCGCGCTGAGGTTTGATGTTTTCTTTTTTTAGAATACTCAGTGACACATCCAGCCTGATGGGCTGAACCAAGGCAAGCTCTTTAGTTTGACCCTTCTTCAACGACACCAGGACAACTCTGCATGGCATTTAGAATCTTGGCGATCTGAGCCAAGCCCTGAGCGTATGTGATTATCAAAGTCCTGGAACGTTGCTCTCGGCGGTTTGATGCTTCTAATCTCTGAAGCATACCTCTTGACTTCTCTTGAACTTCAGTCAGCTTCTCAGTGACGCTTATTCGTGATTGCGCTTCCTGGGCTAGCTGAAGCTTGAGAAGTTCAACTTGCTGGCTCAAAAAGTCATTCTGAGCTTGCAGCTCACCGATGTGACTGGCGAAACTGAGTCTCTCTGGCTCTGTAGAGCTCGAAAAGACGTGCTGTCCGGTGAGCGGCTCAGTCGAGGTGGCGACCGCCGCCTCAAAGGTTTTCCCAACACCTTCACATAGCTCTTTATACGCTCTTAAAGAGTGCTCGCTGAGGTTCTTTGCAAATAGGTGCTGCACCTCTGGAATGAAATGCCACACATAGCCGTCTTCACGAGTGGAATGCAGCCTGACGTTGCTGGGCTGGATGCTTAAGCCCAAACGTTCTTCTGTAAGCAATTGTGAATATGCCTAATCGCTTAATTCAGAGCAACAGACTTTACTTACGAAGATGTTGGCTGAGCAATTGCCGACACGTGCTCCTCCACTTAGCGCGCTCCAAGTTACTTGGTTTCGAAGAAGACATTTCATGCGTCTGGGATTGTGCGAAGCGCCTGGCGTTGTGGCCTCGGGCTCGTAAACGCAGTAACGGATGAAAAGCGCCCGCGATTTAATGTCTGGTCTACTGTGCTGTTGTACAGTAGCGGCCACAATCCGTGTCCACCAACAACTTGATAGAGAGTATTCCCGCACGGGCCACAGTGACCCACTTGTGGCTGAAGACTGTGTGAAAGTATCCAGCACTATGTATCGTCCACAAAGGCCACCACCGTTTCTGGCTTACCTCGGGTTTGCCAATGTTCCAGCGGACCCCCATCACGAGGCGTCCTGGCTGAAGCAGGATCCCTCAGCCGCAGATGCTCGATAGATTGTGCCATCTTTCTAAAGCTTAGGTGTTCCGAATAGCTCGCCAACAAGACCGTATAACGGCCAGGTTACAATTTCAATCTCATTCGACCCGAGTGGTCTTACTACAATTGGAGATTGTTCCGATGTAAAGACCCCTCCTAAGCATATCGTCGAGTCCTTTTCCTGAGATTGGGCTGGTAAGTCCCTACATGCTGCTCACGGAAAACCGCGACAATGCGGTATCGAGGTCAGTGGAGATGAAAGCGTATGGAACGTTGTGGAACACTCTTGGCCCCACCCCACTTCGACCATGTTTCAGAGTCACGATAGCACGCTACGAGCGCGTCTTTTGCCACATCAACTCGATAGGCCATCATGGACAGTGTCGACTATGATTTTCCAGACGATTGTGAAGTCGATCTGTGACCACCGCAGATCAATGGTCCTTATTCAAGTCTAGCTAGCCAGCTCCGAAACATTCAAAGCCGAAGCACGAGCTTACGCTTACTCCAGCTGGAGGACTGGAACAAGGACTTGGCATACGACGAGCTTCCACCAACATACATCCATCACATGGAAACTACTTCAAAACGAAGGAGCACGGCTAACAAAATTGATGTACACTCCAGAGCTTGAAAAAGACCTGGTCCAAGCCCCTAGCGCTATTTGGGAAACATCTTTGAAACAAATTGTGTTCGACCGCCACCCAATAACAACGCCTCCCAATAAACATTATAAACCGGAAGAGTCGAACATAGTTATGTCCGTATCAGATCGTACCGAACAGAAGCTTTCGAAAACCTACCCGGGATTCGAAATTCGATGGGATGACGTAGAGAAACAGCTACGAGCCTGGAGCCGTTTATTTCAGAGCGGACGAAAATTGCGGATAGAAGTAACGCTCATCTGCAAACCGGCCTGCCAGACTGCGACTATGCATACCCGGTCAGTTGCAAGGCGACGAAGATGAGCTACTGGTCGACAGCACTCAGAGATTGAAGCCGAGCAAGAACAGGACCTAGCTGCTGGCGGCCCAATCACTGGTCTAAGGTGTACACTATCACGCAGTGTGACGGGCTACCTTGCTTGGGAACCCAATGCTACCGAGACCCAGGTCAGCAGAGCACCCATATTGGTCTTAACGGCGAGATTAGGCAAGCGCTTGTCGCATACTCTGAAGAGGGTAACAGAAGTAAGAGCTAAAAACGATGTGCCAGACTAAGTACGGGATATCATTAACAAGAAGGACCTAAAAAGTCGTCGACGGAGAGAAGATAGCCGCAAGTGCAGAAGACGGGGCTCTTCTCCAAGCTACCCGATTCAGATCAACAACGTGTGGCCTGGGTCAGAGCAGAGCCTTGCACTAGCCGCACGGGCTGGAACTACTTCCAAAGAGGCGTAGCGCATTCCTGAACCTCGAGATAAGGCGATGATGCGATACTGCACTTTGCACTGTTCTCGTGTAAGTTGCGAAGCCTGGAAGGTAAGCTTTAAGAAGGTTACCGTAGTCACGCTAGAGCGAGGCCTGGATCTGAAGTACGTATACGAGCAGTAGACTATTACAGGCCTCCAGGAAGGTGACGCTGGAATTCTGCCGGGTATTGCTACGTCATGGATTCAAGATGTGAAGGAATGGGTAGAAGCACTTCAATCTCCTGAGAATCATTGAATTGGTTCTTCAACTATCGCTTCATGCCCACCCTAGTCCTCCACAATCAGCCCAGCATGCCTGCAGTGACCTCGCGCACTGACTTCCCGGGAGCCAACGGCCTTAACATAGTGTTTCAGGAATGTACTAAAGTCTGCCATAGATATTCATTTACGGCGTGGAGCACTTAATAGGATCCTTGAATACCTGCCAAGCACTGACTAATTAATATAGAGTTCCTCAGAGCTCATAAAAGGCTTTATGGCCATTCATTCACTTCGTTATCTCTTTTATAAGGTTAGACGACTTAAATAACGCACCGAATCATCCCATTTATACTCTACGAGCACCCTCCTTGACGTCACATCATTCTAATGTATTTTGATGTATGCCTTCAACTCTGCGAAGAATTCCTCAATAGGGTTGAAAGCTCGGGAATATGGGGCCAAGAAGAGGACCTTAACCTTCAAACATCTCCTTAATACTATCCTTGTTATGCCTGCTCGCATTGTCAATCACGAGGACCGATCTAGGCCCTGGCCATGGACGACAGTGATGTAGCAGTCGATGGACAAAATCCGGACACCAAACAGCGTCGGGTAAGCCCGTGTGAACCTACGATCTTTGACAATCAATGCCGGCAGTATCTGGTATCGAAACTTCACCTTTCAGCTCATTTACCATATCCGTGGGCATGCCCGGATATGCCCGGAAATGCCTGTTATGCCTGGATACGTAGTGATCCAGCATATCCATCCTGCTGACATAATCAGATCTTTACCTAATCCTGGCGCATGTGCCAGCCCCACGTGTATGACCTGCCCTTGTCCTTGGTCCGATCGTGCGACGTGTTGGTCGGCTTGTAACAACAGAACTTTGTCTTCTAACATTCAATAGTCTCGAGGATGTATCTGGTCTATATGAATGAAGAGGCGAAATATCACTATGTAATATTGTAACGTTACAGTATGGGATGGGTGTCATTAACACAAAAGCGATGCAGCATTCACTAGAAGTCGATATGTATTCATGATCCAGGGTACTCTTCCAACATCCTAAAGAGTTTCCTGCAGTGCCCACTGAAGTAGAACGGCCGATATAGTGGCTAGAGAGCCGTAGTATCAGTTTGTTCAACCAGACAGAAATGAATTATGAAGAATCCACTCCCCTTTCCAAACTCGAGAACATTGTCCGAATTCCATACAGATCGACAGGCTCTGATGCCCCTTTATTGAGCAACGTGACCTCCACGTCCTTATGTCTATTCCATAACGCCCACTGCAAAGGGGTCCTGCCATGATAATCCTCGGAATCAAGGGAAATTGTGGGCTCGCAGAGAAGGAGCTTCACCAGGCCTGTACATCCGTTGTAGGCTGCCCAAGCTAATGGAGTCATTCCAGACTGGTCTTTCGATTCAAGCTCAGCTTTGCTGTCCAGGAGCAGCCGCACTGAAGCTTCATGCCCACCTGCAGCAGCATAAGATAGTGGTGTCCGACCACGTTGACTTCTCGAGTCGGCCTCAACTTCGCGCGCTAAGAGTAGCCGCACTAAAGCATCGTGGCCATTCTCGGCGGCATAAGATAGAGGTGTCCGACTACTTCTAGCCTCGGAGTCAGCCTCAGCTTTGTTCTCGAGCAGCAGCAGCACCGTGGTTTCGTACCCGCCCGCAGCAGCATATGATAACGGTGTCCGGCTGCTTCTGCTTTTTGAGTCAGCCTCAGCGTTTCTCTCAAGGAGCAGGCGCACCACGGCTTCGTGTCCCCCGAGGCCGCAAACGATAACGGTGTACGGCCATCTTGGGCCTTCGAGTCGGCATCGGCCTTATGGTCGAGCAGCAGCCGCACTACAGCTTCGTGTCCCCTCTCGGCCGCAAGCGATAACGGCGTCCAGCCATCTTGGGCCTTCGAGTCGATCTCGGCCTTGTAATCGAGCAGCAGCCGCACTACAGCTTCGTGTGCCTCAAAGGCCGCAAACGATAACGGTGTATTGCCATATTGGTCCTTCGAGTCGATCTCGGCCTTGTAATCGAGCAGCAGCCGCACTACAGCTTCGTGTCCCTCAGAGGCCGCAAACGATAACGGTGTACGGCCATCTTGGGCCTTCGAGTCGGCATCGGCCTTATGGTCGAGCAGCAGCCGCACTACAGCTTCGTGTCCCCTCTCGGCCGCAAGCGATAACGGCGTCCAGCCATCTTGGGCCTTCGAGTCGGCATCGGCCTTATGGTCGAGCAGCAGCCGCACTACAGCTTCGTGTTCCCTCGAGGCTGCAAGCGATAATGGTGTACGGCCATCTTGGGCCTTCGAGTCGGCATCGGCCTTATGGTCGAGCAGCAGCCGCACTACAGCTTCGTGTCCCCTCTCGGCCGCAAGCGATAACGGCGTCCAGCCATCTTGGTCCTTCGAGTCGATCTCGGCCTTGTAATCGAGCAGCAGCCGCACTACAGCTTCGTGTCCCCCCAAGGCCGCAAGCGATAACGGCGCCCAGCCATCTTGGTCCTTCGAGTCGATCTCGGCCTTGTGGTCGAGCAGCAGCCGCACTATAGCTTCGTGTCCCCTCGAGGCCGCTAACGATAACGGCGTCCAGCCAGTATTGTATCTGCCAGTAGCTATCGAGTCGATCTCGGCCTTGTGGTCGAGCAGCAGCCGCACTACAGCTTCGTGTCCCTCCGAGGCCGCTAACGATAACGGCGTCCAGCCAGTATTCCACCTGCCAGTAGCCATCGAGTCGATCTCGGCCTTGTGGTCGAGCAGCAGCCGCACCACAGCTTCGTGTCCGTTCTCGGCGGCATATGACAATGGTGTTCTACCAAAACTGTCCTTCTCATTATGATCATACAACTGGAGAGCAAACTCAGCCGCCTTTTGAACTCCAAAGAAGGCCACGAGGTGCAACCCAGTCATTTGTATCGGCATTTGCGTACTGTAGTCGAAATAGGCATACCAGATCTTTCTCGCCAGAAGTCCTTGAGCTGCAGAGTCAACCTGAGACTGTATCTCAAGGAATGTACTGCTCCACTGGTAGCTTGTAGCCAATTTGGCATGTGCGCCCCAGTAGTTACTTGCGTAGTCGTACAGCTGATACGTAGTTAGTCGATTCTCGAAGTCCTGATCGCTCAGACATCTCCCCGCTTTGAACACGCCGAAAGACAGGTAACTGACGCAGATTTCCGTCAAGTAAGTCTGGCCATCTGGAAACCATTTGTTCTGGGTCTTTTCAAAGTACTCCTGCGTCGTGTAGTGGACAAGGCGTACTATCCCGGTCTGTTCGTCGACGGTGACTAAGCCACAGCAGTTGGAGAGCACATCTTGAATATCAGGAATGTTCGTTTCATCAAAAGCGGAGGCACCCGGCTCGGTGCCGAGCGCGTGTAGCAGTTCGACTATCTTTAACGGCCTTTTCGCGCAGGCGATCCACGAAAGTGCTTGGAATGCAAGTTGCTCCTGCTCAGGGAGCTGACCTTTGATACGATTCATCGCGTCGGTGTACGCAGCATCATACGCATCTGACCCCGTCGCGAATCCGTCGAGCGCGCTTCGGATAGCCTTCGGAGAACGTTTACCTCTAAGCGAGTCAAGATGCAACTTTGCAAGGAGAAACCTATTGAGAGTCAGCCTTGCTCCATCTGGAGAGTAGGTACACGCACATTCCGTCCGCGGAGTTGATAATCTTCTCTTTGATCTTTTCTTGGAGATCAATATTGGTTGACACGAATCTCGGAAGGCTTAGCATGCAGCCTTTCAGATAGCAGTCAATGTCATCCACTGTTGCACGGATTTCCTTGTTCGTGCCCTGGGAAAACATCTCGGTGATCTCTGGTATGAAACGTGAAGTCGCTAATAGATTCACCCTCGATTGGGTTTGAAGGCGGAGAAGGTCAGTTACAAATGTCCGTCGGCAGCTGTTAGATACGTCGCACTCGTCAAGAGCATCGACTACCACGAATACCCTGGAACAGCTAGCTGTCACGGAATGGAGCGTCGTGCGAATCTCCTCGATAGATGGCCGAGTCCGTCTGTCTTTGTGTCGTTCATAGAGATCCATGACGCTGCGCGGGAATGGGACCTGACCTTGCGCTAGCTGCCTTAGAAGACTGCCTAGTAGATCGTCGAGCTTCTGTTCCTCCGTGCGGCGAAAGTTGCAATAGATGTAGCAAATCGCAGTTGAGCCGTCGGGAGGGAACCTTTCGAGTAGGTCGTTCACGACAACAGAAGCCAGGATGGTTTTCCCGGCACCCGGGATTCCGGGACAGAAGAGTGATTCCTTCGCGGACGCGATCCAGTTCTGATACTCGCTTGAATCGAGCAGCCACTGGCCTGTTCCTGCCAGGCGCCGATTGATGAAGTCCGATTGCTGGGCAGCATAGTCGATTGGAGTAATCCAGTCAAGAACCTCTCGGTATACTTGTTGATCTTGTCGCTTTACGACCCTGGCGACATTGTCTCTCGTTACGCCGCCGACGAGGGAGTTCAGTAGCATAACGTCATCCGATATCCGACTTCGAAGCTCCCGGATGTCGTCAGGCTCGAATGTTAGTCGCTTCCATGCTCTTCTTACTACCTGCGCAATGCTCTTGCTCTTATTCTCCAGATCGCAGTACTTGTCTATGGCCTTCTCCGTGTCTCTCAGAGTCTCTTCGCAGCCGGCGAGGACCTTAGCCAGATCCTGCTGCTGGGTGTCGGAAACGTGATCGCTAGAAACAAATATCTCGATATCTTGGAGGACGATCGATAGACTTCGAACCCTGCGTTGCGAGAGCGGTCAGGACAGCACTGCCATGCTGGCTACGAGAAGTGACGTACTCGGTGGAAATGTGCTCGAATTGCTTGGGTGCATCTGCAAAGTCCGTCCGAATCTTTTTAACGAGCTTGATGACTGCGATAAAATCGCCAACACCGAACCCGAAACTCATCTTTGCGGTTCCCGGCGGGCGACGCGCGAGAGGGCCGAAGGAATCGTCGCCCCGCATCCTGCGGGGCGCTGTTTTTACGGCCAGATTGTCAGTCGTGTAAGCAGCCTACGAGGCGGATTACTGGACAGCATAGCCTGCTGCACGGCTGCGCTGCCGATCGCTATTGGCTGGTTTTGCATAGCGGATGAAACGCCTGCCGATGTGGCTGAGCAAGGCTCTTCGGTGCCAGTAACTGGAAGGCCCGAGGAGTACAGGCCATGGACCACGGGCTAGCCTTGATCATTGGTGTATCCTATGTCGCGACAAGACAACGCACTGGAAACTCTCCATCGCGGATCTCGTTCCCACTGGAATCTGGTCTCAGCGTTATAGAACGCAGCCCGACGCTTGCGGCCTGCTCCTGGCAATTGAGCCCGTCGAAAAGCGCGCGCACTTGGCCCTTGACTCCGAAACCACTGGTCCACAGGAGCCCCAGTTAATCATTCCATTCCACGTACAGGTTCCGACCATAGCTATTCTGTAGACATGACAAGTTGGCTGCCGACCTTGCGCAATCGCAGCACGACCAGACCCATGATATGATGAAAACTGATTTCGGCCATGATCTTGATCTTTCGAGCGCCAACACTCGCCCTCAGACAGGCCGCATGGAGTGGTGCCTGACGTCGGCTCGGTCTGCTCCAGTACAGTGTGGTCGTGGGAGCTCGGCGTGCACCCGACCCCGAGTGGACAAGTCTGATATACGTTTAGCAATCTGGCTAGGAGTCGCGCGTAGTAGCGTGGCTCGTGCCCACTTTACGCGCTGATTGCCCTCGGCTGTCAGCACCTAACATGGCACGCCCCGTCCAGACTGCGCAGCGTCCGGGTTCGCCATAACCACAAGGTTCGAGCGGTCAGCCACCGGTGCTTCCTTCCAAGTCCTGCTGGTCGCCTGAACCATCAATCCCCGGCCCAACTCAATAATATAGACTTCACGACGTGTTCAGCACCATCAGCTTCTCCTTACTTGATTCTAATCACTCGGCACTGTTCATGGCCCCATATTCTCTTAATCTCCAACTGGTCGCTAGAGACGCTGAATCAGAACCTTATTATACCAAATGCGCTTACCAAGCCCATAAAAGAGTTGCGCTCAGTCGTAACGCTGTATTCAGTTTCTAAATGCAGATAGAGGACGGAGAAGTATGCCTCGACAACTTGTACTACTTGTGGTAGACCGGAAGCCAATTCTAGCGAGTACTTATTGCGGGGCAGCCAGCACTGTGCACGCCACAATGTGCCACACTAGTTAGTCCGTGCGGAACACGCAGCTAATATCGATAAAGTGGACACTGATTGTGGTCACTACTGTAGTTGTGCTGTAGTTAGAGGCTGCGCTAGTTGTGCGAACCCAAACTTAGCAGGTGGGTGGGGTAGCACTGGGTGCCCCTCGTGCTGCAAGGGGCAACCCAGCCTCGCTAGCACAGGGTGCCCCTCGTGCTGCAAGGGGCAACCCAGCCTTGCTAGCACGCCTGAAATATGCACCCAATCATCAAAGCTCGGCACCCTCCATTAACTTCGGCCGCTGAATGTACCGTTATTGGAACTGACTTTGCATGGGAGGAGGAGTTCAGGTAAGAGTCCGGCAACTTCGAGTGATCAAAGTGACGGGGGAATCTCGCTTCCTGATGGAGAGGCTCGCAAGATCCAAAGTGAGCTTGAATGTCCGCGCTTGCAGCGAGAATTGCTAGTGGCTCTAGCGCGCCTAACAGGCAGTATCAGCACCATGCTCATGTTGCCGGTCGAGCTAGTCCTGGCCATCCTCGAGGAGTTGGAAACGCCTACAGATGTCGGAAATTTAAGACTAGTCTGCAAGCCGCTCGCTACGATCGCCGCGCTACAGCATGCCAGACATCTCTTCATATCCCATTCAGTCTTCTCCTTGCGACAGTTCTCCAGATTTACGGACCGACATGTAGCGTTTGTGGGCCATACAAAGCACTTAACTATTAAGTGCAGCCAATGGTTGACTAGCACTGAAATAGAAGCAGAAATGCCGGCTACCTTACTCGATACGCCAGATGGAATTGTCCGAGACGACATCTCGCCTATACAAATTTGGGGCAACGATATACCAACTCAAGAGGCGCGTATGTCCTACATAAAAGATCTCGAGGCTATTTTAAACAGACTACCACACCTATCAAGGATCACGCTTACTGACGACCTTCGACTTGAGGCGATATCTATGCCGGAGCATCTTAGCCATCGCGCATGGTTACAGATGCTTCAAGAACGCTCTTTCGGTTCTACCGTCGTAAGGATCCTTGGGCTGCTTGACAATTTCGGATGTATCTCGCATATAAAGATTAGCGGCCGGATACATCTACTCGATCTCAACTCTGCCCCGCCACTCCTCCTGGCTCATATGAGGAACTTTCACCCAAACTCTCCCTCTTTAGCTCTATTAAGGAAAGTCGTTACCGGCAATCTGGAATGCCTAAGGCTTCAGAACTCGACTGTTGTTAACTCGGAGCTTGAGTTCTTTGTTCGAACCCACCAGTCATTAAGAGAAGTCGCGCTTCAAAACGTTAAGATCATAGCGACGATATGGTCACAATCTGAAGTACTAGTCTGTGGATCGAGTGTTACGCTACTCTGTTACTAGAATATATTTTTTGTCTTTGCCGTGAATAATCTCTGCTCCTCGAGGGCAGCCTCAAACAGCGCCTTGTCCTCACGTGAATACCAGTCATGGAACCCGTCTGCTAGTGGGCACGGACTGCCTACTCGACGTCGCCTGCGACAGCAACATAGCAAGTCCAATGAATCCTCGATCCGGTAGTAAGGTCTCGCAACGTCCCATAGACATTCTTTGGATCGTGCACAAAGACAGACACCTGTCTCATTGCATGGCCGGTGAGTCCAGCGAACCGACTTTTCTTGTGCAGTGCGCCGGGGCTCCCACCAGCAACACTCCACCACAGAATTGCGACAGGCTTTTGGCTGGCCGTTTCTATCTTCGAACAGGGATATCTGACAACGCGCTGTCAGGACTGATTGAATGTCAGAGGATCATTCATCCTCGCCGGGAGCCGGTAGTGGAGGGTGGAGATGACTGTACCTGGACGTTGAAGCAGGAACGTTGCAAGATCTGCAGATACCGCACAACTGAAGGACCACCCCGCCCAATACTTCCACCGCTCGTGATTATCCCAACGAAACTGCTCGATCCAGTACGTCTCCTCGAACAGAAGATATCGGCAATATTCCCGGAAGAAGCATGGCTGATTGGCCCAGTCGAGGAGATTCTCGGCACTGCACAGGCGGAAAATCCCAGTCCACAGCTCCGCGGGGAGGCGAAGAGCGGCCATAATGTGGCTGAATGTGACAACAATACGCTCTGGCAGATGGGGTAGGTGCCACCCAGCCTTTATAAGTAAGGTGCAAGCATATTCCTTGCACAATGCCGGCGCTTGCAAGCCAACCATTGTGACAACCCATAAGGATTCGTGAGACGCTAACCAATCAAGTACACCCAGGAACCCCTTTGGAAGAAACACGACGCCTCTCCCCCACGTCTGCCAAGCACTCACTCAACCCGAGCTCTAGGCCAACACGGTCAACCACCACTCAGTCAACTTCTGGATCCATGGAGTACAACACTGATTGACTTGCTGGCAGTACAGATCAGGGCCATCCCGTGTTTCCGCCTATCAACCCAGACAGGACACGCCCTTTTTTCTCTACTATTATATGTGCTGATTGTGATGTAGCTCGTGACTTCCCAAAGGCCCCCCTCACGGCATCTACCGAACGACAACGTCCGTGACAGCAAACCTCGCGGCCTCATAGTTAAAGTTATCTGATATGCTGAATCCAAGTCGCTTAAAGGTTCCATCACCTTGCTCCTCCAAAACCAGCATATATCGGTCGTCGTTCACTCTTGTCACGATGAAGGCCAGGCAGTCCCGCAACCGGTGGCGATCCAGGTCGAGCACGCAGGCTCCATACCCGCCGCTGCTTCTTTCCGTCTCATCCGAGTAGACCAGCCCGCCTACATCACCATTCTCGGGGTGAGGCAGATACCGCATTCTCTCGGCGGGTCCCCTGATTGTGATGCTGCCAGATGGTTGAGGGCATGCTGGCTCATCCGCACCCCGTGTCATGTCGACGTTCAAGAGCTCCATCCACTCCGTTCCGTAGCCCGCGCGGGTGCCATAGTAGTTGATCTGCCCATCCAGGCTGGCCCAACTCCAGCTCGGAGCGCGGTCTCGGACGGGCGGCAGGGTAAGCTGGCTACGGGCGTCCTGAGGACCAGGTCCCCAGACCTTTCGGCCTGGCTGGTGATCGTAGTGCGCGCCCCAGAGTAGGCCTCTCTGGCAAAACACCGTGCGCACCACAAGGCTACGACGAGCACCATGGAGGATAATACGCTTGAATATGGTGCGTCATAAAGGCAACTCGCGATGCAGGATGGATGTTAAGTTATTGGTTCGATGTTCTTTTTGACACTAACTAGAAATGCTCGAAAATGATGCCGAGTTCCCTAGCCTCAGCTTCCTGCTCCAGAGAGATGAGCAGGTCTTTCGGAATCCGGTGATGGTCATGGAGATGGTAGATCAAATCTTTTGCGTCGCCAAAGTTGTCCGTACATCGGGGGTCGGGGCAGCAACCTTTGGGAGCTGACCGCCAGTGATTCGTGATCTCCTTCTTCCAGTCTTTATCTTCCATGAACTGAAAGAGGCGTTGAGAAGCAGAACGTTTCTGATCCCAAAGACAAAATATGCAATACCCTGGTATGAATGTTTGCTCAATTCTCTCCCATGCGAGCTCAACTGGCATTGAATCTTCTCTGAGATGCTTCGCGCAGTGATCGTCCCAAGCCGAAGTGCCGGAGAACCATTCGTTACAGCTACAGCAATACTCTGCTGAAGGATCCTTTTTCTTGCGGCATTGGTAAACATGCAAATATGTCGCACGATTCGATGCTCTACTCCTTGGGTTAGTTCGCCTGGCTTCTTTAGTTTCCTCTTGCGCTGGGAGAGGGGTCCATACTGAGCCACTTTCCCACACGCACAGGCCGAGAGTGCTTTCCTGCCCACCTCCGTAGTGCTTTTGTAGAGTTCGGTGAGCAGCTTGAATGTAGTCTTGCCGTCTTCACTTCGAAGCCTTGCTGGTATCGCCATCAGATCTGCGAGTGGCCCTCGCACTGGCAGGATGGAGCGTAACCGTGAGAATGGATGATTCACTCCTTTGCAAGAGTATTCCTCAGAACCTATGACCGTTCTGGTAGCAGTTTCTTTCCAGTAGTCCTGCAGGCCCTTCTTGAGAAAGGACTTCCTGTCGTTGTGGGCCTTTTTCTCCGGATGGAATACAGTGTCACCCGTGGGACTCTCGGTACAAGACTCTGCGCATGGTGTGCTGTCATATTCTCCAAGTAGTTCTTCCTCCTTCTTCAGGGGCAAGGTCTGCCATAAGGCTGCCACCCATGGTACTTCGAGCTGGCGAAAAAGGCTGGCAATACTGAGAGGCCTGGCAGGTTTGCCCTGGAATGCTGCTTGGCTGTCTACACCAGGATTTAATGCAGCATAATGTTGTTGGTGGATCGCGTTGTTGCGATGCCCTGCCAGCCGTTGTCGTTGAGTGTCCGAATAGGATGCCATGTCTGACACAGGTTAGCCTGCGTCAACAACAACAGGAGAGTTACTCACCAACAGTCGTCAGACTCTCTGCCCTAAGATCATGTATGGTGAAAGGCTGCGGGAATCCTGACCTGAAACCCAACTCGCGCATCGCAGTCGATACTTTGGATGCCGTCAAGATACTCCCATCAACGTCCGCGAAGATTGGCTGGTCAAGGACTTTGGGATTCCACTCGATGACCCGAAGCGCGGCTGGTTCGTCAGCTCGTATATCAAACAACTCCAAGAACCCTTCGACGCCCTTGAAGTCCCTCAGCGCTCCCCTGCAACAAAACATAACGAGGAAGAACAACATCGGGTTCATGAACAGTGGCTGCGCCGGCCAATGTCCGCCCTCGTGTACGTCTGCGCGTGGTCTGGCCTCCTGTTAGTGCCGGAGGATGGCGAGACAAAGTCCAGACTTACAGGCGGCTTGATTCAGGATCATGTGCTTTCAGTGACTTTTTCGTCTCAAGCGCAAACTCGGCTTTCCCAACCTCGTTTCTGAAAAGAATAAGGCGCGCGTCCTAGCAGCAGGTTAGCATGTGGGCCATGCCTCGCAAGGTGCGACATACTTTGAAGTAGAGGCCTACGCTAGAATTGGGTCTTGAGCTTGACTTAATGTAGCAGGAAATGCGTGACGCCGTGAATGCGTTCGTTATTATGACGGACTAGAGCAAGACTCGTAGCATTGGTTGGGTGAAGACTTTCCAGTCCAGAGTCCACAGAAACTCCCCTTCCCACTCGAACACTTCCCGAGTGGCGTGCCTTCTTGGTCCGGAGTCTCCCTTCAAATTGAACTCTCGGCCGAGCTCGCTTCTCGGATCAAGGTACTGTGGATCTGGTTAGGCTTGCAAGGACTCGAGGGATTTGGGAACGAACGTTGGTGATAAACATAACATGCTCCCACAAGATCTCTCCTCGTTCCCTACGATAGCCCGCTGTAAAGTTCTTCCATATTTTCCTGAGATTTCCCACTGGGAGTTTCTCCCCAAGCTTTTTGTCGCGGCTCAATTTGGAAGCGACGCGATATATGAATGACTTCAGGTCCGCAAGGCTATCGACCGATTTTGATCCGTCCTCATTACTATGATTTAGGTCAGAGCAGGGTCCATGGTAACGCCGAGAAGTAAGTGCACAAACAACTCGTCCCAGATTTCGAGCGATCTCTGGTAACCTTTCTGTGTGCAGGCTTCGATGTTGTGAGGCACAGGGTCATTATTTGCGAACTTGGAGGGGACGTCGAGCTGCAAGTCCATGTATTTCTTCTTCTTCGGTCCTGCTCTTCGTTTCGCGACGCCTTTTGTGAGCTTGTTGTTTAAGCCATTGCGTGGCCGAGAATACTTCTGCGCCATGGTTTTGAGTTGCTCCGAAGGAGCTGTCGGCGACGCTGAGTGGAGAGGGGTTTATGAAGAAGAGAGAAAGGATGGAGTCGTGCCTGAAGGGTTCAGCCTGGCACTTTATATTTGGGCTACCAACACTCCTGCCTATGATCTATATTTGGAAACAACCCTATATGTCAAGCCCGGCTGTGGTGTGCCGTAATGAGCACGTAGTGAACAAGCCAAGTGAGTTCTTCTTTCTTCCTCTTTTGCAAAAATGGATGCTGCAAGAGGTCCCCGAAATCAGAACTCGTTGTTGTTGTCGAGCTGAAGAAGCTCAGTGCATCCGAAGACCAGTCGCCAGGGCGTGTAAGCCCGATTACTGCCTCCGAATTCTTTTCCTTATCCATCAGCTTCATGACCACTTTACTGAAAGACCTGGAAACTGCGGCAAAACTGCCTGACCGCGAACAGCTGTCCACCTCGCAGATCTTTACATCTCCAGAGAGACTGATCAGCAGATTTGCGCAAGTGAGTTGTTCGTAGAACAGCTCGGATCGTAGCAGGAATTGCAGCCCTTGAAGAACCTGTTCACGCATTAGCTTAGTTCAGCGAGCACGGGGGACTCCGTCACACCTGGAACAGTATCGAGCTAAGTTGCAACTCGTTAGGATATTTCGGCGAGCGGCAAACGTGCTGGATGGTCGTCGGCATGAACTCAGAGACGAGAATGTAGCTCTCAGGTTCAAAAGTGTAGATCTCGATGCCTTTGACGATGTTATCATGGCAGAGCTGCCGCACGCGTTGTATCTTCTCGTCGGTGTCGGGACCGCTGATAGTACGCATGAGGAACTGGCGGCATGAAGTGTCCCGACTCGTGATCACCCCGAATGAGGTACCGTACTTTACGCGGTACCGGAACTCGTAATGGCTCCATGGCTCTCCATTGATCACAGGAACTAGTGGTGACTCGATCGTGTAGTGTTTCACTGGCAGTCGCATACTTGGTGCCGCGGGTGCCTTACGCTTTAGTGGGCGCGGATTCGCATCCGGCGCAGAGCCAGGGAGAAACAGAGAAGCTGCCTGTTCCGAACTTCTTCGTGACGAAGTTGAGACGTGACCGTCTTCTTCTGTGTCCTCAACAAACCTGGTCTGGCGGCGTGAGGTGTCCATGGGACTGGCAACGCCAATGCGTAGGCTGCTTCCTGCGATGTTCCAAGCCATGGTGGTGCTTCAGTGCATGGAGGCTAGAGATGCAGTCACTGGGCCAAGTCCCACGGCCTTGCAGCCGCTGGGGTATTTGAGCTCCGGTGGGTACCGTGGCGGTGGAGCTCAGGTACAAGTGCGCAGTGGCTCTACTGGAGCGAGCTCTAAAAAAAGCTTACCAACCACAACGCCAGGTACGAGCCAGGCCAAGAACGATGTACCTGGGGTTCAGGCATTTGCTCGCAGGGTTTAAGGGGTAGGGGCCACTAACGTCCGTTAGCGTCAGCTGCTAGTGCTGCAATTCAGGGCCTTCTACAGGCGAGGCTATGCCGCTAAAAATAAAGTAGGCCATTTCCTCACAGGAGTCCACAAGAGGACACCCGCTCCCAAGGCAAGACTTGGAGAATAATGACAATCTTCTGTCGGTAGTGCAACCTCGTGACGTCTGACGGTCGCTGTTACTGTCCCATTTCTCAACGATGGCTTCAGCGAATGCAGGCCACAAACTTGAAGAACTCCAAAGCGAGATCGCTTCCAAATTCTGCGGTATCGCTAGGATTGCAGCCAATTGCATCTACTTTAGTCAGACGGACGGCGACATCGATGCCGAGAAGCTTGATCACCTTGTCGGTATCTTCCGACATGAAGGATGTGATCGGGCTAATCCCAGTCACTTCCTCGCAGCCACTATCCCCTCCACTATGTTGGAATCCGCACTCGCATTGTCTCGCCTGTCTCTCAGCGATCTGAACAATGTTTCACCTCCTCTGCTTCATCTGCCCCCTGGGGAGCAAGTAGGGGGTCTCTATGGGCGCCATCGGATTGCTGCAGTTCTGCAAGACGACAGGTTGGCGTCATGGTGGCCAGTGAAGCTCTATGCCGGTTAGTGGTCCGGCCAATACTGCCTACGACCGATGCTGATGTCTGCCAGACCTTTCGCCCAAAGCAAAGGAGATATTGATAGACGAGTACGCCAATGAGGGGCGATACTCCGATGGTCATATCGTTCACAAGATTATTAGCTCACTTGCAGCCTCCATGATGACAAGTAAATGGTGGACGCGGCTCGATAAAAGTAAGCCGGAAATACTGAAGAGAATCTTCAAGCACCCGGCGCTTGCTCCAGTCCTCGAGAAGGTTGTCAGAATACCTGGCATGCGACCCAACCTTCAGCTCGGCACCTGGAACAAGATCTTCCACTGTATTGAGGTACGTAGCAGGCGAATATGGCAAAGCCCACGTGCCACTCGCCTGCTAATATATACTCGTCAGGAGGTTGTCCATTACCTGCTACTGATTTACAATACCTGGGTCTATATAATGGGCTCGCCCAGCGCGCTCGAATTCGTGGACAGCCGGGCTGTACAGAGCCTTGAATTGCTTGTACCTGGCGTTTCCAAAAGGGACCAACTTCGCGCAGAAGCCGCAATTCGTGACCATCACAACTTCAGATGCATCGATGACGAGACGGAGCGTACGAATATCTTACATAGGCTGACGTCTGTGCAGCATCTTATCCCCTCCATACGCACGCTCCAGAACGACTTCAAATACTTGAGAGAATGCACTCACGTAGTTAAAAGGTTGATTTGTGGAAAGACGCCTAGCTCATTCACCGTGCAAACCATTGCCTGGAAAGCATTCAAACCCCCAGCTAGGCATCCAGCGAGCGAAGAGGTCGCATTCGAGAACCACCTTCGCTTTTTGTATATCGCTGTCATGAACGACCTTTGCGATCTTTCTGGTCAGACTCCTTTAAAAGATGAAGGGCCAGAGCACCAAAAGAACTTCCAGCCTGATCCGCGGACTTGGTTTCGACTTGCTTGCCGCGCAAAGCAACTAGGCTTCGTTTCGGAGGAGATTTCACGGTTGAGCCAAGCAGATCCCGATCGTGAGATCGCGTTGAAGGCCCTGCTAGAAGCACGCCCATTGCCCGATTATGATTACGGCACCGGCCTCGAAAGCTTCGTACAGCTGATCCGAGAGCTTTTCGACAAAGCCCACAAAGTTGACTTTATGGAAACCCCACGACCATTAACTACTAGTCAGAATGGCGAGCCGACATATAGACGATGTGGTCGTTTGTATGGAAAGGCTTATGCCAGAGATCGGGACTGCATCACTGTCGACACCATCACATGTAATGTACAGTTGAACACAGATGTCACCTCCCTTTTTGTTCGACGCTCAGTGTTTCGTGCCTTCTGGGGATGTCCCTCACAAGACGTCACTGAAAGTTTCGTACAACCACAGGAAACTGCAAGTGGCGCCAACGTTAATGATCCAGAGACCTTGCTTCCGCCACCACAGCTGAGTCTTGTCCCGATTGCAGTTCACGATGATCTAATAATGAGAGAAGGCAACACTTCTCTAAATCCCGCCTCTACAGCCCTCACGCGATCGGGGCCCGCTCGTCTCAGGTTGTTGGACCAACGTCATAACCCATATGCTAAAAAGCCACGGCCCGCTATACAGCCTGCTACAGAACCCGCTATACAGCCTGCTACAGAACCCCCAATGCAGCCTGATACAGAGCCTGCTGCACAGCTCTTGCTTGGGCCTCCGACGATTCAGGCAGACATGCAGGTTACTGCAGCAGATCTGGTAGAAGATGCCGTGCCGAGTCAGGGAGATCTGCAGGTAACCACAGCAGCTCCGGTAGTAGCTACCGCGCCAATTGAGAAGGAGATCACTATTATGTATGATTGGGATGGACGTGGGTTGCTACATGAGAAGGTGTGGCAAAGCTTGGTCGAGCCCTCTATATCCAAGCTCCGCGACCAGTTTGGAGGGAAACCACTGTTCCTGTACAACACCGAAGGGCGTGGGGTCGAGTTGGAAGATTGCATTCGTGGGGAAATTCTCAACGACACCGTGTGGGTGGGCACAAGCCTTGAAGGCAACCCAGCTCAACGAGAGGATGCCGGCGAGGAATCGCCGACACTTTAGTTGTGAGACGTGGGATGAAGTTAGACATTAGACATCACTGTGGGTGATGCAAATGTGGCCTCAACTTGCGAAGGCCCTGCTGGTATACAAGAGAATCAGGTAGCGAGCATCTTTTTTGAGCCAAAGGAAACAAACACTGGGTTCGTATGATGCATGAATCATAATGCGGTGGACAAAGGTGTATGAGCAACTTCCCAGGAAGCTGCTTATCCGTGGCCAGCAGCCAAACGCCCAGTGACTTCCTCAAAGTTCTCAGCAACTTCCTGGGAAGTTCCTCAGCAGCACGTGCAACCTACCCGACGCGGGGTTGGAGGAAGCAAAGACTCAGAAATGTGGAAGCCCCCGGAACGGCCGACTTCCGGTCAGTGTGGTGGTCCAACCCCCCGGGGGGGGGGGGGGGGGACTTCCTAGGAAGTTACTCTGCCACAAACACCAGTCAACACAAGCGGCTTCAGGCAGCCTTGAGCAACTTCCTGGGAAGTTGCTGTGCGGCCTTGGCAGGCTAGCTCACCACAACTGCAGCAGCTTTCGGTGCTTCAAGGGTTTGCTGAAAGGCCTGCTTCTGGTATTTCTACTTTTAGTACCTCTATTTTTTGGTTAACCCCGTTAAGCTTTTCATATCTGAGCCACAACGTGTAAGTATGGATTTGAAGGACAAGTGCGTACTGGACTGAAAGTGAGGAACGGAACTGGTTACGCGCCTCCTTCTACAAATAGTCTACGAGGTCCTGTCTGCCTGTCTCTGCTACGAAGTTAGATCGAGCAGGTAGCTCTAGCGCTGGTAAGAAGACGAACAATGGATTCTGAGCTACTACTAGTAACCCCTTCGCCGCTATCGCTTAGCACTCAGTCCATGCCTATTATTCGAGTTCAATAAGTCACCACTTGATGTACAGTCGACAAGGTGGTTCCGAGTGACTTGCCAGTCTGGGCTGCTTGCACTCCTGGATGACGAGACAGCGTAATCATCTTGAAGTCAAACGTGTAAAGAAAACAGAGAATGCGTTTGTATTTTACTGTCGGGATCATAATGTAGTAGGCAAAAGGTGAAATAGTAACTTCCCAGGAAGTTCCCTGTCCGTGGCCAGCAGTCCAATGCCCTGGCGCGCCTTGCCTAGCCGTGTCTGTCTTCGGTCTACGCATCTGCTGGAGAACCGATTGCAGCGCCGGCAGGCGCTGGTGGAGGTCCGCCTTTCACCCTCCGGCTCGCGAAGCATGAAGAAACACAGAACAAGACACGCAGCCGACAAGGCATATGCTGATCGCCTTTGATATCTCCCGGAACAGAACCTCATGACATCAAAACAACAAAACGACCACTGACAGACTGCCACGCCCTCAACTCCAAGCGTTCCCCTCCAATAGCGCTAGCTAGGTTGGTTAACTTAAGAGGCTGGGCAGGTTATATTTGAGTAGGCATAGTCGAAAGCTTCCAGATACCCTATCATCTGGATAACAGTAGCGCAGACCACTAGGATATGCATAAATGAGTGGGAGCTGCATATGTTGAATTTTCCAGGCCACCAACTTTCGGGAAACCTTATCTTTCGAATCACGTATGTTAGGATTAATCGTCTTCCTATAAGTTATAGGTAATTAAAAGCCAGCATCTGGAGCTTCGAATTTCAGTGCTTCTAATTTGGGTTAATCCCGTATGGCTCTCCGCGGCTAAGCCACAGCGTATAAATATAGATTGGAAGAGCAAATATAGACTAAAGGAGAGGGACGGATCTGGCCAACGTCTCTCTACAAATAGTTTCGTCGGTCCGCCTTTACTAGAAGCTGGATCGAGCAAGGAGGTCGAGGGCTATCAAACAGACGAGCGATGGATTCTGAACCACTAGCACCACCATCGCCGCTATCACTGAGCACTCAGTCCAAGCCCCCATTCGAGTTCGACGAGTCCCCAGTTGGATGTACCATGGATAAGGTGTGTCCCAGCCATTTCCCTGTCCGGCCTACTAGCCCTCCAAGACCACGAGCCAGTGTAATCATCTTGAAGTCAAACATCTATCTTCCAACAGTGGTGGAAGAGCCTTTCGGGGGCGAATCAGAGGAGGAAATGTGTGCCTCCGAATTCGCAAAACATGGTTTCTGTTTCGCAAGTCTTGTGAACGCCCTCTCTCTGGACTTCTTGTCCGAAGCGCGAGAGTTCTTCAAGGAGAGTCCACCTTCAGAAGTGGTAGGATTTCTCAAACATTGGAAGCTGTCAGAGTTCGGCAGAGAAAACGTCACGACTGAGTTGTATTCCGCAATGATGAAGGCCAAAGGGGAAACAAATTCCCGGGATGCTGGTTCAATTGGTACGGCTGCTCTGAACTTCCATCGCTATCTAGACTTGATCATGGACCTTGTGGTCAAACCAACAATTGAGGCTTTCGAGCCCGGAACCGAATTCCAGGCTCTCCAGTGAGCGGGGAGGAAGTGAGGAAAGAGCTGGGAAATGGGGAAGACATCGGGATTGTAGTAGTCAGTAGCTGCTCGACGGCTGGTCCGTAAGATATTCGCTTGACTGCATGATGCTGGGCACTGCCTGTATAGCTTCATCATGGGGTTGGATTGGTCGACTGGTAACAAGCAGTTGCTTCTCCACAAATCCAGATTGTAGGAGAGCTAAAGCAAGGATTGGTGGTGGAGTGTTGCCGTTCCTGTCTATTGTTAGATGCAACACTTTCGCGTACTGTGAAACGAGGTACGTACATTAGATACCAGTGATTCACAGTGGCTGCGACCCATCGGTTGAGGAAAATATTCAATCCAATGAGAATCACAAAGAGATGTGGTCCAAAGAGCACTTGTGTCTCATGAAGAGATATGATAGAAGCTGTAAAATTAGAGGCTGTATAGATGGCAGCCTGCGTCGGAAGGATCTTGTAGGTCGACATCGCCTTTATCAGAATCCGCGGGTACACGAAACCATGGATTACTCGAATAGAGGCACGATAGTAAAACTTATCGCCACGAGCGTAGCCGATGAGAGAGAGAGTAGCGCGAAGCAAGGCGATTGACTGGTAGTTCGGGCGAGCAATAACTTTGTCCCCCGCGGATAGTCGTGATACAAGCCGCAAGGCGGTGAACGAATGGGCGAGGCATAAGGTAAGATCACAAGCTGTTGGGCTCGGCTGGGAGTTTGTAGCGCGAAAATGGTAGCTGAATAGTTCCGCAACTGGAATGGCAATGTGACAGATGAGAGTGAGATGCCGAAAAGCGTTGAAGTTCTTCCGTCTGATGGGGAGCGATCGTCTGAATGTATGAAACACAAAGACACATGCATAAGTTGAGAAAACCCAAAAAGGCTCAAAAAGAGTTGTCGCCTTTTCGAGCATCATCCTTAGTGTGTCTTGTAGAGAACGGTAGACTGAGTTGCAGTGTGGAATAGACAACGCCAAGGTTTGTGGTCAACTGAAGGCCGTCTTTTAACGATGGCCTTGGTTGATGGCGTTGGAATGGGTATGGGAGCGGATCCCGGGGTTGCAAGCCATCTCCACGCACAGGGTTCCGACCAACAGGAGTGCTGTAAGGGGCCTTGACTACTGCGAGGGGCCCTGTGAGGGGCCCTGTGAGGGGCCCTGTGAGGGGTCCTGTGAGGAGCCCTGTGAGGGGCCCTGTGAGGGGCCCTGTGGGGGGCCTTAACTATTGTCAGGGGCCTTGCGAAGGGCTATCGCGGGGATCGGCAGCCTCGGCGTCAGCGGCTGGACGCACTCGAATCAGCCAATCATGCCTATCGTGCCAGTCATATTCAGCCATGCCGAACAACTGATCAATACTTTAGCTCTAGGTTGAGTAGCTCGGAATCATTTGTAAAGAGTTTGAATTGATGGATAGATCTTTACGCGTTGCACTGTACCATGTTCGTCAAATTTCAACTTCTTCCAGCAGAAATTCGACTTCTGATCTGGCAAGAAGCCTGTTTTGCTGAAGCTCAGCCTGGTGTCTGTGTTTTTAGGCCGAGCAAACGGACTGAAAACAGACTCGAGCATCCGGGACTAGTCGTCAACATAATACATCCGCCATCCATACTCTCCGCGTGTGTGGAGTCTCGAGCCCTGGCCATAAAATTACTGAAACTAAGGCTTGTTGAGGCCTCTACGCGATCCGAAAATACAGAGACTCAGGCTCCAAGCCCTTGGACGCGTCCTTATCACCCTGAGACCGACGCATTATTCGTCAGCGACATCTACTATAACTATTTCATTGACGACCCTTTCCTGCCAAATTGGCCTCTCAGACCGTGGGTCGCCCACCTTGTAATCGATGAAGGATCGCTGATCCGGCGGTTTGCAGGGTCTCTCTTTCTCAGCACTGCAGGGTCTCTCTTTCTCAGCACTGCAGACTTCGGTATTCCGCAGCTCCCCTCTTTGAGGAAGTTGTCCATTGCAAGCCTGGAGGACGAAGACATTCACGTCAACCCAGCACAACGACTTCTGGACTTAGTTCCTGATTATCATGCTCTTTCAAGCATCGTTGGTGGAGTCCTTCTCTCAAGTCTCATCTTCGCTACAGGCCGGAAGGTTCACATGGACGCGCCAAAAGTTATCTTTCTGAAGAAACGGCCTTGGTTTGTAGGGGAGGCTGATGATTGATCTGATATTGGTTCACCAAGAGGACGCCGTGGGATAGCTCATGTCCGGGACGGAGGTTGGTTCTCACGGGCGAGCTTCCTCTGCGCAGTCGCACGACTCATTGAGTAGCTCCGCCGCCGGGCTTCGTAGTTGCGGCTCGCCACGAGATTCGCTATCTTGACGGTCAGGAGCAAGTATTATCATTGTACAATGGATCATTACTCGTCACATGCAGCAGAGGAGCAGATATTTTGTGCTCGTGATGGCTTTAGGCCTGGCGCAGGCTTCAAACCCCCAAACGCCGCCCCCCCCTGATACCTGCCACAATGTAACATTTTCTCTGGTGACATCAGCTTATCTCCTCTCGTCTTCGAGTTGCTGGTAATGTGTTGGTCCGCAAAGATGGTGTACAGAGTGACAGGCATCGATCAGGGGAGATCCGAGCGACCGGGAGCAAGGCAGCCTTGCCTAGCCAACGCTCTCTTCTGCAACTATTTATGCTCATCCCCTTCCCCGTCCTGACCTACTCTTCCCTCTCCAGCTTCTCACCCATACTCCTCACCCACACTCCTCACCCATCCTCCTCACCCATACTCCTCACCCATACTCCTCACCCATACTCCTCACCCATACTCCTCACCCATACGTCTCTTGGATCTCGAGACCATGTCGCATAGCTCGGGACTATCAACATGCCAGCCTGGAGAAAGTGCGAATCATACAGGCAGTCAGGCTCCCGAGGTCGAGATTGCCAAACGTCGCAGCGCTGCCTCTAATTCAGCTCGTATTCCCCGAACGATGCCCTCGGAAATTGCAATTGCTCGATGCCCGTATCAACCAAGCTCTGCTGCAGGGACGCCCCCTCCCGGTAACGGTTTGTGGCCATCAACGTCTTGGGCACCTGAGAGTTTCCAGATGCAGCCCCAGGTCCCAGTCGCATTGCAATACCAACGCGCAAGCTCTAGCACGGGGCAAGGTTCGAGAGCCAGATGCCAAGAGGCTGACACCAAGGACTGCTCACCCCCTCCTACAAGTTCTGCGTCTCATGCTACAGGAGCTGGCTGGAGCGAGCAACATCAAGTGCAGCCCTGCAACAACCTCAATCTCAAGAGACAGGCGGCGGACAACGAGAACGATCACAGCCCCGAGGGACAGGCATCGAACAGCAAGAACGTTCATAGCCTCAAGAGACAAGCATCGGACAGCGACAACGGTCGCAGCCTCAAGAGACAGGCATCGGACAGCGAGAATGTTCACCAACCCCAGAAGCGGGAAGAAACCAGTCCTCGCATATTCGTGCTCCGGGCTTCAGCTACTGAACTCTATAACTATGAGACTCATCTCGAGCGGGACGAGTCGACCGGACGAATCAAGGTTTTGCAACAATGGGCGGATTCCGAAGTGTCTTTCCACTCTCTGCCTGGGAAGACCCAGATGGAGTTCCTGCACTCGGTAGCAACAATTGGTAAGCCTGTTCTTGATCTTCTAGCCAAGTCACCTAGATACGAAGCTCCAGGGCCATATATACGCTGTAAGGCCTACAAGATCTATCCAAAAATCGGTCAACATGGTGGGCCTGTCTGTGTTTGCGAAGTGGGTTCCAACAGAGATAGCGCTTGGGGATCTGGACCGCGACAATCTCGAAATTACAAAGCAGCAGATGATCGAGGAGTTTGGGGAGGATACTTGGAATGCTGAGGCTTGGCACCTTTTCTCTTGAAATGAATTCGTTCTCTTTTGTCTGGAGGTTCGAAGATGGGGGAGAGGGGAGGCGCCTCTCAAGGCAGTACAAATTCGTTTCTTAGTACTAAGACACACAACAATGCAATGTAGCTTTCATCTCCGCCGACTAAGTTTCAGCCTCGAAGTTCACGAAATCAAGACAAACCACCGTAGCTATCGAGGATCCATGGCATGTTTTAATCACCATCATAGACTAGAGTTGTGGAAACCTCGAAACACTCTTAAAAACAGAGGTGAGCGTAAACGTGCGAACTCGTTTATTTCAAGTTCATGCTGCTAGTATCATCAATCAACGCCTAACGTCGTTCAGACCTACCCACTATTATGGCTTGGTATACGTAGTAATCTGCTTTTCTTGAAGGCAACATCCACTTTGCACGGAGACAAGCTTGACCCTTCATTGCTTCGTCGCTTCTACTGGGAAGGTTGCGCAACATTAGTATGTAATTATCCCGTCTACAATGTTCTATCTGGAACAACCTCATGGACCCAAGGGTCGAATGAACGATATTGATACCACAGATCAAACGTTGAAGCAGAAATCAGCCACTGATAATATGGAAGTGGAATCCTGCGAGCTGAGGGTCGAGCATATGCTATCGGGATCGAGCTCATTATACATATCCTTTGCTGTCTTTGGCGGTAGTGGCTCCGTAGAGGGATCCGGGGACCTTAGCCTCCCCAAGATCTCCCTGAAAAGCCGGGCGACATGAATATTTCTCTCTCTAAGAGAGTCATTGCAGGCTTTGGGTGTCGCCAGCGATAGTCCTGAATCTGTGGTTAGCTTATTACATCATTAAATGGGTGCGAAATCTTACCCCACGCGGGTGCTTTAACCAAAACATCAACCGCCAGCAGTCGAGTTCTAGGACTCGCAGATAAATGCGGACTGATGCGGATAAATCCGTGCGGCTAGGCTGTCCGAACTTGCGGCTTCGCAAAGTCCTTTCTAGTTGTAAGAAGTAGAGACGTTCAAGCCTGTGAACATACAGTTCGATCATATGATCCAGCTGCCAATGCACAGCCGGAGAAGCCGGTATTGAACCAGTGTTCCCGAACGTCGAGGGCCAAGGAGTGGAGGTACGTACATGTGTGGCTTGACGCGATCGATATGCCCAGCCAGGAAACAGGTTTTGGTGGTGGGTGAGGCACAGGCAGAAGCGGGCACCATGATCTCAGCGACCCAGAGCAGCCAGATAATTTCAGATTGTGGCAAAGGCAGACGACAGCCCCTTTGAACATTGACGTGTAAAGTGGGGGGCATTGTGGACGCGAAGGCCTCCCACTCCATCTGCCTTACTGTGGAGTTTACAGTCACATTCCATCATTATACACTTGGCAAGGCCAGATAGGGAAGGAGTGGGAGTCGCTCTCAGGATTTCGGCCGCAACTGCTATCTCTTGGGAACAGGCCTGTGGCCGTCTCTTACAGGCCTGCGTACAAAATCATACGGATAATCGGCAGGGTAAACGTTGTCTTGCGCGGAACATGTCGGCACCACCATTACGTGTCGTTGGTTGTCTACTGCGAGACGATGCGGGTGAGGAAAAACGTAGAGACATGGTTCTATTCATTCCGGTCACGGATAGTCCTTGCTGGTGAAAATCAGGAACGACCGCCTCTCCGACTACTAATGACCCAAGTCGCAGAGTTGTCTCTTCCCGAAATCAACTACGTGGGCTTGTTGCGTTCTTCTTGATCGTGGCAAGATCTTCTTCAGAGAATCCAAGCTCCTGCTTGGCAAACTGGACAAACCCTCCATACTTCTTCTGTACGCCATCGGTGAATGCCTTCCAGGAGGAAGCGCGAAGACTGCAGAGGTTCAAGAAGCCTGCCTCTTCTTGGCTCTTTGCATCGGTCTCAGTAAGCAAATACTGGAGCAGCATGAGCCGGACTGGCTCAGTACCGACTCTGGATAGCAGGTAGTCTAGCGTGACCGTCTCCTCGGATGCACCCGCAAGTGTCAGGAGAAGGCCGCCGAAAACGCCAGTCCTGTCACGGCCAGCTGTGATACCAAAACGTCAATAATGTCTCCAGCGCAAGTCGCGCTCGATTGTGAGAGGGCATACCTGTGCAGTGCACTAGGAACGGCTCGTCGGGGCGGTCTCGCACGTGCTCTAGGATAGCTTTCCAGCTTGGGACATAGACCTCAATCACTTCCAAGTACATGTCCTCGTACCCGGCCTCACCACCACCTGAAGCGAACATTGCCAGGTCTAGTCTCGAGCCGGGTCGCGTACTCGGGATCCACGTGGTCTCTACACCTTCGAAGACCGGCTCGGGCGCCTTTTCTCGTTCCGGCTGAGACCGCAGGTCAAACACGCGCTTGATGCCAAGCTTACCCTCGAGCACAGCCCTGCCATTGTCTGTGATGTTGGACAGGAGACCAGAGCGATACGCGAAGCCTGCGCGGAGCGGGCTGTCTGGGATCAATCCGAGGTCTCTGGTGTTGAGGGTCCCGTCTAGGTAGACAAAAGGCGGGTTCGTGAGGACCGGACCGTACTGTTCCTTTGTGATCTCCAGAGACACCTCTGTCTCGGCGAGCTTGAGGAGGCTGGCGTGGTCGGCCATGGTGCAGATCTTGGGGCTGTCTGCTTCCGTGATGGATGGGTCGATGGCTCGCCGCAATTACTTTGAGTGGTCAAGCTGCCGTCGATGGGTGCCTTGTGCAGGGCCAGACAATCTTGTTCTGTTACGAGGGTCTCACACGCAATTTGTAGACGATGAACGCCTCGTGATTTACTATAAACTGTAAGACCGGATGGAAGACCACCCGGTGTCCTCGCGTCCCGATACGTTCGTCAGCCCCCACTCCCGCCCTTTGCTTGACAGGGTTGTGGTTGCACCAGCCTCCCCTGAGGACATGTGATGAAGAGGTCTGGAAACGCCTGCCGCGCTATTGCCTGTAATTAGCACACTCTAAGCGGGAAGAACACCCTTGCAACCCGTTCCAAGATGGGCCATTGAAGCAGCCTCATCCTAGTGTCCTGTAGACCGAGCCGGCTGTTATCGCAGCTATCCGAGGCCATGCTTTTCAAGGCCGTCCACATGATGATTCTGTTTCTTTGAGCAAGGGTCCTCCAATATGGCAATAAGAGACTTAACGGTGGCTTGCCAGAGAGGTATGCTCGCATGGCCGTGTGTGTACTCGCAGATTTTCCAACTCGGGCACCCAGTAGCTCAACTTGTAGTCGGTACTCGCCTGGCGACACTCAGAGCAGTCTTTTGAGTTGTCCTTTTGAGATGGAACATAGGTTCTTCGACTTCACTCTCCTTGTGGGAACCGCTATGTTGCTTGCAAAATGTTTCAAAAGGTTGTCGTTGCAACTGAGTTGCCTGGACCTGACCACAAGAGGCACCAGTCCCTGCCAAGCCGCTGGCCACCAATCTGAGCGGGTGGGTCTCACAACTTCCGCCAGCCGACGGACGATGATGCATCAAATCGTCACTCGACCAAAAACAAGGCCCAAGCTCAGAACCTTCTTTTCCACACAAGCATGGATCGATTTTGGCTGCCGCGGGTGGGCGGCAACTCGCTGCTGAGCTACGGCTCGGCGGCAGTCGTCAGCATCGCCGCCCTGCTAAAGCTGCAGGAACACGCCACCAACTATTTTGGTTCGGAAACACATTGCTTCAAGTCCGTGCGGACGAACTGGGACGACCTTCCCACGGCCAATTGCTTCACGGTCTCTCCCAAGGGCATCATCACCAATGTGTATGCTGTGGACGACAGCAAAATTGGCAGCGGCAGCGAGAGACTCAGCGAGGGTTATGCCATCCCGGGCTTCTGGGACGGCCACGGACATCTTCTGCAGGATGATGAGGACCCGACGGTCCGCCTCAAAAGGGCCGCTGCTTATGAAGAAGAAGTCGAGGCCATCCTCAAGCCACTCCGTAGAAAGCCTTTCCATAAAGTAAGTTGTCACTGCATTCTGTTAGACACAAATACTCATACAAGCAGATCAACGCGTCTGAATTATCGGCGGATGCTGTTGCGCTCAAAGTTGAAGAATGTATTGGGCTCCGACAAGGCCCTGACGTATAAAATCGCATGCAAGCGTAAGATCTGCTGTTCTTATTGTGGATGACTACCGCCATTCGGGCGCCTCGTGATGATGGAGGAGTTCGTTGCTCCTGTCACCCGCTCCAATGAAATAGCTGAGCGAACTTCTCTCCGATTATCTGATAGAAAATTAACGACAACCTCGAATTCTCCATAATTCTTGACCAGTAGTGATATAACAGTGACTACAGAGACCGTCCTTGTCTAACAGACCAGACAAAAGACGGGTAAGGGGTAGGGCGGCACTAAGAGCACGCACGAAGTGAATTGATCGATTTGATATGATTGATCGAAGATTCGAAGCGACGAGAGAGAACTGTAAGCATGCAAGGGAGGGGGAGCATTGCGACGACGAAGCATGTGCCAGTCGTCCACGCAAGTAGCCGCACGTATAATACAACACTTCAAGCAGTATGAAGAAGAACTAGGAAGAGTGCTCGCTCGAGGTCGAAGTCGGGAGATGTGCGTGGCGCGGCCATCGCATCTTCAAGCACAGCTACCGTCGCTACCTGCGGCATCCTTCCGTAATTGGGGAGCAGGGTACAGGCTGACGTTTCACAAGCACCGTTTTGCAAACGGTAGTCGGGGCGAGCGAGCATAAATTTGCATAACTCAGATTGGAGAGCTTGGCAGGAGCTCAAGCTGAGGCGCCACCGAGCGTTGGAGGAAACCACGCTAGGACTGTTTAGGCAGCGCCACAGTGCCATTGGAAAACATAGTACCGACCGACACCTTGGGCAGCTCTTGTCCAACCACAGCTGCTGTACGATGAACTGGGTCGGGTCTGTCAAGGGCCCAACCAGACCCGGGGAAGAATGATGAGCCAACGGGAATAGACACACAGAGCGAGCTGCCAATGTATAAACGGCAGCTCAACGCGGGACGGCTAGACGATCACTATAGCATGTCGGCTCAAGCCGTCACTTCAAGTGGAGGGCGGATTTGATCTGGTGCAACCAAGGCTCTCCCGATGAGATCCGGTATCCACCAGGACACCGAACATTGATTGTGTCGTTCCCGGCTGCTCGTTCGCGGCTACGGAGCAGCTCGCAGATCGCGCCCACGAATGAGACCCTGAAAGGCACCATGTCCATCGAAGGAACCAGCTGCCTGGGTGTATGTGCGGGATTGCTCTGGCAACGGGTTGTTGACACCCTCGGTAGCACTTGTCCAAAACGTCTCGTCCCGACCTTTGGGCGAGACCGCATCTCGTCCTGAGCCACCCAGACCAGGCCGCTGAGTGAGCAGGCTATGGTGCCCGTCCATGACAGCCGCCTTCACCACTGGACTGGACCCTTTGTCGTGCCTCGTCGAGGCTGCTATCCGCTTCGCCGCCCTCCAGGCTCCCCTGGGCTGCCAGCCTTGAACCGCCTCGAAGTCTGGGCCTCTTGGCCAGGACGGGTTAGCGCGCGCACCACAAGCACGGCGCGGCCCACATGGAGCCAGCCCACACTGCAAAAACACCATGGAGGGGCAGAAATGGCAGCGTGCTGGCCAATCACGGCGTCCTCGATGGAAGCACGGCCAAATTTTGTCTTGCATGCTGGCTACCCACCGGCACCTGACAGCGCACGAGGGAGCGCAGGTCTCGCGGGAGACAGACGCCATGCGGCTGTAGAGGTGGGCGCGGACAAATTGGACCACAATGCCATGTTGAGGGCCTGCTGCGTCGGGTCGGAGTGCGGGTGGTCGCCTCACGGATACATGGTAGGTATTCTGTGGTCACTGCAGATACATAGATGGTCGCTACCCCGCCGTGGGCACGTCGAAGCTGGTCTCGTGTCTGGGGTGCAACGCAATAGGCGAAGGTACCGCGCAGAGCCGTCTGTTGTATGTGCCGGCGGCCACAGATGTATGTACCTACTTACGGACAGCCGCCCTCTCGAAGATCGAAGGGCGGCGGATGGGGCAGCGAGCCGAGCCAGGCGGCCTGCAGCCAGACGAGGTCGCCCTCGCTGGTCTGGTCGAGGTCTCCATCCGTGCCTGCGGCGGCGGCGTTGCGGGCTGCGGGCAGCAAGTAATTTTCAGATCCCCTCTTCTGTCCTGGGCCTGGCCGGCGGGCAACTTTTTAACACGCCCACTTACCTAAATACCTGCACTTGCATATTTCTCTTCCCTCCCCTTCCCCTTCTCCCACCAACTCCACCTCTCCCATCCTCTCCATCCCGGTGTTGGCCATCGTCGCATTCTCCTCAACTCTCTTTTTCCAGACCACCACAGACTCCCCCAGTCCAATCCTTCAAAATGGCCGACGACGCCCAGGTAAGCTGCTCTCTCCCCGCTAGCCCCTCCTCTTCACCTCTTGAGCGAGTCCAAAGGCCAGGCGGGCAGCTTGTGAAGATCACCCCGCACCTCCTCCCACCGACAAATTTCAGCACTGCGAGCCACCAGCCAGTCTCTCCGCCCACGCACTCCAAGCCTTTGGCCAGTGCTTGGGTGGAAATCACGCCATCAAGGACCGCCGGCGAAAGTTGTGGTCTCGCGCGCTTCGTTGTGGTGGCTCGCAAGTTCATTCTCGCGGGGCGGGGCTGGCATGGCATGGTTGGCAGGTTTCCCTTGCGCCGAAAGTCTTCGCGGGCTTTTGTCACATTGCTCATGAGGGTTCTCTTCACCACTGTGGGAGGAATTGCACGATGATGGCCACTCTCCGCTTGCGATCTGCGGTTGATGGACACGCTTGCTCCGTACTCGCAAAAAAGAAATGTATCATCCCTCGCTAACATGGCACGTCTCTCTGACAGCACGAGCACACCTTCGACTCCGCCGATGCCGGCGCGTCGCTGTCCTACCCTATGCAATGCTCGGCCCTCCGCAAGAACGGTTTCGTCCTGATCAAGGGCCGCCCCTGCAAGATCGTTGACATGTCGACCTCCAAGACCGGCAAGCACGGTCACGCCAAGGTCCACTTGGTCGCCCTCGACATCTTCACCGGCAAGAAGATGGAAGATCTCTGCCCTTCCACCCACAACATGGACGTCCCCAACGTCTCTCGCCGCGAGTACCAGCTCGTAAGTTGCTCTATTGTCTTTAGCCGGAGGGGCTCTTGCCTCGCCGTGCCATCACGCCCTGGGACATGCTGCTGACACGTGAGGCTCAATAGCTCGACATCTCCGACGATGGTTTCCTCTCCCTGATGAACGAGGATGGCGACACCAAGGACGACGTCAAGATGCCCGATGGTGAGGTTGGTGACAAGATCACCCGTCTCTTCAAGACTGAGGAGAAGGACACCAGTAAGTTTCTGCACCATAATCTGCTCGCAATGAAGGCGAGTCTCTGGGGTCGACCGTGTCTAACCTCATTCTGTTATAGATGTCATCATTCTCACCTCCATGGGTGAGGAGGCCGCTGTTGAGGCCAAGGAGGCCCCCAAGCAGTAAGCGTCTCGCTCTGCGATGGATGATTCTGCAAACAGCCCCACGGACAGCATGGACGCCTATCGGTACAGCCACCGGCATAAGCGCCATGCCAGTCGCGAATGACGATCGCTACGCTCTATTTGAAGCCATAGACATTCGAGGATTTGCCCCTCCTCTTGTGTTCGTTGCATGAGCAGCGGGTTATGTTTGGACGAACTTGGGTTTTTTCTCTGCTAGGTATATGACACGGTCACGAAAAAAGTACTTCGACGGGAGAACCCGCAAATTTATGACACACAACGTTCAGAAGCGCTTCGATGCGCCGTCACTCGTGATATTGGCCTTGAGGTGAAATGTTTGCCTCAAAGTGACAGAATGGTCAGAATGATTTGATATCGAACGAAAACTTCCAGTTTGCAAAAGGGTGCCATCGAGCCCCATGCTGTGGCGTGAAATACGACCGTAAACAGGGCGTAGAGAGGAGCATTACGACGCTGCAACATCATGTTGTTGGTACAATACTTCACGGACGTTCATCTCGGTAGTCGGGTTGTGCAAATGTACATGGAAGGAGGGTGGGCTCAAATTGCGGCCGTGGTCGGTGATTTGCTCTGCATCTCCAGTGAAGGAAATGAACGGAATCGGGTTTTGACGTTCACTTGGGCATACTGCATGATGGCGCACTGCTTGGTCGTGGTAGACCTCAAGGGTAGGTCAGGCGCCGTGTGGATGCAAACTCAATTGAGAGCTGGTTCCTGTTACCATCTGTTACACCATACCACACGTTTTTGCGAACAAACGCCATCACCGCTCCTCTCGCGCGCGCAGCTACCACAGCCTCGGCACCCAGAATGCTGCCCAAGCTCGCGATGGAGATCAGGTGATAGCTGAACGGCGGAACACCTGCAAGCCGCCCCGGGCCTACCTTTCACCGCATCATCTACCATCATTTCTGCCGGCAGCAACGAGCAAAGCGCAAAGGGAAGCTGCCAGACACTCTTATACAGAGTGGCACAATGTCGCCGAAATACCACAAGTTCCCGCCGGGCGAGCGGTGCGAGGAGTGCGGCTCGCGGCAATGGTACGCGCAGGACGCGCTGCGATACTGCCGCCGGGGCCATCTGCTCGAAGGCTTCGCCGCGCACAGCGGGGACGAGGACGACTTTGGCACGCAGGGCAGGACGACACGCAAGAAGAAGGAGAAGCCGCAGAAGGTGGCGGTCAAGCTGTCGGGCGACCTGGGGCGCGAGCTGTACCTCGAGGTCCTGCAGCTCGTGCTGCGCAAGCAGGTCTGGTGGCTCGTCCGAGACCGCGGGTTCCCTGAGGAGCTGGAGGGGATCGTTCAGAGCCTGTGGGCGCTCAGGGTCAGGTCGTTGCCGCTCAAGATTGTGTCCGCGAGGAAGCCTGCAGATGACTCGCAGGGCCGAGACGACGATGCCATGTCTGTGTCGTCCTCCATGGGAGGAGGCATGAGCTCTCAAGCCGAGAGTGTGGCCGGCGGAGAGTCGTCGTCAGAGTGGGAGCTGTCGGATACGACGACCAAGACTTGGGAACCAGATGTTGGCAGGCGGTGGAAGTTGCCACATCTCATCGACACCTTGGCTTTGTGCTATCTGGGCTGCCTCACGAGGAGACTGCCTGTTTCTACGTCTGATATACACCACTGGGCTCAAGAAGGCAGACTTGAGTATCTCTCAGCTGTAAGGCTGCACCAAGCCGCCGTCATGTGACTGAGTTGGGATGCTGATAAGTGTGGTGTGGCTTCTAGTTCACAAATCTACCCAAGAATGTGCGCGATCGCTTGCCAGCTGAGTTCCATCGCGCACTGCAGCCTGGGGATCATCTTAAACACGGGCGTCTGCAGGATGCAGCGAGAGACCTTGTCCTTGCTTTCAGAGCTAATTTCGACGTCACCTTCCCCCCAGTGAACCATGTCTTCACCATCGTCAGATACATTCGCGATCTTGTCCTGCCGTGTAAGTCGGCGTAAGAAGGGGCCGTGTAAACGCCCGACGTACTATACATGCTAACATGCTGGCTTATAGTCGAGTTGTACTCCATATGCACAGCAATTGCCAAGATTATAGGGGCAGATTTTGCTCATCAGGCAGATGGCCTCAAGCGGAAGGCCATGCGTGACCCGGAAACTCTCATGATAGCCTTGGTGGTTGTGTCAGCAAAGCTGCGATATCCCTTTGAGAGTTCCGGGGGCCGTGCTGTCGGGCAGAAGGCGATGGACTGGTCAAGATGGGAAGCCACGAGGCACTCCAAGCCAGTTGACAACGATCACATCACGCCAGGCGAGGAGTACACAGTCACTGCGAACGACGTGCTCACAATGGACAAAACGAAGCTAGACGATTACATGGACTGGTTCGAGAGCATGTTCCTCGGCGACGAGAATTCTGGGAGTAAGTCCAATCAATATCTGTCACCGCCCTTGGCCAGCGTTGGGCTTGTTTCTTTCGTCACGGCCATGTTTCTGACCCATATAAACAATGCGCAGCGGCCGAGGTGCTCCGTGAGCCCTTCCTCGGCGAACCAAGACATAGCGAATCACGCAAGACACTTAGTCTTGAGCAGGAGATAGAGCAGCACGACAAACACTTTGCGCAACAGTACAGGGACATGTATGCTACATCCAAGTCAACGACGGACTCCACAGTGCCGCAGCAGCGTGACTACGCGGACGGGCTGTGGTGCCCGATCTGGCAAACAGTGGAGGACCTTCCAGATATAGCCAGGTTCGCGTACAAAGAGGCGGCGGATCTTGCAGCGATACCACTATCCACGCTTGTCCGAGCTTGTGGGCAGATCGAGCGGCGACTAGAAGTGGTGTGTAAAGAGCGATGGAGTGAAAGGAAGGGCAAGCGGAAAGATAGCGAGTAACGAGGTCGCAGCGATGCTGCTAAATGAGCATGAAATATAAGAGAGCACCTCACTCCTTGCGACAACAGGTCACCGACAAGCCACTGGTCTGTCTATTCCCATATCGTCTTGCATGGTGGTTTGACGTTCATATCAACCTGACGAGTGGAGTGGGCCGAGCCGAGTACCAGGGTGTTGGGCTCCACCCAGCGACTGGTGAGATGGGTGGGGTCTGCCGGGTAACTTGGAAGACTCACCTCCTGCGAGGCTGGGCTGAATAATTTAAAAGTGGAGCCCGCACAAACTCGAACCCTGTGCGAGAAACCCAGGCTCTAAGCGAATTTCCTCCTCGTCCGCGCCCCTCCCTCCCGAGTTTCGTAGACTGCTGCGAAGGCGAAGAACATCACCGCCCACCGAAGAGACTCCATACTCACATTCGACAGCACTCATCACGAAGTACCGTCACAAGTAAGTCCCGCTTGAGCTGCAGTATCGTCGGTCCGGTCTCTGCGACAGTCATGCTAACCATCATGTGAACTACAGTGCAGATGTAAGTCTTTCTCTCGCCATTCCGGTCCCCAGCCATGCCCCAAATTTGCCGCTCGAGCGCAAACGAACCCGACGACAAACCCATCAACACGACTGCACCTGCGCCGCGATGAGAACATTGCCTACACCTCACCCACGGCCCACGACGACTACATCGACGTTGAATCTGAAATGAATCACGATTCCGGGAGTGGAGGCTGACAAGCGTGCCGAAACACAGCTTCGTGAAGACCCTGACGGGCAAGACCATCACCCTTGAGGTGGAGTCGTCCGACACCATTGACAATGTCAAGTCCAAGATCCAGGACAAGGAGGGCATCCCCCCGGACCAGCAGCGCCTGATCTTTGCCGGCAAGCAGCTTGAGGACGGCCGGACTCTGTCCGACTACAACATCCAGAAGGTTCGTCCTTGATCCCTCAGTACCTCCACCTGCGACAATGTACCCTGCTGCGCCAGGCTTCCGGGTCCCGCGAGACACGAGCAGATCCGCGACTTCGGTAGCCGCAATAGCAGGGAATAGGGAATGGACTGGAATGCTGACTCGAATCCGGTCATAGGAGTCTACTCTCCACCTGGTCCTCCGCCTGCGTGGTGGCATCATTGAGCCTTCGCTCAAGGCTCTTGCCTCCAAGTTCAACTGCGACAAGATGATCTGCCGCAAGTGCTACGTATGTTCTGGGCCCACAAACCACCCGACACCTCTTCGCAGGCTCCCAGTACTCACAAGATGACAAACAGGCCCGTCTTCCCCCGCGTGCCACCAACTGCCGCAAGCGCAAGTGCGGACACACCAACCAGCTCCGCCCCAAGAAGAAGCTCAAATAAGCGACTCGCCCCGAAGGCGACGCCCTCGTTCTGCGTGGGCACTTTGTTCCTCCATCTCCTCGGCGTCTGGTTTGGGCATCCACTTTTACGAACACCATCGGAAGGATAGGGGATATGACGCGATACATGAAAAACGGTTGTCTTCCGGTCTGGTCTACGCAGCGCCTGGCCGCGAAGATTTCTTGCCGAACGCGGAAAATAGCATAGGACTCCTCAATTCAATAAGTGGAATTTCAGCTGCGGAAAGAAAAGAAAAAAAATAAAGTTGAAACCATTCTCAGGGTCGTCTGCTCTTCGTGACTGCGCGCAAGTGACGATGATACCTAGAATTTAGGCCTGCATTACGAATGACGCTCCCTGTCGTCATGTTTGTCGAAGCATCCACATGATGTGCCTTTACATGATGTGCATAATCCCACGAATGCCGAAGCTACCTCACGGCGGGTATAAGGGAATAGACCAGCCACATCTAAAACTTTTGAGGTCATTGGGGAAATCGTTCAACTCTTGTCGGACTGTGAAGGTGCTTGCTCTATTGTAAGTTTGATGCTGTGTACCCTGCCGAAGCACCACGCTGGGCCAGGGGTGGTTGCACGGAGCTAACCGAAATTGGTTAGAGCCCATCAGCTTGTCGTGTCCTCAATGTGAGCTCCTTGCGTAGCCACGCCACGACCCCAGACGACGCCAGCAGGCATCAAGTTCACACGACACAATCGCTATTCACTCCGGACTCCTCGACCCAGACATCGACGCGAACCTCCCTTGGAGACTACATCGCAGGCTTATAGCGCCAACGATAGCAGCACCCTGAGGAAGCACCAACTCCTGCAGCCATGTCCGGCGCCGGGTATGATGCAGTGGTAGACATCGACGACGAGGTACGCCGCTTCTCCCTCACTATGGCTATCAGCCAGATCAGCCAGATCAGCCAGAGACAGCAGAGATGACAGAGCGGATGACTGACTCAATTCACCACAGGGTGACCTCGGCCACACCGACCTCCAGGAAGACCTCGAATTCCACACCTCCAACTTCAGCGACAACCAGCCGGGAGCCCGCAAGGGACCCTCTGCCTCCGCCGGCCTCCCGCTGCCTGCCACGGCGTCCGGCTCATCAAAGCGCTTCCTGTGGAGTCTTTCATTCTACGCGCAATTCTTCGACGTTGACACGAGCTCGGTGCTCTCGAGATGCTGGGCGGCGCTTTACCCGCGCGCCAACTTTCTTGATGTCCTCGAGGGCAACCCTGACCTGTACGGCCCGTTCTGGATCGCGACGACGGTAGTTTTCATCCTCTTCATGGGCGGCACGATCAGCCAGTACATGGCCAAGACGGGACAGGGTCCATTTGTGTACGACTTTGAGCTTCTGAGTGGTACGTACTCTTTACACACAATAAAGTCGATCATGAACCTGAGCGCAAGTAGTACTGACATGACTCCCATCAACCAACCAGGTGCTGCCGGCCTCATCTACGGCTACACACTGGTCATCCCGATCCTGCTCTTCGGCGCACTGCGCTACTTCGGCTCCGAGTCGGCGAACCTGCTCGAGTGCTGGGCGCTCTACGGCTACGCCAACCTCATCTGGATCCCCGTGGCCTGCATCAGCTGGTCCTCGATACAGATCCTCAACTGGGTCTTTGTCAGCGTCGGCTTCGGCCTGTCTGTCACCTTTCTGCTGCGCAACCTGTATCCGGTGCTCAGCGCCACCGACCGCCAGACCAGCAAGATCCTCCTCGTGCTCGTCATCGCCCTGCACCTGGGCCTGTCGGTCGCCATCAAGATCCTCTTCTTTGCGTCGGGCAGCCCGGTCGCGGACAACCCGAACCCGGCTGGCGATGCGCCACCGCCCCCGGCGGGGGACGCGGCGGGTCGGATGCTGTTCTGAAGGGTGGGCTATATTACGAGGCTCTGAGGTTTTTCCATGACTTTGCATGTGGGGTGGGGAAGTTTTAGTGCAAGGACGGAACGGCTCATGGGACGGGCGTGCGGTACAAGTCTGCCGTGCTCCGTCCTCGAGGACAGGTGCATGGCGGCGGGAGCAGCCGCGTTTCTAGAGAATACACAACAATTATCTCGCCTGCTTTTATTGCTGGGAACTATGCCCATATATATGCTTTTGACTCCTGTGTCCCCCAAGGAAGTCAAGGGATTGCACTTTCTCCCTCTAACGAGCTTCTACTTGATCGGGAGCTGTGATTCAAATACAATGAAGCTCGCGAAGTCACAGTACACGGCAACAAACTCGAGGATTTGTATGCAGTGAGCCGTGCCATGGGTATACTCTGCAACTGAGTAGATCCTTCTTTGACATGAACATCGATCGATGCGGGAGATAGAACGATCTCGAAGTGCTATGCAACCACCACCTATCTGATGTAATCTTGCAAACGTACTTTTCTACTTGGGCCATACGATTCGGCAATCGCAGGAGGGCGATGTGGAAGTGCTCGAGCCTGCTCCCCAGTACAAGTACATCGTGCTGACTGCGAACCGCGGACCGGGTAATGCAGAAAGAGTTCCAGACTAGGAATATTCAGGCTGCGGCAAGATACTATACTGAGTACTCATTATCTAGTCCGGTGTGTCTTGACCTTCGGCTGCGTCACCTCTCATCCCAGGTGCCGACCATGGCCCGTCATCCACAGCTTGATCTTGTCATCAACAACAACAACAAGCCAACAAGCGTCTCGGCCGGCCCACCCGCCGCGCATCAACACCACAACACCACCACAGCATCACAGCATCACAGCATCACAGCATCCTTCCTTCGTCTACCGCTGCACCTTGCCCCCCTTGGCAACCCACTCATCCCAGCTGCCCGGGTACTCCCCGACCGCCGTGAAGCCCGCGTCCCTGGCCAGGCCCGCGGCCGCGCGGCTCCTCACGCCGGCCTTGCAGTAGAAGAGAACCTCGGCGCCCTTGGCCGGGCGGGGGAAGCCGTGGGCGTGCTCGAACTCGTCCTCGGGCACGTGCCAGCTGTCGGGCGCCGACTTTACGGGGACGTTGATGGCGCCCGGGATGCGGCCCGTCGAGGAGAGCTCGTGGGGCTCGCGGACGTCGATTATGGTGATTTTGGTGGGCGACGACGACGACGACGAAGTGAGATCGCGGACCTGGGTGGGGGGGACGAGACAAGTTAGAATGTGAAGAAGAAGTTGGCGAGAAAGGAGATCGCCCGTTCCCGAAGATGACGATGACGCTTCTCGTCATTGTTGATACTTGAAAACCAGAAACGCAAAAGAAAAGAAAAGCCAGGAAACGATCTGTGAGAGAGGAAGAAAGAAAGAGAAAAAAAAAAAAAAAGTAAGAGAAAAGACGAACCTCCTCAAAACTCCAGATCTTCGTGTCGCCGGACCCCGCACTGGAAGACTCGTGCCGCCGACCACAGGGCGGCGTGCCCAGTCCTCCTTGACCACCACCACCACCACCACCACCACCGGGACGCGCCGCCATCTTGGGGGCCAGCGCAAGCAACACGGACGGCCGCCCCCGTGCACTGCTTCTCGCGGAAGCCGTGGACAAGTTCCTCCTCCTGCACTCACGAGCCGCAGCTGCGAACGCCATCCGACCAGGAACGATGGTGGTGGTAGCCGCCGGCCGCAGGACGAGGAGCGAGGCTCGCGCCGCCGCCGACGCCGAGGTGGTACCCGCGATGAGTTGTCGTGTCGCTGTCGCCATTGTGTCTCACTTGGCCCTTCAGTTGCGAATGCGCTGTGTTATATGCCGTCCTTCTTGGTCGGTCCCTTTTGGCAGTGCTGATCGCTGCTGGAGTTCTGGGTGTTTTTTTTTGCTTGCGTGGGAGGAGGCTCGTCGCTTTCTGCCAATTTGGGCCTTTTCTGCTTCTGCTTCTTCTCCTTCTTCGTCTGCTGGTGTATATGCTGTTCTAGAAGAAGCGCCGAGGTCGTTCGGGGGCAGTGGTGAATGCTGCTGTTAGAGGAGCTCCGGATGGCGCAACGTGGAATTGGAGCTTGCACGGAGGTTGCTTAGCTGATGTCACACCTCATCCCCACATTGACCTCGAGCTGTGTTCCGGTGCCGGCGCCGGGCATACTCTGCAGAACTCTTCACCAAAATGACTTCTGCTACCACTGGCATGATGCAACATATACCTGATCACTGAGTTTGGGGCATCCTCTTATGATGGTTTGGTTCTTTTGATTCATTATTGGTCGCAGATCACCCTTCTGCTGCTTCCCCATGCAAATCCTCCCGTACCTCGCCTAAACGTCGTCTATAGACTCCCACCCCCAGATTCCCTAAATATATACAATGCTGCATTACAATTATTCTAATGTTTTGGCTTCCTCGTCTGGTCAATGTTCCGAATGCCAAACGGGCTGTGCCTGCTTGCTTATGCTCATTCCATCATACATGAAGATTGTCTTGAGCTCGCGGTCTTCGTCTGCAGGGCACCGATTACCACTTACGCTCCTCCCAGGTCAGAGGGCAGTCGTCCTTTTGCAATACGTTAGTGTGTTTCGCTTCTGAGATATTCGAGGTGCAAAACATACCTTGGGGAAGATTGTGGCAAACACCTTCATCTCCTCAGAGACAGGGGTCGCGTGGTGGGTCCAGTCGACCTTGAGCGAGGCCTTGCCGAGGAACAGCACCAGGTTCATCTGGGCGTAATGCTGGCCGAGGCAGTAGTGAGGACCAGTGCCGAAAACGAGGTAGTTCTTGGCACCCTTCTCCTCGGCGTCGCCAGAGTAGTAGCGGTCAGGGTCGAACTCGTCAGGGTTCTCGTAGACATCGGGGTCGCGCAGGGCCATGTAGGTCGTGGGGATGACCATGGCGCCCTTGGGGACAGTGTAGTTCTCGGTGATCGGGAAGGGCTTCTTGACCTTGTAGGGCACCATGAGGACAGGAGGGCGCCACCGGAGAAGCTCACGGACGACGGCACGGGTGTAGGTCATGGACTCGAGCTGGTCAAGGGAGACAGAGGCATCGACATCGCCGTTGCGGACGCGCAGGTTCTCCTCGCGGACACGGTCAAGAACGTCGGGGCGCTGAGCGCAGACCTGGAAGAGGTTGGTGACGGCACTGCTGGTGGCATCCTGAGAGGCGAAGAGGAAGGTGAAGATGGTTCTCGAAATCTCCATGTCGCTGAACTCGCGGAGCAGAGGAACAGGCTTGCGGAGACCCTCGGTGGACTGGCCGGCCTCGGAAGCCTCGCGCCACTTCTTGGAGTCGAGAATGTCCTTGACCCAGGCATCCATGATGCACTGGACATCACCACCAGCACCGATACGGGCCTTGGACTTGGCAGCAGCCTTGGCGAACTCGTCCATGCACATGTCGGCGGCGCGCTTGCCGTACCAGGTGCGGGTGTAGGGGATGATGATGGGGAAGTTGACGAGGTCGAGAGCGGCAGTGACGAGGTAGTAATCGTCCGCAATCTTCTTGATGGCAGGGCCGGTCAGGTAAGGGCCGGTGAAGGTCTTGAGCGAGACGGCGCACATGAGCTCTCGGAAGTCGTGCATAAAGGGAACGGGCTTGCCGCCGGCATCCTTGGTGATCTGGAGAGCCTTGGTGAAGAACTCGCGGTAGACCTGCTCCTGGCCGGGGAGGTAGCACTCAAGCGCCTGGCGGGTGAAGAGGCCATTGAGGCCCTTGCGGTAGTCGACGTGGACCTTGCCGTCGAGGAAGACCCAGCTGTCCTCGCCGAGGATCTTGGTAGCGATGTCGACGACGCAAGGCTTGACGTAGGTAGGCGAGTTGAAAACCTTGCGGGCGAGGTCACGAGTGGAAGCAATGACGACGAACCTAAAGGTGACCAGAGAGTTAGTTTTGAGAGTATTGCCAGAAAGAGGAACCCGTAGGATAGACGTACTTGTGGAACACGGAGACACAGCTCAAGGGCCCGCTCTTCCACTTGCCAACGTACTCCTCGAACTTTGGGTTGAGGGACTGCAGGAAGGGGCCGATAAAGGGCTCCTTGAAGCGAGGGCCGACAATGGAACCCTTCTGGATCCAGTAGCTGACTGTAGTAGGCACACAAGATAATATCAGCGGTTGTTCATGGTACTGCGCCCCTTTTTGAATAGTCCATGGCAGTGGATCTCGTGTTCCTGCCTGCCAGACTCATGAGGAAACAAACATACCCTGATCATAGGCGACAGCAAGACCGAGAATGGTGAAGAACCAGGTGGCGATGCTGGCGTTGGCGACGGCGTCAATGGCGTCTGTGACCTGCGGGGGCAGGTTGGCAATAGGGAAGATGGACTCGGCCAGAGGCGACGAGAAGCTCGTAGCGTTGGAGGCCATGGCAGGCGACGGGGTGGCTCTTGTGAGCGGGTGTCGCAAACAGAGGGAGAGTTGTTGTTGTCCTCGTCGTCGTCGTCGAGGTCTATCGACAGCAAAGGGCAAGACGCGAGGAAGGAAAACAAGAACAACCACGACCTCGTTCGACGGACGGGGAGGAGGAGGAGGAGGAGGAGGAGGGAAGGAGGGCGAAGTGGAGGGTGGGCAGAAGGGGCAGAAAGAGAAGCTGCTCGGTGCTCGCGCTGCCGCCGCTACAAGCGCAGGGACGATTATTGCAGTGTTGGGTGCCCGCCGTTAAGATTGCAGTTTGTACTATGGTATTGCAGACCGGCCGGGGGGTGTGCCCGCCCGCGCAAGGGGTTGCAGTGCCTGCTGCCGGCGGCGACGAGGCAATGGCGTCTTCCGGAAGGGCCGCGCGCGCCACGGGCGGGCGACCGAGCGGATGGCCAGTTCCGGCTCGTCGCCCAGCACACGAAATTACATACATGCAAGCAGAGGCAGGGCGGCCAACAAAGAAGTGCGTGCCCCCTGGAATGCCCATCCATCCTCCAGAAGTGCAGGTCGACCTAGCGTACAAAATAGTCGACTGTGTGATTATACCTAGACATGTCAACACGCAGGCGCAGGCGCATCGCATAGTCGGGGTTGGATAGACACCGAGACGGGACGGCACCCATGCAAGATGCTCAACAGCTTGCTAATACAACCTTGGAGACCGCCCTCCTCTTGCAGCAACCCCTTGCGGAGCACACACACTTGTCACCAACGTCACAGGTAGATAGATGCATGACGCACAGAAAGATGCGAGCACGAGAACACGCACTCTCTCTGGGCGCGACAGTCACACAATCACCATCGCCATCATGGCCGGTCCGTCCTGTAAGCTCCGGCGTCGACGATCCGCGCATCGACCACAAGTCTAGTTAGTGGGCGAGCCTCAACAGGGGCAGGCCAATCGCAGCTGCCGCCCATCTGAGCTTTCATCACTAGCGTTCCGGCCCCCCCCCCCCCTTCTCCCAATCCGTGGCCATACCCTTCTTTTGACACTTTTTTTTCTGCCGCTCCCGATATCGCACACCGCCCCTCCCCTTTCCTCCAATCAAGCACCCTTAAACCCGAACACGAGTACGCTGCCCAGCCAATCACCTGACTCTGACTAGCATTCCGGGTGCTGACTAACCGTTCTATGCATGAGACGGACGGATCGGTAGGCACCTAGCAAACCACGCCATCTGCCGACGGACGAGCTACTGCGTATGTTACACAGAAGCAGGGACCCAGGGCTCTCGGCCATCCGAAAAGGGTTTAGTCTCCGCTTCTCGAACGATTTTCTCGAGCGTTTCTCGACCGACCTTTTCATTGGGCGCGGGTGGGGTTGGTTGGTATTACAGTAGCATCAACCCTTTTTTTCCTCCCCCATCTGATAGGGAACTGCAAGGGTGCTCAAAGAGGTTTAGTCTCCGCCACCACATGCCATTTGTCATGATACCCTCAGCTCTGGTCCATGGTTTGATTGATGTGTGTGATTCGAGCAGCATACCCCGCCCCGCCTCGCCTGCCTGCATAGTACTGTAGAGCTCTCTCTCTCTGGCTTGCGATGGCGCAAGGATATGGCATACGTAATTGAGTGGCCAAGACGTGTCGTGACGCCCCGCTCGTTCACCAGGCAGGCCTAGTCCCAACTCGTCGAATACGGAACCGACAACTCCGTACATGGGGTTTCCACCGATTACACTCAGCGGGCGACTCAATTACGACAAGGCATGGGACTTTTACACCTTCGAGGGTTGATCACATGGCTCAAGAGGTATCGCAGCAAAGACACCAGACGATGGGTTGTTAAAGACGAATTGCGTTCAACGAGGCTAAGACTAGGACATTGCATCATTTATCATGCCTAAAGAGTCCCTTGTACACATCCCCCCGGATAACCTCGCCTCTCACTTTCGCGTCCTGCTACTCCAAACTCAAACCTTCTTCGCAGCAGCGGCTACAGCAGGAACCTCCTCGTCGAGCGGCAGGATGTCAGGCAGAGGGCCGACCGGAGTAATCGAGTACGGGTTGATCTGAGTGTGGCTACGGGTGTAGTGGTTCTTGATGTGCAAAAAGTTGGTCGTCTCCTTGAACGCTGGGTGGTTCCAGTACAGCTCACGCATCCAGCTGTGCAGCGCCGGGTAGCCCGAACGGATGTCGCGGATGTTGCACTTGAAGTGCTGGACGTAGACGGGCTGCAAGGGGCAAAAAAATGTGTCAGTTGGGCCACCACGCTGGAAAAGATAGCCACGCGGGAACTTTGGTACGACTTACATCAAACCGGATGAGGGTGACAAAGACGCGGATATCCGTCTCGGTAATGGTCTTGCCAAACCAGTACGGGCCCTCGCTCGCCGTGTCGACCAGGTGCTTCTCGGCACGGTCGAGCGCCTCAAACAGGGCCTTGACGTTGCGATCATAGGCCTCCTGTGTGGTCGCGAAGCCGCTCTTGTACACGCCGTTGTTGATGAGGTCGTACGTCCACACGCCTGTCTCGTCAATCTCCTTCCTCAGGGCCTCTGGGTACAGATCCACCTCGGCGTACTCCTTGGGCAGCTGGTCGTTGAACACGGTGCCCAGCATCCGCAAGATTTCGCTGCTCTCGTTGCTCACAATCGTGTTGGTCTTCTTGTCGAACAGTACGGGGACGGTGAAGCGCGCGTTGTAGTCGGGCTCCGCCAGGAAGTAGACGTCCCGGATGTGCGTAAAGTCCTTGTGCAGAGGATCCGGCACCACGTTCTCGCCCTCGGCGTCCTTGTCGTCGGCCGTCGCGAACCGCCATCCCTTGGCGCCCAGGTGCCAGTGCACCACAGAGTACGAGATGAAGTCCTCGAGGCCCTTGATCTTGCGCGCAATGAGCGTCCGGCACGCCCACGGGCATGCGTAGCTCACGTACAGGTGGTACCTGCCCTTCTCGGGCGGGAACTTGGCACCCGGCTCGCTCGAGATCCAGTCCCGGAACGAGCTGACTTGCCGCTTGAACTCGCCAGACTTGTCGTCGGGCTTGACCCAGTCGGTGACCTTGGATGCCTGTTGCTGGGCTGTCAGTGATGTCATCCACGGTTGCAGAGCTTTCCGATAAAAGTACACACCATTCTGATCTGAGTGCTCGGTGTGTAGACGGATGTGTTGCTAGTAGGTCTCCCAGAGTTACTGCGCAGAGGTGCCAGCAGAGTATGCACACGAGCAGAGGCTGATGTGAAGTTTCGTGTAGGAGCTTTGAGATGACCGGACAGAGGAGATCGCGCTTGGGCAGTCCAGGTGCAGGCAAGATTGGCTGGTCGTAGCTTCTCAAGAAGCTTGTGAGTGTGCATGAAGATGTGCAAGTCAATGTCTTGTCTGCTTTAGAAGTCGTCCTGGTAGTGACGAAGTCCAATACTTATGTTGAGCAGAGAAGAAGCTATATCACCACCACGAGGAGCAAGCGCCTGAGAGAGCCACAAGATCGATTAGCTCATCACCCTGTGAGGATTGGCGAGCTCTCAGTCAACTCAAGCTTTCGGTTTGTCATGGGGCTCTCAAAGCTGGGGTGGTTCCCAGATTAGCTCAGGATTACGGAGCGTGACAAAACAACCCCACCATCCACGTAGCTCCCACTATAGTAGCGTCATACTCACTCAGCACAAGCAGCAGATAGCTTCACATTCTGCGGAACGCCAATACAACAAGGATTGGCTATTTTCTAGAGCATGTCTGGAGCATGCCAAGAAGTCATGGCGAAACGCTGAATGCAGACAAACTGCCCGTAGCGCAAGCCTCCATCTGCTGTCTGCACAACAAAAGCACACGATCCGAAACCTCGCATGCCATCATCAGGGTGCCCACTCTGGAACTACCCCGCCACCCAGCTGCACCTGATTTGCGTCTGGGATATGATGGACCAGAGGACAATCCATGCACAATTCAATTGGTTCTCGAGACTGATCGTGCGTCTGATTTCTATGTAAACTACAATGATCCTTGATTGCGCCGCAAGAATAAAAGCCGTAATGCTCAACGTGCACCCATGGTTTCACCTTTCTACCGGACCTTGACCTTGATGTACGGGACCTCGACATCTTCTTCGTCCTCATCCTCAGCAACTACCTCGAAGATCACCTCCTTCTGGTGCTCCGGAATAGCCTTCTTGGACACAGTCTCAACAAGCTGGCTGAGCTTCTGGCCGAGGCGCTCCTGCAGCTTTGCCTTGGGGAAGAAACTGGCATAGAGCAGGCTCACTCCCGAGCTCAGCATGCTGATTGTGAGACCCCGACCCTTGAAGTCGTCAATGAGCTCCTGAAGCGTGACATCGGCCAACTCGAACCTGTCCCAGATCTTGTCCAAGGTGACCTTGCCGTTTGGCCCCTTGTACTCGACCTTGGGACTGGCAATAGGCTCACTGAAGCCGAAGAACGGCAGCGCAAGGTTGATGAAGCCGTTCTTGTACTGCTCAATGTCCGTCTTGCCGTCCACAATCTTGAAGAGCTCAAGGACGACCAGGCCAGTGACGAGCGCAGTCGTAGTAGCAATGGCTGGAATGATCTTGCCAGCAATGAATTTCGTCCTGTGCTTGTCTGCAGTCTCGATCTTGTAGTTCTCTGCCCGAAGGTTGCTAGCAGCAGTGATGAAGTCGATGTGGTGGTTGGTATCGTCATCCTTCTCGAACTCCACGGGGGTCAGCTTGAACCCGGCCATCTTGCTCGCTGAGGGCAGACTGTCGGTTATCTTCTGCAGCTCTGCGTTATCGTCAAAGCTGTCGTTGGCATTCGGGTCCTATGATTGATGCACTCATCAGTAACGGGTCTCCAAATAACAAGCGGGATCGAGCCACAATCACTTACTGGATCGCTGTCTTTCTCCTGGATCTTGACATTGGAGTCAGGAGAGAAATCAGGGATGATCATGTTGTCGAGAACCTTGGTGTAGAGCTCCTTGCTGACACCTGAAGTGTTGATGTTGTAGTTGAAAGCATGCAGATTGGCTGCCGCCACGATGAAGCCAAAGTGTGTCGAGTTCTTCGGGTCGAACTTGAGCGGGTCGGGAGCACGCTTCGGTCCTGACCAGAATGGAGTCCCCGATGATGACACAGAGTCCTTGGGGAAGTTGTACAGCAGCTGCTGAATAGCATTGTTGTACTGCTTCTCGAACAACATGCGGGCCCAGATGATGCAGTCCTCAAAGCTGAGCGGCTTGTCTGTGACCAGGTAGTCGCGGATCGTCTCCAAGGTGGCCTTCTCGTTGCCACCCTGCTTGAGGGTGGACTCCAGGTAGTTAGGTTGAGACAGGTACAAGTTGACGGTCTCTGCTGATTTGACGAACGATGTCTCGAAAAGCTCGCGGGCCCACGCGATGGTGTGCTCGATCTTGTTGGGGAAACTACGCAGCGTGCACATCGGGAACGACTGCTCCGGGGGATCCTGAGAAGACGAGTAGGACTCTGTAAGGTGCGGCAGCACAACTTGAGTGTTGCCCTTGGTGCCTAGTGTACCACTTTCGAGCAGAGGTTTGTGGAAGAAGACGCATCGTCTATCAACATATGTTCGCGCCTCCACGTTGTCCAGTGCGTTGGTCACGCCATCCAAAACTTCCCAGAACTCCTCGTTGAAGATGTGCTCGGTGTCGGGGCTGACACGGTCCTTCAGGCAGGTGATGTGTCCAGCAAGATCGGGGTTCATTGCCTGCACCGCAGCGGCGGCGGTGTCACTCTTCATCTGGCCGACATCCTTGGGACGGAAGAGGAACTGACGATTCAAGTTGCTCTTCTCAATCGAGTCCATATCTGTCACAATAATGCCACCCTTGGGTCCCGTTCCGAGTCCGATCATTGCCCAGTTCTTCAACATCTCACAACCAATGGCGCCAGCGCCGACCAGGAACTGCTTGACATTGCGGATCTTGTCGTGGTACTCCTTGCCGAACACCGCGATGAGGCCATCATATCTGGAACCAGTCGGCTTGCAGAGTTCCTCGGTCCGTGCCGAGTTCGATGGGAGCGACTCGAGCGAATCGAAGTAGAACCACTGTTGTATGGGGTGGAACTTGCCGGACACGGCCTTGAGCACTTCTTGCGCTGTAAGGCCACCAAATAGAGCAGCCATGGGGCTGAGATCGCCAAGAGCTTGGAAGCTGAGCTCCTTGATCAGCTTCTCGTCAATCTCGACCTGGAGCTTCTCCTTCTCGACAAACGCCTTTGCGGACGCGACCAAGACGATGGCGTCCTCCTCATTCATCGGTCGTGGAAGGCGACCTTGAGCTTGGGCAAAAGCGTGCAGGGCCTCAAAACCGACGTGGAGCTGCTGAGGCCGGTCAAACTTGGCAAAGTCCGACATGACAAACTCAGGCTCGCGGATGGCTGTGGAAATGGGCTTGAAGTCGATGAACTTGGGCATCTTGACCTGTTGGTACAATCCACCTCGCTTGTACTGACCGAGTCCTGACACATCACCAATGGAGAAGGTGTATGGGCCCTTGACTGTGATCTTCCTGGGCTCGGCGCCGTTCAGACCCTCCATCCCCTCAACTTCTGAGAAGGTGACGTAATCGCCATCCTCCAGACCGTGCCGGGTCTCGTCAAGCGCGGAGACAAGGCCCTCCTCGTCGATGCCAGCAACGATGCCGTTGAGGGGGTTCTCGCCGGTGGGATCGAGACATGTGAATTTCTTGCCGAAGTCGCAGAAGATGGAGCCAAAGAGGCCGAACGTGTCCGCGACCACGAAGTAGATGCCTTTGGAGTGGCAGTAGTCACCGATCGTAAGCTGGAGGTTGAGTGGGGTGTTCGTGAGGACGACGACTTGATACTTGTCGAACTGAGAGAGGTTCTCGCCGAGACTATTGCATCGTCCTATTAGCTGGTCTGCGCAACGTTGCTGTTTGGGTGGAGGGTGGGGCGTTGTGGAATGACGTACTTGGCAGATTCGTGAATGTTCACTGGCGTGTAGGCGTTGAGCTCGGCGACGCGTGGCGCAGTCGTGGCATCACGAGGCTTGCCGACATCTTCCGGGTGAAGGAAGAACTGTGCCGACAGGTCTTGGATGGCGACCGGCGCCGGGTCGTGCAGGGTCAAGCTCTTGACACCAGCAAGAGCAATGTTCTTGGCGATCTCGACACCGAGGCCCTTAAGGCCGACAATAAGGACGTTGGAGGCGCCCATGCGCTTCATGGCCTCGTGGCCGAGCACATAGAGCTGGCGACTGTATAACGATTCGTCGATTTCGGTTTGGCCGACGACCGAGTCGTCCACCTGGAGGCGGGTGACCAGGTCTACCTGTTCGCCAGCCATCTTGCTGTCCTGCTGGGGCCCAGGACTGGAGTCAGTGGTGGCTCGCATAGACAGATTACTGTTTGCCAGAGAAAATTTCCCTTGCGCCGAGCCGGGGCTTTCGAGAAGAACTTACGGTCAGTCTTCTCTTTGGGGAGATGGGAGTGTCTCCGTTGGAGATGGTGCGTTTGTGCCCCAGCTTGACTGTCGTTGCTGGGCTCGCGGGTACTGAAAGGGGGGTGAGCTGAATAGTCGTATCCGCAGCACAGCTGGCGTCGGCTGCTCACGATCGTGGAGTCTAGTAGCTGGTGGTGGTGGTGATGGCTGTGTCTATGTTTGGGAGCAGGTTGACGTTGTCGGCAGGCAGCCAACTCGACGGAGCTGAGCAACACGACCCCGCCACTGTTGCTGGAAGCTGCCGGCATCGACAAGTGGGGCTGGCCGCCTCTGCTTGTGGAGCGTCTGCTGACAGACACGCTGATAAATTATGGCAACGCCGCCCACTATGGCAGATGACGTAGTCAACAACAACGCCATTTCTCAAGACGGTCACGAAAGCGAGAGCAGTCGATAGCAATCAGGCAGTCGGGTTTTTGGGGTGAGGCACTTGGAGGAAATTTCGTGCTTATGCCACGGAAATACGCGGGTGGCGGGAACTCTCTCCATGCCACTTACAAGGGTGTTCATGCACTGGCTGAACGTGTAGGCATGTAGAATGACTAACGCTGACTTCTCCCAAGAACATCTAGGATGCTCTCAGATGCTTTATCTCTTCTCTACTGACTCTCTTTAGTCAATCGCTGTGATGGGAAAAAGAAAACCCGTGTCATGCAACTATGGCCGCAAATCCCCTCCGTCTAATAGTCACATCTTGAATCTGATTCGTAGTTGGTGGATAACTACATATCTCGACGCCAACATCCTATTGCCGTGACTTCACCCCTTTATGGTGTTCTTTTTCAGTACCCACGGCTCCAACAGAGTCAAACAGTATTCGTAAAGGTTGATGACTTGAACATTCGCTTCCGTGCACGCCCCTGGTTGGGGAGGGGAAGAAGTCAACCGTGGTGAGCAAGAGAGATATCCGTCCAAAGGAGATTCGAGTCCCTGTATGCTGCAAGAACCGGATGGCAACTTCATAGTGTCAAATGCAGAATTGACTGCTTGCTCATTTCTCGACTTGGCCTAAACTGGCGGCAATTCTGCAAGTATGGGAAGCCGGAGTCGTCAAGAGTAGGCTGAAAGGCAACTCAAGACCCTTTCAACAAAATGTTGCTATTGTAGCACGAGGCCAGGGATCAAACTTTCTGGCGAGAAACTCATGTGGAAATAGGCCAGACTGTCAGTGGTTCAACAACATCTCTGAAGCGCATGCGTTCACGTAGTTGACATGAGTGAACACGATGATCAGAGTCTGTAAGGGGGCTTGATTGTGTCTCGGAGAATTTTTATATGGACCTATCAGGACTCGAATGGCGAGAACTTTGGATCTACTAATCAAAGACGTCGAGTCAGAAGTTGCAAACTGCTTCGCCGAGGACTACGCCGTAGTTGAAAAGTGTGTGGCTTCCATCCCGTGCTCATCTTCTGTAAAAGAAAACATCTCAACAGAGCTATGCACCGTCAGTTGTTCATGGGATTAGAAATTCACGTCGATTGGCCTAGACATTACACCAGGACATCATGATCATGATGGTTCCACGAGATGATCGCAAATCTGTTCGCTTCTCCAGTCCTCACTTCCCGGCCAGCCTATCGACAAAGGCCGAATCAGCTGGCAACACAAAGTCCCGTAAAGCCCGCAAAACGACGACGAACAACCACCCTCGGCTCTCATCAGCAAGGATCCCGTCCTTCCTACATAGACTCCTATGTCCTACATCCTGGCCGAAAATCCTCACGTAGGCTTAACTCATCCCCTTACACACACGCCCACACATGGCTAAGCACAGGGTGGCCCCACGCCATTCTGGACATAAGCGGTCTCATCCTTCTCATCTCACATCTACTCATCTCCCAATTCTCACCGGTCGGACCCCCTCCCCCTTGTCCGCAGACGTACCGTAGTGATGGCCGCCGCGAGCGGGTACAGCATCCCGCGCAACGCCGCCCATCTAATTTCCAGCAAGGGGTTTTACAACCCTTAAAATAAAAGTCAGCCACAACCGTCTCTCGTAACAAAGACCCAATCACGTCCCAGAAGAAAGAACCGCGCCTGCGCCCGCGCGAAATCCCGCCCTACTCTCATGAGTTATACGAGCCGGGCCAGGCTGGCAAGGAGAGAGAGAGGGAGATGAGGCTGACGCCGCGGCTCCATGCCGGCCGATCCCTCGCCCTTGCACATGATCAAAGTCCTGATATGTCTGTGCCTTGCTTTCCTTGCCATCACAACGGTAGGTATTATGTCGCTGCGTCCCAGGCAGCCCAGGCAGCCCAGTCGACATAAGCCTCCTTGGCTCATCCATTCCCTTGCTCCTTCGTTTCAGGGAAAGCTGGTTACGCACATGATAAGCGCCGCGCTCATATTAACACAGCCACCTTCTCGTATACAACTTCCACTGCCGTCAGGGAGGGAGAGAAGATGCAAGCAAGGTTGCATCATCCGTACGCGCGCTAGAGAAACGACGACACAGACAAACGACAAAGGGGTACTACATAAGTACCTAGGTGCCCATGCCGACCTGTTGGCACTCGTTCGAATGGCTTCTTGTCATTCTTCTTAAACACTTCCAAAGACATGGCGCAGGAAATCCGAGCAATATGCACTAGAACGACTGGAGATGAGGACAGTTGCAGTGCTTACTATCAAAAGCCGCACCAACTTTGGAAGGGTACATTCATAGCTTATAAAGCCGTCGATTTCAGTTGTTGGCCAAGCGTGCCTTCATAATGAAATCATGGTCATGATCTTCCACTTAAAAGTAGACACGCCACAGAGAGCAAAAATCTCCCACGAAGATCTAAGATTTGTAAATAAGCAACAATCTCTTGATATTCAATTTCTCCGCGTCCTCTAGATGTGCCCCTAGTCTGCTAAACTCCCTCTCCCACCGCGCGGGGATCGTCTTCCCTCCCCACCGATCATCATTGAAAATCGTGGCGCATGTTCATAAAAGCCGTTCCAAAACCGTCGTCCCCAGGCAGGCCCCGTCATAATCTATCGTCAAAGGAGTGAACGTACGTGGGTATACAGCAGATTACTTTGACCAAACAAAACCAAAACCCAAAAAATGGGGGCAAAATGCCAAAAACCTCTCTCTTCTCTTCCTCTCGCTCGTGTCTTCCTATGCAAACAGCTCCCTCCTTTCCCCCATGCAAAACATTATATATTCGCTCCAAATAAAAGCATTAAAAAGTATCGTGGCGCGCACCCCCCTGGGAAGTGTGTTGCGTGCTAAGCAGCAGACAACACGTTCCCGGTGGTGCGTTCTTCATTAAGGATCGTCATGAATATTATTAGTTCTTTCGTGAAGAAAGAAGATCGCCCGCACGGACAAGGCTTGTTCTCCTCTGCTCCCATCATGCAGATGGGTTCAGAGCAGAAAGGACAAGTCGTCTGTGCCATGGCGAGAGAAGAAGTGGCTGGAAAACAGGCTTGGGTGATGATGCCTGCGGGGAGCCGTCTCTCCTGCCTCTCCAACTCGTTTCAAACTCTTCGCTTAGAGCAGGAGCGAGAAAAAGATCGAGGCCAAAGTGGCAAGAACCGAGGCTGACGCACCGGATCCCAATCCGCGCGACGTCAGGAACGAAGCGCCGGCAGTCGGGATGTAAGTGGGCACAGTCTGAGTTCCGGTGCTGCCGGTGCCGGTCGTAGACGTGCTGGAGATCGGGACAGTCCCGTTGGAGCTGCTCGTCGGCTCAATCACGCCCGCACCTGTGCTGCTGGTTGAGCTGCCAGAGGCCGATCCAGATGACGATGTGCTGGACCCGACACCAGCAGCGCTAAAGCTTGCGCTCGTCTCGCTCGACGAGGACTCGCTTGAGGAGCTTGCGGTCGAGGTGTCAGTGGCACTGGATTCGCTAGACGAGCTCGTTGAGGTACTTGAGCTATCCGAGAGACCATCAGTCGGGGGCTGAGAAGAAGTGCTGTCACTAGAGCTCGTAGGGCTTGTGGTAGAACTTGTGCTGCTGGAAGGGGGAACAGTCTCAGCAGGTGGTGTCGACGGTGTGGTGGTAGAACTCGATGTAGGCGTAGGAGTCGAGGACGAGGTGGGAGGCGGCGGTGGCGGGGTAGTGGAGGATGAAGTGACGGGCGGGATTGAGATGGAGACAAATGTCGAAGAGCTGGCGGGAGGTGCTCCCGTCCCGCTCGTCTGAGAGGTTGAGCTGGTTCCGCCAGGCAGACCAGTTGATGAGGGCGTGCCTCCGGGAGGGGACGCATTGCAGAAATCGAGGTACTCGTCTAGCGCAAGATCAAGCGTATCACGCGGCGGCTCTTCACCCGTGTCGGTGTTCGCTGCAATGCATACATTGCAGTCGGCGACAGCTGTGAGGAACCCAGATCCGGCCGCGCAAAGCTGTGGTACCAAACCAATGGGCTGCGCGATATTGAGGGCAATCGTGCAGGTATCATAGCAGACAGCGGGGAGCGTGAGCCGCTTCAGCAGAGCGTGGCGCTCCTCGAGGTGAACGGCAGGCGAGGGCTTTGGCCGGAAGTTTCCATTGTGAGTCTGGGGCCAGTCTGACAAGCTTGCCTGAGACTCCCAGTTGCCTGTTGTGATGGTAGTCACGTAAGGATAACCGTAACCATCCTGGGTCGTGGTAACAATGACCTCCTTCTCGAAAATATCGAAGCTGAGGCCGAACGACCTTGGATCGAGGTAGAAGATTCCTTCCACGTACTCGATGTAGCCAGTCTCACCCTCGGGCCACTCGATGAGGGGAACGTAAGGAGCCGGTACACAGTACTGAGGCGGACAGACAAAGTCTCTCGCAGGGAAGCCTGCATAGACCTCGCAGCCCGCAGGCTTAGGCTGGTTACAAACAAAACCGGGTTCACAGCCAAAGACCAAGTTCGACGACGCATTGAATGTGTTTGCAAGGAATGAGCCGGGCTCGTTTGTTGGGGCGGGACAGATACTCGTGTACACTGTTGACGGTGGCTGGGTTATGGTCGTCGGGGGAATAGTCACTGTGGTGGCAGAAACAATGGTGGTCAATGATCCCGGCAAAGTGACGAAGGACGTTGCCGTCGTTCCGGGAAGAGTCGTTACTGAGCCAGGAAGCTGCGTCGTAGCGGTAGTCGTATCAGTGTCTGTAGTGGTAGTGGTGGTAGTCGTAGGCTGAGTGGTAGTTGTAGGCTGCGTGGTTGTGGTGGTGGTGGGCTCCGTGGTTGTGGTGGTAGTTGTCGTGGGCTCCGTGGTAGTCGTAGGCTGAGTGGTTGTAGTAGTAGTTGTCGTGGGCTCAGTGGTAGTTGTAGGCTGAGTGGTTGTAGTAGTGGTTGTCGTGGGCTCAGTGGTGGTGGTGGTAGTGGTCGTTGGGACTGAAACGGAAGTTGTGGTGGTGGTCGTTGTAGGTTCCGTTGTGGTGGTAGTGGTTGTCGTAGTTGTCGACGATGACTCCACAACCGTGGCAGTGGTTGTGGTTGTCGCCCAGGTTGTGGACACGACACAACGAGTGTCGTTCTCCGTGTAGTCAGTGACTGGATAGTCTGACTCGGGATAGTCCGTTGGGTAGCCGTCCGTGGGGTACGGAGCTGGGTAGCCATCAGTGGCGCAGATGGTGACAGTGACGGGATAGGACTGGAAGTGTTTTGAAAGTGAGTCAATTGACATGCGCAATGGAGCAACAACCTGACGGCATCACTTACAGATGTCCTGATCTCTGTAGTGGTTGTTGTGGTGACCTCCTCATCAGTCGTCGTGTATGTGGTTGGAGGCGCCGTGACTGTCACATAACACGTAGAGACCTCTGTCGTCGTGGAAGTGACTGTGGTAGTGACAGGATCGCAAGTAGGATACGTAGGATACTCGTCGCAAACCGGATAGTCGTCACAGACCGGGCATGGTTCGCAAGCCGGGTAGTCTGGATATGTGGTGAGCCCAACATTACCACTTGTGGGTGCTGATGATGCAGAGGCCGCTTCCGGCCGACCTTGAGCGAGAGCAGCGAAAGTAATGGCCGAGATGGCCGTGAAGCCCGTGAAGCCAACCATTTTGAGAGCGATGGTCGTTCTGACCCTAGATCAGAGCAAAACGAAGGCAGTGTCCGCGTTTTGGGAACGTCGGATTTTGACAATGGCCTAGGACGCGATCCGCTGTGCTGAACGGTAAGCGGGTGCTCATGGATAAGAGTACAACAGAGGGGGTCTCTCTAGCCCTTTTGTTGCTGCCGGCTGGGACAACAATAGGATTGTTTGTGCAGCTTCGGACATGCTCTGCAGCAGGGAGGCTGGCCCAGTGGCCCAATGGGGCAGATGACAGCCTGACCAGGGACCCTGGGAAAGCTTTGTGCCCATGTAAGTGGAAGTTGGCGATGCCCCGTACCGCTACGGTAGCTCTCCCTCCCACGTACGACACACCGACGGCAGAGGCTTAACATCTTGCACGATATAGTCCGTGCTCGTGTTGTGGCCATGCCGATGCTTGGTCAGTACTAGCTGCATCTGCTGCGCTCAACGGAGAATTGTCTTTTAATCCTGAAAGAGTCGGCAGCTACTTGATGCTGGGAATTCCTCGCCCTCTGGCTGTCTGTTTCGAAACACAATTCTCCATGATACAACGACCACTTGGTACAGACGCACGTATGTGAGCAGGCCAACCTGAGGGAAGCAGCACGGGCGCGAAGGAAAGATGGGCCAGAGCGGATTGGACCAGAGTGCGAAAGCTTATGGCTCCGCAATCACACTGGGCTGACCAAATCATCGGATATACTGCGTAGAGAGGAGAGGGGAGGGGGTAGCAATAGCCATGCGCGTAACCTGCGTCGGGATGAGCTGTCAATAATGCGACTCGAGGCCGACCTTGCAACGTGGTGGGGACGAACTCGGCCATGGACAGGCAGAGCACAACGCACACGCCCAGAGCTAGTTGATGCCTGGCCAACCTCTGCAAGGGTAGCTCTACATACATAGTAGTAGACTGTCTGCGTGCCGTGAGAACGCTGGGTGGCCGTGGGGTCCAAGATGGCAGACCGCTTGCCACGACAGAACTGAGACCTGGCTAGCCGCTGACGACGTTGGCGGGCAGAGTCGAGGTTGGCTCGCTTGCTGGCTGGCCGCATCGGACCGTGACCCGGAGGGTGCTCCGGCTGGACGAGGGCGGCGAGGGGACGGGGGCGGCGAGCGGCCTGAATGGGAGTCTAGTGCTGATCAGTGTAAGCACGGCTGGGCGAGGATGGCCAGGGAGCCCGGAGGGGGTGCGATGCGGCTGTGCTCTGCGTTGCGACGCCAGTCTGATGGCGCCAGCGGGTGCAGTCGAGGCTGGGCCGAGAGTAGTTGCTTGGCGACGGCGGCGCTGACCTCGGAGGACAGCCCATCATCAAAACCCATCTGCCGTGCCATTGTGCCAGCCTCGCCATCGCCCTGCGGCCGTATGCCGCAGCCAATCGCAGCCGGCTCAATGTTGGACCCCTGTCAGGCCAAGCGTGCGCCTGGTGCCTGGTCCGTCAGCCACCAGCGACCAAAATAACCGCAGGCAAGGGTCGCTGAGGTGGCATCGTGGCGGGCGGGCGGGACAAAGAGGAAGGTGGGCTGGCCCTGCTGGCGTTCTTCACCAAGTGACAGACGTGCCCGGCTCTGACAGCCCCTCGCCCGCCTTGTCGGAGGCGGGTCCTGATTCGCCAGCCTTGTGGGACGGAGAATTGGAGTAGACTTCTCACCACTTGCTGTCCTGTCCGGTCCTAGGCATAGCCAGAGGAGAGGGAGAGGGGGTGTGTATGCCGGCCAGAACACAGATCATCGGAGGCCACCATGCATGCCATCTGTGCAGTCTGGGGTGCGCAAGAACAAGCACATAGCAACCACGATATCGATACTTTGTTGTCGTCGTGGCGCCGCCATGAACAGGGCGACGGACAAAATAGAAACAACCAACGGGCCCTAGATTAGCGGCACCCGCGCTAGGCCCAGACAGGCGAGGCGCGCTTGTTGGCAGTCCCTTAGCTCCTTCAGCCTGCAAGTCGTGAGAGCCGTGCTCGGACGATGATAATATCGCAACAACTTCCTCCTCCACAGCGCAGGAGTCGTCAAGTCCCAGCACCGTCTGTCTACGTGGTCTCCGAAGACCTGCACATCTCATGCACGAGCTGGCCGCCACGGCATCGTCTCATCAACCGATCGCCAGGCCGGCCAAGTTCGGAGCGGCGTGCCGGGTACAGCAACCGCGTGCTCACGTTGCCTCTAAGCGACCCTCCTCTCCCTCTTCCTCTTCCCCCGCTCGCTCCCCGGTGGAGTTCTTCGCCCAGCCAGGCTGCGCCCTCGACGGGAATCATGAGCACGGCCTTCACTCGCGGAGATTGGAACTGTTCCCTGGCCTCAAGCCACTCAGCTGATACTGACTCAACTTCCCAGGCTATAGCCAGAGCCACAATCTCCGTCGCCCACGCAGCTCTGTCCACGCCAACGGTCCCACCTAGCCCGCCCCGGAGCCACAGCCTTGCGGTCAGAGAGCCATTTCCTCTTTGGCCCCGGACCGCGTGAGGGGTCATTGCTGGCCTCCCTCACGCCCCTCGACCCTGCAACAGTGGGATCCTGGTCCTTGCAAGCAGCCAACGGCAGCAGACAGGGGTCTACATGGCCCAATCAGCTTGCACCGCCTTCTTGATCCATGCAAGTATTGCTGACGGGCAAACTCTGACTGAATGTCCCCTCTCAGCCAACTCGGTTGCCAACTCGGTCAGGGTCGTGACTCTTCGCTCCATCTCGGGCTGGGCTGACGGTCTCTGCCTCGCCCAACACCTCCCTCTTTCGGTCAGACCGTGCTGGGACTGAGGACTCGATGCTGACCACCGATCATTCCGGATGATTTGGGTCAGACGACTGCGAGATCCTGACATGAGCTGCAAAATGCTCCTTTGCCCCAGGTTGAACTGGGAAAGCCAGCCTTGAAGTATGCTCACCAGAGCCGACTTGGAGTTGGTCGCGTACGGCTTTATACTCTCTGTCTATTACATCTGATGTGTTGGGGAGATTTTCGCAAGTGATTGGGCACTCGGCGAGAACGGTTTGGGATTCATGGTGATGAATCTGTCTATGGCAATTATCTCGCATGGTCATGAGGAGCGGTCTTCACAGCTTCTCTGGGATTTCGGGGACAAACAATTAAGGGCGAGAGTTGGTGCTCGCCACCTCATGCCCTGGGAAGCTCTTCCTGTCGAATAAATTGGCGAACCATATTCGAAATACTGCAGGTCCGCTTTTGGATTCGTCTAGATGGGTGGGGAAATTCGCGATGATATGCTCAGAATGCCTACAGATACGCTCGACTTTCTGCGTCCATGTCAGAAGCCATTCGCCACCCGGAGAGGCGGCGACTCTGTCAGATGAGTGAGGGGCCTGGAACTTACCAGGGTTCCGGCAGCAGCTGGACTCCATACCACGGGTACCCTGCCTGGAGAGACCCAGCGTACATGGCTGCTCCAAGGGTCATCTGCAAGGCAGGCCCTCTCTGACCTTTACCTCAAAGAGGAACGCCTGGCAAGCAGCACTGTTTGCACTGCTCTCCTCTTCTTTGGTGACCTCAAAATCAATGTCCCTTGCTTGATTTTACACACTGACCAATACAGCAAGCCACAAGGTGAGCAGGCTGCTGGGCATTGGCGCTGAGAAGCCCTTTATTCGCCATATCGTCTGCTCGAGCGCACGGTGTTTGCCAGTTTTGTCGGCAAGGCCTCCATGGAGTGAGCGGTAATACGGGCACGGCACCTTTTAGCCCTTCCAGACGCTTCACTACTGCTCCGCATCTCTAGGCTCGTCCTCGCTAGCCTCTGGACCATCAGGCGCAATATTGTCAACCAAGATGTCGTCCACCTTGACCAAGTTCGCGCTGTTGGCCCTCTCTACGGGTGCGCTGGTGGAGGGCCAGTTTTCTGGCTGGATAAAAGACCAGCGCAACACCACACTCTGTCGCTGGCCATCATTACGAGGTGCGTCTCGCACGACAAGACAGCTCCTTTTTTCCGTAAGGCGCCTTTGCTGACACAGTCCATAGCCTCGGCGATACAGGACGCCGTCTATCTGGACGGCGGGAGGATTTTCTGGGTGCCTGGGATGAGTGATGGCCATTATGAACTACCACAATCGGACAGTATGTTGGCCCCTATGTCGAGTTTCAGATCACAGCTAAAGACTTTCGACAGACAACCCACTGGCGCTGGCTTACAAGCTCAATTTCAGCCGGCCCTTCGACACTTCCACAGGCTTCAATTACACAAACCTGCTGGAACCAATGCCAAAGGTCGGCAGTGGCAATGCCGGAACGAATGTGGCTCCCAACTACGCAGACGGAGCAATGCTCGCTAATGATCACGAGTTCTTTCTCTACGGCGGCACATCACAGAACATCCCAATCTACAGACCCCAAGCTGGAAACGAGATCGTCGGGTACAGACTAAGTCAGTACACTACCGCTGCGGTGCCTGGGCAATTTTTTCCCGGAGGTTTCTTCGGGCTACTGCCAGATACAGTCACTCGGTACATCACATTTGGCGGAGGCGCCAGTGCTCCGTCCGAGAACAAAGCTTGGTACTTCAGTGGCATGCGCTCTGCTTCGGGAGGGCCGATATTCTCTTCCTTTAGCAACAAAACCATCGCCCCGACCAATACTTCACAAACGCTCATCACCTTGGACATGGGCCAGCAGAACTTTGAAACATGGTCAAACACGACCGTGCCCAACAAGATCACGGCTCGCGCGAACCCCGAGGTCGTCTGGGTTCCTGTTGGCCCGCAGGGCATCTTGGCTGTGTTGGGAGGCGTGACATTTCCAGATTATGCTACAGCAGCTGGCGTATCTGAAGATGCCGGGCAAAGCGTAAGTCAGACCCAGAACTACCACGGCATAGCTGTGATTGCGCTAACAGTCCTGTAGATGCTGGACAGTCCCAAATTCATGGAGGAGATCAGCATCTACGACGTTGCATCTGGTTCATGGTACAAGCAAACGACCACAGGAGATATCCCCGGCCAGCTAGCGCAGGGTTGCACCGTTGTAGCCACTGCCCAAGATGCCTCAAGCTTCAACATCTACTGGTACGGTGGCTACCCAGCGCTGAAGAGCAACCAGGGGTTCGAGGACGGAGTCTGGGTTCTGTCCCTGCCTTCGTTCATCTGGACAAAGGTGAATAACGGGACGATACCACATGCTCGGATCGGCCACAAGTGCGTGCGACCATATCCAGACCAGATGATGTCCATTGGTGGCATTGCGCAGTCTTCAGGTTCTGTGGTCGGCTGCCTCGAGGGCGTCGTTCAAGTCTTCAACCTGACCTCGGCTGAGTGGCTGAGCTCCTACAACCCGTCAGTCTATATGAGCAACTACTCCATCCCAGACAAAGTGGTCCAGGCCATTGGCGGTACACCGGCGGGCGGTGCCACCCAGAAAACCCCAAGGGGCGGCTGGGACGAAGAGGATCTCGGTGGCATCTTCGCCAAGGCGTATGACCGGAACAAGATAACCACCTACTTTCCTTATGCTTCCGACACCTCGGAGCCACCGCCGCGTACAGATCTGGATGTGGGCAGCGGCGGCCTTCCTTCCTGGGTCGCCCCCGTGCTGGGCGTTGTGCTTGGCCTGGTCTTCCTCTCGGCACTGGTCGTGGCCATTCTTCTGTACCGACGCCGCAAGCTACTGAAGCGCAACGGTGGCACGACGACCGTGTCTACCGCGGACGAGAACGGCGGCCGCATCCTGTCGTGGATCCGCGGTCAGCACAGCGAAAAGGCGCCGACGGTCATGACGGAGGACACGACACTGCACCTCAATGACCTGGACAGCAAGATTGCACCAATGGTGGGGAGCCATGCCACTGGGCCTTCCACGGTTGCGACGTACGAAGCACCAAACAACATTCTCTACGAGATGGACGGTAAGTTTATTCTATCGAACACTGACGTTTCCTGTGGGTGGACACATCAAGACTGACATATGCTGCCTACCGCACCAGACACTTCCCGGCCCCCCGAGCTCAGCGACACCGGCCTGACGCCAGTCGACATTATCAACAAGCACACGCACTTTGCCAAGCGGCCCGAGCACAGGCGGCACCAGTCTGGCTCATGGCAGTCTGGCACCGTCTCGCAGGAGCACGCGCGCTCCGTGAGCCCCAACTATGCCAGCGGCAGTGAGCGCCCGGACTCGCCATCTATCGGAAACCCCATCAGCAGCCCGAGCAGCGGCAGTCTCGCCGTCGCCGGCCCCGGCGCCAGCGCCAGTGGCGTGCACTCCTCGGCGGCCTCAATGACGGCCCCCGCAGCCGCGGGCCTGCCGCCGCTCATGGACAACCATCACCAGCAGGCCAGCAGCACAGCGCCGCCGCCGCCCCGGAACGCCGTAATCAGCGGCATATCCCTCCTCAGCGAGCAGGACCGGACTCACCTCCGCCACCTGAGCGCCTCGAGCGTCAGCTCTGCCACCGCCACGCTGCCAAACTCGGCCGGCCTCGTAAACGGCTTCCAGCAGCACCAGGACCACGATGAACAGTACCAGCAAGTTGGCCCAGCCGAAGTGGCAGGCGACTATCCACCACCAGTCTCTCCCTCGGCGATGGGCACCCTGGACCTGCGCGGCGCCGGCATGGGGACGCTCCTCTCGCCCACGCCGCCGATAAGTCCGCCCACGGCAGAGGAGCGCGAGGGCATGGACTACCTGACTTCACAGCCGGTGCGGTCAGCGGCGGGCGGCGACCAACGGAGGAGTGTCTTCCACGAGGACACGGATGAGTTTGGTCAGCAGCAGCAACAACAGCAGCATCAGCCAAGACAGCCATAGAGAGAAGTCGGCGGCAGGCGCAGGTGTAGTAAACTTGAGAGTTGGAAAGTGAGAAAACTTCAGGAATGAGTTTCGCCCCTTTGGGCTGTTGTTCCCTGGATGTTGGGTGGTCATTTTTCAGCATTTTTACGACTCTGAACGACGACTAGTTTTATTGTATTTAATCGTAGTTTTCTCAAATATTGGCGACCGATCGATCATATAGGCATCGTCTTTCCCTTGCTCAGTCTGGGGTGCTGACCTGGTTCCCATGATTTCTTTGAACCCAGGAAAGTCAATGCCTACGTCCTTTCATCTCCTTCACGGAGTTTAGTACACGAATAGAACGCAGCTGTTATGCAGCATTGAGTCTTACTATGCAAACACTTGACGCGATTCTGCATTGTCATTGATCCAGATTGAACGAAGGGGGGTATCTCTCGGCATTATTCTAAGATATCATCAGCTGTCTGTGGCATGTACTTGATGGTCGACATTGAGACGGCTCGCCTGCTGCCACTTTTCTTTTTCCGTTTCCTCTAGTCCGGAAACTCTGGTTACTGCCTTGCAGACGCAAACATGCGCTTGTGCCGCAAGCCTCCTCCTCAACGGAACATGCTGTTTCCAAGAGCGTGTCGGCAAGGCTTGTCTCGTGGCGTGGCAGGCTTTGCTCCTTTCGCGACATGATGTCCTCAAGCAGCAACGTCTTTTCGCGAATGTGTACCGCTCAATCCAGCAGCACTGCATACGTCCACCAGATTTGTCGTCCTGCAGCTCTTCTTCCCGTCCAGGAAGAGTGGGCTGTATGGTACTGACCGGCTCGGCGCCGAATGATCTGAACCATCTGTGTGTGGCGAAAGTCATTGGTAGGTGCCTGTCGCTTTGGCGCCAGAGCTCATTTGCCTCGGCCCCGTCCTCTGCCACGTCCCCGACCTCGTCCGCGGCCTCTGCCCCTTGCTGTTGTGCTTCTCGTGGTCTTTGGTGCCGCAGCCGCCTTGCGTGTTCGCTTTTCTGGTCCGCTGTCGACTTCTTGCTCTTCCTCCTCTGATTGTTTCTCGTCGCTGTTGTCGTCGCTCCCTTTCTCATCGTCATCGTCATTGCCGTCCTCTTCATCCTCGGCCTCCTCCTCCTCCTCGGCGTCTTCTTCCTCTTCCTCGTCTTCGTCCTCTTTGCTTCCTTCCTCTTCCTCGTCGCTGTCGCTCTTCTTCGCCTCTGACTCGTCCTCCTCGTCGCTGTCATCTTTGGGTTCCTCTTCCTCGTCCTCATTCTCGTTCTCCTTGTCCTTGGTAGCGTCTTGTGCTTTTGCCGCCGCCGCACGCTTGGAGCTGCGCGTGCCTCGAGCACTCCTGGTCACAGGACTACTGGGAGCAGGTGTCTCTTGGTCCGTGTCGTCGACAGTGCTGGACCGCTGAGCCTTGGACGTGCTACCCGTCACGGACCCTTCTCTTGTCGCGGCCGCCGCACCGCCTCTCTTCCGCTTCCTCCCGATCACTGACGGCGGTCCCGCGGTGGGATTGTCCAGGTCCATCTGCGCCGGCGATGTGGGAGCCTCACTAGGGTCGGCCGGGGCGCGGGCGTAGATGAGGTCGTGGTAGTCGTCCTCGGGCAGCTCAAAGTCGTTGTAGACGTCCTCGAGCTCCTCGCCCTCCGGGTCGAACATGTTGTCGCGGTCGTCAATCAGGTCGGTCGCGTAGAACCTGCGCAGCTTCTTCCAGATACCCGGGATGCGCGTGTGGAGCTCGACCTCTGGGTTCACGCCGTGGTTGCGCAGGTGCTCCGAGATGGCAATCATGCGAAAGTGCTTGTGCATGCCCGAGGGCTTCCAGCGGATCACGCCCTTGAAGAGCGACGCCTCCTGGTCGTCGGTCCACTCGTTGTTGAGGACGTCCTCGTCGTTCTGGGCGGCGGCGGCGGCGGCGTTGGCGGACTTGGCCGCGGAGGCGGCGGTGGGGGTGTTGGCTGTCTGGGGGGTCTCGGAGCCGGGAGTGTCAATGTCCATGGCGTCCTCGTCGCGCAGTGGCGTCGGCGTCTTTGGCGTCGAGCCTCCGACGAGGCCGCCTCTGGACTTGCGCTTGGGAGGCATTGCGACGCTGGGGCTGTCTGACTGTTGCTGTGTGACCTCTCGGTCGTGATCCCGTCCAGCGTCTGGGTGGGATAACAACAGGTGCCCAATCGGTTGGCCCGGGGCAGCTGTTAATAGATGCAAGCTCAATTGACGGGGAAGCTCCTGTCTGGTCTGGAGGTGTCGAAGGATGTTGACGTGGCTGAGGCCATTGAAGAAAGTTCGTGGAGTGCTGGGAGCTCGAGGATTGGCTGCAGGAAGCTAGCTAAAGTGCCCTGAGCAGGGATCCGCGCCCGACGCGACGGACCCCACCGCGCCGGCCCTCCAACACCATCCGGGCCGTTTGCTCACTCCGTTCGAGGTCCGACAACAACAACAACTGTACAGATACTTTGGACACATCTCCATCGGGACCACGGCAAGAACCATGAGCAGACGCACCACTCGAGTCTGACTCTGCTGCGCCTCACGACCATGCCGATTTTGATGTCGAGTGTCATCCGCCAGCATGGACGAATCAGACCCGGGTGACGTCTTTGCATTTCCAGACTTTGCCAGGTCGTCACGATGGATGCAGCCCAGCACACACCCGGTCGAGCCATTCTTCAGCCTCGCTGCCAAAGATCTGGCTCGTGTTTCAGCCTCACTGCCTTCTCAAGGCGCTGTTGGTCCTCTCGATACAGAAGGGTTCTTCAAACTCCCGGATCTGCTGGACATCCACAATGAGCCCAATGGGGTTCCTCAGCCAGATCACCACCAGGAGCCTCTCGCCACTCTGCACAATGCAGAGCTCGACGATGTCGACATATTCGCTGAAATCTGGCACCGCTCGGCTGACCTAGTGGAGCCACCTGCGACCTTGAAGACGTGGGAGGCCTTCCTCTTGCCCGCGGAAGTGCAGCAGAATCCGCTGTTCATCAGTGAAGCCGGGGGGAAGATATTCGATGCCGCAATCACGGCGGATGGTGACCCCCTCGGCCTTGGCAGTAGTCAGTGCCCTGTCGTTCAGAGTGGTCCGTACCTTTCTGCGCTGCTAGCCTTGTCGCTCGGTCGGGGTTCTATCCTGTACTCTTGGAACGACGACAAACAACAATTCGTCCCGGCTCTACCAGGCATGCGGATATCCGGTTATACCAACGAGGTGCTCAGCGGGCTTGAGCGTCGCTGTCTAGAAACTGGCAGGATCACACGAGTACTATCCTCGTTCGTGCAGTCCAACTATAAGACGCAGCCTAGCCCTGTCAAGGTCGCGCTCTCCCGGGCGCTGGATACAATCCTGTCTGTTGTGCAAGCAAGGCTCGGTGACCAGTCTACAAGACTGCGCTCTGTGCTGCATCTACAGTCATTTATACAACCTGTCCATCACATTCTATCACACTTTCGGTCTCTTCTAGCTAAAACCTCGAGATGCCGACATGACGAGGACATCCTATCGCTTGTGTTTGATGCGACAGAGGCTGTGGAGAGTGGAGATGACCTGCTAAAGGAAGTCATGCGTCAGGTCTTGGCTGAGGTCTGCGTGCCTTGGATTGAGTTTGTCGAGCAGTGGGTGGGCCTCAAGCCTGAGCACGGGTTGTCTTTGACGACAGACGGCTCCGGCAGGAGCTTTGTCAGGGTAGACGACAATGCCGTGCTCGACGATGCTGGTTTCGAGAGCAGCCAGCGCGATTTCGCCTTTGACGAGGAGCGGATGCCTCGCTTCATCCCCCAAGACCTAGCCCTCCGCCTTTTCGAGACTGGGAGGAATCTTCGTCTGCTGAGATCCAGTCACCCTGAGCATCCCATCAGTCAACCTGGCTTCGCTTTACTCTCTGAGCCGCCCGAACTCCGCTGGCGGTATATGTGGCAAGATATCCATCGTCACCAGGACGACGTAGCCGCCTTCGAAACACGACTCTGGCAAGCCACCCAAGCCCAAGGACAGGATAGTCGTGACCACGCAAGGTTATCGGGAGGCTTGACCTTATCAAAAAGCCGTCACGAGCTTGAGTACTTCGGCCTTGACGAAACTGAGCTCGAAACCCGCCTGGCTCGTTCAATAGCGACGATGAACCGGACGCCACCTCTGGCACCGACCAATCAGCTCGCATCATTGCTGATGGATCGCTTGTTGGAGCCTCAGAAGACAGGGCAGGCTGGTGTTGATGTCGATCCGCATTGGTCTCTGGTCGCAAACGTATCGTTTGGCCCATTGATTGGTGCGCAAGACGCCGTCATCAATCGACATTATTTGAATATCCTCCTCGAACAGCATGACCTTCGCGAGCACATCAGCGTACAAAAGGAGTTTCACCTCCTCGGCAATGGCATGTTTTGCAGTCGGTTGTCACACGCACTCTTTGATTCCGATCTCGAGACCGCCGAGCGTCAAGCAGGAGTCGCACGAGGAGGTGGCGTTATGGGATTGCGACTTAGTGGTCGAGACACATGGCCACCGGCAAGTTCTGAGCTTCGTCTCGCTCTGATGGGCGTCCTTGTTGAGTGCTATAGCCGCAACGCAACGGATTCAGCCTTGGATACTAAAGAGACACGAGAGCTGCCGGGAGACATCAGCTTTGCCGTGCGCGATCTGAGCAGCGAGGAAATCGACAAGTGCTTGGACCCTGGCTCTCTGGAAGCGCTCGACTTTCTGCGACTCTCGTACAAGCCTCCTCTGGCGCTATCACCCGTCATCACGGCCGTGATACTAGTCAAGTACGACAGAATCTTCAAGTTGCTGCTTCGTGTGTTGCGAATGCTGTACGTCATTGGACAGATACATAGAGACACGGTCTCGAGGACCAGCCGGTGGTATCACGTGGACAATACGTCATTCCGGTTCCAGTTTGAGGCAGAGCGGTTCGTGACGGCCATCGCGGCTTACTTTTTTGAGACCGGCATTGCGGTTCCATGGCGACGATTTCAGGCGTGGCTCGACCAGATGGAGGCGATGCTGAAGAGCGAGGGAAACCTTACATCAGGCACAACATCTGTTGGCCCTAATGATGTCAGAGACGAGCACGAGTGGACATTGGACAGCATCATGCAGAATCTGTTCCTACGCAAGCGTCACCAGCCCATCCTCGGACTCCTTGACGAGATATTCACCCTGATTCTGCGTTTCTCCTTTCGGACACGTCTCGAGGCTACTGGACGAGTTGACCCTGAGGACGATGGATCATACACGAGGAAAATTTATAGTGTCTTCAGAAAGAAGGTCCACGTTTTCATCACCGTCTGTCGTGGTCTGAGTGAGAAGGGCCCCGAAGTCACAGCAAGGGCCTCTCAAGACGGCAGGGCGGAGCGGCCCAAGGGTGGTGCTGAGGAACACACCATTGAAAGGCTTCTGATCAGTCTTGACATGACGAATCACTATAGTCTTTCACGCAGCTAGAATTGAGAACAATGATATGATACCCATTCGCAGGAATGCTGTTCCAAATGTTCGCAATTCTTCGTGATAATCGTGATAACCTGGCACTCATCCCTTGAGAACTACCGTGCTCCCCACAGCTAGTTGCCTGTGAGAACGAACCCCGCAGCGCGTCACATGGGAAATGGGAACGCGCTTGGAGCTCCATGTAAATAGATCCCCCGACCCCACCACAATCAACCTCTGGATCCTTAGGGTTCAAGGCCGATGCTTTGTCTTGACAACTCCGACTGGGTCGTGAACTAACGGAGATGTCGCGCTCAAGTGGCTCCTCGAACCAGAGCAATCTGACTTTGACGCAGGAGCTCGAACGGCTCGAGCAGTCAATCACTCTTACCCTGCAGGAGATTGACCACAACTTCAGCAAGGCACACCGGATCGTGACGACCAGCATTCTGCCATTGGTCGAGCAGTACGGTGAGAACTCCAAAGCTGTCTGGGAGGCTTCGAAGGTAAGTTGCCATCGCCCACCATGGGACGCGCGCGCGCCCGAGGAGCGCCCCTGGTTCGTGTGCAGTGTGGAAGCTCAAACAGCCCGCAATCTGTCTTAGTTCTGGAAGCAATTCTTCGAGGCGTCCGCGAACGTCTCGCTGTCCGGCTACGAGGAGCTCGCGGGCGAGGATGGCGAAACGACGAGGGCCGGCGACGGCGACGACGACGACGAGACGGCTGCCCTAGAGGACACGGACTACGCCTCGCAAGCGGACCTGACTGCGCAGCCGCACGCCGACAACGACTATGACGAGGGCGACGACGACCAGCAGCCCGAGTCGCCCTCACGCCGGCGCGGTCTACACGACCTCGAGGAATCGCTGCTCGACGACGCGACAGTGACTGGCAGCACACCCCGCCCTCCAGCGACGAAATCGATGCGCCCCGACTTTGCAGACCTCGGCTCTCCGTACGAAAAGCTGCGGCGCGAGCTCCAGAGCGGCGGCGGCGGCCGTGGCAACGACAACGATACTGTCAGAACGGACCTGTTCGAGCAGGGCGACTTTGATGGCGGTGCCCGCGGCGGCGCGGCCGACGAGGAAGACACGATGGAGCTGCCAACGCAGCAGAGGCGGGCTGCGACCAAGCTGCCGGACATGAGCATGACGCCCGACAAGCACTACTCTTCGTCGATACTCGAGGAGCCCACGCTGCAGTTTGGGATGCCGTCGACGGCCAAGAAGAACAAGGACCCGCTGCTGCACCGCGTGCTCGACAAGAACTACCGCCTGCAGGCGACGCCGCTCACGGGCGCCAATGCGTATCGCCGGTCGCCTGACAAGATTGGCAGCGCGAGTGCGCGGCGCACGGGTGGTGGTGGTGGCCGCGGCGTCGCGGAGACGCCGCAGGGCAAGAACCAGGCAAGTCGCCAGCTGTGGGACGACAGCCCGATGAGCAGTCCCGAGATGGCGATGCCGAAGCTGCGGAGCGACCTGTACAGCATGTCGCCCGTCAAGACGCGCGGCCTGCTGTACAACCGCGCGGGAGGGTCTGGTGCTGGTGCTGATGGAGGCAGCAACCCGCCACGGACTCCGGGTGTAAGCGTGCAGACGCCAGCGACAGGGAACAACAAGAAGAAGGATGTGTTTGCCGGCGAGGCTGCAGGTGGTGCAGCCAAGAGCAAGGGCAAGAAGAAAGATGAGATTACGTGGGAGAGCGACAGCGATGACTATGACTTTGGCGGCGACGGCGGCGGCTTTGCCGGCATGAGCCCGCCCAAGACGATTCAGTTTGCGCTGCCGCCAAGCAAACTGATGCAGACCCCAGGTTAGTACTCTTTTCCATGGTTTCGAGGAAATAAGGGTTGGCAGTACACAAGCAAGAAACTTACCAGCGTCATCTTGAACAGCGCGAGAAGCGAGCAAGCGCATTGTGGAGGATCTGCTTATCACAGCAGGCGCCGGACCTGGAGGAGACTCGCCGGAACTCAGCCCAACCATGGTGAAGATGAACCAGGATATACTGGACGACACATTTTGACTCAAGCTGCATGAGGCAAATGGGACTACTGGGTTGTCAAGATATATTGACCTTCAAGATATTGAGCATGTCGCGATCTGTGGTGTCTGCCCGGCCGCGTCTAGACACGACAGCCGGGGATATACAACAAGCTGCTGCGTTTCGAACACAAAATATCTGAGCACATAGAACAAGAAAGAGATACCCAAATTGATTAACCACAACCGTTTAGAACATGCAGCTTTTCAATCCTGGACCAGCTGTGTTACCTTTCGTACTTGTGAACGCAACAATTTATTCCATACTATTGCTGACTATTGCAACATCACGTCCATTTGGTCGTCTTGAAATGCTCGCGAAGCTATCCAGATTGGTTTTCAATGGCGACAGAACCCTATACTAAATTTGAGCATGGATATCGAAAAGAAAAGGGAGAAAGGTCCAGCCAAACAAGACAAAGCCGATAATAAAAATAAAAATAAATTGAGAAAAAGGCATATTTTCCCCAGCAAGTAACGGAAAACCTAGAACATATAAGGTAGACAACAAGAAAATCAGTCTGCCTGGAGGCTGCACAACGAAATCTAAGGGGTTGCCATGTCCCCAGTTGCAGTAGTTCACGCGGCGGCCATGGAGACAGCCTCCACGCTTCCAAGGGGCCCCAACTAGGCCACATTTCCTCTCTATCATTCACATTCCACCAATCATTGAACAATGCCGACTTGCACATGAAGAATTGACCTTCAACAGAGTTAACAAAAGGGTTCACCTGGCTCACATTTCTGCGTCCCGAGGTTGATGGATACGGGCGCGTCATGTTTCCTAGGCAATCGTGCTTGTCTTCTTTTCCCTGCTTTCGCGCCTCGAGGTAATTATGGAGAAATAAATTTGCACCAACAGAACAAGCAGTCCGTGAACGGTGTTGCCCACAGAACGGAAACGAGCAAAAGGGTAAAGCGGCATGACATCACCTCCCAAAGACTGTGAAGATAGACAGGAAAACCCAAAACCACTGCTGAGACCAAAGAAGTGGCGAGTGGAATCCGTGGAAAGAACCAAGACCCAAAAGACGGAGAGAGAGACGGCTACAAGCTGGCCAAACTAACACAGTCGTCTACTAAAAGCGCTCACAACCTATCGATTTCGAATGTCCGCCCACCTCCAGCAGCGATCATAGGAGTCAACAATGCCACGCACACGTAGACGAGGCTCAAGGTTGACGCTTCGCTCGATAATAGAACAGATCTTTGGCGCATGCGCAACCACTTGCACAATTTGATTTTCCCTTTTAGGATTATGCTGCCAAATGATAGACACAAAGAGCTAGCCTCGAGATGAAATAACATGAAGATGGAGAAACAAGTAAATACAATCGCCGCTGAGACGCCACTAAGATTTTTTCAGGTTGTGTCCAGAAACTGGTTTCCGCGAACATTTCACAATCCTTTTCCTTTCTATGAAAATGGAACCAGGGCGTGGTCCAAAGATGCATTATATAGTCCAAAAAGATGAGCAGCCAATTTACGAACATGACGTTTACATCGAGGTCCTTTACAACTGTCCTGAGAGAAGAGCCTCGGTAGCTAGACGGACAAAGTTAGCAAGCTGGACATTCGGAGGATTGCCAACTGGGGACTACTTACCACTGTTGATGTAGGTCCGCTTCGAGTCGAGCGGCACTCCGAATCGTCGCTCAAGCTCCTGCTTGATGCCCTTCTTCGTAACGGTCATCAAGTCGGCAGTCCTGAGGATCTCCCGGATCTCTGCAAGCAGAGCGTCGTCGGAGGGGAGACCGCTGAGGTTGGACAGCTCGACAGAGCTCGGGTCATTGGTGAAGAATTGCGAGCCGCCGAACTGGCTCTGGCGGTTGCCAATCATCTCGCTGGGGGCAAGAGACATGCGGCTCATGCCATGAGAGCCCATGGCATACGGCGGGACAACACCGGCCGTTGAGCCGGGACGGGACGGGGCATAGTAGTTGTACTCGGAGACACCCACGTTCATGCCAGCCTTGGTGGCGTAGCTGTAACCGCTAATCTCCGAGCGAGCATCGTCACGCACAGTCTGTGCCTCCCACAGCTCGGCCTGGTACTCCTCCCACTTCTTGCGGGGAATAGAGGCCGGATCGAACTTGCCCTCGTCTGTGATGACGACCTTCTTGCCAGACTCACCAGCGATAACACGGGTGTTACCCCAGTTGAAGTCGTCCATGTGCCAGAAGGCGTACAAGGGCAAGGCGAAGGAGAACACGGGAATGGCCAGGACGTATAGGATCATCCAGCCAATCATTTCCCATTTTCTGCGAAGAATGAAGATGATCGCCTGCAGACCGTAGATGGCAGCCAACATGACAAAGGCCGTGATGGGAATGATTGTGCTCTGTGTGCCGACCAAGACCAGGAGGTAGGTGATGTAGACCATGGTGATGGGTTGAACAACGGTCGAGAGGAGATCCACAAAGACGATGAAGCGCATACTGAAGCAGCAGAAACCGCAGAGCTGGTTCATTGGGATCAGCTCCATGAGGTTGTGGACGGTCGAGTTGATCCAGCGACGACGCTGCGACATGAAGACCGCCCAAGAGTCGGGTGCGATGGTCCAAGCTTGTGCACTGGTGATGTACTTGGTCTTGTACTTGTTGTGGAACTTGAGGAGAAGCGTGGTCAGGTAGCGATCCTCACCAAGGTGAAGCAGGTTCTTGAGATGCAGTGTGTCGACGCGGATGGTGGCATAGTTCTCCACGACCTCACGGCTGACAAACAGTGGCTTGCCAGTGTCCGCAGCACGGATACGGTACATGGTGAAACAACCAGGAAGACACGTGACACTGCCGAACAAACTTTCGAAGGCCTTGGTCAGGTTGTGCGAGATCCAGTACTCGTAGACCTGAATCATGGTGATGAACGAAGACTTCGAGTTCGTGAGCGCAGTCTCACCACAGACAGCGATGACCCGGGTGTCGTGGAGGAAGGTGGAGACCATGCGCGTGGCAGAGTCTGCGGCCACGACGGTATCGGCATCGATCTGAAGCATGAATTCGTAAAAGGTGGGATTGACACCAATGACGTTCCTGATCTGGTGGTAGATCTCGAGCTCAAGAGGGCTCATGGCAAGGTTGTAGTGAACGCGGTTGAGGAAGCGCATGATGATCATCTGGGAATCGCGCTTGCCACGGTTACCAGGACGTGAAACCTCGGATGGCTTGCCGACCTTGACAATGACCAGGAAAGGGACAATGTGACCTTGAACCTCGTACAAGCCAGAGTAGACCTTGCCCATGTTGTGTTGCTTCAGGCCTTCACCAAGAGACTCGAAGCTGAGAGGCTCCGGGTCGACAGTCTCGGAGACTCCAAGAATATCAAGCACGATTCGCGGCGTTGGTCTGTCGTTTCCTTGTCCGATAATCATACCATCGCAAACAATGACGAGGAGCTTGCGTTTGTCGTCGTATTGCATACGAGCAGCAGAGTCGATGGCACGGCGCAGCGATTCTTCGTCCTCCGTATAGGCAGGAATCTGACACATGACGAACTTGTCGAGATTCTCTGGCACGTTCTTTTGGCCGAATTGCAGGGCAGCCAGGAACTTGAACCCAATGATGGAGCAGAGAATGATGGAAATGACCAGGATGAGATAGTTGGCAAACTGACAGCGGACGGAATTGCGCGTATCGACGTCGCCGACGTAGAACAAGTTCTCCAAGCAACGTTGCTGCCAGGCTTTCTGCTCTCTGGTCAGAGCGAGGGAGTCCCAGGTTGCAGTGACATCACTGCCACTCTTATACTGGAACATATCAAGCACCAGTTGAGACATGAACTTGGTCGCCTGAGGGTCAGTGGGTCCTTCCTCGCCAGGCGGAGCATGGATACCCTGACCACCCTTCATGTACTTCGTCATGTCATAGACGCGGTTGTTCAGGATAGCGATGGCGTTGCCCTTCGAGCCCAAGGTGGCCACATATTCTGGTGAATAGCCGATGTTTCCCTTCTTCCACTGGGAGCGGAGCACCATGATCTGCTCTGCAAACCAGTCCTTGCGGTAGTTGTCGCCGGTGTAGTAACGGAAGTCATGATAATGAGCGTTGAGATCCAGCGAGTTAACGGTTGAAGGGCCTGTATCATTGTCCGACTTGTAGTCGAGAGTAACAGCAGGATCCACGGACCCAGTCATGCCCTGGCACAGGGCAGAGACCTGCACAGGGAACAACGCGGTGATGTCAAGACCACCGTACTGAATGATCTGCTTGGTAGGCAGGTAGGCAGGGTAGTGCCTGGGCGCAAATTGACCAATGTCGAAAACCTGTCCACGAATGGAGGCATAGGCTGCTGCACCGTTCTGGCCGTTGAAAGACGAGAGCTCTGCTGGGCTGAACACGTACTGCTTCGGGCAGATGATCATGGGGAAGACGATCATGAAGAAACAAGCAGCCAGACAAGCCAGCCAGATGAAGATATTGATGGTTAGCTTCTCGCGCCACGCCATACGCACATCTTTCCGGGGCATGCGGCCAAGCCAGCGGATGAGGAAATCAGGAATGAACCAGGTCATCATGTAGACAACAAACACCCAGCGCTTGCGCGTTGCAGTGTCTGTGTATTCCTCCACTTCGACGAGTGCTTTCTCGTTTCCGCGCTCTGCCATCTGCTCCCTGGTCTCCATGCTTTGGAACATGTCACCGGCACCAAATGCAGACACACCTGCTTCGGAGCGGGTGTCAGCATCGCCGCTGGCAAAGTAGCCGCCACGAGACTTGTCGGTATACTGCGGCGTATTGCCGACGGAGAGCAGACGTTCTTTGGACATGCCAAAAGGATCACCAGGTGAGGGTGTCAGCCCATCCCCGGCTTCGGATTGCCACCGGCCAGATGCTGACACATTTTCGCTCAGTTGTGTGATCTCCATCCAGTAGCGCTCGCTCAAGAAGACGCCAGTGGATCCGACCAGAACTTCGTTACTGAGCCATTGCTTCTCTTGCACAACAGATTGCGTCTTGTCACGCTCACTGCCGACGATGAGACTCTCGGACTCGGTCAAGCCTAGAAACTCGCCAAATGGCAGGAAGACGCTGAAGTCTGCGGCACGCAGACGTTGGCTGATCTCAGCAATGCCGAAAGTCTGCAGCTGAGTTCTGACGCATTTGCTGTCGAACTGATTGGCGATTCTCCTATCGTTGGGCTTCAAGCAAAAGACGAAGTAGTTGTTGGTATTTGGTGCGGTGATTGCACCCTTGACATTCTGCAGGGCAGCCAAGAACTGACCAGAAGCGCCTTGCTCCGAGACCCGCATTCCTGTGCCGGTTCTTTTCTCGTCCCGTCCGGCGTTGTCGGGATTGAAGTCTCCAGCCTCGCTTGCAATGTCTTCCATGGAATCTTGGCGACGAGCGACGCGAGAACGCATGGTCCGGGTTGTCTTCCTCGACATGACGCTGGGAGCACGCATGGGCTTTGAGCTGACAGAGGCCTGCATGACAGTGCTGCGCTCGTGAGGGTGCATGACGGTCTGCAGAGCCTCCTGGCCGAAGAGCTTGGCAACAAACTCACTCTTGCTCGACTTGACGAGGTTCATCAGGTCACCAGAGATGACCTCACCGTTCTCCTCAACAAGGTTCTTGATGGGGTAGTCCACCTCGCCGGCAAAGTGCTTGACTGTGAAAGTGGCGGCTGTGTTCTCAGACATGAAGTTGCTGCCGGGGAGCTTGGCAGTGGCAGAGCCGACGGCGATGGCAGGGTTCTTGCCTTCGAAGCGCTTTCTCAAGCTTTCTAGAAGCTGCATGTCCGTCCGGTTGCGACGTGTCTGATCGTCCAGGATGCTAAGCAGTCCGTTTCCAGGCTTGCAAAGACCCTTGGACGCATCCGAGTTGTCGAAATAGCTAGTTGCAGCAACCGTAATTTCCTCCGTCTCGAGCATGTCAGCCTTCCTGTCGAAAAAGGTCTGCAGGGTCAAGTTGTACAAGGACTCTACAGCCGCGTTGTTCAGAAGCTGATCGAGGGCAGAACCAGTGGAGGACTGCTGGGAAAAACCCGGGAAATCGATGATGCTGATCGTGTTTGAGACGGACTCTTCAGCAGCACAGATTCTCTGGTTGATGCTCTCAATCACGTAGGCGACGAGAAGTGAGTACAGAGTTCTCGCCAGCTCGTCAGCGTTCGCACGAGCACCGGCCGGGTCGAGCATGACTGTGACACGCTCGCGGTGGATCATCTTCGTCTTGTAGCCCATGGTGTTCTGCAGATCGGCGGAGCTCACTCCAAGGAATGCCGCAATTATACCCAAAACATCCTTGTTGCGCGCAGCGGTCACAGTCTGGGCACCCTCGTGAGAGAAGCCACCGCTGTCGTCGCCGGTTGGAGTCGTGTTCGAGCTGGTCTCAAACTCGAGCTGTCCGATGTGAAGAATACAGGCGAGGATCTGGCAGATTTCGGCGATATCGCTCCTGGGGAACTCGAGCTTGCGAAGCGCATTCTTAAACAGCTGAAAGCCTTCGGCGTCGTTGATGCCCACCTTGAGCTGAGTCGGGTGGCCAAGATATTTCCACCTCTTCTGGCCGGCGGCGTCGCGAGGAGAATCAATACCGAGATGGGTCTTCTCAGCCTCGCTGGTGCCTGCGAGCAGATAGTAGAGAATGTGGAAGTTACGCTCGCCGGTGGGGACATCGGCAATCCGGCTTCTCTCCAGTCTGTGGTCGAGCAGCTTGCCTCCGATGAGAATTGGGTTTGTGTTCGACGCGGTGTCATACTGCAGCTCGTAGAACAGGCCAGCCTTTGACGCCGTCGGTGTTGTTGCCGTCTTGGTCGTGGTCAAGGTGTCGAAAACGTAAGCAGCAAGCGAAACCTTTGTGGACAAAGGCGTTGAAGACTTGTTCAAGAGCGAAGTCAGCAGATGCGAACGGACTGTGGTCTTGCCAGAGCCGGATTCGCCCCTATAATGCAACGTGTTAGCTGTGAGGGCATGGGAAACCGCAGCAATGCGAGTATACATACAAGAACAGGATGGCCTGATTCTCGGAGCGGTGACCGAGACGAAGAATAGCCCTGTCGGCCATGTCCTCGGCGCCAGCCATGGCACTCCCCTCCCTGCCGCCATCGAGGCCTTTCGTAGAAGACGTGTACGTGTTGATTGCGATCAGGGCGTGGGACGAGAGCCGGGCAGTCGGTACGGAGATATGGAAACGGCTAGCCAGGTGAGCAGTCAAGTGAGTATCAGACTGCAGGTGAGCTGGTAGCGATGGAAGCGAAGGCTGCGTATGAGCGCCTCCGCCACCAGCCCCCGAGGGCATATTGAGCGCCATGTTTTGGAGACAGGCGATGGACTCAAAGCCCTGCTGGCGGCCCTTTTGCTCGGCTTTGTTCCAGGCCTGGCGTTTGACGCAGTCGAGAGTGATGAGAAAGCTCCGTTGTTCTTCTGTTGGTACGGTAGGAAAACTGGCACCAGTGTGTACCGGCTGTCGACAGTGTGTTCTCGAGATTAGGCGGCGCCGTTGGAGAAACGATTGTGCATTAAAGAATATGAGCGAATGTGTGGAGCAGAACGAGAGAAGCGAAGTATCAGCAACAGCGGAGGGTCGCGAGCGAGGCAGCTACGATCCCGTCCAACAGCTCACGAAGGAATAACGAGTGAGGAGGATGTTGAGTAACAGGATAACTAGAGGTGCAGCAAGCGCTCGAGGTGGATAGTCCGGCAGGACACGAGAGAGTGAGCGAGAGTGGTGTGTGTGTGTGGTGTGCGCGGGCTAGTGTCTGGGTGCCTGGCCTGAGAGGGTGGCTCTGCCCGTGCCAGGGGTTCCAGGCCCCTACTGCCGCTTAATGCTGCTGGTGTGGGATAACTTGCTGGCTGCATGTGGTCCAAGGTTTGGCTGGCCTGGAAAACGCATCGTGTTGCACGACCCGGACGCCCACAGCACGCCGCCCAGCTTCAGCAGGTGGCCTGCCAGGTCGTCGTGGTGCGGGCTCTCAGACCTGACAGGCCGCCCTACTGCTACGCAGCTCGTCCTCTGTGTGTCTCGCCCTGCACGCCAGTCGACAATCCCATTCTTTGCCATGGCCCTCCCTAACCGTACACGAGACACACAGTGCGGACTGGCCGGAGCCGCAGCAGGGTGGGCACGCCTGGCCGGGGTGCTGGATCGCCTTTCTTCTCGTGTTGGGCCTGGTGCGGGTGGGCTTCACGATCCCCATGCTGGCACGCGTGTGGGCCGGGCTAGCCCGCCTGAGCGCCAAGCACTGCACAACGCGCAAGTCGCCCTCCTCTGGCGCCCGTATCCCGCAGTCATGCGTTGCGAGCTGCGCACACTCCTGGCGGGTCCACCCCCCATCCACAAAAGTAACGCCCGCCTAGCCGCCTCAAATGTCGGCCCACCCACCGCGGCGCAGGGCTCTGCACTTCCGCCTGCCCCCAACTTGCTTGCTCCCCCTTTTCTCCCGCGAGACCTCATCGACTCGTCAGACACTCGTAGCTGCTCCTGGGCTGGCGTTTGTTTACGTGCCCGCTTGCATACTGGGTGAAGTTAGTTTGTTGTGATACATATCGTCTTCTGCCAGCCTGTCGCTGATGGTCGCGACTGACTGCACTGAGAAGGGGCCTGGATCGCCTCATCAGCCATCATCATACAGGCCGCACTGCGCGTTCTCGTGCTTTCCTTTTTCTCCAGAGAATTTTCACACGCTTCTGGAAGCGGAGAGTATCCACCCCACAGTGTCCAGGGGTGTGATCAACGGGCCAGCGATGGTCATGCACCCTGCCGGGCGGCCACCAGAGATGCTGGTAAATGACAACATACCGCTCAGGGGCTCGCACGCTCCACGGCTCACTTTCATTCAATCCGGTCTTGCGACCCTGGCGGCAATCCCGTGCCTCTGCCCGCTTGATCGTTCATCACAGTATGGTGAACTTTGCTGCCGCAAACCATCAATCGACCACTCGCTCCGGCGGGCATACAGTACTCCCAGGCTCGAGGTGCTGGCAGGAGTCGTCGTTGTGGTCCATCCGCGCCTACTCAGCGACCACTTGTAATTAGTCCACTTCTTGGCCGAGAGGTGACTCGTTATGCGTCGTGTTATGCTAAGCTTTGAGATCCCTGCCACATCAGCGATCCCAGATTTCCAGCAGGCTGTGTCCTGGGCCAACGTTGCACTCTGCTCGTTGTCAAGGTTTACAGCCGGTTTTGCCAGCCATGTCCATGAATGCCCACCTGTATTGTGACGACCAACCGACAGAGACCCAAACGACTGACAGAACGATCTTCGATCTATTTCAGTGACGATTGATTTCCGGATGGTAATTAATGGTCACTTGGCACAGCTCGACCTGAGCCCCTCTGCCTCGGTTGCTTGTTGCAGATGCATTGCCCCGTGTTGGCTCTTGCTGGCTATAAATATCCTCCGCATGAAAGGGACACGAGGAATGCACCACAACGTTGTTTGGGCCGACCTGGCCTAGCGTACTTGGACGTAAAAAGTGCGGCCACTTTGGCTTTGCACTGTGCACCAAACAATGGCGGCGGCTCAAGAGACTTGTTTGTTGTTGTTTTTGCGAGCGGAGTCTCCAACGCCGTGGGGCGCGAGGCACGAGCATTCTCGGCGCGCTTGAGTGTCGCACCCTTCGAGCTAAGACACCTTAGGGTAAACACTCGACCTTCTTTTGGGCAAAGCGTTGTTGGCTACTGCAGTTGCGCGAGGGCCGGAACCTGCCTTGTCCCGAGATGGTTCCCATTGAGCGGCAACCTCTTGATGCTGCTGGCGCACAACCATGATGCAAAAGTGTAAACTGCATTTCCAGCGAGGATGGCTGTGATTGGGGTTGCTGGTCGGTCTCCGGCGTACGCAGCGTTGGCTTGCATGCATGCATGCATGCAGGCTTGCTGCTTTTCCAATGATCTGCCGTGTAAGCAGCGTACACAGGAACAGAGAGGAGCCACTTCCAAGTTTCCAGTGAAGCTACAGCCACGGAAGAGCGAGTAGAGGTTGCAGTCGCAGCTTGGCCGCTTGACCAAAACTTGGGGGGTGAGAAGGCGAAGATCGCTCCGTTCCTTGGACATGATGAGCTCTCTCTGCCTGCGGTGGCCGGCGAGTCCCCACGTTGCCGCTTCGTATTGCTGTCAACTGTCATGCATCAACGGGACACGTCCAGTCAATGTCATGTGGGTAATGCCATGACAGGCAGCATGGCACAGAAAGGAGTCGAAGACCCTCCGCCACGCTGGTCTCAGACAAAACCCTGCTCAGGTCCCATGCTGCAGAAACCGCCGACGTAAGAGAGGCCACTGCACGGCATCGAACAAGCACGCACTTTGGGCTGGTAATATGCCGTGGACAAATGATCGTGGAGCTGAGATTGAGCTTGTCAGCTGGACTGCCGCACCTGGTTTCGATCGGGCAGACCTTGAATCCTGGAGGTCCTGCGCCAGAGCCAAAAACTTCGGCCCTATGGACAGCCAGCCCAGAGGCAGTCCGTCGTCCCGAGGCCAGCGAGCAGAGCAGGCGCGTGCAGGCGGCGAGTCTGGACACGGGCCTGGCTCCACGCAGATCTGACCCGTGCCCACACTGTGCGCGCTCCCCCTTCATGCATTCCGCACACCCACTCACTGCCAGTCGATGATGCAAGGTTCCCTGTGGTGCGCTTGGCCTCCCAGCGGCGCTCCCGCCCAGTCCGCGCTGCTCTAGGCGGGCCAGCCGGCCAGGCACAGCTCGGCAGCCCCAATTAGTACGAACAATGCCCTGGCCAGGCTATTGGGCAGTGTCCTGTCGGAGTGTTCGTGGTGTGGCCCCGTCTCTGTGTGCCTGCCTCTGCCCTGCCTGGCCACCAGCAGCCGCTGCCTATGAGCTTTTCCTACGCCTCCCTTTTGGCCAGCCTGCTACTGCCATCCGCCGTCCTGTAGACTTCCCATACACACTTTACGTCGCTTTGCATTGCTTCATTGCAGACGGCCTTCTAATCTTTGCAAGTTGCCCGCCTCACTCGCTTCGGCGGCTTCGGTAACTACTATCTTTTTGTAATACTCTCCTGCCTTGGCTCGCCGGTCTTTCGTTTCTCGGTGACGCTTCATCCACAACACCTTCGCCCTCTCGAGCCTGTGAACCCTCTCTCGCTCGCGTTCTATCCCCGGCCCAGAGCGCGACGGCGACGACAATACCACAACAGCCTGCCGTGTAGCAGCCAAATTCCTCGCTTCGGCCATCAGCCATTATCGAGGACGAAAACCGATCTCGACAGTCTCTCGCTTGACCTCACAACCAGTGATCGTCCGTGAGGACATCACCCTCCGGCCTGCCCACCATGGCCAACCACCAAGCACGGATGTCCATGTACTCGGTGGCCTCCGAGCTGGGAGGTCCCCGTGGTGCTGGACAACAATCGCAGCAGGTCTCAACGACCACGCTGCTCAACGCCATTCACAACATCTACTTGTCATCTCAGCCGTACAGGCTGGATGCGGGAACCAGTATTGCTGTCAACACATGGCTCATCGCGAGCCAACCGGGTCCTGATGGCCGTTCTGGAGGCACAGTCGACTCGGCCCTCGCGGCACGAGCCTGGGAGCACGCCCGTCGCCGCGCGGAGGATAGTTGCATCATCCTTGGGTATGTATCACCATAGTGCAGGCACCACGTACTATGTCGTTGGCTAACCAAGGTCGTTTTTGCTATAGCTCGCTGCACAATTCGACGCCCTCGTTGATCCAGCCTTTCCTATCTGCGATGCCATTCTCGATCCCGTCCACCCTTTATACTGCCCTTGAGGCCGTCAAGCCAATGATTCGTTATGTCACACCATACAATCCGTCGACTCCTGGCCAGGTTGCTCTCGGTGTCACTTTGACCCTCAATCTCACCGGCACTCTCAACGGTGCCAGCATTGCTCTGTCTCAAAGTGGCATCGACACGGCCAAGGGTCTGTTGAACGTACCGGCGGAGCCTGGCTACCGTGCGTTCGACGTATTCTACTACCTGCTTACCTCTGCTTCGACGCCCGCGGAGCGCGAATTCCTTGGTCTCAAGGCTGCATCCAGTTATTCGTTGCTCGCCAAGTCTGGCACTTATGGCCCGCCATCATACCTCCCTACAGCAGATGATTCTGCTGCTGCGGACGACTTCCGCAACGCTCTCAAGGAGATTGGCATCAAGGGATCGGCCCACCGCAACTTCATCTCGACTCTTGCTGGACTTCTCAAGCTCGGCAACACTCTTGATTACAACGTCGATGGTGATGTCCTTGATGACATCTGCGAGGACGTCGGTGGCCTCCTCGGACTCGATCCTGAAGTGCTTGCCCGTCAATGCACTACCGAGGATCGGCAGACACTTGTGGGCGGCCTTTACGAGGCGCTTGTGGACTGGGTCATCACCAAGGCGAACGCTGCCATTGCTGTCCAGATGGCGCGTGTTCGCGATGGAGTCGAATCGATCGACGGCCGCGGAGCTCCAACTGCCCATTCGCAAGAAGACAACGGTGACACCGTATGCCTTTCCGTCATCGAGATTCCTGACCCCTCAGTAGGCAAGGCTGTCGCAATGCGAGGCATCTTCGATGATGCTCAAGGCATCAATGCTGAGATGAAAGAAGACGGTGTGGATGTGCCTTCACCAGGGACTTCGGTCATTCGTGAGATGCAGAACGCTGTTGCAGAAGTCGGGCCACACCTCGGCGTGATGACCGGTCCAGCCGGCCGTGATCGCCAGCACGAGCTCGAAAAGCGCGAGGTCGTCCTCGAGAAGGTTGCATACGCAGGTGATGAGGATGGGTTTCTTCGCAAGCTGCTCTTCCCTGTCCCTAATGCTGGCATCAATCTCGGTCAGAACGCCCGCCTGGACCTCGCCGCGATCCTCAGTGCTAGCCGTGTGTGGTATCACCTTTCCATCCACCCTACGGACGAAACCCCTGCCAGTCTGGCTGCGCTGCCATCGGTAAACTCTGCCTGGTCAGCAGGTACAGTTTCTCGCCAGCTCCGAGCATGGAGACTGCCGGAGTGGGCCAACAGGCAGAACAGGAACCTCGATTTTACTGCTGACTTTGACCTTGACGAATTTGTCCAACGCTTTGGTCCTCTCGGTTGCAGGGAGGGCAAAGACGGCATCGAAGCATGGATAATTGAACGCGGCTGGAGCAACGGGGAGGTGGTAGTAGGCAAGGACCGCGTCTGGATGCGTGAGAACGCGTGGTGGGAGGCTGAGAGCATGCTTGACCTAAAGCCCGCTGATCATGGCATGAACAACTTGCCGATGGGTATGGGAATGGGTCCAGGTATGGCAAATCAGAATATCTTCATGACCCCTGCCGAGACTGGTTACTCGTCTGTCCACAATGGCAGTGGCTTCTTCCCGCCAATGGCCGAGGGCTCGACCGGCAGCCAAGACGGTCTGGTCCACCACCGCAACCAGAGCCAATATTCTATCGGCCACAGCCCTCTCGCCCCCCCGTCCATTGCACCAAGCGCCAAGCGCAGCATCCACAACACCACTGGTGACTACGGTCTCGGTATCAAGGGTGATGCCATGCAGAACCACGTATTCTACACAAGCGATGGCGAGTTCATGAACAATCTGGACCCGGCTTTGGCCAAGGGAAAACATGTCGAGACACAGCAGACGACGTTTGGGCGTCGTGTCTGGGTCGGATTTGTTTGGGCTTTGACTTTCTGGATTCCGTCCCCCCTTCTTTCCGTCATTGGTCGCATGAAGCGGCCTGATGTCCGCATGGCTTGGAGAGAGAAGTTCGTCCTCTGCTTCTTCATCCTACTCATGAACGCAGCGATTGTTTTCTGGATCGTCGGTATTGGCTTGATTGTGTGCCCAGACTTCGACAAAGCATGGTCCACGAAAGAAGTCGCCTTCCATGGAGGCGAGGATGATTATTGGGTCAGCTTCCATGGAAAAGTCTATGACATGACGAAGTTCTGGAGGCTCCCGCACAGCGACACCAATATCCCTACCACTCCTGAAAACATGATTCAGTTTGCTGGAAAGAATCTTGATGGCTATTTCCCGGCCCCTCTACCTATGCTCTGCCCTGGACTCGGGACTGACGACACAATGGAATTGATGCTGAACAACACTCTGGAGTTCGAAATTGGCAAGCATGTATCTGGCAGGCTACAGACTGACCCGACTTCTGCCCTCCACGACCCGAACTGGTATCCGAATACCTTCTTGCCGAAGATGAAGGAATACTACAAGGGTAGCCTGGTCTGGGACATGGCAGAAGTCGCGCAAGACGGCAGCAAGAACAGTCACATGTGGTTCGCGTACAATGGCGGAATCTACGACTTGACCGACTACTTCAAGACGACCGACTACTACAAGAACTTCCCCCAATACAACTTCTTGGATGACGGTATTGTCGATCTGGTCCAGAGCAATCCGGGACAGGATATCACTAGCTTGGTTGATTCCAAGTTCCGAGCAGCCGCATCGAACGCCACCACCACCGCCAGGATGAAAAACACCATCAACTGCCTTAACAATGCGTTCTACATAGGCATTCCTGACTTCCGCTATTCTGCTCGCTGCCAGGCGAACAACTACATTCTGATAGCGTTCACGATCATCATCTGTTCTGTCATCGGTGTCAAGTTCCTCGCTGCTCTTCAATTCGGCTCCAAGCGTCGCCCTTCGCCCCAGGATAAATTCATCATTTGTCAGGTTCCTGCCTACACCGAAGGCGAGGAATCCTTGCGGAAGGCTCTGGACTCGCTCACAGCTCTTCAGTACGACAACAAGAGGAAGCTCATCTGCGTCATCTGCGACGGTGTCATCGTTGGTGAGGGCAATGATCGTCCTACTCCGAAGATTGTTCTCGATATCCTTGGCGTCGACCCTAAGCTTGACCCTCCTGCCCTTCCCTTCAAGTCTATCGGCACTGGCATCGAGCAGCTGAACTACGGCAAAGTGTACTCGGGTCTCTACGAGTTCGAGGGCAATGTTGTCCCCTACGTGGTTGTCGTCAAGATTGGCAAGGAGTCCGAGCAGTCCAAGTCGAAGCCTGGTAATCGTGGAAAGCGTGACTCGCAGATTCTTCTCATGAGCTTCCTGAACCGCGTTCACCACCGTGCTCCAATGAACCCTCTCGAGTTGGAAATGTTCCACCAGATCAACAACGTCATTGGTGTCGATCCAGAGTTGTACGAATACCTCTTCATGGTTGATGCTGACACATCTGTCCGGGAGGATTCCCTCAACCGACTGGTCGCTGCTTGCGCCAACAACTCAAAGATTGCCGGCATTTGCGGCGAGACAGCTCTGCAGAACGAAGAGCGCAGTTGGTGGAGTATGATTCAGGTCTACGAGTATTATATCTCTCACCACCTCTCCAAGGCCTTCGAATCTCTCTTCGGAAGTGTTACTTGTCTTCCCGGATGGTAAGCCGTTTGTCTTCTTATAGAGGCTGGTTAATGCATTGATGAACTAACCATTTTGGCAGTTTCTCCATGTACCGCCTGCGCTCCGCCGACAAGGGCAAGCCTCTCATCATTTCCGACAACATCATCCGAGAGTACAGCGTCTGCAAGGTCGACACCCTGCATATGAAGAACCTCTTGTCGCTTGGTGAGGATCGTTTCCTGACGACTCTAATGACCAAGTACTTCCCTGAAATGTCGTACAAGTTCATTCCCGATGCCTACTGTCAGACTGCAGCCCCTGAGACATGGAGTGTCCTGCTGTCTCAGAGACGTCGCTGGATCAACTCAACCATCCACAACTTGTGTGAGCTGGTCATGCTCAAGGACATGTGCGGTTTCTGCTGCTTCTCTATGCGCTTCGTCGTCTTTATCGATCTCTTCGGTACAATCATCCTACCCGCGACTGCGGTGTACATTGGCTGGCTCATCTACAAGGCTACGTCAGGCGGCCAGTTCCCCTGGATCTCCCTCGTAATGATCGCCGCCGTGTACGGTCTTCAGGCGCTCATCTTCATCGTCAAGAGGCAGTGGCAGCACATTGGTTGGATGATTATCTACCTGCTCGCGTTTCCGATCTACAGTGTCGTTCTCCCCATCTACTCCTTCTGGAACCAGGACAACTTCACATGGGGTAACACGAGAATCGTCATTGGCGAGAAGGGTGACAAGCAAGTGGTTGCTGTCACAAACGACCCATTCAACCCGCAGGATGTGCCGTTGCAATACTGGGATGTGTATGCCCAGGCTAACAACCTTCCTGGCCGTCGTGGTGGCCATGCCGGCATTCCTTCTGAGAAGGGCCACCACGATGTCTACGAGGATACGTATGAGATGGACGACATGCGATCTGTCTACTCTTCGGTGCGCCAGCCATCTGTTCTGACGGGGCTTCAGGGCCGTGGAGGCTACATGCCTCCCCATTCGCCCGCACCATTCCAGCAGCAGGGCTTCGCACGGCAGTCAAGCTACAGCACCAACATGCCATATGCTGACAATTCCATGAACCGGCAATCCATGGCATCTTTCGGTGGCCTCCCCCAGCGGACGGAGTCTCCCTACCAAGACTCTCCGGCGATTGGTGGTGGTGCATTCCGGCAACCAGGCAGTGGTTCACGGACGCCTCTGGGCAACCGTGGCCTGCACCAGTCTGTCGCCAGCTTTGATTTCCAAAGAGGCAATACTGGGCCTGATGACGGCATGATTGTGGAAGCAATTCAGGCCGTTCTTCGGGAGTGTGACCTTGACTCCGTGACTAAGAAGCAGCTGCGTGCCATGGTTGAGCAAAGGCTACAGACTGAGCTTGTTGGTGAGCGCAGGACTTTCATGGACCGCCAGATTGACAACGAGCTGGCCAACATGTAAGGTTCTGCTTGTGTAGTGTTCCTGTTGGAGGAGATGCGCGTGTGTTCGCGCAAAACAGTTATAGAGTGATGCAGGGGGAGGGGCTAGAGTGGTTATCAAGCGTGCATAGCGGGCAGCTCAGACAACGCGCTCTCTTGTATGTCTTGGGTGTCTTTTGCTTAATGGAATTACACCTGGCGTTGGCTTTCTGGGTATATTGTGTTTGGCTATCCGAAAAAAAGAATTAATTTGTTGCTAAGACAAGGGCGCCTGAAGTTGGCCACCTGCACCATCATTTTGAGCATTTCTATCATAACATCACGACTCTCTCTTAGCTCGTTCTTAACTATCGATCATATTCGTCTTGCTTGAAGGTTTCAAAGCTGTTGAACGTCTTGTGCTGACCTGCTTGCTTACACTGACGTAGTTGCGGGCAGTGCAACTGATCGCGAAGTTGGGAGCTTGACAGCTTGTTCTTGACCCTCAGTTGCTGAATGAGCGTAACAACTCGCTGTCCTTGTCTGATTTGGACGAGATATTGACGCTGGGCGCCGGACGCGCCTTCATCACGCCACTGCATCTCAGCCAGCTCGGAGGTAATTACTCGAAGATCAACGGCCGGTACTGTAGTTCCATGGAGGTCATGCTGCCTGGTGCTGTTGAGCCGCTCGCTCGGGGCCTCTAAATAATAGTGGGGATGCCTGCGCGGTGACCCAGGCCAGGGCGAGCCAGGCCTGGCGGTTGCTTGGTCCATTGTCTGGTGGGATGTGTGGGGTCTCCATGTGCCTGTCCATGTCCAGCTCGCAGCTGCTCCGCAAGCGACGACGTCCCCCCTAATATCTCGGCCTGTGGCTAGCATTCCCAAGTCCTCGTGTGACTAAACCTTGCTCCGAAAACAACAGCTCTGCGTCATAAAGAGGCTCGAATTTCCTCTGCCTCTGCCTCAGTCACACGGTCGCCAACCTCGACAGTCGAACTTGACTGCCGCACGCTCGCTTCATCCAGCAGGCCCAACTTCCAGCGAGCCCCTTGGCTTCCCGCTTCGCCGTCCTTTGTTGCTACACCGCACACGCCGCTTGCCCAGGATGGCTTCCAAAGCCATGTGGGAGGTCGACCCGGAGACGAGGTCCAAGGTCAGTACGCTGCCGTCACCATCGATTTCCTAAACCGCCTTGCGCAGGGAGGCGTGAGCGCCTTTGCAGATTGCGGCTCTGCATAGATTGGCGACCACCCCCATCATCAATGTGACCATGTCCAAGCGCTGACTACTGGGTGTGTCCATCACCGCTCGCACAGCTTCTCGCGATCCAAAAGACCAACAACAACAACAACTGCTGCGACTGCGGCGCGCCGAACCCGCAATGGGCATCGCCCAAGTTCGGCGTCTTCATCTGCCTCTCGTGCGCCGGCGTCCACCGCGGGCTGGGCGTCCACATCTCCTTTGTGCGATCTGTCACCATGGACGCCTTCAAGCAGTCCGAGATTGAGCGGATGCGGCTGGGCGGCAACGAGGGCTGGCGCGCCTTCTTCGAGGCCCACGAGGACACCAAGATGCGCGGGCTCAGCTGGGACGACGCAACCATTGCGGAGCGGTACAGCGGCGAGGTTGGCGAGGAGTGGAAGGAGCGGCTGGGTTGCAAGGTCGAGGGCAAGGAATACGTCCCCGGCGAGCGCAAGGCTGCGAGCAGCACGCCCCAGCCTGGCGCCGCGGGCAGGCCTCTGCCCGGGTCGAAGCCGCTCAGCCGGACGGGCACGCCTGCGCTTAGCGGCAGTGTCACGAGTGGCAGCCGCACAGGGAGCCCACACCCGCAGCAGCAGGGCGGCGGCAAAGCCAAGGTGGACGACAAGTACTTTGCGCGCCTGGGAGAGGAGAACGCCTCGAGGTCGGAGAGCCTGCCGCCGAGCCAGGGCGGCAAGTACGCCGGGTTCGGCAACACGCCGATGCCCGCGCAGGGTAGTGGCGCGGGCGCGGGCGTGCCGAATCTCGCGGAGCTCCAGAAGGATCCCGTGGCGGCTTTGACTAAGGGCTTTGGGTGGTTCGCGTCCACGGTGACCAAGACGGCGCAGAACGTCAACAACGACTTTATCCAGCCGACGGCTAAGCAGGTATGTGTGCCAAACAAAAAAGAAAACGAAATTATTTTGTCCTGTTTGACGCCTGGCTGACCGTGATCTCGCAGCTTTCCGAGACCGACTTTGCAGCACAGGCAAGAATTGCGGCCGGCAACGTGAGCAAGGCTGCCCAGGCCGGCGCGCGAGGTGCCCAGGACCAGTTCAACCGCTTTGTCGAGGGCCCAGATGGCTCAAGATCACACCAGCCGTCAAATATGGATGATGGCAAGAAGGCGTTCTGGGACGACTTTTCTGCAGTGGCGGACCAGAGGCAGGCGACGAAGCACAGTTCGATTGGCACTTCAGCGATGGGCAAGGCGGCTGGCAATAAGAATGCACCCGCGGCGTCCAAGAAGGATGACGAGTGGGATGACTGGTGAGCTGTGTCTTTTGGGCTATGGGTTTAAGATGCGAAGATGCCGGGAGGATGTACATGATTGGGAGTAAAAAGACCGGCACGACATGTGGATTTTGCGTTGCAGTTGGATAGCGAGTCGGTGGCGTTGCTCTGGTGAATTGCTAGAAAGTACCCATTACATTGAAATACACTGCATATTCAATAGGACCATTGAGCCGTCAACGTGAGATGCCGACTTGCAGGCCCAATGCGATGCTGTTGAATCCGGAGCCAAGAAGCTCTGTGGCCGCCGATTGCAATTGCTTATCTCCACTGAGCAATCTATTTCGCAAGCCATTCAGCGTACATCTCGTAATTTTGGGGATGAAAAGACCCTGCAAGATGATCTAGCTGGCGGGCAGGTTGCCAAGCGTTTGCGACATAGACGGGTGCCCGAGGTTGCGGAGCGGCGTTCTCCTGTAGCACGGCTAGAGCCGGAGGCCGAGCCAGCGGGCGGGCAGGCGGTCGTGCACATGCCTGCGCATGCCGTGCGTCATGCACCAGATCCAGCCGCACTCCATCAATCCCTCCTCCTCCCCTAAGCTCCCACCCAGATTGTTCCCCATAATATATCCCTAGCCGAGCAGCAGCCGTGCCGCGAGACAGCCGGCCCATCGACAACAAGCTCCGGGAAGCAGATCCCCCACCCGCAGCAATCCTCCTCCACGTCCTCCTCCTCCCTCTTGCTCCCTCCTCCAGCAACACGACAACCAACGCACAACCATGTCTGCACTGCGAATCCTCGTCCCCATCAAGCGGGTGATTGACTATGCGGTAGGTCAGCCCCGTGCCCATGTTTTCAGCCGCGGGTGCTGTGTCGTTGGCCAAGGTCGCTGGCTCGGGCCGAGCACCGGACCCCCCCTTCGCGAACTACAGTCAGGCCGGATGGCTGCGATCACGACTCGACCTCGGCCTCCTCAGCTTATAACGCAATCACCTGACGCCTCTCCCTCCCCAACCACCAATTAAAAGCTTGGAACAAGAAGGTTCAGCAACCGCAGGCTAACGCAACCATGTCGTCCCGCCACCCTTCCAGGTCAAACCCCGCGTCAACAAGGCCCAGACGGCGGTCGAGACGGCCGGCGTGAAGCACTCGATGAACCCGTTCGACGAGCTCTCGGTCGAGGAGTCGGTGCGAATCCGCGAGAAGAAGTCGGCCCCCGGCGGCGTCGAGGACATTTGCGTCATCTCCGCGGGCCCGGCCAAGGCGCAGGACGTGCTGCGCACGGCGATGGCGATGGGCGCGGACCGCGGGATCCACGTCGAGGTCAAGGACGGGGACGAGCTGGAGCCCCTGGCGGTGGCCAAGCTGCTCAAGGCGACGGTGGAGAAAGAGAAGAGCAACCTCGTCATCCTGGGCAAGCAGAGCATCGACGACGACGCGGCGCAGACGGGCCAGATGCTCGCGGGCCTGCTGGGCTGGCCGCAGGCGACGCAGGCGAGCAAGGTCGTCTTTGGCGAGGGCGACTCGGTCGAGGTGACCAAGGAGGTCGACGGCGGCAGCGAGACGGTGCGCGCCAAGCTGCCCATGATCATCACGACGGACCTGCGGCTCAACGAGCCCCGGTATGCCAGCCTGCCGAACATCATGAAGGCCAAGAAGAAGCCCCTCGTCAAGATGAGCCTGAGCGACCTGGGCATCAACAATGAGAGGAGACTGAAGATTGTCAAGGTCACCGGTATGTTCTCTTGTTATCTTCTTTTCTTCCCACACCCCCCACGGGAGCGTTGCTCTGAGATTGAGGGCCTTGGTGGAGACCGGAATCGCATCGCTGACACTTGCTCTTCTTCACCACAGAGCCTGCTCCTAGACAGGGCGGCGGCAAGGTCGAGGATGTGGACGGCCTGGTGTCCAAGCTGAAGGAGCTTGGAGCCCTATAGATGCGGCCATGCACGTCTGCAAGAGGAAGAGGGAAGACAAAAAAAGACACATGTATGATATACGCGAACCGCAATACTGGATGGGCGGGTATATACATAGAATCCACGTGGTTTCATGAGCAGCACACTTCATCATCAATTTTGGATCCAGATGCGGCCGAAGTGTTCAGGGTTGCAGCAATACCATTCTTGCCGCATTTCGAGTACCAGTTCTCACTGGGGCAGTTACGGGAAGACAGCGACATGGTAATGGGTCACGGGTATGGGTTGGCAGCTAGCTAGCCACTGTACCAGAGGCCGGGCTGATGATTTCCTACTGCCCGGGAACCACGAGTCGCCGTGCCGTGCCGGGTGAGGGGGTCACTCTGGCATCCACTCAATGAATGACTGGCCCGGTTTGGGCCACGGGTGGCGCGAGATATGACGGAGCATGGTGGGGATGCGTGGAAGCTTTGTGCATGAGATCTTTTTTGTTCTCTGCCGCCGCCGCCAGCGGAACGTGCAAACTGCCGAGAGGGAAGAAGGGTAGGGGTCTGTGGGCTTGGTGGTGGGTTCTGGGATGTGGATATGACATCTCTGGCTTTCTTCCAGTCATTGTCGCGGCTCCGCTTTCGGCGCTGAAGTTTTGTCGGTCGGTTGACTTTGGGGGGCGTTGCAGCAAGAGCGCAGATATGAGCAGCTATGAGTGAGACAGAGTATTGTCGCACGAGGAGAAGAAGGAGGGAGGTCCAATTGATAATTTCCAAGCTGTCCTGGGAGCGTCGCCCTAGAGGTCATACTTCAATGGCCAGCTACCGTACCTGTTTGTCTGTACCTGGTCATGTCGAGGTGGCCGAGATTGGCGACTTGAGTCGTGGGTGCGTGTGCCCGCCGAGGCCGCAGTGGGCAGGGGGACCGATGACCGAGAATTGGCAGCACGACGATTGGCAGGAGGCGGCATGCGCAATGACTTTTTCACAGGGCGGGGTGGAGCAGCGACCCGCCCATTGGCCGTGACGCAGCACGCATCGGGCAGACTGGACCTTATCGCGGTGCTGCCACACAGCTGGGCCCGGCGGTCGCTATTTAGCGGCATCCAGCTGGGCCAACCCTTTTTTTTCTTCTCGCTCGCCTCCCACCACTTGCTGAGCTCTGAATCCCCTCGCCTGCACTCCCCCCAGTCATACTTTTCTGCTGCCATCAGACACCCTCGCCAACTTCCCCTTCCCACCATAACTCTTCCATCACATATCCATATTCTGACCGCATCTTGCGAATCTGCCCTTATGAACGGGCGCCCGTCAGTCTTCACATCCCAGGTATGCTCATGTTCCCCTCCCTCCCCAACACCTCCCCAATCAATCTCCGCTCTCGCTCCAGCCCACACCTTGGCCCTGCTTGCTGCCTTTGGTGAGCCAATATGGTCTCTCAAGCATTGCCACGAGTCAATGCTCCGAGTGCTGTAATTTTCCGTCAACACCTCAATTCCGGCCCCTCACGCCTCATACCCTTCCAATTGACTCGGCTGCATCTGCTAACACCCCGCTTCCTATAGGATTATATCTCAGGTTCGTCTTCTCGCCGGCCACCGCGGACGAGGTCTCACAGACTCACCGCCTTGTGTAAACAATGGCCTTCCATATACTGACTCTTGCATCTTGCTTCCTCTCTAGACCACTTGTGGCGGGCTCTTTCCGCTTGAAAGGTCTTGATTAGTCCCCAGCATCAACCCCCTTCAGATATCCAGCTCTCACACCAACCCAAAAACCCTCCAACACTCCTTGCACCAAACTTAGATCCAACAACATGTTCTCCCACCTCGCTGCAAAGGCTGCCCGGCCCACTGCCGCGGCTTTCAAGCCTCAGGCTCGCTTCATCTCGGCCTCCACCAAGGCTGCTGCTACGCCTCAGCGCATCCAGCAGGGAAGCAAGGGGCGCCAGATGCCCCCGGCCTTCAACCGTGCCACCACTCCGGCCACCGGCGTCGAGGCCACCCTCACCATCCGAGTACGTTTTGACTCTAGAAATCTCCACCAAGGGCACTCTTAGGTCGACAACCAGGCTAACAAGGACTTTTTACAGGATGGCCCCGTCTTCCGCGGTACTGCCTTTGGCGCCAACACCAACATCTCTGGTGAGGCCGTGTTCACGACCTCCCTTGTCGGATACCCCGAGTCGATGACCGACCCCTCCTACCGCGGTCAGATCCTCGTCTTCACTCAGCCTCTGATCGGCAACTACGGCGTTCCCTCGTCGATGCGTGACGAGTACAACCTCCTCAAGTACTTCGAGTCGCCCCACATTCAGTGTGCCGGTGTCGTCGTCTCTGATGTGGCCGAGCAGTACAGCCACTGGACCGCTGTCGAGAGCCTGAGCGAGTGGTGTGCTCGCGAGGGTGTCCCCGCCATCTCTGGCGTCGACACTCGTGCCATCGTCACCTTCCTCCGTGAGCAGGGTTCCTCGCTTGCCAGGATCTCTGTGGGAGACGAGTACGACGCCGATGAGGATGAGAGCTTTGTCGACCCCGGCCAGATCAACCTGGTCAAGAAGGTCAGCACCAAGGCTCCCTTTGTTGTGGAGGCCCCCAACGCCAAGTTCCACATCGCCCTCATCGACTGCGGTGTCAAGGAGAACATCCTGCGCAGCTTGGTCAGCCGTGGCGCCAGTGTCACGGTCTTCCCCTACGACTTCAAGATCCAGAAGGTTGCCGACAACTACGACGGAATTTTCATCTCCAACGGCCCTGGTGACCCCACTCACTGCCAGTCTACCGTCCACAACCTTCACGTCCTGATGGAGACCTCGCAGGTGCCCATCATGGGTATCTGCCTCGGCCACCAGCTCCTGGCCCTTGCTGCCGGTGCTCGCACCATCAAGCTCAAGTACGGCAACCGTGCGCACAACATCCCCGCCCTGGACCTCACCACTGGTCAGTGCCACATCACCAGCCAGAACCACGGCTACGCTGTCGATGCCGGCACTCTGTCGAGCGAGTGGAAGGAGTACTTTGTCAACCTCAACGACGGCAGCAACGAGGGCATGCGCCACGTCTCCCGCCCCATCTTCTCGACCCAGTTCCACCCTGAGGCCAAGGGTGGTCCCATGGACAGCTCTTACCTCTTTGACAAGTACATGGAGGATGTCGCCGCTTTCAAGGCTACCCAGGCTGTCTACAAGGACAACCGCCCCTCACAGTTCATGCTCGACATTCTGAGCAAGGAGCGTGTTGGTGTCCAGCCCGAGCCTCTCGCCACTGCTGCTTAGAAGCTTGGACTAGGCTCTAAATGGATTGTGTCGATTTGGGAAGCGGCGGTTGAGTTCTGGAGTTAATGCTGGTTTCTGCGTTTTTTGAGTTGTCATTTGTCGCTTTGCTCAGGAATACAGCTCGAGGGGCTGGCAAGGATGGCTTCGTTTATGAAAAGTCCAGATTGCACACAACTCGTGACATGGGAGAACAGGGCAGTTTCGTTGATAATGAAGTACATACGTACCACCACCCATCTTAAAAGGTCTATACGATTCCAAAGTGTGACTGTGACACAACGTGAGGCACCGCCATGTCCTGGAAGGATAATGGACCGTTGACGTGGGACAAGGTCTCTCTCTACATCCCCCCACTTGGGAAAGTGCATGGTGGTGTTACACATTTTGTGATGATACACCGATACTGCTCGTACAACAACACCTGAATTTGCGTCACGGGTTTTTCGATCCAAGGGAATTGGCGCCGAGGCTTTTTATTCATCGCTCTTCCTCTTTTTATGTGTGAGTCTCTTTTTCTTCTATTGTTTTCATAAGCTTTCGTCATGTGTGGTCATGTTGTACATATATTTCCCTGCTTTGAAAAAAAGACCAGATTGTTCCCTGTCCTGGTCCTGGTCCTGGTCCATGGACCTTCTCGATTGTGTAAGAACGTCTTTATATCGCGCGGTCTTAGGGACTCACAGCACGGGGCTGGTGCCGAGCCTCCGTCCTTTGCTCATTCTTGTCATCAGACATCCCACCCTCATCGCCATCGACGCTTAGCGGGATGGCCTGAACCGATCGCCGCCACGGGGAACGCCATGATACATCGGGACATCTCCCGGTCGTCCGCCACGTCCTCCTCCTCCACCGCCGTTCCTTCTTCGACGCCCGCCGCCGCCTCCGCCACCTCCTCCTGCGCGCCGTCCAAAGCCACGGCCACCCCCTCCGCCGCCGCCAGGAGGGCCAAAGCCCCTGCCCATCTCCCGCCTGCGCTCGCGCTCGCGGTGCGGGGGCCGGATTCCTAGGAAGATTTCCGGCCCGCGGTCGACCAGCGCGTCTCCGTCTTCAAAGTAGTACCGCCGGTACTCCTTCGCGGCGCCCGACAGGTGGCCGTCATCATAGTACTTGGACTTGGCCTGCGCAATGGCATCGAGGCGGCGGTGGGCCAGATCCCTGGAGACAGGCTTGAAGACCACGGGCGGATACGTGCGAGTCTCGGTCATGTCGTTCTCGGGGGCCCGTTGGAAGCCAGGAGGACCACGGCGATCGAAAGATGGCTGGTTCATGCGGAACCTGTCTCGGGGTCAGTTGGGTTTCGCGGCCCAGTAGGCGCGCCGTGAACATAGACATCTGCTGCTGGCCCCGTCGGGATCGACGGTCTGCGAGCATCTCCTCGTGGAGACATCGACCTCTGCCGGTTGGGGTGTTGCTGCCGTTCTGCACCGTCTATCAATTCGGCCTCGACCGTGCCATCAGGACTCGTCGTGTAGCCGACTTCCCAGCGGCTACTAGACACCCGGCCTCCGCCATTGCCTTCCTCCTGGGACACCCAGTCCTGGAATCGATCGGGTGGGAAATAGTCCACCCACAGCGGCTTGCGGTTTGTCTCGTCAGGCCAGACACGGTCGTGAAGCGCGGCTCTCGCTCGTGACGCGGCAGCGGTGTTTCTGAAGACGACGAAAGCGTGAGTCTTTATTGTGTCCAGGAAAAAGTTTACTATCAAGCTGTCCTCTAGCGCCGCACCAGAGGGGGTGGCCAGCTCAAGCAGATGATCCTGGACTTCTTGAGGTCGTAGGGGGCGCATAAAGTTCTTGATGTACAGTGCATTTGTTGCTGGGTGTATGGAGGGCGCGATATCTCTGTCCATTTCATCAGTGTAGTCTGCCTCGTTGGGATGCGTTGCTGGTGGAGACGCATCATGCATGGATTCATTATCGCCACTGCCACCCTTTGCTGGTGCATCTGTATCATGCATGATGGCATCGTCATCGGCCTCAGCGCCAGGTTGAGCCTCCCTCTCTGGGTCGTTGGCTTGCTCCTCGTTTGCGCGTGCTACAGAAGCTGCCTTGGGCGGCGGGCTAGCTGACCTTTGATGGCGTGTCTGATAGTCCTGCCGGATCTCTGTGGGAGCGGGCGTGACAGAAGTGCCCACCGAGGTCGGAGGAATGGGGGACTGCTCGGGAGCTTGCTGTGGTAGTGCTGGCAAGGCTTCCCCGGAGGGCTGCGCAGGCCCGACATCCTCGGGCGTGGCGACATCGAGGGTGTCGCTTTGTGATGGGATGACGGCGTCTTCTTGGCCACCATTGGCATCTGGCTGCTGCTCGTCGTCTTGAGCAGCAGGTGTGGTGGAAGTTGCGCCAGTAGCAGCGCCGCTGTTGAGGGCGTCGTCCAGGCGGGCCACCAGCTCCGCCTTGAGACCGGTCTGGGGCAGGCCGAGGCGCTTCAGCTCTGACCTGAGGTCGGCCACCTTGAGTTTGCTCGAGTCGGCAGCCATGGCGAGGTCCAACGTGCCAGATCGAAGCTGACTCTTCAGGACAAAGCGCCGGTGACGGCCTGCGAGATGAGACAATCGTGAGAGCCAGGCAAGCTTTGCAAGAAGGAGTCCAGGCGGCAGAGGGATTTCCCAAAGTCGGCGGGGTGGTCAAAGACACTGCGATGCGACCTCGCGATTCCAGTGTCTGTCTGGACGTGTTTGCTTGTTGATGTTTTGGATGTTGTTGTTGTTGGTGTTGGCTTTGGGACGTTGTCCACAACCAGCTGTGCTTGTCGCGATGCAGCAGAACAATTTCTGGAACTGACGTAGGCGCAGGGGCTGGGGACACGGTACCTGGGACAACATGCGCCTGCCGCGCAGGCTGTTTGTATCTGTACCTTGACCCCAATGTGGCCCTGGAGCGAGCAGACTACGTAGGGTGCCTGCCCCACTTGGCGGCAGGCCCGGCAGTCTGGCGAGTTGGGGATTGTTCTTTCCCATTGTTGCCTGGCTTAGCTACGTACTTTTAGACGTTCTCAAAGTACAACTTTGTTTATTAGTTGAAGACGACAAAGCCACGAGGGCGTCGACTCGCAGTGGTGTAGCTGCTTGTCCTGCTCTGGCCGAAACATGTTACTTCATTGACTGGCGCTATCGTCGTGTGCTTGTTTGTGCCTTGCCACTTGGCTTTCTTTCATCCACTTGCCCAATCTTGGAGTCTTGCAGAGACTGCACACAGTCACTGCAACAGAGGCCACTCCAGGCGCACAAGACGACACAACACAAGACACAACCAGGTGTTGCAAATCTTCCTTAGATGGCGAGCAAGGGTGCCCCTCGGGCGGCTGGCAGGATCCCCGGCCCCGGCGCATAAGAGTGCATGCGGGCCGCAAGCGGTGTAAGTCGAGTGGGTGGGCTCACACGCGTGTGGCAGACGTGGCCGGCCCTGTTCTTATTATTGTCAGGTCAAGCTCTGCAATGGCTTTGTCGCCGGCCTTTTTCTTCTTCTTCGTGTTGCACTTTCTCTCTCTCAAGGCCCAAACAATCCAACCCATCTTCTGCTTCCTTTGGCAACGGGCCTGTGCATTGTTGTCGCGGTCGCTGTTGTTGTTGTCGCTGCTGGACCCTGGCCACGAAATTAATTGGGGGCGTCTCCATCACCGCCAGGGGTCAACCTCGACAATCCATGCCCAACCAACCGACCACTTCGTCCACCCACGCACAGATCACATAGACTTCACTCACTTTACTTCACTTCACTTCACTCACTCGATTACTCACTCACTACCTTCTCTTCTCGATTGCCAATTGCTCGTGCCATTGTGTCTCCTTTTCTGTACTTCTGTCCAGCACCAGCTTCTAGACTAGCACTCGAGCGTGACAAGGGCAGCCCCTGATTGATATCGGATCGCGGTACCGCCATCCCGGGCAAAGTCAGCATCACGAGCTTCACCAGCACATAACGCCACCACATGGCAGTGGCCGTCGCCAGCATGGCCAGGAACAGCCGTCCCAGCCGCGTGTCCACGCCTCGGGCTGCTCACAACCGCCCAGATCCCAACACGGCACACAGTCTGGAAGGTGACACCCTCCTCGGCTCTCCAGACACCCAGCGGCCAGCCCAGAGCTCGCCTCCGGCACGAATCACCAAGCGGCACCCCGCGACATCTGGTAGGGTCGAGAAGAGCAGGCCCGCCCAGAAGAAGTCCAGCATCGCCTCGAGACTTCTCAGCCTCTTCACTTCCTTTCCCTCGCCAAAACGGGCTTTCTTCTCCAGCTCGGCAGGCCTCAACCGTGGAGTCGGTTCTCAGGGCAGCGGCACAGCGACCGCAGCTGATTCAAAGACCGCTCAAAGCCGCTCCACATCGCCGCAAGAGGATGTAGCAGTGGCGAGCATAGAGTCTGTCGATGGCGTGGCCGCTACAGACCAGCAGGACCAAGACGAGGCCATGAGCGAGTCTTGGATCCCCGGCGAGCAAGAAGAGCCAGAGTTTACTGACTGGCGGGAAGAGCAGCTGGCCCTCAACATTGTGCTCAGAGCCCGCCATGAGTTCACCCTGCTGCCGTCAACGTGGAAGTACAACCTGCGAGGCATTCCCATCCCAGACACTCTCTTCTACACCCAGACAAAATCAAAAAGCATGCGGCCCCGTATCTACGCCATGCAGAACCGCTTCGAATACCAGGGTAGGTTCAGTTGCGTGCGGCGGTCCAGTATAGCCACTCTGAAAACGCTAATCACAATCCATCAGGCGAGACCGCATTCCGGAAACTCATAGATGTGCACGCGCAGATTCGGGACCTTCGCAAGCTGCAGGTGGAAATCAACAGCGACAGGCTCTTGTCAGCTGGCGCCAGAGAAGCCAGACTGGCCGAGGTATCTGCAGCTATCACCAGCAAGATATCCCGCGCCATTGAACGTGCGTGCGTTTGGGCCGAGTCTGACGGCAATCTCAAGAGACTGCGCGACCAGACCCCGCCCAACATCATGATATCCGTCCTTCCCAGCACAGAGGAGCACGGCGACGTCTTCATCCAGGAGAGCATGGACTCTCTGGCGCGACGGTGGCGGCAGAAGCTCGGCATCCCGGAACTTGAGCGCGAGGAGTCGGTGGCTAGCAGCTTCGACTGGGACGCCGCGGACGGGGACACGACCATCAAAGTAGAGGAGGACGAGGCGGGGGGAGACGGCGCCTCTACCAAGGAGCTCGGCGGGAGCCCACAACTCGGCACAGAAACACCAAAAGCGTCGCACAGGAAAGGGCTACCCCGCGAGGAAGTCCAGGCGTCACCAGAAGAGCTGGAGCAGCAGGAAAAGGAGCGGGAGGAGGAGGAGGAGCAAAAGACACCCACCCAAGCACAGCCACAATGCCCGCCTCCAACATCATTCTCGTCATCACAGACCAAGGCCCCCGTGCTGTTCGGCTTCGTCATCTTCAAGCATACCCTCATGATTGTCACCCTCGACGCCCAGGACCCGGCGGCCCCGTGCAACATCCCCATATCGCTCAACATGGCCGAGAGCAACCAGCACCAGTGGAACGCGCTCGCCATCATGGTGACCATCTGCTGGGCGCGCGACCTGCTGTCCCGCGTCGTCGACGAGATAGCTGTCGATCTCGAGGCCGCCAAGGCGCGGATGCCGTCCGAGGATCCTGATGCTTGAGGAAGAGAGAGAGAGAGAGAGAGCAGGACAGCCAGCAGCAGCAGCAGCAGCAGACGTGACAAAGAAGCAAGCATTTCGGAGAGAGAGTCGTCCGGGGATTTTCTCGCAATTTTGATCGCAATTTATCAGGCGTTGTGTTCCTTTCTTGCATTGGCATTTGGTTGTTGGAGAAGCAGCAAAACATACCTACCTTGGTAGAAGGTCATGAAAGCCACGTTATCACGAGAGACAAGACCCCACACGAATAGAAATGGATAAACATGTAGATTTGGCAGGCCACACTGTCACTGTGACAAAATATGTAATGTCAGAGAAGCCAGGTATATGGTATCGTCATGATGTAACCTCTCTTGGGTTCCTGTCTGAGTGGAGCAAAATCGACCCAAATGCAACTTGTTCCCTTGGTTGCATGTTATTTCATACTTCGTTCTCTGCTCGGCAGAGAAAACTTTCTAGTGCCCTTCCCGTTGAACCAAAAAAAAGCAAAGTGACCAAAACGAGAACAACAGACCAAACGCCCGCCAACCTTTCGCCATGCGCTCCAAATTGTCTAGTCCAATAATTTCCCAAAAAGTTCCCAGATCGTGTACTCATGGCTACCCGGTCGAAAGAAAACCCAAAATGTCCGCTTCGGACGGAACGTCGAGTATTTTCATGAGCAAAAGAATGAGAAAACGAGTGATGAGGAGGCGAAAGCCCCGACAAACTGCTGCCTGCGCGGTGAGAGAAAGGAAGAGGGATACAAAGAGCTGAAGCGCTTCTGAGAGATAGAATGACGGCCACGCAGGCGACCAGCGCATATGCACGGCAGTGGCAGTGTCGGAGACCAAAAACTGTCGTCCACGCAACCAAATTGCCTACGACACTACGCTGTCAAGAAGCTCTCTTTCGCTTGTTGGGGCGCCTCTGCTGCCCCTGTTCATCGACGAAATGGTTCTTTTCGATCTGGTGCTGACGGAGGTTGTCCTGGCGGTTCTTGTACGCACTTGTACACCCAGGGAACGGACACCGATAGATGGTTGGGGGCTCATTCGAGTGCTGCAGCTTCTTATGCTTGGCCATGCTGCCCTTGAACCACTGTGGGTCTCCCTTGGGTCTATAACCGCAGATCTCGCAGCAGCTGTTTGCCTCGACCTGTGGTGTCGACGGAACTGCCGCTGGCGATGCAGTCGATGCCTGTGCAGCATCGTCCTTGGGGGCAACATCTCTCGTGCCATAGGTGATGCGAGCCTTTTTGGATGCTGGTTGTTCCTGTCGCATCTTTAACGGGGTTCCGTTCGTGCGTCCCGGTGCGCGCACCTCGGATGGCTCAGCAGGCGATATATTGGCTGGGGAATGGCTAGCGGTCATGAGGCGGGGTGTCGACACCCCGGCGTTGGGAAAGCTGGCAGGAAAAGGCGTCTCGATGTTGGCATTTAATGAGACCATGTTCATGTGCTGGCCGGGAAGGCCAAGCGGCATGGGAGTAGCAGGATCGGGTTGGTGATATTGGTGAGGTCCCTGGGCCGCGGATGGCTGCAGAAAGTTCTCAATGCCTTCGGGCACTTCGAAGGGGTCGTTCATCGACAATGGAAAGAAAGCGTCCAGTGACTCCGTCAAGCTCATTGATATGCTGGGTATACCTGCAGCTTGGGTGTGTTGCGGCATTGTATTGTCTCTCGCCGCGCTTTGTAGTAACTGCTCGGCGAACGAGGCGGCCAACGTGTGATATCTGACTCTGGGATTGTTACTATGTTTTGGATATAGGCTGGTACACTGCCGTCGGACTTGTGGCACATATTTGTCGAAGAAGACAGACTTCTCTAGAACAACCTATTCACGGGAAAGTCAGTCATCAGCCCATCGCAACCAACCAAGCCGTCAGGGCACGCACCTTGCCAGCCTGCATCAACTCCATCTCCAGCCTTCTCACTGTAGATACGGCCTGATCGCGTACTCGCTGCGCGACAACTCGGAGACGCTGTGTCAGGCCAGGACTATCACGGAAGCTCTGGCTAAGAACATTGATGATGTAGTTTGCGCTAGCCACAAATGGCTGATTGGACCTGGGGTCCGTGTGCAGGTCTTCCATATGAGTAGACCATAGCGCGGACGCGAGAATGTCGGCAGGCTTCATACTTTTGCTGTTGAGCACTAGGCTTTCGAATTCTGCTGAAAATCAGTACCTGCTATTTGCGGATTTGAAAGAGGCGGGGATAAAATTTACCGTCCAGGAAATCCTGTGAAACTGTCGCGAGTGCGTCCTTGTCCACGGTTGTGGCTGGCGTCGTGCGGAACTGGCCACTTGTGACTCTGCCGCTCAGTCTCTGGTGAGGAGAGAGCATACCACCCGCCTGACGTGCCGTATGTACGTTTGGGTCCCATATTCGAGTGACCAACTCACAATAAAAGCCGGACCAGTCCGAGTTCAAGAAGCCCCTATAGGCCAGGGCCTGCTTGAAGAGCATCTCCGATCTCTGCACGAGATCGTCCTCATGGAGGACGAGAGAAAATGCATACACAAGATGCACGAAACATAGATAGTCGAGCGGATCTGAAGGGTCTCTCCCATTCAAGATGCTGCGCAAACTCTCAAACCCTTTCGTGGCTATAGATATTGCCGATTCCTGCCGTAGCCGCAGGGATAATGGGTTGCTGCCCAGCTCAACCACTTTCGAGAAGGAGCTCTCGACGTGCTGACGTAGCGCCTCCCATACAGAGTCCACCAAAAGCCGGCCTGCGTCTGTAGCTGGCGTTGTCTCTGCATAAGCCGGGTAGTCGGCCGAAAATGTGGTGTGGTCGTTCGAGAACATAACATTGACCGAGGTTCCTAAAGAAAGTTCGGTATTGACAGAAGACAGCCAAGAGTAGGTCTCTCTCTCCTGTGTTGACGGAAAGAGAACGTGATCCGAAATGTTTGAAGCCATCGGATCAGGCTGACTGTAATCGGCAGGCTGCTTCGACCGCCCCTTCTCAGAGTAAGTAGCTGCAGCATTTCCAGGGCAGGAGCTGAAGGACTGCGGCTTGATTGCGTGAAAGACGTTGGTCATGCCGGCATCGTTGCCGAGAGGGCTTATGGGACTGGTGGGGGAAGTCATATGCGTGTTGATTCCTGAGGCCATCGCCCACGAATCCGCGCTCACCCCTGACGCTCGTGAGCTCGCACTCCATGGAGTGATAGGTGATACACCATGCGCACTCTGTTGCGAGCTCTGTTGTGATCGAACTGACGAGCTGGGTGTAAGATACTTGCCATGTGCGAGTTTTCTGTACTGGTCGACCTCAGTGTTCAGAGCCAGCGATGGGCGCCGGAAACCGGACGGCGAGTAAGGGGCAGGGCTCTGCGCCACAGGTCGATGCTGTCCCCCGTACGTCGACAACGAACTGCACTGTTGTTGGGTGTTTGTGTCGACCGGCACATGATGATGGGACAAGGCTGTTCTACCTTGCGCTTCTGATAAGGACTGTCTTGATTGATGCCCCACGTCCCCAACGTAGTTGACAGGATCCAACTGATGTACTACCTCTGCATCCAACTCGAGTATCTCGTTGCCATTGAGCTCTAGTTGAGGATTCGGTTGATCAACATCCGACTCTGTGATGTTCATATGCACCATCTCGTCGTAGGCTGGCGGCGGCGTAGTGCTGTCATCCTGATCCATCACATTTGCGTCGGCGCGCCGGGCTTTGTTGCCAATATTCGAGAAGAAGTTCTTCGCAAGCTTCACAATCTTCCTCCTCTTGCTTGGCTGAGTTGAGCAACACCTGCGGCTGCCGTCGTTGAACCGCTCGACCTGCATGCACTCGTAGCAAAGGTATTCGCCAGTCTTGAGGTGCTGGCATTTTGCGAGATGCCTGAGCATCGTCTCGTGCTCGTCGAACCGCTCGCCACAGCGCACAAGAGGGCACTTGAGCCGATCGTTGGCAGCCATTCTGACGGATCGGTTGCGCTTTATGGCTGCCCAGACTAAAAACTGCTGAGTCGCACAGTCCTCCGTTACCGGTGACCGGGCCCTGCCGAATGTCAAGATCTATAGAGCCAAGGCGACAGGTACGGCATCGGGTTGGGCGATCTTCTTACACGCAAGATTGTGGTTCACTACGCCCGGGCATCTCTCTTCGCGACATGCTGGGACTTGAAGGCCACGACTGTGAGTCGGTGGAGGTGTTGGTCGACTGTGGCCTAAGCGACGGTTCGCGTTCGTGAAAGTCCGAGTCGATCGAGTCCCGCCTGCCTGGGGCAAACATTTCGGACTTTTTGGCGTTCATTGCGTCTACGAGGACGAGGCTTGGTGGGTGCCGGAGGTGTCAAGGACGACGGCGACTAACAGGAACGGAAGACTAGTGGTCCATGCAAGATCGCCACCCGTGGCATGGTTATAACTATGGACAAGCAGGAAGAGTCACTCTGGCCAGCCATGACGACGGTAGGACTTTTGGAGCTGCCGGGAGGGAGCATCTGGGCCTCGCAGGGCTAGGACAGGCGGGCAAGACCGTGGGCATCGAAGGAAACGAGCCATTCGGAGGCCGGCTGCCTCCAAGAGCCGGCTGCACCATGTCGGCAGAGCGTGGGCAGGGCCCAGGGGAAAAGCGTCAGCCAGGGCGAGGGTGTTTGGGGGCCAAAAGGGCGACTCGGTGAAGTACGCAGGCAACAAGGCAGACTGGGCTGCGGTTGAGGTTGCGGGAACGCCTCGTCAGCGCACAGCCATGGGCCCAGCTGAGTAGGGCGGGAATGCTGACTGCAGGACTCGGCGCCTGCGCCAATCAGCAGCCCCGGCGGCGTCAGACCGAGCCCCCAGGGCGATGCGGAAACCGATCGTATCTGGGACCGACCGTCAGTCAGTAAGTCAGTCAGTCAGTTAACTCGAAGGGCTGGGGCTGCTGCCCGTGTGTCTGTAATCTGTAATGTAGCCTCTGTGTGTCTCGCAGCCCCCGGATCCTCCGCGTCGTGCCCGCGCCGGGTGGGTGCGTGCTGCTGCTGACTTGGAGAAGGGCCCGGGCCACTCTGACGTAAGTGGATGATGCAGTGCCGAGTATGCCGGTCTGCTCGTGACAGTGGAGAGCAAGTACCGAGCTGGTTCGTGATGGCAAGAGAAGCGAGAAGCCAAGCGGGCCCAAGCGACTAGACACCCGGTCCGTGCTGTAGATGGGCGATGGCATCGTGGAGGCGTCGCAGTGCGTTGCACGCGCGACACAAGAGGCCTTGCTGGAGAGGGAGGAGCCTTCCATCTCTGTGGATTTTGCGCCGGCTGCCAGAATAAGCCCGGCAGCAATCCCAATTTGCCGGGCTGTCCGTGCCTGTTCTCGCCGGTTGGAGCAGCCATCTCACGGGGAAAGCATCTTGGTTGTGTCTTTTGGTGGGGGGCGAAGCCAGACATTTATCATTCAAGGGGCGCTCCTGCCATGAGCGACAAAACCCTAACAGCCAGCGCAGGATCGCGAGTGCAAGCCTTGGAACTGGTTCGTGAAGGATTGCCTGCCTCACACAGGCCGGGCTGGTGACAAAGAAACTCTGTCCAATCCATGGCTGTCAAAATCTTCAAGGTCGACGGCAGGCCCGTCAAAGAGGCATCGATCGCTCATAGGGCTGATGAGACGCGGAACAATAAGTGGGTGCTTACTTCCTGATTGGGAGGGATTCACGCTCCCTGCTTCGATGTACGCGCGTGGGCAAATTGGGCCAGCAATGTCAAAGTCAGGGCACCTGGCGTACGGGCCCCCTTTCAAACATGGTCCCTTTGCTCCTCTTTACTTCCCAAAGTCTTTCTCTCTACTGGGACATCGAAGCTGCTCGAGGGCCTTGGCTCGCTTGGTGAGTTTCTGGCTAGAGCATAACACTCAAAGTCATGAGTGCCAGGATGCAACAGCAAGGCCTTTGCTAGCATCAAAGCGAGCCCAAAGCCATCGCAGCTGGTGGTGGTGATTGGCTATTGAGAAGGTCTCTTGACCAGAGCGGCCTGCCAATGGGAAGCGCCAGAGGCCGTAGGACTGTCCATCCTCGTGGCCTGCATGAGAGTATGCAGGTTTATGTAAGATTACCCACACATGAGCAGAACAAGAACTGGCGGCCGATACTTGTCTGCCTGCCTCGACGATTGTTTGCTGGTGCGCCCAAATGGTTCGCATCAAAGGAGCTGCATCTTGCAACTTGTTGACTCAGCGGCCGGCAAAGCACGACTCTGGGCAAAGCAACAACGACTCATCTCACCCTTCCCACGTTGATTGACAAGACGCCCGGGGTTTGGTGACCATCCACGCCTCACACATGCTGAGCGCCCAGCTTGCATCCTGGCGATGGCACCACGAAACCACCACGGTTGGTTGATGCCAGTCTGATCCCTTGTGGTCCAGAGGCAATGAGGGTCGCAAGAGGGGGCATCCGAAATCTGTTGCTTGGTGTCAATAAGCTCGTCAATGATCCCAGTGCTGATCCATGTTCATGAGCGGAATGACTATCAAAACACTGGTCGGGCTAGCGAGGACAAGAGTACACCTAATCACTGTAGTGGTGGAATACAGGTGTACAAGATTACTTCGGGACGAGAATGATATGACCTCTGTTCTCTTGAGTGCATCTATCTGGTCGAGAGATTCTGCTCAAGTGTGTCCACGGGTGTCTCGGAGGACATGGGACTGGGGTATGTATGGGGACACAGAAGGCGGGGTCGAAGCACATACTTAAGGCAGAGATGGCGTCGATTGAGACGCACCATAATGCCCAAGAGGAGGCAATGATGGAAGCCAAGCAGTAGGATTCGTGCAGGTAGATAAGGGGCGCATGTTACTGGGTGACTGCAGTGGGATGGTGGCTGGATCGAGCAGCATTGCAATTATCGGGACCAAGCACGAGCTGGGAGGCCCGCCGTGATGCGGTAATGGTGTGCACCCCCACATCCAGCAACCAGAGCGCGCGTTGCTCCTTGGTGTGCGCAGGGTGATAAGCGCGATAAGCGGGCACGGTCTATGGGAGGCGTTGGCAGGTTGGCATGCTTGCAGGTGGACGATAAGGGCAAGCCGAGATATCTGCAAGTGCGAGCAGCATATGAGGAGGAGGCCCTTCTCTTATTTGGCATTTATCCAGCTGGAGTGCGGAGGGTCGTTTCTTGAATAAGGCACGGAAGGGACCGAGCCACGAAGGCTTGGACGTGTGAGGTCTGGACTGGCACGGACTGGCACGGACCAGATAAGACAGGACAGACAGACGTAAGCTTTTACCGTGGCATGGATGTTTCAAACAGAGCCTGCCTGCCATGATACGCGCATCTGGAGGCGTTGGGGTGCAGGCTGGGGAACGGGCGGCCAGGCGTCGCGGATCGCCTTCTCCTCAGCGGGCTCCGTGTTTCAGAACGTGCATGCTTCCGTCAGCCAACGCGCGGAGGCGGCGCGGCGGCGAGGACAGCAATAGGCCGAGCACAGCTGGTCTACGTCTTCACAGGGACGCGAGCCATTGTCAAGAGTCGGAGGGGAGACGTGGTCGGTCCGTGAGAGCGCCAAACAGTGGCAAGCAGTGCTCTGCCTGGGCGGACAATGTCATTGTGGCCGGCCGAGACAACCTTGGAAGGCACGCACCCCGCCCGCCATGCTGGGTCGCTGTTGCTGTTGCTGTTGGTGGGGAGCGGAGCCCCAAGACCAGACAGGGACCCTGAAACCCACGCCTGGCGGGGATGGGACGACCACCCCGACGTCCTCGTTGACCTACAGTGTAGGTCAATTAGCTCTCGACCGTCCCGCGGCGGCCGTGGTGCCAAGCACCCGACTGCAACGCCCGCCTTACTGATCAGACCAGCGCAGGTTCTGCTGCAATCAGAGAAAAAAAAAAGCTCAAGGAACACAGGGAGAACCGCAGGCCATCTCGGAAGAACGCGCAACGCCATCGAGGCCCAGACTCACCCCACGAGGGGTGCTAGCTCGCAATAGTGCCACGGGGTGGGCTCGCTGCCAACAACCAACAACCAGCAGGCCAATCCACGAGCCACCCGCGAGCCATCGTGATGCCACTAGTCGAGCCACACATTTCGCAACAAGGGAGCGTCTCGTCCAGCGCTGCCGGCGAGCCTCACGCGACCCAAGCCACGGCCCGGCCATGAGCAGATTTGAGCCGCCTCCCATTCGCTTGTTGGCCCACGACGATATCCACACCGTCCAGCATCTTGGACAAGTGCTCAAGACCAAAGTCTTGGCTCCTTTGGCGTGCTCGCCTTGGCGGGGAGGCCAGGGGGCCTGCCCCCTTCTGGCGTCTGGGCGCCTGCATGGAGTGCGTCGTCGAGCGCGAGGGTGCGTCGACTTATCGCCAGCGTCTCAGATTGCGGCCTTGCCATACAGATCCCCAGGTGTTGATGGCCCAGATACTTATAATCTGGTTACCCCTTTCGCCGTCGCACGCCCGCTCGCCCGTGGCTCACATTCTGCTGCCACTTGCCTTGCCGTCGTCGACGTAGACAAGAAACCTCGCCTGTTCTGCTCCTGCAATACTCTTACTTGGGCGTCATATGTCGATCGTGTCCCAGCATCGTGCAGAGTCTTGCCAGACGCACATCCCACCCCTCAGCGCATACCCGACCCTCTCCTCTCCTTGTTGATCGTCCTCCCTTTCCGTTCTGTTCTCTTCGGACCCTCCAAGCAGACTCTTGCCCTTCTGGTCTGTTTCGATGTTTCATCTTTAGAACGCGGGCCCACGCACTTACGAAGGCTTTTGACTGGCGAGCTGCAGCAGCACACCACCGGGACAACCACTGGCTGTCCTTCCTCTACACTAATACAGCTCCGGGCCCCCCACCACCCACAACCCGAGCTGGTCTCAACAAGAAGCTCGACGCAAGATAAGGATACTCGACGCGCCTCGTCACTTGTCGGGTGCTTTTTTGCCTTCATTTTCAACCTGCGGTCCTCTTCCAACTCTTCCAACTTCACAGGGGATCATCTTGACCCGCCAGCCCCGATATTATTTACTGTGGCTCATCATCACCGCTTTCAGCTGGGCACCCTGGACTGACGAGTTCGCCGGGGGACCCTGCTCACCACCGTCAAAGCTTTCTCAGTGCAACGATACGACCTCCCGTTGCCAAGGACAGCCGAGCCGAGACAAGAAGGGGAAGAAAACGAAGAGAAGAAAGTAAATAATCTCAACAACAGGCAGCAGGGTGCGAGAAAATCTCGGCATAACCGTCGTCTGCGAGGCCTTTTCCACCCTGTGTCTCCTCTACTCAAATCTCAAGCAGCTTCCACGCATCTTCTTGGCTGTGATACACGATGGCTACCACCACGCGTATTATGGCCCCCACGGAGCTCGTCCCGCGCGAGCTCGACCTGAGCGCCTATGGGCACGACGCTTTTATTGATAAGCTCAACATTGTTCCCGGCTTGAGGACAAGCACTGGTAAGTGACATTGCGACTTTTCCTTCGTTGCCCCGCGTTCCATGGTATCAGACTGGAACTGGACCACTGGTGCACAATCGCATGGTGCCGTGCCATCCCGTTTCCTTGAACACGCAACATACACACGCACACGACGGCATCCCGGCTCGACCTTCCTCGTCACGATCGGAAGGTATGACGAGACGCCCTGTCTCAGCAAGACACGGCTGAGTCGTGACGATTCGGATCGCTTCTCGTCCCACTTGGATCTCCGATGGCTGGCCCGCGGCATACAACCCGCACACATACCCAGTGCTCCCACTCTTCCCGTCTGTGCTGTGCAGGCTAGTGCCTGTGTGTCGGCAGCCACGGGTGCTCTTAGTCGAAGCATATCCTGGCAGCACCACGCAACACTGTTGGACTAACACACGAACCACCAATGCAGCGTTCTTTACATTTCTCCGCGCCAACCTCGTAGCTGTCCCCTCGGCCGCGTCATCCCCGTATCTGGAGCCGACCGCGTCCCATGGCTGGACACCGCCGTCGCCGGTGCCGTTCGCAAAGGTCAACCGCGGGGTCACCGGTGCCGCTGCCGCTGGCAGGCGGAGGGCCGCCATGAGCGACCTGCCCGTTGTCCCGGACGACCTCCCGCCCCTCTCCATCGGCATCCTCGATGCCCACGACGACAAGGCCGATGCCCTCGACCTCGTGGCAGATTCCATCGCGCAGCAGCGCCAGTCTGCCTACCGCTACCTGGCCCTGCACCCTTGCCTTCTAGCCAGTCTCACTGCATGCCTCGCAGCGACGCAGCAGTTTTCGCGCCACTGCGACCTCGCCACCAGTCTCGTGCTGCACTCGAGCGTCGTCACAGCCTATCTTCTCGGCATCCGCTTCCTGACCTCGCACTATGCGCGGCTCGCCGCTGGCTTGCGATGGTCGTGGCTCCTCGTCTCATCCGGAGCCGCAGATGGCAGCAGCGGCAGTGGCGACGAGAACAGCAACTACGGCGAGGAAGACACGATGATTGGCGTGCGGTTTCGGTCGGAGCTCATCGGCGCTCTGGTGTTACGCCTCGAAGTTCCAACCTTTGCGTCCGCATCACCCTCGCCCTCGGGCTCATTCAGCAGCCACAGCCGCTCCGCGTCAAACAGCAGCATCAGCAGCAGCCTTGGCGGCATGAGCACCGGTGCCAACTCGCACACGACGACGAGCAGTTACAGCAGCATTAGCAGTAACAGCAGCAACAGCACCGGCTTTACAAAACGCCACCACCGCGCCCGCAACAACTCGACACAGCTCCGCAGGGTCGGAGGCAATGGCAGCGGTTTCTACACGGGCAAGGGCGTGATCCGCGCGTGGACGATCAAGACCAAGTACCGCAACCAAGGCGTCGGGTCGGATCTGCTTCACGAGGCCGTCCGCGTTACCCGCGAGCGCTGCGGAAAGGACGCCGCCGTGGGCTTCGCCAGCCAGCACGCCAACAGCGCGACAATGGACCTGCCCGAGATCTTCTGCGGACACGTCCGCCGGACCGAGCAGAAGGCCACGCGGGCCCTCGACGAGGTGCTCAAGGGCTGGGAGGAGAACAAGCGCCGCAGGAAGTTGTGAATGCACGAATGGTTTTTGCCCTCCGCCTCCGCCTCAGAAGCTTGAAGCTTGGGTCATGAACAAACTCCACCTGTCTGTCTGTGCGTATGCTTGTCTGCGTGTCCGCGACACGCACACACGCAGCAACGAGACGTGCAACACAAACACAACAAACTCTTACTTTCGACAAGGAAGTCTACCACTTCACTTCACTTCACTTCTTGATTGGATTTGGGGGCCCCCCTGGACTAAATTGCCAACATACCGAATTGTTTGTTTATCATTATTTTACTTTTAATGGACTTCCACAAATGGCGTAGAAGTCAGTCGTGGGAAACAGGAAAGAAGGGGAAGAGGGTTTGGGGTTTGTCGTCTCGGTCGCGGCGTTCTCTGCTGTTTATTCTTTCTCGGACTCCTTTTCTCTTTGATATACCCTGTCGCTTCAAACATGATACCCGGTCCTAGCCAGTCCAGTTCAATCTCAGTCTTTTCAGGCACGTTCAAATAATATCCACCAACTTATATACTATTAGAGTCCATCTTGTGCTATCGGAGCCATGCAAAACCCCAGTGGCTGCAGGCTACGGCTGTGTCACTGACATTCTCTCGGTAGCGATCCATGCATGTGCTACAAGAAATGATGTGATGAACACAGTGTCGAAGTGAATTGCCCGAAAGAGCACAGTACTTTCTTCACGACCTCGCCTGCATACCGTCATGCCGTTTTTTTGAAATCTATTTATTTGTCTTGACATTCGTCTGTGCTCTCACAAGCGCACTCGCTTGCTCAATATCATGCCGGATTGCTCTCTCATGCGTAACTACCCTGGAATCTTGAGACCATAGAAGTTACCCACATTAGGAGACGATGAAGGCGAAAACAAATGCGCAATGGCTCGGTAAAAAACGACAAAAAAAAGAGAAGGTCTGAACGGGAAACGTAATTTCAGAGAAGAAGACAGGCGGACCGAGTGAACGGCTGTGCATAGCTGGGTTGAATCGTCCTGCTGCGATGCACTATTCCCAGTTTTTCACACCCTTCCAAAGTATGACCATTTAGATAGAGAGTTGTCAAAACAGCGCTAAGTGTGAGATGGTGTCGCAAGGCAACCGTCGTCGCCGTGGAGTGAGCAGTTCTGATGTGGAGAAGTCGCTAAAGCTTTCTTTCCTCGATGGCTGGCGAGAACTGCCCGTAATTTGTGTGCCTTCTTGCCTCGATTGCGAGTAGGTAGTTTCCGTTCATCATGGGGGTATCAAGTGGTGATTATTTATCGAACACTGCTGATCTGGCCCGACTTGTTGTGCTGATATGGACAGAAGACCCTAGTTCAGAGACAGGCATGCCTGTCTGATAGCTAGGCGCACCATTCATGGATGGGTGGGTGACCTTGGTAAGTCGAAAAGTTATGGATAGCCGTGAATACTATCGCATCGGCTCACAACAAGGGTTGTCGTCTTTCTTTCCTTACAAGACAGCTTGCGAGTTCAGAGATCGACGACGCTCCACGGTTTCTTCAAAACAGGGGCGCGATATGAAATCGTGCTTAGGATCTTCCTTGACTTTCTGAGCTTCAGTGGCGGCCTGTCTCATTGTCGAAGCCGTATATAGGACGGCCTTGGCGCTTGAGTGCAAACAAAACCTATTTGACAAAGCGTGTTAATGGCGAGAGAACGGGAGAGGCAAGAGGGACTCAAAAGGACGAGGATGTTGCTGGTTACAGAGAGACTAACATCGCCAATCGTGACCGTCTTGGCCGATCGGTGCTCTATGCACACAATGCAGTCCTGAAGAACCTATGTGATTTGCCACTGTCAGCTCAGGAACCTCCCAACAGAGGCAGTGTTGCCTGAAGACGATGAAAAGCGTCACAGATAGTGGGCATGCGAGAGTCAGTGTAAAAGGCATGAGGTTGGAGCCGTACCGTCCTGAGGTAGTCCTTGAGAGCCACACGAGTTTCGTCGTAAATCATTCCGGAAATTCTCTTGACACCACCGCGCCGCGCGAGCCGTCTTTGATAAGAGGAATTGCCGCAATTAGTATGGTTTCAATGTGGTCTGCGAGGTCCCCGTCGATGGGCGGCGGTTCCACTCTAAGGTCGTGCGCATTCAAATATGCTGATGCGGCAAACGACTCACCGGATGTCAGGCTTCGCTATCAAGAGGGATCGGGCGTCAGCGTTCTCATTCCACAACTTGTAAAGCGCCGCAACTACCGCGATAAGCCCGCGGCATGATGTAACGTCGGACAAGCGACTTACTGATGCCCCGAATGCTGTCCCGGAGGACCTTGCTGCGCGGGGGTAGACCCTCGGTTAGAGCCCATTCCCTGCTAGATCTGTCTCTCTGCCTCGTACTCACCGATGCCGTTTGGCGCCCTATGGTTTTGCGTCAGCAAGCTAGTTCATGTTGACACGCGACCCTCACATCGACTTCATCCAAACAAAGGTGATAGAAGCCACCTCGCGGCCAAGAAAGCAAGTCGTGATAGCAACGTGAGCTTATTATTCAGGTCCTCCCAAGAATATTGGAACAACATGGTGACCAGACACAAAACAACTCACCTCCTTTCCTCCGAGTCCTCTCGCTCCTTTCCCCTTGCCGCCATAGCCAAAACGGCTGCTGCTGCCCACGGACGTCGCGACACCCTTGCCCGGCATCGTGTGACCACCAAGACCGAGCTATTCAATTTCCCGGTTGCAAGTGAAGACGGAGACAGAGGGGCGGGGGAAACAATATTGCCCGTGGCGGTATAGAGATCTTGTTGATCTGGTTGCGCAGACAATTGCAAAGCGTTGTTGATGTGAACGACGTGCAGGTTATACTTGGGTTGTTGTTGGTTGGTGTCTGGTGGAGGCGGGGGCTGTGTTGTAGGCTTGTTGCTGAATGCGCCTCGTTGCTCCGGTCAACAAGACCCCGACCTTGCACGTGCTGGTCTGCCTGTGAAGAGTCCAGGCACACGCCTGGGAACGGCGACCTGGTGGATAGTTTGCCCGACAGGCCACAAGATCTCGCGCAACGCAAGCCTTGGGCCTTGTATAGCGGCTGGCGGTCGTTGTCGTTGCTGGATTGGAGGACTAGCCGCCTGACGCGCCGTGTTCCTACTAGGTCTGAATAGTGGTCCAGGTTGAAGTGGAGTGGTAAGTACGGTAACCCTGGCGGGCGCTAGAAGTTAGGCAAGGCCCCCCAGGCCCAAGAGCTGCAACTGCGTGCCCCACTTGCGCAGTCCAGCGCTCTGAAAGGCGGCTGCTTGCTTGCCGCCTGCAGTCGCGTGGGCAAACGGAGGTGTTCATGCAAGCCAGCCAGTTTCGCGTCAGTAAGCGTACCTTAGGGAACGGGAGCTTGGTGTAGACGGAAACGCAGCCGTGTTTGAAATCTACTGTACGAAGCGTATGCTTATGGTCTTAGGGAAGTTACCAAAGAGAGTCGCCTCCCGCCGTCTGCCTCATCTTGTTCTCAACGCGCCACACAGTGCTCAAGCAGCCCTCCTCATCTCCTGGATTTGCGCCTCTAGCTAGATCCCTCCATGCCCGAGATGAAGGTCGCCTCCACAAACAGCTGGCCCTCCTCAGTGACCTCCTGGTCGTCGACCTTCAGCTTCAACGTCGCAGCCTTCTGCACGGGAATGTACTGGAAGATGTACGGCTTTGTGCCGACAGCGCCGGCGACAATCTTCTTGACGAAACCCGGGACCTCGTCCATAATGTCGACACGGTCTTGCCTCTTCTCCAGCACAACCTCCATGACAACCTCCACAGGCTTCCCGTCCTTGGTCGTGCCAGTCCAGACATACTTGGACTCGGCAGGCTCAGCCCAGCCAGTCTCCTCGTCGAGCAGGGTCTTGGTGTGTGTTATTGAGCATGAGGCGCCGCCCAGGATGATCTCGCCGTCCTTGGCTACACCGCCCACAGGGACGGAGGTCGAGCCGTACGACGGTGGTGTGGTGTACTCCATGAGGATGGCAGAATGTGTAGGGCCCTGGAAGTCGACAAAGTTCCAGCGGGCGGCGGCGTGGTGTGGCTTCATGCCCTGGATCGCAAACGAGAGGAAAGCCTTGCCCTTGAAGTCAATCGGACCGTCCTGAGTCAGAATGGTGCCCTCTGCCACACATCTGGGCCAGAAGGCGTGTCTGATGGAGCCCCACGGATTCGCCGGGTCGGTGCCAAAGTAGCTGAATCCCTTCTTTCCGACGACAAAGCCGGGCGCGGACTGCGTGACCTTCAGGTTGACGATTGCCTTTTGGTCGTTCATCGACTTGATGCTGTAGCTCTTGCCATCCTCGGAAAGCTCGACGGCGCAGTCCTTGGCGTAGAAGGCGGTCTTGTCCTCGCTGAACTCGTGCTCCGAGAGGGGAGTCGAGGACCAGAGGTGCGGCTTTGATCCGTCGGGGTAGAAGACCTTTGTGTTGAACTGGACCGTGGTGCGGATGCCGCTGCGGTGCCATGTATGGTCAGCCTTGTGTATGACAAGCTCAATTTGCGGCCGACTTGCTACTCACGCCACATTACTATAGATGACCTGGGCAAGGGCGAGGTGGCCGCTGTCGGACATCAGGTAGAAACTCATGGTCTCAACAGAGGTTGAGTTCATGACGATCCACTTCATGTCGTCTCTGGTAAGCTCGGTGTAAGGGGTTGTCTTGGCCTCTTCGGCGACGGACTGGATCGCGGAGGGCCCATAGATGGGTTCCTCGGTACCGACAGCATCGGCGAGCCTGCAGAGAGTACGTGCAATGTCAGTCTTGCTGGCCAGGCACGTATCGAGGGTCTTGCAGGGAGCGCGGGTTATCGCGAGGCATGAAAGTGCACGCCCCCTTGTGGCTTGTGGTCTTGGAAGTGTGGACATACGTCTTCTTTGCCCAGGCGAACATGGTGGGCAGGGTTGTCCGGCGAGACCGGAAGCTGCGGAATTATCGAGGGTGAATATCGAGCAACGGAGTTGGGTCTTTCCTGGCAGAAAAGAACGGAGTAAACCAGCGGTAGGGGAGAGGGGAGAAGAGGGACGTTTGGTAATGGTAATGAAGAGGGGCGGTGATCACGATAGGGACCGTGGTGACGGTCGGGCGAGGCTAGCGGGCAGCTAGTGAGGGACGACGTAATAATTCTACCGCCGCCGAGAGTCCCTGAGCTGGGAAATGCCATGCAGGTCAAGCCTTTGCGCGTGACGGGCTTCGAGGCACAGTGGCAGTGGAGGGGTGCCTGCCGGGTGTTGGTGGGGGGACCCTCTATCAGCGCTGGGCTTGCAGTGGCCACCTGCAGCAGTGCGATAGATACATGCCGGCATGTGAGGATGGGTGCACCGCTTCCAAGGCATGAGAGCTTCTGGATGATGCTGTGCTGCGATTTGGCTATATACCATCGCCCCAAAACGCCTTGGTGCTTCCCGCTACTCTTCGAATACGCAGTACGGGCGAAAACGAGGACAGGTTATTGCGGTCCAGGCGTCATCGTCTTGCTGCAGGCGTGCACGAGAAGTTGATGTCAGTACAGGACTCGCAGCGCCTGCCCCAGCAGTGCTTCCCAGCAAGAAAAGGACGAAATGTGGGGCCCATATCACAGTATCCACTGAAACTCACCGATTGTCAGACTGTCGGAACGGCGCGCGCAGCGTGAGAACCTCAAATTGCCAAAGCCCCATCTTTTTATCTCTGAAAGGCCCGCGATCACGACGACGACGACGACGACGACAACAACAGAGCACAGCAGCAAGCAGATCTCATTCTCAGCACATACGCCGACGACCCTCACGCCAAAAACTTCGGACCTGCCACTGCGTTGCACTACGAGAAGGACGCCACGATTTCGACCGCTACCCCGGTCGCCTCCGCAGATAACTCTCCTGCCCGAATACATCAGATTAGGAGCGACTTTCCGAGCAATCGCCCACCATGTCGAAAGGGAAGGGTGCCTTGGCGGACCAGATCGTCAAGCTCATCGTCGGCGCCGGCCAGGCGAGTCCCAGCCCGCCCGTCGGTCCCGCCCTGGGCAGTAAAGGTGTCAAGTCGATGGACTTCTGCAAGGTACGACAACATATGGCCTCTTCGCCGCGCGCGCCAGCAGGGGCAGTTAGGCAGACAGGCTGTTGCCGCAACCAGCCGCCTCGCTTGACGGATGCGCTCTCGACATCAGGACCAGAGTCCAACAAGCAGAACGACTAACCAACACCGCGGCGACCCCCGTGAATGTAGGAATTCAACGCCCGCACAGCACACATGACCGTCGGCACGCCGATGCCCGTCCGCGTCACCGTCCGCGCCGACCGCTCGTTCCACTTTGACATCCGCACCCCCCAGACGTCGTGGCTGCTGCGCAACGCGGCCGGCCTGCCCATGGTCAAGGGCAAGCGCAAGGGCGCCAGCAAACCCGGTCACGAGGTCGTCGGCACGGTATCCCTCAAGCACGTCTACGAGATTGCAAAGATCAAGCAGTCCGAGCTCCGGCTGTCGGGGCTCTCGCTCGAGGGCCTGTGCAGGTCCATCATCTTCCAGGCCAAGTCTATAGGCATTGAAGTCGTTGCTTGAAGCCAGCTCGGGGCTGGTGGGAAAAGAGAGAGAGAGAGAGCAGAAATGACAACAAAAGTGGACAAGGAAGAAACAAAATAGAAACCCACGGCAACTCCTGGCTCGGGTGTATAGTGCTATCGTGAGGAGATGCTGGATTGACAACGACTAAAGTCTAGAGCTGGAAAAGCGAGACAAAAAGAGTCGTGGACAGGCATTCTTACAGCAATAGAAGAAGAGGTCGTATATGTCGATGAGGGAGGCCAGATCTTGGCTGCTCGAGATCATCAAGCAAACTGAACAGTCATCGAGAAGGACTGAAAGAAACCCCTGGGAAGCGAAGGGTATTCTGTACTATACTTGTACAATGGATAAGACTACCAATCTCTGTACACCAAGCTGTCTATATCAACACAATCACATCATAAGTAACGTCAAGACGTACGAAAAAACTGGTATGTTATGATGATTAAGTGTGGATGAAGGTGAAAGAACTATTCTATCTAGGTCATGCCTTTATGTCTGATCTAGGTCGCTCAGGGAGGGTCTGTTGGCTGCGACGTCTAACTGCTCTCTGCTGGTGAAAGGACAAAGTACGATTACAAAACCATAATGTCGACCTCGGAAAAGTCTGGCGGGGCCCGTCCGTACACGATCCGAGCCTTGCTGTCCAAGGCCGTGCCCTCGTTAGAGATCCAGATATGCTCGCTGAATTGGTTTGTGCGCCGGATCTCATCATCGCTGACGCCAATGTCGTCACGTGGGATCCAGACCGTCGGGCGCACGGCTCGCAGCGCAGAGTGCGTGAACGCACGCCTGACCAGGGTGTCACGCTCCTCGGGTGTCAGATCTTCGATTTCGTCATGGAACCCGCCATAGAGAGCGTCACCTATGGCCCTCTGGGCCTCCAGGTCTTTGTTCCTCTTGGCGTCCCGCACCTTGCTGGCAGTCTGCATGCGCTCCTCGGCTCGGCCATAGGTCTTCTGTGTCAAAGTCTTTCCCGCGCCGACTACCATCTTGACTGGTTTGAAGCCAACGCGCTTGTTCGAGCGACGCCGACCAACGCCGGAGTTCTCGTCAGATGAACCCCGTGCGCCGTCCGAGTGCCCCGCCAGCAGGCCGCTCTCTTTGTCGGTATGCTCATCCTCTTCATCGCGGACAAGACCGAAACGACGATCTTGGGCGCGCTGAAAGACCTGATCGCGGATTACCGCCTCGTCCTCGATGGTCATGGGCAGATATCTGAACATTGGCCCAAAGGACATGTTGAGCAGAATCTGATACAAGACAGTCAGGATGGTCGCAACGATCATGATGATCGCCTGCACCGAGCACACGGCCTTGTTATCATCGTCCCTCACAAGGAAGAATAAACCAATCAGACAGATCTCCATGAAATACAGCCCTGTGAACGTCTGGTTGATCGCTCGAGGATACAGCACACCACCAGTGTCAAGCGTGAAGCGGTTGACATAGAGCATGGTGTAGCGATTGGCGATCCAAAGCAGGCTGAAGGTAATGATGGCGAATATGGAGATGATCGGAGCGATGATGCAGTAAACCAGAGCGATGCAGGCAAAGTTGGTGTAGACGGGGAAGTAAGAGCCCCATTTAACGTTGGGTAGCTGCGTCTGCGTCCTCCACTTCTCACGCGCAGTGTTGGCCATGATCCTGGCAATAATGTACCAGCCGACCAAGGCACCAATCTGCAGCAGTGTACCGGAGCTGACAGAAAGGGCTTGGAGAATCATGTAAGAAAAGAAGTAGTTGGCAACCCCCGGTACACTGCTAGCAAGCTGGTTGGGAATATCCGCCGGGTTCTCGGCGATGTCGGCCAAGAATCGAGTGAGTGTGGCACCGATCGACACGACCAAGAACACCTGCGCGAACAAGAAAGCAAAGTAGAACTGCTGCACAATCTCCGACTTTTGGGATCCTGTCTTAGCCCCCTTAAGGTTTGCCAGGAAGTCCATGATGATCGGAACGAGCCAGAGCAGCAGTGCGAGCAACACAGCTGGCAAGACACCAGCCAAGGCCTGTGCCACGTACTGCAAAACGTCGTTGGTTTCAAGAAACCTCAAAAATGGCAAGGCCTTGATAAGTGAGTCGACTTGAGAGAGCGTTGACGTAAATGCGATGGCGGGCGCCCAGAAAATGATCATGCCAAACACGACGCCAACGACGCCGAGGGTCCGAATCCATTCGGACCACCATGGGATGGCCATGTTGTCCCAGAGAACGTCATTTGGAGAAATCTCGACCACGCGTGGGGCCATATGCTTTGGCACGTGGTGGATCACACTCTGACAGGCCATGTGCGCGGCGACTTGGTGATTGAATTGAATGAAGGCGGACTTCATGAGTGGATACCTTTCAGGGTGTTGCTGATCGGCTTCGATCTCGACGTTGAGGCGAGCGAGCTCGGCGCGGCACCAGTAGATGGTGTCCACCTTTTTGTTCACAAATGGAATCGCGAACATCCAGTCCGCGTAGGCAAGGCGATGAGTAGGGCGAGATGACTTCTTAACCCATCTCTCCCACTCTGCTTTCTCTTCCTTCTCCATTGCCTCCTTGGCCTCTTCTGTGTATGCGGGCTCGTACTCAATGGGCTCGATTTCAACGCCCGAGAAGGGCAAAATGGCTTTCAGCTTCTGCCAGAATGTCTTCTGCTTCTTCCGGCCAAAATCTGTGTCCTCGTAGCCCTGGGGAATGGGGGATGCGAAGCCTCCAGATGGTGGTTTCCAGAACTGGTACCACCGCGCATCTTCATTGACGTACATGTTGTCAAGATTGGTGGCCTTCCGCGTGGTGTTGTTGAACATCTGCATCTCGATGCTGTCCTTGTTGAGCATGGCATCCTGATCCTGCGAAGCAATTGAAGCACTTGGGCGATGGCGAGGCTGTGTGTCGGCGGAGCCCATCACAGGGGCGCGCGTGGATACAGGAGATTTCTCGTAAGACGATCTTGCGAAGTCCTTCTCAGCTGAGAGTTGTGTTTCGCGGACGTCCGAGCCTCGAGTCGCGGGGCGCGACTGCGTACGTGGTGCGCCGCCAATCTGGGTGAAGCCATTTGTTGTCTCGACAGTACCATCGAGACGCTCGCCAAACTGCTTTCCAGAACCCGCTATTCCGTGGCCAGTCTTTGAGATGAAGTTTGCTCCCATTCCAAAGCCCTTGCTCAACTTGGAGATGCCGGAGGCGAGAATGTTTTCGTTGTCATCTTTGTGCGATGGTCCGCCGTCATGTTGTTCCGCATCTTGCTGATCGTGTACCGCTTCGTCCAAGGTATGCGCAACCTCATGTTTGTCTCCGCTACTAACACCTTGACCAACTTCGGCTTGCATCTGCGCGGCAGCATCTTCTTTCTTCTGTCTTTCAGCCTTCTCTTCTTTGGTAAGGTTCCTTGCCTTCGATGCTTTCCGCGCTGCTTTCTCGTCCTTCTCTCGCTTCTTCAAGTATTTCCGCTTCGTCTCTCGAATCAAGTCTGACTGTGCGGCTTCGAGCTGTTTGTGGATCTTGTCGCGCTGCTTGATCTTGTCGAGGAGTGGATTGAAGTCCCGCGTGAGCCAGATGTTGCGGATTCCGCCCGGAAAGACGTCGAATAGTCCGCGTAGAGCCGACTCGCTAAGCCACTTGTCGGGGATGCCATTGACAAGTACCGTTGTTGCTGATGCTCGGAGGCGATGCTCAGCAGTGGTCAACCAGTCCTGCCGAACCTTGATGTAGACTCTCAACTCGAAGAAGAACACAGCGCAGACCCAGATGATGACTCCAAGCGCGAGGATAAGGTGCGCCCAGTAGCGGTTCAATTTGTCGGGATCGATATTTCCCCACGCCAGAGTGTCGAGACCCGTGATCTCGCTCTGAACTGGGGTGTCCGTGTCATTGCTGACGTCGAAATCGTTGCTCAGTCCGCCCACATAGTTGATCGGAACCAGGATGGGAATGACCACCACAGCGATTGGTATAAAGATCACGAGCAGCGTCTGCAGGTATCGGAGGAAAAAGTACGAGTCTAGTCCACACTTCTTGATGATTTCGCGATCTTTGAAGCGAAGCAGGGTGCTCAGCATGCCCCATGGGCTTTGTGGAGGCGGATCTGTTCGCTCGCGCTCTGGAACGAGGTACGTCTTTGGCTTGCTGCCATGTGGACATCGGGGTCAGTTCGTGCTCGAAAGAGACTGAAGCCTCACTTGGGGATGGGAATTGCCTTACAAAATTCTTGCTAGTTTTGTTCTGAGGAGCAGGAACACACCAAGCTGGACTCCAAAGACGATCAACGAAGCACTCAGGGCGGTGACGAAGGAGACCAAGCTCTGACCCCGGCTTTTGTCGCGGGCGGCCGGCGACCCGACGTCACTCATGGTGGGCGGTTTCGACGCGTCCTCGCAATATCGTTTGTCGTGGAACGGCCGCGATGAACTCCGAGTGCGATTGTCGTTTTCAGGTCAACCCCTCACCAGGAAGAGGTATGGCGTTATGTATGCCGACGACGGGCGTGGGGGCCAGTGAGAGGCGCAATCATATATGTGTGCAGATCCAGTCAGTTGCCGGAGGATCGTTCTGTGTGCGAGTGTTTGCGGCTGTGACGAGTCACAAGTGTGTCAGTACGACGAAGAGACGGCCTTTGTGTGAAACGTCCAAGCGGGAGGTCGGCCTTGGGATCCGCGACGAGGCGCTCGGGCATATGCTATGCGGAAAAGATGTTTTCGCTAAAGTGCACAAGAAAACATGAAGAGACAGGTTAGGGAGGTCAAGAATCAAGAGGCGTGCGTGCCGGTGCGAGCAGCAGCCATGGGGGAAAAGGGTTCACGCTTGGGTGGCAGTCAAGATGGCGGCGACAGGGTCGACGACACTGTCCTGTTTCATCATGGGCCCTGTCCACAAGCGGGAGCGCCCCTGGTTGGCGCTAAGGGCCATTGTGGGGGCCATCGAGCAGTGCTGGCAAGGGATTGATTGGCCTGCCTGGGCGCTCCAGGCCGAAACCTGGAACAGCGCAATGTCGAGGTGCAGATGTCCTGACATCAGAGGCTGATCGCGGCTGGTGCCTCGCACAGGGCCACCCCTGTGCCTCCCCTCATTGGCCCAGCTCAGACTATCCTCCTCGTGTCTCAAGCGCCGGGCTGCCTCCCAGCAATTGCTCGCTGGACGGCATTCCTCAGGGCGTGCACTGACAGCAGCCAGGCGCGCGCCTGTTGATCGGGACACTGCGCTAGTGTTTTGACAGGTCGTGGCCATCAACGTACAGTACACTTCGGGCCTGGCCAAGCAACCTGCATTCCCGTTTGATGCTGCGGTTGCTCTTGCGAGATGAAATCGACAAGGTGGCTCCCGAATCTGGGTGCTGACAGCTTCCAGGTTTATCTTGCTCTAGTCCTGGCATTCCCGTGGTCGACTCCTGCACAATTGCGACCTCCCCTGCAACAATCCATGCTGAGGAGAGCAGACCCCACCTCCACCAGCTGCCTGCCTGCCCTCCCACAATACAATTGAACCCCCCGCTGGAGGTGGTTCTCTACGACACAAAAGTCGCGGGCCGACGGGATGCAACAGGGCCAATTCGCATTGATACCTGAGGCCAGCAGCACTAGAGCCATTTCCTACAAGAGTGTCTGTCAGGCTGCCATTGTACCTAGCCTGGACACGACACAGGGGCCGTACCGGATTCTCGGTACCGGCTAGTTAGTGCTTGGGAACACCCACCACAAAATTACTGTCATTTGCAGGTGGCCGTGTGGTGGCCGAGTGCAGCAGCTGGGGACCACCCGAGCCCTCCCTATGACGTGCGTGGCCTGCACATCCCTGCCTGCCACGAACTGAGTAACCTACCAAGACACCTCCTCGCTTCCTCTGCGTATCTACTCGGGTTCGGCTCGTGGTTTCTGGCCGACATCCCGATAGAGCAGGGCCACCCCTTTGAGCTTGGCATGTGGCACATGCCAGTCCTCTCCTCACTCGATATCGGCGGGCATGAGCTCGATTGCGCGGGATGCCTTGACAGCAGCTGTCTCTCCTGTCAGCACGCATGCTGACGGCATTGCCACGAGAAAGCAGCAGCCGCAGGAGGAGGAGGCGGAGCCAAGGTCCATTCTGTGCGCAACTCCAGACCGCTCTGTCGTGCTAGTGGATATCCCGAGATCGATTGAAGAGGCCCAAGTGGCCCTGAGACAGCCCGTCCCGCACAGGCGGCTACTATCATCAGAGCCGCAGGCTCTACCATGGACACTGCCAGAACCCAAGGCCCCTAGAGAGGGCATTCCCGGGGCCAGCAGTAATGCCCATTCTGCATCGGCAACCATCGCGGAGTTGATGACTTTGGAAATCGCCCTGGCCGCTCTCGAAAATGTACGGACGTGTCACAATGGTGGCCAGTGGTGTCTGCCTCGGGCAGTCTCTGTGGCGAACAAAGAGGCGGCTGCTCGGGCAGACCACAATCTGCATCTAGGAAAGCGTGAACTTGACACCTCCGCGCAAAGCCGGGGTCCATGGCCTTCAATCTTTGTTCCAGAGGCGTCTCATCATATCACGGGCACAATCCAAGACACCCGAGACGAGCTTCTGATGAAGACCGCGTCTGTAAAGTTCGACCTCGTCCTGCTCGATCCGCCGTGGCCAAGCCGGTCCGCGCGGCGCAAGAAGAGCGGCACCAACTACGCGACCGTCAGCAACATGGCAGAAGCACGACAGCTGATCACTGCGGTGCCTGTGGCCTCGAGACTTGCCGCGGGCGGCCTCGTGGCGGTCTGGATCACCAACAAGCCCGCCGTGTACGATCTGCTGGTCGGAGCCGGCGGCGTCTTCTCGCAATGGGGTGTCGAGCTCGTCGGGGAGTGGATATGGCTGAAGGTCACCAGCACCGGGCAGCCGGTCTTCAACATGCACTCGCAGTGGCGGAAGCCGTGGGAGCGCCTGCTTCTCGCGAGACCTCGAAATCCCAATCCCGGTGGCTCTCTTCTTGGTGGTAGTAGCAGTAATATTGGTCAGGATCGGCCCCGGAAACAAAGGTCCGTCCAGACGAAAGTCATCCTCGCTGTCCCGGATCTGCACTCCCGGAAGCCCAATCTTCGCGGGCTTCTGCAAGACTTGTTGCCGCCAGATTACCTCGGTCTCGAAGTGTTTGCTAGACATCTCACGGCTGGTTGGTGGGCTTGGGGCAATGAGCCTCTCCTATTCCAAAAGGGAGAGCACTGGGTGGAAGTAGAAGATGGATCGAGTGCAGAAGGGCTGAGCATAGGCTGAAGATGGACTGTTGAGACTTTATCTCGGGCTGCTTCCGGCTGGTATAATATACCTGAGGCGTAACAGACCTATCACGAAATGAAGAGAGTCGATGAACAAGCGCCCTCATCTTGCTACCATGTTCTGTCATATCATAAAAGCGTATAGATCTACAGTTATGCGGCCGATTGGGGGCCTCTCGCCGCAAAATATGAAGCCAGACCTTGCCAGGTCAACTCATGCAGTTGTATTATACAAGAGTTCGTTCCAGAGTTTTCGTCCTCCCGCGGTCATCCTCTTCTGCTGCCCATCGAGAACAAGAGCGACTTTTCGCACCCGTCCATGCCTGTGCGATCAGAGCCGCGGAGGGTGGTCGAGTTATGCTTGTGGCTCTGAGGATCCGTGTTTGACGCATCCTGCATGAAAGACATGCCCGAACGGCCGAACACCCGGTCGCGATTGGGATCCTTGTGGCCTCCGTGTCGCCATCTTGTCGGCGGAGCACTAACATCTCGCAGCTCGACTCTGACCCCTCGTCCTGTTTCCCTCCCCAAATCTCTGAACCAGCCACGACACCTTCTATCGTCGCACAACACCCCTTATTTCTTCCCGCTCGCGGCGAACTTGGGATCCAACGTCCTCTGGTTATCCCAGCCGCCCTGTTCCAACAGCGCCTTCGCCTGCTCGCGCAGCTGCCTGTCGTCACGGCTCTTCTCCTGCTCATCCCGCAGCAACATCTTGCCAGTCTTCTGTGTCTCCTCCATCTTCTTCATCAGCGCGTCCTGCTTCTTGAGCGCCTGCTCCATGATCTCCGGCTGCTTCCACGCCGACGCGTCGCGGGCCTCCGCCGGCCACACAAACGGCTTCACCAGCTCGACAATCATGAGCTTTATCGACCGCGGCCGCCGCACCCGCCGGGGCTTCTCGTTCGGCTTGGGCTTGTCTATGGGCTGCTGCGCCACCAGGGACCGGATCCCTGCCGTCTCGACCTTGTATGCGTGCAGCAGGTAGTCGCGCATGTCGAGCTTGTTGAAGGTCAAGGGCACACGGAAGGTCGCCAGCGTCGGCGGGGTGGTGGGCTTCGGGCGGAGCATTGTGACGAGATGCGAGGGCCTAAAGAAAATGGACGAACGACCGGGCGGCTAGTCAGCAAGGAACGTATCACTCGAGGAGAGCGCTGGCCGGTTGGCTGGCCTGGTGGGCGGGCTGGCAGCGGCGCGGCAGCATCGTGCATTTTCGAGATCGAGCGCTGCGTAGCGGGTGCAATGTGTCGTGGTATCGGCATGCACTGTTGCGGGCCGCAGGGGGACTTACAGAAAGACCTGCTTGCTGCCCAGCTTGAACATCCTTTCGCCGATCACCATATTGACTGCTTAGGAGTTCCGTTGTGCTCCGAACGGTCAGGCGTGAAGTACAAGTGTCGCGATGTATGCTTGTTTGTTCAATGTTTCGACGCCGACCTGTCACCTGCTAGAGTGAACGGTTCGATTTGAATGGTGAAATTTGTCCAGCCAATCAAACCTGCTCGTAGGGTGGGCCTAGAACGGTGGAAACCGTGCAAGCATGAACAAAGACCGGACATGGGCACTGTATGCAAGTGTGGGTCGTGCCTGTCCAAAAACCCCAGGCCTGGAGCTGTCAGTGTCCCACTTTAATGCTAGCTGGTTTTTGAACGCTCCGCTGACACTTGACATCTATGCTTTCAGGGACTTCGTGGACCTCTCTCGGTTGGGTTTTGACAATTTTACTGATTTGGATTGGACTGTCATATGAAACGCACAGATTCAGCTGTGGTGTGTGCCTCGTTTCATCAGAGGCTCTTCATGCTTGTGTGGCTCGCTGGCCAATAGTACAGAGGTATTCGACATGGTCTAGATCTATCCGCGCGACGAATGATCTACCCTCAATAATACACGGGACCGTCTAGACGTCAAGTCCATCGACGACGGTTCCCTTCACCCACTCGTGCTGGATGACGTGGGCCACCTCCTTGGCGGCCTCATCGTCCACGAGAATGCTGACCAGGTACAGAGCTGCATCCAGGCCAGCAGTTACTCCCCCCGCCGTGATGACCCGAAGACCACCGAGGCGCATCGCGGCGCGGCGGGTCATGGACTCACGACGTTGGCTGGAGCTCTTGAAGGAGATACTTCCCTTGCTGCACGGTGAATCTTGTCAGTCAACTGAAGCTCGCCGCATACTTTGAGAAATTCTTTTGGAGGCGGAATGACTCACCGAGCGTTGGAGGGACGGCGACCAGCGCCGGCGTCGGACTTGCGACGGATGTAGGGGTTTTCGTCCTCGTCGCCAATGTCGAAGCGGAGGTTGTTGACAACGTAGCGAGAGTCCTCGATGACGTCGGTTCTCTCGACGCCGTCGCGAACAGCCGAGTGGCTGCAGAGGAACTCGAACTTGGTCATGAAGTCGGGGTGGCAGGTGGCTGAAAGACCCGAGAGGATACCCTTTTCGGCCAGGAAGAGGGATCCGGTGCACACAGAGAGCAGAGTACGCTCTCGCTGGGAATCCTGCTTCTGTAGCTCAGAGTAGGCGCCAATGAGACCCATTGGCTCGAGCTTCTTGTTGAGAACATTCTCGGAATCGCCGCCGACGATGACCATGACGTCAAAGTCATTGAGGTGGTCGTAGGCCTCCTTGTAGGTAATCTGGGAGTTGATGATCACACCCTGCTCGGAAATGATCTTGGGCTCAGCACTGGCAATGGTGCACTCAAAGGCACGCGTGTCTGGTAGCCACAAGCGGCCGCGTCAGCGCTAGAACGAAGCAGCCTGGTCGAAGGCGAGCAGCAATTGTAAAAGATGGGGGTTCTGTATACATACTCTCGTCATCTTTGTTGTGGCGAGCCGTGTACAAGACCTCCTGGACTCCAGCAAAGTCGAGGAGATCGAACTGAGGCTGGAGGACAAAGAGAACCTCAACAGGGTCCTCTTGGGAGTTCTTGGTTGCCATGGTCGGACGTGGTGTATGGGTTGTGATGGCTGTGTGGTGGATATGGGGTATACAGAGGACCAGAGGGTAAGTGCTCAATTGGTGCTCTTATGGACGATGGGGAGAGGTTATGGACAGGTGCTAGAGCCTAGAGTTCTTGTGGCTCGCGCGACGGCAGTAGATGGGCGGATGTGTACAGGATGGCTGGTATGTAGATGAGTGGGAAGGCAATGGAGGAGGAGGAGAGGGAGGAGAGAAGACGGAAGTGCGAGCGCCGAGTCAGAGAGGGGTCCAGGACCTTTTCATAGTTGACGAGGATTTGGAGAGGTGGGAGGAGAAGGCGGGGATGGACCAAGACGGGACCTGACCTGACTTGCGTAGTGCCCCGGCGGGACGGTGCGAGACATTGCCTCACAAGGCAGAGGCAGCAGCTCCGACCCCTCGCCTGGCCCTCTGAGCTATCGTTTCCTGCTCAAGAGGCACCACAAGAGCTACCACTGCAGACAGAATAGGAAGTGAGTGCTCGCTCCTTGCACCCATACAGTGCAGCATGAAAGATCTGCTCTGCTGCTCCTCTGCGCGGACCCCGCCTCCAGCTGTGCCCCCTTCCTGACCATTCGTCCGCTCGGGTGAAACGCCCGTGAGTGCCATTTGCCTTTGAACCCTTTGCCTTCCGATCCCAACGAGACCGAGCACTGACAGCTGCTGTGACCCGCGGTCGTCACTGACAGCAAGTCGACCCATGCCATGCTGCTCGCCGTGGACCTACCTACCCTTGGAAGCCGCGCGTGGGAGGTGGGCTGTTTGTAGCTGGGCTGCAGGCCCCACCCCCAGGTTCTGAGCACGCCTGCCCTGGCCTTCCCCAGACTTTGCATCGGGTAGGCCCCACTTGGAGAGGGGGATGCAGCCGGACCACTGCTCAAACCCAAACCTCCTCACACGACCAGCGCCTCTTTCTCCCACCTCCGCTGCAACGTCCCTTGGGCACAGCACGGATACAGCACGGTCAAGTCCTCTGCTGCTCGGCGACCGTCCCGCAACGTGCTCGCTCCCAAGCAGGCTCAATTCTCCGCCAGCACGTTTGCGGAACAGTAGTTTGCGCGGGGCAATTGGCTCCGTCCAGCAGTGGAGATCTGCAGCAGGATGATGGTCGGAAGACCAACATGTGACCCACGGACGAGCATGCGTCAAAAGTCGATCATCCCACCTTGAATCGCGTCACCAGGCAGCTCGCCCCGGCCACAGCGGACCTCACCTGCAGTCCCAGGGCATGACCTGCCGGCTCGCTGCGCGGCCCCTCCCCTTTGTCTTCCGGGCCTGCCACCCCCGCTATTAGCGCACGCCTCCTCGCTGAAGCTACAAGTAGTCGATGCCTGCAGGCGGTATTCCTTCACGGCCAGCAGCGACTGATTCATCACATAATCCTAAAGGCACATTGTCGATTGTTCCATGTGCAATTCCTTGTGCCAACCCTGACACCATCCACTTTACTGTGCCCGCATCGCTCTCAAGTCGCGGGTCAGGGTGATTCGATGGTGGGCTGTTGCTACAGGCGCATCTCTGGATGTCGTGTCACCACGGCCCTCTCCAGCTGCAAAGTGGGTACAGTAGTGCTTCTTCTCTTCACACGGTTCCAGTCGTGCCGCTCGATTGTTTCGCCTCAGCATGTCGTACAATGCCGGGATTGCTACCGAGCCCATGCCCTAATAAGAATGATAAGAATATAGAGTTAAACAATTGTTGTGTTATTGGGTTGTCCAACGAGAAAATTGTGTCTAGTTCTGGTCATCGCAAGCTCGCACCCCTAGCACTCAACCAGCCCAGGTACCAGCCCAAGCCTGACGTGGTGGAGCTAGAGCCGCCACGTGCATTATCTTATCGTCAAGACCCATCATCTGCGCTGACGTTGTCGCATTCCATTCCGCTCCCATTTTCATTTGCCAAGCTTCAAAACGATATGTTCGCAATGCCCAAACACACAGTTGACCGCACAGGCTCCTTCGAGCTCTCATGAGGCCTGTCACACTGTAACACCCCGTCTGAGGAGGTCTGCGAGGGGGCCGAGCCACTACTGCTAACCTGCGACCGCCGCACAACCTCGCGGTCTTCGCTGATGCCTCAAGATGTCGTCCCTTCCGTGAGTGTTGAAATCGACCGGACGCCGCTCCACCAATCTCCTCGGTGCCTCGCTGACAATAGCCAGTCAGTTTAAGGATCTTACAAAGGCTGTTCAGGCGTACGTCCCAACCGGCACCCTCCCGCTCTCCGACGATCTCGCAGATATCATCGAAGGATACGTGCGCAAACATGAGGACAAGTTCGAAGAGTCGATCGCCGACAAGGTCAACGAGGAACTCCTCTCCATATTCCATAATGCGGTCGCCAATAACCCCCCGCGATATGCTCCGTTCATGGCTGTGTTGCGACGTCTGCGCCCGTTGATCAGTCAGCCGGACAAAGTTCTAAAGTGGACCGATCTGCTCATGCCTATTCTCGACCACTTAACACAAGAGAAGGACCTCGCAAGCGAGTCGCAGGCCCTGGTGCTGGAAATATTGACGGCCGAGGACGAGCACAAGGGAGCAGGTCCAGTGGGCGGGGTCCCCATGGCCATGGCGGAGAAGCTGTTGTGCATCTGGCTTGAGGAATGTAAGTGTGCCGGACGCTCTGACGAGGCGAGCCAGAGCTTCAAAGAGAGGCATATACGCGAGACGCTGCTGCAGTATGGTCGTAAGCGACCAAAGGTACGGGAATCTCTGGGTTGTGTCATGCGTGATCTCAGAGCTTTGCTAACAGACGGGCTAGGACTTGATGATAGTCATGGACAAGTACTTTGTTCGCATGACATGCAGGGCACGAATCTTGTTGTTGGTCGCTGACTTTGTCAAAAGTCAGCCTCCGCATCTGTACACGATTCTGCAAACGCCTCTTTTTGGCAACCTCCTTACTTGCTTGCAGCAGGACACCTCGTCCACCATCATTTCACTGGCGCTCGGCGTCCTGACCATGGTATTGCCTCATATCCCGAGCTCCCTGGTCCCATACTTGCCTACTCTGTTCAACATTTATGCGCGCCTGCTGTTCTGGGACCGCCAGCTCTCTCACGAAGCCACATCAGCCGACTCGACACAAGATCCACGCATCTCGCCGAGCTCCTCAACATGGGACAAATGCGGCTTCTCGTCGAATCTTGACGTCACCTCTATTCAGCATCTCATGAGCTTCTACACAATTTTATACGGGCTCTACCCTATCAACTTCACCGACTACATCCGCAAGCCGCAGAGATATCTCCGGCACGCTGATGTACCAGAAGCCGACGATGTAGAGGTGCAGCCTACAGAGATCAGGCACGCCACTGAGCCGTTCAGGCAGTGTCATTTGCTGCACGAGAATTTCTATACACTCACCATCGAATCTGAGAAGACGGACTTTGGGAGATGGATCAAAAGCGAGCCTGCCGAGGTCGTTGCGGACTGCATGGCACTCTATGTTGCACCCGAATGGCAACCGGAAATTATTGCACCCAATTTTACAGTGGAAGCACCTGGGGTTGGAGCCGTCGACGTCGGCGACGAGCCTGAAGCCACTCTCCTTGGCGGTCTTTCTCCACAGCGGACGTCGGTGTCCAGTAGCACGCAGGCCGAAAGCCTGAAACCCGCGGTGTCTCCTGATATAGAAAGTAATGCCGAAGCGGACGCTTTGCCGCCGATCGCTCGCAAGTCGTCGCAGGCCAGCCATCACTCAGTCAAGGATTCTTCAGCCATGGCAACGTCTAGTGATGGGCTTGAAACTCTGCCGCGGCAATTGACAACCTCGGGCTCGCAGACCCGTCTGCAAGATATGATCAACTCCAATAAGGCCATCAAATCTGGACTACACCAAAGTCTGAACAATGACAGTGTGCCTTCTCTGGCACTTAGCCAGCATGAATCGATTTCAGAGCGTTTGCACAGCCACCTCAACCCTGGTGCTGCTCCTGCTGGGACTGCCACTGACCAGAAAGGATGCCGCGAGAGCTCGACTGGTCATCTGTACCGTCAAATTCTGCTGCTCCAGAACGATCTTACTTTTGAGAGATTCATGAAACAGCAGCACTTGACACATATGGGGGAGCTTCGCCGGCGGCAGCTCCGTGAGGCAACGACAGAGGCCGAGGCACAGAACCTGATGATTACAAACCGACATTTGAAACAGCGACTTGCTGAGGCGAAAAGCACCGAGATTCAAGTCAAGAAAGAGGCAGAGAAGTCACGTACCATGTCCAAAAAGTGGGAGGCCGACCTGACGACGAAGCTGAGAGCCCTTCGCGAAGAGCAGAAGAAGTGGACGGCCCGGGAGAAAAGCCTAGTCTCGGAGCTCGACGCGGCGAAGAGCGAGCACGCAAAGCTTGTGCAGCTCTTGTGCGATGCCGAGGTCAGAGAGCTGGGTTTGAAGCAGAACATGCAGTCGGTTGAGCTTCATGTTGCCGAGTTGGAGAGGCTACGCAAGGAAGTGGAGAGGTTGACGGAGGCTGAGCGCAATTTCCAAGCACGCGAAGCTGAACGTCAAGCGGCGCTGACAAGTGCGGAGGAGGCAGACGGCCGCGCAGAGGCTTCGCGTATGAAAGTCGCTGCGCTGGAGCAAGAGTTGCGACAGAACCAGCAACGGCATCAGGCGGAAATATCAGCTTTGAACACGCGCTTACAGGATACTCTCAAGAAGGGTTCCGAGCCTCAGATCGAGGACTTGCGGCCAAAGCTTAAGGCGGCGATTGCTGGAGCCCGAGCCCAGCAAGAACTGTTCAGGGAGCGCCTCGTCGAGTTCGCGAAGAGAAACAATGCTTTGCAAACCGAGCTTCTCGAGCTGAGATCTAGCCTACCAACGCGGAGGCGATCAGACCCACTACATGCGTACGACAAGCGGCGATCCAAAGATGCGTCTTCCGAGTCTGAAGATATTCCCCACACCCGTACCCAGCGAGGTCTTTCGGACCCCGAAACCTACGACCCGACGTCCTACAATGCCACGGCACCACTTGAGCCTGTCAAGTCGTCGGGGTCAGATGGTCGTGACGGAGGGCCGCTGATAGACGCAGCACCGGAGCGCGCAGAGACAGGGGCCGCTGAGCGCTACATCGGACGAGGTACGTTGGCGATTGGTTGTCCGGACGTCACGTGAATATTATGAGCAAGGCCATGCTAACAGGATGCAGGAGGTGTGCAGAATTTCCGAAAAGAGAAGAAAGACAAAAAGGATGACCGTGACCGAAGAAAACTTGTCGGAATACGAGGCATTCGGGGTTTGTGTAGGGGATAGGAGCACCATAGCTGGCAGGAATGGGGCTGTCGCGAATGCAACTCTTGAATCAACAGCGGCAAAACTTGACTGCCGGGGTGTTTTGAAAAAAAGACAATTGTGCCATGGCCGTGACCAGGCCTTGAAGGACATCCCTCAAGTCTACTGTGTCTACTTGTGTAGAAACCTAGGCATGCAGGTACGCAAACCATGTTTAGTGCTTTGGCACACCTTGTTATGGTAGCGGGTCAAAGAAGCATAGTAGTATTTTGTGTCACCCGAGCTTCTCTCGGACCACGCAGATTCTCAGTGGCTCGTTCTGGCGCTTTTGAGGACTTTTGAAGGCAAAGTGCGAGGGGTTTGGTTGCGCGCCGAGACGTCAGACCAGCAGCTGGATTTGAGGCACAGCAGCCATGGCCACATTGCTGGCGGGGTACAGACCGTTCCTATTGCAGAATCAACAAGTGCTAACAAATACTGGCCCTTTCTCTTTTTGGCCTTGCCGGGCCAGCTCCTCTCCTCCCCTTGGGGTAGGTAGGGTGGGCCAAACACGAGAAATCATGGTTGCAGGCGAGTGCTGCTTCCCCGATTCGTCCCCCATGACACTACATGCACGGCCAAGCTCCAGTGATCCCGGTCATGCAGGGTGTCATGGATGTGCTTGCTGTGTGGGTTCTGCCCGCATACTAAAGCTTGGTGATGCTTGCTTACACTACTTAGCGTAAATACGCATGGCTGGGGATAAGAACTTGCGCAAACCAGTACATTGTAGGTCGCATGTTGTGCATCTTGGACCGCATCTCGTTTTCTGAGTAGATGTATCAGCGAGCAAAGGTACAGAGAGGCACAGTACACCACTTCGACTTCCCAGCAGGCCGGATGCAGGCAGAAGAGGGGAGAGCCCGGGCCGATGGGCAGAGGGCAGTGGCAGCAGTAATAAGGCGCCACGCAAGCCGCACCCAGGAGGCTTCCAACGGCGTGGTCATATGTGGGTGGGGTGGAGACGAGGATTTGTCTGCTGTTACTGCGGTACACTTTGTTCTTGTCTGTTTCGCAGATTTGGGGGTTTGTTGAATTCATCACCTGTGCCGTCTCCCATCAGTAAGGTAGTCCTTGCCACAGCAACGAGGGCGATCAGACAGCCAACCTTGGAAGAGTGGGCTGTCCCGTGACATGGTGACATGAGGGATGCAGCCACCCACGCACGCCTTGCCTCGTCTCCGTGGCCAGCATTCCAGCGACGCTTACACGCAAGCAACACACCACACTCGCCCAGGAACCAAGGCCCGCCACCGCTAAGAGACGGACGGGCAGCTCGCGATGACGCTGCATGAGCGGAGGTGGCGTTGCCTCCCTGGAGCCTCGTACCCGCACCACTTGACGCACACCACCCGTTGCGCTTCCCGATCGAGCCGCATGCTTTTTTCCCGCGCCTGTTCCTGGGCTGTTCCTGCCGTTCACGGCTGTTTAAGCTTTTCGCCCTGTCTTGCTTGCCAGCCCAGCAGACCAACAGCTGGGGAAAATGTCTGCTCAGCGAGACTTGGTCTCTCTGCCCTATTTATGACTTCTGCTTCTGCTACTAGTCTGCGCAAAGCAAACTTCTTCTCCTCATGTTCTTCGTCCACTCGCTGACTTGAGCTGTGACCACTTCTCGCTCTTCTTGTCTTGCTATCTCTCTCTCTCTCTCTCTTGGAACTCGGTCTTTCTTGTGCTTGGGATACTACAATTATATCGTGACCTGAGCAGCCACACCACATCAACATGAGGACGGCAACCGCGTCTGCCAGCTTGCTGGCTCTGGCCTCCACGGCCGCCGCCATCAAGGGCTTCAACTACGGCAGCACCTTTACCACTGGCGCCGCCAAGACTGAATCGGATTTCGAGGCGGAATTCAGAACTGCAGCCGGCCTCGATGGCACCAGCGGCTTCACCAGTGCTCGTCTGTACACCATGATTGTAAGTCATCTCACGTCCATGAAAAAACAATGACATCATCATCAAGTGGCTGACCTTGGGGGGCTTTGCGCCCGTCTCACAGCAAGCTGGAACAACAAGCGATCCCATCTCGGCCATTCCCGCAGCCCTAAACACGGGCACCACACTACTCCTCGGTCTGTGGGCATCGGGCGGCGAGACTGTTTTTGCCAACGAGATTCTCGCCCTGAAAGCTGCCATCCAGCAGTACGGCAGCGCCTTCGCCAACGCCGTGGACGGCATCTCCGTCGGCAGCGAGGACTTGTACCGCAATTCGCCCCAGGGCATTGCTGCGGGCTCATTTGTGGGCGCCAACCCGGATGTGATTGTCAACTACATCAACCAGGTCCGAGATGCGATTGCTGGCACTGCACTCTCGGGTGCCAAGATTGGACATGTAAGTCCCATAGAATCCTTTCTCGTGTTGCCCTCTTCCTATGTGCTGGGCAGAACTCATCACAAAGGAAAGGGATACTAACATGGCGTCACCTACAGGTTGACACCTGGACCGCTTGGGTCAACGGCTCCAACCAGGCCGTCGTCAACGCCTGTGACTGGATCGGTCAGGATGCGTACCCGTACTTCCAGCAGGAGAATGCCAATGCCATTGGCAACAACAAGGCTCTTTTCGACGAGGCTTTGGCGGCCACCACTGGCGCGGTTGGTGGTAAGCCCGTCTGGGTCACTGAGACGGGCTACCCCGTCAGCGGTAAGACGGTCGGTCAAGCCGTGCCGTCTCTGGAGAACGCCGAGACATATTGGCAGGAAGTTGGATGCCCTCTCTTCCAGTCCAGTAATGTCTGGTGGTACACGCTCCAGGACGCTGCCCCAGCAACACCCAACCCAAGCTTTGGCATCATCGGCAGTACTCTTACCACAACTCCGCTATACAACCTGACGTGCGGTGCCGTCGGTGGTGCCGGCTCCTCCTCGTCTTCGTCGTCAGCAGCTTCATCCGAGCCCACGCCGTCTAGCTCTAGCATCGCCCCTTCGAGCTCTGCAGCACAGTCCTCTGCCGGCCAAGGCAGCTCCCAGGCTCCACCAGCGACCTCGTCCGTCCCCGACTCTGGCGGCAGTCCCGGAGGCATTCCTAGCTCGCAGATTGTGATCGAGTCGTCCGAGACCGTGACTCCGTCCGTCACAACCACGTACCCTAGCTCGGCAGCTGCTACTCCAAGCCAGGGTGGTGGCACCGGCGGCGGCAGCGTCAGTACTGGGGGCAGCAGCATTGGTGCCGGAGGCAGCAGCTCCTCTGCCACCACCCCGAGCACCACCGCCTCTACGTCCGCTCCGGCAACCGTTCCCACACTCGTCGGCGGACAAGGCAGGTCAGCGGTCGCATCGAGCGCGACATTCTTTGCATTTGTCGTCGCCGTAGTGGCAGCGGTCCTGATTTGACGGGTGTGATGTTGTTGGAGATACAGTGTGAGCTAGTGAGTGGCCGGCACAGCGCCATCACTGTGCGCTCGTTAATCTTGTACACCTTCACTAGACAGCCAGATTTTGGCGTCATCTTGTTTCATGACAAGTGTGGATAATTGGAATGATTGGTCTGCAAATAGAAACCATTAGTCGCATGAATATATCTTATATTAGCCCCAAAAAGTCATTGGATTCATATTCTAACCGCTTCTTCGAGGACTAACAATGTCTCGCAAGCGTTCCTTGAAACTCGTCTCACTGATGGTGTAAGCCCATCAACCTTCACAGTAAGAGAACAAGAGTCCCTTATGACCGACCGCAAAACGAGAAAACTGTATATGCGTTACGGCTCCTAAGAAATTCTCTTTTGTATGACACTCTCCGTACCATTTACAAGCCAGGGTCTGTCTCTACACATATCTCACCTACAACTCGGTAGATCCCTTTCAGAGTTGTCGTTGTTGTTGTTATTGACCTACATGTCAAAAAAGCGTGTCAGACGCCGCCAGGGTAGTAGGAGGAGATAATTACTGCGAAAACCCCCCATTACTAAGGGGGTTAACAAAAGAAAAAAAAGAAAAAAAAGATTGACAATAGCAATACTAAGAGCAACAACTTATTACCAAACCATGAAGTAAACAAGCAGGATTAACCACGACAACAAGTAAGCAGGAATCAAGACCTTGGGGAGGTATGCTTTCAAGGGACATCTAGCCCCGGCTTTCGGTGCAATAAAAAAGGGACCGGCACACTTGTGAGAGAGAAGATATATGCACAGTCTGGGGTATCTGGGCATTTAGGGGGGCTGAGTTGAGAATGCTTCGCTCTCGTTGCGAGCATGACATCGTCGTCCATTAGCAACTTGAGCATTTTTCACTCGACCTGCGCGACGAAGAGAGGTCTGGATCATCGTTTTATGAACATCTTTTTTCAAATTCATTCCCGCCTCCGCCCAAACCCAGTTATCGGATTCTCCCGTCTTTACGTCAGCGAGGTATGATTTCCCCGGATGTGCATGACAAACACACAAAACAGACTGCATAAGATGGCAGTATCGAAAAAAATCGTCGAACCGTTGAATACCCTTTTTTCTATTCCTCAAAGAACCCACTAAAAGCCTCCTTACGTGGCGGCCTTCTTGGCAAACTCTACCCTGAGAATCAAGTGCTTGAAACCATAACCGTCCATCTTGTTGCACGCCTTGACGGCGTCCGTCCTGTCGGCGAAGCTGATGAATGCAAAGCCCTTGGCCATGCCGGTGTCGCGGTCCTTGGCAAGGAACACGCGGGTGACGCGGCCGAAGCGCTCGAACATGTCGCGCAGCTCGTTCTCCTCGGCCATCTCGGACACGTTGGTGACGCGCAGGGTGGCAAAGTCGTCCCGCTCGCCAAACTTGCCGCCCGCGCCGCCCATCTTCTCGCCCACAGCGCCGCCCGGCCCGCCGCGCAGCGCGGGGGGCACGTAGCTGCCCTTCTTGCCAGCCGCACCGCCGTTGAACGCGCCGTCGTCGGGCATGCCGGCGGCGGGGTCGGCAGAGCCCTCGGCGCCGACGGGGGCCATGGTGTCCTTGTAGGGACAGCGGGCGGTGAAATGCTCGCCGTTACAGATACGGCACTTGACGGTCTTGTCCTTGAGCTTCTCCTTCATGGCGTTGGCGTTGGCGTCCTTGGCCTCGTCCTTGGTGTCCTTCTTCCAGTTGGTGCTGAGCTTGAGGATGATGTTCTCGCCGACCGAGGTTGTGTCGGGCTGGGGGCCGGCGCCATCCTTCTCGGAGAGGCCAAACTTGGACCATGTCTTGCGCTCGGCGACGCGGGGGTTGACAACTTCGCGGTGTGTGACGAGGCGGATGCGGCGGGTGGTCTTTACTTTTTGGCCCTGCTCGTTGAGGGCATATGTGATGGTGGTCTTGGTGCCGTCCTTGTTCTGGATGGTCTGGGGAGGGGGCAGCTCCTGCACGACCTCGTCGCCCTCGTCGTCGTCGGCCCAGTCTCTCGGCTTCGTCGCCATGATTGCGGTTGCGTGTGTGTGTTTGTGAGTGTGTGTTTGCAAGTCGGCCGGGTGGCCCTGGCGGTGCAATCTGGCGTGTTTTTGGGTCTTGTCGTCGACTGTCCTCGAAAGCAGCCGGGAAGATGGAAATGCGACGGGTGCGTGATGCTCGTCGGCGTCGTCGTCTTTGTCGTTGTGATGGGTGGGGGGGAAGTGGTCGTGCAGTGCTGGAAGCAGGCAGTGTACCGCAGAATCCGTTATTTCTGGCTCACAGCTGGGCTCCGCGGGGCAGTCGCTCTCCAGGCGGCCACAGGCAGGTGCGTGGTGGGCTAGCTGGGCACACGCAGGCAGGCGGTCACTTTCTGCCAAGAAGGGATTTTTGAATTTTCGAGTGGGCGGCCCAGAAAGGTGTGCCACTGCTCTCTTAGTGGCTGGCTGCCGTGTTTGTTCCTGAGTGGGGCTGCATCCGCCTGGCCTGGCCTGACTTGCCTTCGCCCCCAGTGCCTCCCAGTGACTCAGCAGTTGCACCAGTAACAACTCATCTTGGGGGGCAACAAAGCTTTATATTTTTCATATACTGCTCGCCTAGCGGTCTGCAGCAAAGTAGCCTCTGAAGGCCGTTCACGCGAGGAATCTATGTTTAGAATCGAGAAAAAGGAAACCGTCCAGGATTGGACCATGGTAACGTGCCCATAGAAACTGAACGTTTCTGGGCGTCTTGGTGAACCCTGCAAGTGGTCCCGCGAATGGTGGTATATCTATAATCCAAGGTTCAAGCAAAGTCCTGAGCGCCACTTGAAAACACCAGATCACCCAAAAATGCCCACCCGCCCTGCCTGCCGTACTCCCTTGTTTTGTCATATAAAAAGAGGTAAATGTAAGAAAAAGAGGGAGGCTCCTGGGCCAGGGGCCTCTTCCTCGCCAAATGATCGAATAGCCATCACATGTCGTCATGTGTGGCTCCGGTACCTAACAGTACCGTGTTATAATCCTTTGAGCTCAAGCTGTCGCTGTCTGAGGAGTAGCGGCAGTGTGCATTCTTGATCTGCGTTTCGCCGACGCAGAGGTCGGGATAGGAGGTAGTGCACACGTCGGAGGCGCGTACCTCGGCGGGATAGGGGGCAGCGCGCAGGTGGGCGGAGGAGCTGGAGGAGGCATGTCCCCCAGCGATGGCATGCTCCTCTGTGTCGCCAGAGTCCTAGGTGTCAGGCTCGAGGATCTCGCTTCCCACAGGAAACTGGTTGTTGCGGGCCCAGCACCAGCGGCAGCAGTGGAGGGCCGTGCCTGAAGTGTGGCATCGAGAGAGACAGGCTCGCCCAGCATAGAGTGCCTGTAGTTAGCAGGATGGCTAAACTCAACTGCCATCGAGCTTCGTGGCACAAAGGCCGTGGGGGAACCAAAATATCCAATAGTTGGGGACAGTCCTTGAGCTCGCTCCATGGCTCGCACTGGGTCAGGGCGGGACGCCGGACCTTCCGGCACGACCTCTGTTGTAGACTTCTGTGGATGGCGAAGGTTCGACAAGCTTACGAATCTCCGAGTTGCGCCAATGCTGGCAAGTGCGCCTGGCGCTTGCAACTGAGCATCAAGTCCGGGAAGCCGCTCCTGGCCTTGTGTGTGCTGCCTGGAGGGCCCAGGGGAGAGACGTGGAGAAATTGGAGAGGGGAGATCAACAACCACGGAGAGGGGTCTTGACAGTGGCAGCGCGGTTGGTGGAGCTCTTCGAGTCGGTCGGAGCAGGTCCTGCCCGGCCGGCTCGGCCTGGGGTGGTGATGGTGGTGTCGATTGGCTGATGGTGATGGCTGGCGGTTGGATAGACGAGAAACGCCGGCTGACGGCTTGGGGTATGCTGAAGTTGGGAATGCTCTGAGGAGCAGAGACGTATTCATGCTCTGCGCTGTCTCGCCTCGTGGACTCTACGGACTGTCTGCGGCCACTGACCGTGTAGATATCCAAGTCGCCATTCACTGCTTGCCTCGACTGGCGCCGAGTCAAGATGGCTGCGGCATTTGGACGCGTACGTATCTCAGGTGCGCCATGGATGGACTTGGCCATGTTTGGCAGATGCTCCATCTCGCAGCTGTCGTGATAACTTGAGAAGTTGGGACGCGTCGGCGAGCAGGCCGGCGAGGAGTTTGGCGGTGTCCCAAATGCCCGTAGTTCCATGGAGGCGACGGAAAAGCGGTTTCCGCTGCTGTCGCGCGGGCTCTCCAAGTTGTTGCCGTCCGAGGAGTCGAGGCTGGCTGTGGTTGATCCGTCATCCTGCAGAAGCTCTGGTGTCCGCTCCAACTTGTCCATGCTGAGGGCATTCTCCTGGTTCCATGAGAAGTCTTCGCGAATGATCTGGGAGTACCTAGCCTCCTCACGCTGGCGGCCAGTGTCGTCCGCAACGCCAGTCTCCGATGCCTTCTTCCGACCACCCAAGATCTCGATTTCGTGTCGGAGTACCGATAGCCAGGACTCCATGTCCTCTGGAGTTTCACAGACAAGTAGGAAGTTTGACACCTGTCGCTTATCGACTCCCTTGAGCCTTGTCTTGCGGCCCTTGTTGTCGATGTTTGCTGAAATGGCCGTGTCCGCCACAGACAGTACCTGGATAACCCAATGCCGACCAGGAATCAAGTCACTAGCAAACGCCGCCGAGTCCTTCGTGATGCGCAATGCTCTCTCGGGAGGCCGGTCGTTATCGCCATCGGCAGCGTACTGAAACAGCCAGCTTGAAGTCGTTAACACGTAAATCTTGCTCGCAAATTCGATAGGATTCCGCGCCATGGTGTTCCGATTCAGTCTCCTCCTGTGCTCGGACCGCTTGTTCAAGTCGCTGGCATCGGAGGCTTTGCGGCCTATAAGACCGTCTGCTGCCGTTGAGCTGATGCGTTGCAAGGTCTCGATCGGCGCCGTGCACATGGACATCATGGCACGCTTGACAGCCTGCTGGTATGCCTCACAGAGAGGCGGCGGCGGCCAGGGCATGGACGCAACACTGGCGTGTCCTTGAATGGGCTCCGCCATAGATGCACGCTTGTTGGCTCGGTAGTCGCCAGTAAACTCGCCGGGGGTGCTGTGGGCAGAAGGTAAAGGCGACGAGCCGGTGTGGTCCAAGGAGTTTGACGAATGCTGCAGCATCAGAGTAGACATAGAAGAGTCCGGGGCATAAGACCAGGGATGAGCATCTGACATAAATGAGCTGGAGCCTGGCGAGGTGGGTGATTCGAGTCGCGGAGGACCTTGTTCCGGGATGATGACGTCTCGCTTCGTCTTTTGTCGTCCAAAAATGTTCCGCAGGCTCAGCTTGGATTCTCTTTTGTTGAGTCGATCCTGCTTGAGAGGCACCCTTTGGCTGTCGATGGCGAGGGCATCCAAATGCGGCGGTCGCTCGCGCAGTGAGTAAGTTGACTTGTTCGTTTCGATATGGGCCCTGGTCAAGGCTCCTGCAAGGGAGCCGACCAACTCAGCACCGCCAGCCATTGTGAATATATGTCACGATTGTCCGTGTATTGTGCGTTAATTGCGAAATCGAACAGGCAATAAAACAAAATAAAAATGTAGTGCCAATCTCTGCGAAGCGACCAGGCGCGCAGGAGGAACAAGGCAGACGGCTACAGGCGAACGTCAGCGTGCGCGGTCTACTAAGAAGCGTACTTTGCCGGCACCGAACCACTCACCAAGAGGTTCAGTTGAAAAGGACGTGAACAGACAACATCAAGTTGTTTCAAGAAGGAGAGTGAGAAGGCTGTAGCCAGCTGCGGGACGTAGGAGAAAAGACAGAAGCGACCTGAAGGAGAGAGAAGAGTAAGGTCTCCTCTCAAAGGGTCTCGTCATGCACAGGAGCGAGGAGCCGCCCGTTTATGACGAACACAGGGCCGGTGGCACCGTAGTGGCTCGGCGACTGAAGGCCGGCGCAGAAGGTTGGCCAGAGGCGTGTGTGGGCGTTGGACTTGAGACGGTCGAGCGACTAGCCGGCGGGCGTGGGAGGGGCCGGGGCCAGAGCGGGCATCCAACAGCTAATGAAGGGGGCGTGCCAGGAGGATCGTGTGCAGCAGTCCGGGGCCCATCCGCGAGTCTGTGAGCCGGCGCAAGCAGGCCGTCGAAGAGCAAAGTGTTTCTGAAGCTGTAGCCGGTGCGGAAAATCTGTAATGTTTCGAGTCGAGGATGGAGGGTAGGAAAAAGGAAGAGAAGCAGGTGGCCAGGAATAAACACAGGACGCAATGTGATGAGTGCCGTGCAGAATCTGGGGCAGGGACGCACGTCGCGTCCCACGAGGCACAGCACAGCACAACAAAAAGTAAATTGAGGCGAGCCGATCGAGCACCGTTGTCCCGGAATGGCATCTCGGCTGCAGTGTCATTCATGCTCGCTGCTGCTCCTCTGGGATGCCATGGCGAGCAGGCCCATGCGAAGCAGCCGGACCCATGCCAGCGAGCTGGAGACAGCAGCTCGCCTCGCCGGGCGCGCCCGGGGTGTCTGACCATCCTCGCCATCTTCCCCATCCATCGCCCCGGCCCACGCAGGGGGCTCCCGGCCATCGAGCCAAGGTGCCCCTGGCCGCCGTAGCGGGGCCGGGCCAAGACACTGGGCTGACGCTCGAGCAGGCAGGCCACTCTGCCGGCTCGTTGGCGTGGGCGTTGGCGTCAGGCGACGACAGGGAGCTGGAGGGAGAGCAGGCAAGTGGGCCGGCCGGGCCTGTGCCCCGGGGGCACGACAGTCGAGGCTAGCCTCTGGGGCGGCGTCGAGCTAGGCGTCGTTGTGTGACTGAACGGCGCTGCCTCGCACCGCCGTGCGCCGTAATTCTCGCCCCACGACCTGGGGAGGGCAGGCTTGCGAGCCCCGAATCCAGCTTCCAGACCTCTGGGGACGACCAAAGGCGCATTGGCAGAGTCGTCGTCGTCAGTGCTCCAGACCAAACGTGGCATCTCTGCTGACGGTAGTATCCATGCTCGCGGCGGTCCTCCATTGTGCTGGTCCAGACGCAGGGAGGAGGATTGCGGGAAAGAGGGGGATTCCCACCGTTGGAGCGCCCACCCCAGTCCAGTCTGCGACCTGCACTGCCAAATTGAGCCACTGCGACCCCACATCCAGGCAAGCTCAAGGTCGCAACCGTCGCGCAGCCGTTGGACACATACTCCCTCCTCAAAGTTTCCCACCCACACACCCGACCGACCATCCCGCAGCCCGGCCGAGCGGTCTTCCGTCGACGCGTCAAGCAGCATTGCAACCTTGCCCTGCCCCGGCACTCTTGTGCGTGTTGGAGCTGTGCACAGCAGTTGGCAGCAGTTGGTGCCATACGAGCGCTACCTCGAAGGGATGAGGACCGGAGCAGAGAAACGCTGGGCCAGGAATGAGTCAGATCCACGGCTCACCCGTCAACATGGGATGCTCGAGGACCTTGGCATCAGGACCACGGATACATCCGCGGCTGACAGCATTGATCCCGGCAGGCGACTCCATCGAGAGACACAGATCACATCTCGTCTGACACCAGCAGCGCCGGAGTGCATACAGAGCACCAATGGACAGTACCATCACATGGCATGTTTCGGCGTGAGAGACACCTCTGTCTGGGTGTGTTGATACCTAGTCCCGGACGCCAACCAGCAGAAAAGCCCTCGCCCGCACAAAGCCCCAAAATAGCCAGAGCATAGTACAGGTGAACCCCGGTTATGCGGAATAAAGGAGACATTCCGTTCAATTATCCGCAGTATTGAGGGGAGGTCATTCTTGAGGTATTTCACGCCTATCCAGGCTCTGTATTCTACTGAAAGTACATGCGGATATCTCTCTGCTGTAAGGCTTCAATTGATGAGTTCGTAAGTACCCTTTCCTGCTTATTGAGGTAAGAAATGAGGCCAGTATCACCACCTGATTGCTCCTGGTAAAGGCGCAGTCGGCGGAGGGCCTCTAGGGCCTCAACTATGGTGATTCGTGGCTCAATTTCAAGCTCAGCATTATCGTCGTCGTCGTCGTCGTCGTCGCTATTGCCTGCCGGGGTAAACTGGTCGAGAATCTGCTGGTCAAGGTCGTCGGATTCTTCAGTCAGATTCTCGTCAGCCGGGTTCAGGAAGTTATGGATGTTCATCACCTCCTTGACGTGATGATTAGCCTGAAGCCTCTGCAAGCCGTACGTAATCTCGCGAACGGCTTCTTCATGAGTAGCAGCAATTGCTGCCTCAAGTGTGGCCTGCTGGGGGTCTCTAGGGGCCTCCATGAGGCCTTTCTTGAAGCACTTCGTGATAGTTTCAGGAGTCACATCTAGCTCCCAGGCTTGGATGCCCCATCGCAGAGCCTTTAGTACGTTCATTGTACTAAGAGGGTCTCTACCGGCGTCATATTCCGACAGCATATAGCGTACCCAGTACCGTCGCCAGTGAGATTTCCAGGCTGCAATGATTCCCTGATCAAGAGGCTGTGTTTTGCTTGTAGTATTGGGTGGCAGCCATATGATAGCGGTGTTTTGTAGGGGGGTCGCACTTGTCAGAATAGCTTCATATCCGGCTTCATGAGCAGAGAAGTTATCCATCAGCAAAATGACGCTTTTACCAGCCATTTGGCGGTCGAACCAACGTAGCCATTGCTCAAATATAGTCCCTGTCATCCAGGCCTTCCTATTGTGAGTCCATTCTAGGTTCATATGGCGGATATCGACCCCCGCAGCGGTGAAGGCGCGAGGCCTTTTTGCCTTGCCAATGAACCATATTGGTAAACGGTCAGTACCTGACCAATTACAGCGGAGATGGGCTGAGATCCGGGCCTTCTCCTTTTTGCGGCCTGGAAGGCTGCGCGTCGAAAGAGAGCGATCCGGAATCATCTTCCAGTAAAGACCTGTTTCGTCGCAATTGTAAATGTCATCATGGGAATACTTCGAGAGGATCTGTCGGATTGAGGCCATCTCCTTCTCAGTATTGACGATATTGACACTGCCTAGCTCTCCATGCTGTACGCGTAGTTTTATATCGTGTCGGCTTTGGAAACGATAGAGCCAGCCGTTCGAGAACTGCGGCGGCTTTTGGTCCTTGTATTGAGGCATTTGCGCCCAGAATTGCCGTGCTTTTGCCTTAATGACTTCGCCCGTGATAGTAATTGAGCTTTCAGCTTGCTGGCACCACATATATAAGGCGCCTTCGAGGTCGCGGTGAGGGTTATTATTGACCCGCGTCAAGTCGAGGGCGCGTGGCTGCTGTAGTGGCTCGCTTAGGTACGCGAAACGGCTGCCGAGGATGTCGGTAATGGAGGATGTCGAGATAGGCTGGTCGTACTGCTTCAGGAACCATTGCTGTAGCTCGATATGGGAGTCTGTCGGACGGAGACGTCGTCGTTCGCGAAGGGCTAGCTTCTGCGCAGTCGAAATGCGTCGCCGCGACGGCTTCAAGTTGGAGGGTGCGGTGGCGCGGGGTGCCATTTCGGGGGGTCAAAACGCGGTCCAAACGCGCCCCTATTTCACTCGGATTAGCGGATTTAGGTGGTGGCGATGGCCTCGCTTTGTGCGTAATCGATGAACGCGAGGGATTAGCGGAATCGCATGTGTTTTGAAAGGAAACAGCCAGTTCATCCGCAGAAGCGAGGGAATCCGCTTATGTGAGGTCCGCATAACCGGGGTTCACCTGTACGACGCTGGGCTCGCAAAGGTGCACACCATTTGTCCCACCAGCCAGGGGCGACCCTGGTGTGTTTACGGGACCCCACCTGCACATCCCGCCATTCTCGCGGCGCGTGGGCTGGAATCGTGCAAAGAGCAAGTATGCCACGGCACAAGGACCTCATTTCTTGCATGCACTAGGCATCGTGGCGCATATCCTGGCCTCCCGAGAAGGCTGAGGCGGATAATGGCAACTGCTGGGCTCAACCTGGCAGGCGATCCAAGTCGAATCTGCCTCTGCTGATGCAAGGGAGCGCATTCCAGAATCCCCGGTCAGCTAGCGTGCCCGCTGCCGCAGGAAACCACGAACATCTGTTGAGACAAGACATCTCGAGGGAGAATCCAATGGACTCGGGTGATGAGCAACTCGTGGAGCGAGATGGCCTTGGAATCACACCAGCCAAGTTGCTCCGAGAAATGAGGACGTCGCCAAACATTTCGGCCACGACGTCACATCGCGCAATTACACTTTGCTGGGCAAATGCAGTCGCGTCAGCAGGTGACGTGATTGGTGAATCGCGTCAAGTACAGCAAAACCCTGGATCCAAGCTGCAAAGCAACGCAATTTCACGTTGCATATGCTCGCATTGCTCCTGGGACAGCCCAAAGCAACGCGAATATGAGCTGTCTGTGTCGCGCTTGGTGCCTACCGAGGTGTCATCTGTGACGGGGCAGCTGAAGACTGTCTGCATGCTTCGTTGGCCTGGAGTACAAGTACGATTGTAAGTGCTGAGATGCTGAGACTGGCTCCAGGAAGCAGATTGACTGGTTCCAGATTGCATGGCACCCGTCCGTCCACGACAGGCATCCATCCTCCTCAGGGGAGGGCGTAGTCTTCCCAACGAGATCTTCGCGTGCATGATAAAGGGTCTTTTTTTAGTACCCGATAGACAGTATCAACGAATTACCGTGTCGTCGCTCCTCCTTGCTCGAGACCCCTGCCCAGCTCGATTTGTTTGGGGCAAGCTGAACACCACTGTGATGGGAATTGTTCAACGTTGCTACCGGCCGCTGCATAACTACCACTCCAAGGCGGTCAAAGCTGCCGGGGTCAGCCCTTGCATGGTCGAATTGGGACAGATGAAACAAGTCTATATCCTCAAACAGCAGCTTCTTGCATTTTTTGCTTGTCTCCATCGCGACCCTGTGGGACGGATTGTGTTTGCTCCAGATTACAGCTTTGACAACTTGACACTTGACAGGTCAGGGATGTCACAGATCTCTGCTCTGGCAAGGCAAGGGTCTGATCTCGGCATCGGTCCGGTAAAGTGGTCGAAGTGTTTCAACGCTTGGGCCCCGTCAGTTAGCGCCACCGCACGAGACATCCTAGGATGCTTATGAGTCTGTGCACCCAACATTCCTACCCGAGGCTTTCTCGAACGTTCGCTACCTGTCGCCGTCCGATTTCAAGTGGACATCAACGATGATCCGCCTGCGTAAATATGAAAAGTCGCACAAGCTGCTTCAAAATTCTGCTTGCGTACGTACGAATGCTATGGTAGAGCGTGCCGATCTCGCAGCCGGCAAACGAGCCACGAAACGGGGCCGGAAGCGCCGGACTCCAGGCGCAGTTGTCGTAGAAACAATATCAATCCCAGATGTTTACAAGTTCCAGAATCGAGCGGAGGTTACTTTTCTCGCGACGGCCCTTGCATTACCGATGCCTGAATTAGCTGCTCGTTTTTTCTTTTTGGGGGGGAAAGGGAGGGGGGCCGGAAACCAAGCCGCTGTGGCCCCCGCCACCGCCACCGTTGTTATAACTTACAGCTCGTCACAGTTGAAACAATTGACAAAAACTGCAAAATATTGTTTAGACAAAGGGACTCTTGCATGATCATGCGCATGCCCGATATTATGCTTCCGTCTGCCTCACCATCACCCTGCTCACATCGAGCCTTGGCAGCCACGAGATTCAAGGGGACAAGATTCTGAAGCAACGCTTTTGGCTTTCTGCATCGTATGAGAGGTCACCTGCTGCAACCTTGAGGCAGTTTCGAATAGGGCATTGGCCTCGGCAGGTCAGGTGAACCCTTTGGAATGGTAAAATTGGATGTTCCAGGTTTAAGCTACCTTTGCTTTTCCTCGTCGTTTTTGGAGTGTCGTTCTTTTATTGACTGCTCACCATCCTGTGTGAGTGAGAGAGAGCGATGGTCTGACAGATGTGTTCGCCCGGCAGTCCTGCCTGCTCCACGCCGTGGTGCTCGTGGTTGAATGTTTATGTTTACACGGACGGTTGTTGTTGTTTTCATTGTTGTTGCTGTTGTTGTTGTCGTCGTCGTCGTCCTCATTTCGGGTGGTCGCCCTGCTTTTCTAGGTTATTGGGTACAAGGGGCGGGGGTGTCTCTAAGCGTGCCGCCTCGCTTTTCTCAAGGTAGACGGGCGACGGGGCTGTTTGTGCAGATCACATCGGGAGTGAGGGTCTACTGCGTATGAGTGTTCGCCTGGCCCTCTTCTCACTGCCGACCAGTGCCCGCAAGAAGCCAAGCAAAAGTCCCAAGTCTTTTTTTTTTGTTTTTTTTTTGGTGGCTATTACGGAACGAGGCTGTTTGTTTTTGGTTGTCGCTGCTATGTACCGAACCACCGTTCCTAGCCGAAGCACTACGGCTGTTCATGCATGTGGCGTCCTTTGGCTCCGAGACTGGATTCTATGTTATACGGCTTGTACGAGTCACGAACGTGTGGCCTGGGCTTTAGAGAATCTTGAAGGCACAGGGAAGATGCCGGTTTCCTCTCGGTATTCGGCAGGCCCGCAGTTCTTTGCGCGGACGCTCGGACTGCGTGGGCTACTAGAGAGCATGGCTCACCATATGGCTTGGTGCCGAGGTTTGGTCAACGGCGTTAAGCGGGGAGCGCGTGCAGGGACGATAAAAGAGCTTGCTTCTTGTGGCGGGATGGAGGCACGGAACAAGGACCGACTTGTCTAAACACACCGTGATGCGAAAATGTCGAGCAAGTAGAAGCATCATTCACGACTGCCGCGATGGTGATCATTTTGGACGAGGCTGCCGAGACCGAGGCGATGTCGTTATCCTATGGGCTCGAGAGTGAACCCAAGATACCTTACTCAGGGTGGTATTACTGCGCTCCCGCGGTTGGGGAAACCCTGGCCATACATCCCCCACACTTGCTTGGCATAGGCTAGCCGAGCAATGCAGTGAGTCGATCGGCGACAGCGACTCATGGACCGAATCAGCCGCAACAGACATTGTTCCGTGGGTCGCGACTCGTGTGAACACCACAAGCTGAAGGACGGACGTCTTTGACCAACCCGCTGGAAGCGCCCCGGATGCTCCTCGGCCTCTTCCCGTTCCCTCTCAGCCTACCCAGTACAGTATTTGACTCGAGCGGGCCGGATGAATGCAGGTTGGCTTATTTTGTGCAGAGAAATCTTTGGAAAGCTTAGGCTAGACTTGATGCGCCCGCCACGGGGAACACAACAGGGACTTGTCCAGGGCTTGCCGGACCCCCGGGGGAGAGCTACTGCATGCACTTTGAGCAGCAGGGCGTCGTCCAACGCCGGGCAGGGGATGACCCCCGGGATGGCCGGGCCGGAGAGAGAGAGTGGTCGAATTTGCGGGGAAGAAAAGGGGGATTTCATGCTCCATATTGTGGCGTGCAGTCGGACGCAAGACCATAATACTAGAATGTGGTCAACGGGCTCTGTTGCCATTTCCGGGTCACCGGTGTGCGATAATGTATTGGCTTGCAGCATTCTGGCAAGGGACGGACAACTCTGCGATGGGATTATTCCCCTTTCCGGCGGGGACGCAGCTGCGAAATTGTGGCAAGTTGTGAGCAGGCACATCCGTGGACTTTTAACCTTCGGCGGGGCCTGAGAACTGCCGCTACATCTGGGACAACTGTCGGGTGCGTAGAGCTAGCGTGTACACCACTTCAGGCGAACCGTCCTCGGGCTCGCGTTCCTGCAGCAGCCTTGGCCTTGCAAGCCTGCGCGCGTCGCTGCGAGTTTAAATTCCACAGTCGTAGCCAAGCGGCGAGCGATTGGCACCTGCCCCTTTCTAGCACAACCCCGCGCTGTCCCACACCACTTGACGCTCTGCATCAGCCCCTGCGAACCGTCCCGTTGGGACCGGAGCAACTGGCCGGTTCGGCCGCCAACATTGAACAGCTCTTGGGTCCCCTGCCTACTGCCCCAGCTCGCTCTATCGAACAACCCGGCTGCACCCTCGTGACTGGCGAGGCCAGGCAGCACAGAGTCGCGCCGCCCCTACAACAATTTTTTTGTGTCTCTGAGGCTGCTGCCGACCCCGGGAGGGATGATGGTGTGTGTCCCTCGACACACACATCCATCACTTCTCGGAGGATTTACAGCTTGGATGCATCTGTCTCAAAATAGGGGTTTTCTGCCTGGTTGCACGCGCCTGCTTTGCCTCGTGGATCCGGGGCACGAGTCAAGCCGAAAGTCCCTTCGAGATAGGCACAAATGCCGGGGGCGGCGCCGAAGTATTGATTTTATAAGCCCTCGAAACTAAGGTCGGCCTGTAACCGACAAAGGATCCAACCCTGAGCGCCTTCACCTTTATTGCTGGGTCTCGGCCGAGTGGTTTTTCGAGTCTCCCTTATCGACCAGTTATTCGCTAAAGAGACTGGTCCCGCCCGTGGATCGCCCCGAGGACTCCTTTAGTTGCAGGACGCGGCTTGATGATGGCGGCGGGCCCGGCATTCTTGGCCGAGACGGCGTAACGCCAGGAGGACCGGCTCCTTGCCGGCTGAGGCGGGACTTTGGTATGGCTCTAGCACTTTGAACCGGTTTTCAGCATTGAAACATTTAGCATCCATGCTAACACGACGCCCTATCGTATCCACGCGCTAAAAGAGTATACAGCTTCGATACGAGTAGGTAGACTAAAATGTTGTGTACATTTGGGTTGGCAAAGTCCGTGGCAACCACACTAAGAGCGTACACAAATTGACACTCTGGAGTCTCAGCCAGGCTTCGATCATCGAGTGTTCAGCAATCAGGACTGCATGGCCCACTTCTGCATGTGGTGACGGACGAGTATCGCTGGCTGGCAAAACCCAAGTCCCACTTCAGAGCAGCAATCTGCGTTCTGATAACTCTGGAATCATGCTGTGCTCTGCGATGAGACCTGGCTTTCACGTCGCCTCGAGGGCTACAACCCACATGACTTGTCCTGGGCGGACGAATGACTGACTCATGTTTCGGACCGTGTTTAAACATCGGCAGTCAGTCGCGGTTAGCACTGCAAGCGAGCCTGTGATCAGGTGAAAGGATCGACTTCTGGCTCTCGTGTTCCACGTGGATGACGGCGACTGCCGTTGTTGGATTGTGCTGCTGCGGCAGCATCGAGCAAGGGCTTTCTTTGCATGTTGACACCCTGGCCCAGGAGTGTTCGGATATCGCGTGGCGGAAATACCAGTGCCCAGCCCGTGCTCCAAATTATTGATTGTATGTGAAAAATCCTCGACGCAGAGGACTCCAGACTACAAAGTCGACTTGGTGTCAAAGGTGAGCATTCCACGTCTTTGACAACAGACCTGCCATACATAAAGTAGGCGGCCATGATCAGCGAGAGGGATCCTGGACAAGTGTCCTGAACTACACTCGAGCGTGCATCAAGAGCACGCGTGGTGTTGTGCAACGGTCAAGAGATTCGGCCTTTACGCCGGTCCATGGAAACAAGTTCTGACAGCGGAGAGAGCGAGGCAAGAGCTGACTGTTTAAGACAAAAGTGAGGCACCAGCTGAGGCCCTCTGTGCCCTTCGTGGGGGTGAGGGTGACGTTACAAGGTCACAAGCTCAGCCCTGAAGAGAGGGTGCTGGCAGGGGCAAGCTCCAGCGCTGCCCAGGTGTTCATGGGCCTGAACCAGGTCTGTGTACACTACCCCGCGAATTGGGGCAACCACGATGGGAGCTTCCGGAACCAGGCAGCTCTTTCGGCCGGGCAAGTGATCTGCAGCCAGGCAGGACCACATGACCAGATTGGCACGACCGTCGCACGTTGTTTGCCAACCTTCGGAGCACGACAAACACATGCTCAACGAATGATCAGACCACCCAAGCCCGGCACACCTCTCCGGCTACCCTCTCGAAACTTCTCGCCGCCTCTCCGCTGTCGACCACGCCTGACCTACACACGCTAGGCTGTCCTCACACACTACGTCACGCGTGAGCCGTCACTGCACAACGCCACATCTTCCCACATAGAGCCGTATTGTCCCAACGACCAGCGCCTCATTGCCTACCAGTGGTGCCGAGTCTCTTCATCACGCGTCAGGACCCTACTTGGGCTGCGTTGTACGTGCCAGCCTGAGACTGCCTAGCATCAAATAAGAGCAGACGCACTCTGCCATGGCCCCCGATCTCAACTCGTTGCCACCGCATGCATCCTCGACCCAATTGCCCAATATGGCCGCAAACTCAACCACCCCAGCCACGGTCAGCGATGTCCCTCCCGCCGACTCCTCATCGCCGCCTCCACCGTCTGCTACCACCTCTCTGCAGGCAGCTGCCACAATGAACGCCGGGCTACAGCAGGAGTTGTCTCGTCGTAAGTCTCACCATTCGAGAAACCAGGTCTTGGGTGTTCACCTCGCTGACTGACGTGTTTAGGCTCCTCGAATGGTTCCATCAGTCGCCAGCGGCAGTCCCCCTTTAGCGGACGCCGGCGTTCCACCGTGCTTATGAACCTGCAGCACAATGACCCTTCGTTACCTGCGCCGGGTGAGATCGTCAGTGAGGAGAGATCTGGCAGAAGCCCTCAACTCATGTCAGGATCGCCTCTCCTGGTTGGCGGAGATCCCCACCACAGCAGAGCCCCCAGCCTCGGAGAGCTACATCAGGAGCTTGAAGCGGAACAAGAGGCGCAAGTTGTACGTACCCTTTCGCAGCCGATCCGGTGACGAATGCTGACAGTGCCATACAGAATCGCCTCTTGCAGATGATTCGACAGCAGCAGCTCGAACTGCAACGTCTTCAAGCGTCACAGGGCCAGACTGTGTCGTCCATCGCTGCAGAAGACCCTCTACCTGCACCAGAGCGGCCCAATGTGGCCGTGGTATCACAGTCGCCGCAGCAGATCTCTGCGGCTTCCACACCCCGGTCGCCGATCACTCCCCATCATCGAGGGTCGCTGGATCTTGCTCGGGATGCGCTTCGCCGTCGCTCAAGAACTCCGAGTCGCGGGGCCCCCTCACCCCGACTGAGGTCGTCATCCATCAGCAACGAGGGTGGTGACCTACTCCCTATGGGAACTCGTGATGAAACCGCTTTCTATCAGGCTGAGACATCTTCACTGATTCGGGAGAACCAGATGCTACGGCACAGAATTCGCGAATTGGGTAAGGCCAACATTCTTCCACCAAGCTGCGATCATCGTCGACGGACTGACTAACCTTGTCACAGAACGTCAACTCAGTGAAGCCTCTATCAACTCACCGACGACCACTCACGAGCCAACGCAGCCGTCACAGCTATTGCAGTCAACATCAATCGCAGAAGGAGAAAACTCTAGTCAAGCGACCGGCACGGGCAATCTCACATCTACTCTGCCACATCGAGCAGTGGAGAGTTCTGATAGTACGCCGAAGTGATTGCAGAGGCATGGGGAGGGTGCGTTCATCGCACCAAAAATGGTGCTGTGAGCATCACGCCATATGAGAGTTTTGACCATGGCCAGGCTGGCCACCAAAGGGAAAAGCAGCATCTCTATCGAAATCGCTCTGCGTTGGTCGCTAGCTGCACGGCAGCACGGAAAAGTTTCGACACCGAAGAATCAGACAGGACGACAAGGGGACTTGCATCGTGACAGTAGTCTTAGTCCTTTGAGGCGACTAAATGTTTGAGTCGCAACTTCTCACGTGGGATCGCAGGAGAGGAATGCGCGTATGTCCCATTCAATACTGGACCTGCCTAGGTACTTGGCTCATTACCAGACCGTCACGGAGTGAACTGGGAGACTACGTATGCAAAGAAGCGTGGGGCTTCCTACAATGACTTATTTATTTATTAGCGATGAATCTCTTAAAGTTGCCATTCGTCACATCACGGGATATCAGCAAATACTCGGCAGGAATATGATTACCTTAAATGATGGAAATCTTGTGTGTAGGCATTTCACTTCATGTGAGAGGAGCTCTGTGGTGCGGTGCAGATAATGGCATGCTGCTAGTGCTTGATTGGCCAGGCGATGAGATGAGATGGGTTTCCACTATAAACTCTCACATGCCACCCGCTACATGTTAAACCATTGATTAGATTGGACATAAGTTACTCTTTGTCCACCATTTTAGCAAGGCGGCCTATTATCGCAAAACAAGCACCGGAGCACGCCATAATATCCCAGCACGTTTTCAGTGGAGCTGCACAGGTGCCGGCGGCAGACGGGCCATCTCATTGTCGTCGACTGGTGTCTCACTAAGCGTACATACGCTACTACACAAGACACTTGGGCCAGAACCCTGAGCCCGTTCAGCGCCGATCCGTTGCCCGTCTTGGAAGCATCGACAGCCTCTATCTGCCCGTCTCGACCGAGCAATCCCAATCAAAACGGCCCCCCTAACCTGAGTAGTGCCGGTTTGCAACAACGGCGGGTCGAGAATGGAGGTTTCCGTCATGAACACGGCCCGGAGAGCAGCCATCGTGGGCCGGCCCGCGGCCGCCTGCGGTAGCTGCTGCGCCTTGGCACGGCCTCGCTCGATGTCATCGGCTGCTACGAGCTTTGCATCATCATCGAGGCGAGTGGCACGCGCCAGAGGGCTGGAAACTACTGGCAGCGTCCTTGGTAGTACTCGGCTGTTCTCGTCTACCGGCCCGGCGAGGGCGGATTTCACACATGTTGTAAGTGGATGTGGTGTTTTGCACATGCTCATGTATCAAATTAGTCGCGCCAGCATTCATCGTCGGGTGTTATTGACAGAGCCCCCGTGACCGTGGCCTTCTTCACCAAGACACATCCCCCCCATCGTCTGAGCCTGCGATTTTCCAAGAAAGTGCAGCTAACATCGACTCCATATATTGATAGGTCATTGGAGGCGGCGTAGTCGGGCTGGCAACGGCGCGAGCGCTTCAGAGCCACGCCGCCGACAGCAGCAGCACGCTGCTCCTCGAGCGGCACGCCCAGGTCGGCACCGAGACGTCGTCGCGCAACAGCGAGGTGATCCACGCGGGCCTGTACTACGGCGCCGGCACGCTCAAGACGGAGCTGTGCATCCGGGGCAAGGAGATGCTGTACGATTTCTGCTCGCGGCACGGCGTGGCGCACCGGCGCGTGGGGAAATGGATCGTCGGGCAGACGCCGGAGCAGCGCGAGGCCATGCAGAAGGTGTATGACCACTGCGAGCAGGTCACGGGTGTCCCTGTGCGGTGGGTGGGCGAGGCCGAGGCACAGAGGCTGGAGCCCGACGTCCGCGCCCGGAGCGGCGTGCTCGAGTCTCCCACCACGGGCATCGTCGACAGCCACGGGCTCATGGTCACCCTGCAGGGGCTGTTTGAGGACGCGGGCGGCGTGACGGCCGTGGGGTCGCGAGTCGTAGACATCGAGGCCCTCGGAGGAGGAGGAGGGAGCAGTAGTAGTGACAACCTGCCCGGGTCTGGCGGCTACCGGATCACAGTCGAGGACGTGAGCAGCGGGGAGACGTCGACCATCGAGGCCGAGACGGTCATCAACTGCGCGGGCCTCGGCGCCGCAGAGGTGCACAACATGATCACCTCAAAGGCCTACCCGGGCCGCGAGCCCATGCGCCTCTACTACGCAAAGGGCAACTACTTCTCCTACGGCGCCTCCCACCCAAAAGCATCCCGCCTCATCTACCCGGCTCCCACGCCCGGCCTGGGCGGGCTCGGCACGCACCTCACCCTCGACATTGGCGGGCGCATCAAGTTCGGCCCGGACGTCGAGTGGGTCGACCACCCGGACGACCTGACCGTCAACACGTCCCGCTTCCCCGAGATGCTCGCCGCCATCAGGGAGTACATGCCCGCCGTGGACGAGGCCAGCCTCGCCCCAGACTACGCGGGGATCCGCCCCAAGCTCCAGTACAAGAGCGCCGTCGGCTCTGGCAAGGGGTTCCTCGACTTCCACATCGACAAGGAGGACGGCTTTGCTGGCTGGGTTAATCTGCTGGGCATCGAGAGTCCCGGACTGACGAGCTCGTTGGCGATCGGGGATCATGTACGACGTATGTTTTATTGATGGGATGTCTTTTTGAGGGGGTGAGAGGGTCCATTGGGGAATGCATATTGTGGGCATCTCCGGGCGATTCAATACTCATTTTTCATCGTCCCATGGGACCGGGCTCGGGAGAAGCAACAGTATCAAACATAGTTTCCATTCTTGCTTTGCAAGCGCGTTATGTTGGTCCAGAAACTCCCAGCTTTTCCAAAGTGAGACTATTTGTTGCTGAAAATGCAACCAAAGTAAATGTGCGAAACTCCTATTCGAACGCCTTGGCCTGTGGGATCTGCCTTTTTGTCCAGGCCCATCGCTTTGAAAACTGGAGATGACACGACAACGACAACGAGTCCAACGAAACTACTACGAATAAGAATATACACTCTCCTCCTCCAATCAGCGTAGAGTGATGTCCGGGAACAGCTTGCGTGCTTGCAAGTTGACTGCGAGCTGGTACAAGCCGTCTTCGGCCGCGACAAAACTGAAGCCAGCCGCCACACGAGTTAGTACTCCCTGAGACAGTCATTGCTTTATGCACAGAATTTGTAGCACTTACAGTTTTCGTCCATCCTCGCCCCACGCCAGACCGGCCGTGTCGTCAGGCTGCTGGTCATGCTCACGGCTGTTGCTCCTCGCGACCCGACGATAGCTCGACGCATCGTCATGCCAGGTACTGATGTTCGTGACAGGAATGGCCCGGCGGGTGCGGCCGGCCTCGCTCCTCAAAGGCTGACCATAAGCACCACGAAGCTCGGAACTGCTATAGAGAGCGCCGAGTGGTGTCCACTCTGCAGTGAACGCCTGACGGCCCCAGGCAGGAGCATCACGCGAGGCGCTGGCAGTAGGCGGCGACGACGCATCCTCGCCACTTGCGCCACGGCCATCTGCCGACGCGTTGTTCTCTACTTGAGTTCGTGCAAGGCTCCTCCGCAAGATCGACGTCCGCCGGTCTCGCTCTTGATCGGTCGAGGCAGCCTGAATGATCTGCGCTCGGCGTCGCCCAAGGTCATCATCGAGGAGCCTGGACAACGTCTGCCGCTGCGTATTGATCATATAGGTTAACAGCCGCCCTCGGTCCTCGGGTCGGACGTGCTCAAGCGTTGTGCGTAGGGCACTTACTCGGTCGAACCAATCGGCCGATCTCCATTCTGGTCCTCCCCGTGATGCCGCTGCTTGGTGCTCCCCGGACTCTCGGGCGGCGTCGCGCCTCCGCCGCTCCTGCTGTACGGCTTCGAGTACAATGGTTTCGTCCGTAGTGAAGGGTTGGTTGAGCCTCGATATGGCTGACTCGGCGTTGCCTGGGTTGGGTAGTGGCCGCCCGGGGTTGGAGGGGCTGAGAATACTTGAGAATGATGATGGGCTGCCTGCGGCACGTTCACTTCTCGGGTCTAGAAGCCGAGGGTCGATTGTGCTCCGGTCATTCAGAGCCAGAGACTCAAAGTTGTCGTGGCTGTCGATCGAGATGATCTGCCTCGACCTGAAATTGGACCGAACATCGGCGATACCTACGCGGCCCCTGTGTTCAGTCCAAGCCAATAGATCATGGGATGCGGGGGAAAAAGCCATGTCCCTAATAGCGCCACTCTCGTGCGGTGACCTCGATGAATCAAAGTAGGCGAGCAGCGGATCCTCGTCTCGCGCCAGGGCAGCCGTGTCGAAGATGCAGATCGTGCCGTACTGCGTGCCAACCGCCAGGTAGTTCCCAGAGGGGGAGAAGGCAGCAGCGAAGCTTCCGCGAGTGTCGCTGACATCGGTCTCTGTCTGCCCTTGAAGCCTCACTGGCAGGAGCTGTTTCCACTCGTAGTGGCCCTTGTCGCCGTCAACGGGGGCACGGATAAGCGTGTACAAGTATGGATCATCGCAGATTGCTGCCAGCATCGTGCCATCAGGCGAGATCACAGCACGATTGACCGCGTCTGGAAATGTAAGGTGGTCGAGCTCCTGGTTGTCAAAGAGCGAGACAATCGTGACCGACTTGTCATTGTTGGCCAAGACCGCCACTGGTCGCTGATATATGCCTGGCACAGGTGAACTTGATGAAGCCTTGCGGGGTAGCCATATGGTGATGCAGTTGACACGGGCGGTGCCGAACTTGTGATTTGATGTAGACCAGGTCTTGTTGTTGATGCGCTCCATTATGCCCAGCATTTCCTGGTGCAATTGCAGCATAGAGGCTTCGGCCAGGTTGGCTGGATCTAGGGACGAGAAGCTCGCTCGGAACTCGTCGCCGAGCAGGTCTTCTGTGCCCTCGGTCTGCCCAACGTCACGAATGACGGCGAACTCGCCCTTCTCACCCCCACAGCATATCCAGCCACCCTTGGCAACCAGACATCGTGGATGAAAACTGATGACTTTGACCGTCTCACACTCACGGGTTGTCGTGTTGAGCCGTGTGATATGCGTGTTGTGAACACCGGCAGGGTAGTAGATGATGTCGTTGCGTTCGGCACTAATAAGGGATCGAAGCTGCCAGTGGCTGACACGCAGGCAAACGTCAGCAAATGTGAAGAGGGACGAGTGTATATGACGAAAGGGAGCATGGATGGAGCTCACATGGGCGCTACAACGCTACGATAGTGCTTCCGGTTGGAGTTTAGGATGAGATTGTCGGTCGGCCAGTAACTGCATTGCGAGCAAGTGTCAGCCGTGTACAGCGCGGGATCGAGCCCAAGGAGGAGCAGGTGAGAGTGGCGGGCATCCGTCGCTGCCCCAGGACATTCTTACGTGGCTGGCCCGTCAACGCCATCGACGGCCATGATGCCAGCAACAGGTGGACTGTTGCTGCTGGCCAACCATGAAAGCCCAGGTCGCCACAGCGCAAGGCGCGGTGTGGTTGTGGTTGAAGAAGAGGACTTGAGCTCCGGGAGGATGGGTCAGTTCTTGCCTTGCAGGCAATCCGATTGGACTCTTGGACCAACAGCAACAGGCGGCACACGATGCTATCTTGGCGCAGGGCGGCTATCTCTAAGGCGGCGGTATCGGCAGTCGCCGTCCTGGTTGTGAGAGAGGGGAGCTGAGCTCAGAGTGGTGATCGTGACGGAGTGGGTGCTGAGCAAGGCTGAGCTGGGCATGAGCAAGCAAGGACTGGACTGGACTGGATTTTAGCTTCGGCGGTGGTGGTGAAGCGGCCTGGCACCGGTTTTGGTTGAGCTGGAGCGGCAGGACATGGCGGCGCGACGTTCAAAGACGGGTTGGCGCCCGCCCGCGAAATGACGTTTGCGCAGCGCCCGCCCGGCACTGGCTGGGTCTGGCTGGCGCACACATGCACGCTCGGCGCCTCGCTGCGGATCCGGGGGAGTGGGCACTTTGTGCACCCAGGCAGGCAGGACAGGACGTACATGCGCCAGTTATTACAGCAGCGTGCAATATAAATGACAGGCAATTGTCTGCCTCACAGTCTCAGTTCGTACCCAGGGACACGAGCAGGCAGTCTGGTTGGTGAATATTGGCCTGGTAGGCAGGGCTTCTGTGGCTTGACCGACATACTTGTCAGCCAGAGCTGATGCCAGAACCTGCCTCCCATTCGCCCTTCAGCTCGTTGACTGCGTCACATGAGTCGTGTCGCAAGGAGGCGAGGAAGCATTCTGTGAGCCGCCACGGCTTGCAATGAGGTTCAAACGGCCAGCAAGCAATGCCTGAGGATACCAGCCTCGCCACACAGCAAACACGTATACATAGATGCAAGGCTGCAACAACGCCGTGCCCAGTCAAGTGCCCGGCTCGCCCGTCTGCCACGACCCCTGTCCCTGGTCCAGCGGAGCTCGATCTCGGTCTTGTCGGCGACAGGCCGGCCATAGCCGCGGCCTCTGACTGGTTCAGGCGCCCTTGGCCATCAGATCAGGGTGCCTCTGTCGCTCAAGGCAATTGCACAATAGTCGTCTGCAGATGCTGAAGAAGACCATGCGCATGGCGCAACCAAGTACCTGACCAGTGGATTAGCCGTCGAAGAGTCGAGCACGTCCTCGAACCTAACACCACCCACCTCAAGGTCCAGCGTGCCCGTCGAAAGCGGTTGCGGAAGCTGCGGCGGCGGGGCGACTGTAGTGGGCCCCGGCCGAGCTAGAGGCGGACCCCCGGTTTTCTGCCGGGCGGTGACCTCTGAGCTTCTTACAGGTTCTATGACCTGGTCCGCCCCAAGTGAAAACGCCCCGGAGAGAAAAGATTTCGTACGCCATTATAACCCGCTCCATCCATCACCGCCCGTCTGTACAATACCCTCCTGCCTTTTGTCTTTTTCTCCCTCTATACCATTCCTCACCCCACCCCCTCCTGTCGCATCACAGTCATCATATCGCAAACATGTTGGCTTCGCGCTTCTCCAGAGCTGTGAGTAATACTTGCCGTTTATGCTTGCATCGTCGGCTTGCCGCCCGCGTCGTCGCAAGTCACCCCCCCGGTTCCGCCAGCTAACATTCTCGTCTACAATCACAGCTTCCCAGAGCAACCTCCACAGCTTCCAGATGGGCCGCCCCCATGCGGAAACCGCTGGGCTCCAGCTTCGCCCGCTATGAGTCCACCGAGGGCAAGGTCCAAGGCGCCGTCATCGGTATCGATCTCGGAACCACAAACTCGGCTGTCGCCATCATGGAGGGCAAGACACCCAAGATTATCGAGAACTCAGAAGGTTGGTGAAGAATCTCTTCCGTCAAAACATGTACGCTGTATCCAGCTAACACGTCTATTCAAGGTGCCCGGACAACACCCTCCGTGGTCGCTTTCGCCCAGGATGGCGAGAGACTGGTCGGTGTCGCTGCCAAGCGCCAGGCCGTCGTCAACCCAGAGAACACCCTGTTCGCTACCAAGCGCTTGATCGGCCGCAAGTTCACCGATCCTGAGGTCCAGCGCGACATCAAGGAGGTTCCCTACAAGATCGTCCAGCACACCAACGGCGATGCCTGGGTTGAGGCTCGCGGCCAGAAGTACTCTCCCTCTCAGGTTGGTGGCTTCGTCCTCAACAAGATGAAGGAGACTGCCGAGGCCTACCTCAGCAAGCCCGTCAAGAACGCCGTCGTCACCGTCCCCGCCTACTTCAATGACTCCCAGCGTCAGGCTACCAAGGATGCCGGTCAGATCTCTGGCTTGAACGTTCTCCGCGTCGTCAACGAGCCTACCGCCGCCGCTCTTGCCTACGGTCTTGAGAAGGAGGCTGACCGCGTTGTCGCTGTTTACGATCTGGGTGGTGGTACCTTCGATATCTCCATTCTCGAGATCCAGCAGGGTGTCTTTGAGGTCAAGTCCACCAACGGTGATACCCACCTTGGTGGTGAGGATTTTGACATCCGCCTCGTTCGCCACATTGTCCAGCAGTTCAAGAGCGATTCTTCCATTGACCTCTCGAACGACCGCATGGCTATCCAGCGTATCCGTGAGGCCGCCGAGAAGGCCAAGATCGAGCTGTCCTCTTCCCTCCAGACCGACATCAGCCTGCCCTTCATCACTGCCGACGCTTCCGGCCCTAAGCACATCAACACCAAGTTGACTCGTGCCCAGCTTGAGCAGATGATGGACCCTCTGATCACCAGGACCATCGAGCCCGTCCGCAAGGCTCTCAAGGATGCCAACCTGACCGCCAAGGAGATCCAGGAGGTCATCCTTGTTGGTGGCATGACCCGCATGCCCAAGGTTGCGGAGTCCGTCAAGAGCATCTTCGGCCGTGACCCCGCCAAGTCTGTCAACCCCGACGAGGCCGTCGCCATTGGTGCCGCCATTCAGGGTGCTGTCCTTTCCGGTGAGGTCAAGGACCTCCTCCTGCTCGATGTCACTCCCCTCTCTCTTGGTATCGAGACCCTCGGTGGTGTCTTCACTCGTCTGATCAACCGCAACACCACCATCCCCACCAAGAAGTCCCAGGTCTTCTCTACTGCTGCCGACTTCCAGAGCGCCGTCGAGATCAAGGTCTACCAGGGTGAGCGTGAGCTCGTCAAGGACAACAAGCTCCTTGGCAACTTCCAGCTCACTGGCATTCCTCCTGCCCACCGCGGTGTGCCCCAGGTCGAGGTCACCTTCGACATTGATGCCGATTCTATTGTCCACGTCCATGCCAAGGACAAGAGCACCAACAAGGACCAGTCTATCACCATTGCCTCCGGCTCTGGTCTCTCTGACTCCGAGATTGAGCAGATGGTTCAGGACTCTGAGAAGTACGCCGAGCAGGACAAGGAGCGCAAGGCTGCCATCGAGGCTGCCAACCGCACTGATAGCGTCCTGAATGACACCGAGAAGGCTCTCAACGAGTTTGCCGACAAGATCGATAAGACCGAGGCCGAGCAGATTCGTGAGAAGATTGCTTCCCTCCGCGACTTCGTTGCCAAGAGCCAGTCTGGCGAGAATTCCGCCACTGCCGCTGAGATCAAGGAGAAGACCGACGAGCTCCAGAACGTTAGCTTGAACCTCTTCGACAAGATGCACAAGGCCCGCTCCGAGTCTGGCGAGCAGCCCAACCCTGAGTCTTCCGAGACCAAGCCCGAGGATGAGAAGAAGCCGTAAACGTCCTAGGCGGAGAGTTTTATGCGCCTTCTTCTTGTAAGCTATGTATTTGTTTCTCAGACCACGACGAGGCTTCAGCATGACGACAGGGGAGCTGCCACTCGAGTCCGACGAATGCCCATGTAACCTACTTTGTACACATATCTCCACATCCATTGTTGCGCTCAGCATGTTTTTACCACACCACCACCACCACAATACGACCCATCATGTTGTTTTTTGTACGAGTTCCAACTGGGCTGGTTTAGGGGCGTTTTGAGACGAGGTCATTTTTTCACATAAAAAAAGTTTTTACACGGCAGGAGCCTGTCTTGTCTGCGGATGGAGAGGGCCAGCCGCGACCTACCCGTCTCGGGTGAGGCTTTCGACGTGGATTGTCATGTCTTGTGTGTTCAGTCATATACCAGCGATCTACCTGAACAAGAAGTCTAATACAAAAATTCCCCTCTCAAACTATGATGTTGTCTATCGTGTACTGTGCATGTGTGCCCCCGTGTTTGTGCAGCTGACTTGAATCGAGACAAAATATCATTTTGTTACTTTGGTTTCAAGTCCGACTTTTTGTTGTTTATGCGTCTCGAGGTTTTCCGTGCTCGCAGAAGCTCTGGCTCAAACTGCGTGTCGCTGGGTCCATGTCATCAATGAGCTTCACCAGGGCATCTGGTCTTTCAGCAAGCGAGACAAACATGCCGCCTAATGGGGTGTAATCACATGTCAGCATCGACTCTCGAATAAATCAGAACTTGTTAACTCTTTCCTGCTCGGCCAGAGACACACACCAAGCAATCACGCAAGCCAGGAAACATGAGCGATCATTGCCCTCTTGCAAGGCGAGGATGGGCAGTGGCAGAATGTTCCGTTTCGAAAAGGATGGAAGAATAACACACGAGATAAAAAAAAGTGAAGTGGAAGGGAAAAACCAACCTTCCATATGCCACGCAACGTGGCAGTGCAGCGCCCACATGCCCGGGTTGTCCGCGGTGAAGCGTAGCACGACGTGCGTGAAGGCCGGGACGGTCACCGTGTCCCTGCGCATCGGGCGGTCCAGATTCCATGTCGTGACGTTCTCTGCGTGTCCAAAGTAGCCCGGCCCCCAGCCTACGATTTGGAAGGAGTGGCCTGTGTTTCGAACAGGTAGTGTGTGACCTTTGTGTCAGTGCAAAATCCATCAAAATCGTGCAGGTAGGTCGGCACAAGCAGCAGGGAGCGGCCGCATCAGGGAGATAAAGCAGAAGTGTGCAAGCTGTCCCAGAAGAATGTATGTAAGAAAGAGCTGGCGTACCGTGCAAGTGCCACGGATGTTCCATGACGTCTCTCGAGTTGATGACAATCTGTGCGCCGCGTCCGCCGTCAGGCAGAAGGAGAACCTGCTGGTTGAGGTCGAAGTTCCAGCTGTTATACGAGTTCTGCGAGGCCTGCGAGAAGGTCTGCTCAGTGGCCTTCCACAGCGTGGCGTTGTTCATCAGGGGCGTGTAGGCCGTCTGTCATCTCGTCAGTTTAGTCATTCAGGTTTGTATGGCCATAGTTTGCTGACGGGGAACTATGACGAGCATAGCGAGCATTGTGTGTAAAGAACTATACACACCTTATTGACAAAGATCCGGTTGACGTCCTGCGACTGTCTGAACATGTACTCGATGTAATGAGCGTTCGCCTCGGAGACATCGACGGCCGGCTCTGGCCGCATCGGTACGGGCTTGTCGAAGGGCATATCATCACAACCCTCCCATACATCGCCACGGTTTGCATTGTTTTCGACACCGTACGGGTTTGATGTGTTGCCCGCGACTCCGATCGGGGCTGCATCGACCGCCGTGCCGGTGTACGATAGGATGCCGCGGACCGCGTAATCTGCAGCTTCAAGACCAGAGCTTGTATATGGCGCATACGGCAGATAGCACGTCTTTGGTATCGTAGCGCGCATGTAGTAATTGCCGGCGGTCTGGTTGGCGTGCACTAGGAGCGACACCCGCTGGCCAATGTTGATGTATACACCACGAGAAGGGATAGGTTCGATCTCGACGCCATCGAGCTCGACGATGGAGATGTTGTGGTTGTCTACGCTCAACCAGAAGGAGAAGAACGATGATGAATTAATCAGGCGCAGGCGTATCGTCTGTCCTGGTTCGACCTGGGTAGTGTACAGCTTCCCTCCGTTGCAGTGTGCGGTGTATGGCTGGTCCGCTTGCGGTGGATATGTGGAGGACTCGATAGAACAGTCGTAGACGTTCTGTCCGTTCATCAAGAGGTTATCGGCAAGCGGCTCAACGCCAGACATGGTTGGAGCCCAGCTGGAGGCTGGTTTGAGGTAGCTTGCAAGGAGCTGATAGATGACGATGGAGGACTTCGTTAGTAGGAAGGAGTATGATGCCATCGATATCAGTGACAAAATACTTACGACGGAGCCATATGTATGATAGACGTCACCAAGAAACACAATCTTCTCATCGTCGTAGTGCGGAACCGTCTCCTCATGGTCATGTATCACCTGCTCGAGTCAGCCACCCAGCCGTGGCACATACAATACCACTCCCGAAACCAACTCACCAGTGGCCCATAGATGCCATCGGTATATTGAACACTCAAGTGTGCATGCCACCAGAAAGTGCCCCGCTGCTTGCCGACGGTGAATTCGTATGTGAAACTCTGCCCCGGTGGAATTCCACATTGACTAACACCCACAACCCCGTCCATCCACGTACTATTCACTTGATCAATGCCGTGCCAGTGAATAGTCGTGCTCGTGCTGGACATATGGTTGTGCACATGGACGCGGAGGGTGTCGCCCGTGTTCGCCTCAATCAGAGGGCCAGGAGACTGTCCGTTCACGAGGATCATGGGCTTCGTGAAGCCGTCTGGCGCGGCGAGCGCCTGAGTAATGTTGAAAGTGTACTCGCGGACCGCGCCGCTTGTGGTGTTGAGCTGAGTGCGCTTGAACTCCGTATCAAGGTTTAGCTCAGAGGCATTGATCAAGTCCTCTATCTCTACGAAGGGTAGTCCCTCCGGCACACCGTACTCGGCGCTGTAGTTCAATGGGGTCGCAGACGAGCTCATCATGCTGGTGATAGTCCGTGGCAGCCCGAGTCCGAGGCCAAGGCCCATGCCAATGGCCATTATAGAAAAAATAGCAATTGTTGTCAAGAAGATGCTCAGTGGCACCGTCTGTCGCTTTCGGTTGTTGACGCCATAGTGATACTGCAAGGGTTCCGAATCGGACCTGCCGATGAGTGCAGTTTTGAAGTCGCTCTTGCTACCTTCGGCCTCGAGTATCCATCTCTCGTCCTCGGTGGACTCGTTGTCCAGCATTGTGCATCTTATCGTCGAGTCGAACTCTGGAAGAATCGCCATGCAGAACTTTATCGGTCAATCGTTTGGGGAAGCATGAAGAGACGTCGTCCACCGCAGGTCCTTACAGCCAGGCCCTGTGTGGCTGGGATGGCTACACTCTTATCCCCTTCGAAGCGTGCCATCGTGGAGGCTGGCGTGTGCACCACGCATGACTTACGTAGCACATAGTAGAAGAAGGGATGTGTGTAGTGCGTGGTCCAAGGGATGCGGGTGAGGGATAGGTGGCTCCGTATCGATGAATCTAAGACATCTGATGCGGAGCCGTTGAATTGAAGTGGCCTTAGCAATAGTTGTGGCGTCTTATGCAGGGCATCAGCGGATGGTCCATTTTCAATTGATGTAGACAGTTTCCCGACACGTCTTTCATGTCACGTCAGATTAAAAAGGGTCCTGTAAAAGCCTTGTACAATCAAATTCTTTTCCTCTCATCAAAGAGATGGTGCTAGTACTACCTTCCGCCAAACCCAAACCAACCTCTCTTCTGTGCACGAGCAGCTTGCTCTGGCTGTGCAGCTGCTGTCGCCTTAGCAGGTGAGGCTGCTGCTTTGCCGGGGTAGTCGATGTAGTTCCAAGCCACATCGAAGAAGAGTGGTTTCACTGGGATCGGCTCGATCTTTGGAGGGTACGCGACGAGATTCTCCAAATCGACACCGCCAGTCGGGTATTCCGCAAGCCTCTGTACCAACGGCGTAGTCGCCGCAGCCTTGTTGCCTGCTTTGTTTCTCAAATTGTCGATCTCCACAATGGCCCGTGCTCGTTGCAGCTCTCCTTGCAGGAGGCCCTGGAGGAAGCTAACATCATCCTTCCGGATCTCGATATCCAGTGGCGCGGTCTTCGATGATGTGACCGCGCTGCTAGCCAGGACAGAGGCAGACTTTTGGCCTTGATCGAAGGCGTGTTTCGTCAAGACGAGCGCATTAACCGACTCATCAATGAGGGAGTACGATCTAGCCAACGAAAGAGACCTGCACAATGGTGTTAGCGGGAATAGCCCGGGGGAGATGGATCCGTAGTGCAATATGAACAGGAACATACTTGAGTGCCTGGAAGTACTGTGTGGTGGCCTCCAGCTTAGTGTTGAGCTCTTCATCCATGGCTACGCCTGGCAGTTCCCCGATTGTCTCGAGACTTTGCAACGTAGAGTCGTACAATACAACCTTCTCTCTGAGGCGGGCGATCTGGCGCCCTGGTGTCTCGGTCTTGGTCTTGTGGGCACTAGCATCCTTCTTCGACTTGCGCGTAGTGTTGGGAGCGGAGTCCAGCAGCGCACCATCGTGCTCACCACTGAGAACCCGGTTCCGGCCTATTCTCCAGCTGATCATTCGATAATTGACTGCTGTGCGTGTGATTTGCAGACTTTGTATGCGAGGATCGCTCTGCGGAACACCCTCTTCCTTCAGCTCGTCTATCGCGTGCTTCGTAGCATCTGCGGCGTCTTGACTGGCGATCAAGACGTCATCATACGCAGCCGCCATTTCTTTCGGCAGGACAGCATCGCCAGATGCCAGCTTGTCTGTCAGAGCCTTGGTCGCAGTCTCGGCTGCAGCAAGTGCCAAAGCAATCGCGGCATCCTCGATCTTGACCTCGCGTGACCTCCAGGTAATTGTCTGCGGGGCATTGGGAGCTCCGACTTGACCTTGCTGGGCATCAGAACCGCTCTGCTTCAGCAAGTTAGGATCCAGCTCATCCACCTGCTCTACCAGTGCCTTGTCCGACATCGGGAATGCCTTGCGAGCAATGGTAGGTATGGCCATGGTCCGGGGGATCTTGTTTTGGTATGCGGCATAACGGATCGAGGGGTCGATTGTCTCGGCGATGAGATCCTTGATGATGTCTGTCTTGAACGCAGGCGCCAGAGCCGTGTAGATAATTCTTGATGTCGCATAGCTCTGGACGCAGCTTTCCCAGTGCTGCTTTTCGAATTCCGTAGCTCCTTGCACCATCGACGCATATGCACGAGCCTCCAGGAGGTCGACAGGGCTAGCATCGCTCGCAGACGTATCCGATAGCAACTTTACAAGAAGGTTGGCGGTGCGGGCGCCTTTATCCAGCCTTGAGATGATGTGCGACCGAGTGCGCCCAGTGATCGCTTTCGTATCGGCGGCATGGATAGCCTTGTAGCGCATAGCCTGTGCCCAGTCTCTTTCGGCGGTCAGGAGCAAGAGATGGAGGTACCTGTCGGGCGGTGGTGCGGTGGTCAGCGAATTGATGCGCCGCAGAGGGCGGATTGGGCGAGGGGTTGAGGTGCTCACTCATGGTTCTCCGAGATTTGCGCTGCAGTCACTGGAGACTTGTTGGTGAACTTGCCGCGGTTCTTTGTGATGATACCAAGCTTCTTGCGGCAGTTATGTAGCTTCTTGGCGAGCTGCGAGTGGTAAGTGGAATAGTCGCCGTAGAGGAGCGCCTGGTTGCGCGCCGCAACCACAAACGTCGTGATGTCCATGACTGTGCACACTGCTCGTGGTCGAGCCCGCGCAAGTACTCTGTTCCCTTGTCTACAGTCTGTGGCGTTCCCGATGTCCCACGTCGGGTGCGATTGGCGGCGATTGGGGAAGCGCTGAGGTGCTAAGGAGGCAGTCGAGAGGCAGCGGTTGACTCGACGGTGATGGATGAGCCTGGTGGTGAGGACACTCGGGGTTGGTGGGGTAAAATGGACAAGTGCTTTTCAGCCAGGTGCCCCAGCTATGGATGGTGGGTGTGGGTGGGCAGTCGTCGGCCCACTTCAATATGAAGCTCACTTGACGGTCAAGGTGCTGTCAAGGTGCTGTCAAGCAGGGCCAGCCCAGAAACGCTCGTAAGAAGCACGGCTTGGTGAACTAAGCGCGTCGACCGCGGATCAATCAAGTAGCCAAAGGCTGCTTTGACGGCGATCCAATCCTGAATAGTGGTTTGGCCGTGCAATCTGTGGGCTGAGCTCATGAATACCTACGCTTAGGTACTTAGGCGGTTGTGCTTGAGCTTGTAGGCCAGCAGGATTGCTTTCGTGCCAGCCCGAGACTTCAAGATAAGCGTAGGCCATGGCCACATGAAGGCAAAGAGGATTTCCTAGATGCACGAGCCCTGCCTTATTAATCGGGACATACGAACGCACCTAGGTATTCTTTGAGGTTGAAGAACATCACACGATCCGACTAAAGCCAGCCGTAATAAGTGCCCAGGTGTGGGCCTTGCAGGGTCTCCCCCCAAAAGAGACAGGTACGTACCTCTGGCAGCGGCCAATCGACCGACGGGTTGATGATGCTTGCTGCTGCAAATCTGGACTGCCGGCGCGCTGCTTCCAGACGGTCTGCAACCTCGAAATTTCCAACGCCCACGCCCCGACAGCCCCAGCTTCGATCGACCCAGGTCTGCACTCCTACCATTCTGCCAGCAGCGTCTGCAGACTGTTTTGCATGCAGCAACCCCCCGGACTTATTCTTGCGGCGTCGAGAGCGAAGCTGCTGCACAGATGGCCATGAGCAACTGTGAGTGTGTGCTGCTCCAGCACAGGAACAGGTTCGCCAGGCACCTCGAGGGCCGAACGACTAATTCTTGTCTCTTCTAGTCCCGACTCTTTCCTGACGACCTCTTTCCCTGTCTTTGCCCCTCGACTTGTGCCGCCAATCCATCCACCTGTGCCGTCGGCTGCTGTGCGCCACAAATTGCGGACGCACTTCCTCCAATGCTGGAGAAGACGGCTGCGAGCCTCGACCACTGCGGCCTACAGCGAGTGTTACCGTCGGCCACCAAGCCACTCCGCTCGACCAGGAAATTGCACACTGCGTTTTGGCAACATGGCGCCGTGGCCAGTGTCGAACTCTCCCAGGCATGGCAATCTCTAATGCACGGCACTCTCTCCCGGGGTGAGAATGCCGACGGCAACGATACTCAGAGAGGTGTCAACCTGACAGCTTCGAGCTTCCTACTCGACTTTCTCTACCCCAACGGCGCTGTTGCCCTCATGCGACGGTGGGCATCAGCTTCGGATCGATCTGCCCGGTATTCATTTGCGCCCACGTCGACGCGGCTCTACACATCAACAACTGCTCGTTATGCGCCTGGCGAGAATGAGGCTCGGCAGCCGGCGGCCCATGATGTCTCTAGGTCGACTGAAGACGGTTCTACGCCATTTGCAAACCCTTATGAATCTATAACCTCCGATGTGGGCCATTCGCCATCGACCTCGACGCAACACCAAAATGCACTGCAAGAGCTTCTTGCGGCCAATAGCGCCGACCAGGCGGACGACCTGTGGCGCCATTATAAGGCACTCGGCGCCGATCTGGCACTCCAATATACCTCCCGTGTCATGGAGTTCTTGGCAAATACGGGCAGGTTGGCAGACTCGTGGAAGGTCTCTGAACTGTTTCATCAAATTGAAGCTGCTGAGTGGGACGACAGGATATTTGTGGCTGGAGCTTCTGCCGAGCTCAAATTGCAAAACACGCAGCACGGTCTTGACATCTTCAGGAGGGGCATAGACAATGACAGGCTGGGCGATGCTTCTCTTGTCCATGTCCTGGATCTACTTCTGGATGTCTCGCTGCGATCATCAGACCCGGCTATACTCGTATCTTTGTGGTCCTCATATCCCAGATTTGCAGCTCGACTGGACCTGAACGAAGTCACGTCGCAGCTCAAGCTCGTTGGGGTAGTTCCGGGCTTGGCTGAAATGGCGCTCAATCTCGAAAACTCTTTGCGATCCGTGATTCCGGATCTTGACTTCAGCAGCGGGAAGGACCATGGCTTCGGAATTCTGCAGAGGATGCTAGTGAAGAGCGCTGTGACGACTTGTGCCAGTAATCTAGTTCTGCCACTTCTAGAGTCGACCAAAGATCCTGCGGCCTTTGAAGAGTTTCTCAAACGGAGCACGGAACGTCGCCAATATCGCCTTGCCACAGAGGTTTACGACATTTACCGTACGCTGCCGGGTAGTACTCCCAGTCGGATGGTGATGTATGAAGCTTTCAAAGGCTACGCCAACCTCAGCGCAAGTCACAACACGAAGACCGCCGGCATGGATCAGCTCTGGGCCGACTGGCATACATTCCACGAGCGCCCTAGCCAGCGCGCATATCAACGCTTTCTGGCTTACTTCGCCGACCTGGGTGACAAAGCCAGGGTGCATCAAATGTGGATAGACTATGTCCAGATCTATGCTGACGCCGATGTTTTGACGAGCGGTTCAGACACATTCGCTCACCTTCTCCACGTACATGCTGTGCTCGGAGAAGCAGGCGAGGTGCAGCGCATCTTTGACGACATGCGGGACAAATTCAAGATGCGCCCAAACCTCCATTGTTGGAACATCCTTCTTCACGGCTATGCAAGCACTGGGGACTACGATAAGACGTCTGAGATTTTTGAGTTGTTAAGCGCGGAGCATCGCCCAGACAGGTACAGCTACGGCACGATGATGCAGATGGCCGGGTCGCGCGGTGATCTTGGCTATACAGCCGACCTCTACCGAAAAGCCCGCAGCCAAGGCCTGCGAGCTGATGCGGCAATTCTGGGCAGTCTTGTGGAGGCTTATTGCCAGAACGACATGTGGTCGGAAGCACAAGACGTGTGTGTTCGGGCTGCAAAGCTAGGCACGTTGGCAACACGTATCTGGAACAAGCTTCTGTATTATCATGCACTCCGGCGCGACCTTGCAAAGGTCAATGAATTGCTTCAGGTCATGGCGAACCATGGGGTGCCATACAACAACTACACCTACCAGCAGCTGCTCTTGGCACTGTCCTTGTGTCGTCAGGCTGACCATGCCTTGCACATGCTGGTTATCGGTCTCAAGGACCATATATTCGAAGTAACCACGGACCATTTCTACATTGTCATGGGTGCGTTCGTCCGCACGGGCGACACTCCACAAGTCTTACGCTTGAGCAAGCTGATGGAAGAGTACGGATTCCACAAGTCTTCCAAAATTGCCTTTCGTTTGGCGGAGGCGCTTGCGCAGTGGCGCCTGACTCCGACTCACGCACGCAGCAAGCGTATCGAAGAGTCCCTACTCAACGCCTTACAAGCATTTCGCCATATATACGAGCCCGTTCCGCCGAGTCCAAGCACGAACGACGGTCACTTTCATCGCTCAACTGTTCCAAGCAGGATCACCGAGCGTGGCTTAATCACATCTGGATCCGTCGAGAACCAGTTTGGTACCTTGAGCTACCTGCTAGGTCAGCTTCGAGACTTTGCTGCCGGGAAAGATCTGGTTCGTCTTTATCAGCTCGTGTTTGGAGAATACAACGGCGAGAAACACTTGCTTCCTGTGCCGCTGCTCAACTCAGTGATGGCGGGCAACCTTGCCGAGGGCAATCACGAGGGAGTCAGCACAACATGGAACTTGTTGTTCAGGAATGCTCGCAAGAAGCTGCGATCGAAAGACTTTGCCGATCCTGCCGATCCGAATAGAATCTCTCCGAGATATCAGTACATCCTCTGTACTGGCCTCAAAGTCTTACTAGAGTCCATGCTCGTGAGAGAGGACGGTGCGGGTATGCAAGAGGTCGTCCAACGAGTCCTCGCTGACGGGTTCTTCCTCGACAGCAAGACGTGGAACTACTATGTCCAGGCACTAGTCAAGCTGAACCAATACCGGCCAGCATTTGATGCTTGCGAGCAGATGCTGATGCCAGGATGGCGCGGCTGGTTCCGAGCTCGAGCTCGCGAGCCGATGCCCAACCAACTCTCCCTTGACATCCGGAGAAAGGGATCCTCGCCTCGCCATCTAAGGCCCGTCACTACCACCCTGTACCGTCTGGCTAGAGGCTACATGGAGCTCGACAAAATGGCACCGTGGTCCCAGCCTGCCGCCAAGCTCTTGGAAGAGATCGAAACGTCATGTCCGATGACAATGCGAGCCATCAGGTCCATTCTACGGGTACATTCACCACTTGAATACGAGATCTTTGGCGAAGACGGATTCGCAGCAGACCAGATGTCTGGAGAGGAGGGCACGTTTCAGGAGTCAGGAGAAGATGAGCTAGACAAACAGGACGAGTCTGAGCAATGGAATGCTCCTGGTGCTCAGGAGGACGATGTCCATCAGGATGTCCGGCCATGATCCCGATCACTATTGGAAAGCAGATGCTCTTCGGAAGAGCGTGGTCACCCCAATGTATAAACTTGATTGTCTTCATACCTTGTACATCACACGTTACGAACATATTAGAACGAAAAAAGGGTAGAACAGCTATATAGACTGATGAGCAGGAGACAGCTCTCGACTGCTCTGTATGATAAAAGACTTGATGACGAGCACATATTCTCTGCCAGGATGCTCAGTATTTTTCATACTGAATGAGGCCAAGCGGATCAGCCAAACTACTCCAGACCAGAATGTTTCGTGACATGGAGAAATTGAATGAGACAAAGCCGACTTGCACAGAACACGCAAACTCAGTAGGGGGCTTCCGGACCAGCCTGACTCTCTCTTCCCCGGGATCGGAGAGGCGCGTGCGCGTTCGTGGGTTCCAATTGATCCACGGGTCCGACTGCCCCGCATGCTCGATGAGCACCGGGCCCGGGGGCCGGCCGTGGACCAACACAGGACAGACAGGCAGGCAAGGGGGTCGATGCTCGGTTGACTGGCTACCACCCAGGATGTCGCCGGCCCACGGAGAGATGCATGTGTGTATATGACTTGCATCTCGGACAATGGCTCCAAGAATGGCAATTGTGAGAGGTGTGCTGTGCATTGTTTCGCCTAGTTGCCCCCTTGCGAGCGGGTACTATTAGCGGACTTGGACTAGGGTGACTCACGTGGGTTTCCACTCCGCGGCGGTGGCAGACGACGTGCTCATCCATGCTGGAGGTTTTCCCGATCTCTCCGGTTGTTGTCATTGTGTGGGATGACTATCTACCTAGGTAAGTAGGTATGTATAAAGACTCCGGACAATGTAAATAGAGCGTGGCTTCCAGGCAGCTTGTTTTAGACTGTTCAAGAATCCAAGCTTGTACGCCATCCGCGATCCCGTTTGGGTGAAGTCCTCGGGCATCTCTGTACTAACCCGGTACTTTGTTTCGCCTCCGGCCCTAGACCTGAATTTAATCCATAATTCGGTCAGACCATATCAAGTGGCCTGGCTTCGCTCTGACAACCTTGATAGAACGGACAAAATATCCAAGTGAGTTCAACTGGACAAGCACTTGGCTTTACGATCCAGCGTGATTAATGACTTGCAGAGAACCTTCTTTATCAAATCGCCGTCCATGCTGCAAAACACATGACAGCAACAGCACATCCTCGGCAACCTGAGCCCACAAGATCATCTAGCTAGCTCGAACCACGTTTGTTCCAGGTGGTCTGCCAACCGGGAACCGTGTCCAGATCTCCCAATCGCCAGCACCAGCAACAACATCCAGCTAGTTCATATGAGGCACGGCGCGGCAATCCGAATTAGCAACATGGCAGCTCCAGGTAGAGCCGGGGTGACGGCGGGGGCCTCATCCTCATCTTCACAACGGACACCGTTCTTGCCACGGGTGCTCGAGCTGTCGAGACCAGTAGTAGTAGTACACCGCAAGCCCGCCACAGCTCCAGCAGCAGCAGCAGCAACGGCTCTTTCGACGCCGGCGGAGCCGCAGACGCAGCAGGAGCCCGCCACCGCCAGGATCGTCCGGATGCTCCCGTGCGACCGCGGTGGCGCACACGTCCGCGCCACGATGGATGTGTACATGTCCGCATTTGCGGGCGGCGCGTTCACGTACTGGTGGCCTGCGGACCTTGGCGCCATGAGGGTGTGGCAGGAGCAACGGGCCCTGAACCGGTGCCGTGACGAGCGGAGCGTGCAGTACATGGCCGTGCTGGACTCACCGGGCAGTGGTGGCGGTGGCGGCGGGCACAAGGCAGACGGGCACGGCAATGGCAATGTGGAGGTTGAGGATGTGGTTGCGTACAGCAAGTGGACGCTGCCGAGCCCGGCGACGGAAGCTGGCAAGAGGCAGTTTGAGGGACTGCGACGGGCCCTTGTCGACTTGGACCAGGCGGGAGAGATTGGCTCAGGCACGGCGACTGCAAACAGTAGTCTGGCTGAGGCGTCCACGATATCGGCAGCAGCAGCTGGCGAGCAAAGCGTGGACGGCGGCGGCAAGGCACACAAGGACATCCGTGGCGACCACCCAGCTGATATACCAGATGGCAGCAATGCTGCTTTCTACAACGAGTTCTTTGACGGGATAGAGCGCATCAGCAAGAAGTGGCGGTGCGACGAGATGATTGGTATGTTGGCACCACTTACACGGATATATGCATGGACAGGAAGCACCGGCTGCAGCCATAATCATGATTCCCGGCCGACGCTGACCACCGAAATAAACAGAACTGTCTCTCATGGCCACGCGACCATCCTACCACGGCCACGGCATCGCGGCCGCCATGATCCGGCATGTCCTCGATGTTGTGGACCAGCATGGTGTCAGGGCGGTGCTGTTGGGCTTGGAGCTCGCGACGCCGCTGTACCGCCGTCTTGGGTTCGAGACGGTGGAGACGTTCAGCTTTGAGCTGGCAAAGAGGGAGGCTGGCGAGGATGGTGTCATGCATGTCATGATTCGGGAGCCACGAGATGGTGCAGGGGACGGCGAGACGTCGTAGCGGCGTGGAATGAGGTGTCTACAGAATGGACAAGACCCTGGAACGACACCAGTCCCTGAGAGAACGATAATGGCCTTGATATGGTAGTCGAGTCTCGATGACGATACTGCCTCGAGCGATGGATTTAGCGAATATAAATGAGAAGACCGTGCTACGTCTGGGCGGATCGAATGTTGGACCATTCAAACACACACACACACACGTTGATATTATTCAGGTGGACGGCAGTCATTTCTTGGAGCCCCGACGACGTTCGTCCGGATGACTCGCTGTCCTCTGTGTTCTGCAGCGACAAAGACCTCACGCCTGAGTCTGCCATACGAATGCAAATGTTCAACTGTGGTGGATGCCATTGCGGCAACTCATAGGCACGATGCATTCCCCACATATACCCCGAGTACAGTCTCCCATCGTTCTTGACGATCTAACATACTCGTTTTGTGACTGTCCACTTTTCTGTGTATCTCCACAAGCACGGTATCACGCAGAACTAGAACAAACCTTGTCCGGACGGGCTATCCTAGGTCTTCCTCACCAACGACTTTTACTAGTGACGATTGACTCGTTGCACACATGGTGCTGCGGATCCCTGGTACTGGAATCCTGTCTGGCGGCGGAAGTTCCTTTGATCCCGTGCCCTCCGCAGGCCTGGAGACTCGGGAGAGATGTGGGAGTGGCGTATGCACAGCGATGGATTTGACGCAAGGCATCCTTGGACGTGGCGTTGCAGGGGGGGTATGTAGGCGGGAGAGGCATGTCATGTCAGTTTGCTCTCAGTTTTGCGGAGCAGGTCATCAGTGCCGTGTCGCGCGGGCCATGATTAAACCTGTGGAGATTTGACATGATGGCTCTGCATCGGCGCAAGGAGATGCCTTCCACGGCAGAGGCTTCAGTGTAAGCAACATGTATGTTTGAGTCGTTTCTTCTTAGCCCAGAGGCTGTTTTGCAACGCGCATGCAACAAGGGTGACGACGCTACACTTCGATTCGCTGACAGGCCGCCCGATCGCGGTGTTTGTAATTACTGCGTAGGAAAAGAGGGACCCAGACGCGGGTCATGACCAGTCGCGTGTTTCGCGGTGCTGGACTGGTGAAACGCAGCCACGTGTATCGCACGCTTGTCGTCCGCCTCGTAATAGCATTCGGCAGCTGCGGTTTCTCATTTCGCGGAAAGTGCGAGCGCGGGCAGAGGAGAATCGTGCTCAGTACGACAGCTGACGCGGGATTAGTGATTGTGTCGCCCGCTGATGTGTCGAGATGTGCCGCTGACTCCCCGAACCTCGAAGGTTTGTGCCAACAGATCAGGGTCCAGGACCTGGCCCCTCCTCGGGTTCCACAGCGCCGTGGATGAAACAGGCATGGACCCACTCCCGCAACGCTGCCTGCCACTTGAAACATGGATGCCAGAAGTCGCAATTGCCGCACCGGGACCTAGACTGTTCCTACCTAGTAATTAGCGAATGCTCTGTCAACCTTTTCTTCGTCGCTTTCCCTCTCCCTCGGGTCCGGCGACTGGAGCCGTCCAAGCAGAGGGAATCCGACTCGTATCATGGTGATGCTGTGCACAGTATGCACAGTTGAGCGAGTCCATAGTGGCGTGCAGACTAACAGCCGCGGTGGCGGCAGGACCACCGACGCCAGACCCGGGAGTCTCGCGGATGCAGATGTGTGCAGATGATTACAAGCCCGGATGCTCTGCTTGGTAACAAAGGCGAACTCTCACAGCCGACCTACAGGGCAGGTCCCCTCAAGAAAAGCCTGCTCGTGTCACGCACGCACTTGCTACCGGCAATCGGAACGGGCAGCCATCAAGTCCAGTCCAAATGAAACGCAACGCCACGCCGCGCCGCGCTGCGCTAGAGAATCGAGAATTACCAGCACTTGCCTCGCACACCGCATCTTTTATGTCCTGGTGGCACCATCCGCAAGAGGGAACGGGCACCCCTGGCACCCTTACGCCGTACGCCGGTGGGATCGACATCCACAACGGTCCAACCTGTCAAGTCCCTTTCCGTTTCTCTGCTGACGTGGAAAGGACGCATGGGCAGAGCACCACCAACACCTAGACTCGTCTCCATATTTGTAGCCCCTGGCTGCCACCCCTGGACCCGGCCTTCGGCCCCCCTGGGTTGCGCCAAGTTGGGGCGTTTTACCCCTGACGTCGGACCTTTCTTCTCTGTGTTCCTGGCCCCGCGAGGTTGCAGATTCGATGCGTGCCTTGCGAGGAGCTGACAAGCTTGGGGTCGCTCCCGGATAATGTGCGCCCCCACCGGCTCTGCGCTGCGGGCATCAACTGGTGTTCTAGTCAGGATGGTACGATAGATCGAAACTTACAGTCCTCGGCCGGCCGCATACCGCTTTTGGCATATGTCAGCCTGTCAGGGGGCACGCATCATTATCCAGGTAGCCAGGCTAGGCTTGGTCCCTGTATGGGATTGAGTGTTGCGCAGAGATGATGGCGTGGGAATCCACTGCTGCGCCTGACTGGGTTTTGTGAAGGGTGTTTGTTGGCAACTCTTGCCAGGGCCGGCCATTTGCTCCTGGGCGGGCAGCCCAGACACATAGATACGGACGAAGATCGAATACAACTGGCACGGCCCCAGGAGTCAGAGGGGGTTGACCCTTCATGTTGCGTCCTTGGGTTGTTGGTATGTACAACACACCTGCTTTCCTCGTCGCCCACGCATCGAGTCAAGGGCAGCCGGATCCGGCACTCACTCGAGGACTATGCCACGACATTGGACACGGGTAGCTCCGGCAATGGAGGATCAACCATCCTCGCCAGTGACGCGGCACGCCTTGGAGACCCAGGCCAAGTGCCTCGTACCAAGGAGGGGTGGCGCCGTGCTAATTGCGTTCGAGCTTGGATCACGGTACGAGATTGCTCCACCATCATTGAGGATATTTGGACAACAATGGCCATGTCCGCACCCCTTTGGGAGTACAGGGGCTATTAGCGACGTGCTCTGGACATGGGCAGACGGACAGGCAATATCTCTGTTGACACCCAGCCTGCATCTAGGATTCGGGGTGCCTGGCTGCCCTGCCGTTGTCGATCTGCCAATGTCAATGACCCAACGCGTGCGAGGGCGAAGCAGGGAGTTTTGGGGTCCTGGTCGTGATTAGCCTTCGTGTATCCCCGTTCCGCAGCGTGATGCACAACAGCATCCTCCGTCATTCCGCTTGCTGGCTCTGTATGTGCAGGTAGCTCTTCTGAAGCGCAACTATAATGAGGACGCCAAGACGCACAAGACTGACGCTTGCTGAACTGTATCTCGCGTGTCTGCCTATACCTTGTCGCAACAGAGTTCCCTCCTGCCATTGCTAAGACCTGCAGCGTCTGGCACCTCCTCCTTAGCTTCTTTCCCTCCACCCTTCTGCTGCTCATTGCTTCGACCTCGGATCCGCCACCACAAACTGCTGAATAGAACTGGACCGGCGCCGTGCGTGACCAGCCTCCGCCTGACTTGTTTCCCCAGCAGAAAGCGCTCCCTCGCCGTGGTCGGGTGCTCCAGCTGTTTTAGGCGGCGCCGCCAGAGTTGTCGACCAGCCCTTTGGCACAGCACCCACCTGGGGCACACGCCCGCCCCTCCTGCTAGCCGCAGCTGAATCTGGCCGCACTCTAGTCCAACTGGACTGACAAGCCCAAACCTCCTTTCTTTCGTGCCTCCACTGCTGCCCGCCCGCCGCAGGCTAGCTGTCCAACCCACAGTTCCCCCCCGACCCCTCTGTCGCCTGTCCACGACGACAACACCAAAGTGGCCATTTCTTCGTGGGCTCACGCATCGCCAACCAGGTCGCGACGGCTCGTTTCTCGCTCCACTGCACCATTGCAGCTTCTCGTCGCCGTCCTCAACTCTCAACCGTCAGCTATTGCAAGCTGCCACGGACTAGCCACGGCGCAATTGGCTGGCAGCTTCTCCAGGCCCGTCTCGACAACACATCGCCACATTCGACGCTGCTGACGATTTGTCAGATGCGGCTGCGCGACTAGCCCGCTCCCACTTCTGCGACGAGCATTCAGTATACGACACAGCAAGGCTCCTGCAAGAATTGCGCTTTCCATGGTCTTCTCGCCACACCAACACAAACCATTCCTTGTTTCGACTCCATGGCAACTGCGATGGACGACTTCATAGAAAGCCCCGGGGCGGACAGCGAGGATGTCTTTCCTTGCAAAGGCTGCGGCGAGGTGAGTTTGGCCTGGCGAGTACAAGGAGCACAACAATGTCGAAAAGGCCGTAGGTTGTAAGCTGACCCTTGACTGCTACTTGACAGATTCTCGAGGAAGGCAAAGCATTCGAACTGGGTATGTAGTTCACGATCGGAAACTCCCGAAGCTGGTGGTGCCATGCACTGGCAGCACTCGCGGTCCAGACTGCGCTCCAAATGTGCTCGCAATATCATGTGGCAGGGCAGGACTAACCCGTGGCTTATAGCGGGCAACCGATGGCATCTCAACTGCTTCCGTTGTAACACGTGTGGAACGCTTCTCGATTCGGACGCAAACCTGCTCCTGCTTGGGGACGGCTCCCTTATTTGCAACAACTGTACATATAGCTGCAGTGCCTGCGGTGACAAGATCGAGGACCTTGCCATCTTAACCGGTGACCAGGCCTTTTGCGCAACGTGTTTCCGATGCCGAAACTGCAAGCGAAAAATAGAGAATCTGCGATATGCACGCACCTCACAGGGTATCTTCTGCATGAGCTGTCACGAATCACTCATGGCGCGACGGCGAAAGAAATCAAAAGCAGCCGCTCAGGCAAAGGCAGCGCGAGATAAAGAAAGCTCACCGATGGTGCAGGAGAAGTCGTTACCGGCACTCCCGCCAAATGCCATCCCACCCAATGCCTTCTCCGACGATCGCGTTGATCCAGAGTCTGACATGCCAACGACGCTGTCCCCACGGCCGAAGCCTTCATACCAGACAACCGAACCCTCATCAAGAGGCAGCTCGCGGCCTCCAAGATCACCGGATCGGCCGTCGATGGACGCGGGCCTGAACATTCCGCCTGCCTCGTATCGAAAGAACCGGAATTCGTCCATTTTTACGGGCAGCGATACTCAGAGCGCTCATAACCACAACGTCAATGCTGACGATGGATCATTTTTCATTCCAGTCGCCCTCGATCCTAGTCCTGCACCATCGGTCACCCCAAGATCGACCACTGATGCTTTCCCGAAGAGCAAAGAAAAGGACTACTTCAGCATGTCAAAGTCAAACGGTGGCACTGATCGCAAAGGCGAGTCGCAATCGAGCACACCGCATATTGCGTTCCAGGAGAAACCACGCAGGCCCTCGTCCGAGTACGAGGCATCGCCAGTCAAGGAAGAGCCAAGGAAGGCACCAAAGCAAACAAGGAGCGAAAGCCAACCGTCAGTCTCGACGACTGGGCAGGCTCAGAATAATGGAGGATCCACCGACAATTTCAAGTTGCAAGACGCCCCAAAGAGCAAGAAAACGGCAACCAGCCGTAGCGAGTCAAGCCCGAATGTCTTGCAAGATGCCGCGGGTAACAAGGCGGCTGCGCTGGCAGATCGGAAAGATCGAGACAATCAAGGACTTGCAGACTCCCCGCATATTGGTGCGCAACTTGCAGACAGACAGACCGCTCCACGAAGCTCACATGATTCTCGGCCACGCGATGAAGCGGAAAACCGATCCACAACCACTTCAAGCACTGCCGCGAACGGTTCGCAACGGCCAATTGCCAGGAAAGAGATTGCTACGACGAACTCATCCCGGAATGGTATGTGTGCCTCTGTGTATCATGATGATCACAAACTAGCCGAGACTAACCAACATGCTCTTTCATAGTGAACGGTACAGCCGCCAAGCAAACAAAGTCGGAAGATACAACATCGCCGCCTCGCAATCAGGTCAACCAATACATGACACCGAGAGCACCTCCTGCACCTCCCAACCAAGCAGGCGATGCCACAGAGCCCAAGACATCCCCTAAACTGCCTAGGTGGAGCTCAGGCGGCGACTTCAGCATGGACGAAGATATGGCTCGTATACTGGGCACCGATGAAGGCTCGTCGTCGATACTGCGCCGTGTGTCGAATGCTGTTCGTCATGGCCGAACTAGTAGCACTGAGTCTGCCATGCAACAGCCGCCACGGGTCTCTGCGCATACTCGCAGCATAAGCGAGACGACACGGACAACCATGTCACCCCGCTGGCCCAAATCCCCATTACTCGACGAGTCTCTCCTGGAGAGGCCGACTAGTCCTGCGCCACTTGGTCTGACGGATGATCCCAACTTTCTCAGGCGCCAGCTCCGCACCTCGGAGCAGCGTGTGCTGGAGCTGGAAAGCCAGTTCACGAACGATAAGGACCTGCAGAGTCTCAGCCAAAAACTGGAGGAGAAGCGGAAGACGGTCTCCGTGCTTGATACTCAAACTGAGATTATGATTCGGCAGCTTGAAGTTCTGGCGGGATTCGTCGAGAAGGCAAAGGAGACAAAGCGACCGATTGACCCGCGTGAGCTCGAAGAATCTGCGCTGCGTGACTTCGTCGCCAAGCTCGAAAAGCTGAAGCAATCCATGACCGCATCCTTGCAGCAGCTCCACGCGGAGCGAGATCAGGTTTTGGAAGAGAAGATCCGGGCTGTTGCTGATCGTGATCGTGCGCGACAGGAGTTCGAGCAGCTGGCCTCCAAGAATGCACAGCTCGCGGATCTGAACAACGACCTGACCCATCAGATCCAAGAGAGATTTCGGAACAACTCTGACGGTCGCTCTCCTGGCCCGAACGGCCTTGGCATCTATCACCAGCACAAGGGCACATCCAATGCCTCCATTAGTCTGGACAATGCTAGTATACACACTGGAACGACTATGGTGGCTGCTGACAACGATGAGCCTATTCTTGAGTCTGGGCCGACTGTCATCAAAATTGGCAAGGGCCAGGTCAAAAAGTTTAACTGGAAGAAGGGTTCCAAGGCTGTTGCTCAGAACATCGCAAAGGGTATGAACAGGACAGCGGCTGCCTTCCAGCAGCCAGAGAGAGGCCACGGCATGGCAGGCGACAACCTCGGAATGCCGTACAACATGACCGTTGTTCCTGTCGAGTCACCGGTCGTGCCAGCTTCAAACCAGGCACCACCGATCCCGAACCGGCATCAGCAGGGTGATGGTGGTCGACAAGGATTTTTCGGCTTCAAGAAGTCCGCCACAATGCCACGGACTGTGATGGGTGGACCCAACATGTCTACGCACGATCTGGCCGAGCCACCGACAGTACTGTTCGGCTCCGAGCTGGCTGATCGTGCCGACTACGAGCGGCGTCAGATCCCATGCGTTGTCACACGCTGCATTGAAGAGGTCGAGTTGCGCGGAATGGACATGGAAGGAATATACCGCAAGACTGGTGGAAACTCACAGGTCAAGATCATTCAGGAGGGGTTTGACAAGAACGAGAACTTTGACATCTCGGACCCTGATTTGGACATCACCGCCGTCACTAGCGTGCTGAAGCAGTACTTCCGCAAGCTCCCCAACCCGCTGCTCACGTACGACATCTACGATCAGGTTTTGGAGATTGGCAGTAAGTTGTGGCTCTCGTCGTCCTATTCCAGTATCGCATTTGCTGACACGGACACGCAGATCTTCCAAATGACACAGAGAAGTGCGCTCATCTTCAGCGCGTCTTCAATGAACTCCCTCGCCAGCACAAGGACTGCCTCGAGTTCCTCATGTTCCACCTTTCTCGGGTCGCTTCGCGTGAGAAAGAGAATCTGGTAAGCATGACCCTGTCGCGTTATCTGGCCGAACTTGATCGAAGGCGGCTGACACCATGCAGATGACCCCCAAGAACTTGGCCGTAGTCTTCGCCCCAACGATTATGCGGGCGACCGCCGTGGAGCGGGAGATGACCGACATGCACGCCAAGAACCTCGCCGTGCAGTTTATCATTGACAACAGTGCCTACATCTTCTCCTAGGAGGGGGATGTGTACTATTGGCCATGCCCGGATCCTTCGACATATCAGTGGCGGCTCTATGTGAGGCATCTTGAGAGCGTAGCGGCACGCAGGGTGCGGGTCAGCAGACGCCGCGCAGCTTCGTCCATTGCGAGCCTGGGATCATATTCGCGAGCTGCGCTGCACTAGAGTAGAGGGTGGTTTTGGTTTGTGGTAGGGACTAGGTAACTCGTGCCTGGAAGGAGTCGAGCGCAAGGATATGTTTGCGTCATTGCCACTGAACTGCCTTATCATTTTGTTTTTGGAAGGGGGTCTTCTGATTCGTACCTGTTGCCCAGGGGCTTGTTTTATTTCAAGAAAGCGCGTGGTTGTGCTGTTTAGCTTGGCTAAGGAGACTTTATGTTTGTTGTGTTTCCAAGTAGTTATGCGACTTCACTGCCTACGGGTGTGAAAACTGGGGTTTTTCTTATGAAGAACTTTTGTTCACTGTCTGCGTCCCGCGGCCGATTTTCATTCTTGTCTTCGTCATGGCACCTCTGTGAAGGATTATTCCGTGGTGGTACAATTCATGGCCAATCGACCAACATGATTCCTTAATGTCTATGTGAGTTTGCTTGACCATATGGCTGCTGAAAAGGGACAGGATTAGAACCACGAAACTACCCTCGTCGCGTGATTTCAATTCTTATATTTAACTAGATGTGCTACGGAAGACCGCCGTTAGGTTGGTTCAATGCCGTGCAGTTCGGAATTCCGAGCGCAGAAGGATGGACCAGGGAATCTACTCCACTGGGCTCAGCTGCACGGATTGACAGCTGGTGAGGGTGAGGGATATGGGGCGTGCGCGTGTGGTTGTGGCCCAGAGCCGTCATGCTCATCGCCGTGTCCACAGCAACCACCTCAGTTTATGATTGGTAGGTCGAAGTCGCCTCCAACTGTACGCGACGAAGCTTTTCATCATTCCCATAATCGCTTGGTCCTCGGTATATCCTTGGCTTCCTAGGCATCAACGCCGGCAGTCGTAACGGGGAGTACGGGCAGGCTTCCACCATCAGGAATGGGTCCAGCCTCTCGCGAGGACAGAAGCGGGTGATCGGCATAGAAGTTTGGTGCGTGTTCGTTGCCATTCCTTTCCCATAGTCTGGCGATGATTCTCTATGCACGCGTGTCTGAATCGTGGAGATTCGTCCTGCCAAGTCCAGTGGAACAAGAAAGACGCCCACGAGCTTCTTCCCTATGTATATGGGAGCTGACATTTGCGCTATGGGACCGCACCCCACGGCAAGGCAATGCGGCGACGGCCCGATGTTTCCGGTTTTGGGCTGGCCTGCTGCTAGATCAATCCTTTCCCCGACAGCGCCATTGTGCCGAGCAGCACACATCACTACTCCTCAGCAGACCAGGTGGTGCCTTTGAAATCTCATCTAGCCTACTTCGCATCCCCGACCATCCTCTTCACCTTCTCGAGAAGCAGGCCAGACTCTCTGCCGAGTCTACGCTGCCCGTCACGACCAGGTGTCCGCGCCTTCTTCAGCGCACGGTTGTAGCGCTCGCGGTCGGCAATCTTTTTGGCGCGCTCTGCGTCGCGTCGCTCGAATTCGGCATTGCGTGCCGCTGCTGCGGCCTGCCTCCTATCCGCCTCGGCCTTGGCCTTGTCGAAATAGCCCGGCCGACGCAGTTGTTGTTGGTTTCTGCGCCGCCTCTCCGGGTGCTGGTGTTTGTCTTGGTTGTTATCTTGATCTTCGTTGTCGGCGGTAACATCGTTGTCTTCAGCCCCGGCAACGATCTTTCTGGCCTTCTTCGGGTCTTTGCGTTGGCTTTCGTCCTCGTTGTTCTCGTCATCGTGCTCCGGTCCCGCCTCGTCGGCTGCCTCGTCCTTGCCTGATGCTAATTGTGCAGCGCCTTCGTTATCGCCGTCGCTAGCGTCTCCGCCACGCACCATTTCCTCGTCGTCATCGTTATTGTCGTCGCCGCCGCCGTCGCGGCGCTTGTGGTGTTTTGAGCTCTCGACTTTTCGGGGCTTGCTCTCGCCGAGCTCCGTGGCCCGGACCTTCTTGTAGGCCTTGCGGACCTTGGCCTTGTGGATGAGGTCCTTTTTGATGCGGTCGACTATACGCGCACAGATATATGCAAGGTCAGCCGACTAGACGTTCGTATAATAAAAAAAGCCCTGCCTTTGCTGGACTTTGCACCACCCAAATCGAGTCCATCAACAACAAACCTTTGCGCTTCCAGGCTCCGTCGGGAAGGTTCTCGGGCCCCACACGGAACCCTTTTCGGTGCTTCTTGGCTGCTGAGGCACCGGCGGCAGGGTCCGCCGGGTCGCGAGGGCGTTTCGTGGGTGCCATTGTCGCTGCGATGTGAGCAGGTGTACGGGTGTACAGGACCTTGCGTTCACGCAGCACAGAGAGAGAATCACATGGCTTTGGTGGAGCCGGCGTAAAAATACAGTGGGGATGGAAGTATCGATAACTACTTAAAGTACCCACCTTGGGCAGGCAGACGATTGGACGATGCCTCAGCCAGCCAGGGCGATCAGCCCACTTGCACCACCACCGACCTTGACGGCCAGCCGTGGAGCACTGCAGACGGCTCAGCTGCTTGCATGCAGAGAAGAATCGGTAGTGTTTGTTGGGCACTTTTGCATGACGGGGGTGAGACTCTTCGGGAATGCCATGAGGAGAATTCACCTGCAAGAAAGGCGGTGTTCATCCTAAACCAGCTTAGTCCACCCACTTTGGGGACACTTCCCCAATCGTTACATAATCATCACGCCTCAAACCACATATATAACCTCATATACAACCTGAGGTCTCCTCCTTGTACTTGGGACATTCTCTCCCTCTCACAACTCAATCACCCTCTCCCCTCGCTCATTTCGTTCTCGCCGATCTCTTCCTTTAGTCTGACATTAGTCTCACGACGCCACGATGGGCCCCCGCTCGCGACCTACAATATCGTCACCTCAGAGGCTTGGGATGTGTAAGCCCGGTATGCCTGTAATTGACTCTAACGTGGATATGGTTGTTATGAGAACCATTGGGGGAGATATTTGCATTGCTTGAACAGCTTGCCATTGATAAGCCCACTGCTGCTCATATACAACGTTTCCGACTCGAAGCTAGGTTTTCCACAAAAAAGACCACGAGAATTTCGTCTTTCATCTAGCCTCGAAGATGAACCTGTTTCCCTATGCCCGAGGGAACTGCAACGGCGGCAGGGTTAGAGATGATGAGGTGGGATAACAATTTGTACCACGAAGATGACCGTGCCGGGTAGAAAACAATATTGCCGCCAGACTGTGACAATGCCATGGTCCTGCAAGGAATATGGTGATCTAGACCAGCCCCCACACTCCACAGATGCCGGGGTCGACAAAGAAGCTCCAGGCTCGTCCTGAAGCTTGATGAACCCCTGCCAAGGATCCCGGCATGGCCACATACCTAAGGGACCAACGTCCGACGACCAATAACCAACAACCAACTTAAAGCAGCTTTTCCCTCTTATACTGTCCTCTCTAACGCCATGGCGTCCACCAACATCACCAACAACACATTCCCATCATTTCCGAAGCTGCCCCCCGAGCTCCAGGTGCACATCTGGTCCTTTGCCGCCATGCAACCACGGCTTGTCGTAGTGGACGCGCAAAGACTCGAGGCGGACTCCGCCTGGCTGTCGACGACCCCGGCGCCTCTCATACAGCGGCTCCGCATCCCGTTCGCCAACGACTGCGAGTGGAGCTACGAGGGATTTGTCAACTCCTTGGAGTCCAAGCTCAAAAACTTCCATCGTCTTAGAGAGCTGCAAATCGCCCTCCCCCTGTGCGACCTGGAAGGCCCGCGTAACTGCATCTCGAGGACGGTCTCGTACGGCACCTGCGACACAGAGAATGTACGCTTTATAGATCTTGAGACAGGCATGCTTCTCACCGAGGGAGATGTTGCGGTCCTATCACATTGGGAGGTCCACAAGGGCGGACTCATCGAGGAGGACGAGCTTGAATATTTCGACCGGTACGCACACTGGTATGATGAGTCATGGGTGGAAAAGGTAGAAGGTGCATACAACTTTTGCATCTACAGCTGAGACTTTCATTCCCATACTGCGGCCCGCCTGTCCTTTGATTTGTTCTCTGAGAACATTGAAATCAATGATATGATTGTGCGGGCCAGTGTCCCTTTAAATAAGGTCGTGGTTGGAGTTGCTAGCTACGGTCGAACCTTCAAGATGGAGCAGGCTGGCTGCGACTGGGCCATGTGCAAGTTCACCGGCAGCGCGCGGAAGTCGCTTGCTGCCAAGGGCCTATGCACAGACGCCGCCGGCTATACCTCCAACGCCGAGATTAACGAGATCCTGCAGAACAAGCGGGTAACCAAGACATGGACCGTCAACTCAAACTTTATAGTATACAACGATACCGGGTGGGTTGCCTGGATGGGTGATGAGTTTAAGAAGAAGCGAGAGGGTATCTACGCATGGTACAACTTTGCCGGCACAAGCGACTGGGCTGTGGACCTGCAGTCCTTCTCCGAGTGAGTACAGCTTCAGCCTGGATACTTGATCTCCCAGAGGGCCGGAACGAGATGCTGACTATATTTCTCTGTACCCACGATGATGAGAACGACGAGGACGATGGCGAGTATAAGGCATGGGTCGACCCTAACTACTACGCGCCGTGTAACGCCGACTTGACTAACGTCGACAACTTTGTTACACTTGACGACCGCGCCGGGTTAATCCCGCCGTACTGCCTGAACTAGTATATCATCGACGTTAAGCTGCGCATCATAACCATCGCTATAGGTAACTATAAGCGCCTGCTAGTGGACGGCCCCGATGCCAAGTTTGATACGTTTGCGCGCTACACGGCGGAGCAGGTGCCCTTGTAGATCAGCAGCTTTATGGGCAGCGGCCGGGCCGACTAGTTCTTTGAGTGCGTGGACACGGGGACGTAGCAGTGCTGCAGAGAGTACCGGCTCTTCTGCGACCTGGACAAGTGCGTCACAGGGCAGGACTGTGTCGGCGGCTTCGAGTCGCGCGACATTGGGTGTCCGAAAGACGCCGTCCTCGGCATCCACTCGGTCGACTGGTTCGGGTCCAAGAAGCCCAACGCGACCTTCAACCTGCACGACCGTGATGGCTTCTTCAACGCCATCGCCAACGACTATGGCGTGGACAGGGACTGGGTCGAGTTCTCCAGAGTCCTCGTCACCTTTGCCAATGGATGTCAGACTCAGGGCTCCGACGTGCTCAACTGCATGAGCGCGGCCAACTCGTACTTCTGGAACTACCCGACGCTTAAGGACCGGATTAGCGTCTTCAACCCCAAGGACACCATCGCCAGGACCTTTGACCAGTCCCAGGACCTCGTGCAGCGCACGCGGCTCATCAAGTCCATCGGCGACATCGACCCGACGCTGCGGATGCGCGACATTGCCGACTCGGCCTCGCTGCCCGCGCTGTCCATGGGGGGCCGCCATCCAGAGCATGCAGCGCGTCGTGGACAAGGCCGACGAGACCGACCGCGAGGAGCGCGAGAAGGCCATCATCGGCTTCATCGCCGGCATCCTCTTCGCCATACCATTCCTAGGCGAGCTTGTCCCCGCCAGCACGGGGCGCGATCCGCGGCATCATCGCGCTCGCCGAGGGTCTCGGGTCAGGCGGCATGGCCTTGTGCGATGTCATTCAGGATCCTGGGAATGGGCCTATGGGCATCATGCTTGGGCTGGTGGGTGCTAAACAGGCCAAGGGGAGATGGAGGAGGGCTGCCGACGGCCGGAGGGCGATGAAACTCGGCAGCATCAAGACGGATCTGGACAAGATTGGTAACATCCGGGGTAGTGCTTGTCGTCGCCGGTAGTCCGGATATTGCAAAGAACGAGGAACGCGACAGGGGAGCTTAGTCTCTTCGAGCTACCACAATACAGGTGAAGGGCACGAGGCAATCAAAACTTTAGGAACCCGGCGATATAGAACCAACAATTCACAAACAGTTCCATGACATCGAGTATTCCGCAGCCTTGTAACAGGGCACCCCAACACAGATAGCCTTTCGAAGCCGACTACGGACTCCCACACGACGTGGTCGCACGAAACGCGGGAGCTAATCAACATGAGAAGCCCTAGAGCCGTGAGACTGTGAGAGACAGCAAGACGAGTACTTTGATTAGTGACCCAGTCCGCTCCTTTCAAACCCTGGCCGCTTGTTCCTGTTCTGGGTCTGTTGCACTTGGAAGTCTTGGGCCGGGGCTGATCGCCTTGCTATGGTGTCGGCGTCTGCAGGTGCTCACATGGTCAAAGCCGTGCTCCAGTCCGCAAGGGTCCACCCCACAGGCCTGGCAGTCAGGAAGGCGAGGAGGGCTTGCCCGGGAGGTGACAGGCGCTGATAGGGGCTGGATCGTGCACCTTCAGTGGCTCTGGTGGAGCTGCAGTAGCGGTCTTGGTGGGGGCCCGCCCAACGCCATGCAGGGCGTTCCGGCTTTCCCATGCCATGCCATGCCATGCCGTGGGCCCACCTGCAGCCAGCCCCAGCGATGACTCCATCCTGGGCAGTCACGCACGCACGCTCCAGCGAGCGTCATGGCATATTACTTACCCGCTCACTTCTACCTCTTCATCACTCATCGTCTGCTTCTCGACACCACGCATCTCACGGCAGTACAGCTTATATCTGTACCTGCTCCTCTGAGGCTTTTCCGCCAGTGCATTCGCGAGGCCCCCAACACTCAAGGGTCTCATTCGACGTTGACCTGCCGATCTCGCAACAGCACGTCACACTGACGATCGCCCTGCAAAAGCATCCGGCAAATTTCTAGCTGAGACCAGCCTCGGGCTGTCGTCTCGTGGCAGTAGAACTCGACATCGCAAGCTCGCCTCCCCGCCCGCAGAACGCTCACAGGAGAGCGAGAAACTTGAGAGGTGCGTGGACTGCGGCTCGGTGCACTACGGAGCGGCTACGGACCCAAAGGCTGGTGAAGATGGTGGCTGCAGCACCGTAGTCCAACGCCTAAGCTCAACCACTCTTCCTTGGCTCGGGTGGTTACGCTATGCCTTCGCTCAGTCAAGACTCTTGCCCCCCCGCCGGTGACGACACTGTCTCAGCCTTGCCGTCGTCCATGGATCATCACGCGCCGGCGGCACTATCAGATCCTCACTCCACGAACTACATTGCTGCCGGTGCTCGTCCCTCGGTCCATCGCAGACTCTCCGAGGAGAGCTTACCAGTGGAGCTCTGCGACGGGCCACTTCCCGACTTTTCCAGCCGGCCGCGAACGCCTGCCCGTGCTGATCAAGGCGTCTGTACGGATCGTGCCGAGCTCATCGAGCGTCTGAAACGGAGCCAGAGTCCAACATGGACATCTACTGCCGATGTAAGCCTTCATCGCCATTCGCCCGCTGAGTCACTATATCCTGAATCAAACTGACCTTGCACTGCAGCACAACCAAACATGGACTCAACCAGCGGACTCAACCGCTCCAGGGATAACTCCAGAGAGGCGACCAGTCTCTCCGGTCATGTTTCCACCCATCACCATTACTCCAGAGAAGGGGAAAGCAAAAGCTCCAACGCAAGACAGCCCAGAGGCGACAGCCAAACTTCAGTATGGCCTAAGCATCGAAAGGCCACGCTCAGCACTACACAGTGGCGACTTCACTCAGGATGAGCGCCCTTCCCACCAAACCATCACAGGACAATTTGCTAGACCACGGCATGGATCTGGCGCAGCCCAGTTTGGCAGCACACACGACAGTCCTTGGCTGGCCACGTCTCCACCTCGTGACTTCACCTCATTCCATTTTGAAAGAAGACAGTCCAATGTGAGCAGCCGAGGCCAGCCTTTGGCTCTATCGACCTCATTGTCATCTTCAATCACCTCCAGCTTTGCATATCAGCCGCCCACAAGTCCTTTGGTCCAATCGGAAAGCAATGACGAGAATGATTACCCTTCATCGCTAGCAGGGATCGACATTGGTTCCGGCTTCAGCAGGAACAATCGAAGGCATACGCTCATGTCTACTCACTCTGGTGCATTTAACTTTTCGCCTAGTCCCGCCTCGAGGCACCCTCCTGTCCTACGGCAAGAGAAGTCCTTCCCTTATCAAGCGCATCAACCACGTCGATCCTTGACCTCAACACCCAGCTCTTTACCCTTCGAGAACTTTCGACAGTTCCCCGCTTCAAGGTCAAGACGACCGTCACTCGGTTCAGACGCGTCACCAATCCAGCATGCGTCTATGGTCGGATCTTACGAGGAAAGCATCTTGCGCGGTCGCATGTCCACAACACCTTCAAAGCCGCTTGAATTTGTCGCTCAGATTGGTGTCCTGGGCCTAGGAAAATGCAAGTCAAGCTTACGATGCCCTCCGCACGTTACGCTGCCGTTCCCGGCTGTATTCTACAGTTATGCTTCCTCTGCATATGGCCGCTCAAAGACAGAAGATGGGCCCAGCCCGTATGTGGGACAGATCGATCTTGAGAATGGCCTGCCCAACCAGGAAGGCAGTGCTAGGGCAAAGCGAAAGATGCAAACACGTACGACAGATAGAATCGCTCTGGGAGATGACGGGAATGAGCGGTTCGACCGGGCCAGGGCCGACGGATCAGACTTCGAGACTCGCAGAGCGCAGCGCCAGAAGCGTCGATCCGGCTCACCGCGAGCTCCCCCTGGTGGCAGTTACCGAATACCAGAAAAAGGTCAGATCCAGATCATCATCAAGAACCCCAACAAAACGGCGGTCAAACTTTTCCTGGTGCCATATGATCTGGCCGGTATGGAGGCTGGCACGAAAACTTTTATACGGCAGCGAAGCTACTCCGCCGGACCAATTATCGAAAACATGCCAGCGGCAGCAGACTCAGGATCGGCGGAGCGACCAACCTTGCGATATCTGGTGCATCTGCACATATGCTGCCCATCTAAAGGACGGTTCTATTTGTACAAGAGCATTCGTGTGGTGTTTGCCAACCGCGTGCCAGATGGCAAGGAGCGGCTACGCAATGAAGTTTCAGCACCAGAACCAAAATACTCAAGCTATAAGCCGATCCGCGTCATGCATCCGCCCACGACTGGTGGGTCAGGGCCTGCAGCTAGCATGGCCGCCGAGAAAGCCTTTAGACGGCGCAGCTCAGGATACTATGCTGGAATGGGCACAAGTTCTGCTTTCGATGCCATGGATGGAGTCGTCACTCCTGGCCAGGCACAAATGCCATTCTCCTTCAGCTTCGGCAATGGTACGCCCATAGAGCCTGTCCCGTTTTCGTTGGCAAGGAAAGACATGAAGAGTACGGCCCCTGCTGCCAGTTTGTCGCCCGAACATTTGTGTTCATCGACACATGGCTCTGAGGCCGCTGCCAACGGCAATGCATGGAACGATGTTGAGCGATACAACAAGCTCAGCCCCGGCGACAGCGGCTATGGCGGCAACGCCTTCTCGGGACTCATCAACGGCAGCCCTGCCGTCGCGGAAAGTCTGCTATCACAGAGACTGCGAACACTCGGGGTCAGGGGACTAGATCGAGCAGATTCTACCTCTGAGAGTTGCGACCAAAATGATGCGACGGGGAGCGACTGAGCGGATATGCGTCGAGGAAAGAGCGAGCCCGACTCACAAATCAGCATCCAGTGGCAGAATGCGCATGTACATATTCACTTTTTAGTCAAATTACGCAGCGTCCCTGCGGGCTGGCGTTTGGGGCAGTTGCAAATGTTCGTAGCATCTGGGGGGTTTCTGCCACCCTACTAATAATTTTGTTTGATTCTGATTTGGATCGTTTCATTGAACCTTTATGTACTGCTCGGCCAATCTATAGATTCCCAGGGTCGCGACGTCCACAGGTAAGCAAGTCGCAAATCATCATAAGTCGTACAAGATGATGACTCGTTGCTTCCACATGAGATAAAGGCACAATCAAGGGACAGAGAGCTCAAGGCCGTTAGTATAGGTTGACGTGGGCTTTCCCTTATCACCAGCATCGTCATCATCAGATACTGGTCATGGTGCATGTATGTGTGGTCCACGTCTATACGCAACAGCAGCACAACGACATCACAACATCGAGCTACTTGATCATGCCTTTCATTGCGCTTGCTGTGTGCTCCGCGCTGAGATACGAATTCCGCCTTCGCCTCTTCTGAAACAAAACGACTACAACTATCCAGACGCTCTAGGATCGGGACCGGGGCCAGGCGTGTTGGTCCTGGCTCCTCCTGCACCAACACCGCCGCCGCCGCTGCCGCTGCCTCCGTTGCCTGCCGAGGTAGTCCCGCGAGGCCGCTTGAAGCAGGCGAACTCGCCCCTCGACTGGTCCCTGAGCTTCTTGAGGATCTCGCGCATCCCCGGCAGCTCCTGCTGGAGGCTGGCGCGGGCCTGGTCGTCCGTCTTGGCGTCGAGCATGGTGTATATCTCGCCCTGCAGCGTCGAGGCCTTCTCCGTGGTATACTGGCTCAGCGTCTGCGCGGCAAACTCGACGTCCAGGGTGGCCTGCATGAGGGCGGGCAGGTCGAAGCGCGAGTGCTGCGCCTTGAGGGCGTCCAGGAGCTCGCGCGACGTCTGCTCGAGAAGGTATGAGAGCACCTGGCTCGTCAGCGTCGGTGCCGTGGTTGACACCTGCGTGTGCACGAGGACAAGTGTCAGCAGGGCGTCGTAGACGTAGGGCTTGACTTCTGTGGGCTTGCGGCCTGGCGTGGACCACGACGGGTCGGCGAGGCCTGCGCGGATGATTCTGCGCAAGGACTCGACGGAAGGGCGCGTATATGTCTGGAACAGCCGGGCGTCGATCTGCCCGAGGACATCACGAATAGTCTTGGATTCGTCGGTCAGCTTGACCGAGAACGCGTTCTCGAACTGCCCATTCAGGTTGGGGACCACTTGTGATCGTAAGGCTTGCAGGTTGCTTAACGTCAACAGCATGCGCACGTTCTTGAGAGCGATATAGTTAGCGACGGCAACAATGACAATATCATGACTAATGCTTGAACATGGGAGCTTACTCGATCGCCGGCGTCGACAGCCTCGGCGCCAACCAGAATAGATGCTTCCGTGCCGGAAGCGTCCTGAGTTTCAAGGTCCTTTGCCCACTCATCGTCCGTCTTCTTGACTGCCCGCTCGGCATTTTCGACCATACCGCTAAGGGCTTTGTACAGCGTCGTGACGTACTGGCTTCGCACCATTTGCAGGAGCTTTGTAGGAGGGGGCAGGACAATATCTCTGGCGCCCGGTTTGGATTGGGCTTCTGAAATATAAAGAATCTTTTGCATGCCTGCAAGAAGCGCGCCCTCAAAGGCCGAGAAGCTCGCTGGCATGCGCGTCACGTCTCCCATTTCTTTCGATCTTCTCCAGTCCTCGACGAGTTTGATGTTTTGAGCATCGGCATTCCACGCACCACAGAGGGCGGTGACGCAACGCTCGCGTGCCGCGCCAACCATGTTTCGGAGCAACTCGAGTTGCTTGCCGTCGTCTCTTGCCACTGGTGCCATACTGGCCATTTCTGAAGCGCCCGAGCCTACGAGCACGAGCATTTTGGAGAGGTAGTGCACGCCACTGAGCGAGTTGGAGTTCGGCGGCCAGAAAGCAAACTTCTCCCACGATTCGCCCCTCTTGGGCGATGGAGGAGGAAGATTGTTGTCATCGAAATTGAAGCGTGGGTCGCGCATCGAGGGTGTCATACCGCCTCTCGGTGTGCCTGGCGACGGCGGCAGCGGCGAGAACAGTAGAGAAATGTCTTCTGGAGGTGGTCCGGCAAAGAACTCAAACACATGCGTCCGGATCATGTCCACGAGTTCGACCGCGCCCTTACACAGATCGACTCTGCCCTGTTCTGAAAGTGTATGATGCACTTCAGATTCTCCATTGTAGCCTCTGGGCAGCGACTTCTGTGTCCTGCCTTCGATGAAGCCGTCCACGATCTGCCAGAAGTCGACAACCTCTCCAAGGACGCCTTGCATAGACAACAGTCCGTTGAGAAAGCCTTGCATCTTCTCCCACAGTTCGATGACGTCTGGCGAGTCCAGCCCGGCGGGATTACTCTCGATGGACTGCCGCCCGAGTATGCGGAGGTTTGCCGCGATAGTCTGTCGAGATGGCTTCTCACCGTGCGCTAGGCGTCGGCGAAGGACCTCGATTTCCACTTTCGCTCTCTCCGCCAGCACGTTTATCTTGCCCTTGAGGTGATCATATCGGCTCAACAGCCAGACCCATATGGGGTTGTCCTCGACGCCCAGCTCGAGTAGTATACTTATGAACTCCATGTGCTGATCTTGGGATTGCCCAGACAGAGTATCGGTCTTTGTGAAGTTATGTGACGACGTTAGGCGGCGCCAGATATCGCGCTTGAACAGCTGTATCTGCTCCTCCACATCATACCACATACGGGCTGATAGGAGGATCTGGTATGTCTGTGTCTCGCTTGGTGGTGTTGACCCGAGATCTTTCACTAGCTTCCGAGCGTCCTCGGCGAACTTGCGTGCCCTGTTGTACTCCTCCACCAGTGCCTCATAGTCTTTGCGTTTTATGCTGTCGGCAATGGCCGAGCTCGTCTCCACATACTCCCGGTAACGTTCCATGCTGGTCATCACGGTTTTGAGGTTCTCCTCCTTCTCTCGACCACCCAAGGCTGGACCCCAGACATCTTCGGCTTTTGCGGAGACGTCCAGCAATGGGGCCTTGATGCCCATGACGCCATAGTCGCTTTCCTTGACCAACGCATTCTTTTTCCGCCCATCCGTGGTCGTAGGTGTTACTGGTGGCTGCATCATGGCCGCACCACCGCTACTACTTCGGAAGCTGTTCCGGCTTGCATGATGCGAATGGCCTCTCTGCTGCCGTGGCGAAGGCGGCGGCTCTGCACCACGATATTTCATCTCTTTGTACACATTGTCGATGGTGGCCTTGGCTCGCACGAATCTCTCAAAGTTGGACTCGACCAGCACTTTGAGTGATGCCGACTTCTGATCGATTGACCGCGACAGGACATCGAGACCGTTCAGCAGAGCTTCCGTGTCGGCGTTGGCGTGCATCTGTGAGAGGAACAGGGCCGGGGTGAAGCTTGTCGACGATAGCAGGAAGCGGTTGCGAAGCCTTACGTCGTCCTGGACTGGGACCCCGAGTTTCCGCAGCGTCCGCACGACGCTGTCGGTGCTGCCGAGAGGGTCTGGCTCGTCCTTCTGCACCAGATTACTGACGCCACTCGCCGACTTCTCGGAACCTGACATGATGCTTGCGCGCGTGCTGACCGCCCGCTCCAGAGCCTGGTACCTCGACTTGCGGCGATTCAGCTTGGCCTTTGGCTGCTCCTGCTCACTATCTTCGTCATCCGTGTTGTTGTCCTTGTCGGCGGGCCATTGTGTCGGGTACGGGTTCGTAAGCCCGTAGAACTCGAGCACGTTTCGGTCGAAGTCGGCCATGTTTGTGGCATCGGTGGTCGTCGCAAGGATCGTAGAGTTGCCAGACAGGTGCGGCGAGCTCTGGCCTTGGGAGGATGGGCCGGTCGTGATTCGCGGCGGCTGAATGTGCCCACAAACAAATGAAGCTTAGACGTGCGTATGACGGAGCGGGTGGTGCGTTCTGCAAGCTGCTCGAGCTGCGTGCTCGCAATGGCGACAGGTATGCGTAGAGCAACCTCCACTATCGTGGGACCTCGATGGCCGAGCTATCGCGACCTTAGCGCAGGCACTTGCACATCAACATCAGGGGTCAGGGACGCAGTACAGCAGCTTTGAATGGCGCCTGCCTTAGTCATCCATACCTGGAACGTACCGTGGAGGGGTCGCGAGTGGTGTACGGTGATAGTCCCGTATACTGAATGTGTGGGGAAGCGCCACGATATGGGACGCGCGGGAGCAAAGTTGGGCTTAGTTGCATGTGTCGTTTAGAACAATACAATATCTCCTTGCCTGTCCAGATCCAATAATGACTGTGGTGAATTGGAGAAGAGACGGCGGCACGCGGGCGAACGGCTGCAACTCCAACGACCCGCATGCAGCCCGGCGACGCAAACCCCACAGCTGAGAGCCTGCGTGGGGAACGATGAGGTACTGAGAACCTCCCCGTCAACGCCCGGCACGCGCGCCTGAGCTCGTACCCTGTACGCAGGCAGGTGAGCGATTATGACGGACCCCACCCCCTGCCCGCCGAAACCAGTCTGCTCCGTCATGTCCGCTCGGGTCTCCGAGCTTGCTTGCTCTTGGGCGAAAAATTGCCTTGACCGAGCCCTGCCAGACCCGAGACCTGCATCTGTAACCTGCTTCACCTTGACCTCTCTCGGACGGTTGCCAGTAACCAGTGTCTTTCAGCGTCAATTCTCTCTTGCTCCCAGCGCAGCCCTCGCCTCCACGAATCCTCCTCTCCTCCCTCGTCGCCGCTGCCGCCCATTCTCACGACAGCAGCCCACAATGCTGTCCCTCCGCGCCGTTGCCGCCCCCGCGCGGCGCCAGTTCGTCGCTGCGGCCCCCCGTGCCGTCTTCTCTGTCACCTTCCAGGTAGATTAAACCCTTCCCCGCGTGCGGCGCTGTTCTGCCTCTTGCGCTCTCGCTGACCTGTGCCTCTTAACAACACACAGAACCAGAGATTCTACTCCAGCAAGGTTGCCAAGTTCACCGGTACCAAGGATGCCAGCGTACGTTGTTGCTCACGCCCAAGCTCATCTTCCCCGCCCACAAAATCGTCCAGCGAGTCGTTGCATGTGACAGCTCTGCACCAGCACCAAAAATGTCTCAATTGCGCGCCAATCCACAACACCACCCGGCCTTCAGCAATACAAGATGCGCGAACAGCAATAGTAACAAACATCATCTTTCCAACAGGGCAACTTCCCCGTCAGCATCATCGAGGGTGACGGTATCGGCCCCGAGATCTCGCAGGCCGTCAAGGACATCTTCGCTGCCGCCAAGGTGAGTGATCTCTTGACCAATCCCTCTGCATCCCTCAGACCCTGATACTGACTCATTATTACAGACCCCCATCTCTTGGGAGCCCGTTGATGTCACCCCCAGACTGGTTGATGGCAAGACCACCATCCCCCCGGAGACCATTGAGAGCATTCAGAGGAACAAGGTCGCCCTTAAGGGCCCTCTTGCCGTAAGTCCCTCTCTTTACCTGACGCGATGTGGAACGGGCAGGCACCTAATTTGAATTGCAACATAGACTCCCATTGGCAAGGGCCACGTCTCCCTGAACCTGACTCTCCGCAGAACTTTCAACCTTTTCGCCAACCTGCGCCCCTGCCGCTCCATTGCCGGCTACAAGACCCCTTACGACAACGTCGACACTGTCCTCATCCGTGAGAACACCGAGGGTGAATACTCCGGTATCGAGCACGTCGTCGTCGATGGCGTCGTCCAGAGCATCAAGCTCATCACCCGCGAGGCTTCCGAGCGTGTCCTGCGCTTCGCCTTCCAACAGGCCCAGGAGATTGGCCGCAAGAAGGTCCGCGTCGTTCACAAGGCCACCATCATGAAGATGTCCGACGGTCTCTTCCTCAACGTCGCCAAGGACATTGCCAAGGAGTACCCCGACATCGAGTTTGACGCCGAGCTTCTCGACAACACCTGCCTCAAGATGACCACCGACCCCACCCCTTACAACGACAAGGTTCTGGTCATGCCCAACCTGTACGGTGACATTCTCTCCGACATGTGCGCTGGTCTCATTGGTGGCCTCGGCCTCACTCCCTCTGGCAACATCGGTGACGAGTGCTCCATCTTCGAGGCCGTCCACGGTTCCGCCCCCGACATTGCTGGCCAGGGTCTTGCCAACCCCACTGCCCTGCTTCTCAGCTCCCTGATGATGCTGAGGCACATGGAGCTCAACGAGTTTGCCGACAGAATCGAGAAGGCCACCTTTGCCACTCTGGCCGAGGGCAAGTCCCTGACTGGTGATCTGGGCGGCAAGGCCAAGACCCACGAGTACGCTGCCGCCATCATTTCCAAGTTGTAGATACCTCATTTGTCTTTGACGAAGCACTTGCGCACGCATCCAACCATGACCATAACCACCATAAATCAACAAGCAACCACCACAAAATCAGTCAGCTTTATCAGTCCTATATACCGCATTCTCAGGAGGATAACTGCACGGCCGGGCGACACGATGGATGACTATTTCAGTATAGGCCGCCGTAGACTGTACAATAAGCCAATGAAAACATGAGTATAAATGATCACGACGACAATTTTTTGCAACTTTGACCTGTGAGCTGGTCCGTCGGAGGTATACCGTCAAAGCTGGCCCTCCATCCTGTCCTCCGCTTAGCACATGCTTTTGTGAGAGGGAATTGCAGCATCATAACAACGCGCACCTGGCCTGGGAATCCTCGGCAGGATCGAGGTGTGGGAGAGAGGACATGGCTCCGAGAAGCAAGACGTCCAGTATGTGAGTGGCCGCGAAGCCACCGCGAGAGTCATGCCAGGAGTCTTCCTCGTGCCTCCTGAGCCCCCTGTGAACTTCTTGGGCTCCTCCGGCTTTTGTGCGCCCATGCCTCTGGGTTGACGCCATGTAGGTGCGTGCGGCTGTGGTTTTTAAAGACTCCTGGAAGTGAACAAACTCTGCTGGCTTCGGGTTGTGCACGCGAGGGACTCTGCGGTATAAATGAATAGACTGCGAGCACCGAACTCGCGAGAGAGGATCTGCCTGCTTGAAAACGCACAAGCTCGAGAGAGAAAGTCACACGTTGATAAAGGATCTATGGAGACAACACCGAACCCTGGATCGCTGCGCGTAACTTTATGGAAGTCATTTTTGATCCCGCGGCTCCTTTGCAAATCACTTCTGACCGAACCCCGAGTCGCCTCGACATCTCAACCTCTATCCCTCCTTATCACCCTATCCTTTCAAATCCCCGGCCCTCTGGGACCTGCGGGAGCTGAGCATTGCAGACTTGGGGGCTTAACTGCGGAGGCTTCGGCGAGGGCTTCTCTGTCGAGATGTTCGACTTGAGCCTCAAGACGACGTCATGCGAGGGAGACTGCCTTGCGCTGTCGCATGCGGTAGCGTAGCGGAAGCTCCTGCGATGGCTTGGTGTTGGGGAAAACTTCGTGCGGGTGAGCAAGGCCAGTTGGATATGCGGCCACCAGTAAGTAGTAGGGCGGGGAAAAGATGAATTTCACACCTGGAATGCTGTGCTTCTTGCATGCATTGGGTCACCGGAATTTCACCGAGCTGCCGTCATAGCTTAGTCTATCTTTAAGTGCTAGTACTCCCGCCAGGCACTGTTTCTGTCTATATTGCACCAGCCAGCGAGAACCTTTGCGTCACCTGAAGAATTCTCTCGGGTTGCGAGCAGGATGGGCTCAAGCTGGCCATCTGCCATGTCCTTCATTCAGCACGAGCCTGTATTCAGGACCATGGACAAATTCCGGGCTTGATTGATGTGTGCATGGAATTCACAATAATCTGGGCATGTGCACTTATAAATTTGGTCGGCCTTGAGTTAAAGCTTACGGCCACCAGCTGGCACCACGGACACCTATATTGCGACATCCGCAGCATCGTTGCCTTCACTAGACAATAAAGATTGTTGAGGACCCATCTTCTTTACCCTTTGCATATCATATTTCGGACCTCGGGGTCTGTTACGGTCATCTTCCACCCACTGAGCTTCTTGATATCGAGTACCCCAAACCACCACAAATGACACCCGAACAACAAATGCATGGTCACAATAGAGTTTATCAGTACAGTGTTTGCCCGGGGAGGTGAGTATGCACGGGGGTACCAGGAGGCGTGGGGCGATCCGGGGGGAATAGATTAGCCAAAGTTGGGGGACGAACGAGAGGCCAGCATGTTAAAACAGCCGTCAAGCGCTGGTGAAGTGACCGTGTCTCCTGGGAGTTTCGTGTGTGACCCCTGTTGCTGGGTACTTCTAACCTCATCGGGGCCAAATGTGAGGCCGGGCTCGTGAAACATCTGTTTGGTCAGCGGAATTGCGTTCAGCCGCTATGGCGTTCGCCTGGGCCTGCAAGCGACAAAGGGATGCTTGGACAGCAGTTGTCGACAGCGATGATTTAATTCCATCAGACCTACACGCTCGACAGCCGAATGGTTGGTACGAGAGTTGGCAGCAAGGCGGAGGGCATAACAGTTTGGTCAGTCTATCACTAATGCCGCTGCGAGGTGTGCAGACTTTTCTGCTCGCCGCGTCGGCTGTCGCTGCCGAGGGCCCATGTTCAATGGAGAATGACATCAGCACACCCTGAAGGAAGATCTGTGGGGAGGGCCGAGATGAGCGTTTGGAGATGTGGTTGAGCAGTGTCGAAGTGTCGCGTAATGGCAATGACCGGACGGATGATGGAGGCCGGGCTTCGTCAGTGGCGCGGCGCTAGGGAATAGTTATCGGCGGCCCAAACTTCTGGAAATAACCGGGCAAACTGGCGGGATTGCCCTGCCCAGTCCGGTGGTCCGGGATCGGGACTCGCGTCGTTGGGCCCCGAAGACCGCGACTCATTTGAGCACGCCACCAGCTGGGGAAGCAAAACTGGCTGCCGGGTGGACCAATCTGACCCGGAAAGGATAGTCATTTGCGCCGCGGGCAGAGTCCGGAGCATGCTGTCTCGACGGCAGCGAGGGACGTGTTGAGCTGGCTTGACACGTGGCCCGAGCTTTAAAACTGCACGGCTTTCCTGTCTCTGCATGCAGGCCAGCTGTGCAGTCGTCGCCAGGAAACCGGAGGGGACCCTGACCGGAGTGGCAGATGTTGTCGAGGACTGCAGGCGTGTGCCATATTCAAGTGCGCCAACTGCGACGTGCCACCACAATGCCAGCCGGGCCGACTCTGCCGTGGGGCATGGGCAGGGGCCGTCGGCGATATCTGGCCAATCACAGCCCGCGGGCTCCTCGATTGGGGCAGGCACGCACAAACAAGCCTTTTTGCCCAGCCCGGCAGGCACAACCAAGCATCCTCAAGCGCCCACGCCACCAGGCTGGGTTGCTTCCATGGCTTCCTTTTGTGCGTCCTGTCGTATGCACTCTGAGGGACCACCGCGCCAGCAAGAATCGAGATGATGATCCAGTCTACGTAACTTCGAAAGCAGTGCCCAACAACTGGCAAAGGCCCAGTCTCGTCTTGGTTGTTGGCCACGCGACAATATGCTGGGCAGTCCGATGCATCCGACGGACTGGTGGGATGAATAATCCTAGCAACAAACCAACGGGCACTCGTCCGTCATTGGGGGCTCGACGCAGTCACGTATCAGCGAGACAGGCGAGACAGGAACCGCCCTCAACCCTGCAACACTAGTCCCTCCATCCATCCCATCGGCTCGAGCCCTCACTCGCCCAGGTTCCGCCCTCGCAGCCGCTCAGCGTCCCGACTTTTCTTCCTCGTCGGGCCCGACCCACCCTATCCGGAATAGCGCCGTCATTGCGGCATCGCGACCCGTGGGCCACAGAAGCTCGCCCAGACGGTACCTGCGACTTGCACGCCCTGGCACGCCCCGCGACAAAATGCCGCAACAGACCTTGTACTCGAGACCCCTTCTCCATCCTGCTCGTGCCCCAGAATTGGATGTCCACTGATAGGCACCGTCCTTCTGCGGAGATACTCAAGACGCGATCCCCGTCAAGCCCCAAAGTGCGGGTGCGTACGTGGACACCAGCCCTGCTTACCCATCGTCGGCCAGTCTGCCGCCGCCCTCCTGATTCCGCACTCGTATAAAGGTGTAGATTCCCCTTTGATTTCGACGCTGGGTATCCTTCCTCAACCTTTCCAGCTTTCCAACAAACCACAGCTCTCTCCAGACCATAAACGGACCTCATTTGGCTTTACACACCAATAACACCGACTCCAGCCACTAAATTCTCGTCTCTTTCGACAACCCTTCCAGCGTTGCCATCATGCCTTCCACAGATATCAAGACCTTCCTCGACTCCAAGCCCGTCAGCTTCAGAATCCAGACTGCTGGCCGCACCTGGGCATGCGAGCTTCACAGCGACAGACACTCTCTGTAAGTCTTGCCGGCTGAATTCCGTGTTGTATAAGTGCCTGAACTAACTAGCCTTCTCTCCATCCAGTGAGCGCAAGCGTGCCGCCCTTGCCGCTGCTGGTGCTTCCACACCTGACCTCGAGGGTCTGCCAAGCCTCCCCCGCACAGACTCTGGCCTGTCCAACTCCTCGTCTAAGGCTTCTTCCATTTCCCACGGCCACTAGATCATCATATCCCACCCATGATGCTTTTCCATTTAGCGACCACTGCATTTTTGTCGACCTAGTTCGGGACTTGACTACATCATAGACGGAGTTGCCAGGGCATGTTGAACACTACACCAAGAAAAGTAGTGTATCAAGGCTCGACGCGCTACGCGGAGGTCATCGGCGACAGGGAGTTACTTGCCTTTACATCGGAATACCACGACAACATTCACCACTATACCACTGCCGGGAATGTTTGACGAACTTGATCAATAGAGACTGAGTATCAGTACATATCAGATCATTTACCTTGCACACCAAGCTATCTCTTATGACGAAGCTCACGTGAAAAGAATTGTTCGCTGCCACCGATCTTTGTGCTGGGTCATACTTGACTGGATCAGTCCAGTCTTTCAGAACAAATTCGGATTTTCATGGCGCCTTTTGGCACATGTAGATTATCGGCTCTAGGTATGTGGGAGTAAGATCGAGGTCGACTCCCAGCGAGCAACTCTAAGCTCTGAAACGCAACCGCCGTGCCCTTCCCGCGCCTTGGCCCAAGCGGCGAGATGCCGTTTTTGACCTGATAGCAAGCCAAACAAGACCATAAAGGCGAGCACGCCGGCCTCTTTGGCGATGAGCATCCACCTTGTCGAGCTTGAAAACTCGAGATGCCGGAGAGCAGGGTGATTTGTGATCATGACGTTGTATCGCACCAAGCCGTTGGCCAGGACTCCAGAGAGGAAGGGCCCAAAGCCTTCGGCCCCGTGCAAGATGAGGAGCAAGTTAAGCACCAGGAGCATGGAGCTGATGATCCACGATACGGAAGAGGGTGGGTAATCTGATAGGGCCTTGTGTCACGAAAGTAAGTCTGGAACACGCCGACGCTTGCTGCCAGGCCAAATGTGCTGAAGAAGACACCTCAGGTACCGAGCGGCACTGCCCATGCTTCGCCGGTGCCGCCGTTTGGGAGGTGATTTGCAGTGATGCTCCAAAGACTTGTACTGCCTGCATGTGAGTGTTTGTGGTCGTGGTAAGTGCCGCCTCGAGAATTACTGGCTCATCCTTGCAGCCATCGAGCGTGTACTCATTATCACTGCTGCTGGCACTATGTCCAGCTCAGGAGATGACCAATATATGATGGTCCCACCAGAAGGATCTGGATTGTCCGTATCATGGACGCCAGCTCAACTGGTACCATGCATTGCCTTTGTTGGACTCTGGAATTGGCCAAACAAGCACGGCACGGTTCAAAAAGGTAGGAAGAAACAGACAGGACGAAAAGATCAGGCCCCTGTTAGTCCGGGCCGGCCATGTTCGTTCCGGCCGGAGCCCCTGTGGCCGCTCTCAGGACGCTTTCATCGGAGTGAGGACAGAGATCGGTACGCTAGGACCGTAATTATTGGAACGCAACTTGACAACCCGAATTCCTCAATTTCGTCAGCGGGGCCGGGGTTCGAAGCACCACTGCAAGTCTCACACTTTCCTGCTACAGGCAAACTGGTGGCTGATCTACAAAGACAATTCCCATGGTCGTTGTTGCAGGAATACCCCAATGCCGGCTGGGAAGATTTTAGGGTCGATCTACTGTCCAGGTGCGCTGCAGCTCGCCGGGGCCATCCCGGTCCTCGTCGGAGCATTTTCTCAGTTGTCCTTTGACACGATCCAGCGGGACTTGTGATGCATCGCCACCACGAGTCAACCGTCATGCAAAGCGAGAGACGGAACACACAGCAAGATGAACCCAGTCATGGTACAGGCCCATAGACACTGCTCGCAACACTTCCTGCGAAATGAGTTGGAGGGGAGGAGTATTGGCGTGAAGTGTCTGGTATGGCATAACTTAAACCCCCCAGAGAAGCTCACATGGGGGCTCTTTAGCTTGGTGGTCTTTCCAGCAAACAGCATGAATCGGTCAGCCCACAAGGTACAGGCACGCGACCATGCAGAATATGGTGTTTATAGGCACCGGCTTGGTAGCTGGGTGTACCTAGGGGGGCAAGGCCAACCAGAAACGCACATGTCATGGAGCGGCGGGCAAGATGTGGGGAAATGGGCGCCTAAGGCAAGCAAGTTAGCGTGGCCAGGACTGGAGCGCCCCATCATCTGACAGGCAGCAGCAGCAGTGGACAGCACGGCGACCTCTTTCTCCCACATCCAACCTATCCATCAGTACCGCACCTTTGACGACGTCGTCATCAGACCTGCTCGGCTGTTTCTGGAGCAGAGGCGAGACGTCTCAAGCAAGCCCCGACCGACATCGCCAGGTCGCTGCCTCCCTTGTGGCAGCTGCGTGCAACCATGCCGGTCCCCGTTGCCGCCAAAGGTAAGCCCGGTTCCGCCGCTCCTTGCTCCCATCATCATTATCCATCCCCGCTGCCCACTGTGACCTTCCGCGCCCCACTTGTCAATCATCCGCCTCTTGCGTCTCGCACCATCACCTGCCGACCTCTCTGAGGCCGTCGCAGCAGGACTCGTGGATCGCGAATCAGAACGCGGCTGCCTGGGTCGATGGCGGGCGCCGCAGTGGCAAACTCAACACCACGCAAGCTCTCCCCTTGGCGGCCGCCTGAACAAACACCGAGCGAAGCCATGCTACCAGCACGTGCTGGTGGTGCCTTGTCCCTGAGGCCAGCACATGGTGCTTGCATGTCGCCACCGGCCTCGATATCCTCAAAGAGCCCCCCTTTCTGTCTGGGCGATTATTTGTAGTTGCAATCCAGCCTTTTGACTTGTCCTATTGTTCTCTTTCCTCTTCGCGATTCACGCCGCTATCATTTCAAGAATGCCTCCCATTAACCACCCCATTGCGACAGTCGGCGTCGTCGCCCTCTCGGTCGCCGTTGCGGCTGCGATAGCCGTCTACGAGTCCCCAGAGCTTCAGCGCATGGCCGCAGACCTCCGCAGACGCATCGCCATCGCCCTCCACTCTTTTGGGGACAGCATCAGCCCGGAACAGAGCGAGAACCTCTTCAACCGTCCCGAAGATGCTGAAGGCTTTCTGATGTCAAGGGGCCTCGGTCCTGGCTCTGGTGAGCAGGGCGTCGATGCGGACGAAGAGACACGCCGACGACAAAGAGAGGAGCTCATGTACTGGAATGCAGTCATGGAGGAGAAACGCAGAGAGAAAGAGCCTTATGGAGCAGAGGCCGAAAAGGCGGCCGCCGAGCCCAGCCGCCCGGTCGGAGCGATGCACCACCGTGGCTCCAGCTTTGACGACTTCCTTAGGCAGGACGAGAACGCCGAAAAGGGCACATTCGTGGTGCACACAGGGTCCATGCACCACGGGGCTGAAGGAATGCTTCGTCGTCGCGGCGATGGTGCTCGCGGCTTGATCGCTTCTTCGACATACAGCAATCCTTTCCTCGACGAGCACGCCATCGATGAGCACGTTCTGCTTGAGAACAGCTTGGTCGACCCCATCAAGGACGAATACTCGGACATTTACAGCGCTACCGATATCGGCGAGAAGGATGTGCCTCTGAGCGCGACCCTGTCGCCTGCACGACTCGATTCAGAAACACCTGCTCCCGTCAAGCAAGAGTCAGAGCCCGAAGCCGCGGCTGAACTTTTGGAAGCACCACAACCTCTGTCCATGGCCTCGTCGGCTTTTTCGGAGAGAGAGCTCGGTCCCGACGAGTACGTCACGGCGGGACAAGACCGCGACGAGGCCGACCAGCACAACGATGCCTACAGCTCTATCCAGGCGTGGGCACAGACCTCCCACCCAGGCTTCTACTCGCCTCTGCCCGTCACACCTGCGGCTCCGATCTCGGAGCCCGAGCTCATCAGCGACGGCCAGCTCACGCCCACTGACACTGCATCGCTTGCGGGCTCGGGAGTCGACATTGTCAACGATCTCGCCTCGGTCCGATCCGGCAGCCAAAATGCGAGGTACTACGATGTCCTCAGCGAGGACGAGGGGATTATGACCCCTGCGAGCTGGAGCGAGGTTGGCAGCGTGGCTGGAGAGAGCGAGGGTGTGCCCGTTCATGCTTGAACGGACGTCGCATGCCTTAGGACATTCACCGATCCACCTAGAGGCTCCCCGGAAACAGCGCGGTGTTTGGACGGTGTAAATAACTTGACCAATCGCGAATGCCCTTGGTTCTCGCTTTCATCGGCAATACCTGCACTTTCAAGATGGCATGTTGCCATATATCATTTTTGAGGCGTTTGGGTAAGGATCGTTCGGCGTTCACGAGACATTTGTATTGGATGTTTTGGGGTTTTGTACCGCTCGAATCTCGAGGTTGTTTTTTATTTCTCATGGGTTTTATTCTGTAGCCTGAAAGTTGATTGCGCTTTGCGCTGATGCAGTCCCTAAGAGCATGGCTCCTCGCTCATATCTTGCAGCTCAAAGAAGGCGTGAAGCCATTCTCGCATCCCCGGCGTGTACTCTAGAATCCAGAGATGGCACAGCTCATGTCTATTCGCGTAGGATTTATCTGATATAGCATGCCCGCTTGGAGATCTTGTTCCGTGAAAGTCACAATGACAACACTTGTAAAGATTAAGCCTCCGTGGCCTTGTCCTTGATGTGCTTCTTGTATTCCTCCCACAGTTGCTCGACCGGCCTCCCCACGAGTTCGGTCCAGAATGGCTTGTCCTCGTACCTCCTCGTCGTGCGGAGTTTCTCGTTGAGCCGGCGGACCGTGTCCGCGCCGAACCGGCCCGCGAGGTACTCGAGGAAGAATGCCGTCTTCTGGTAGCCCGCGTCCCACCTGCCGCCGTTGCTGTCGCCATCGCCAGTGCCGTCCCCGCGCTTCCAGTGCGGCGGGGCCAGCTGGCACTCGAGGCGGACCCAGTCGGCCACGCCCTCGATCAGCCCGCCCGGGCAGGTGCCGTGCGCGTTGTACTGGTAGCAGTGGACGAGCTCGTGGGTGACGACGCCCATGATCTCGGCGTGCCGGCGCTCGGGCGGGTTGATGCCCTGGATGTAGCCGAGGGAGAAGTGGATCTCCTTGTGGTCGCTGTCGAGGTCGCTGCCGGTCGTGTAGGCGACCCCGGGCATGTCCCGGAGGATGAGGGTCACGGAGCGCGTGGGTGGTGGGTGGTGGCGGAGCTGATGTGCTGTTGTCGCCGAGGGGGACTTGTCGGTGTCGCTGTACAGCTGACGGATGACGGAGCGGACGCAGTGCTCAAAGTCCCCCGAGGCATTGTAGTTGCCGAGGAAGATGGAGGCGCCAGGGTGTGTGATATCATCGATCCGGAGGCGGAGCTTGGGCAACTTGAAACCATCCGAGCTTGGCTCCGAACTTGCTGCCGGCGGAGTTTCACCGCGAACGGGTTCGTGTGAAGATTCCTCCCTGGACCCGGCCGGCTGGTTGGGGCGGATCGGCAGAGGCGTGGCGGTCGCTTCCGGAGCTGGCGCCGGCGCTGAGCTCGGGTGTGACATTGCGGGCGTGAAGATGGGTGGAGGGACCGGTGAAGAGCCTGGGATGGCCCCCATGGTAGAAGCCAGAGATTCAAGAGTTTCCGAGTCGCGGGTATCTATCTCGATGCTAAGCACCGCCGTTTCTGCAATAGCGGAATCCGAGTGGCCGGGAACGCTCATGAGGATGCCTGGGGGAGACTACCCAATTGGGTCAGCTCTATGACGACTGAGGCTGCCGGGCTATATGGCAGAACACATGTACTCAGGCAGCACCGATGAGCTAAGCTGCTAGAGGCGAGATTGAGTTACGTGTTATATCACGAGGCTGGGGTGCTTGATGGTGTTGCAGTGGATGGAGGCTCCCAACGAGGTCCATGTCTCGAAGCTCTGAGACCCAGGTTGGGTGGGGCGGCAGTGGGGTAGCATCGAATCGGGAATATCTGCAGGTGCCTAAGGTACCCTCTCCTCTATCATGACTGAGTGTAGCCAGATCATAAGCTTGGTGACACCGTGCCAGGCGCAACTAGGAAAGTCTATTGGCCTCAATTGCGTAACTCGGTAGAGGTTCTTGTCCAGGTACCGTACGTGTCCTCCGTGACTCGCACTCCGAGAAAGCTACCTGAGTCGGGCCCAAGGTCAATTCGTTGGGAGATTCCCATACGGTGTAGATAGGTGGAGATACTGCTTCCAGCCTTGCCCATGAAACCTGGGGATCAGGGAGCGCTCCCGAGGTCGCTCTTGACAGGCACGGGCCGCGTGCTTCGAACCCCGCCCACGGTCTTACTGCAAGAGAAATGTCAAGACACAACAACGTCTGGCTCCCTCAAGTGCGCGGTTGCCCTGGCAAAAACAGGGAAAACCTAGCTCTCAATTACGTTGGCCGGGCTGCAAAGAGGACCTCGAATTGGGCGTAGACAACCCTATGCGTAGATATAGTTGGGCTTGACTAGCGCATCTGCAGCACTAGGGCTTTTCGAGTCACTCCCGGGGTCACCACTACGCGCGTGGAGACGGGCTGGTTGCCCCTGGCCCTCGACCCGCGCGCAGCCAGTGGGTGGTGGGAGTGCATGGTGGTGGGTGGGCTGCATGTTTACATGTTTGTCAACCATCGGCAAGCTGCCAGACACCCATCCACCCACCAGCCCTTCCTGCAAGCTTGCTCGCAGCACGCACACGCACACGCACGCACTTTGCCTCGCTTCAGAGAGCAAACCAGCGAATCGCCGCATACGGGTGATTCTACGACAGCGGCTTACGCGACTTTGTTCCCGTCTTGCGCGCGTTTGCCCCTGAGCGAAAGCCCGGCAACAACTACAGCAACCAACCTGTCTCGGACCTCGACCTCGACCAAAGTTCCACTACGCCCGAGCGCTGCACCTGGAAGCAACATACCCCACGCGCCGACGACGCCTTCCTCAGAGCTTACCTCGACGACTGCCACCATCGCAGGGTCCTCGCCGCAACACCAAGATCAACCGACACCAATGATCGTTGCCACAGTCTCCGAAAGTCCCGCATCATACACCTCGGCAGCCGAATAACACGTGCTCCCTCCTTCGAGTTCAGCTTGCTGCATTGGTAGCACGTCGGTCAAGCGACATTTCTACCGCAACAGCATCCCACCTGCTCATTTTGTGCGCAACCACAGCTTCCAGGCCTCTCTCTCCCTCCTCGGAGCACCATGGCCGAGAAACTGTCCGACGAGCAGGTTGCCAATCTGCTGGTCCTTCTGCGTAAGGATGTGTCCGTCGAGGCCAAGGTCCAGCAGGTCACGGCCACCAAGTCGGCAATCAAGCAGCACAATGTCCCAGACAGCTGTATTCCTCAGCTATTTGAGGCATTGCGCCTCGCTTCCAGCTCTCAGCACTCCGCCATTGTCACCGCTGGCTTTGCCGCTCTCAACCACCTCTTGACGCGATTGTCCCGTCAAGACCCCAAATTCATCGTTCGGGAGGCAAAACAAACGCTGCCCCTGATCGTCGACAAGATGGGCGACCAAAAGGACAAGTTCCGGACTCTCGCGATACAAGCCATGGCGACGTACTACACTCAATCTCCAGCCGATGCAGAACGCTCCGTGCGCAATATCGCGCTGGTGGGTAAGAATCCCAGGGCGAAGGAGTCTGGCATGCAATGGCTTCTCCAGGTAAGTCATGCACTCTCCACGCAGGCCCAATTTCCGCTACTAATAGTCATGGTACAGATGCACAAGGAGCATGGCCTGCAGTTCAGGGCCTACGTGCCAACACTCATGGATCTTCTTGAAGACGCAGACGGGATGGTCAGGGACGTCGCCAAGCAGACGGTGATAGAGCTCTTCAAAGATGCACCCAACGCCGCCAAGTCTGACCTAAAGAAACAACTGAAGAATTTCAAGGTGCGGCCAGCCATTGAGAGCGCCATCGTCAAAGAGCTCAATCCCGTGGGAGCTGTGAAGCGTGACCTCGGAGAAGCCCGCCCAGCTTCTGCAGCATCTACCAGACCGAACTTGGGCGCCAGTGTCTCGTCAATGTCAAGCGAGCGACCTACCACACCAGCGCCGCCACCAGAGGCCACAGCCGAAGCGGTCGAGCCGTCCTACGTCAACACACAACGCGAACTAGACGAAATCTTCAAGGACATGCACTACTGGTTCGAGGGCAAAGAATCGGAACAGAACTGGCTCAAACGTGAAGAGAGCGTTAGGAAACTGCGGAAACTCACTGCTGGCAATGGGCCATCAGACTTTCCGGATGCCTTTGTTGCGGGTGCCCGCGCCCTGTTGGACGGTATCATCAAGGCCGTCATATCACTGCGAACAAGTTTGTCCAAAGAAGGCTGCTCGCTGGTTCAGGACCTTGCCAACACGTTTGGACCAGCCATTGATCCCATGGTGGAGCTTCTCATGCAGACATTCATCAAACTGTGCGCCGCCACCAAGAAAATCGCTTCACAGCAAGCCAATATGACTGTCGACACGATCATCGGCAAATGCACATACACCCCTAGAATCATGCAGCATATATGGGCGGCATGCCAAGACAAGAACGTACAACCCCGTACTTATGCTGCGGGATGGCTCCAAACCCTGATGAAAAAAGAGGCTCATCACAAGAGCCATATCGAGCACGGTGGTGGCCTGGACCTCATCGAAAAATGTCTCAAGAAAGGCCTCGCAGACTCCAACCCTGGTGTCCGTGAGAGATGTCGCGCGACTTATTGGCAATTCGCCGGGATCTGGCCTGCAAAAGCAGAAGCGTAAGTCCTTCCAAGACCGCAACAGCTTGATGTGGCATGAGCAAGCTAACAAGAACTCGCTCCTCAGGATTATGGAGTCGCTGGACGCTGTTGCGCAGAAACTCTTGCGCAATGACCCTCACAATCCCAACTCGCCAAAGAAAGCCGAGGCTGCCGCCCCTGCCCGGCCTGGTTTAGGACTCTCAAAGAGCACGATGGGAGGCACCAAGCCCTCTCTTCGCGAAGCGATGATGGCACAGAAGAGACAGTTGGCGGCCAAGAATCTGCCAGCGCGGCCTGGATCTGCAATGGCAACCATCACGCCGGCACGACCAGCAACCACGACCACAAGCACGACACATTCGGCAGCTCCAGCCACCAGGCCGCGCCCAGAAGCGTCGACCTTGTCCACTGGCGGCATGTCTCATGCACCGATGCGTCCTGCCCGGAGACGACCGGAGATGGCTGCGCGCCCTGCTACTGCCGGACCCTATTCTGTCAGATCCCACGATGCAGCTTCTACAGAACGCACGAGCCCGTCAGATGCGGCGAAGAAGCCAGTGCTCAGCAAACCGATTTCAGGCTCTCCTAAGAGGACTGCGCCTCGAGCTCGGCCTGGCCACCAAGCGACTGCAAGCGAGTCAAATGTGGCAACCATAACAACGCCATCCAGGCCTCCCACTGCTCCCAAGGCGGTGGCACCACCGTCTCGTATAAGTCCCTCCAAGTCGCAGACGGTGGCAAACGCGATTGTCTACACTAGCCCTTCCAAGTCCTCGGAAGACTTCACGTTGGTCGTGCCGGAGGTTGCCAGCTTGAAACAAAGCGCGCGGCCAAGCTCTCCAAGCCCAAACACGACACCTGTTGGCACCCCAAGATCTACAGTAAGATCTACTGCGGCAGTTGGGGAAAAGACCGCCTCAGCACCAGCAGAACCACTACTACCCCAGCCTGAAGCAACCGAACTACCACAGCCCGTTGCAGAGCCTGTGCTCTCCACGCCCTCAAAGACACCCCTCAAAGTCTTTGAAGATCCTTTCACGGCTGAAGCAAAGGAGACGCCTAGGCCGACCAGTTCTCCAGAGGTGGTGCAACGTCCAGTCCTGGAGGACAAGCCCGTCAATGAAGACGCAGCTGTCCCTGGGCGAATGAGCAAGGACGTCGGAGAGCAAGCACTGAGCCCAGCGTCAGAAGTGTCACCGGAGAAGGCCCGCCAGTACGCGCGGTTGCTTGAGAGCGGAATTACACGAGTAAAGGCCCAAACACTGGATGTGCATGGCTTCCGCAAGCTACAGAGTGTGATCCGGGACAACAAGTCCCTGTTCTCAGACGAGACTTTTGATGCCCTGCTAGTTGGACTCTTTGAATATCTGGAGTCGCCGCTCGCGGATCTGGCTCCTGAGAAGATCCAGGATGTCAAGGCGCAGATACTTGCAACAGTGAAGCTGATGCTGAAGAAGACGCCCAACAACTTCCAGCCACACATATCGAGAGGACTGGAGGCGCTTCTTGCTGCGCGTGCTTGCTATGATGCTCGCACACACATTGTGAGCGGTCTGGAGCTACTGGCCGACGAGCTTGTTGTTCTCGGGGATGCTGATGAGATCGTCGTAACCATGACTAAGAAGTTGTCGAGCATGGACGCGACTGACACCTCGGGCAGCCGAAGTATGAGCATGGGGTTGCATATCCTACGGCAGCTGATTGAGACTAAGACGACTTTCGTGCCCACCGAAGCGGAGATTGAATCTCTTGCTGCGCTCTCAAGCACATGCCTTGAGAGCAAGGAAAGTGGTGTAAGGATGGACGCCGTGCAGCTCTGCGTAGCTCTACACGCGCGAGTTGGCGAGACCAAGTTTTGGTCATGCATGAAGAACGTCAAGGACGATCCGAAGAGCCTCATCACCTACTACGTTGTGAAGCGGCAACGGGAGAACCAAGCTGCCCGAGCTTAAGCACGTCATTATGCGGTAGCTCTGGTCATATCCAGAGGGGACAAGATATCCCCTCGTTTTACGGCGTTTGGGGGGCTCATTCAGCGCATTCATCGCGCAACCGTGTAACACCGAACTTGTCATTTGTTGTACGGATCTTGTAATTAGATAACCCAAGTCGTGAGAGAATTCTACTTCCTGCCACCTTAAAGAATGCCCGTGAATCATAGGGGTGGGAGTTCTCTCAAGACGACCCTCAGTAATTAGGTGGGTCGCTGCTGGGCGCGCCAGGTCCTAGTCGCCTGGGGTGAAGGCGGTCTGTTATCGGGTCCTTATCAGACCCAACGAGGCCCGCTGCCAAAAAGGTTGGCTCACTTGTGGCAGACATGCCTGCTGTTCCATGACGCCAGTGAGCGAACCTTTTTGCTGCTCGTCCCACCAGAGTCCCTACTTTAATTTTCTGCACCCGCAGTCCGCCTAATATTTCAGAAATCTGCCACCAACAGTGTCCGACCCGTATCACGAGACGACTCTACAGAGCAACGAGCGAGCGCGGGGTACCTTTCCCGCCCAGTCCGCTGGCGTCGAGAAGATGGGACGCAAGCAGCATCCCATCATTGCCCAGTACTTCGACCGAGGCGCCAAGCTTGCCGACAATTCCAACCGCTACGAATACCGGTGCCGCAACTGCGGCGAGCACTTTCCCAAAGGCCGCCTCGAGACGTTGACCCTGCACATCACAAAGCGATGTCCCGCGATCACCGAGGCCGAGAGGGTCAACGCCTGCCTGGCCCTGCATGGCATCAATAGTGCTGCGCAGGCCAAGGCACAAGCAGCGCGTCTTGGAGATGCTGCTGCTGCGGCGGCGGCCGCCGCCGCCACTGCTGCCCAGCAAGCCAACTCGAACGCGCCAGCCCACGGCCCTCAGCCTGCGCCCTTTGTCGAGAACCAGAACTGGACGCCGCTCCAGACTCTTGCCGAAGTCTCCCGGCAGATCGAAGCGAGCGAAAAGCACGACGAGCCGGCCCCGCCGCAGCACGATGAGCTTGTCGACCTTTCGGTCCCCACGACCGAGCCGCCCACAACCATGGCAAACTCGACTTCGAACCTGTTTGAACTTCACGACCAGCTGTCGTTAGAGCATCCTGTAGTGAATTATGAGGACATTGCGAAGCGCGAACCTATAAGTAAGCCACAAATTCCACTGTCAGTTATGCCGTGGTCAATGTGGTTGGTGCTAACACAACTCCCAGGCGCAGACGAGCCACCTCAACACTCTCTCGATGATCACCAAGACTTGACGCCCGAAGAGCGAATCGCGAAGCTTCTCCAGGGTACCGACTCGCCATCTCAGACAGCACTGTCCGTGGCAGTAGCAGCCACTGCACGCTTGAACCCTTCCCTGCTCGACCCCCAACTCCTAGCCGACGAGCCAATGACGGATACGGTCTCGACGCCTGCTCCAAGCACAGAGATGCTGCTTGACTATTCTCCATCAAGCGCACTTTCGATGCCACCCAGCAGTCTGCCGATGCCTGCGACGAGTCTCCCGATGCCATCCACGCCGAGCTTACCGATGCCGACGACCCCCACAATCAGCACTGGGACAAGCGACGCCGACATGACTTCTCACAGCGGTACTCCAATAGACGATTCCGCGCCGTGGATGGGGATGACCTACATGCCTGATGTGCATGCTCCCCCGAGCTTGAACAACCATGCGCAGCAATTGATGGGGGCTCTCAATAAGGGCGGCTTCCGAATGGACGCTTTTCATGGACCCAACGGCATCAGACATCGGCACAGTCGTGCGAGGTTTGACTCGGATCGACGTAGAGAAGTGCAGGAAGTCCGTCGGATTGGAGCATGCATCAGATGTCGAATCCTGCGGAAAACGTGCTCGAAGGGCACTCCGTGCGATACCTGCAAGAAGGTCCTGTCGCCTCGGGTTTGGCGCACCGGTTGCGTGCGGACGAAGCTCTCCGAGTACATTGACTTGTACTCGGCCGGAGTGCAGGTGGTCATGGCGCAAAAACGATACAACTCATACAAAACGTCTCACACTCTTTCAAACACCGGTGTCGTGGTGGAGGCGTCGCATTTTCCAGAAACGGGGCACAACATTGTCTTTGAAGTCCTCCGGGGCTGCCCGAAAGAGGCCGATGTGGCGACTTTGGCCACGCTTGGGAATGTGGGATTGAATCCAGTAGTTCTTCTCGACAACGACAAGGAGGACGTTCCGGCGAAGATTGAGGCTTACATGAGGCAGATACTTCCAGATCTCATCAGCAGGGAGCCATCATCTTATGTACGAGTGACGTTGGAGACGGCCGTTCAGGTGGCGAACACGACCAACGATGAACTGCTGCGACGATCTCTCGAGCTGTGGGGGATTGTCGAGATCATGGACCGCGAGCGACAGTGGAACATGCTCGCGAAATCGCCCGCCGACGATTTTGAGGACCATTGGATCAAGGATGAGTCTGAGAGCGAGCCGTACACAAACATCTGCATGCAGCTCAATGCCGGGGCGGAGCGTAAAGCAGCAGCTGCCAGTAAAAGCCTACTCAACGGAATCCAGCGCAATCTGCAGGATGGGAAGCTGAAGCTTGGGTTTCCAATGTTCCTGACAGTTATGCTGTTCATGAACTGTGTGGAGAAGACCACCTGGGCTTTCAAGGCCTGGGACCAGGAGAACCTGCGTCCGAAGTGGCCCCTGGAGAAGCAGCCGAGCAGCTTCACCAACCAGGGTCATGGACTGTGCGAGCTTTTGCGCATGCTTTTGTCCATTCGACACATCCTCCCAAAGACCACAAGCACTGATCCTGCGGCGCCGATTGTTTCGGACGACCAGGATCCAGTTGTGCAGAAATACTTCCAAGACTTGAGCATCACACGTGAGTTCCCCTTCAGAAGAAATCAAGTTCCGAGACTAGAGGGCTCTGTACTGACATTCGGGCGCAGCTACATATTTACGGGCACGACATGAGCAAAATCACTTCTCACCCACCGATTCACGATCGCTCGAATTTCTATATTGCGCTCCGCTGCTGCTGAGCCCATCCGCCATAGCCGTGCCTGTGACGGTATGAGCGGTGTGGGACAGCATGAGAGCAAGATGGAGAATGCGGTCAGACGCAAACACTGAGTTCGGAACCGATGACACCAATTACTTGAACAACGGCGTATCGGCTGGGATAGGGCAAACGAATGACGTCTCACGACGGGAGTTAACTAGGTTGATTCACAACGCGGCGCGTCTGGAGGGTATGAGCCGCCATTTTTGTGCGACCAAAGGAACTGGAGAGTTGTCCATTATCACGTACTGCACAACCCGATTTGTGGGGTGGATGGCCAAGGAGAAATGACGAAACGAAAACAGCGACTGGAGCTTGAAGCAACCTAGATACCCTACTGCATTTGCAAGAAACAAGTACAAAATATCAATAATTTACATGTGGATGAGCCTCGCAACGAAGGAGAATCACCCGATGCGCCACGTGTATGGAGGCGTCGTCTTGGCGGTGGATATATTCCGCCCTGGCGGAGCCAATCTTTCCTGTGCCGCTGGCTAGCTCAACCATCATCCTGCCCATGAGAGCCCAGCTCTGGGCTCTGTTCCGCGCTTCCACCATTTCCCTATCAAGTAGGAAGGGCATCTGGAGCCGCGCACATTTCTTTCTTCGGGCGAACAGAGGGTGTGAGCCTAGGCGGCTGCTGACAGCATCAAGTGGTCCCCAGTCCATGAATAGTACATATGCTCGTAAAGCCCCCCTGCAGAAGATCGTCATCCCGCAGGGCTACGACCCCAGGATCCCCTGCTAGGCCAATCAAACGCAAGTCGGGCGAATCGGCGGCGTTGGGCGGAGATGGAGACACGCCGTGACCGGAAGGTTTGGACCACCCACCTCCAAACTACCATTCCCTTCGAGAGAGGATTCCCCAGCCAAAACGTCTGGGCGGTGGTTTGCAAGGGAAGAACCCGGTAATTCTGGTATAGCACTCTGTGCATTCTAACCCTGGGCAGGCGGCAGATTGGGCTGATGACTTGAATATCCATGAAACGGGCCCGGGGCAGGCTATGCCTGTACGTATGCATGCATGCGCACCGCGGCACAGGGATCTGCGAGGAAGGTACGTACTGTGTAGTCTAAGCCGGATGACGTGCCGACGGCCGGTTCCTGGCCACTCGCATGTTCCCCGTGGAGAGATCACCGTCTTTGCTATTAATGTGCAGTCATGGCCTGGCCTGGCCTGGCCTGGCCTGGCCTGGGGAGATGGACTGCCTCTTACGTCGCACACCTTCGTCCTTCGTTCTGGAGTGCAACTCCGGTATTGAACTGCTCTTGCGACAGCAACACATTGTGATCTGTCGCTGGATTCGTCGTTCATCACTGGGCACTTTGCGATAGAGGACCTACCTCTGAAGCCCGACTCCACCTCTGGTCTGGTCTGCTCGACGACGTCGTGATGTTGCACAGATTCTCGACCGTGGTCATTGTCGCCAGCACGTCCTTGCTGAGCCACACCGTCGCTGCCAGGCAAGTCGGCAATGTCGACCTTACGGACTATGTACTGCCCTTGGTGAGCCTCCTGTCTCCTCCTCATCTACTTCTTCACCCCGGCTCTGCCTGCGTACACAGAAACAATGCTGACATACTGGTTGGCTTGGAAAGACGGGCTCAATCAACGGCGGCAACACCTTCCCCGGCGTCGCCCTGCCCATGGGAATGGTCAAGCTTGGCCCAGACCTCTACACAGGCTCCGACAGCTACTCGGGCTACCAGCCCACAGGTGCCTTCGTGGGGTTCAGCATGTTGCACATGAGCTGCACCGGCGGCGCGCCAAAGTACGGCGTCATCGCGCAGATGCCCGTCGTCGGCAGCCTGGACAACCCGCTTGCCAACATCAGCGTTGGTCGCCGTACCGAAGACGGGACGGTCGTGGGCGACACCGCTCGTGTAGGGTACTACAAGGCCAGCCTGGCCAGCGGGGTCACTGTCGAGATGGCCGCGAGCTCGCGCGCCGGGATGTACCGTTACACGTTCCCACAGAATGCCACGGAGGCTGCGATTGTGGTCGATGTGTCCCATGTGCTGCCTTCCTTCCGGGGTCAGGGGCTCGGCCAGAATTATCTTGGTGGGAATATCTCTGTCCAGGCGGATGGCGAGGGCAGGGCCGTGGGGTATACGGGTAACGGATCATATGACAACGTGAGCCTTCTCGAATCTGAGAAGAGGAGAGACAGTGGACGCAAGCTGACGTGCAAGAGCAATAGGGGTGGAACCGCTCTCCTAAGTGGACAGTCTACTTCTGCGGCTACTTCGACAAGGCGGCGACATACAAGACGTTTCTGGGAAACGACACAGCAGGCGACACCCTCGAGTCGTACGACGACACGCCTCAACGCGACTCGGAAAATCGGCTCGGTGCAGTGTTTGACTTTGGCGGAGAGCAGGAGGTCGCGTCAAGGGCTGGAGTGTCCTTCATCTCTGCCGAGCAGGCTTGTGAGAACGTCAACAATGAGGTACCAGAGGACGCCACGATCGAGAGCCTGGGCGAAGCGGCCAAGGAAGCTTGGAACAGCAAGGTGCTGTCCAAGATTACAACGACAGACATGCGCAGTGAAAGCAACCTCCAGCTGCTCTACTCGTCCCTCTTCCACATGACGCTCGTGCCCAGCGACAAGACTGGGGAGAACCCAAAGTGGTCGTCGCCAGAGCCTTACTATGATGATATCTTCACTTTCTGGGACATCGTAAGTTCATCTTGTTCATGTACCCTTCTGCAAACTGGTGACCTTTCATCACGATGCTGGCAGTATTGACAAACCTTTCGCCAAGTTCCGCTGTACGACCGCCCTCATCCATATCGTCCTCCCGGACGAGTACGAGCAGTTCATCCGCTCACTCGCCGATATCTGGGAGCACGACGGCTTCCTGCCCGACGGACGGTCCTCATTCTTCAACGGCGCCACCCAGGGCGGGTCCAACGCTGACAACGTCCTCGCCGATGCTTATGTCAAGGGCGTACGTGGCGCGATCGACTGGGAGAAGGTATACGAGGCTATGGTGACAGACGCGGAGGTGGTGCCGCCGAACAACAACGACCCGAGAGACTCCAGTTCGTCAACAAAGGAAGGCCGTGGTGCTCTGCCGGACTGGCTTGAGCATGGATACATCACAACAAAGTATGGCAGGTCTGTCAGCCGGGCTATCGAGTAGTAAGTGAATATTCCCCAGACATAGGTCAGCACCATTCGCCGTCGTATCCGCCCCGCGCCGCCCGTCCCTGGTTTCCTTGCTAATTCGACGTTCTTTCCTCCAGCGCGGGTAATGACTTTGGCTTGTACCAGGTCGCCAAGGGCCTGGGCAAGACCGAAGACGCAGCAAAGTACCTCAACCGGTCCCGTAATTGGCGGAACCAGTGGAACCCGGATCTCGAAGCCCTCGGCTTCAAGGGATTCCTTGGGCCCATTGCGGAGAATGGCAGCTTCATCGCTCAGGACCCCCTGAGTTGTGGCGGCTGTTATTGGGGTGATGACTACGTAAGCCTCTTGTGCCAGCCGTTCCCACCACCTTTGCACTGAGAATAAATCAATACTCACTCCTTTTCAAAACACCACAGTACCAAGGTCTCCCCATAGAATACTCCTTCAATGCGCATCACGACGCCGCCACTCTGATCGAGTACGCCGGTGGCCAGGAAGCCTTCCAGTCCCGCCTGGAGGCCATGTTCGAGCCGGACCTCAACCCGGGCGGCGACTCGCGCTTCAACAAGACGCTCTTCAACCCGGGCAACGAGCCGAGCTTCAACACGCCTTACATGTTCCACTACGTGGGGCGGCCCGACCTGTCGGTCGAGCACAGCAGGCGCATCGCCAAGGCGTACTTCCGCCCCACGCCCGACGGCGTGCCGGGCAACTCGGACGCCGGCGCCATGGAGTCGTGGGTGCTGTGGAACATGCTCGGCCTGTACCCCGTCACCGGCCAGACGACGTTCCTCGTGGGCTCGCCGTGGTTCAACGACCTGCGCATCACCCTCGGCGGGAGCGCTGGGGTCAGCAATGTCTTGCACATCACGACCTCGTACTACGACGACGGCGGAGACGGGGATAGTACCACCGCCGCGTCCACAGACGAAGAGGAGGACATGATCTACGTCCAGTCTCTCAAGGTCAACGGGCAGGAATGGAACAAGTCCTGGGTCACCTGGGACGACATCTTTGCTGCCCGGGCCAACGGCGGCGGCGGCGAGAGCACAATGGATTTCGTCCTCGCTGCGACCCCGGGTGCTTGGGCGACGGGGGAGGACTCGGAGCTACCTCCCAGTCCGGCTTCTGAGCCTACCTCATAAGAACGAGGTGTAGGATGAGGTTTCGTGTGCGCTAGACGTGGTGCTGCGATCATCCTAGTCTGTAGGTACGATGTTCTCGAGGTCGTGGTTTGTCTCTTTCTCGGCGTTTCCAAGGCTTGCTTGACGCCAGTCCATCGAGGGATTAGACGGACACATAAGCACGAAATACATCAGTGTCTTGGAACATGGACAACGTCGCAACAGCGCCATGTACATGCATGGCCTTCCCACGAACACTACCCCAGTTCCGCTCGGGAACGGAATTATTTTCCCAACGGTTTTCTTCACGTGTCCAGATATGCTCGAGTGCAAAATGGGAGATGGCAAGTGATGGCAAATTTGGGATCAACTAAGTCTACTCAAAAGCGGGTACTGAAGGCGATGTTGAGAATAACGCTACATCACGGTAAGGAGGGAAACAGGGTCTGAGCACGACCAAGTGAGCTGCCACGTTCAACTCATCTCCTTCCCCCACAAGTCCGCATTCCGTGCCCACCCAAGGCTTCAGCGGCCTGACGCCTTCTTTATGCTCGCAGTCTGTTTGTGTGAAATGGTCCTGTCATGTCACGGGGTTTGCTCTGAACACTACCACAGGCGGAGAACGCCAACCGCCTTGGAGTAGACCATCTTCTCGACTGCAGCACAAAAGTCCCAATGCCATCTCTTCACGGTGTTAATGTGTATCTCATGTTGTATCTGAGTGTGTATCGAAGAAACAAGAAAAGTCATAAGTCTCTCTGTGGGTAGCAGGGTATATATCGACGTAATCTTCGTGCAGGATTGACCCGTGAGCATCTGCCGCCGCAGGTGGATATGGCTTGGAAAGTGAGAGCGCGCAGGCTCAGGGCCTGCCATCTCCGGGGCTGGTCCTCGTAATCAGGTGTCCTTGATGTCTATATCTCTTTCTGAGTGAACCGCCGCCAACGGCTCGATGCTTTCACGCTCGTTTTATGATATATCGTGCCTTTCTCTCTATTTCTGGAAGAACCAACTGCTTCTCTTACTAGTGTTGCCTTCGTTCTGCAGGGATGCCACGGTTGGGACAGGGACAGGGCCGTCGCCGCCGGCCCCACCGCCACGCAGCGGCTTCGCGATCCTGCTGCCGGCGCCGGCAAAGCTAAAGCCAGCACCGGGTCCGCTGAGCCCGCGTGTCGACCCCGCCTTGGCTGCCTCGAGACGTTCCTTGACAGCTGTAAGTTGTGATTCGAACCTGTTTTGATGGTCAGTAAAAGTGGCATGGGCGGGCGGAAAATTATGCATGACGCCGTACCTGTGGTTCGCAGCTGTAAGCTTTTCTTGGCTATCTTGCAGCAAGCTCTCCAGACTAGAGATGCGCTCATTCCGTGCAATCAATTTCCTCTCTGCAATGGCGACCTCTTTCTTGAGCGAGCTGTTCTGCTCCACAAGTTGGCGCTGAACTTGCGTCAGCTGCTCGAGATTCCTCTCAAGGAAAGCCATCTTCTTCTGCTGCGCACGGTTGTTGGATGAACGCAGGACATTGTTGTACTGCTCACGGGTCTCGTCGAGAGAGATTTCGAGCTCGACGACACGCTCGCATCTGTTCTGGAGATCGCGCATCAGGCTCTTCTTCATAACATCAAATTCGGCAATCTGTTGTTGTATCGTCTTGCCATTCGCCAGGCCCGGTGCCGAAGTGGTGGCAGCGCCGGTCTTGAGTCGGCTTTGTAGGTCGTCAATCAGTGTCTTCATTCGGTTGTTCTCGGCAGACTTCTGTGTAATCTCGAGCTTGAGCTCATCAACAAGCTCAATCTGTGTGGTCGTCTTGTTCGCATACGCCTTCTGCAGGCGTTCCTTGACTTCTTCCACATCGGCCTCGCTGAGATTCTGCGTCAAGAGGTCCTCGTACTCGTTCTGCAGCGCGTCAAGGCGAGCCTCGAGTTCTGCACGACGCCTGGCATCCGAATCGCCAGAAACACCACTGTAGAGAGAGAGCTCGGCTTGCCTAATGATACCCTGGGTTTCGACAAGCCTCGTGCGAAGGTCCGTCAGGTCGTCTGGAGGGATCGGATCCCCGGAAGAGCTCTGCTCGAAGAGTGCATCCACCCTTTGTATCGCATCAGCGATAGATTGCTCGTTGGCACTAAAGACATCGCTGCCCAGGTCAAAGCCAGCCATCATCTGAGCCATCTTCTCGGCCTTCTTCTTCTCCTTCTCGTCAAGGACCGCACTAGTCTCCTTGGCGCTCATCTTGACATCGAGAAGCTGCTGCTTGACCTCGTCAAGCTCAGTAGTGAGCTCGGAGTTGGCCTCCTTGAGCGCATCCATCGTGATCTGGGCCTCCTTGCTCTCAAATGCGAGGCGCTCAAGCTGCATCCTGGTCTCGTTGGTCTCGCTCGTCAGTCGCTCATTCTCCTTGCCAAGCTTGCTGTCATGCTCCTTGATGAAGGCCAATTCCTCCTTGGATTCTTGCAGGCTCTTCTCGGCGGCCACAACGGCTGACTCTCTCTCTGCTAGCTGATCTTGCAGCTCGTTCTCTCTGCGGAGGAACTCTTCCCTTTCGTCCTTATCCAGAGGGAGACTTGGAGTCCCGGCACGATCGGTCAAGGCCGGTGTTTCGGAGCGGCTGTCAGGTATGAGTCTGGAGGGCGTAGACGGTCGAGCGGCGGCCGCTCTCGTGCTGGCGACACCATCTGCAGACATCGGTGGAACCCACTTCTCCTTGGGCACGCTGTCTCCGGAACGCCATTGCTGTAGTTCGACCTCGAGATTCGAAATGTAGTTCTCGAAGTTGGTCATATTTGACTTGGCCTTGGCCAGCATTGCTTTGAGTTCTGCAGGGCTGAGTTCTGCGTTGACCTTTGCCTTGTTCTTGATCGACTTGGCGCGCATGCCGAAGCGGAGGGTGCTGAGTGTTTCCTGGTCGTTGTAACTGCTGGGCGAGCAGTTGATGATGAGTGTTGTCCGACTGTTTCCTCCGAGCGACTCTTGCAGGATTCTTGTCAACTTCGAGTCTCTGTAGGGAACGTGAGATGATCGCCCATCGGTCAGCGCGTTGATGACCATTCCGAGAGCACTCAAACTCTTGTTGATCTTCTTTGCTTCTTCAAGAGTCTGTCCGCTAGCACCAGTCTTGCCAACCTTCTCACTTCCAGCCAAATCAACCAAGAAGAGCTGGCCACTCTTGGACGAGCCGGTCTCGAGGTTCTTCTGGGTGACGACAATGACGAATATCGAGTGGGACCGAGACGATTCCTGGTTCATGTTGGTCGCGGCGACAGCACGGGCGTTTCCTCCCCTCTTCATTACTTCAAAGACCTCGTCTACACTCGAGACGTAAACCTCGAGGAGGCCCTTGACGTACACGCCCTTATTCTTCTCCTCGTGAACGGGCAGGTTGTCGTTCTGGGGAGCGAGCAAGTCGCGGATGCGCTCCATGTAAATCTCCATGTAGCTGACGCGGACTGTGTATTCGATTGTGGCTGGGCTGGACATGATGCTGCTGAAGATCTGCTCGATGATTCGCGGGGTGACACCCTTGCCCACCTCGTCCTCGATACTCGTTCCCATCATGGTGAACGACTTTCCGGCACCGGTCTGTCCATATGCGAAGACGGTTCCATTGTAACCGTTCAGGATGTCGTCGACAGTGGGCTTGATCGAGTATTCGAAGATGTCGCGTTGTTGTCCCTGCATATCAAAGACACGGTCGAAGGTGAAGGAGCCCTGGGCCTCGGCGGACTGGCGACGGGAAGCATGGTCAGAATTGTTTCCTTCGAGACAAGAAGCGCCACGTCGGCAAGGAACGCACGGCAAGGGGGGCAGGCTTACATTCAGGATACAGGTATCGTTGCCCTCGAACGAGACGATAGGCTGGCCGCCCGAGGCCAGCTCGACTTTGTTCTGCGGCCTGAACCGGGCGACGACCTTGATGCTGTTGGCTCCCGACATGATTGCGGCGGACTCGACGTGTCGGCGAGGGCGGGGTGCGTGTCAGGAAGGGTGAAGCTTAGACACGGTAGCAGAGCCGGGCAGACGATAACATGTTAGGACGGGGCCAGGCGGTGCGACCAGGAGTGAGTCGGTCCAGCACGGCGGGGGGTGGGGACGGAGGAGCGGCGGTAAGGTACAGTCGATCCAAGGGACACGCGCGGGCGGCGGTGGGTAGGCCTACGTCGAAGTATACAAGGGTTTAGAGGGGTTCGCTGCCTTTGCACGCTCGCTGGTCGCGAAGAAGGGTGAGGAGCAGACGACAGGACCAAGACACAATGCCTGTCGTCTTGAGAGTGGTGTAGGAACGCTGAAGGCCGTCTGGGCTGTGAAGAATGGCGGCTTGCAGCAGGTGTGAGGACGGTGTCGGTGGGTGTTTGTTGCTCAATGCATGCGGCAGGCAGAGTGGGCTGGCTGCTGGGCAGCGGTCGCAGCGTGCCTGAACGAGAGGGGACGGACTTGCAAGTGCCAAACAAGAAAGGGGACGCTGGCGTGGGGCAGCTCGTGGCTGATAGGCCGGGCGCACGCCGCCGTTATTTATTCCTTGCGTCGTGTCAATGCGGCACTGCACGCGTTTGATGATGCCATCTCCGATTCAGCCATGTCAACACTAAGGGACCGTTCATCTCGGCCCAGCGAGGCCGATACGGTCCTGATACTGACTTCGGCATGCGTAGCAGTCGCCTATCAGGTCACACCCACGACCCTTGTGCAGGCACTACTAGGCATACACTACGCTATCCAGATTCAGCTCAACTCTGATTGCTACCACCAGTGACGGCACACGCGGGAGCCTGGCACACGCAATGTGAATATCACCAGCGAGGAAGCTCTTTGCAGAAGATCTCAGGAGGCCATATCACACTCAAAAACACTTTATAAGTCTACAGATCGGCCGGTTGTGACAAGTCTAGTTGCTCAAGACACGCATGCACATCGTGGTGGATGCATCATGTAACAAGGATCCGCAACTGCTTCAACCCGTAATGACTAGAACATTCGCAAACAACGTCCAAAGTAATTTAACCCTAACTCCGGCAGCTATGCAGACCCAACCAAATCAACACAGACGCAGACCCCCTTGAAAGCTGTGGCCAGATTTGCCGCTTGCCAAACACCCAAGTTAATCAGTGTGGATGGACACCGCTCCCTGGTACACCTGCGGCCGTGATGACGCCTTAGGCACGCCGGGTGCAGCTGGCTCCTACCGCCCGGTTGACTCGGCAGGGTCTCAAGGTTTTGGAGCGACAGCACGTCTAAGGTTGAAAGCGCTATGATGATTCACTTGGGCGAGAGATTGTGACCATGAGCAACGGCTCTTCGTGTACCTTAAACCATGTGTGGCGGCTCACACATCAGCGTCAGGACCAACAAATGCCTTGTGGTGACTATAGGTCTTTAGTCTTCCCAGCTCTTCTCGACCGTTTCGCGAACTCGCTTGGTGTACTCCTTGCGGTTGTCTTTGTAAAGGTTCGAGGCCTCGACGTTGGCTGGAGAGCCCGTGTTGGGATCGTTCAGGAGACTAATGAGATGAACAGAATGTGTCAACTTGACGGCTCATTGAAAGGGCGGTGGACTTTGGCGACTGATGGACATACCTTTGAATACTTGTGAGGATCGCTGCGACGTCATATGTCGGACTCCACCTGTTCTGCAGGATATCGAGACATAGCTCGCCGGTGGCATATACGTTTGGATGGAACATCTGGCTAATGAACTTGACCGAAGGCGGCTTGTTTGGGTACTGTTCCTCAAAATGCATGACGAGCCGGAATGTACCATCCTCAAAGGGGGTATCTGCGGGACCGATGATGACGGCGTTCCTGTAGCGAGAAGGTCGGACGGTCAGGAGAAGTTCGTGGACTCGCGTTGATCGATCGGCGAGTCGAAAGGCGGGACTTACCAGGTCATGACATTGTCGGGCACGGGCGAAGCTGAGACTCCTGCTGGCGGATCTGTTTGCATGCGCTGTATTTGCGAAAGACCGAGTCAATAAGGCTTCACAGCCAAAGAGCCATCTCGAGTGGAGGAATGCGACAAACCTTGAAGTCACGCATCAAGCGGCGACGTGCTGCAGTCGACATGATCGAAGGCTGTTGGGCTCGGAGGGGGGTGCTAGCTTGGAGCCCGAAAGAGACGGTCATCAGCAGATAGGGCTGTGCGGATGTAGAGGTCGTCGGCAGCACGAGGTCTGCGATGCGATAGCAGAGTATTCAGCGCCAGATGAGATGATGGAGAAAGGTAGATGGTGGACTAGAGAGCTTGACCGAGGCGGATGATGCAACCTTGGAAGCAGGCAAGCGCAGGTCCGCCGTGATGGCGAGGGCGATGGCGGCGTTCCTATCGGCGGCGATACAGTCTAGCACTGTAGGGTCCAGACCCGATAGCGCACGCACGATAACTGTGCAAGGGGTTCACGCCGCTGCGCTTACGTGATGGAGAATCAAGATGCGAGACCGGCATGCCGATGTCGATGCTGCAAAGCGCATGTAGGCCTGCGCCCAATCAAGCAAAAGGCAGGCACTGTTGCTCTGGCTGTCGAAGATTTTCTCATCCATTCGATGGAAAAGTTGGGTTTGGTGGCGGCAGCCCATATGTCTCGTGCCACCGAAGCTAACATCGCTGCATGTGCCGTGGCTTGATCGTGAGCCACGGACATCGTTCAGAGCACACTGGACAAGCAGCCTCCAGGGGACTGGTTCAGCCTCCATCATTTATGCGCTTGTTGTGTACCGAGGCTGGGCGCGACAGTTGCCCTGAGTCTGAACCGCAGCACCATGGTGGCGGCAAGGCTGCGCGCCTGGACAGGTATCATGTCTGGGGCCAAAGCTGCCACGGTTTTCTTGTTGTGCGTGGAGGACTGGACGGCAGCGTTGGAAAGCAAAGGTCGCCACCACGATGCACAGGCATCGAAGGCCGTGGGTTCCGGTCGTGGTTCAGCCTGTGACTGCAAGAAGTGCGTCCGCCTTCGACCTCGCCGCCCAGCCGTGGTCGCCCGTGGGAAGCCGCCGTGGGCCGGGCTTGGGAGATGGGCAGGCACATGCCAGGCTCGGCAGCGCGGGGGGATGGGGCGCTGGCCCTGGGGAAAGTTGTCTAGCGCCTCCTCGCACCGCGCCGAGCAGGCATTCCGCCCACCCGGCCTGCTGGGCTCGGCTCGGTGCCCGCGCTTTGGAGCGTCATGCCCGCCCTCCTCCACATGCTTCCGGTTCCGTGCTGATGCCGCCTGTCAACTTTCCTCTCTTGTATTCTTCCGACTTTCCCTGTTCTGTGCTGTGCTCTCTCGAGAACGCTTAGCTGGTCCTTGGCCTCGACTCTTCTGCAAACACACAAGTCACATCGATAGCATCCTTTCTGCGAGGCTATTTACGTCATGGCTCTCATACACTTCCGGTCTGCCATCCGAGGGTCCCTTGCAGGCTCTCGAGCCCTCACCACCCGTCAATTCTCGGTACAGAGTTCGTTACGGAAGGAAATACAAGATGCCTACATCCTGAGCGCTTCAAGAACGCCAACGGCAAAGGTGTGTGCTTACCTTCACCGGAGCCGCGCCCCCACCATAACTAACAGAGTCTCACAATCCCCAGTTCAACGGAGCCTTCCTCAGCGTTCCAGCCCCCAAGCTCGCCGCCGTTGCCATCAAGTCCGCCCTCGAGAAGTCCAAAATCCCTGTAGAGAAGGTGACCGACATCTATCTAGGGCAGGTCCTGCAAGGCAATGTCGGCCAGGCGCCCGCGCGGCAGGCCATGATCTATGCCGGCCTGCCCAAGAGCATCGAGCCCACGACTATCAACAAGGTGTGCTCGTCCGGCCTCAAGGCGGTGGCCTTGGCGGCACAGAATATCCAGCTCGGACTGGCCGAGGCCCAGATCGCTGGCGGGATGGAGAACATGTCACAGGTCCCGTACTACGTACCCCGTGCCAGCCAGAATCCTGCGTTTGGCAACATCAAGCTCGAGGACGGCCTCATCAAGGACGGCCTGACCGATGTGTACGACCAGTTCCACATGGGTGTCTGTGCCGAGAACACTGCCAAGAAGCTCGAGATCAGCCGCGAGCAGCAGGACGAGTACGCCATCCAGTCGTACGAGCGGGCCCAGGCCGCCTGGAAGGCCAAGGCCTTTGCCGACGAGATTGCTCCTGTCACGGTCAAGGGTCGCAAGGGTGACACGATTGTCGACACCGACGAGGGCTACCTTGATGTCAAGTTTGACAAGGTTTCGACGCTGAAGCCCGCGTTTGTCCGGGACGGCACCGGCACGGTCACCGCTGCCAACTCGTCCACGCTCAACGACGGCGCCAGTGCTCTGGTCCTGGTCAACGAGGCACTCGCCAAGGAGTACGGCAGCGGCTCCCGTGTCCTCGCGCGGATAGTCAGCAGCGCCGACGCGGCCGTCGACCCCATCGATTTCCCAATCGCGCCGTCCAAGGCGGTCCCCATCGCGCTTGAGCGTGCTGGCATCACCAAGGACCAGGTCGCTATCTGGGAGTTCAACGAAGCGTTTGCAGCTGTCATTAAAGCGAACGAGAAGGTAAGACACAATGCACCCACCATGGTAGACTTTTGTGGTGAGAGTGGCGAGCTAATTCGTCGTGCGGCACGCAGATCCTCGGTCTCGAGAACGCCAAGGTCAACCCTCTCGGTGGAGCCATCTCCCTAGGTCACGCCCTGGGCAGCTCAGGCTCCCGCATTCTTACCACACTTCTGCACCAGCTGAAGCCGGGCGAGTACGGTGTTGCTGCGATCTGCAACGGAGGTGGTGGTGCTTCTGCGATGGTTGTCCAGAGGATAGAATCCGTGTAGGGCGTAGTAGTACGAGGATTCAGGAAGAGGTCCACTGTGTATATAGGCCACAAATGTGCGCAATGAAATACCCTCAGGCACGTCGTTCCGACAAGCCGGCTTGATTCACGACCGATTGATGGTGAAGACCAGGACCATGAAAGTCCCCTGCAGTGACCTCGGGACTCTCCCCGATAACCTACCCCACACAGAGCTTTATCTTATCGGTGCTTTCTGGCGTCGCTCGCACGCAGGTCCCGCGGCCAGCTGCGCAATGGAAGTGTTGCGCGTGGAAATACCCCGTGCCAATCACGACGACGACACCGTTTCTGAAATCCCACAGACGATTACATTGCATCAACTCACCAGACGACGACACACCACGTCACTTTCTAAGCGCCCGTACAACCAAATCGGTCCTACCGCGCCACGTCCCCTGCAGCTAGCCCAGGTGTCTGGCGCAAGCCAGCGCGCAGGCCTATGTCACACCACGACGAGATCTCATAGCACGCCGGACAACAATGTCCCTGACCATTAAATTCCTGAGCAGCATACAAGGCTTCCTCAAGTCTCGCGATGGCGACTCATTACGAAGCTGGCTGCGCGTCGAGCCGCCTGTTCCGCAGGAGTACCACAACTTGACTGCCGAGCTCCGCAATGGCTACAGGGACAGCGCTGCTGTGGCACGGCTGGTCGAGCAAAATCTCCCGATTGAAGACGACCTGCCCGAGGACCAGGGCACGGCCTGGCCAGGCTTCATATCGTTCATGAAGGACTACCTGGAATATTGGCGGGATGTGGATTTTGACAATCTGCTCAACGCGCACCAGCTGCTGGTCAGCCTCACAAAGTACGACACTAGCTATCAGAAGTTGTCAAAGCAGAAAGTTAACCACATTCCTCAGCTCATGCGCCGCTGCGCTGAACAACCCGACGTATGGCTCTGTGCTCCTGCAAACAAGCATTGGCATCTGCCACTCGCTATCGAAGCTGTCGATGACTCTGAATAAGCGTCCTGACCTCGTTCGGAAGCTCGAGACGCTAAACGCCGGCGACGACGAGAAGAAGTCTGTGATCGAGTCGACTGCAGAGATAATACAGAAGATATTTGTGGCCTGCTTGTCGGACCGCCTGAGCCCGCGCAATGCCAGACCAGAGGGCAAGAAAGTCGGCGTGTACATATTCGCCAACATCACCCTGAAATTGCTGTTCGCTGTAAGACCACGACAACCCTAGAGAAGTGTATGTTTGAATGCTAACGGACGGGCAACAACTCCACAGTGCCATCGGACAGTTCTGGCGAAACAGATGTTCACGAACATATCAGCAAAGTCACCGCCACTATCATTCTACCCTGCGGCGCAGCGAGTGACATACCTGTACTATTTGGGGCGCTTCCACTTCATCAACACACACTATGGACGTGCCGCGAGGTGTCTAGAACAAGCATATCTGCAGACACCGCCGCAATTTCAGAAACATAGAAGTCTGATACTGACCTATCTCATACCGGCCAACATGATCCTGGGGCGTCTGCCATCAAACGCTCTGCTTTCGCGGCCTGAGGCCCAGTCCATGGCCACGGCGTTCAGCCAGTTATCAGCGGCCGTCCGCACCGGAAACTTTCTTGCATTCCAGCAGACCCTCGCTGACCACGAGCAGTGGCTACTGCGCAAGGGTCTCCTGCTGCCACTCTCGTTCAGGCTACGCCCGCTAGTCTGGCGCTCCTTCTCGCGCAAAGTCTTCATCATAACGTACGTCAAACCCGAGGCCGACCCCAGCAATCCGACAAACGCCAGGCGCGCCATCACCCTCGAGCTCTCCCACCTGCTCGTGGCCGCGAACTACGTCCAGAAACGTCTCGAGGGCTACATACCGTACCAGCTAGCGCCGAAGCGGCCCGCGCCGCACACAAACTCGATCTTCATGAAGGCAGTCGCGAACAACGCCGCGACACTGGTGGCTCCGCCCAGCGGCAAGCCGAAGACCCTGCGCCCCAACGAGGGTCTGGTGTGGGGCAACCTGCCCGTCACCGCGGAGCACGTCGAGTCGGTGGTCGCCTCGCTCGTGGCGCAGGGCTTGCTGGCGGGATACCTCGCGCACGCGCAAGGGCGGTTCGCGCTGCGCAGGGCGAAAGGCGACGAGGGCCCGATCGCGGCTGGTTGGCCGCGGGTCGCGGAGGTCACAGCCAAGGATGATAATGATGTCCCTGGGTGGGTGTCTTCGCTGTGAGGCTGGAGGGGGAGGTGCCTGTATGTATGAACTGGAGCTGTAAAGGCGAAAATCCGCATATAAAGCACCGGTGGCGGCGGCACTAGCGGATGTGTCTGTGTACATACACGCGCCATGCACGAAACCTCAAATAATTATTTTGAGGGCCGGTGTACTTTTTTTTGGCGCTCAGTCTTAAATTAATCTTGTAAGCTCGTCATGGTACAATAGATTGAAGACTCGGGGGTCTTGTGCCGGACGAGAAAGCTGAGCTGGTCGATAGTCTTGGCTGGCGTAGTAGAATATTTGATACCCTTTTCCTTGACGATTGGTACCTTACGAGGATATGCTTTCGCTGTGCTGGCCTCGTCATTCTTGGGCTCATACATCTATTTGCATTCTTTTCGTCGTTCTGGCAATTGCGGCTCTCTCCCCCGTCCCGGGTGTGATAATCATGTTTATATTACTTCACTTTAGAGGACAGCGGCAGCCAGCCAGCACATCTGCAAACCCCATAACTGGACCATATTGGTCCCTTAGTCCTTCGGTTGAAGCCAAAGTGGAAAAAGTTCTTTCATGATACCAAAACTGAGATTTTAGGTAAACTCGCTGTACAGAGAGATCGGGAGCGTGGCCTGTTATTTCACGGTCGGAAGAATGGGTGGGATAGAGTCGACATACAGGTTTTATGTGAGCGGGCTACCACGAAGAGCTCATCAATGTGGAATGAAGATGAAATCTGGCTGATTATATAATATATTGAGGTCGTTATGTTTCCGACAAAATCGAGGCGCAGAGCGCGACATCCAATGAGCGATTGTGAATCATTTGGTTGTGCTAGAATCCGCACTACAGAAACAACTCCTCGACCAGAAAACCGTTTCTCTATTTCAATAAAGGACAGAAGGTCCCAGATGAAGGGCGTCTCCGCGTTCAATGTGATCAGGTTCTTTATGTAAAGCACGCTAACTCAGCCATGTCAAATCTGCACTGGTGATTGCGGAACAATTTATAGTCCATTCATGTGAGTTTGCTTGTCCGGGTGTCATCGTGCGCAAGATCATCGAGAGAAGTGTTCCCCGAGACTGGAAATTCAAAAAATACTCGCTAGATCATAACGGTAGATGTCATGCGTCGTGCTATGCGACAGAGGGCGTGGCAAGGGCTGCGTGTATCAATGAGTACAGTGTTTACCACTTCTCCCGCTGTGTGAACAACACCTGTTGTGGTATTTAATACAACCGTCGGCCAGTTTAGTACGCAGGAAACCACAGTCCTCTCCTAAAAACGCAAGACTACATGACACAGCCGCGCGGGAAGATGAACCTGCTGCAAGAAGGGTCCAACGGGCGGAGTAGGGGCACGGGCGTTCCCAAAAAGGGGTCGACGCTCTCCTGTGTGAATCTGATCAGTGACTAAGACGAGCCATTCCTGACCAGCAGAAGCCATCATCCTGGTACCAGTACAGAGAAGGGCCGCTTAGACCAGTAGGGCACGAGCCAGGGTCGTCACTGAGACAACCTAGATGGGCGGCTGGGCAGGCTGCCAACAGCACCAACTGTGGGAGTATGCATGTTTAGAACGGCACTAGGCCGCACATGTGGAGGTAACTCATCGGTCAGCTGCGAGGCGTGCGTGTAGTTTGTGTCGCAGCCATGTTGGAGGAGCTGAGGTTTGCACGAGGCTGATTCGAAGCCTCGACGTTTATAGAGCCGGGGTTGCTGCTTCGCTAGAGTATCCTTGCCCGCGGATCTTCAGAAGCCATGGCTGTCGTCTTGCACGTTAAAGAGGAGGGGCGAAGGGATTGTTGAGTGAAGAATTGCCAAATTGTTCCATGAGTCCCTGGGTTGCTGGCAGCAACGAAGGCCCGTCGATCAGTAATGTTCGACCAATACCAAGTTCTGTCACGCCAAAGAGATTGCTAATCTAGAATGAGCTTGCTGGTTCAAGCTTGAGCCATAGTCCAAGGCGAGAGCCTCTGGCGTCACCACATACCGGCGTTTATTCATGTGTGTTCAGTCGTCCACTCAGCTGAAGAGCTTGCGAGGCGATCTGAGGCGTTCTGAGGCTCACCTGCTGGAGTATCAGGGTCCACCTCGAAATTACCCAGTCGTGGCACCACCCATCTTTGGGGTGCGTTACCACTGTGCTCACATGGGCCGATAGATTGCTCCAAACATGGCACAGGGAACGAATCATACGCAGGTAGAATCCAACACCAGGCCAATCTTGCGGGCGCTGTATGCGCGTAAGCGGCGACTTACACCAGTCAGCCCATGGACGACGGGCCTTTGCATCGACGCACACCCCCAAAACTTCATGTACAGTACTCTGCATATGCGCCAAGCCCCCGGCTCCGAGACGACAAAAGGGCAAAAAGCGGTTGCTGGTGAGCGGGCGCGATGTGACCGATGGGACGATGCGACCCTGCCAGAGCTGCTGCTCTGCTGGCCGACGGCTCGAGGCCGACATGTGAGCGGACGTGGAGCACCCACGGTTATGGGTCTGCGAGGTGGTTCCCGCATGGCACATCCATGTGGTCTGACCCGCTGTGCTGACGCTAAGTACGTTAATTTCATCGTGAGCTGTGCCGTGCGGAGGAGACCGACAACAAGGACCGGTGCAAAGCGGCAGGCGTGTTCGAGGAACAGCAAGTCGTCGTCCCACCGCGGTGTCGAAGAACGGTCAGGCGAGAAAAAATTTCGGCCTGTAACATTAAGGGCCATCACGAGATGAGGAATGCGGCGCGGAGGACTGCCGGTTGAGGACTGGGGAGATTTCATAATCGGGCCGACCTGGCAGCAGCATGTGGGGACGCGCTCCTGCCTCGAGGCGTGCCCCGTGTTGGCCCCCGACGCTGCCAACTCCAGACTCCCCATCCCGCATCATGTGCCTCACGTGGTCGGGGTCTTCTGCCCACTCAGCACCAAATCTCTCCGTATGGCTCGCCCGGGGCCCCAACTTGTTGCGGTCGGTGCTCGTGCTGTGCCCCGCGCCTGACCAGGGCACTCCGCAACTTGGACGGCCGTCGCTGGCACCCTCTCCAGGACCCTGGCCCTTCCTGGCTCCACCGCGAAATGGCATCCTCAACACGTATTAACCGCCTTCCGTGTCATATTCGTCAACCCCCAAAGCCCATGCTGTTTGCTTTTCCGGCCCATCCAAGGATAGCCACTCACTGACTTGGTCATTGAGCGTTTTCGCGTGGCGCTCCTAGCAAATTTCGCTCAGAAGCCGATTCACCGCTCAAACCAGCCCGCCCGAACCGACTTCTACGGCATCACTAGCCGGGGATCAAATTGCTAACCGCCCTAGTCGTTGTCGATTGTCGAGCTGCGATGGGGTCATTGTTGAGTCAGGACCAACCCTGCTCCGACTGATGCCTTGGCAGCCTCGTAGAGCCAGCTGAGAAGTCGCTGCAGCTGTCCATCATTGGTCCAGGGCTGCACCTCACCCAAGGGTCACTCATTCACAATACCGCCTAGCATACCGTAGCTGGTGCAGATCGATCCATGCCGGTACACCCGATACGGCTGGATTGTCCGTAAGGGTGTAGGCCGGTTCCCACGGCCCAGACGGCCGGCAGGTTTGAGATACCACCGGAGAGTCGCTTAACCACTTGGCCGGCGATTCACAAGTCAGCACCTGTGGCAGCGGCAACAATGGCCCCCGAAGGGGCATCGGCGTCAGCACGACAAAGGCTACCGGCTCCTGATTCTGACATACCCTCGCTCGGGCAAACAGGGGGGACGGATCAAGGCATGGCGCTTTGTGGCGCAACGCCGCCAGGTCACAGAACTCGGCGCTTCTCCTAGTCGACCCCAGCCTCCCGCAAGCCAAGGTACGCCACCCCCGAGCACCTTCAACCACTCAAGACGATACTGGCACGAGGCGGGCGTGCCAATGACTGGGGGCCGCCCGGCAGTCATCGTGATTTCTATGAGGTTGACCTGCGGTCTAGAGGGACTCTAGAGAGTGCGCGGCGCCGCACCTCTCCATGGCGAGCACTCGCGGTCCGAATGCAGAACAATGGTTCTTTCCCGAACGAGAAACTTTTTACGTTGAAGCATAAGCTAGCGAAATGCCCATTCGGCTCTATCTTCCGCTGCGTCGAAAGCTTATGGCACGTGCTCGAATCAGGAAGCGTACCATCCCTCTCCGCACTGGCGCTAGCCTGTTGAACCACGATGCACACGAATGCTTCCACTCGACCCCTACGACAGAAGGTAAAAAGATCTTGCACGTCCGGAAGCTGCCATAGTGTGGCCCGCCCGAGGTCCACTCGCATGCGTGCGCAGATCCTTCGTGAAGGCAGTGTCAAGGCTGTCGGCCAACTGCGAACGAGAGAGAAGTCGCAGGGACGCCGTATGTAACGTTAACGAGATTATGCAACGGGAGTGCCCTACCTGACTTCAGGGCAGTGATGCTACTCTATTGTGATTGGAGAGCAGTTTCTCGTTAAGATTGGGACCAAACTCGCTGGATCCTCACCCCTGTTCCATCTACCACATGCACAAATCCTCGCGCTACTCGAGCCTGTACGATCCCGAAGTCTTCGACTGACGAGTAGAAGCGTCGTTGCTGCGAAATTGCCAAACCTGCCAGGCAGGATTCTGCCCATAAAGCTTCGGCGAGTCCATCTCAGCAACGGCATTAGCTGGCAAAGTTCCTAAAAATCTGGCTTGCATCCAACAACAATCAAGCGCCCGCACCTCCGCCTTGAGTCGAGCGCTGAGGGGCGGGTGAACATTAAACCTGGAGTCAATTCAACGCCTAGGCCTTTCGGCACAGGGCCGATGCCCGGAATCGGCGGTGGCCGGCAGACTCACGATAGGTGCACTCCTGCGGGACACCGACCTAAAGAAAAAGGGTTCATGCCGATGCGAAGGTCATATGTGGGTATGAGGATGGCATTTGGCTTGGTCTGGAGCACGAAATCCCCATCGACGAAGTGGAAGAAGGCTTTTGGGGCTTAGGGAGCTCCAGTACTTTTTTTTTTTTCGCCTTGGGCTATTTGAGATTAACCCCTGTCTGCGGAGACCTGCGCATTTGGCATCTTGGTAATTTAGCGTCCTGGGGGGGTGGGAAAACAAAGAACTGGGTCTCTTCTCCCATGGGGAATTGGGCCACGCCCTGGTGACTCCACACAATAAGCACCTGGCCTAAGGAAGAGGAGCCCCAAGCGGTACTATGTGGACGACGCCCAGCTCTCCCAGAGCTCGTGTACCACACGCGACCTGCCAACAGGCGCACGATGCACCAGGCACGGGCGCGCGGCCGGGAAGCTCTGCATGGAAGAGAGCCTCTACCATGGCACCCGCGGTTACACCTGCATATTTTTATCTCGTCTGTGTGGCGATGTGATGCCTGCGGCTCTGGTGCAACACGACCTCTGGGAGCCGGAGAAAGCCAGAATGGCCAGATGCAGATATGCTGCAAGGCGATCGCAACAAAACCAGATCACCCCTGACTTCAGCTAAGCTAGGCCCGTCGGGCTTTAGAGCCCTCTTCCCAGGTGGGTTCTCTTCCATGAAAAGTCTTTTGCGTGTTCGGATGGACCCCCAGCAACCAAGACCGGAGGTTGCCATCCTAGGTTGGTGTCTTGCAGCTGTCTTTGTCTCACAATTTGCCTGCGACGCTGGTCAAGGTCCTTGGTGGGCGGTCCCGCGCACAGCCTTTTCTCTGGGGAGCAAAAGACGACGTTGCAGAGGGATCGGCGGCCCTATGCTGTACGGGAGTCTGGGGATGCCAAGCAAGGCCACGCACGCACAAATGGCGAGCGAGTATCGTCATGTGCGTATCAGGTGTTAGCTTGTCCTTGCTTGGCGCAGATAACCCTCTTGAAAAGGATTCTCGCGCGGGGAGGGATCCTCCAAGGGAATGCTTCTGAAATCTGGGGATACTTCCCGCGTGGGCTGTCTCATCTTGGCAGAGGCTATCCCCGCGGCCGCTCTCTAAGTTCTGAAAGGGCCGATGTGGTGCGCCGGGCAGTCGGCAACAGACACCAGAAGTTCTTGCCCGGGTGACTGATGATGCCAAGCCGTGTGGCAAGACCAACAACGAGACCAGAGAGATGGACGGACTAACACGACGACCAAGAGACCGCGCGAGCTGCCTGGTCAGCGCCGAAACCACAACTGCGTGTGTGGCTGGACTGATGGGTCATGATGTCCTGCAGCTCGGGGTTCTTGTTTGCCCAGCAGCCACTCTTGCAACAGGCCCGACTCCGGCATTATTCGACGATGGATGAAGCAAGCCCCTGGCGACGAGCTTCCCCATTTGACCTGAAGTTGCAGTGGTGCTGAGGCTGAAAAGTAAGGCCGACCAGAAGGTAACATCCCCCCCCTCCTCCGCCCACGCGCCTGGCATGGCTGCTGGGACGGTCGGCCGAGCAGAGCAGTTCGGTTTCCGTCTCAGGACGGACGACGAGGGCGTCTGGCGCCAGAGGGCAAGGCCTGATGTTCACGTGCAGGGCCAGCCCACCTCAGTCTAGAAAGAGAGACGGCCCTTTTCGCGGTGTGTGTGTGTGTCCTGCGTTGGTCTTCGAGGCCCCTGTTGAAGCCCGGCCTGGGTTCCAAGGTTGGTTTGGGGAGCCTGTTTGGAGCAGAAGGCCCGTGGCGCCTTGCCTCGCGCTCACCCGAGGAGAAGCGATGCGAAGCACCTGTCGAAATGCCTGCTCCGTGGCCCACCCTGGGGTCCGCCGGGGCACCAGGGGAGAGGGGCCAAGGGGGGGGTGGCCTCCGCACTCGATCTCATCTCGAACACCTCACTTCGCGTCTGCCCTCGCCCGCACGCTCCACCCGTGACTTGGCCGGTACGCCACCGGGCGCCCGTCTGCTACCCCAACAGCCAGGTACCTCGCCGGCGTGGTGCCATGTACACGATAGCTTGCCGCGCTCGGTCTCATCGCGGCGCAACCTCGAATGCCTACAGCCCTCCCCGCCAGCACCCCGGAATATCGACTCGTCGTCGTGGGTGCTGCCCCAGGGGGAAAACCCGCAGGGCCATGGAGCGTCTCCTCAGTCATTCATTCAGTCAGTCAGTCACGACGCTGGCTCCACGGCCCAGGCCAGCCTGGCCCTGCTGGGGCCATCCATGCACACAACGTGACTTGGGGACTGATTGAGTCGTTGACGGACTGACTGCCTCTGTGTTGTCTGTGACACTCGGCTCCGTCCTGCTGCTATATAACCTCTCGACTCTCCCCCGTCGATCGCCATTCCTTCCTGCTGCTCTCCGCTTGTCTTCTCCATCCCTTTCCCTTCAGTGAGCATTTCTGCCCTGAGCCAGCACGCCAGCTCCTCGAGAGAGAGAGAACGTCAACCAACACACCCCCCGGACCAAAACATCCAACTGCAACAATGGCTGGCGGTGTTGTCGTCGAGGGCACGACCAATGTCGATCGGGTCGAGGCCCCCATCACATGGAAGGCCTACCTCATCTGCGCCTTTGCCGCCTTTGGTGGTATCTTCTTCGGTTATGATACTGGTTAGTCCTTTCCGCCGCGGTCCTCACGAGGACCTCACGAACCATGGCTTTCAGGGATCACGAGCTGACCGTTCGCTTTTCTTCTCTGCTCTCTAGGTTGGATGGGTGGTGTCTTGGCCATGCCCTACTTCATCAACCTCTACACCGGCAAGGAGTACAACTGGGTGGACATGAAGCCTGTTGGCCCCAAGGAAGACTTCAAGCTCCCTTCCTCGACTCAGTCCCTCTTCACCTCCATCCTCTCTGCCGGTACCTTCTTCGGCTCTCTGATCGGTGCTGATATCGCCGACTTCATCGGCCGTCGCCTCACCATCATTGGTGGCTGTGCCGTCTTCTGCGTCGGCTGCACTCTCCAGATTGCCAGCACCAACCAGGAGGCCCTCTTCGTGCTCGGCCGTCTCATTGCCGGTCTTGGTGTCGGCTTCATCTCGTCGGTCGTCATTCTGTACATGTCCGAGATTGCCCCCAAGAAGGTCCGCGGTGCCATGGTCTCTGGCTACCAGTTCTGCATCACCATTGGTATCCTCATCGCCAACTGCGTCGTTTACGGCACCAAGGACATGAACAACACCAGCTCTTACCGTATCCCCGTTGGTATCCAGTACCTCTGGGCCGTTGTCCTCGCTGGTGGTCTCTTCTTCCTGCCCGAGTCCCCCCGTTGGTATGCCAAGCAGGGCCGACTTGAGGAGGCTTCCCTCGCTCTGTCCCGCGTCCGTGGCGAGGCCGAGTCGTCCGAGTACATCAAGGACGAGCTGGCCGAGATCATTGCCAACCTCGAGTATGAGTTGCGTGAGATCCCCCAGACCAGCTACGTTGGCTCGTGGCTTGCCTGCTTCAAGGGCAGCCTGCTCAAGGGCAACAGCCCCATCCGTCGTACCATTCTCGGCACTGGTCTCCAGATGTGCCAGCAGCTCACGGGTATCAACTTCATCTTCTACTTCGGCACTCCCTTCCTGACCCAGCTTGGCACGATCGAGAACCCTTTCCTCATCTCCATGGTCACCACCCTCGTCAACGTTCTGTCGACCCCGATCTCGTTCTACATTGTCGAGAAGTTTGGTCGCCGCAACCTCCTGATCTTCGGTGGCTCCTTCATGGTCATCTCCCAGTACATTGTCGGTGCCATTGGTGTTACCCAGGGTGCTATCGAGGCTCACAACAATGCTGCTGTCAACGCCATGGTTGCCTTCATCTGCCTCAACATTGCCGCGTTCGCCACCACCTGGGGTCCTTGCGCGTGGGTCGTCGTCGGTGAGGCTTTCCCTCTGCCCATCCGCTCGCGCGGTGTTGGTATCTCGACCGCCTCCAACTGGTTCTGGAACACCATCATTGCCGTCATCACCCCGTACCTTGTCGGCGAAGACGAGGCCAACCTCGGCTCCAAGGTCTTCTTCCTCTGGGGCTCGCTCTGCATCCTCTCCGTCACCTTTGCCTACTTCCTCGTCCCTGAGCTCAAGGGTCTCTCCCTCGAGCAGGCCGATATGTGCATGGCCGAGGTCACTCCTCGCCAGTCTGGCAAGTGGCGCCCCAGCCACACTTTTGCGGCCGAGATGAACCACGTCGCCGTCAACGAGGAGAAGCCTCTTGCCAGCCACGCCCAGTCTGCCGTCTAGGGTGGCTCAGCTCAACGCGTTACTGCTCCTCGGGAGCCACGTGCGCAGTACGTCTCGTTCTGATACCGGGCCGAGACTGCTGGGAGGATAAAGTGAGACATCCCATCGAGCTTGAACTCCCTTGCATTTGCTGCTTTATGAGATCTACACGCGAGAAATAAAGAAAAGAAAAGAAGCCTTTAATACCCCCTTGTCTTTTTTGAGGCCTTTGCAGTCTCTCAGGAGCCATGTTTTCACCCATCACAAGCTAGTTCACTTAATGCAGGAAGGCGAAAGATATCTGGTAGATAATCTTTTACGAATACCTATTGCTCTTCTCTGCAAACATCTTATCTCTGTCCCATCTACCCTGCGTGACGTTAATGAATGTTGCTTATCCAGAGTGTTACAGGATGTGAGTGCTTGACCTGGACTTAATTAAGAGTCGGCCGCATTGAATAGGAGACTGGCCTAGTTCATGTGAGCGGGTCAAGATGATCAGGTAAGCTGCCCATGCAGCCACATCAGATAAATAAATAAAAAAGGCTGCAAGGAGGCTGACTGACCAATCACGATTTGATTGCATGGCAAAAGACCATTCGCTGTATTGTCACCAACGATAGAGGGTTTTATCGGAGAAGGGCGATCACCAACAAACCCCCCAATAAGATGTAGTACCAGGCCATACATTTCACAGACCCATGAGGTGGGCCAATGGTGCGAAGGTGAAAAAAAGCAGAAGTCTTGAAGTCCGCTCGGATCGTGAGGCCCTGAATACACGCTCATACGTCGTCCGTGAAGCGGCTATTAAAAAGATTTCGATAAAAAGAATTGACCAAGACTGATGTGCAAAAGAAGATTCAAGCATGAAGGTTAGGAAGAACGGAGAGAATCACCATGAAAACACTGGGCATCGATGATGCTGGGAATTTGATCCTACAGCAGCTGGATTTTCGCGAAAAGATGTAAAAAGTGGGAATTGGTGAGAGCTCAGTGTTGACGAGGAGTGGCCGAAGGGAAAACTTCAAGAAAGAAAGAAAGAAATAATAAAGAGGTTTTCTTATAAAGAAGATGGGTGCTTCTTCCTATTACCTGGAGATACCTCTTGTAGGCAACAGCCCTGCGACACAAAAGCGGATTCGCAACACTTGGCTGGTACTAAGCTTGAGGACGAACTGCTACCGAGCACACGAGCGCCTCGGGGGAAAAAAAAGAAAAGAAAACCTCGACACAACGTGGAACCACAAGCTGACCTGGCTGGGCTGGGCTCAGTCTACAACCCCCGCGATTCAGGCCTCGCAAGCGCCGCCTTTCTCGACCGAACTCTGACAAAGAACTGATGCCGGGAGAGCTGCCTCGCAGCAAACGGCTTGGACTTTGTGGCGGGCCCCGAAAACAAGCAAAACCCCTTTCTTTTTTGGGGCCGCCACGTGTCTGGTGGTACCATATGAGGCTGTTCCTGGTGCACAGACATGGATTTTCTCTTTGTAATCAGCTCCAAAAACTCCATGTGCAGCGGACAAGCAGCAGTAGGGCTGCTGCTAAGCCTTGGCTCTGAAGAGAAAAACGAAGACGAGGCCCGTTCGATGAGAGAGACTCTCGATGGGCAACGGCACAACCCACATATTTTTGTTGATGGCAGCAGCAAAAGCAAAAACTTTAACGGCATAGACTGTTCGTTTGCCACTCAAAAGTCGCATATATCCCAGGACTCGGGGTGAGTGTGAATCTGCAGGGTGTGTGTGTGTGTGTGTGTGTGAGTGTGAGCCCAAACTTGAGGATTCCCCAGTTTCACCTTGAGCAAAACCATGTCTCAGCCAAGTGAGTCAAGTGGAGGAGCCTACGCGATACTAGAAGTGTTTTTTTGGAATAGATAAAAAGGTTTCACTGTATATAAGAGAGAGAGGGGGGGGGGAGAGAGGTCTCGCGCTGAGTCTCTAACCAGGGTCTGCTTTGTCTATTCTTAGAAGTAATCCATGTAGGTAAGCTGTAGGCATAGGCTTTGTACGAAAATAATACCTTGGAATCTATACAAAGGCCAGAACTCATGACACAACAGCCAGTCTGCTTATAAGGAAGTCGACAGCCATGCCATCAGCCACGAGACGCGTCGTTGTTGCCTATCTGAGTGGATGCCTCTGACCCTCTGTGGACAACGACCTGTAGACTTCTGCAACCAAAGCTTGCTTCAAGATTCAAAACGTCGTCCTCCGAAGCTCTTGGCTTAGCACTACTGGAGCCCACAACCCCTCAACAGGGCCTGTGCTCTTTCAACATGAGGTCCTGTGCAAAACTTGCATGGTATCCACAAGCCCACACGCAACTACCCACATCCAACTAATACAGAGAAGTCTGTCGCATTCCGCTGGCGCTGGCGAATGATTACCGCATCCGATAAGAACCTGGTTTGTTCAATCAAGGCATTGTGGCAGAGTGGTCTAATGCGATAGACTAGAAATCTATTTCCTTCGGGTAAGCATCCGCTCCGTATCCATACAATCGCAGAGTTGAAGTGTCCAGAAGACTAACAGGCCATGTAGGAGCGTCTGTTCGAATCAGGCCAATGTCGCTTTAAAGCGGGCGTCAAAAGGCGTTCATACTTTTTTGGTCTTTTGTGAACCTCTTCCGAGGAAGGTTGTCACATTGGCACGTTGTGTTGTGTGAGCGGTGTAACCATTTTTTGGCGGGGTCAGAGCTCGGGCCGGGTTGTGCAGTGCTGGATCCATCGGACAAAACACCGGCTGGATTATTATTCCGGCATTATCTGAGCTGAAGACTCGGTGTGCGAGAAAGGTTTTCTTGTACAATTATACACGCTCGCGGAGCCTAGACGGGACAGTGGGGATAGGCGACGGTAATATTGTCAGGTTCTGACAGATATACCAAGAATAGTGACTGGCTTGCCTTGAGATGTGAGCCAGCTTGGGCTGTGCAATGAACAGGCCATGTGCGACTTCACGTTTCTGGCCGTGGGACGCAAGATTTTGGCGTCAGATTCTTCAAAAACTGCGCGTCTGCCTTCTTCAGAAGCCCGGCGGTCTTTGCGAGTTCATGAGAGGGTGCATCGCCTCGCCAGGCCTCGAGGGCTAACTGGGGTTTCGCTCCGAAGCCATCAGCAATGTAGGCCCGGAACGCAGCACGGAGGGCGTCATTGAGTTTATCGCCGTCGCAGGTGCTCATTGAATGGTTATGTGTGCCGAAAAAGGTAACCGTTACCTGTCAGTGTTGGTTACATGTTAGTACTCAGTTAGCGTATCTACGGGGGGTCTGCGTTACCAAAACAGACCGTTTCTTGAGTGATGACGACGGAGCATCGGGTCTTACAGCGCGGTGCGCTGTTCCCTAGCCTCCGCCGTTTACCCGTTGACGCCGAAGCGTCCGGTGCACGATGGTACCGACAACGCCAGTCCCTAGCAACCGACTGCGTAGGGCTGCCGCGAGTGACCTGCCAGACGTTTGATACATATGGCCACAGCGCGGTAAAGTCGGCGGAGGTGAGGGTAATGGTACGCGGAGGCTCGAATCCGCCGAGCTCACTCCTGCGCCTGCCGATGTCGGCACAAGGCAGCTGCAGGTACGCGCCCAGTTGGCGGGGATGGAATGAGGTCTCTGCTGCCATCGCGTGCAGTTTTTCAACTGACTGCAAATGTGCAATGAGGTCGCTGACGATGGCTTTAATAAGGTGCAGTACTACACTGGCAGTACCGTACACAGGCAGTACCCACACATATGACTAAGCCAGCCCGACCACCGAAGCGACCCGTGTGATTCAAGGAGAAGAAGAATACTACCCACAACCTTAAGGATACCGGTGGTGGTGACGACGACGACGAGTACCCGCCGTCCAGCGACAAGGTAACGAACGCTACGAAAAGGCTAATAATAATTAGTAGACGAAGGAGTCCGGCGGTCACTCTACTACTGCTGTGTTTGACCCGACAGGCTTATAGATAGGAAGATCACATATTTAAATACTCCTACATAGTTGAATGACAGCCCTACCGGCACGAGGGTTTCAATTCTGATTTTGAACGTGGCGATCGACGTCTCTCGCCGAAGTGCCTACGCGCAAGTACCTTCATACATGAAGACTGGCAGGCAGGTGCGCAGGTGGAGTTTTTGACATTGAAGCACGCGATTTGACTGCCTAAAACATAGTGGAGTGGGAACATTTATGGGTACTGCCAGTGTAGTAAAAACAGTACTGCCAGTGTAGTACTGCACTTAATAAGTGGGTGCAGGTGCAGCTGCCCAGGTGCTTGTGCAGGTGGTGATGTTCAGACTTTGGTGCACCAGGTCAGTTGAGACGCGCGGACGCGCCGCACTTAACTGCGCTTACATAATCAGAACTTAACTGCCACCTACACAGCTCGAACCGACATTTACTCGTACCGCGATAGCTTCATCGAGTGGACGACGACGGCGACGCGATCAACGGTTGCATAACTGACGGATTCCATTGATGCAGCAAGACCGGGTGGTTGTGAGGAAGTCGGTGGTGTTGACGCAGTTGCGGTGTGCAGAGTGATACGGTTTCCCTGACGAGGACCCTCACCATCAGCAGCAACGTTATCCTGGAGTCAAAAGGGCTCATCTTGATTCAGCTCGAGTGGTCTCTTGTCACGGGAATTGCCTTGACCCAAGAACGTGGTGTTCTTCCGTACCCACAACCCGAAGCCACATGCTTATGCGCATGTCATTCGTGGGAACGTGCTCACCGCAATCTCCCACTACACATGAGACCCTTTTCTTATCGATACTCAACGCCCGGTTGCTGAATATAGATAATGTGAAAACAGGTCCAAGGCGAGAATCCTTGGACCATGTCTGCCATGCCGTGCCGTGCTGTGCCGTGCTGTGCTGTGCTCAGATCAGTCATGAGCCACGAGACCGTGGTGCCAAACCATCAGCTGGCTTCCAGGGCTCGGATGCGGAGCCATCAATCTGACAGAAGCAATCACCTGCTGTACAGATTTCTGGCAGTTGCCACATGCGTTCTCCAAATTTAGGGGCGGGGGTGGATTATGGTTTTTCTCTGTGAAAGTCTCATTCCTGATCCTTCGCCGCCGTGCGTGCCGTAGAGACATGTGCTCTCCCCGAGTCTGCTTTTCTACCACAGTGAGGAGCCCCATTTCGACTGCCTCATGCCTGGTAAGTGCGGCCAGCAGCTCGCCAGCCCGAAGATCGGAGCAAATCTATCTGTATGTGTGTCTGTGCCTACTGACATTTCGGCCCAGCATAGGCGGCCCGCATTCACGCGCGAGAAGATCTTTGTTCCCACGCACCGCCTTGACTTCACACAAAGACCCAAGCCCAGGTGGCCCTAAAAGTCCTGCGTGTAAGCCAAATATACCAGCGTGAATCAAAGCTCGTCAGCTGCGCAATGCGCTGATTGGCACACGGGCCACGGAAGGCCGATGATTGGCTGAGGGGAAGCCACCAAGGGGATCCATGGATAGCGTTGGCGCTGGCCGGCGCTGATTGGCTGGAGGGAAGTCGTCAAGACCCAAAAGCGGTAAACGTGGCTGGCCTGCAGGTCAGCACTATTTTTGGACTGCGCTAGTTGGCCCGTTGTTCAAGCCTTGGGCTTGCCGTCAGCTTTTGGAGCGAGTTGATGGCCAATGGCTGGGAATGCAGGCGGTTTGTGGCTTTGCTGACGGCAGCACTGCCAGGCCGCAAGTGGCCTGTTTTTGTACGGGTCAGAGCGTGTCTGTTTGTCTGTCTGTCTGCCTGTCTCTCGGGCTGTCTGGCTGTCGGGCTGGCACTGGCAGCGGGCCGGGTGAGCGAGGCCAGGCCATACAGGCCATGCAAGGCCACGATTAGGGCCACAGCAGCTTCATCAGCATCATCAATCACTGCACTGCACTGCCACGCCCAGAACAGCACACAACGCAGCGCAGCGCAGCACGCACCTGTATTTGGCCGCCCAGCCACACAGTCGGGGCCCATGCTTTCTTTATTGGGTGCCCACGAGGCCAGCCCTACGCTGCCCAGTGCTGCTCAGCCCAGAGACCTCGCTACTGCACCACCCGGCCCTCCGGTTGGCTGCCGTGCAGTGACCGGGTCCCGGATCAGATGGTTTCCGGACGGCCCTGCGCAACCCCGGATCCTCTTTCTCAGCGGCACAGCCCTACAATCTGCAAGGGCATGGGTCCCAGTTTTTGTTTGTTTCCCACGGCCACGCTGCTGGCGCCGGCAGATGACAGACCGCCGGCCAGGATACTGATGGGGCTGACAGCGGCGGGAAACACGGTTGGCACCGCCGTCACGCATATAAGACGACAATGTTTCCGCTAGAAGGGTTACTTGTTTGTCTCTTCCACCCTCATCCACAGAATCACAAAACCCATCAAAACAACCCTTTTCCTTCCGTCTCCTTTTCCTATTATTTCCTTGGTTCGGCTTCCAGTCTCATCTCGGCTTCCCTCGCTCCCAACTGCCAAACCAACTCCAGCAACTCCGACTCTTCGACACGAACTCGTCATAGACTCCAGTCTTTTCCACGCCTTCATCCACAACCCTACAACTCCACATTCATAATGCAGTTCACCAAGATCACCGCCATGGCCATCCTGGCCTACACTGCCCAGGCCGCCCCTTACTGGAACCACCCGGGCTCTGGCGAGCACGCCACCGGTACCACCACCTCCGTCTATGTCGCCTCCAGCACAAGCAGCTCCGTCGCTGCCGCGAGCAGCACCGCCGCCCCGCCCGCGCCTGCCGCGCCCACCGGCCTCAGCAAGACGGCCCAGATCCTCCTCGCCGACACCCGCGTCGACGGCATCAACAACGTCCTCAAGGACAACAAGGACTTTGTCTTTGACTTCAACGCTGGCCGCCCGGCCGCCTCCATCGGCAAGGGTGGCCAGATCGTCGCCGCCAACCGCAAGACCTTCCCTGTAAGTCACGCTGTCTGCCTCTTTCTTCGTCCGCCAGTAAACAGAACCTTTGGAAAGCAACCCGTTGACTAACACAAACATCTCCCGCACAGGCTCTCACAGGACAGAACATTGGCATGGCCGTCGGCTTCATCGGCCCCTGCGGCTTCAACACCCCGCACATCCACAACCGGGCCACCGAGCTGCTCATCGTGACCAAGGGCCGCGTCATGTCCGAGATGGTCATCGAGAACGGCGTCAACAACGCCGAAGGCAAGCCCCGCAACGTGGCCAACGAGATCAAGGAGTTCCAGATGACACCCTTCTTCCAGGGGTCCATCCACTCCCAGTTCAACCCGGACTGCACCGACGCCGTCTTCATCGCGCCCCAGAGCAACGACGACTTTGGCGTCAGCCAGGTCGCCAACAACTTCCTCGCCCTCAACGGCAACACCATCAGCGCCACCTTTGACAACTTCTTCGACGGCGCCCAGATTGACGAGTTCAAGAGCAAGGTTTCCATCAACGTCGCCCTCGGTGTCGAGGAGTGCCTGAAGAAGTGCAACATTTCCAAGCGCAGCCTCTAAATGGGGGGGAGGGATTTAAGAAAGTGATTTTTGAGTGAACGGAGCCACTTTGCATTTACACGGGGACCATCATGGAGCAGGGCAACGACTGGATCATGAAACGGGCAACGTGGGGTTTTTGGGAAACGGGAGTCTTTGGTTTATTTGTTTCACATTGGCATTTTCTGGGGACACTTGGGAGCCTTGATTCTTTTTTTGAGACTGCTAGCATTTTTTGATATTACTCTACCCTTCTTCACAGAAACCCCCCCTTATTATTAAATTCTAAAACCTTTTTTGGTTTCCCCCAAAGTCATTCTCTCACTTTTGTGCAGTGACGATTCTGTACTGGGTTACATGTCATACATGACCTCAATGCGAATGCCACACTACATCATCATCATCGCCGTCGGTGGCGTCCAAAGAGCCTTGTCCGGGCACGTCTTGTAATTCTCATGAGGCACTGCTGCCAAAGACACGACCATCAAGTCACGATGGCTTGTTGTTTCCGAGGGACAAATAGACGAAGGTCTTGGACCCGGAAAAGTTCCCTGAATAGACCCCAAAACAATGTGTAGATATGAGAGGTTCTTGTCCTCTGCAAAGCAGTCTCCCTCAAATGGGGCTGCTGTGGCGCATGTGTTGTGCACTGGACGGGTTGCTTCGTTGACCTCTGGGAAACATTTCTCTGTCTCCAGGCTTAAATTTCTTGCTGGCCATGTCTTGACCCCTTCTCGCCAGTCGACATCCCTGGCAATATCCAGCATGTCACTGTCGAAGATAGATTTTTATTATCCTGTTGCCCTTCTAGTCTAGAGGAGGAGAAGAGGACGGCTGGCCTTTACGTATTCGAACGGTTGACATTATTGCCCCAACAATTCCAACAGTCACTATCCGAAACCTCCCTATCCCAGGAACAGTCTCCCAAGAACACCATATTTGACCCTCAACAGGGCATAATCATTCCGACTGTGATGTTTCTCTTGTACATGGAGCAAGACATCCAGACAGATCCTGGAAATCCACAGTGGCTTGCACGGCACTTTCAATGAACAAAATCTTAACATGGGGGCATGTCTCTTGTTCTACCGTCTTATCTGCAAACACAATCGCAAGGCGGTCACCGTTCCCTCAGAGTAACCATGGCAGAACCAGTGATTATCAAGTCAGATCTCACTGTGGGCACGGCGCAATGATTGCTCTACGAGGGCGGCTGCCTCCATGAAAGACAAACTTTCAGCAGGCCCGATGCAGGGGAGGGTCCGTAACTGAGAGGGCAAAGGATGGTCGGCCGATCTGTGGTTCACACTCATTCATACCATCATGGAAGTGCTTCGGCCCATGCCGGCCGCAAGGGCATGGTAGTACAGGTGAGCCTGCCGAATATGTCGCGTTGTTCAGCAGGCGGTTGTTGACGTAGAGGGGAGTGCATACTGCTTCCACTTGAGCTGTCGAGGACGTGCAATACGGCGGAGAGTCAATCGTTCTCGAGACTTGGACTGGCAACGCCGACGCTGACTGCAATTCCAAGCTGCTTCTCCATGCTCGAGCAATTTTGATACAGCCCCGGCCTGTGTTCTGTGCAAGCCAGCCTCTACTGAGCACATCGATCACGTCCTTAGGTTGAAGTCTTCAAACCTGAATGGCCCTCTGAGTATAGCCTGCAAATCGGTCTTATGTATTTGCACGAATGGGGCTTGCACACGTCTTTTCTTTAAGGTGCCAATAGCGACGTGGTGCAAGGATACGTGTAACCACCCAACCCCATCCACGTATAAGGTGATATCCTGCTCTTACTGGCACCTCATACCTCACGATAAGACTCTACCGTATGTCTGGCGTGACGCAGCGATCACTGCTGACTGTAGTTGCGACGGTATCGCACTTATGTACACTTGGTCTGGTGATCGCGTCCACCCGGCGCGTGGCAGGAGCTCATAAAGATGATGGCGCGTCGGTTTCTTCTTTCTTTTTGAGCCGCGGCTGTCTTACTTACTGCGCGTTACAGAGAGGTGACCATGACGAAGATGGCGTCTATCTGTGGCGTTTGTTCGAGTGGTGTAAATACTGATGTGAGACAAGCCAATGAGACAAGGCGCCGAGACAAGTGGTGCTCACCGGCGTGTTTGTGCCCACTTGGGCATTTTGACTGCAACTTCTAGAAACGACTGAGCACGAATTGGTCCGAGTTGGCCTCGGATCGGCCCATCCGGGCAGGTGGTTTACAAGCACTTCAAATCCAACTTGCTCGAGGCCAATAAAGGGACCACGTCGCAAAAAACCGTGATCCAGAGCTGCAAAGATCGAAACCCAGCGTCAAGAGTCGACATATGCTGGTGGAGCGTGACTGATGGTTGCCCGCACAACAATTCCAATGTGGCTGGCGGAGATTGGACCGCCAATAATTTTGAGGCTATAAGGCACCAAATCTGTGGCCAATGATTTGCGACATGGATTGTATGTATGTGGAGAGGGGGAGCGTCGTCTTGGTGCCGTTCGGTCCAGTGACTGGTCAGCGGTTGTGGCAGAGCTTGACGTGCTGGATCCGCTCAGGGGACTGTGTACACAATTATGTGTCACTGGGATTCTTGTTGCTGCTTGACAAGACGGAAGTCGACGATGGCCCCTTGTGCACCCGATCTGGGAGGGCGGTGCAGTGGAACTGGCGATGAGGCTAGAACGATTATACGCCGTATGGTGTATGTCGGCTGGGCGTGGCGCAGCGCCAACGGAGAGACGGCGCCGACAAGCGCGGGTAGTGGCAGATTGTGCCTGGACGAGCTGTCTGGGGGAGGCGCGCTGCTTGCATCGAACAAGGCAGTTGCGAGTTGTGAGAGCGGCAGGCGCCCCCTGACAAGTAACCGTCTGACTGCGTGACCGCCTCGACCGCCACGCTCTGGTTGGTGCATGACGGCCTCGCCTCGCCCCGTCTCCCCCCTCCACGCCTCGATGCTTCTCCCCTCGTGTGGATGCATGAACCTCACGTGTCTGTCGCCTTCCATTCCATTTCCTTGATCTCTCGACAAGCCAGCGAGCCATGGATGGCATGGCATGACCAGCAAGCACCCTTGCCTCAACCACTTTAGCCTCCCCCCGCGCAGCGTCGCATGGCGCCTCCGTCTCGACCAAGGAGGCAGCACCAAAAGCCCCGTCCCTGGGCCCTCCCCTGCCGCGCGAGCTGAGAAGCAAGCAGATAAACGGTTTTCTGCTCGTCCAAGCGGCGGGCAGAGCCAGGGTATGGGCCCACGGCGCGTGGGCACTGGGCACCGGGCGGGACCTGCAATCTCCCCAGAGGCCCCTGCTGCTCATTTCGAGGCACGCCCTCATTGGCCCGCAGCCCATCACCACCTCTGCTCTCGACCGCGCCGCCCACAGGCACACTGGCGATGGCCCACTCTCCTCCACCACCAACGGCCGGCCTGGGCTGGACTCGCTGGGCCTGTCCTGTCGGCATGCCCACCCGCCCGAGACGCTTCTCTCCTGCCCAGCCAAACCACAGCCCGGCAGTCGCTCGTCGTGGGCCATCTCCTTGTCGATCGCCGTCTGGCCGCCCCTGGAAACCCTCGGCCCTCTCCACCAGCCACACAGACTGCCTGGGTCCTGTCCTGGGGCCCGGCTCTTCATTTTGCTCTCTCTCCTTCCTCGTCCATGCTGTCGCTCCCTACCGGTTCTGTGCCGACCGTCACGATCGTCTGGAGATTTCTCTCCGTTACACTCCTTTGGCCCTCTGCCTACGCGCTCAGTCACTCTCTACACGAGGACACTTGTGTCCCGTCTCTTCGAACAGCTCGACGCTGTCACGCTTCGCGAAGCCCTTCGCTCTTCTCTCCTCTCGAGGATCATCAACTCGACTCGGCCACGACTCTCTCAGAATCTGCGCCGCTAGCTACCGACGCTCTCGCTCTACTCTTTTTGCTCAAAACCTCGACGATCTCTGGGGTGTCCTCGATCAGCAGCAGTTACCATGAAGATCACCACATCCCACGCTGCCCTCGGCACGGCCATTGCTCTGCTCGCAGCTGAGGCCTCGGCCGCGCTCGCTCACAGGCACCACAACCACTTCGACCTTCACAAGAAGCATGCCCACAACCACCTCGAGGCTCGCGCCGCCAAGCCCAACGACACCGGTGATGTCTCAGTCGCCGAGCTTGTCGCGCGCGACCTGACCTGCGCCTTCCCGACCAACAAAGGCGCCGTCGCTGTCACACCTGGTTCTCTGAATGCCGGCTGGGCCATGGCTCCCGATAAGGCCTGTACTCGTGGCAAGTGGTGCCCTTTTGCATGCCCGCCTGGTCAGGTTATGGCCCAGTGGAAGCCCAACACGAAATACGCGTACCCAGAGTCAACTGTAAGTGGCACATGAGCGGCATATCAATGCACATCGTCTGACCTCGACTCGAATAGTTTGGCGGAATCTACTGCGACGATGACGGCAACCTGCAGGAAGGTTTCAAGGGCCAGCCCTGGTGTGTGGACGGCACTGGCGCTATCGAGGCTGTCAATGATGCGGGCGCCGTTGTGGCATTTTGCCAGACCGTGCTGCCTGGTGATGAGGATATGCTTATCGCCACCGAGGTGTTCGACCGTGCCACTCTCGCTGTACCTGGCATCAGTTACTGGGACAAGACCTCCGCGCAGTGAGTAACGCACTCCCGGAATTTACGTCTCTCCAAAACTAACGCCAGTCATAGCTACTACGTCAATGCGCCGGGCGTTACTGCCGCCGAGGGTTGCCTGTGGGGTACCATCACAAAGCCTGTTGGCAACTGGGCTCCTTACGTCGCTGGTGCCAACACGGACGCCAACGGCAACACCTTTGTCAAGCTTGGGTTCAACCCAGAATGGACCCGCGCACCCGCGCTCGTCTCCAACAAGCCCACTTATGCCATGGACATCAAGTGTGCTGATGGTGGTTGCAACGGCCTTCCCTGCGGAATCAGCCCTGACGGCATCAATGGCTCGGGCGGCGCCCACGAGTCCGACTTCTGCGTCGTGACTGTTCCCAAGGGTTCCAAGGCCCAGATTGTCGTCAGCAGCTTGAACGGTGGAGGCGGTCCTGCTGACGGATCAAATGACACTACGTCTTCTGTGCCTTCCAGCTACCCAACTCAGACGCCGGAGCCGGAGCCGCAGCCGACCCCAACACCAACTACTTCTTCGTCCATCGTTGAGCCGACCACTTCCTCGGTACCGACCACCTCATCGGTTGCCACTACCAGCTCCGTGGTGTCCACAACATCGTCACAATCCGCGCCTGTCTACAGCTTTGCCGGTATCTTCCAGGAGAACGGCACCTACCACAGCTCACCCTACCAGAGCACAACCACGACTTCCAGTGGTCCCACGCAGATCAGCAGCACACCAACAGAGACCAAGCCCAACGACGGCGCGGGCACCTACCAAGGCAACGGCGCCATGGCTGGTCTTGTCGTCGCTCTGGTCGCCGCTGGTATCCTGCTTTGAACCAGGCCGACCTCGATCATGACTTTCGCTTCTCTTTTATTTTCGTACATATGTCAACATCATCATGGCTTACTTATACCAGCCAGCCACATATTGTCTATTGTCTATTCCAAGACCCGAGTCGCGGGGCTTATACGGCTGCATTGCTACGCTTGTTCAGTCGCTATTTCTTGATACCATTTGAGGAAGCGCATACCTGCTGCTGTCTTTTGTTGTAACATTCTGCGATACCCCCTTTTGTCAATTGGCGGTTTGGAGCATTTTTGAAGGACTTATGGCGCAAGGCCCAGTTCATCATTAGGAATGCAATGGTTAGGGATTCGATTTTCAGCAAGGAGCTATTTGGAGGAACTTCTACAAAAAGATGTCTGGTAGTTTGGGGCAAAGGTTGCGCCATTTTGGGCAAAAGTGCATTCGAGGAAGTTGCTCGAAGCAGCACCGCAAGCGCGGCAGTGCACTTGGCCTGTCGCGCATTTACAATTTATCACGATCGTCGACGAACACGAAGCATAGGGCCGATGATTTCAAAAGAGGGAAGCAAGACGGCCTTGGGTTATTACATATTCTTCGACCGACCATATTTTTATCTCCTCCAACAGGGGGGACACGTATTTTCAAACAAACATAACATTGAACTTCGCCCGTCTACAAAATCTTGACCATGTTTGTCCGTGATCATGCAGCAGGATGATGCCATGGAAGGCTGCGTGAGGTGATGATTGAAGGAGGACATCAACGCTGGGCTTTCGGCCGTCTTGGGTAGTCTTCATCGTCGCAACCTCTGACCTTATGAGCAGCCTAGGATGTTGATATATGCTGTATGTAATGTTGACAATTATAGGATCATTGCCGTCTTGCAACGTCAATAAAGATCTGAATTGCGAAACGATGTTCGCTGGTGAGAATGTTGTCTCTCCTCGTATTCCCAGCTATTGAGGCAGGTTGTATCGCACAAGTCCCTGGGTAACCTGGTTAACCTAGGTATCCATTCTGCCATTCGATTTCTTGTGCTGCCTTCTCTGCAGCACTGTGTGACGTTCGTCGAGAAATACCGGCAAAGTCTCCTTCCATTTACAGCGAGCTGTTGCCATTACATTACTGGAGGTGATGCTCTCGCTTCACTGGGCGGGGGCGGCCCTAGCCCAGCCTCTGATTTTGGACAAGGGATTTCTTTTGTCTGCTAGAACCGTCCTGCAATGTTTATGGCAAGTGACCTAGTGTCTTGAAAGCGGTGTCATACATCACTAAGCAAGAGAACGCAAGGTAATTTTTTGCAAGAACGAGGACTCCCCGCACAGAAAGGGAGGAGCATTCTCACTGGCTGTGTGAACACAACCCCAAAATGTCAACCACACCGACGATACTTGTAATATAGTATTGTATGTAACTAACGGATCATGATCTCCCGTGAATATCACAAGTACACTCTACGTATGCCTGTGCCTCCGAGGGCGAGGAGGGGGGGGGTGTTGACTGTCTAAGGGGAAGCGGCGGCGGCAGCGGCTTTGATGATGTCGGCGGCCTTCTCGGCGATCGCATATGTTGTCTGTCAATCTCAAGTTAGCATGTTGTTCTACTCGTGTACATTACCGGCGGAGGACCAAAGGAAGATTATCGTACACTCATGGTGTGAGCCGACGGGTGCTGGGGCATGATGCTGGCATCCACGACCCGCAGGTTGCTGGTGCCGTAGACCTTGAGCTCCGGGTCGACCACGCCGCCGAGCCTGCGCGGCAACATGGCGGACGTGCCGGTCGGGTGCCACGCGGTGAGGAGCGAGGTGCGGACATAGGCCTTGAGGGCGTCGCCGACGTCGAGGACCAGCGGGCCGGGGAGGACCTCGGTGTGGCCAATCTCCTTCATCGGGTCGGTCTTTATGAGGCGGCGGATGAGCCTCACACCCTCGACGATGAAGTCGAGGTCGGCCGGGTGGCTGAGGTAGCGCGGGTCGACGGCCGCGGGGACCCAGGGGTCCCTCGAGACGGGCCGCACCGTGCCGCGGGAGAGCGGGTTCATGAGGGTGCTCAGCATCTCGACGCCGCCCATGAACCAGATGGTCTCCTCGGCGGCAATGGTGCCCGCCACGTGGCCGCGGTGCACGCGCTCCACGATGGCCTTGTACCCCTCGCGCACGTCCGGGTGCGTGTCGGGCGCGAGGTACTTGAGCGACTCCTCGACCGTCGTCGTCGCGATGACGGCGTCGGCCTCCTTACGCGAGAGCGTCGTGATGTTGTACCACGGCAGGAAGGCCAGGCTGTCGCCGCTCTCGGTCCACCGGCCCTCGCGCGACGCGTAGTACAGGTCGCCCTGCTCCTTGTCGAGCTTGGGGTTGAGCGTAATGTCGACCAGGCTGGGAACGCCGGGCTTGACTGTTGTGTGGTGTGGCAGGGTTCTCCAAGTCAGCACAACAAAAGTCGGGAGTTTTGATTCATGTCCAAGAGCCAAGTACTGGAAAAGTTGGCCTGGTTAGAGAGTGACTTACCAACACCAAGACTCGGGGCAGCAGCGTGGTCGTGGAGGTTGGCTCCAACACCGGGGAGATCGACAACAGTCTTGATGCCCAGCTTGTCGAGCACAGACTTCTGACCGATACCAGAGAGCTGGAGCAGCTTGGGCGTCTGCAGAGAACCACCGGACACGATGACCTCGCGGTTGACCAGGACGCGCTGGACGGGGCTCTTCGCCGAAGCCGCATACTATGTCGACCACGCAAAGTTAGCCAATGCTTGGTCTTTCCTCCTCATCATGTTTAATGATGATCAAACCACGCCAGGACAAAGGCTCTGCGGAAACTCACCTCGACCCCTGTGGCGCGGACCACGCCGTTGACAGTCTCGGTTAAAATCTTAGTGACCAGGTGCTCGACGAGAACGTGGATATTGGGCCTGGGCGTGCCCTTCTCGCCAAAGATAGGGTCGTAGTAGGCCGTCCGCGGGTCACTGCGGGACTGGTTCTTGTCGTCAATGCTGTGCAGGCTCATGTGGTATCCCAGAGAGTTGCACATGGGCTCCGCCGTGTGGCTGAAGCCCAGGCTCGCCATGGCGTCCTGGAAGTTCCCTGTGGTCGGGGCGTGTCAATAACGCTCTGGAGGCGAGAATTCCCCCTGAGACGGAACCTTGCGGCACTCATTGCCGTTGACTTGTAAAGACTTACTGTTCTGCGGATAGTTGTAGTGGCTGTAGCCGTTCTGGATTGGTCCTCCGGTGCCGTGGCACTCCGGATCGTAGGTGATGCGGAACTCGTCGACCTGGCTTTGTCTCGGAGGCGTGAAATGCTCAGACTTTGCTCGCTCTGCCTGTCAGCTCCCCATTTCTGCCCTGCCAAGGGCCTATCCGGAATACAACACTGACCTTCTTGAAGTACGGCAGCAGTCCCTTCCAGCCCCAGCCGGGATTGCCCAATTCCTCCCAGGTGTCGTACTCGGTCGGCGTGCCACGGCCCCAGACCATAAAGTTGAGCGACGCGCCACCACCAAGCAGCTTGCCCTGGTTCAGGATCACGGGCCTGTTGAGCGCGAGCTCCTGCTGCGGCGTCGTGAGCGTGCCCCATTGGTAGCTGAGGTCCAGAGCGCCAAGGATCTGCCAACGAGGGATCATGATTTCCTTCTCATACTTGTGTCTGTTGTCGCGCGGTGAGATTAGCGTGCTTGTCTTCCCCCAAACTGGAAGACTCTTCCAGGCCTCTGCTCCAAATTATAGGAAAGCTTACAATGGGCCAGCCTCAATCAGTAGCACGGTTTCTGCGGTTTGTCAGTAACTTGCCCATCCTCGCCAGAAAGAGACACCAGAGGCGGCACAACATACTTGAACTATCCTCAGACAGGCGGTTGGCAGTGACCATGCCTCCTGGTCCACCTCCAATGATGATATAGTCGTACGCATCGAGCAGATCTCTGGTTGCAACCGGCAGACTGCTGGCAAGAGGCACGGCCGAGGAGGCCGCAGCCACTAGCAGCGCGATCGAGAAGGGCGACTTCATCCTGATGTGCTCGGACGATGAGTGCGATGGTCGACGAACACACAACGGACACGGGACTCCTGAAGATTCAAAACGAGAGACAAGGAGACCAACGGTAATGATCCGTGGGCGGGTCGACTGGTTTGGTCCGGGTGGGGAGGCAGGCTGCACTGCCAGCTGTATTTATTATGGACTAAACCCCACGAGAGCCGTGGTTTTCGCCGGCAAGTCTCAAGCTTGTGATATGCCTGCCATAAGGCAAGACGAGGCTTCTTGCTTTGCTAACTCGAGGACGGCACACCCCGGCATCCACATGCATGTGCCAACGGCTGCGGGGTTTCCCCCTTCCAGGGCCCGGTTCCTGCCTGGCGACTGGGGATCGAAGGTCTCTTTGGACGTCCTTGTATGTACCAAGGCCTCGCACGGGCTCCGCTGGTCTTCTTCAAGGTCGTATACCTTGCGTCCGTGCGGGGGCATGATGTAAGTGCACTGCAGGCCGCGCTCGGATCTTTCAGAGTTGTTGCATTGCTTCCGATCCCCGGGGGTGTTCAAGGCGAGCAGGGAAAACTTGGACCGGGGCGCTTGGCCGGGGTATTTGTTCCTGTCCGGGAGGACAAGGATTCCCAGGAAAGGCAAAAGAGGAGCTGGATCTAGACCTTCAAGGTTGTTCTGTGTCAAATCGTTAGAGAATGACGGAATCTTGTCAAATTCGCCTTTGTTCCTTTGCAACTCGTCATGCTGCTCATTCATCATGGTTATTCGATCCCCTAGCAGTGCACATTGGTCTCGAGGCTGTCTTAGACAACTCCTCAGCTCAATCAAAAATTGAGAGCAGTATCTTGTTCAACCACTCACTGGGTATCAAGACCGGCTGTGAGCAAAGAAGCATCTGCATTGAGCAAGCAGCTCGCCGCCGAGCGCCTTGAGGGACAGACACAAGATCGCCGCTGCCAAGATGCGTCGCCAAATTGCAAGGTGTGGTGGATACGACGTTGTCTTATGCCAGCTGCGGTTGACGTTCAGGGGCAAGGGTTGTTGTGAGAGTTGGGTACAGTAACTGGAAGAAGAGCCCGCCCCCATGTGCAAATCCCGCCCGTCCACCCGTGGGGAACATCGTCACCAGCGTCATGGGCCTTTCCCTGTTGAAGTCACGGAACAAGTGCGACTTTCTCCAAAACGGGCAGCGTATACCTTTGAACGAAGGACTGCTTGGCTGGTATCTGGCCTTCCACTTGCCCATCGTGGGAGGCACCACGGCTACCGCTCGAGATTCTAATCGCAGTGGACTTGCAGTCCATGAAATCGAGATCCCCCCCTCGAGCCTGGCAGCAGCTCCACACAATATGTTGGCTGCCAAGTCCATGCCGACATTATCCATGCTCGGACAACAGAGTCGCTGCAGAACAGATCGCACGGACCGAGAAACATCTTGGTTGTCGCTGTTGCTTAAAAGCAGCGACGGCAATGCGAACCCCTGCATCCGTCCTTTCTCAGAATTCCTTACAGCCGGCATAATCATCGTGAGCCAGCGCCAAGCACTGGATGCCTTTTTTTTCTCTCCCTTGAGCATGGTAATTACTGACAATTGTACAAGCACACATCACACCTTATGGCACTCGGGGAAGCTCGAACCTTCTTCCTCTATGAATATGTATATTGTAAGCCGCACAAGAAGCCGTGAGAACGCCCGCCATGGCTCTTAGGTGGACATGCCGAGGTTGCAGGGATATGACCCATGATTATGATGCCAGGGGCCAGGAACAACAACAACAGCAGCGGCGCGCCGCAACTGGACATCTCGGCCAAGGATGGTCTTGTCCTATGAGAGCAGAGGTGGACGGGGGTACTGTGCCTGCGCATTTTTTAATCTCAAATGTTATTACTTTAAAAATGTCCGGCTAGCTTACCAGATTCTACAACCTGCTCGCCGCAAGACAGGGCCCGTCCGATTTGCGAAGACTCCTCTCTTGGGGCCGCTACTTGGAAGAGCAACAGGCGTCTCGTGCCAGTAGTGCATGTCCACTGCTGTCACCGCATACGCTGTGTGCCACAGTCACGGCTGGGTGGTTTAGCAACTGCTCATTGAGAACTATCGACGTCGTCCCAGGTCTCAATTACGCCTGGGGGTCCCGGTGAGCAAGCTACAAAACCACAAAATTCCAGCAAATCAGAAAACACGCCTCTTTGGATATTCCTCCCAATGCTCGCTCCGTCCATGCACTATATACCGTTTTTTTCTTCTTCTTCCGCAGATGAACAGAAATGTCGGCAAGTCTCTAATCTAAGCTCTGTTGACCCATCGAGAATTATTCTAGCAACATAATTGTCGTATATCCAAGCTCTACTCAGCCGGTAAAGCGGAAACGAGAAGCCTCCAGCTGCCCAAGTCCATCTCTGGGCGCCACATTCCTCCTCCGGTAGGTGTTGGTGAAGTCCTGGAGTATCGAGCGCACCTGTCGAAGGTCACCGGCATCTTCATGATTGAGCTTCTCTTTGATCTTGAGCATCAGGCGGTCGACTTCGGCCGGAGTCACGGTGCCAGGCGGGAGAATCCGCATTGTGCGGTCTACCCACGCCACTGTCTGCTCCGGCATGTTTTCAAAAAGCGTCAACAGTGCTCCGCTCCCGTCAGCGAAGCAGTCCCGTGGGAATGTAATCATCATGCCGGCAAGGATGCGCTGGACGAGCATCTCGCCCTTGGCATTGAGAAGCTCCTTCACCGTAGCGATTAGAGCCTGGACAACATCGCCAGGCAGGTGCTCGTACGACGAAGGCGGGTACTTGCCACCCCACATCAAGAGATCCCGGACAAAGTGAAGCGTCGCCGACACAGGCTCGCGCTGCTCGAGCCCAAGCACAGAGAACGTCGCCTCAAAGATTGGGCCCAGCAGGGGCGACGGGATCAGCTTTTGAGGGTAGTAGAGCAGCGCATCGATTAGCAGACGAAAGAAGTCCTCCATGACATCGGGGAACTCCCGCGGAGGAAGGTCGTTGAGGAAACGGAGAACATTGGTGGCCTGCATCTCAAAGAAGGCGTAGATGCTGTCCGTGATCGCCTGGTTGACGTGTTCCCTGTCGTCGGAGAACTCCCGCAGAATGGCGCCAGTGACCCAAAGGAAGCAGCCTTGGCGCGTGGTTGCGAAGCCACTCACGAGCTTGTCCGCCATATCCTTGAGAAGGGGTGTCATCGCTCCTCTGTGGTAAATTACCATGTATCTCCAGCACTTGCAGACACGTTCTAGGATGGGCACGAAGTCAATAAAGCCCTCGAGAATTTTGGCTAGAACCGGGAAGACTTCCTGCCAGTACTTGACGGCAGGATCTTCTTCGCCAGCCTCGGTGGGCGGGACGATGACAACCGTCTTGACGAAGCAGGTAATCAGCTGCAGGTGGTCAGCCACTGCAAGTTTGCCAGCCTCATCTTGTGCGTTGTTGGCTTTTGTCATCAGCCTCTGAACAAGAGGATCACAGTAAAGCTTCAGGAGCTTGTAGATCTCTGCCTTGGGTTGGACTGCAACGAGACTCGCCACACCCTCAGTGACCTCTTCCTGGCTAACCTCGGGTAGGGTGTCGAGGACCTTGTCGTAGAATGACTGCACCTGAAGAACCTGCTGACTCAGTAGGTGCTTGCAGTCGGTGCAGAAATACTTCATGGACATGGCTGCCGCACGAATGATCTCCTTCGAATCAGTCTCAAAAGAAGAGGCGATGTAGTTGAACTGAGGCTCCAGGAACTCGGGGTGAGCAGCTGTCCACTCAGTATAGCGACCGAGAGCCATGATTGTTGCGAAGCGCAGCTTCTCGTGGCTGGGGATCTGCACGAGCAGCGGCATGACCTGGGGTAGAACGATGTTCTCGTCCTTGTCGACCATGCGTCCCATGGCTCGCAAGGAGAACAAGGGCGCCTCCAGCTTTTGCCAATGAGGCACCGAGGTGCCATTAGCCATGGCGGCATACTTCTGCGTCCACAGCTTGATAGCATCAAGCACCTTGGTCAAGCATTCCGTAACGCCCATAACCTCGCAAGCATCCTTGAGTGTGTCGCCCATATGGTGTCTGAACTCGCGGAACTTCTCCTCGGCTTCGCGATCGCCGTCGAAGAGGTCCTTCTCATTGCCAGACTCAGATTCAGGAAATTCGAGGTGGCTGAACAGGATGTCGACGAGCTTCGAAAAAACGTCGAACAGTTCCGTCCGTGCCTGGATATAGATGTCGAGCACGATGTACTGCTTGAGCTCATACCAAAAGTCGAACGTGTACTCAATCACATCTCGGTCCTTATCCCTCGCAGCGCATTCGAGGATGGCCTCAATGATTGGCCGGAAGTGAACAGGCTCCCTGGCGATCGCGACAACCCAGGCAATACCAGCATCGGCCAGTAGCCTAGTCAGAGACTTGTACGCTTCGATGTCTTCCTCTTCCACAAGCTTTTGAATTCGGGGCTGCAGAGCAATAATCTTGGGCAACAGAACCTGGATTGTGTCGATGTTGTCGTCGACGTCTCTCGTCTCCCGCACCATCGTGGAAAGGCACTCGGCTGCTGCCTGGAAAGAGTTGTCGTTTTCCAGCGCGTGGAAGATCACGTCCAGGAGGGGCGAGCCGACGATGTCGTTGACTGGTACTTCACGCAGCCAAGAAGTGATGCATTCGAGCAGTTGTGGATTCGTCGCGGCGGCAGCTGTGATAACAAGTCAGTAGGGGGCCAGGTCGTTACCCATGGCACATCATGGACTTACGCGATGATTGAGCGTAGTTGATAAGTAGTTGGACGACCTGTGCTGCATTATCACCGAGCAACTCGCTTGTCCGCTCGCTAAGCTCTTCTTCCTAAAGTGTCCATTCGTGTTAGACTGTGGACCTCCTGTCGCCTGGGCATATGTGCGCCGGTGCTCAACCAATGTGAAGATGGTGTCCCTGATGCTGTCTTGCTGTCCACGTACTGTCAAGGTGATCTTGCGACCTTCGGTAACTTCTTCCGGCAGGATTCTGAGGAAGTCCAGAATGCAGGCGTGACTTTCAACTTCGTTTCCGAGAGAGCTGACTACGACTGGGAGGACGTCCTTCCAGTCTCTCATTTGGATCGCCAGATTCGCCAAACAAACACAGAGCTGTACTCTGATGGGCCTAGGCCCAGAGGCAAACTGTTTGAGTAGTGAAAGGATCTGGGTTCGTACAGCTGGAAGCTCGGCGGCAGAGACTTGGGTGGAAAGGTCATAAACGATCTGTAGATATACGGCCACTATGTCAGAGATTGTGCTCGCTCCGTGTGGTGGTCTTGCTGGGCAATGCTCACCTTGCCCCTCAATGTTGTCGCTGCAAACAGTTTCGCGTCGGCTTCAGCTTGAGATTGTAGCATCGTGATGGTTATGGTCCAGGCTGCGGTCTGTATATAGCGATCGGTCATTTAGTCGCGCCGTCCTTTCAAGGTGTGCCTAGTGCGTCCGGAGAGCAACTGACGGATTTCTGGAAGCTTTCGAGATACTCGTGAGCTCTTTTCTTCTTGTCGGAATCGCCACCGCGCATCGTGGCCATAGCCTGGAGAACATCCTCTGGCGTGAAGGCCTGCTGAGACCCGTTGGCAGCCATGGCGCCTGTAGTTTGCCGATTTTGTGAATGCGCTTGATCGCCAGATGTGGCGGGGTCGAACTCAGGAGTGGAGGGATGTCGATGTGGACGGCCCCCTGAAATCGCCGCTCCAGGTTCCAGAGGCCAGAGGCGTTGTTGGCTTGGCTGACGGAGACGAACAGTGCGCACGTTGAAACCAGCAGTGAGCAGTTTTTGATGTAGGCGATGTGGTGGGCGCGGGGAAAGGAGCGTGCGGCAAGGCTCTGAGGTTGCGATGATGGGATGAAGCAGGCTCCGAAGAGGCGGGTGGCAGTGCCGTCACAGCAAAATTGCATTGTTGGCGGGCCACGCAGCGCGCAGGGCGTTGGCGGTCGTACGGGGTGATTTGGGTGGTCTGGAGGGGTCGTGGAATTGTGGGGAGCTGTTGGCAGGCTCACTTATCGCGGTACCGGCTGCCCAAGCTGCTCATACGTAATTCTGCATGGCGATGCTTATCCACAAGCTTGTCTCGTTGAGATGCACCTCCGAGCTTCCACGTCTCTGCAGTTCTCTGTGCCAACGTACCTTATGGTATGCATCAATACTTCCAGCAGACAAGGATGCGGTTGAATTCTACGAGTCAGACAGTGCACATGCACTCTCTGGGAGAGCTACCATGTGGACTTCGAGAGAATTGCGCATCAACACATTAGACCCAGAGGCCAAGGAAGCCAGCAGCAGGTTGAGAATGAAAAGGACAGTCCCGAACGACCCTATCTGCACCAATATACCCAGAGCCTTGCGGCATAGTGACCATTGCAGTGACTGTGCTCTGCCACGGACATGGCGTCCTACCAAGCCGCTTTCAACCAAACAAGAGCCGCCCTGCTTGTAACAACAGTACTGTGTGCCCTAGTCGGGAAAGTTGACGGGAGCGAGATGAATATACGACTGCAGGTGACTAGCTATACCACTTTCGCCATTTCTCAAGCATGGCATGCTAGAGGTGCCGTTCACGAGGGTAATAGCTGTGGAAGATGTTCGCAGCAACCTGCAATCAAGGCTTGGCACTCAACGATGGAGATACCCGACCTGAACAGACACCAGCCAAAGTGGGTCACAGCCTTGCCAGTGCGGCCCGCAAACCTCCACGAGGCAGACCAATCCTTTGCCGTCTGGGATTCTGCCGAGCCCTCAAACATTTGGCGACCACCCAGTCACTCCCAGGCCCACGCCAACGACATCGCTTTCCTGGCCACCTCGAACTGGTTGCTCACCCGCCCACCACTGTTTGCGCGCCGTATCTTATCGTCGCGACCTCCTCCGAACGAACCCGACACTCTCGTCACCGACTACCTACGCAAGAATGACCGGACGCGGTGGCGGTGGACGCAAGGTCCTGCTCCCTCCCATCAACTTCATCTTCAAGCTTCTCCAGTCGCACGCGACGGTCAAGATCTGGCTGTACGAGCAGTTGGCCATACGCATTGAGGGAAAGATTAGGGTGCGTGTGTCATTCACGAGAGGCTTCCTACTGCAAAGGCTTGCATGCCTGTCTGCGACAGGCGAGTCTACCCATGTTGCAACGAATGCTAATGAACGGTGGACTTTGCCTGATATTATAGGGATTTGACGAGTTCATGAACCTTGTCATTGACGACGCCGTCGAGGTCAAGCAGATCACAAAGACGAACCCAGAGGAGAAGAGGAGACCACTAGGTCAGTCTGGCACCCAACACTCGGGGGCGCGACCAATGCTTCGGTCGGCATTGCAAGACCAATCACTGATTACTAGGAACACAGGTCAAATTTTGCTCAAAGGCGACAATGTCTCTCTAATCCAGGAAGCTGTATGATACCCGCCCACAAAAAGCAAACTGATGGGGTTGGATGCCAGGGACGAGCGAGCGATGAGAGTCAATGGCATGGAGCATGGGCGCAGAACCATTCTTGACATCCGCAAACACAAAGAGAACCGATTATGAGGAACGATTGCTCCGCGACGCTATTTGGGTATTCTCGGGCGAACGGTTAGAAGAACATACAGGACCGGTCACCTTTGCGACTGTTCAGTATGGCCTGAGTTCGCGGACAATTTGACCTGCCCGTCTCCCAGAAAAAGACCGTCTAGAGGCTGGTCGTGAGGGCCAACAGGGACAGTGCTCTCTTGCTGGCCAGCAGACGTGGGCGCAAGGAACTGCTCCCGCAGCCCCAAAGCATATAGCAATACAGCTGCGCGACCATCAGACACATCCCCCCTGCCTGCGCACTTCAGTGCATACCGATGGAGAAAGTAATCGTAGAAGCCTTTGCCGTGACCAAGCCTCCGTATCACACCCGTGTCTGGATCCTCGTCAAATGCCACTCCAGGCAGAAGTATCAGGTCAAGAGTCGCGTCCGCTGCCGCATCGCCCTCGAGCTCGCCCAGGCTGCGCTGTCTCTGGTCGACCGTGGCCGCATCAATGCTCGGGATCCCCCACTTATCCGGCCTTAGAGACTCGTAGTCATCGATGCCAGCCAGGCTCACCATGTCCATAAGCCTTGCGGGGCCCTCTCCAGGAGCGAGGCCAGACTTGTGCAGGTACGGTACAAAGACTTGCTTGCCTGATTGCAAAGCGTGCCGGACGATCAGATCGGTCTGAAGCTCGCCGCCGGGCATGGCGAGGTATATACCCACCCTGTTGGCGTCGACATAAGGCCTGAATGATCTTAACGAGTCGAACACAGCTTTGCCTGGCAGGCGCGCAGAGAGTGCAAGTTAATATCCTGAACGATTGCGAACCACGATTGTACTAGCATACTCGGATTCATGATGCCGAAAGAATCTGGAGGCTATCTGCAGCTTGGACATGGTGGTGAGCGACTCACTTTGTTGCAATATGGAATCGTTCGAGAGGCCCTTGAGCCGCTGCTTCATGAGCGAGCGGAGCTGCGTCTTGGCAGCGCTCAGCGCGGCAGAGTTCATCGGGTCGTGCGAGTCTGCTGCCTGCATCACTTGCTATGATGTGGCTTTCTGAGCGGGGAAGGCTGGATGGTGCGCCTATCGAGACAAGGAGACAAGCGTAGTGTGAGTGGGTTGTCGTCAATGTGTCAGAAAGTGTCACCGTGAGTCAGAATTGGCAGCATCACGGCCCTTGATGGTTGCGTCTTGCTAGTGGATCCTCCTGCAAGGAAAGCTCTAGGGTGTTGGAAATCTTGGAAGCTGGGAGGTCAAGCCTCCCCGTGGACAAAATGCTAGCCACCTCAATCTCCATACTGCCGATGGCTTGGCTTTTTGTGCATGTTACATCTCAGTCATGAAGCCTAATGTAGCTGCAAATCTGGGAGAGCCGGTTCTACTTCCCTCAGCGACCCGGCCGCCAAAGTATCGTGTCGACTACACTTGGCCATCCATACGGTGGACAGTCGTCGCCCTTGTGTTAGCTACAGTGCGGTTTGTGGCAAAATGATCATCAAGTCATGTTGCACTAGAGACGTGACCCCAAGGCCCATGTCCTGGAAGCTGCATGTTCTCCTGCAAGGTTCAATTATTGACTCAAGCTCATTGTTTATCTTATCCATCTGCGATGCTGAGATCTTATCAATCACACCCGAGTGTCATGAATGTGCGACTGTTGGGTAGAAACCACGCAGAAAACATGTTGCGCCCCTCGTGATCCACGTTGGTTACCCCTCAGATCAGCAAGGACCCTAGGGTCTGGAGAATAATCATGAATACAGAAACACGATACACACTGTCAAAACCTCGAGGATTCACCAGACACTCCGGGACGCTGGGGCCCAAGGTGTCACATGCGTGACCTCTTTTTGTACAGCGATGTTGTCGAACGGGATGGGTATGCGTACTTACCCTGGGCTCCCTTTGTCCGTCTGTGAATTCCAGCCAGAGGTCAGCTCAAGACCCTGGTACAAAGCTAGCAAAAGAGGGTCCTGGTTCCATCCAAATCCTGGCCGCGACAGCCTTCCAGCCCACACTGACAGCATCATCATTCTCTAGTGAGCAAGGAGGGGCTTTCAAAGATGTCCGTCGGAATGCAAATGACAATATGCATACAGCGACAGATCTGGAATAATCTCATACTCTGCGCGAATCCAGAGATGATCCAGATCTCTGAACATGTCCAGGTCCAGCTGCTGCCTGCCGCAGCATCGTTATGCGATCTGCAGGCCTGCTGGTAGTGTCAGCGGGAAGGGTGGTTGCCGCTAGAGACCCCTGCCGTCGGCGCCTGCATCATCCTGCTTTCTCTTACGCTTGCATTCGCCCCGATCCCGCCATCTCCCCACGTTGCGCTCGCACTGCCGTCTATCAACCGCTCCTTGCCGGCTCCCACTTGATCCACGAGCCCACCCAGTTGCCAGCGACTCCCGCGAATGCCGCCTGCTGGCTCGTCGAACGAGGATCATGAACCCCCAGCCCGTCCCCTAGCTGGGCCGCTGCAGCTCGATCGGACCTTCCCGTTACAACACCTCCTGCGAACCGCCCACCCGAGCTCCACTGCCTCCACGCCGCAAGAGTCGTTGCGAAGCCATGTCCATACTCTACATAATATCCCGCTCGCTCAAAGTCCTGGCCCCTCAGCATCCAAGTCTTCGCAGGACGCTCTCGCCTCAGCCGTCGTCGTGCCTCTAGATCTGCTGCCACCCCACGCGACTACTGCCTCTTCCTCCCTCCGCACAAGCCATGAGCTCAACCCCTCCGATTTTGATGACGAATCCGACCACAGGGATGCAGAGTTGGATCAGCGCGCGCTGAGAAAGAAAATGTCGAAAGCGCCTCTTCTCATTCGCTCGAGCCCCGGATTTGGCACCGGCTCTTATGGCGCTGCTCCCATCCCCCCAGAGGCCGTCGACACAAACGACGACGGCGGCCGTGATGCCGATGGCCTGTCAAGGAGGCGCAGTGCCGCGAATAGCCGCCGCTCAAGACGACGAAAGTCCCAGAGCACTAGCCGCTCCCACAGGACAAGCACCTCCTCTATAAATCGCAGACTGAGTCTGTCAGAAGAAATGGGAGGTCCCGCCGTCGCGGGCGGCATCGAAGGACGATTCGGCACAGATACGGCTCTTGGGGATGACGTAGAGGCACTATCTGACGCCAAGTCTGTCGCGTCGGATTTCGATAGCGACCAGGACTCGGATAGCGACAGCATACTGCATGAGGATGACCCTCCCGACAATTCGCCATACCCCCAGGTCCGAGCTTCGGTTGCCCCGACCGATAACACCACGCTATCAGTAAACACACCCCGGATGTGGGTGTTATCCATTCTCTTCTCAATACTTGGTTCATCGACAAATTTGTTCTTTTCCCTGAGATACCCCAGCGTTGCTATCACTCCAGTTATAGCGTTGCTTCTCGTACACCCGCTCGGTCTTTTGTGGGATTTCGCGCTCAAGCGGTCAGGTGACCCTGAGGAAGAGTTCTCCGCAGGCACTCGGGTGGCGACATTGTCAAGAAACCATGCGACCTCCAGGAGTCGAGTGGACGGACTGCGCCTTTGGCTTGCCCAGGGCAAGTGGAACGAAAAGGAGCACACGTGTGTCTACGTTAGCAGTAACGTCTCCTTTGGCTTCGCCTTCGCCACCGATGTGATCGTCGAACAAACGCAGTTCTACAAGCAGGAGGCCACCATCACCTACCAGCTATTGCTGACGCTCTCTACGCAAATTTTGGGCTACACATTCGCTGGCCTTACCCGGCGGTTTCTGGTACGCCCCAGCGGCATGATCTGGCCTGGCACATTGATGTCAGCTGCCATGTTCACGACTCTCCACAAAGAGGAGAACAAACCGGCCAATGGTTGGACGATGAGTCGCTGGAAGTTTTTCTATGTCGTCTGGCTGTCCGCGTTCATCTTCTACTTCCTCCCCGGCCTCCTCATGCCTGCCTTGAGTTACTTCAACGTCATCACATGGTTTGCGCCGGACAATGTTGTCGTTGCGAACCTCTTTGGCGTTGTCTCGGGCCTAGGGCTGTTCCCACTCACATTTGACTGGGCCCAGATCGCATACATTGGCTCTCCACTCCTCACGCCATTCTGGGCAGCCATGAACGTCGTGGGCGGCTTAGTGCTGGTGATGTGGATAATTGCGCCAATCGCGTACTATTTCAATGTCTTCTACTCATCTTATATGCCCATCCTATCTGCTTCGGTATTTGACAACACTGGAAAGATATATGACGTCAGCAGGATTCTGGGCGAAGGCTTTGTCTTTGACCGGGAAAAGTACGCGAGCTACAGTCGAGTGTTTTTGCCCATCACTTACGTTCTGAGTTATGGCCTCCAGTTTGCTGGCTTGGCCTCTCTGCTCACTCACACTGCCTGTTGGCATGGCAAGGACATATGGACACAATGGCAACGGTCACTGAGAGAAGCAGAGGACAAAGGCAAGCCTGCCTATCAGCCAGTCGGTGGTGAGAGCAATGGACGTTCGCCCGTCGCCTCGAGTCCGGCGTTTATGAGGAGCAATTCCAACCTTGATGGCATCATGGGCCGAGAAGATGTGCACAATCGCCTGATGAAGAGGTACAAGGACGCACCAATTACTTGGTATCTTCTCACATTCGTGTCGATGACGGCCGTGGGGATGTTTCTCGTCGAATAGTAAGCCTCAAGTCTCATCAATGCGCAGCGCAAAACATGCACTGACATTTGGGTACCAGCTACCCCATTCATCTACCCTGGTACGGGCTGTTGCTCGCGCTGGGGATTTGTGCTGTCCTCTTCATCCCTATCGGCATCGTGATGGCAGTCACCAACCAACACAGCAGCATATATCTGATTTGCCAGCTCATCTGTGGCGCCATATTCCCGGGTCGGCCAGTCGCAAACATGGTCTTCGTGACATATGGGTATATTTCCTCTGCTCAAGGCATTAAATTCGCTGCCGACCTCAAGCTTGGCCACTACATGAAGATCCCACCACGAATACTCTTCCTGGTGCAAATGGTGGCCACAATCGTCTCGTCGTTCACCCAGATCGCAGTGCTGAATTGGATGTTCGTCAACGTTCCCGGAATATGCACGCCATCCGCCATCAACGGCTTCACATGTCCCATAGCCCGTGTGCACTTCAACGGCTCTATCTTGTGGGGAGTCGTTGGCCCAGCCGAGTTCTTCGGGAAAGGGGCGACATATCATCCCCTGGTATGGTGTTTCCTGATCGGTGCCATTGCGCCCATTCCGCTATGGCTCTACGGCCGAAACAAGAAAGCCAGCATCGTGCGGAAGATCAATCTCCCCGTGCTATTTGGCTCTCTCAGCTGGATTCCACCAGCCACGGGACTCAACTTCTCAGTATGGGCAGTCGTCTGCTACGTCTTCAATTACCTCATCAAGAACCGCGCCGCGGGCTGGTGGGCCAAGTATACCATGACTCTGAGCGCGGCTCTCGACTCAGGTCTAGCATTCGGGATCGTTGTCGTCTTCTTCGGCTTCATCTACCCAGGCTGGATGGACAATTTCAAGTGGTGGGGCACGGAGGTGTACAAGCAGGGCTGCGACTGGCAGGCTTGTGCGTACAGCACGGTGCCGAATGGCAGTCACTTTGGTCCGGATCAGTGGTGATAGAAGGAAAAGAAGCAGGCAGCGACTTTGCGATAGTCAATCACGATAGGCACCACGTTGCGATAACCTGTACATACAGCATGCTGGGCATGAGAGTGGCTATGATATCATGATTATTATCATGAGCTTATAAACGCCTCACTCCATGTTCTGAGGTGATATCTTTTGGCTGTAATCAAAGTGTGGTCCTTCTGTCCGCACGAAAACCATAGATTGTGGATGCTACGACTGTTTCAGTGTTGCTCATCACAGACGGTTCTTTTTGGGTCCGCATAAAGCACTCAGTTGCAGTGGCAGATGACGCTGTCATTGGATCCGAAATCTATACGAACGTTCTAATTTAACACTCATAAAGACCCCTCCGCCTGTCATAATGATAAAGTCGACATGGTGTTTGGAGAACCACAGTGGTAATCCGCTACATGATGTGTAACAAGTTCTGGACGCCCGCGGCACTCCCAAGATAGGTGTAGTCTATTTGAAAACAGAGAGATAATGGGTAAAGCAAAGCACAGTAACGTGAAACTGAACACAACACACTTCTGGTGCTTGAAGTAAGGTGGCCTTAGGGCCAGTTTGTCGGATACCAGGTCCGTGTAAATGCTGGTGCAGAAGTGCGTGGCACTCATTTGGTCGAAGGCGAAGCTGGCGGCGCGGACAGTTGAGAGTTGCGGCCGCCTTTGGGAGGTGTCTGCTGACCGTTCGTGGGGGTTGTGTATGTGGCTGGAATGTTGTTTTGCACAGTCTGTCGGGCAACTCTGAATCGGTGGAAGCAATCTGCCAGAACATCATTGACGCTGTCGTCGATTGGGACAAGGGCAGTGTCGACAATAAGCTTCAGATGCTCCTCCAACTTATTGAACTCGTTCCTATTGGAGCGGTACCGATCGGGGAGTCCGCCGTTGTGCATCAATGCAAGTACACCAGAAATGCTAGTATTGATCGCTGCAATGATTGTCTACGTCGAGGTTGGCGCAGCCAGTCGCTCGAGTTAGATCCGCGACTTGCAAGGTTTTGCGGATGCAATTCAGTAGGTGGTGAAACTTACGATAATCGTCCCGTCTTGGTCCAAAGAGCCGAGAGCTGTCATGGTGGCATTCATGGCGAGCTGCACTACCATCAAAGTCCAGCGGATAACGGTAAGCGACTGGAAGTAGTATGAGTACTTGGCCTGCTCATGGAGAACGTCCTGCATGCCGGATCAGTCTCTAGGCAGAGCTTGTAGCTCCAGTACGCTACAGCTACAAAGCCAACTAACCTGGTATAAGCCATCTCGAAAACCTCGTGGTGGCCACCAGGTGCTGGTAGGGCGAGTGACCTCTTCACTTTCGTCGTCCTTGAATACGCCAACACCACGGCAGAAGAGAACCCATTCGTCGTGAGACATGTGACGGTAGGCGTCCTTCTCTGGATCCGCCGGCGGGAGTTGAGGGGATTTGCGAGGCTTTGGACTCATGGAAGCCGGTCGGTTCATGAGGTCCTCGATGCCCCCCATGCCAATTGAGTGGGTGGCATGCGGGTCAGCTCTGTCTGGGGGAAAGATGGTTGTCGCCATGGCCAAGGATGGCTTCCAAACAGATTATCCCGGTGGTAAAAGGAAAGCGACAAGTTTCCAGTGCAGGCAAAAAGAGTGTAGAAGACCAAAAGAGCCAGCGAGCAAAGCAGAGAGAGTGTGTGGCTGTCGAACACAACGAACCGAAAGATTGACCTCTGGTCTGCTCTGGTAGAGACAGGTCTAATGCAAAGGTTCTCGAGAGACAGTCTAACTCAGGCTTCTGCGAGCACTTGAAGCACTACACGCTCGGCAGCGCATGTTGTGCAACAGCACATAGTCAGATACGGCAGGAGCGATGAGTCCAAGCGCGCAGCTGCCGCTGGTAACCAGGCTCGCTCTGGAGTGACTGCTTGCCTCGATATGCAGTCATCTCTGACTTGGGGGCTGCGACCATGATCAGACCGAGTTTCGGGTACTAAGGAGGCAAGTAGTACCCGAGGGTGAGCTCTGTTGAGTGTGGCCGTGCTCCTAAATGAGGCCATCAGATCCGTGAGGACCCTGGCAAGTACGACCACCTCCGTCTGACCATAGCCAGTTCTACCGATGGACAACCTTAATCCTTGCACAAATGACTTTGGCAGAGTTTTGGCGAAAAGCCTGAGAATCACAGGAGTGAGCCTCAGGACCATTCGAGTGATACTGGAAAAGTCCAGTTCCATCACTAGAGGCGTGAAACTCGCACAAACTCCCACTTATAGCGGAGGACGCTTAGCCTCGGGTGGTTGTCCTGTCCTGTAGCCTGATCCCTGTCGTGGTGGTGGTGCAGCGCGGCGCGGCGCGGCGTCAGGGCCTGTGGAGCATCGACAAAAAAAAGTTGGGGATCCGGCTTCCATCTCCAGCTCGACTTTGTGTATACATCCGTCCACCCAACCAATGGTCGTTCCCAATTGAGCTGCTACCTCGACTGGAGCCAGCTTTTGCCGGATGCGCACAGCGTTGCTCGCCATCACTCGCACGGCTAAACCAAGGAATGTGGCCGTAAGCCGACCCTTCGCCTTCACCTTCGAGCATTGCACCCTTTGTACCATGTCGACCAAGCCAAACAAGAAGCCCGCCGCCGCGGCCCCGGCCACCGACATCAAGATTGTCACGCGCGACGGCAAGGAGTTCAGGGAGATTCAGGAGGGACTGGGGCGGATTCTCGTGCCCTTCTCGGCTAGCGAAGCAAAGGGCAAATCGGTCAAGCAAATCGACGAACAGCAAAAAGTCTTCTACAACCCGATCCAGCAGTTCAACAGGGACCTCACAGTCCTCGCCATCAAGGCCTATGGCGAGGATGTTGTCAAAAGCCGCAAGGCAGCCATGGAGAAAAGGATTCTGAAGGGCAGTCAGAAGCGGAAGCGCGACAAGTCCGATATTGGTGAGGGACGGCCAGCCAAGCATGATGGTGGCTCTACTGCGGCGCCGTCAGAGCAGGAGCAGGCCACTAACGGTGGCGATGCAGTCATGAGCGAGACACACGCGGCGGAGCATGGATCACAAGAAACGGCGGCGGATAGAAAGGACGCGATGGACGATGCTCAAGAGAGACCTGCCGAACAACCGACTGAGCCAACAAAACAGGTCCAGGCAATCGAGGACCAGAATGGCCACGAGCTTGAAGCTGAGCTGCAAAAACCTGGCAATTCAGGCGGCAGGCAACTCAAAGAGCCGAACTTCACGATCCTCGACGCGCTTTCGGCGACTGGCTTGAGAGCCATGCGCTATGCTCAGGAGCTGCCGTTTGTCACGTCAGTCACTGCCAACGACCTGATAGCTGATGCAGTCGAAGCGATCAAGCGCAATGCTGAACACAACGGAGTTGCTTCCAAAGTTACCGCTACCCAAGGAGACGCGAGAGCGCACATGTACAACCTGGTCGCAGAAGAGCTTGCCCGTGAGCACAAGGACAACCCCAGAGGTCTTAAGACCCTCTCCTTGACTCCAAGCAAGAGATATGATGTGATCGATCTGGACCCCTACGGCACGGCTGCCACTTTTCTCGATGCTGCGGTCAACGCTGTTCGTGATGACGGTGGGCTTCTCTGCGTTACTTGCACAGATTCGGGAGTCTGGGCCTCGCACGGTTACTCAGAGAAGGCGTTCGCTTTATACGGAGGGATTCCCATCAAGGGTCACTTCTCGCACGAGGGTGGGCTCAGACTCATTCTCCATGCGCTAGCCACCACAGCTGCGCGGCATGGGCTGGCGATCGAGCCCCAGCTAAGTCTGTCTATCGACTACTACATTCGCATATTCGTCAAGGTCTACAAGTCTCCTGCCAGCGTCAAATTCTTGGCAGGCAAGACCATGGTGGTTTACAGCTGTGATCAAGGCTGCGGCGCCTGGCAAACGCAGTTGCTGCTTCGGAACAGGAAGCAGATGAACAAAAACGGCCAGGGGACTTTCTACAAGCACGGGCTCTCCCTTGGGCCGACTGTCGACACCCACTGTGAACATTGCAAAACCAAGATGCACATGGGAGGGCCCATGTATGCAGGCCCTTTACACAATGCCGCTTTCATAAAGAAGATCCTTGACGACCTTCCCCAAGCATCGACTGATATCTATGGGACCACTGCACGGATAGAGGGCATGCTCAGTACGGCCTTGGAGGAGCTATCACTGCCGGAACCAAAGGACGAGCTGCCGCGCTCAAAGGAAGATGCGCTTGCGGCTCTGGACCATTACCCTTTCTATTTCCATGTCAGCGCACTTGCAGGTATCATCCATTGCATGTGTCCCGATGACGAAAGCTTCAAAGGCGCATTGCGTGGCCTGGGCTACGAGGACACCAGAAGCCACTGCAAAGCTGGAAGCATCAAAACAAATGCTCCCTGGTCAGTCGTCTGGCATGTGATGCGTGAGTGGGTGCGGCAGAAATCACCCGTCAAATTGGCGAACATTAAGCAGGGCACGGCAGCTTGGAACCTCCTGAAGCTGGACCAGGACAACAGTGGTGAGCCAAATGGCGTTGGCCAAGACAAGGCTGTGGGTGACAAACAAGTGGTCTTTGACAAAACACTCGGCCGTGATCGGTCAAGGAAAGGCCTGGTCAGGTATCCAGTCAACCCTCGTGAGAACTGGGGCCCAATGGCCAGAGCTAGTGGTCATTGAACGCTGTCACTTCTGATATATTGCCTGGGCATATATGGAGTCCAGCTGCGCGTCACACAGGTAAACACCAGAGAAATGATGTCTTTGTTAAATACCAATGATACCCTTCAAGCCGCACATGCAAACATGCCAGCAAATACAAGGTGTCACCTGAGTTGAATAGTTTGTGGCCGGCACCTCACGCAACAAACTCTCCACGGAGCCACCGGGCAAGGATACTCGTGCAAGTTACCGTGTCTATTTGGAATGGCTACTCATGCACACGGCGAAGCCGGTGGACACAGGCTCGACAAGCGGGATCCGAGTCGACCGTTGAGAGAAGGTGCCGGTCAAGTGCGTGTACTCTGCGCTTGCTGCCTGCTCACAGATAAAATCACGATTGTGATGGTGATTGCGCAAAGGAGTGCATACAATCATGCCCCAATGTCGCCATCCTGCCAAGTTTGGTGTTGTCAGTGTCAGATAAGGTGGGGGGCGATGGACACGCCGACCCTCGCAAAGCACCTCTCCAGGCACTTCACGTTTCTGCTTACCACGCCGCGGCCCACGAAGGTCATTCCTTTCAACTTTCTTCGAGGCCAGTCAGTCTTGGATCCCGCCATATCGTTATTTCTGTGGAAACATATTCACATCATGGCGACCAGCACCGCCACGCTACCTGGCAGCACCATCCCGGTCGAGTCGATCATTTACATCCGCAGGCGGCAGCCAGAACAGCAAGATCCCGCGGGTTATGATGTCTACGGACTCGAGGAGGTTGCCAAGGCTGCTGGCGAAGCCGGACAGCAGCAGACTGGCTACAGACTCCTGCACGAGCAACTAACTTCAGTTCCGCAAACTTGGATTGATGAGTTGCTGGTGTCCGAGATCCCCGCGTATCTGCGGAGCGAACGGCGCGACCGGCAAGTACACGTCGTGGTGTCCACAAAGTCCGGCACGGGCCGGGCGTCGGACTTTGAGCGCAACGTTTTGCACAAGATCTTCCACGAGCTCGGCTTGCGTGAAACCGACGATTCGGGCCACGGCAGCGAGACGGCGTCTGAAGAAAGCAAGACAAGCTATTATCACGTCGAGAACACCAGTGGCCCGCAAAGCATAGGGGCTTTTGGCAGTAGCCTCGGATCGTCAGGCAAGCACACGATCGTCTTGCTTAGCGGCGATGGTGGTGTCGTGGAGCTTCTCAACGCCATTGACACGAGGCAAGAGGCGGACCACGAGGCTGGCGGTAGTCAGCCAGAACCACGGCAACCTCTGATTGCCGTCCTCCCTCTAGGCACTGGCAATGCGCTGTTCAACTCCCTGCATAAGCAGACGGTCTCGGGTACCCCGGCTGTCTCTCCTCTGGTCCAAGGACTCCGGACCTTACTTCGTGGAAAGGATGCGCCCCTCCCGTGCTTCCGGGCAGAGTTCTCGCAAGGCTCGCACTTGGTCCACGGCTCCGACCGTGGCGAGCTCGTATCTAAGCTCTATGGTGCGATAGTGGCCAGCTATGGGTTTCACAGCCAGCTCGTCTGGGAAAGCGACACGGAAGAGTACCGGAAGCACGGCGACAAACGTTTCCAAATGGTTGCTGGCGAGCTCCTCAAGGAGGCGCACGGATACCAGGCCACTGTGGAGCTGCTCTCGTCGACGTCGTCGGACGGCAGGCCCGGCTCGGCGACCAAGATCGACCGGGACCGGCACGCGTATATCCTAGCAACGATGGTGTCCAACCTCGAGAGGACGTTTACCATCTCTCCACACAGCAAGCCGTTGGACAACACGTTGCGGCTCGTGCACTTTGGCATCGGCAACGGCCCAGAACAGGGCAAGCGGATCATGGATGTCATGATGAAGGCCTATGATGACGGGAAACACATTGGCATGCGGTGGACCGACGCCGACGAGGCTGCGGAGGGCGGGGATGGTGGTAGCGGGCAGGAGTATGCCGTGGGCTACGACGAGGTTCCGACGGCGGTCAAGATCACTACCCACGAGTCCGACGACAGATGGCGAAAGGTGTGTATTGACGGGACGATTGTCGAGATCCCCGAAGGCGGAAGCATGACTGTGTCGCGCGAGACGGCTGGGCGGCTGCGTATCTTGGTAGATCCGGCAGCTCTCGAGGAGTAAGCTCAGTTGGCATGGTGCCGCTCTGGTTCGAGAGACTGTGCATAGCTGTGCTAGTCAGTGCCGGTGCAGGATCCGTTGCATATACTTTCTGTTCTGCATATAGAACAATCTCGAGTCATAGAATGAACCCGATACAGTCCAGCACAAACAATTCTCCCTAGACCAACCAGCCTCTGCTCCGCAATTTTCTGTGGAAAAGGAAGTCATTGTTCCATGAGACGAGATACGAGACCTGTCACTCAACATGGTGCCAGCCCATGTACTTCCCAGTGGTTCCCGAAACTCCAGTTGCAATCGTACATGTTCCAATTTACCAGGAATACCCACCAAACAAAGAAATATCAGAACCCATCCCATTTCATCGATCCCAAGGTAGAGGATCGCCCACGAGCTGGAGAGTGTTGGGGGGGGGGGGCCGCCTCTAGTCTGGTGCAACCCAAGCGCCAGCGAATCACGGGGAGTGAATCAGTATGATTCATTCTGCGCTAAACCCGCGCTGGAGTGGAATGGGTGCGTGAGGATGGGGCTGCTGGAGTTGTCCCCAAAATGGTGTCACAGCTGAACCCAATTGCTCATGTAAAGTAAATTGTCTCTCCAAGTAATCCCAAGATGCCTTTTCTTGAAAAGTTGTTTCCTGTTTCCCATGCACCGCTGTAGTTGTCGTTCTTGTCTTCCCAACTTGTGTTGAAACTGATCACGAACAACAAAGGGTTCCAGGCCAGGCACGGAAAGCAAAGTAAGTGCAAGTCCAGCGTCAACTGACGGACTTATACGAGCCACACACACGCATCTTGCTACACGGCATTTTTGCAGCCACCGAATCCTTCCTTCCCACGGGCCAACATCCAAAGAGCGTTTTACAAAGCCCGCCCTTCTGGAGATCTTTCTGAAGTTGCAAATACTGCGCAACTGCGTTCCCAAAGTCTTTACGAATCGAGATTATTGTTCACTGCCATCATGACCTCCATGGACGCCGAGTCGGTCGCGACGATACTGTGCACGGCCAAGCAGACGAGGTTCAACATTGCGACGCCTAGTTACCGCGAGGTAAGTCCCCAGCAACACATCAGGAGTCCGCAAATCATATGAATATTGTTTTTCTTTTTCTTTTTTCTTTTCTGGCAATCGGGTCAAAAGAAAAGAGTCTACCTATCACATGAATCCCCACCTAGTTATAAGTGTCCCCGTCAAGAGCATAGTTGTAGATTAACACAAGCATCCGAAAAACAGCTTGACATCGAAGGACTGAACATCACTGTCAAATCAAGCCCCAGAACACCCTCCTCCATCGACGGCAAGAAAAAGGTTTCGTCGAGGGCGGCAAAAGCAGAGACGAGCAGCGTCGAGATCCTGAGCAACGCCAAGCTGCGGCTCAAGGCCGGGCAGCGGTATGCCCTTGTCGGGCGCAACGGCACGGGCAAGTCGACGCTGCTGCGGGCGATTGCCGAGAAGCTGATCCCCGGGATCCCCGAGGAGACGAGGGTCGTGCTGCTGCAGCAGACTGCGAGTGCTGCAGCAGACTCTGGCAAGGAGGGCAGCAGTGATCAAGAGACTGGCGGCTCGGGTGCCGGTGCTGGTGGTGGTGAGGAGGCGAGGCAGAGCATGAATGTGCTCGAGGAGGTGATTGAGCGTGCGACCTCGAGGGAGAAGGTGCAGAGGGAGATCCAGCGTGAGTGCTCTTTCCTCCGCGCCCTGAGAGACGGGACGGGACCGGTCGTGTGGCCCTGAAGTTCTCTTACCAGGAAGATGCTGACATGCACTCATTGCGGATAGTTCTCTCGCAAGCAGTCGACAGCCCGAGTCCCTTCGGAGCACTGAAGGGACTGCGCAAGCTCAAGTACGATCGTCTCCAGCAGGAGCTGTTTCTCAAGGACAAGGATGCCAGGTTGCGCAGTGGTGCCAGGGGCCTACAGGCGAGGAAGGCTCTGAAAGAGATGGAGAAGAAAGTCCAAGAGTTTAGGACAACCCAGTCAGTCCAATGTTGAACTTTCCCCCCTGTAGTGTCGACGACGGAGAACACTGACAAAGACCCCCGATCCATCTCGCAGGTTTGAACAACCGGACGATGAGATATCTCCAGATACGCTGGCCCAAGAGACGGGCGAGGCTGCAGACATGCTCGCCGACTTGCATCTCCAGGTCGAGCCGTCCAGGATGGCCCAGGTCGAGAGCCGGGCGAAACAGATCCTCGCCGGTCTCGGGTTCACCGACGCGACAATCCAGAAGCCCGTCAGCAGCCTGTCGGGAGGGTGGCGGATGCGGACGGCTCTCGCAACGGCGCTGCTCCAGGACGACACGGACATGCTCATCCTTGACGAGCCCACAAACTTCCTCGACATGCTGGGCATCATGTGGCTGCAGCGTTACCTCATCGGGCTGGCCGAGGAATCATCATCCACCGGCAGCAACGATTCGTCAACACCGTCATCATCACCACCGCCGACGCTGATCCTCGTCTCCCATGACCGCGCCTTCATCTCGCTCTGCACAGACCTGCTCATCATCCGCGACAAGGAAATCACCTACTTCCACGGCAGCCTGCCCACCTACGAGGCCTCCCGCGCCGAGAAGAAGCTCCACCTCACCCGCATGAAGGACGCGCAGGAGAGGCAGAAGGAGCACATGCAGGCGACGATCCAGCGCAACATGCGCGAGGGCAAGGCCAAGGACGACGCCAACAAGATCCGCCAGGCAAAGTCCCGCCAGAAGAAGCTCGACGACCGCATGGGCCTCGAGGTCAGCAGCAAGGGCACCCGCTTCAAGCTCAACCGCGACCTCGTCGGCTACCACCTGACCAGTCGTGCAGAGATTGACATCCCCCAGGACGACAAGACGGTGCGCTTTGTACTCCCCGACCCTCCAGAGCTGCGCTTCCCCGGGTCCCTGCTGAGTCTGGAAAACGTCTCCTTTCGCTATCCCTCCGCCACACGCGCGGCGGCGGCGGCGGCCAAGTCCTCGACACCGCTTGTCCTGCAAGAAATCAACATGACGGTCCAGATGGGGGACCGGATCGGCATCCTGGGTCTCAACGGCAGCGGGAAATCGACCCTGATCAAGCTCCTCGTACAGCAGGCCAAGCCCACAACAGGGAACTTCACCGCACACCCGCGTCTGAGGATGGGCTACTACTCACAGCACGCCGTAGACGACCTTCTCGCCCTGGCCAGCAACTTTGCTCGGCAGCCACAGCAACAGCAGCAACCCGGCGAGCTTACAGCCCTACGCCTGCTAATGTTAGACCAGTCCTCCTCCTCGTCAAGTATACCCAGCAACAGCAGCGGCAGCAGCAGCACGACCTCCTCCGCCCTCGACGAGGGCGCAATCCGCAGCCTCCTCGGCACCCTGGGCCTCCCCGGCCGGATCGCGTCCGACGTGCCCCTCCGCAAGCTCTCGGGCGGCCAGCTCGTCCACCTGGGCATGGCACGGATCCTCGCCCGCTCGCCGCAGCTCCTCGTCCTCGACGAGGTCACGACCCATCTCGACTACGAGACCGTCACGGCAATGCGCGACGCGCTCAGGTCCTGGCCGGGAGCGGTCGTCCTGGTCAGCCACGACAGGTGGTTCATGAGGGGCGTCATAGAGGGCATCCTAGGCGATGGTGCAGGTGGCGGCGGGGGAGACAGTGGCGAGGACGAGAGTGATGAAGATGACCCGAGTGGTGACGCGGTGCCGCGTAGAAGGTTGCTCTACCGGCTCCGTGCCGGAAAATTATCTTTTCTGTCCGGTGGAGTGCAAGAGTTTGAAGACAGCATGGAGAAGAGAGTCCGTAAGTTGATGAATGGTTGACAAGCGCATAAAACGAAACCAAAGGCCGGTACTGTAGCAGCTCCGCCCTCCTTTAGAGAGCGTAATTACACACCATCCAACATTCACCATTCACAAATGTGAGCATGTACAGACTTGTCTTAACATGATTCAATTCGTCATCACTACGGGCATATAAGCATAAGACGGTGTCTGCTAGTCCAATCGCGTTTGTCGCGCCAGAACGTAGCTTTTGCGTATCCGTTTGCACCTTGGCTCATTTTGACAGCCTCCCTGGCCTGCCCTTTTCTCTGAGCATACCTACCAAAGGAGGCCTGCGCCAAACCACTTGGCGATGCTGTCGAGGCATCTGCCAGGCTTCTTTTCATTCTTGGTCGACGGGAACCGCTTACAACTTGTCGTAGTACTATAAAAGAGACTGTTAGCATTGTCAAGCATGGCAAGACGTGATTGTTGATAATAACTTACGTTCTCGTAGCCGGGAACCTCGACCTTGATACCCTTGCGCTTGCGGGTCTCCTGGACGATCTTGCCGGTCTTGGAGGTGGGGTCGAGGGGAGAGCCACCGGGCAGGATCTGCCAGTGGTCGAAGACAAGCTGGGGGAAAGCCTGGCCGGAAGTAGCCTGGCGCAGATCGGCGTTGAAGCCGAAAGACTCCATGACGGGCAGGTAGGCCTTGATGGTGAAGAGAGGAGTACCAGGGCGCTGCTCCTCGTTGAAGACGTGACCTCTCCGGCGGGTCAGGACACCGTAGACACCACCCATGGTGGCCTCGTTGACCTGGATCTCAACCAGGAAGACAGGCTCCATGATAGCCGGCTCAGCAAGCAGAGAGGCGGCGTACAGGACACGTCTGGCGGTAGGGATAACCTGGCCACCACCGCGGTGGATGGCATCAGCGTGCAGGGTAACATCGAGGATGTTGAAGCGGACGGCACGCATGGGCTCCTCGGCAACGGGACCCTCGCGGGTAGCCCACTGGAAACCAGAGACGACGGAATCCTTGATTTCGTTGAGGTACTGGACGGCCTTGGTCTGGTCGACGAGCAAGTTGGCACCGGTGGTGTCGGGACCGAAGCACCAAATCTTGCGGGCATCGGTGACATCCCAGCCGTGCTCGTCGGCAAGGAGACGGGCGCGGGCCTTGAAATCGTCCTTGGGGCTGATCTTGCCATCCTCAATGTCCTTGGCGAGCTCCTCGGTGATGGGCTCGGCAACCATGTAAAGACGGTTGTGCTTGTTGGGCGACTTGGACAGGGCAGTCATGCTGGACTTGCCGGCAACAGTCTCACGGTACTGGACGACGGGGTCCGAGAAGATGAGAGGCACACCAGCGTGGTCGTGCTCGAGATCGTGCAAGCAGATCTCCAAGTGCAGCTCACCGGCACCGGCGACGACGTGCTCACCAGACTCGTTGGAGCTGGTCAGGACACAGGGGTCGGACTTGGAGAGACGCTTGAGACCTTCGACGAGCTTGGGAAGATCCTGGGCGTTCTTGACCTGGACGGAGCGGGTGACGACGGGCGACACGGAGAACTTCATGACCTTGAGGTTGTGGGCAGTGTCGATGGTGGTAAGAGTACCAGACTTGAGCAGGAACTGGTCGATACCGACCAGGCCGACAATGTTACCGGCAGGCATGTCGTCAATGGGCTCGACCTTGCCACCCATCATCAGGACGGTACGCTGGATAGCCTTGATGAAGAGGTCCTCCTTCTTGCCGGGGACGTAGTTGGGGCCCTGGATGCGGACCTTGAGACCGGAGCGGACGGTACCTGAAAAGACACGTCCGAAAGCGTAGAACCGACCCTTATCGGAGGTCGGCACCATCTTGGAGACGTAGAGCATGAGGGGACCCTTGGGGTCACACTCACGGATACCGACAGCGGCCTCGTCGTCCTGGGGACCCTCGTACAGAGTCTCAACACGGTAGCGCTGAGCAGTAACAGGGGAAGGAAGGTGGAGAATCATCATCTCCAAAAGGGAGTCGGCAGCAGGAAGGAAGGTCTTCATGACGGCCTTGAGGAGCTGCTTGCCCTCCTTCTCGCGCTCGGCGGTGGGCAGCTTGAGGTCAAGCTTGGTAAGGAGCTGGGTGATCTCGTCCTTCTTGAAGTTCATGACGGCAGCGAAGATCTTGAAGATGGGGTCCAGGATGAACTGGTTGAAGGCACGCTCAAGCTGCTGGCCCTCGTGGGTACCGTTCTTGGTCCACTTCTTGGTCTTGGGGTTGAAGTAGCTGTCACCCTGTTGCATGTGTTAGTGTTTTTGGCCAAGACACAGACTTTACTTGTGGCGGCAGGAGCTTACCCAGAGACGCTCCATCATCTTGTTGCGGTCGACACCGAACTTCTTGGCGTAGCGGGTGGCGAACTGGCGGATGGTGAAAGCCCAGCCGTGGAGACCGGAGCCGAAAGCCACGGTACCCTTCTCGGGGTAGACCTGAAGGTCACCAGCGGTCTTGTCGGTGTAGGTGGAGATGACGACGTTGACGGACTCGATGGTACGCGAGAAGGACTGGTACAGATCCTCCTTGGAGACCTGGAGCTCGAGAAGAGCACGGTCGACCTTGTTGATGACAACGACGGGCTTGATGCGCTCGGTAAGAGCCTGACGCAGGACAGTCTCGGTCTGGACGCAGACACCATCGATGGTGTCGACGACGACGAGAGCACCATCAGTGACACGGAGGGCAGCAGTGACTTCGGAAGAGAAATCAACGTGACCGGGCGAGTCGATAAGGTTGATAAGGAAGTCGGAGCCGTCCGTCTTCTGGCCGACAATGTCCTTGATGTCCTCGGGGTCATCGAGGGTACCGTACAGGGAGATGGCAGTGGACTTGATGGTAATACCACGCTCCTGCTCGTCGGCACGAGTATCGGTGGCACGGGCATCACCAGCCTTCGCGGTGGAAATGATACCAGCCTTGGCGAGGAGGGAGTCGGTCAGGGTAGACTTGCCGTGATCGACGTGGGCAATGACGGACATGTTACGGACGTTGGTAGGCTTGTCCATAAGCGCCCGGATCTCGTCGATGGTGAAGCTGGAGACGAGCAGTTAGCATGACTGATTGCAGGTGAATGTGCAGAGATTGCTTGTTATTGCGCAGCGTAGGACTCCTCTCCTGCTCAGTAGTGGTGCCTTGAAGAAATCGTGCGGCTGGGGCCTGCCATCTCGAGATCTTGAAGTCATCGCCAGATGACACGACCTCTGCGCTCGACCACAAAGTAACCCACGAGGTGACTAGCCATTCTTGCGACGACGTCACAAAATTCGGACAGCGAAGCCGGGACGAAGCAGGCCTCCGGAGAGATGAGGAATGTGATGCAGATGCTTTTTGGGGAGGGTTCAAGACGGGGATGGACCTACTTGACCATTTTGACGGTTTTGCGAGAGAACTCGACTTGTTAAACTTTTGTTGGTTTTTTTTTTTGTGAAGAGCAGAAAGCCTTGACACCGCGCAGAGGAGCGGGAAGGCGGGGTATTATCGACGAGAGTGAGGCCTCGTGAGATCGATAATGACACCAGCCGCGGACTTCTTCACCTGGGTTCGGGAAGAAGAATCGGTGCTTGGAAGGCAGCTTGCGAAGAAGAGGAAGAAAATGAAGAGTGGATGGCGAGGGCGGGTGAGGGGAGAAATTGGTAATGGACGGCAGACTGAGGGGAGGGGCCTGCAGAGTGGAGCACGGGCGAGCAGGAAGCGCAGCCAGCGCCAGTGAAGCTGCCCGGGTGTGCACCAGAGCAGTGCGTGCCAGTGGGTGGTGCGAGGCAAAGACACGATCAGTGGCGGGCGGCGCAGGAGGAGCTCGACCTGCCTTGCATGGAGGGGGAGGGGCAACCTTGCACCAAGACGAGCAGCAAAGAGGGGCCGGCAGCCCCAGTCTGACGCTGGCTCGTCCTCGATCAATGCTGGGTGGATGTGCCTAGCTGCTGCTGCACACGGCCAGCAGTCAGAAATTTTTATTCTTCCCCCCACTTGATCCAAACCAGGCCAGGGCACTGACTCCCACGGAGCAACGGACTTAGTGCACCACCGAGGCCTGGCCTGGCCAGCCAATGGGCGTCATGCGGCGAGGGCAAGGCATCCCCGTGCTGCCCGCTCCCAGCAGCACAGAGGAGGAAGCCCTTTTGCTGCCCGTCAGGCTGGTGCCGAGCGTACTCACTCAGCACCTGCGAAGAGCCCAAAAGTTTTCCCTCGAGGTGGGGCATCTGCCGGTAGCCTGGTGGGGCAGTCCCGTCGAGCGACTTTTGCCGGGCCCCGGCGTGACTCAAGTCCTGCACGTCACAGGCAGTGAGCCACGGGTACATTGTGGGGCATGCACATGTACCGCGTCATGGCCGACGCCAGTGGGAAAGAGGGGTCCTATGTCCGTCCTCACATGGCATGCAACAACCAAATCTCTGAATCTCTGTCTCTGCGCTTTGTGTGTCCATTTTCGACCAGGGCACGAAACCCTTCCGGTTTGCCCCCTCAGCGGCAGGGCCAGTGCTGGCCAGCTAAAGAGTCACCTGCGCCACCTGCTCGTCCGTCAGTCCTCCCCGTTTCAGCAAGCCTTAGGTGGGCCTCGACTTGCAACAGGCCGATCGCTGACTGACGTTGTTGCCGTCATTTGCGCAGTCAACAGGCCTGCCGTCGCTTCGCGTTTACCATACATACCACCGAGTCGTTGTATCTGGGATGTCTGGGATTGGGCAGTGTGTGAATCGATTTTGCTCCTAGTCCCAAGCTCATCCAACCTCTGGAGCTTTGGAGCTCCCCCAAGCTTGGAGCTCGCAGCTCGCAGCTGGTGGTGGTTGGCCAAACCTAAATCTGGAGCTTTGACATCTTACAAAGGTTGCCCCATGAATCACATTCGCCGCTTGCCGCCCCTGAATTGCCGCTCCGGATGACTCCCGTCGTGGCGCGTTGTCCTCGACGCTGGTGTGGTGACGGTGCAGAAGCAGCTGTAGTGTGTGCATCTCGTTTCACTACTTCGCAGAGCAACTTGCTTGATTGTAGCACGACCCACACCCTTTCAACGTCTGACACTTTTGCTGGGACAAGAAACCTTGGAACACGGTCAGATTGCGGCTGGACAAGCTCGCACTGACCTGTCTTATCGTGGAAGGGCTGATGCAGAGTCTCTCGCCGATTGACTCACAAGTTCTTGCCACACATCGATTCGTCGGGCAAGGCGGTGTTTTGTCACAATCATGGCAACATGGCCAGAACAACGAGCCCCGGAGCACTCACTCCCCGGGGCTATGCTGCCAGGTAGCTCTATCCGGGTCAACTTCAACCCTCCCCGTCTGATCCTCAACGACACATGGAGAGTGGTCGTCAACCGCTTCATACCAACAACCAACATCCGCTTAATTGCGTTCCACTTTTAGACGATAGACCGGCAGCAGCGACATTCGTAGCGATTTGCTCATTCCCTGCGAGATAGATATCAAACATGTTCTCCTCGTATCTCGACATCATAAACGACTGTGACAAGTATGGTGCTCCTGCCCTTTCCACCTCGTTTCTTTTGTCCTTATATTCAAATCCGCAGCACATTTCCGTGCCGTCTTCCCGCGGCCGCTCTGGTTCTCATGATATGGTTGCAGTGTGAAATGCTCTCATCAAACTAACCACATTCACAAAAGCTTCCCGTACATCGACCTGGCCACAACCCCTTACAACGAGCCGCCCTCACCACACATCTACTACGAGCTCGTCCTGCCCGGCAGCGACACCCAGGCTCATGGCTACATGACGCCGTCCGTCGTCGAGGCGATGCCCTGGACGCCAGACTTCTCCGTGAGCCTCCCGCACGAGCGGCCGCGGCGGGTGACTCTGCTCGACAGCTCCGGCGGCACAGACACGGCGGCCGCCTGCAACGCGGCCTTCCTCAAGCTCGTGCTCGCCGCGAGGGAGCGGAACGTGTTCCAGGCCCTCGCGTCGAAGCGCATCGACGAGCACTTCCGCGTCATGGGTGTCGCCTATCCCGCCATGGTTCACCTGCCCCGGTCCGCGACCGCCCTCTTCGGCATCGCCAACCGCGGGGCGCACATGACCGCGTACACGCGGGACCCGGCCACCGGCGACATCAGGATGTGGGTGCCCCGCCGCAGCGCCCACCTGCGCACCTGGCCGGGCAAGCTCGACAACTCGGTCGCGGGCGGCGTCCGCGCCGACGAGTCCCCGCTCGAGTGCATCGTCCACGAGGCCGACGAGGAGGCGTCCCTGGACCCGGCGCTCGTCAGGGACAAGGTGCTGCCGTGCGGCGCCGTGTCGTATGTGTCTCTGAGCGGCGCGGGATCCGGTGGGGAGCACGGACTAAGTGAGTTTAGCTGGCCGCTCCTTGATCTTGGCTTGCAAGTCTGATGGCCTTCTCATGCTTTCGTGCGCTACCCTGATCTGAGTTCACCCACCTAAAGATACGAGAGTAAGTACATGCTCCAAAGGGGAAAACGGCTAACCTCTGTCTCGAACCAATAGTCTCCCCGGACGTCCTCTACGTCTACGACCTTCAACTCCCTTCCACGGTCGTCCTCTCGCCCCAGGACGACGAGGTAGAAGCCTTCTACCTCTGGGACATGGCCCAGGTCAAGGCCGCCCTGTTCGCGGGGGAGTTCAAGACAAACTGCAACCTCGTGCTCATCGACTTCTTCGTCCGGCACGGCATCATCACCGAGGACAACGAGCCAGACTACCTCGAGATCCTGAGCAGGCTGCACAGGAAGCTCCCCGTGCCTACTTCTCCTCCTCCTCCTCCTCGACCTGCTGCCTAACGAAGCTTGGGGGGTGGGGTTTGATGATGCTGGTCATGTGAATGATTGAAGGGGACTACGTCGAAAGGAATCACGCATGACAAGGAGAAAGTCTGATTCGCTCGTCTCAGCGTGTGAACAGAAGATTTAATGATCACAAAGGACGACTCAGATGAAATAAAGGCTGCTACTTGAATCATTCTTGTTGGGGAACTGGACGGGAAGTCTTTCAGTTCTACTTCAATAGGTGATATCCTAATAATAAAAAACACAAAAAACACAAAAACGCCAAGCTATGCCGATGGTGCAGTCTATCGAGAAGAGGAATAAGAGAAAAGCGAATAAAGAGTAATGAGGTGGTCAGATACTCAGTAGACTGCTCATCATGATATGCAGCCTGGTTACACAAAAAGGCCAAGTCTCGCCGGCTCCCGGCGGCCTTCCTACGACGAGCCCAGGATCTTGGCATACGCATCCTCGACCTCTCCCGCGAGCTCCAGCAGACTCACAATGACAATCTGGTGCGTTAGGTTCGGCAGCCTGTCCCTGTTGATGCCGATCCACTCCAGCGGAGGCGTGGCCTCGCCCATGTCGCGGAGCTGTGGCGTCTCGATGATGGGCGGCTCGAGCGCAATATACTCAAACTTGCTCTGGGGCACATTGACTTCGGCCGTGATCTTTTGCTGCTGCTCCTGGCTGCCGCCGTTGTTCTTGTCCTGCCCATCTGCCTTGTCCAGCTCTGGCACACCAGTGACTTTGATGGCGCTGAGGGCTGGAATCTCGCGGCCCCAAGTCTGGGCGAGCAGTCTTGAGTGGTTGGCCCACATGCCGCGAATAGACACGATGCGGCTGTAGTTCCAGCCCACTTCAACCTTGCCCTCAAAGGCACTCTTGAATATATACTCGATGGTGCGCGAGTCTGGTTTTTGAAAGGTTTGCATCACGGCCTCGACTCGGGGTACTTTCAGAATCGTTCCACCTCGACTCCCCGTGGCGCTCTGTACGACATCTTCCACGGACAGGTCGTTGACAGATGGAGAAGTCGTGGAAGTGCTCCGTACACCGGCCAAACCGATTCTCAGCTGGCCCAACGTGAGTCCCAACACGCTGTGAATGCGCTGCGTCTCCATGCTGGCTGCAAACCTCAGTTGAGCGTTCATGGCTTCGAGTTTGAAGACTTGGCGATCGGAGAACGTGCTCGGGAACACACCGAGATTGAGCGCCTTGAGCACCACAATCACATCCGTGTCCAGAGATATGGGCGACTTTGACACGACTTCAGTCTCCGGCAACTTCTTCGGCGTGGGAGGGACTGCGCCTGTCGCGGTAGTTGAGCGTCTCTGTATGAACTTCTCAATGTCCTTGAGCGAACTCTCGAACCCTGCCCTTCTTTCCGCGATGAGCTTCTGGATGGCCTCCCAGAGTGCCACAACCTGCGCAGCTGATGACGTTACGCCGAATATCTGAACCGCTCCAGCGTCGACGATGGCCACAAGCCGATCTCCTCGGCCCTGGCGCACATTGTACATCAGGAACTCCATCGAGGTGATGTCGGCAACAAGGAACGCCTGGTAGTCGAAAGCGCCCTTCATCCTAAATTGGCGGAAGCCTATTGAAGCCTGGATTCGTGGGGTCTTGTTCAGGGCTTGTTTCCGCTCAGGCCACTCAATGGAAGTGCGCAGCTTGAACGTTTGCAGTGTGACAAAGCCGCTGAGGCGACCCTTGAAGTCCACACTGATCTCGCGGAAGCCAAGGCAGAGATTTTGCTCCCAATCGGAGGTCTTCTTGGAGGAGATCCAGAAGTTGTTGATGGAGAACTCCGACTTGCCCAAAGACTGGCCCAGGTCGACCTTGATGTTCAGTGCCTCGATGGACAAGCTCGCGGTCCAGGGGAACGCCGCTGTTGCTGCGACTTGCTGATATCGTTGCATGAGATGCCCCTGCGACATGTCCGAGGTTTCCTTGGCAATTGGCACGGCTGGCGTGGCGCGGACATCTCGTGGGAGCCAAATCTCTCTGAAAAGCAAGAAGTCTTGCAGCTGCCTCGCATTGACTGCCATCGCCATAGGACTGACTTTGATGATCGCAGATATGCCACTAGTGCCACTGACATGCTTGCTGTTCATTAAGCTGAGGACAATGGAGTCGACCTCGAACTTGGCAGTTGACTCGCGCGAGTAGACGTGCTGCACGGCGGTCTTGAACTCGCTGAACACACCTGATATTGCGAAGAAATTCCCGTTATCGGGAGAGTGCACGGTGTTTGCCGTAAGATAGATGTCTCCGAAGGACATGGTGGCCGCAACTCGTCCGATGGGCTGCGAGCTGAGTGTGAACTCTTGCTGGCAGATCCGGAGACCGAGATTGAGCCTCACGCCTCCAAGGACAGCGCTAGGGTCTGCTGTGAGGATGTTGCTTTCCTCTAGACCCTTTTCCGAGCCTGATTTGTCGCTCGCTGGTGACTGAGCGGCCCCCGGCGTCGGCGGTGGAGTATCGCTGCCGACTACATCTTTGATGCTTGATGTGATGTCAAGAATAAGGGGTACGACTGACGGATACAGGATGTTGCGGGATCCATCGACCTTGAGTTCACCGTAGACCGCAGGCTCTTCTCTGCCACTGTCTCGGTATTCTGCCTTGAGCGCAAGGCCGGGCGTGCGCAAAACGGTTCCACTGCCACCGTCTCCACCGCTGAACTGTCCGTACTTGCCTGCCATACTGATGCGTTTAGAGTGTCCCCAGTTTGCACCGTTTCCGCTGTCAAGCTTCTTCGCTGACAGATGAACCACGGCACCAGCGAAATCAGCATCGATCAGAAGCGATTCAAGTCGTTTGCTGCCGAATATAGACTTCCTCGGACGAGAATGCTCCTCCAAAGTATCCTCGACAGCCTTCTCACGTGGCGGAACAATGGGCGCCCAAGTCTCAGATGCCTGCTGAACGTTCTTCATGGACAGGCTGATAGAGTCTTGTAAATGTTTGACAGGGATGATAAAGTCCGATGTCAGGCGAAGGTCGATGGACTTTCCAACTGCCTGGAAAGCGAGCCTGCGGGTATGGTCCGTCGAGACATACGCAATATTGAAGACAGCTTCAGGCATGAGGGCCGAGTTTGCACTGCGCATGATCTTGTCTTGCTCTGGTGGCACCAGCTGGAGCTGGAGGTTTTCGATGAGCAGCCTGGCCATCTTCTTTTGCCTTGTGCCAAATTCGACCCTTTCAAAGGACAGCACGAGGTCCTCTTCACCCGTAGTCGACTGGTGGCCTGCGCCACAGACGAGCCAACACAGCTTGATGTTCTTGACCTCGAAAGAGTAGATGATGGACGATAGGAATGCGTCAAAAATATCGGTCTCTGCCTCATCAGCCTCGCCTTCGTCATCATTGATGATGATCTTGGGTCGCGACTGACGGAGCTTTCGGAGGTATTCAAGCTCTCGGGAGGTGTCCAGGTCTTTGATCTTGTCTCCCATGTAGCCGATGACTTCGATGACTGTTGAAACAGTGTCCGATGAGAAATTAAGCTCAAACCCGTCAGATTTGAAATCAAAAGACCTCAACTCTGTCCCATCGTCTGCCTCGCGGTTGCTCGCTGTTAGCAAAGCCGCAAACTCCATGTTGCCGCACGAGTTCAGCTCCCCCATGGGACCCTTTTCAATGTTCAGCATGATCTTTCTGAGGTTGATGTGGAATGCTGGACTGGTCAAGACCTTTCCCTTGTCTGCCTTGTTACCAAGGTGGAGGTGCACACTTTGCAGACCAAACATCAAGCCTGCAGACATGCCGGTGCCGGTGCTGAGTGGCGTCGCGCCGAATATCTTCAATCCAGCGAGGGTACCGTGGACCTCGTAGACGACAGAAGGACTTTTCTTCTCAGCCGTTACTGCTTGGTCTGTTTCTGTCCTGTCGAAAATCTCATTCAGGTGCGCCTCAATTGTTTTGCCCTGTTGCTGCAGTTCCGACAGGGTGCTCGAGATCTCTGGTCGATTGAGGGCGCTCAACAAACTGTAAACATTCGAGGCATCCAGCTCCACCTCTTCGATAGAAGCAAAAACGACTATGGAATGTTCTCCTGCCGATTGTGTACTTGTGATGCGCCCATTTGTTGGCGGGATCTTGAACAGAGAGATATGTTGTGGCTTGTTGTTCACCTTGACCTGCACGTGGTGCTCATTCTGTTTTATGTCAAAATCAAACACCATCTCTCTGCCGAGCTCGCCAGCGACCTTTGCACGAGCGACGTCCCCAGAGACAGTGTAGATTATTGACCGGAGAAGAGGGGCTGTGATCTTATATGAGTTCATGAACATTGTCAAGGTAAGCTGTGTGGGGGCGGGCTTCGACAACATCGGCGGGTTTGCCCCTGAGGCTGCCCGTTTCGGGAACTTTTTTTGCAGATAGTACAACTGTGAAAGCTCGTCGCGCACAACCATATCTGCGATCTCCGTGAGCGCGAGGGGGTCTTGTTTCACAGCGAGTTTGAAGTCGTCGCTGCTAGCCACAAGCTTGATAGCCTGGGCTGTGCGAAGTTCCGACGACTTGTTTGCCGTATAATCTGCGTAGATGCTTGGCCTGTCGAATCGAGAAGTTACAATCGGCTGTGCATGACTCCATAGCTTGACAGTGGCGGTATCGCTCTGGAGTAAAGCGTTGGCATTCCGAGGTGTCCCTGCATCAGTGTCGACGATCGTGGACAGTCTGAGTTCCTCCATTTTACCCTCTGCAGTGATATTGATGGTTTCGAAAACAATGGAACCTAGAGCCATGGCAGTGACGACATGGAGCACTCGGGGTCTCGAAACTCCGTCGGTGGATGGTGTCGCTGGCACGTCTGATTCCGATGCTTCTTGTTTGAGCATTTCAGTATCGCTAGAAAGTTTCAGTATATCTTCCAGCAACTCGCAAAGCTCCCAATTAAGATTCATGCCAGCATGCCCACAGTATATGTTGACATTGGTGACCGATGTTTCGGAACTCGGCATCGTCGAGCTGGCAACAGCTTTGTCCTCGACTCTTACAGTCAGGTCGACAAGGAAAGCGTGATTTTGTTTGGGCCCAGGATCAAGCACCAGTTGTGCTTGTTGCACTCTCGCAACGGCTAAGAGCGGAAGGCTTTCCCTACCATGCTCTTGCGACTCTTTGCCAAATATTTCGGCCAGAAGAATCGTAGTCCTCAGGTTTGCAAAGTCCCACTGTCTCCATCGCTCAAAGGCGGAGGTGACTTGCTGCCGCAAGTCAGCGCTTGCCTTGGGAGGTCCGTTGAGACAGTCTATGATGAGATGTTCCCGGGACTGCGCATTCATGACGGCCCACAGCTGACGGAGTCTCATCATCATTTTCCATGAATCGTACGTCCGCAAATGATCTGTGGCCACACGCAGAATGGTTGATGGCCGCACTAGGAAAATTGGATCGCCGGTGGCTTGCATATGTGCCGTCAACGTGCTGATCACATGTTGCGTTCTGTGCTCTGCTTTCGCCATTGTGGTTGAGAAAAGTTTTCCCATCTCATCCGCAAGGCAGTTGGTCCGATGTATGAGTGAGGCAAGATATTCCACATTCCCGGAAGTTGAGGTAGTCCGTAGAGCACCAACCTCTGCATCCACGTATGTGACATCCTTGGATCCAAGCGTGACCAGAACCCTATCAACTGTGGTGACAACGGCTGCCTGGGTCTGATTAATCGAAGCAATGCGTTCTGCAGCAGACAACTCGGCGGATTGCATGTGAAAGTGTACCGACGATTTCACGTCGTTCTCGCTCTCTTTCGAAAGGTCAGGCTGTGACCTTGATCGAATCGCTAGCGATATCGATTGTAAATCCAAGTCGTACTGGTCCTGCCGGCGGTCATCAAGCTCCGATTGATTACCAGTGTCATTGAGGAAGCGGAAGTTCGCTTGTGGTAGCCGCACTGCGACATCGGTGAGTTTCCCGCTGACCTCCCTTTCTTTTCGCCAGTCGAGGACGTCCGTGATTGAGGAGACTTGTAGCGCATCGAGAATATCTTCTGGGTTCGTGGGTTGCATCACTGCCAAGAGCCCTGCGATATGTCTGAGAGCTTGGGCGTTGCAGAAGGCCGTCAACCCATTCGGCAGCTCGAGTATCAAGCTCTGATGCGCAACATCTTGCGGCAGCGATTCGGGGTCGATGTCTTCCAGCGAGAACACGCCAACGGCGTCTTGCCCTTCTCCACGCCTTCTGCCGTCTCTCATTTGTTCTTGCATGGCAGGTAGCATGGTTTCTTTGAAGTCTGGAACAACATTGTCAAGAGGAAGATAGGGCTCAAAATATAGGCTAGAGAACGCAACAGTGCTATGCTGCGGGTCTTTCTTTTCGGGAAGGTCACCATGGGCACTATAGAACGCAGAATGTCGCCCAGTAGAGACGGAGAAGTCCCGAGTCGATCCAGACGGCCGCGACTTGTTGCCCTGCGCCAGAGGCACGCGCAGAGTTGGTTTTTCACGCCCCCGAAGGACTCTCGACTTGGCCGGAGTTGAGGACTGGGTGCTCGTGCTAGAAAGTGAGAGAAATGAGCTTTTCTTGCGAAGTTGATTAGGCTCCCAAGATGATTTGGGAGACGTCGAGGATGTCTCCTCAGCCTCGATATCGTCAGGAGACAAAGGCTGTGGCACACTGGGCACACTTTGGGCAACAGGGTCGATCGTATCCGGAACAAGTGGCTCAAGCAATTCGTCTAGCAGTAGGAATTGGGTTCTCTGGGTCCGTTGGTCATGTCGGCGAATAAGCTCCTGCTGCAACCGGCGAGCCTCCTCAAAGTCATGTTTCCTGCCTACAAGCGCGAAATTGACCGTGGTGCGAAAAAATGCATCAGTCCTTGCGATTGACCTCCCCTGGGATCTCTTTCGAGTGGCAGATTCCGCATCAACGCAAGCCAGTTCAAGGTTCGGAATACTGATATCCGCGCGCTTCGAGTAGTGAGTTCGAGCCCAGTCGTTGAAGTTGACATGAATTGAACTTGTTGAGCATAGAAATGCTGCCTCATCCACGACCAGCCATACCGTGATGGACTCGATGGCCACTCGGAGGAAAGTAACATCGAAAACCACGATGGAGGAGAACGGGACGAGTGCATTCTCGTCATCATCAAAGGAAAACCCGAAGGCCTTGCCACCATGTATGAGAGTCGTGAGGAACTCTGGGGAGCACTCGCCACTGATCGCGCCGACAGAGATATCCCAGTTACACATATATGTAGGCTCAGTCGGCGGAAGGCCGAAGACACGGTGGCCATATATTCTCAAGCCGTCGATGAAGAGCTGGGTGTTTGTGCTTGCGCTGAACGGACTCGAAACTCCAGTGGCATCCATGTCTGCTGAAAGGCTCAAGGGGCTCACGTCGAGCTCCAGATCCATATAGTAGTTGGTGAAGCGCAAGTCGATGGCTATTACCGCTGTTTCGATCACAAGATGACGCTGCGATGAGTAAATGTTTGCAGGCAACAGTACTCGTGGATCAGCTACTTGAATGTTGAGCATGACGTCGAGATCATTCGATTTCTTCGTCGGCGGTCGAGTTGCAGCCGCAGCTGCAGGGTCGGTAGTCTCCAAACGGAGTGATTCTTGATATTCGTCCAGTGTCCGGAAATGGACATGGTCACCGAAGTAGTTGTCCTTTAACTGCAGGAAGTACCGTATGTGGAATCCGTGGATGCGTGCGTTCAGAGACTGTGCACTGAGATTCAACAAGAGAGTATCGGTGTTGGCTGGAGAGGTGGTTGCGAGATAGTGGTATTTGCCGCTAAGAGATAGATTCTCCAGATGACCAATTTCCTTTCTTGTTAGGAAGCTTGCCTGAGTGTTCCATGGAGGAACGTGCAAAGCAAGGGTGAGCGAGTCTGCATTCACATTGAAGGGGATGCTGTTACTTTGGGGGCGGAATCTATCCAGGGGGATACAGCTATCCACTGCGAGGGATGGACTCTCAATGATGAGAAAGGCGTTCTCATCGGGCTCGACTGGATTGTCAATGACGTTGAAATCGTTGACGTTGAGGAACAACTTGACGCGACGTAGCTGCAACGTGAGCATATAGCGGAACGGTGTGAAGAGTAAGTACTCCCCTGGCGGCCCACTTCCCCAATCGTTGACCAAGTCTGTGAGCAGGAAGATATGGTCTCTGAGAAGATACAACTCAAGTCCATCGCTTTCGATGTCAAAGCGCCAGGTTCGAAGTGCATTCCATTTCAAAGGCGCCGATAGATCACAGCAAATATGCTGGTGACCAGACTTCCACAAAATGCCATGATTGACACTGGTGGAGACCTCTGTGGAGGGGATATCAATATTAACGGCGTTCGAGTATCCAGAAGGGCTTGCAAGCATATCCATCGAGTAGGAAACAGTTGTGTTGCGGGCAATCTTGACATCGAGCCAGCCATAAGGGCGCGTCTGCGTTGAAGGCGCGGCGGCTGACTTCTGGTTACGTCGACTTGACCGTTGGCGTTCTGCTTGGAGCTGTTCCCTTTGCACATCGGCGTGCTTCCTCCAGCGCCAGTTCTTGGAATCTTCTCGTGTCGGTATTCGAAGTGTGACCTCGTCATCCAACTCGACAAAGACCTCAAACACTGTAGGTACCCGAAACTCTCCGACTGACAGTTTTTGGGCTGGGGTCGCGTCTTTGCAGATACCTGGGAAGAACACTCGCTGAAGCTCGGCACGGTGCCTGTCCGCCCAAGGGCCATAGTTGATAGTGCCTCCGTTGATGGAGATGCGGATAGCCCAGGCGGGTGGTGTGGCACTATTAATACGATTGGTGGTAGATTGGATATTGTCCAAGGCCGGAGCCAGTACTTTCCCGGGCACATCCCAGAACATGGTGAGTGTGGCCGAAGGACTATCAACGATGGTTTCGACAGCAGCATACTCCAGCGACGCCCACCTAAGCTTGTCGTCTTCTTCGTCGTCGTTGAGGTAGCGTGTGAGACCCTGCCAATTGTGTGCCCCTGGAACCTGCCCATCAGGAATGGTAGTTCCGGCGTGTCTCGATCCCAGCGAGAACGACTCGACCGACTTTCTCCAGTACGGCACGAGGTTCCGCAACTGGCCTAAAACCCGACGTCGATGCCTGCGGAAAAATGGGCGTTGAGGTGAAGGGTCTTCGCCCAATGCCTCCTGCTTAGCACGGACAGCCCCCGTGAGTTGGTCTTCCTTGAAATCCCGATTCGGTTTGATCTGTATAATGGGCTTCTCGAAGTTGAGCTTGAAAAGCTGGCGATACGGATCCGGACCCTGAGCGCTGGCAGCATCGATTTCTCCTGACAAGGTATGCGTTTGGACCACCAAGATAGTACGCGTATTCTGGTTGCCCATGACTAGGGCAGCCTTGTCACAGTCGAAATGTATGGGAAACAACTGGATGAGAAACGGAAGGTCGTCGATTGTGGCGGAGGCCGTACCTTCGTCCCGAGACATAGACGTTGAGCTTGGTGACTGAAATTTCAGATCAGGAACCGCAGCCTTTTCGTCCTGTGCGCTACGCTTCGTTTCATGAGCAGGACCGTCATGGTCTGACGGCCTCGAAGTCCGTTGCCGGGGTCCTTGACTCGGTTTTGAAGAAGCCTGTGTGCTGTGTGCAGAGTTGGCGGTAGTGCTCGAATTCTGGATGATCGCACTCTCGATAGAATTATACGCAGCGCTACGATTATAGACGAACCACTCAACACCAGAGACTGCCACATTGATGAGGCATGGCAGTTTCGTGTTCTTCTCTTGGTTCGTATTGTCGTTGTTGGCGGGACTGGCCGGCTCCTTGATATTATTGTAGATGCTGGCATCCCTGACACGCCGCTGCCAGTATGACCAAGTGATGTGGCCATGCTGGATCAGGATCGTTTCGTTATGTCCATGGTAGCGGAATCCTATAAAGAAGAGACGCCCAGCAAGTAAGGATATCTGCAATGCCTGAACGTCCACGTGTATCTTGTATATCCGCCATGTATAAGTTCGGATGACGGAGGAGACAATCGAGCCTAGGATGCGGTTGAAGTACAGGAGGAAGACGACCGAGCTATGCGCATCAGTCAGTGTAAATCCAGCCACGGCCATCGCAGGTGCGACAAAGGATCGGGCAAAAGACTTACAGAATGCCGCTCAGGAGACTGAAAGCGAGGAATGCCCTGCCACACCGTATCACGAGTCAGCATGAGAATTTGCGTACTCATGGGAGATAAAGTCGGTATTTACCCGTCGAACTCGCCCCAGCTTGCCGGGCTATTGTTGTCAGCCATGTTGCCAGGCTCCGCGATCACTATTACCAGCTCCTGTGTGGTGGTCGCATTCAGGTCGGCCTGGTTACAGTTGAGAGTGGCGGCTGGCCAAGACACTGCAGACCGCTGAGAAGGCTAGCCCAATTCCATCATGTTGTTGCGCCGACCGTATGCCACGCCGGTCGTGTATGTGAGCCTGGCAGCGAGGATTGCACGTCGTCAGGAGCTGGTGCGGCGATGGGGTTGGGCAATCGCGAGGAAGTTCTTGCGTCGAGTTGGATATGTAATTTCGAGGTTGCGAGGATCGTTTGGCGCAAAGCTGTAGGATACGGAAGGCCGGGTCGTCAAGCGGCAATCGTCGGCAGGAATGTGGAAGCGTTGCTCGTGGGTGAGGTTGTTACGATCGCGAGTGTGGCTACAGGGGTGTCAATGATGTTGGCGACGAGGGATCTCGAGATTGGTCCTGACCAGGATGCTTTGAGGTGCCACACCCACCCACCCAATTAGGGCCATCCAATCAACCCCGTAGCGTTGGGGCTTGCACATGTTGGGGGGCTTTGGGCTAAGACTAGCTGGCCCACACCACGTGTGTGCACTAGACCTAGGGGACAAGGTATTGTGCATGCATGATGATGCGCGTCAACACAGGCTGCCGACCTGCTCAGTAGCGTTCAGTAGGTGTCTCGAGCATTGACAGCTGCCTGGAGCTGCTACATTCGATTACGTCGTCTTGCTCCAGGCAACCAGAACGAGGACGAGGTATGAACGACAACTCGAAGTCGTTCCACCTGCAGCCCTGGAGCTGCTTGGGGGTGCGTCTGGCCCACCCTGTGTCACCTGCAGTGTGCGGAGAAGAGCTCCGACATGAGCTAGCGAGTGCAGCACCAGCTCCTGTGCATCCATCTCATGCGGGTCTCTCCTACAAGCTGCGCTCCTCCCACCACAGCACTCGAGCAACATCGCGACCCTTGGCCTACAAGCAGCCTGGCCGGTCGCTTCACACGCACACCCCAACAAGCCTGGCTATCTTGCTCGCCACCTTCCACGGCGCGCGCCCCCGGTAAACGTGGTCGCACACAGCTCATGCTGACCGCCGCCATCCAACAGTCTCGCCACTAGACCTGGCCTTCCAGCATCACCGCGTTCGTCCAAACACCGCCTTCTCCATACATCAGCAATGACGTGCTAGCAAGCTACCCTACATCCCTCTCTATCGACCCGCGATCCTTTCTCGAGTCGAAGTCCGCACACACGGCAGCTCGGCGCCATGGCTGGAGGAACAGGGCAGAAGTTCCAGGTCGCGACGACTATCACAGCCGGCACCTTTGCTCTCGTGTCAACCCTGTTGTCGATCGTGTAGGGCTCCTCAACTACCTTCTGCTCCAAGACACTTCTGTCCCGCTGACATGAGGACTTGTGCTTTAGGTCCATATGGTTTCAGCTCAAGAACTACCGCAAGCCGCTGCTACAGCGCTATGTGGTCCGCATTCTGTTAATGTGCGTGAGACATGTTCTTGCTCCTCCACGTGTGGGAAAGGGCATGGCGCTGACCTTCTTCCAGGGTTCCCATTTACGCAATCAGCTCCTGGGTGAGCATGATCTCGCTCACCGCAGCTTCTTTTCTAGATCCAATTAGGGATATCTACGAGGTGATGAAAGCTTCTAGCTCCCCCGAGATTGGCACGAACACGCCAGACTGATTTGTTTGCACTTGCCTAGGCTTTCACGATCTATACCTTCTTCCAGCTACTGATAAACTACCTCGATGGCGAACGTGCGCTCATCATCATGACCCATGGGCGTGCTCCTGTCCACCATCTTTGGCCGCTCAACCATGTACTTTCAAAGGTTGACATCTCGGACCCCCATACATTCCTCGCTATCAAGCGCGGCATTCTCCAGTATGCGTGGTTGAAGCCCATACTTGCTCTCGCTGCCATCATTATGAAGGCCACAGGCACCTACCAGGAGGGCTACATTGGCCTCAACTCGGGCTATCTATGGAGCGGCATCATTTATAACATCAGCGTCACCGTCAGCCTGTACGCACTGGGCTTGTTCTGGGTCTGCATGCATAATGACCTTACGCCATTTCGACCTGTGCCAAAATTCTTGTGCATCAAGCTCATCATCTTCGCCTCCTACTGGCAAGGGTTCTTCTTGTCGATCCTCGTGTGGCTGGGCGCTATCCCTGACGACGTCGAAGGCTATACCTCGGACAATCTCGCAGCTGCAATTCAGGATGCCTTGATCTGCTGCGAAATGCCTTTTTTCGCAGCTGCTCACTGGTACGCGTTCTCCTGGCACGACTATGCGAACAACACAGTCTCGTCCGCCAGACTGCCAGTCAAGTTTGCACTCCGAGATGCCTTTGGTATCGTGGATCTAATCGTCGACTCAAAGGATACGTTCAGAGGCGATCATTATAGCTATCGGGTGTTCGACTCGACCGGCAAGGTCATTGCACACGAGGACTCCAGTTCACGTTTCGCTAGAATGAAAGAAGGCATGCGCTACAGCAGGGGAGGCGAAGCCAAGTATTGGCTTCCCAAACCCGGCGAGGTCAGGGGCGAGATGAACGCGAACACGCCGCTCCTCAACTCAAACGGGGGGCCAAGCGGTTCAAGTGATCCTCCAAGACCACAGTATGGCGAGGGAGCTCTCGAGGAAACCACTCTGGATAAATTCGATGAGCGCCTTTATGATAAGGCGCGGGAGCTCGAGTTTGGCGATTTCAACGTAAGTCAGGTCTGGCCATGCTGAACAGTTTCCAATGGCGCGAAATACTAATTCTGGCGGTTCAAACGCAGTACCCTGCGATCACCGCCAATATACCCAGCAGGGAGATATGGCGGACGCCAGCGCCGGCAGCGTACCAGGCTAGTTCAGGCGCATGGCAAGTGGGACGAACCCCGTCATCGACCAGTGTGACCAACAGACGCGAGGTGGCGAATTCGCCACCGACCGCAGAGGCCATTGCACCCAAGAAGAGCAGGAGGAAAGGAAAGCAGCGCGAGGAGCTCGCAGCAGCGAGCAAGCCGAAGAAACACCACAAGCACGCCCCCGAGCCCGCGGCGCTCGCCGCCCAGCATGAGCAGGCCGACGGCCCATTGGGCGCACCGCACATTGTCACCTCGGAGCCGCAGATCCTCGAGGAGGAGGCCGAGGTGGAAGAGGACATCCAGCTCGAGGAGGAAGAGGCGGCAAGGGAAGCCGCCGAGGAGGCCGCCCGGCAGCGCGCCGAGAGCAACGAGGAGCAAGGCATCTGGGACGAGCCGGTCTCGCCACCCGTCCAAAGTCCGGCGTACGAGTCCGGCAACGATGAAGCATTTAAGAATGTCTGGGGTGGAGGTGGTGGTGACAAGTAGCCGGGTCTCAAACGCTGCTGTCATTCGCCTCCGAGTGACTAGTTATTCTAGGAAGCATTGGGCCAGATATGTCGAGCTCCCTTTTTTGGTTTTCTTTCGAACGTTCGTTTACATATTTGATACCCGACGACGGTACGGTACTTGCCAAGACTTGGGGGAGGAGGGAATTTTCATGTTTTATTTGCCCGGGTTCCAAGTGCATATCAATTTCGGTAGTCATCGTTGCAAGCGAGCGGCATAGCGAACATGACTTTTTTTTATAACCGATCTCAGGCACGGCAACATAGGTCCTCCTCGCTTATCTTAACTGGCTTGTCCTTCAAATGCAGATGGGTGACTCATGCTATTTACACACAAAATACAGATAGCGCTAGTCATTGCACTGGTGGCTGTAAAAAGGAAGGGATATGTGCTGAATAAATCATGTTCATGCTTGAAGTGGACAACTAATAAATAGGGAATGTTCGCTATCAGGTAGCGCTCGGAATAGCATTCGGCAAAAGCCATGGTGAGTGGAATAATGAGACAATGAGATAGAATGGTCAATGACAGTCACTTCCTTCGCGTCCGACTCCACAAGGGCCCATTACTCAGGCTTCGCCGTGACCCGAGACACCAACCATGATGGCAATCTCGGGGATCACCACCGCGAGCCAGAGCAGCCACGTGGCAAAACCGACGAGGAAGATCTTGACGTAGAGCTTGATCAGCCGGATCCACGACGCGCGGGAGAAGGTCGCCCATGCGTCCTTGATCGTGACGTGGCCGGCGCCGCCAATGATGGCGGGCTCGAGCTTGTTCTGGAAGGTGCGGTCAAAGGGCACGATGGTCTCGTCGTCCTCGGGGAGCAGGGAGGCCTGGACACGGACGAGGACCACGTGGGCCGGGATGGCGATGAGGACCTTGAGCACGACGGTCACGATGATGACGACCAAAGCCTTCCAGATGTCGTGGTGGTCGGGGCTGCGGAAGGTGTTGGAGTCCGGGCTATTCTCGAAGATGGTCATGCCCAGGGCTCTGGCGAGCAGCATAGGAACGAAGGTGCTCGTCTCGGCTGCGAAGAAGTAGAGTACCAAGGGCAGGGCAACGGCCCGGAAGATCTGGCTGAAAGGCAGAAGGCGCTGGGTGAATGTCTTGGGGCTCGGGGTCGAGATGACGGCGTGGATCCAGCCGGTCCAGAGAGGGGCCATGGCGATGGCCGCGATTGGGGCGGCGATAGGACTCGGGATGCCGAGTCCCGCAAAGAGACCACTGCACATCATAGAGGCGATCACGGCTGGCAGGTAGAGCTTGTAGCCGCGGAAGAGTGACTTCCAGCCATCGATGGCGTACAGAGTGCGGTAAGTGGCACGGAAGGAGCTGGTCGTCGCTGAGTTCTGGCCGAGCGCCTCGTCGGCGTCAGGGGAGATGGGATCGCGGGTCGCATCGGTCGGTTCGTTGAGGGCGACGGGCTCGTAAGCAGGGGGGGAGGGGTCTTCGATGATGGCGAGGATCGGGAAGACATTGTTAAACGTGTAGCTGATCTGGAAGGGGAGATGTTAGATACTCGCAAGATTGCAAGAATACGGCAGGCTGGTCGTATGTATGCTTACCACCAGGGTCAGCGGCAGGAAGACGAGGAAATCCAAGAAGAGGACACCCCATCCCCACGAGGGGATGTCATAGCCGGCAGAATCGCCCCGTCTGTAGACGGCGTGGGCGAGCTCTCGATACATGGTGATGGTTGCGACGACGGTGGTCAGAGTTGTCGAGAAGGAAGTATTACTGCGTAAGAATGGCGAATAGGATATGAGTCGAAAGAGCGACAGGAATATGTATAAGAAGGAAGGATGTCCTGATGGGGGGATTATGGTCGGGACTCACGGCAGAGTTGGCTGCTACGCGCACGGCAGGGTGGGTGGCGTGGACAACAACTGGTTTGATGCTGCTCCCTGCTCGCCTGGGCGCAACGGCGATCCTTCGTGCCAGTGCGAACCCCTGTCCCGGCGGTTCAGGCGCTCCCAAAGCGGGATGTGGAGCGCACCACCAGCAACCTCTCTGCAGGCAACAGCCAGGCACAGCCTCAAGGCCCCATCAGTTTACCTGCGACCACCAGCAGCCCCCTCCATATCCCTGCAGTTTGTGCCCGCCACATTGCCTAAACACGCTTCAAGACATGACAATGCTGACCTCGTATGGGACACTGGCCGAGAAAGAGTGTTGCCAGATGACAGTGGGAAGCGCGCAAAAGCTACCGATCCCCCGGATAGGCCATCGTTTGACACATTCGACAAGCAGTCAGAGTCATAATCCGAGAGAATCTTGCTGCACGTCATCCAGCCAGTGACGCGTGGCACAGTGTATCCTCCCCATGGAGGTAGGTCAACCCTCACACTGGTATGCGCAAGGCTCAGCTTTGGCGCTAAGCTGCCGAGTTCCATCTTACACGACTTTTTGTATCTTGTTGCCCGCAGCCAGGCAGCCGCCTCACTAGACACACTCACGCCATTCACACGCACAACAGACCGCCATGTCTGCACCCTCCATACCCAATCTGCTCTCGTTGCGCGGGACCAGGGGAGGTGCCCGTGGCCGCCTGCAGAGACGAGGAGGTGGTCCTCCAGCCGCCCAGGGTACCAGCCCAGCACCAAGCAACGATGCCGTCGTCCAAGGCACAGACACTGATGCCGCCCTCTCCCGCATGAGCGCAGTGGACTTGGGCTATCTCCAAGACCCGTATGCCGCCCTCTTTGTCCAGCGCCCTACCGTCGGCCTCGGCAGGCGTCGGCTGCCCATTATCAATCGAGGTGAGGACGACGCCCGCCTCCGGCATGACCAGCCTCACGCCGCAGAAGCGCGCCCTTGCTAAAGGATCAAGGTAGGTACCTATGCGAGAACGACAGGCATCGACAGGCTCGTGGACTTGTTCCTGGCCGAAGCCGGCGGGCATGCCCGTCAGATCATCTCTCTTGGCGCCGGCACAGACACGAGAGCATTCCGCATGTTGGCGCAAGGCCAGCAGTCCCGCCTCATCTATCACGAGGTTGACTTCCCCACTACCTCGGGCAGAAAACTGCAGCTGGTCCAGGCCGTGCCAGCGCTGAGGGCAATTCTGCCAGAGGCACAGGGGAGTGAGGTTGACTGGTCCTCTACAAAGCTGCCCAACGAGTGCCAGTATTGGTGCCATGGTGTTGACCTGCGTGAACTGTCCGTAGATGGAGGCAAGTCGCTTGAGGGTGTGCGCTCAGACGTGCCTACCTTGGTGATATCCGAGTGTTGCCTCTGCTATCTCGAGGTTGGCGAGGCCACGGGCGTCGTCAAGCATTTCACGGACAAGATTCCAGACCTCTCTCTTGTCTTGTACGAACCAATACTTCCGCACGACGCGTTTGGTCAGCAGATGGTGTCGAACCTCGCGGCGCGGCGTCTCAGGATGCCGACGGTGCAGACATATATAGACATGCCGCAGCAGCAGAAGCGATTGAGGGACGCGGGCTTCGAGCAGGCGCGGAGCATGACGATCGGGGAAGTTTGGAAGCATTGGACGTCTCCGAACGAGAAAACACGCGTGGACAGCCTTGAGGGCCTGGATGAGGTCGAGGAATGGGACCTGCTTGCCAGCCATTATATGCTCGCCTGGGGATGGCGAGGTGATGGATTTGGGGGCTGGAATAGATCTTGAGCTGAAGACATCACTAAGGTGGTATCCCGAGGCAGACGACGTGCTTGACGGCTTGGAGTTCTCTACGATAGTATGGAGGTATACCCATGTGCTTGTCTACCTTGAGTATTCGAAAAGCATCCTCGGCCCTTAGGCATCCCGAGGTGAAAGCGGAAGGCCAGTAAATGCAGGTGAGCACTCAGATATCTGTCACGAATGCAGACATTGCGAAACAGACCGTCTTGGGGATTGTGGGGGAATTGTCGTGCATGCGCTTCCTTCCACGTGAAAGTGCCTGCATGTGGAAATAAATGTTAGATGCAGCCCAGCTCACCTGCTGGCACGCTTATCTCGAGATGAAAATAGAAGTGGACTTACATGCCCTCGGCCGGCCCCACCCCCAGGGATGACATCCCTAACGACGTTCACCCTCACTCGTTCACTCACTCTCACTTGACGCTTGAGTGTGTTCACACCCCAGCACGCTCACCAAGCAAGGCGGAGCGCGCAACTGCGCTGCATGCGCCACGGCATCTGATTACACCATCTTGCGTTTTGGGCAACCCATCAATACACCTGTTCCCACGCGCGCGCCTCCCTGAGCGCCCTCAGCCACCGCCAAGATGGGTGACTCCAACAAGCAGCACAAGTACCGGCAGGAGATCCAGCAGATGATGTACGTCTCTGGCGAGACGGGGGAGCCGTCGATCGAGACGACGGCCATGATTGAGGAGATTGTGCGGCAGCAGGTGATTGAGATCCTGCGGCAGTGCACCGAGCTGGCCGCGCGGCGCGGGTCGCGCGTCATCACGATCAACGACCTCATCTTCCAGATCCGCGACGACGCGCCCAAGGTGTCGCGGCTCCGGACCTTCCTGTCGTGGAAGGACGTGCGCAAGAGCGCCAAGGACTCGGACGAGAAGGGCGGCGACGCGGACATTGGCGTCGGCGACGACCCCGCGGGCGGCGTGATGCCCGGCGGGCCGGTCGACGAGGGCGCAAAGAAGAACAAGAAGGCCAAGGTCAAGCTGCCATGGGAGCCGTCCTCGTTCTACAACCAGGAAGTGCCAGAGCGGGACGACGAGGAGGACGAGGAGGAGGAAGAGATGAACTTCATCACGCTGCAGCGGCTGCGCAAGGCTGACGAGCGCACCAAGGCAATGACCCGCGAGGAGTACGTGACGTGGTCCGAATATCGCCAGGCCTCATTCACGTACCGCAAGGGCAAGCGGTTTAGGGAGTGGGCCGGCTTTGGCATCGTGACGGACGGCAAGCCGTCGGACGACATTGTCGACATCCTGGGCTTCCTCACCTTCGAGATGGTGCAGACGCTCACGGAAGAAGCGCTCAAGATCAAGGAGCAGGAGGACCTGTGGAAGGAGCGCAGCGGCGGCGACAACAAGGAAGGGGGCAGCAAGAAGCGCAAGCTGGCTCAGGGACTGTTCGACCCGCCCAGCGAGGGCAAGACGCCGGTCGAGCCGCGGCATATCCAGGAGGGTTTCCGGAGGCTGCAGACGAGGCCGACCAAGTCGCGCGCCATGCTCAACTTTACGAGGCTGCAGCAGCGGACAAACCTCAAGCTGTTCTGAGGCTGCCTGCTGTGGTCGTGCACGCACTGGAATGCGCCATCTCAAAAGATGGTCGCCCAGGTTGGCGTCAGCCTTTTGGATTTCTACGGGCGTTTTTGGCACATGGTACTCTAGGCTTGTTGACGGTGTTGGATACCCGGCGTTGATATTGCATGGGCTTTTGTCATGCTAGCACTTGCACGACCACTTTTGTCGAGTCGAATTGCATATTGACTTTGTTTCCATGCTTCTCGTCACACATGACCAAGTGGATATGACCTGCTGCACATCGATGATCATGCACAAGCAAGCTTGCACGACAAGGCATGGCACCATCCCAGCACACAAACATGTTTGCAACGCTGTCTTTGTGTGCTCGTGATTGACCACAATCATTCTGGCCGGGCAGCAGCAGCAGCAGCACCGCCTGCTTTAATCGCCAGCAGGTGACGCCAGCGTCCTCGAGGCTCTTTGTAGAAGCTGACAAGCACCGAGGCTGGTGGTGCACACGTGGGTCGGGCAGTCTTGTACGCAATCAGGCAGGCAGGCAGGCAACCCACTCGGATGCCAACTGCGGCTCTGCAACGTCTTACATCGATTCCAAATTCCGCATTTCGCGACTTTTCCTTTGATGTTTGTTTATTTCCGGGCGTTGCCCGTCGTCGTCAGCAAGGCTTCCACATGTGTTTGTTCCTGTGCACACCTGGGAGGCTTGGTGAATAAACCCGGGTATAATAACTGGTGCTCAGCCCACACTTAGGCTATAACTTCTCACGAGAGACTCATTCTTTGACTTATAAAAAGTTTTACCGTTTTCTCATATACACTTGGCGGCCTTGAGACTTTCAAACGATTCGGCATACAACGCTGTGCCAAAGTTAGAAAACAATTCAAATCTAAGAATTAAAGGCCTGCTACAGAGACATCAGTTCACATCACCCACAACTTTGGAAGACAAATATATCCACGCAACTCGAAAAGACAGACCACCAAGCGTACGAAAGAATGCCAGCACTCCTAGACAACCCAGGCCAGTACCGCGAGCGGATCTACGCCCTACCTGGACCCCAGCCGTCCCCCTCGTCGCCGCAGAACCTCCATCCACCGCCACAGCTACACACCCACGACGCATCAGGATATTGCAACGTCCAATCCCTCTACAGCGGCGTCTACATCGTCGACGACCTCTTCTCCTCCTCCTCGACCGCGATCTCGCACTCCGGACAACCGCCCCGGGGAGTGGCAAGACCAAGAAGGCACCACTACTGCATCACCACGCCACACCTGCTCACCCGGCAACCCCCCCGCGGCGCGGTGGCCGGATCGAGCTGGCACTTTCGGTTTCCGGGCTGCGTCGAGTTCGGGCAGGTCGTCGCGCACAGGAGCTCGGGCAAGGACTGGTACACCATCATCGAGGTATGCGAGGCTCAGTGGCCGCCGGAGCGGCAGTCGCAGCAGAGCATTGTATTCCCCAATCACGGGTTGTGGTCTGCACGGGTCGAGTTGAGCATGCTGGAAGGTCTTGAAAGGAGACGGCGGCAAAAGCAGCACCAGCAGTACCAGCAGCAACAAAAACAAAAACAGCAGAAGCAGCCGACAGATGAGCAGCAAGACCAATACCAAGACCACCAGGAGATCCGGATATGCCACGGCGCAACAACAAACGAGCAGCAGCAGCAGCACCACCACCACCTCACCCTCTGCCGGCTGGGCTCCCGCTCGCGATCCCTCGACACGGTGCCCAGCGTGAACCATCTCGGCAGCTGCAAGACGCCGGTGCACAGGGTATACAGCTTCTCCGTCTCCGCCTCCGCCCCCACCACCTCGGCCTCTGCCTCTGCCTCCGCCTTATCACGGAACGGCCTCCTACCGGCGCCGCCGGCAGTAACAGTCGGCCATAACCAGGAAGGGTGCCTCGTGAGTCGACACAGGGTAGCAGGCAGTAACAGCAGCAGCAGCAGAAGCAGGAGGCAAGGTGGTGGCGTCGATGACGACGACGACGACGACGACGACGACGACGACGACGCCGTACTAGGGATCATCCTGTGTTTCAACGAGAAGCTATCTGCCGTGCTGGTCCTTCCCGTCGAGACCATCATCGAGGCATTTGCTCGCTTGGCAGAGCAGGATGGGCAGAAGCGGTCGAAGTATAAAAAAAAAAAAAAAAAAAAAAAAAAAGAGCCGAGTTGCGACCTTTGAAAGACCGCTGGAAACCCGACCCACGTCGGTTTTCTTGTTTTTACTGGTGGGCTTCGCCTCATCGCCCGCAGTGCCGAGCGCCCGCCATGGGCGGTGGCAGAGACAGAAGGCGATATGGCGGTGTTTGTGGTGTAGTTGTGTCCAGCACTCGAGGGCATGTGGGCCATGGTCAATACCATATTGGCCCAGAAGACAGGGCAGGGTCAAGAGATCAAGACTGTATATAGTACAGCGAAAGCTATGCAAGCTGAAGAGACCAACGCTTCGTGCTGCATCCTGTAATAAGGACCAGTAATCTAATGGAAATCCCCCAAAACGCCCTCCAGACCCAGCCATGACGCCAATGATGAAAAACGCAGAACCCATCATGCCGACTTAAGTACATGCCATACTTCTTTTTCCCCCATGAAAGTCTCCCATCTTGGTAAGCAAAAAGCCGGCATGCATACGATGAAAACCAACCCGCCCTTTTTTTTTTTTGTCATACTCGCCCAATTTGATTTCATGCTAGCTCAGCCGGCCTATGCGCCGCATTCTCTTTGGCTTGCCAGTCGCTGTGGTACTCTGTCGGCATCTCCTGCACGCCTGCGTGCGGGGCGTGCGGGTACCTTCCTCCAACTCCGCCTAACTCTGCCACGTAACCATTGCTCGTCGTGGTGTAGTTGTTGCCCAGCTCGGACACCGGTGGATGGTGATACCCTGGGCCTCCTGTGGGCGACGCAGGTAGTGGTTTGTTATAATTCAGCGGGGCCGGCCACGGGCTTAGATCTGGGTTGCTTTGATGCTGTGGGTATGTGGCGTATTGGCTGCTCGTGTTGTAGTTGCCCTGCAAGCTGTTGCTGTATGGAGGTGTCGAGCTTGGTCTATCGTGGTGCGATGGCGCAGGGGCTAGGCCTGGCGCCTGCTGGTACGGATGCTGTGGTTGCTGCTGTTGTGGCCGGCTAGGATTTACCAAGACCTGCCCTGAATATGCAGCCGGTGCTCCGGGAGCCGGCCATTGCTGGGACTGGTGCTGGCTTCCTAAAGTGGGCGGGCGGTAAATGCCGTTGATGCCACTGCTCAACGAGCTTGTGTGATGAGAGTATAGCTGCGACGTCTGTGTCGAGGGCGTCGACGCTGCTGTGTTGGTGGTGCTGTTGGAGGCTGACGGCGGCATGCTCTTGGCCCTGCCAATCATGGTGTCGACGAGCTTGCCATGCGACTTTGACAAGGTCTTTTTCACAAAGGAGGACATGAGAAAGTTGCACTTGAGCTCGACGTCCTCGCGGAGGTACAAGCCCGTCTTTGGAGCGTCTAGGCCCAGCTCGACGGGCTGCGGAGGCTCGCCCGGGAGCGTGCCCGCGACGGTCCAGCGGTCGCGGATGTCTGTGCCCATGGGTGCGTAGCAGTGTGTCTGGAGGCCGTCGGGCATGTCGTGGAAGGCGCAGGTGTAGGTGACGTCGCTCTTGACGGCACCGCCTGGGATGTACTCGATCTTGTCGGTGATGCTGTACCACGTGCAGTGCTTCTCGCCGTCGAGGGCGTGGGCCGGAGTGTCGATGCGGTGGCGCTCAATGACGAGCGGATTGAGGTCGATCATCTCGAGGTGGTCGTGGAGGAAAGTCAGGGCCTGCTCCCGCGTCATGCTGCTGGGCAGCGGCGATATGTTTGTGAATGTTGTGCGCTTCGACATTGTGGGTAGTGAACGGCGGGTGCCTGTGCCTGTGCCTGTGCCTATGCCAAGTTGGCGTGTTGTTGGGTGGGAGAAGCCCAGGGTATCGGGGCTTTTCAGTACCGCGTATGCGGGCGTCAAGAGTGCAGATTGCCGTGCAGCTTTGCAGTGACGTCAAAGTCGACGGAGGCGAGCTCCGAGCCGAAGGGGTTCCACCAGGGCTCTCTGTGATCGAATGATTATATCACGAAGGCAAAAGTCGGCCTGCGGTCTGTGGAATGTTGCGAGTTGGTGAGGAGCAGGCAAGCGGACTGCCTGCTTCTTTGATGCAGTCGAGGACAAGACAGCGGTTTGTCCAGGTCGTGGAGGGTGCCAGCGAGAGCGGGCGTCAGGGTGGAGAGGAAGTGTTTGGGGGTCGGCGGTGCAGCGGTGTTGGGCGGGAGCTGAGCAGCCGTTGCTAAACTTAAGACGGGCGCAGGTGCGCTCGCCTCACAGATGGGTTCGGGGACATACAGTTGGGGCCCAGAATAATCCGGCCCAACCACCCCACCGACGCGAACGCGTCGCGCCACCTGCAAACCCTCCCTTCTTCAAAACCACCATTTCGAGCGCATTTTGAGGTTATCATGGATGATTTTGTTGCTGGAGTGTGCGCCGATAGGCTGCCGAAGCAGGATTTCACTCCTAAGAAGAAAGCAGCTATCTGCGCCGCCCATTTCGCAGGTGTAACGCACCGCCGCATTGCCGAGCTTACGCGGGCCTCCAAGTCAACAATCACCCGCATTATCTCGGACTGGAAAAACAACGGCAACCTAGCCAAATCGCCTCGGAATGGTCGCAATGGATTCACAAATGCCCAGAGAAGGCGCGTACTAACTATCGTCAAACGCAAGCGAAAAGCGACGTGGCCAGAGATCATACAAGCCATGCCCTTCCAGATCTCCAAGACATCCATAAAGCGCATCATTCACGAAGCTAAGCTACGTAAGTGGAAAGCTCAGAAGAGGATTCCGCTATCTAAAGAAGCACGAAGAGCTAGGCTTGCATTTGCAAGAGAGTGGCTACCAAAAGTCGACGAATTGCAGGAGGTACGTGTAAGTGAAGTTGGTGGGATTATGCTGACTTGATCTAGGTGATTTTCACGGATGAGTCGTCCTGCCAGAACTCCACAAACGCACCCGCGCAATGGGTATTCCGCTTCCCAAGCGAGAAATGGGACGACCAGTTCGTCAACCTTAAATCGCACGTTAAGGCGAACCTATCCATTATGGTTTGGGGTGCCATATACCTGAAGAACGGCGTGGGGTGCCGGTCAGAGTTGGTGATAATGCAGCGCGAATCGCAGCCAGATCCCAACAAGCGAAAGAAGGGCTATACGGCCTGGAGTTATCAGAAGGCATTGCGCGATGGCTTCATCCCAATATACGACGATTGGCAGGTATTTCAGCAGGATAATGCAGCAATTCATTGCGCAGAGAGTACTATGGATTGGCTCGCCGTCAGGGGCATTGCGGTACTACCAGACTGGCCAGCACACTCGCCAGATCTCAACCCAATTGAGCACATTTGGGCCTCAATGAAGCGCCAGCTAGTAAAACTGTTTCCAAACATTATGGCCCTCAAAAGAAACGACGGTGATACCTCCCAATTTGAGGAGTGTTTGAAGTCGGCGTGGGCAGCAGTGCCGGAACGGCTGATCACAAAGGTCCTCACTACAATGGACCGTCGCCTTCGCGCAGTGGCCCGTGCGCGCGGAGGATACACCAAATATTGAAGCCGCCATCGCCAGCTTCAAAATGCAATAATTACTACTCGATTCTGACCTCGTTTGACGGTTCTGTGGCCTTTTGTCGTGTGCAAGTACTGTGCAGCCAATTTTGGTGGGGGGGCTTGGGCCGGATTAATTTGGACCTGATCAGTACAGCGTGGACCTTGCACTCCAGGCCTGCCTGCAGGGGGGCGTGGAGGGAGCAGCAGGGAGGCGGCGTCGAGGCGGCGCACGGCAGCGTCAGCCTCCGGGCTCTAGAACAAACACGACCACCCTTGAAGCTCTGCCTCGCGCTCGATCAAGCTTTCCAGCTCGCCTGCAGCCCCAAACCTTTCCTGGCCCGCCGCGCGGCAAATCGGCCTACTAAAGTCCACGCTCGCTGCGTCGAACTATTACCTGCTGGGGGCGTGAGGGAGGACACGCTGCCGGCGCTGGTCAACTCTAGCACACGCCGGCCTTTCAGCTTCAAAGGTTCGTTTCAATGTTTGCCTCTTGATTGGAGGTGCCGCAAACCTGCGCAAAGTGCCGCTAGCTGTCTACACGTAATCCTTGGCGCGCAAGGGGGATCCTGTGTGCCCAATGAGCACATGCCCGTTCTTACCGTCTTACATACAACAATCATTTGTCCCTCGATCCTCAGGATTGGCAGCAGTCATACTTACTGCCGACCAGGGGCTGGTCGGTTCCGAGATGCTCTGCGCGCTAGTGATCAAAGAACGCGCAGGCGGGTTCACCAGTGGCGTTATTTGAGATTCGCTTTGTCCTGCAAGATGTCGTTCTGGTACCCCGCTGCGCAAGGAATCCCCGGGCCGGCCGCCGCGGGTCGGTGTGGTCTGGTATCGTTATTCCAAGTCGAGCTCCCAGCCGAGCTTTTTTAAATCCGGTCATCTCGGCTTCGTAATGGGCATAGTCAGCCAGTGCGGCGTCGACCCGGGCGAGGCTGCGCTCGAACTGGGCGTCGGCGGCATAGGTGAGGCGGACGATGCAGAAAGCCCAAGACCCGGGCCGGTGAGTAGTTGGCATTTCGCGTGCAAGCTCGTCCAGCATGCGGAAGTGCCCGCGCAGCTCGCGTGATGCCTCGGGGTCGCCACGAAACCGCTCTGTGTGGCCTGTAAGTGGAACAGGTGCGCCTGGCAGCCATTGCGGATCGAGTGCCGGATCGGCCAAGGCTCTTTCTTGACCCTGCACATTATCCATCATGACAGAAAAGGATGCTACTGTCATTTTTTGCTCATCTTATGCAGGCGAAACAAAGCGAATTGGCTGGCAACTACAGTGAGTGGCATCGGGACCTGCTTGGCAGTGCTGGTACTCCTGATCGCCCGTGGCAAGGCCGCCTGATAGACGGGCGGTGAACGTTGTTCCTACGGCTGTGTTGAAGTTCGTTTTGCTGCAAGGGGGGGGGCGGCTCAAACCTGTCAAAATGTGGAGTACCTTTACCTACGTGTACGTTTCATCTAATTATGTGCTTCAGTACTAATAGGCCATTTGCAATGCTGAGTCACCGAGACGCGAATCTTGACAATCATGACTGTGCACTCGCCTCGCTATAATGGTGATGTATGCTAATAGCTGCCCCCACGGTGTAGTTGGCCGTGTCCACCTCCACAACTGCTGCCACTGCGCCGGGGACAGAGTTCCACCCACCCCCTGCAGTCTTCCTTTTCTTCAGCAAACATGGCTCTCGCATCCAGTAAGGTGGGAGCAGCTCGCCTTTCTTTATCAAGGTACCAATGGAAGGCGCAGGTAGGGCGACAAGGATCCTAGCAGATGGGTTACCCCAAAGCCGTCAGTCAGTGGCACTGTTTCATCAACATGGCGTCAGGCATCAGACCCACAGGTATGGCTGGTCTAGGTATTCCCCGAGTCTGGTCGGGCCCTACCATGGTAATTATTTGGAGTGCCGTATGAATTAGCAACAAGGCCCTGGCACCTCGACCAACCACACACGTCGATGGACGACCCGGGCGAAGCAAACCTCCGAGGCGGTACCCTACAGCTGAGCAGCCGGGATACACCCCTGCATTGCATCCTGCGCCCCCCTTCCTCCAGGGGTCCAATGTCATTGTCCCGAATTAGCAAACAGCCTTTTGTGGGCGGCGGCAGCAGGGCGCTTGACATAAGCACTAATCCCCAGTCCAACTTAGACTGACATCATCATCATCATCCCACGAGTCCCGTTTGCTGCCCTCGTTTCTTCGCGTTTAAAACAAGGCGCTTCTCTTCTAGATGCGCACGGATACAGCAACAAGGAGCCTAACGACTTCCGGCTCCCCCGTTCAAAAAGAGCACCGGGAAACGCACATATAGGAGGCTCTCCTTGCCGACATTACTCGGCAAAGCTCGACATGCTACTCTTAAACACTACCGTGGATATTGTCTCTTGATCTCTATTATTGATCTCAAGATACTCTTGCAGAAGTCAAGCCTATCGTGATTGCTACTAATGTCATGCTTCTACTTTGTCTCGGGACGGGGACTTGGTGTGTCCGCCTGAGCATTCGGTGCCGTCGTCTCCAGGGCCTGGCACTCCTCACGGGGGTTGTGGTTGTGGTTGTGCTGCTGCCGACGCTATCCGTCTTCTGTTCTGCGCCGCCTCAAGTCTGAGCTGCCTACTGACCGCAGACTGGGTGCTTCTCTCGTCAATCAACTGCGCCACCTCTGCATGCCCGAAGCGCTCCGCAAGGCGTGTCCAGTCCTCCACGGGCATCTTGTTCCATGCCCTGCATCTCCGGAGAAGCACCATCGCCGCGTTCCCGTGGCCTCGGATGATGGACCAGCGCACCGCCTCGTTGTAGGACTCGTCGTTGACCGCGGCGCCGAGGTCGAGGAGCAGTTGCACCGTCGCCGTGCGGCCGCTCTCCGCAGCCCGGAGCAGCGGCGTGCATCCAAACGAGTCTGTGGACGCGACGGACACGCCGTGCTCCACCAAGAACCGCACCGTCTTTGTGTGGCCGTTCCGCGCCGCTCTGGATATCGGCGTGTACCCCGGTTGGTCTACCCGTGACAGAGAGTATGCATTACGAGCTAGCACCTCGAGCAGCTCTATTCTACCTTCCTCGGCGGCCCAAGACGCAGGGCTGATGCGGGCCACATTCATCGCGCCGTCAAGACCCTCTAGTAAGTCTTTGCCCTGATAGATGGAGGACGGGAGACCTAGGAGGGCAGCAACGAGCCTTTTGTTGCCGTTCGAGGCGGCTTCCACAATCAAGGAGTCGCTGTGGCATAGATAGTGGTGGGCTTCCTCCCCGAGCTGCCTTTTACGATCCAACAGTGCATAGTTGATTGTGCACGTGGATATGAGGTTGTACAGTGTTTTGTCAACCAAGACATGTACTCCATCCGCCCGGTCGCCGTAGCGTCGATTCTTGACGGGCTGACAGCAGTCCAAGGCTGGAGCGCCCAACCTGCCGAAGAACCGGGCGAGGAAGCTGTGCTGTGGCGTGTACAGTGCAGCCCGATCGGCGTGGTAAAGGATGTTCTGGGTCGCGTACTGCAAGAATCTGTAACCCTTTGCGAGAGCTGCTTCGAAGCTCGGGTTATCTGGGCTGTGTCGCTCGATCACGGTGAGAACAAACCGAGTCCACTCATCCGTCACAAACGCTGGCTGTCCGTTGTCGTAATCAGTGCCCATCCCGCTGTAGCCCTTGATTATCTCCAAGATCCGAGGATGGTTTAGATACGACTCGCAGCAGGCCCGTAAGATCTCATGGCTGGGGCCCTCCCACTCAAACCCGAGATCTGGCCACAGCTCCTGCAGGCCTCTCTCCTTCACGAGGTAGTCAGAGACAGACTCGTGGATGAACTGGACCACAGAGGTCTGCTTGTTGCGCACGCGTATGACCTCGACCAGGCCCTTGGAGGCGCTCGTGGCGAGAGCCACATTGAGCTCCTGGTCTTCCGTGTCGGGCAGCTCTTCGTCGTCCACCTCGCTGCTACTCAAGCCGCCTGCCCACATGGCGTGGCAAAACTCGCTGGGCGTGAGGGGCCGGTTTGCACACAGAACCCACAAGATACACCGCCGCAACTGTTCTGGCCGTTCCTGGTCGCGCGTGAGTATCTCCTTGAACAGCTGGCTTAAGGTGGGCGGGATCTCGGACAGCCGGCGGCGAAGGGCGAGCCCGCCACGACTGGCCTCTTTATTAAGGATTTCGACGACGAGAACGACCCACATGAAGACACCAGAGGCCATGGCAAGGATGAGGTGTTCGAGCTCGGCGTGCGTCTTCTTGGGTACCCTGAGCCGTTTCGCGACGTACTGGACAAGGTCGGCGGCGTGCCCTTCCTCGTTCTCGAGAGTGATGAGATGGTCCTCGTCGACTTGAATGTACGGATATGGCCGGCTTGAGAATGCCACGCGGAAGTGAATGCCCGCCTCTGTTGTCGACTCTGTGAGATCATCGAGGAACTGGACCATGTCCCTGACGTCGTTTTCGTCGCACTCGTCGAGTGCGTCTATGAAACAGACGAGCCTTCGCCTCCCCAGCATCATGATCGCCTCTTGGAACACGGTTTTGAGCGTCTGGAGATCCGGCTTAAAGTGCTCGCCAGTCAAGGGCAGCTCTAAGCCATCTAGGACATGTTGCAGGTTCTGGGCTAGTGTTAGAAGCTGACTCAAGAGGGAGCGGTACATTCCCGTGATGGACTTTTCTACGAGCTCGCCGCGGGCATTAAAGAAGTAAGAGATGACAATGTCTGAATGCCGTTTCCTCGCTTCCAGGTCCAGAAATCTCATCATAGTCGATTTACCTGTCCCTGCTTTGCCCCGCATCCACAAGAACGAGCTGCGATAGGAATCATGGCCGTTCTGGCCGGCCCATCTTGCGTACTTCGGGTGAGCCAGGAACCAACGGCAGGTCTTGCTCTGCTCGGCTTGAATCGCAGACTTGCGCGAGTTCATTCGTGGGAACTCGAGCAGTTTCAAGATATCCTTCCTCTGGTGAACTGTGCGAGAGATCGAGCCGCTCGTCGCCGGCTTTTCTGTTGCAAGTGATGGGCTCTGGCGGGTGGTTGCCAAAGGCGGAATGTTTTCCAGCAGCTCCCTTGCATACGAAGCTGCCGTTGCCGCAGCATACGGCTGCCAAACCTTGTTCTTGTGGGAGTCGGAGTAGTCGCATATCCCTCTGATCGGGAGGCATGCAAGGCTGTCCATAATACCTGCCGACTCCATCTCGAAGCACTTGATGTCGAGCTTGCGCGCTACTGTATCTCGCTTACGAGCATCCTTATTGACGCTATCGCCAGACGCTACGCCACCGTAGTGGATCTGGAAGCTGTCTCCAAGTCTTTGCCTCCGAGGCTGTAGCCTGCTGAGGTCGCATTGCTGGCATGTGTTAGCGCCCGGAGGGTGTGGGTAGCTCGCTTGGAAGAGTTGGTCTGGCTGGGTAGGACGAGGAAACCGGGAGAGTCGTGTTTGTAACAAGGCAAGAGCTCTGGATGACCACTGGTCGTGTTCATGCTTGGACCTTAGGTTTGTGACGGTGGCGAGCAGCAAGGGCGACGGTTGCTTGGGGATGCCCGTTACCTCGAAGCCCCCGTTCTCCATGGCCTTGCCGAGATCGTACTCCATAACTCGGGTCCCGACGACCACGTCCCCCAGGTACAAATCGGCCTCTCCAGGTGCTCCACCGCCGATGCCAACCATGAGGGTCGCACGGATGTTAGGAAAGGTTCGTTTCAGATCCTTTGCGACACCCGCCGCATTCACTTTGCCGTAGACTCCTGGGAGGACGGCCATGACGACATTGTGGTCCGCAACGCGACCAAAGACGTAGCTGTTGTCGTCGGCGTCCAAGGCGTCCAAAGTACCGTGCTCATCGTCGAGCATCAGCCGCGAGGTCGCGAGCTCCACAGGAAGGGCGCAGATCCAGGCGATCGTGTAGTCACGATGCGACAGAGTCGAGCCTAGACCATTACTGGTGCGCTCGGCGGGATGGGTCATGGCGGTCCCATCACTAGCTGGCAGCGCTGAATGCCCTGACTCGGCTGACGCATCGTCTAGTGAAGTCCATGGCCGCTTCATAGCCATGTCTCGGGTGCGAAAGCGAGTTGCGGGAAGTGACAATGTCGCATGGTGCTGCCTAACGTTTCCATGTTCAGCCTCGACGAATAAGGACCTGCCTGTCCGAAGCCTTGTCGTCCATGCGGCAGGTTGGGGGCCGTCTCACTTAATCCTGCAGGGCGGACGTCTAGCCACACGCAGCCCCCATCCTCCAGGGTCCATGTCATTGTCCCACGAGAATCCAACCTTTTGCGCTTGATATAAGCACCACCCCCAGCCGATATCACCCCGCGAGTCCGTTTGCCCTCGTTTCGCGTTCGACGAGGGCGCTTCTCTAAATGCACACGGCTACAGCAAAAGGAGCTTGTGGCTCCTGCTTACCGTTCAAAGAGCACCAGGAAACGCACATGGGACCGAGGTAAAGAAAGGTGAGGCTTCAGCTTGAAAATGGACCCCTCATTATTATATCTGCGTACACCATTTCCCCAAGTAAGCTGGCAGGTCGACTGCTGTCGGGATTTCCTCCAGCGACACGTCCAACTTCCACATCTTCCCCTCGAGGCCAGCGTGCGCTGCATTGCTTCTAGTCCCAATGCCTGCAGGGATGAGCAAGCCCAGCAAGACCAGGCGCTCCCACGCGACTGCTGACACCCCGCGGCCCCATGCTTTGGCTCCCGCCCCAAGTGCGAGCATCGCTGCCGAGCCTGCCGACTGTACGCGCTGCTTGCCCATCTGGGATGTATATTCATCGTACGCCATGGCAAAATTCACCGTGTCTGTGTGAGCAACGATGTCTAGGCGGGCAGCCGATATGAGCATCGCTAGTTCAAGATCGGAGAGGCCGGCGAGCAGTTGCAGTTTGGACTCTACGAGATCTAGCGAAGAGACAGTAGTGCTGGACGACGGCAGGGCAATGTTTAGATCCGTTGGGGAAAGCTCTGAAAGTGGCAAGATCCAAGACGTCAGGAAGATCTGGACCGATTTGGTGGCGTAGTATTGATATTCCAGGTGATCTTCGAAACCCGGCGTTTTCGCAAAGGCCTGGAGGATGTCAGCAAGAACATTGAATAACGAAACAGCTCTGAACGCCTAGGGAACTCACCTCGATCTTCTCTGTCCACCATTTTTGGAAGGCAAGGGCGCCTTCCACGGCCGTGTCGAAGCCTTCCTTCTCAAGGTCTTCATGATCTACGACCAGACCTTGTCTACACACTTTCCAGAACGCCGCCAGGGTCTTGGGCTGTGACATGTAGACATAGCGGTGGCTGAAGCGACTCTTGACACGCTTCTCAAGGGTTTCTACAACGTCTATCCTCGTCGTCAGACCAAGAACCGCAATGGGCGCCTTCTTGGCCTGTGCTATGTCAAAGAGATTGTAAAGCAGCGTCTGACGGGCGTGTGTGGCAAACAGGTCGAATTCGTCTATGATGAACACGACACTTCTGGAAGTCAACCCCTCCTCGGCATCCGTGATCTCCGCAGGGTGAGACAAGAGTGCCAACAGTGATGCCATCGTGTCGGCGTAGTTGCTTGTCTGCATCGTGTAAGTTGATGTGGTTTTAGGAGAGCGAGTGGTACGCAGCATACCTTATTGACCTCGTCATCATCTAGACTCATCTCTTTACCGAGCTGACGCCATATGTCCTTGAGTGCCAGTTTGTCGTCGGTGTGGATGAAACCATTGAGGCGTACAACGTGAAACTCTGTTGCGTGCTCGGCAGCAAGGTCCGAGATGATGGTTTCGACAAGCTGCAATCAACGTCAGTCAATAGGCCACAGCCTACAATAATCGAAATCGCGCTTACTGTTGTCTTGCCACAGCCCCGAGCCCCGATGACCATCATCGAATTGCCCTCGCCCGCCAAGATAGTCTGTTCCATGAGCTGGTACGCTTTGTCATACGCTTCCTCCTGATCGCAAAGCTTGATTCGACGTGCGCCGCTGCAGCGATCAATCAGGATACGCTGCATGCTTCGCAGGTGGGCCTCGAAATTAGGAATTGTCGGGATGATGGAACTGGCTTTGACAGTATCCTTATCCAACACTTGGCCCTGGCGTCCATCTTTTGCGACTGCATCCTCCTGTGAGCAGTTCCTGCAGATCCAGTCGCCTTCCGGGATGACGGGAACATCATGGCACACCTGGTGGTAGCCGAGGTCGCAATTCTCACAGAACAAGATCTCGTTGGGAGGTTCCGAATCCGGCTTGGAACAAAGTACGCACACTTCGTCGTCTTCGCTCTCAGTTCCCGTGCCCTCAACAATGCTCTCAGGCGGCGGGTGGTCTGGCTCGCTACGCTCAGTCGGCGCCGGGATTCGTGGTTTCCGTGTCGAGGCAGTGTGTTTTGGAGTGGCCTTGGCCTTGACCGGCGGATCCGCGAAGAAAATCTCTTCTTGTGTGTCCTGGGCATTGCTGTCGAAAGCCACGCTTTTCCTCGGCGTCCCAACCCGTTTCTTCGACGGCGACAGGATACCCTTGAGTTGGGGAGGCCTTGGTGGCGCTGCGTTGATAGTATGTGAGCTCTCGTCGTGCCCGCTCTCCTCTGCAGACTTCTTGCTCCTTGATACTGGCAATTTTTCCCGCGAGCCATTTCGCGCAATCGACTTTTGTATTGTCGTTCGGCGCGTCGGAGTCAACTGCTGGGCTTCCTTTGAAGCTGAATCGTCTGATGCTGCCTTTGGCTTCTGGATGTTTGGGACAGACTTTCGCACGTTGGCGGCGGGCTTTTTCGGTGATGTTCGGGTATCGCGGAGGGTTTCCTTGACGACTTCGCGGCTGAACTTATTGTACTTGATGGGCAGATCAGCCTTGGTTTGCGAGATGTCGTCACCCGAGCTGGGAATGTCGTCGTAGAGTGAGTCGGCATCGATCTGGGCCTTGGCTGCACTATGCTTTGTTTGTTCTCGACCAAAAAGGACGTTGCCGATGGCTGAGGTTATCGCCCGGAAGCCCCTTGGTGTCGAAGGGGACGGAGCCGTTGCAAGACCCCCATATCGACGCTTTTTAGTGGCATGACCGCTCGTTGTCGATGGCGACGCCTCTGTTTCTGATTGCGGGAGGCTGCGCTTCCGTCCGGCGGAGCTCGGGGGCGGCTCATCTGCCATGTTACCGGGAGGAGGCGGCAGTCAGGAAGCTGGTCAAATGCAACGCTTCCAGATCCAACATTCTGACGATGTCGGGCAGTGCATAAATTAGGGGAGACGCGCCGAGACGCGCTCTCCCAAAGTGCTGGAGCTATGGAGCTAACTAATCGATTACGGGGCTTGCAAGCCTGGCGCGGTGGGGTTCTGTGAGTGCTCGGATACTCCTGTGTGATTGGCTGTCCCCATGACAATTGAACTGTCGATATGCCAACGCTGAACCCAAGCACATTTAAGTTGCATTAGGCAGGCGAACACTTATTGAACCTGATACCCGGATAGCACAAGCTGGCATGCATCATGTGGAATCGCAACGCCACAGCCAACCCTGACCGCAAGTCTAGGCCGTTGTAAAAGAGCATGTTGGGCGCAAGTGAGCGTGCTGCTGCCTAGGACACGGGCGGACTCCTCCATGCCTAGGCCAGCCGCCCCGTATGCAGACAAATCTAGAGCGTATGACCCGCCAGAGGATTGGGCATAACCAACGGCCAAAGTGGATGGCCTCCAGTCACTCATCCTTGAAAGGTCCGTCGCCCGCGGGCCTTATACGATCCGGCCCTGGTCCCGCTCCTCTCGGACCGGGCTGAGCCAGGCAGCATTTCCCAGCCAGGGAGCGGGCAACATCCATGTTGCCCCTGTCGCCAGCGCCGGCGCGGAAGAACCCCTGTCTGGACCGTAGCGCTCAACCAACACACGATGCTCCATGCCCGCACCACCCTCATTCCGTTCAGAGTTCTTTTCTGCACTTTCTCTATTACTCACCTCTCGCCAACCTTGTCGTTGTGGCGGGAAGTCCGTTCAGTCATTCGTTTATTGTCCCTCGTTCAAGTCTGCTGCTGTTCTTCTTCTTCAAGCAGAGTCTTATAGTATTCACCACTTGCGCCGCAAATTCCTGCTTCTCGTCCTAGGTCGATTGTCCTATTCACAAAAACAGTCGCCAGGATGGCCTCGACCGAGCAGCCCGTCCATGGGCAGGCAGCTGGCGAGCCAGCGCACGCATCGACCTCGCCCGCTGCTCATACCTCAACATCTGTCGCAACACCATCGTCAGTGTCGCCCGTATCGCAACATGCACGTCCTGCGCCACCCTCCGAGAATGTTCAACCATCAGCACCCTCGAGCCCTCGAGTCTCTGCTCCTCCCACGCAAGGGGCACACGCTGCACAGCAGAACACCATGGCCCCTTTGCCGGCCCCTTATAATCGGCATCAGCAACCTCTGCAGGCTTTCCCACCTGCAGGTTTCCATGGCAATCCTGGGCTTCCTGTGCCGCCGCAGAGCCGGCCCTGGGCGTATGCAAAGCTTGTCCTGCACACCTGCGCCTTTGTGGCGGCCGCTGCGGTATTTGGTCTCACATGCTCGTACCTCGCCTACAGCGTGGCGCGGTCCGCGATCCATGTTATCAACTTGCCAGTGTCCATTGCCGCGATGGCTTGGACGCTGGGCAATGTGATTACTTTCACGGTCTGCAATAAAGGAATCCGTGTGGGCAGAAACTTCCAGGAGGGCGTTCATCCTGGCGCAAACGTTGGCTTGCACCTGGTGCTATGGATGGCTTGGGTCCTGGCGCTTGTCATCACTGCTTTCACTGGCGAGTCCATTCAAAACGCGTACGATCGTTGCGTTAATGCGAGCAAGGAGGACGACACTTTCTACGGGTACAACAGCGATTACTCGTATTATTGCAGGGGTTCATACCAAGGCAAGGAGGATCGCATGATTGGTTCGGACATTCCTCGCCTCAGGGCCATGCTCATCTTCTGCATCGTGGCGTTGGTTCTCCATTTCGCCCTCTTCGTTGGGGCTTGCGTCGACACTCATATGCGGAACCGGAACAAGCGTGCTCGTATCATCTACGTGGCGGCTCCGCCTCCCATGATGGTACCGCCGCCGCAGGGCGGCTGGAACCAGCATTTCCCGGCGCCTCCGCCACCAGGAATGGTGTTCCCCATGGCACCAATGCAGCAACAGGCATATGGTTCGCCTCAGCCTGGTGCCTATCACTTCCCAGGTCAGCCACAGCAGCAGCAACAACAACAACAAACACAAACACACCACGGAGAGAAGACTGCGGCGTCAAACCCCTCTCCCATGATGGCGGGATACTATACCCCGGCTCCGCCGGCGCCTGTTGCGAGACACCCTCAACCTACGCAACCGCAAATTCCGCTTGGAGGTTATTATGCACCGTCTGGCCCAACACATGCGAATTCCCAGTGAGCCGGTGAACAACACTCGTCGAGAGTCACTGGATTCGGGCATCTAGTTGCCGGTGGTCTGGCACAAAATAGACATCAAGTGTCCAGCCAAGCGCATTGCTTGCACGTCGACTCTGACGCCACTTTAGAAGGTTGCGGGGAACTTTAATACTTAATAACCAACGATGTACTCTCCAACTGAACCGTGGATGTGGTCCCCCGGAACTCAAGTGTGAATTTGTTCTTCCAGTTCCCAACCTACGCCTTGGGTTTCGTGGTTCAGCCCATTCCTGGTTTCGTGTGGGTTGTTTACCGACCCCTCCAAGGGTTAAGGGTTGTGGCGAGTGGTCAAGTCTGAGAACGAGCTTGCAAGCTCGTGCCCAGCCCGGTCGAGCACTTGTGATTTTCCTGTTTAATTCAATTTGAAAGAGCTGCAGGAAGAATTCGGCTGAAACATCGATGAGAAGGAATTTCGGAGGGGTGGGTCAATGAATGGCTCAGCTCTGCTCCCAAGTCTGAAAGTGCCCGGAATGACATGTGCAAAGTGTGACTTCCAACCTTGAAAGTGTCCATGCTCGGCCGTCTCTCGAGCGGGCTATGTACGTTACTGGCCCCACTGATGCCACCGTGCGAACTAGCCCAGTGCCTGCAACACGGAAGCCCCTCTACCGCTTGGGCAGCTTGGTGTGGCCCGCCCCTCCCCCTCCCTCCCTTCCCACTCCTGAAGTCCGTCCTCCCCAAGCGCTCCGGACGACGTATGTTTCATTGTCGGCGCAGCCGACTGACGACATCGCTACCTCCCCGCCAGACTCCTTGTTGTCGACGCTCTTTGCCCTGCTTTGCCAGATCGATCTTGGACGTCCCTCTCTCCCAGGCCGGCTAAATCCTCCCGTCGGTCATAGCTAACTGCAACCACCCGTAGCAGTCACATCTGCCCTGACTTTTTGTCAAGCGGCACGCTCTGCCAACAGACTCATTCCATCACCCTTGGTCTCCTGCTTGGAACGACCCACTCGGCTCCCACCAGGACCACCTCAACTTGCTCTCGTGTTGCAGTCTTTGCCCCAGTCGAGCCATCGTGAACAGCAGTCACGCCCAGGCAGCGACGCCTGCTTGATCAACACCTGCTAGTCTCGTGCGCGTCGAATCCGTTCGTGACTAAGCCGAGCAGATGCTCTCGACCTCACTTTGATTTGGTTCCAGACTGCTGTGGCATTTGACAGCTGTCTATTTACCCAATACACGGCGGGACTTCCTCTTCTCCACCCCGCGCAGGCCTTGTTCTCCCACTCGCCCGCTGCCCCTCCCGACCAACCAACGCCTAGCTCTTCCATCTTGCTTGCAGCTTCACCAGAACACCTCGTCCTGCCACAGTCGGCACGCCAGCAACAACACTTTCCCCTCCACGGCTGGTCCCGCGCGTGACGACGCGCAACCGTCTGCATGATGAATGAAGACGAGCAAATTGCCAACATTCAGAAGAAGGTCGACAAGGAGAGGGTCCTGCTCAACGCTGCGCAGGCCATGCTCCAGCAGACACCAAATGCCGACGTTCGTTCCCGCCTCAACAACCAGATGCGAGATGGCCGCCGCAACATCCAGTTCTTCGAGGAGAAGATTCGAGACCTGCAGATGAAGCGACTTGGCCACAATGTCGACAACATGAGCATCAGCTCCGGCTCTACTGCCGTCGGGTCTGGCAGCGTACGCCCGGCAAGCCAAGGAGGCCCGCCTCCTCCTCCGAAGGATGCAGGCAACTGGGGAGGAGACAGGGGCTCTTATGGCAGCGGCTCCGTTCAGTACAGCGAGATCGGTGGGCACGGAGACATGATGCCGCCGCGGCACCCTTACGCGCCTCCAGGCCCAGGTGCCGGCGTTCCCAAGTCCAGGCCTAATTTTACTAAGCTCGGTTCGTCGCTCATGATACCCATGTCACGATCCAAGTATCCAGAGCCTGCTGCTAACTGGTTCACGTCATCACAGATCTGATCAAGTACGACAGCCCATATATGGGCCCTCGTATTCAACTTATGCTTTCTCAGATCCAATTCAAACTAAACGTCGAAGAGCAATACCTCAAGGGAATCGAGAAGATGGTTCAGCTCTATAATATGGAAGGCGATCGCAAGAGCAAGGCCGATGCTGCCGCCAGGCACGTGGAGTCAAAGCAGAAGATTCAGCTCTTGAAGCAGGCTCTCAAAAGATATGAAGAGCTTCACATCGATGACATTGAGGTTGCCGATCAACTGGATGGTGCGTTGGCTTCCTGTGGCTTCAGCTCCTTTCTAAAGCTAACCTTTTGCTCAAAACAGATGATAGTATCAACATGCCCAATTTGCGGAAACCACTCACGGGTCAACTCGCGATCCGGGTAATCCAGGTTCGAGATGTCGACCATGCCAGCACCGGCAGATTTTCCCGGGGCCCGGAGACGTTTGTTGCCGTCAAAGTGGAAGACAACATTGTGGCAAGAACCCGGATCGCGCGTGGCGATCGTTGGGAGGCCGAGTACCACAACATCGACGTCGACAAGGCCAACGAGGTTGAACTCACAGTCTACGACAAGCCGGGTGAGCACGCGATCCCCATCGGCATGCTGTGGATCCGCATCTCCGATATCGTTGAAGAGATGCGCCGAAAGAAGATTGAAGCGGAGATGACAAACTCCGGCTGGGTCTCGGCAGATAGGATGGGAGGCCAAGATGCAGGCGGCCCGCCATCCCAGTTTCCCATGAGCCCAACACAACAGCAGTCATTCGGGGCCGGTGCTACAAGTCCTGGACTCCAGGGAGGTCAAGGTCAAGCGCAGTTTGGTCCACAAGCAGTTCCTCAGGTGACTTCGCAGCCAATCGATGCATGGTTCAACCTAGAGCCGGCGGGCTCGATTCATCTGGCCCTCGACTTCATCAAGCAGAATAAAGATCGCCGACAGGTCGACCTCGGCCTTGGAAGAAAGGGCGCCGTGCGTCAACGAAAGGAAGAGGTCCACGAGATGTATGGCCACAAATTCGTGCAGCACCAGTTCTACAACATCATGCGCTGTGCTCTCTGTGGCGATTTCCTCAAGTACTCTGCCGGCATGCAGTGCGAAGACTGCAAGTACACATGCCACCAGAAGTGTTACGGAAGTGTCGTCACCAAGTGTATCAGCAAGAGCAACGCGGAGACAGATCCAGACGAGGAGAAGATCAACCACCGGATTCCTCACAGGTTCCAGGCCTTCAGCAACGTTACGGCCAATTGGTGTTGCCACTGTGGCTACATGTTGCCTTTTGGAAAGAAGAACTGCAGAAAGTGCTCTGAATGCAATCTTACAGCGCACGCAGGCTGTGTTCATCTGGTGCCTGATTTCTGTGGCATGAGCATGGCCACAGCCAACCAGATCCTTGAGGGTATGCGAGTACAAAGGCAGAGACAGCAAAAGGTCACGTCCTTGACCGACAAGACTCTTCGCCAGGGCAAGGCAAGCCCGGCAAGCTCGCAGACGCCTTCGTCCCCCTACAGTAGCCATGCACCTTCGTATCAGCCAAGCGTGTCCTCACAAGAGGCCACGGAGGCTGCTAAGGCCATGTATGGGGCACAGATATCGCCTCAGCGGCCCACGCATCCTGACAGGACATCTTCGGGTCAGAGTGCGGCTGCGGCTGCGGCTTCGGCGGCCATGAGCGGCGCTTCCGCGTACGGAGGTCGCCCTTCACACGGTCAAGACTATGCCAGTGGCCGGACTGGCAGTTACAGCTCTCCAGATGGACAGGATGACCCGTATAGCAGTGCAGCGAGCCAGAACTATAACAAGTCCACAGCGCCATTGCCCTACAACCCTGCAAGCTTCGCCAACGTGGACAACAACTATGGCCAGCCACCAGTGCAGCAGCATCGCCCTTCTGCCGGTCCCATTCCGCAACAGCCGACATCACCATCGTATGGCTACCAACAGCAGCAGCAGCAGCAGCAGCAACCGCAACATGACAAGCCGGCGTACGCCTCCAGCCCTGCGCCGCAAAAGCCCCAGGCTGTTGTGCAAGAGACGCCGTCACTATCGTCTCCCCACGGCATTCCCGGTGCTTCTCGCAAGCCCTTGCCGTCAGCTACGGACCCTGGGACAGGACAACGTATTGGATTGGACCATTTCAACTTCCTTGCTGTACTGGGTAAGGGCAATTTCGGCAAGGTCATGCTGGCCGAGACGAAGAAGTCGCGGCGGCTCTACGCCATCAAGGTTCTCAAGAAGGAATTCATTATTGAGAACGACGAAGTTGAGAGCACTCGATCCGAAAAGAGAGTGTTCCTCATTGCAAACCGGGAGCGTCATCCCTTCCTCACAAACCTGCATGCTTGTTTCCAAACGGAGACCCGGGTCTACTTCGTCATGGAATACATCAGTGGTGGTGATCTGATGTGGCACATTCAGCGGGGCCAGTTCGGCACTAAGCGTGCGCAGTAAGTTCTCAAGAAGCCTTGGACCCGTGGATAGCTGTGAGAAGCTAATCATCTCGACAGGTTCTATGCTGCCGAGGTCTGCCTCGCGCTCAAGTACTTCCACGAGAATGGCGTGATATACCGTGACCTCAAACTTGACAACATCCTTCTAACTCTTGATGGCCACATCAAAATCGGTGACTATGGTTTGTGCAAGGAGGACATGTGGTTTGGTTCAACTACTAGCACGTTCTGCGGAACCCCCGAGTTCATGGCTCCTGAGGTATGTCCCTTTCCAAAACTTGCAAATTGTCTCGACAGGATCCGGTGCTGATTCTGTGATTAGATCTTGCTGGACAAGAAATATGGTCGTGCGGTTGATTGGTGGGCTTTCGGCGTCCTGATCTACCAGATGCTGCTTCAGCAATCACCATTCCGCGGCGAAGACGAGGACGAAATATACGATGCCATCCTGGCAGACGAGCCGTTGTATCCAATTCATATGCCACGCGACTCTGTCTCGATCCTCCAGAAGCTTCTCACTCGCGAGCCCGACCAGCGTCTTGGCTCAGGTCCCACGGATGCCCAGGAAGTCATGAGCCAGCCTTTCTTCCGCAACGTCAATTGGGAAGACATATTCCACAAGCGCGTGGCACCGCCCTTCATGCCCACGATCAAGAACGCCACTGACACGAGTAACTTCGACTCGGAGTTCACTAGTGTTACACCCGTACTTACTCCGGTCAACTCTGGTAAGCAAGCATATATTTAGACAATCTCTCGATTACGTTCGCTAACTGTACTGTAGTCCTGTCGCAAGCCATGCAAGAAGAGTTCCGTGGCTTCTCGTACACGGCCGACTTCGAATAGGATGTAGAAAAGCCTGTGAATGAAGAGAGCTCCGACGAGTGACAGGGAACCACCATACATAATTATCTCACCCTTGTACTTCGCAGGAAAGGAGTCAACTTTCATGCCACCTCTATAGCGTTTCTGAATGCCATTGGTAATTGTTATAGATACCCAATCAAACTGGGCTAAGTAGGTGCATCGAAGCGCACCGACCCAGAGATGCAAAGATGGCACGGGCGAGGACAGGTCATCAGTGCGAGCATTCGTTGGATGAGAGACGCGGACCACAATTACCTCAAGCATCCTCATCATAGCCAGCAGCGAGTACAAGAAACATGCTTTGCTTGAAATGCGTCTCTTTGTCATGTTTGTCTTGAACATCTACAAGCACCATTCTCGAATCACAAACAGTGCCGACAGACCATGCATGACGTACACGTTTATCACCCAATGTAATTTATTTGATTTTCTTTCTCTTCACTCCATTTGTAGCACAGCACATCTGAACGATCACGGGACCTTCGTGGCCTTTCTCCTCAAAAGGGCCCAGCGAGGACATGCTTGACGGCAACATGTGCCAATGTGCCGGTTCATCAACGACCCAGAATCTCAGAGTGGCGGCACTTGCTTCACAGAGCGGGGGAGTTTTCTCAGGTCAATCTTCCCGTATTAAATCACATATCCACAATGAATAGCGGGTTTCAACTGGTGGAGGCCAAGTTCCAGAGGGCCAGGGGAGCATTTGGCATGGCCAGATTTGCATTGGCGCCGTCTAAACATCTTGCGACTGGCACAAATCTACATGAGAACGCGTGGTCATGAATTTTCCCGGTGGGACTTTTCTTTGTTCTCCAGTTTCGTTTCGCGTTGCATTTTATTTTTATTCCCCGTTCTATGTGTCGGCTCTTGCTCCAGTCTGAGGTTTACATGATTGATCCACAAAAGAATCCATCGGGATTGCCTCGAGCCAGAGTATCTCCGCCAGGTCCTGTGTAGGAAAGGCAGTGTTGGAGAATAGTGATCATGCTTCACTGAGAGGCTAGAGATCTTGTGTGCTGCGACGATGAGACTGTGGCAGAGAAGACGGTACAGTATCCTATTCTTGACTGGCCGCGCTGTTCATTACCAACGGCTGTCTGATCAGATGCACGCCACCCCTGCGTGTCTCGAGAAGATATTCGTTGAGTTGCCGCAGGTCAACGCTAAAGCCAGGCGTTGCTCCCTTTGACCGTCGTCGTCTGTGGCTTAGTTGCGCCTGAAAGGTCCATTGGCGGTCGGGGGCGGCATGCCGCGCCCATCAAAGCCGAATCCAAGTCCTTCAGGGCCCTGGAAGCCACCCATCCCTGGAGGAGGGCCCATGAAGCCTGGTGGTGGAGGTCCGCCAAAAAAGCCCGGGGGAGGCGCCATGTTACGAGGAGGCCCCGGAGGCATGCCCTCCGGCGGTGGAAAAGCGCCCATGGGGAAATTGGGGGGGAACATGCCGGGTACAGGCGGACCGTTGCGCGCGTTACTTCCAAGGCCTGGGGGCGGGATCATAGGTCGCCCTGGTGGCGGCATCTGCTGGCCAGCACCGCCTTGCTGCATCCATGCGCTCGGATGCATCTGGTCAAGGCCGGGAGGACCCTGTCTCTGAAGGATCTGAGTGGGCTGCTGAGGCCCGCGGCTTTCTGGCTCACGATGCTGAAGATGCGGCTCGTCAAAGAATGCAGGCAGTCCGCCTGGGCGGCCGCCTTGGTGTTGTGAGGCGCTGCGCTCGCGTTGATAGTCAGGCTCCCGGTCTGGAGTCTGGGGAATCTGTGCGGCCCGGGATGGTTGAGGCATGCGCATAGGGGGTTGGTTGTGCTGAGGGTGGTCCATGCCTGCACGAGCCGAGCCTTGCATAAGTGTCATGAGAAATTCTGTGTTGCTGTTGCTGTTGCGGCTCGACGGCTGCTCGTTTCGCGGAAGTCCTTGGCTATGACTGTTTTGGCGTTGTCCCAGCAATTCATGGAGCATCTGCTCTGGCCGTCCTGCGGCCATGTGCGCATGTTGCTGGGGGCGAGGTGCGTGAAGTTCTGGGTTCTGAGGAGGGCCTCTGTGCATGGGAACGTCACGACGCTCTTGTCCATACGGAGAGAAGGCAGCCGGCGGGCCCAGAGCGCCTTTGGGAAGGCCCAGCTCATGGCTTGGAGGCGGCTCCGGGAATCCGCCATTCGGTGGTGGAGAGGAGAACGATTGCTTCTGGAGCTTGGTGAGCAGAGCCTGGAAGGCAACCTTTTCCGCAACATCGTTCTGGGGCGGGCTTCCGAAATCCTGGCTGGCAGGGCGTGGCGCAGTAGGTGCCGGTCCTGCGCTAAGCAGTTCGAGGAGTGGGTTGAATCCAGGCGGAGGTGCTTGACGAGGAGCAGGGGGAGGTGTCGCCTCGACTTGACGACGAGTCTCTTCTTGAGTTGAGAAGAAGTTCTGGAATCTCGACGCCTTGTGCTTGGAAGGCGCCATGTTTTCTTTGGAAGCTTCGGGGGTTAGGGCTTCAAGCGCCGAGCCTTGGCCGTAAGCAGCAAAGAACTGATCAGGACCAGTTTCGAGGACTGGCAAGGACTCTCTTGGCGCTGTATCTCTGTCGTGTGGTCCGGAGCGAGACGCAGGTTCGCCCTTGGGCGCGGACGAGTCTGGCTCAGGCTTTGCTCCGCTACGCGCAGCCTTCATGCTTTCCATGAACTTTTGAAAGTCCTCTTGAGTGTGCGCCTGGGCCTTGTCCTCAGCAGGCTCGTCAAGCCATTCTGGCTCGCGCTCCTGGCGCTGGTCACGATCCCATCTCCGATCATGACCCCGCTCGCGAGGTTTGTCAGTGTAAGTATCATTGGGCTGTTCGTCAGCAGTGGCCCGCTCTCTCCAGCTCTTTGCCCGGTCGAATCGTTCGCGAGCCGGAGCAGGAGCGCTGTCGCTTTGGTTTCCTGCTTCGCCTCGCGTCCAGTTCTGGTCTGCCCGTGTACGCCCGAGTCCGTTGCGTCGGCTGGAATCCTCGGCATCTTTGTCTTTGCCAAACTCGCCGAAGTTGCGGCGAGTCTTGTCACCTTCGCGCTCATCTTGCTCACGCGGTCGCCGGTCTCCGACGAGGCGGTCAGATCGCTCACCCAATCGGCCATGAAATCGCTCGGCACCCTCGGTGCCAAAACTCTTGCGCGGCTTCACGGTGCTCCAGCCATCAGAGTCCTGATCGGCATCACCACGACGCCGAAACTCTGTCCTCCCATCTCTTTCACGAACTCGGGCTCCACGGTTGCGATCGGCTGACTCAGTCTCGCCAGCTCGAGATCGGAACGGGAAGCGGCCGTCAGAGTCTTTAGTCAAGGATTTATCGGTGGCAGAGGTGCGTGAGAAAGTGGAGGTCGAAAACGCTGGTCGAGGTAGCCCAAGGCCAATGTCTTCAGGGTCTGGAAATAGTTAGTTTCCATGCTACATAAAACAAAGAATGGGAAACTGTGTGGACTGTGAAACCTACTCGTGCTGTTGCGGGACAGATGTCTGTCTGCGCCGGCGCGGCGATTGCCCTGATCTAGCATTGAGCCGTCATCGTGTCTGTTCCGGTTGCCGTCTGTCCTGCCGCTTTGGGTGTTGTTGCGAGGCGCTTCTGGAGGTGCCCTGTGGCTTTGTGATCAGTAGGTGGTGATATGCCGCAATGCTCCCAGTAGTGATACTTACCCCATCCATTCCTCGGCGGGAGGAAGGGCGTTTGGCTTCACACATAAGGGGGATTGGCGCAAAAATACAAGCTCTTCTTCAGTATATCGTAGTGCCATGACATCTAACGATGGCTGCTGGAAAGCCCGAGTCTTTATGTTGTGGCAGTGGGCGATTGGCTCGGTTGCATGGGGGTTTCGAATATTGTGATTGCCGCTCTGACAAGTACGATGTGATGTGAAAGTCGCGCGAATTGTGGATTATGGCGGGCAGCACAGCGAGGATATCGGTAATGGGGGTTTGGAGATCGGAAAGGCGCACGGTGCTAGAGCCGGTGCACGTGGACGAAGGTGTGAAGAGCCGTGGCGGATGTGAGCCGTTATTGTGCGGGGTGCTGGGCAGGGCGGCGATGTCTTGTGGCGAGAGTACTGCTGTGTGTGGTGTGGGTAGAATCTGGGGGTCGCAAGTGCCGTGGTCGGGCTCAACGAGAGCGACTCAACGAGACTGTCGGCGCCAAGGTCGCGATTGCGCAGACAAGGCGCGTGCCCTGTTGCGTAGGATCAACAGGCGATGCTACGCCTGACAAGCGCTGGGTCCTGGCAGGGCCAGCAGGGCCAATGGTGAGGAATCTGGTGAAGCCACACAGATTGCAGGCGACCTCGAGGGGCAGCGAGAGGGCTTCGGTGGTGCTGAAATGTTGCGGACGTGAATATCACGGGAAAACAGGCGCACGAGATCGGATGGTGGTCAGGCTTGCGGGGCAGGGAATATCAGTGGTCACAGCTGGTGCTGTCAGGCCTGGTTTGGATGACGATGCTGAAGCAGTGCGTTGCGAGGATGTGCAGATGATGTGTGTGCGGGTGGGCTGTACCAAATGACCACCAAGGTCGAGCCCAACTTGGCCTCTGAGCAGGGCAGAAGCGGGCAGCTGGAGGTGGGACGTGATTGGTACTTGCGCCCCAACCAGCGCGGCCTGCTTGCCAGCGTGCATTTGCACACGACGGGAACAACCCAATTGTTCTCGTGTACACCAATGGACAAGCATTCATTCATTCATTCATGCCGAACAGCGACCAGCAGGTCACAGCATCCAAATATATGCGAGACGGCGTGCCAATGTGCCCCTGCTTCCACTGACAACTACATCAACAGTGCCAAGCCTCAGGCACTTCACAGGCAGCTCTCGTAGTCGGGCAAGACTTTGCGCCTCGTAAAAACAGTATCTCTTCTCAAACCGATTCGGCATGGCCACCCCGACTACAAGAGAATGCGATATCTCGTACAAATCCGCGCATCCTCTTGAATGAGCCCCTCCCGCCACTCATAACCTGTGAAGCGTCATGGGTGGCGTGCGGCTCAGTGCCATGCTGGAATATACCTAGGTATGTTCGAGAGCGAGCCCAACGTGGCAGCTGCCAATCAGAACAACCACAAAACTGCAGCTGGCGGTCGGCTGCCGAAGTATAGTGCACGAGACACGCCTGACGCTTTCCCCATTGCCTGCCGTTGGCGCCAGCCAATGACCACGGGATACACAAAGCTATGGAGCACCTCTTTTTAACTACGCCTGCGGTGATCTTGGACTCGAAGCTCCGATGTACCCAAATCACCGCAATAACTACCTCCATGTGTTCGAAGGGATGCTCTGAATCAGCAAAAGAGCTCTGGATGACTTTTGTTCGACGATCAGACCAGAGGCCTGATGATATGAGCCTGGCAACAACTGATTGGTTCGTGAAAGCTTCACCATGGAAGGCCGTCCTGGTAGACGGTGATGCTCCTAGATATCAACGACTGGACTTTGCTACGCGGGCAATAACTGGTGCGTGGTGCCCATTGGTCCTGGCGCTGTATCTTGCCCTGCCTCTTGATGATGCGCGAAATCGACTCGGCACAGCCTTCCGATCCCAAGGTTTTTCGCTGCATTCGGGGAGTCCGCGATCCTCCGGAGCAAGTGATCTTCGTGTCCACCACTCCGGACTGCTCAGAACCACCGTGGGCTGCATGCAGTGGCCATTGTGCTGTGGAGCTTCAGCATGAGTCAAGCCATCAATCAGTTCCTGCAACCTGGGAGGGAGCTCTGCGAGCTGCCTTTATGAGCCGCAAGCGGCTCCATAGCATACTGGGAATAGGAGACGGACGATCCCATGAGTCTTCTCGATTATCTGGCCGTGTGTCATCATCAACGATGTACGCTAGAGAGGACAAGGGCCACCCGACGGCTTGGGAGCCAAGACGGCTGACCATTTCCAAGCCGCCTGAACGCAATGTGTGAGATTAGGTGCAAGAACCTCGAGTGATCGACATTCATTACTGCGCAGCGGATCGACGTGCCAAAGGCAACAACGGCGTCCCAACAGTACGGCCTCGCTGCAGGGCGGCCTGGAAACTATTTACTTATCGTTCGACTGTCGTGATTTACGACAGCTGTGGCTTCTGTGTGCTTCGCCCTTTTACGGTTGGAGCCACAATCGCAAGTGGGCTTGGTTGGGATGGACCCTAGCCAGCGCAATCTTAAAATCGCCTGTAGCGCCTTGCCTGATTTGCCAACCTGCTGCCGCCAGGGTCCCATGATCCTTGCCGGCCGCTGGCCATGGCCTGCCCATGACCCTGACACTGCATTGCGAACCAGGATGCATTCGAAACGGGCACCCTGCTCTTTTTATGTACAGTACGGTAGTTATGTCTGGAGACGAGGCGAAGGCAAGGGAAGATAAACGCGTCGTTGTGCGCCATGCGGGCGGCACCGGGCGCAACCTTGGAAACGGAGAAGCCAGACAGAAGACAAAGAAAGGTTACACTCACCGATACCCGCGGAGAGATGGCAGGCAGGGGGACAGTTGAGACCTGCCAGCGGCGGATTTGTGGTCAATGTCCATCCCGCAAGGTTGCTTTTGAGCGCAGGTCGAGTTCAGGGAGACAGGCAGGCAGGCAGGCAGGCACAGTAGGAAGACGACGCCGTGAAACAGCCGTGCTGGCCATGGACGGAAACAGAGAAAGAAAGTGCTGCGCCCGCTGTTACCCCAGTCCGCGTCCGGGACGAGGGCTTCTGCAGGCCGCAGGTGCGGGCGGCGCCCATCCCACTAGCTGGCCGGGCTAATGCGAGTTCAAATCGCGTGTACAGGCCGGGCGTGCATGGCTCCAGCCCGGCGCCCCTGCCCTCTCTGGCTGGTCTGCCTCTTGCTTTTGTTGTTCCTGCGTGCCCACCACCACTACCAGCGCCTGGCCCCCTTCCCTCAACTCGATCTCCTTCCGCCCACACCAGGTCGTCGTCCTGTCAAGAAGCCTCACGACACCACGTCGCCAGCTCGCTGCCGGCCCTGGCCTGTCGATTTCCCTCCGCTCTCCGTCTTCTGCACAGCGAATACGCGCAGCCGTGTCTTCCTAATCATCCAACAGACCCGTCTTCCGTGGTCCCGTAATGTCTATGTAGCCACGCGCACTTCGTAGCCAAGTCTCAAAGCGCTCCTTGCCGCCACGCTGCAACCACCCAGCAAAGACCATCCGGTTGGGACGCGACAGTCTTTTACCAGCTGGACTCCCACATCTGCTCGCCAGGCCTGCTGAGCCGTTTCACCGCGCGTTGACCGTGTCGTACAGGCCCAGCTGCCCTCGACAAGCTCCGGCGCGAGACATTGTTGGCCCGGCCACGCCTTCTCCGCCGACGGCATTCCTGCTGCTCCTTCCTCGGCAATTCTCCTGCAGCTTGTCATTCGAGACTCTTCATCCCCACGATCGCGCCTGCTGCGCGATCGTCTGTTTCGTCCTCCGGCTTCTGTGCCCCTAGCCTTCGACGGTCTCTCGTAGTAGTCCAGTCTTTACAGCACTTCATCCCATACAGCGCGCCACAGGACTTCTCTCCTTCCATCCCTGCGGAAACACCTTCTTTTTGGACCATTCAGCAGATCACCAGACGCCCAACAGCCCTGTGTGCGCAACATACAAACACTCATTCCCTGATTCCCAGCTCTTACTGCAAGCCACTCGTTCGCCATCGAACAATAATAATACGGCCATATCACACCAACGCTCGCCTTTAGTCACGCTTTGGTCGTGGAGATTTAATCCTTGACGAGTACTTGAACGCAACTCATTGAGCCTAATCGGAACAAATCGACCGCACCTAGGGAGAGTCGGCACCATGCAGCTTCGAAACGCCCGCAATGGGCTGCCTGCTGCGGCGCCAGGGGCGATGGCCTTGGTCACTGTGTTGTCACTAGCTCCCGTCGCGCTGGGACAGAGTAGTTGCATTTCGCTCGCCGGTTCCTCAGGATGCAAGGCGTTTTCTGGGGCCTCTGTCGGCAAGACCGAGTTCCTGCTCAACCACTAGTAAGAATACCTGCGTGATCTACCTTCAAATCTGCAGAGCTCTGACATGTGTCTCACAGTCCATTCCTGCAATACGTCTCGGATACAGCCTCTTTCGATCAACAACTGGACCTATATGTCCGGGACACATATGTACAGCGACAGTAAGTTTTCTTTGGCGGGTTGCGCACTGAACCAAAGCTAACCCATGACACAGGTTCCAAGGTCGGTTTGGGTGTGACAATGTTAATCTCGCCAATACATCCGATTACTATGCAAGATTTACAAAGTCTGTCATCTGCAACGGCATTGTACAAAACTCAATCCAGGCTTGCGGACTGAGCACACAACAATCCGCACCTCTCTGTGCGGCTTCGTGTGCCGAGTATGCTCAGAGCGAGGCCATGATTGTTGCTGACAACAATCTTTGCGCGAATCCTGTTGGAAACATCCAGGAACTTGTCAGGGCTGACTTCGCCGACTGTGCCGTGCCTGCTCGATCTCTCTCAAGTGGTGGCTGCATCACCGCGATATCAAACGAGCCCGACAACTGTGGATACGGATCTAGCACACTGGGCATTTGTTCTTACTGTGCTTCTGGCGGCATCAACTCGACAGATACCTGCTGCTACAGCTCCAACACCGAGAGCCTGTGTGCAAACGTGGTTCTTCCCACTATTGTCCCGACCTTGACCTTCAGCACCCCTTTGCCGACCTCAACCTCTGAGCCAACCTCGACGAACTCGGCAGGCGCCTCTGACGGCAGTAACCGCAATATGGGTCTGTCTGGTGGCGCCATTGCAGGCATCGTCATTGGCTGTATAGCGGGCATTGTTCTTATCGCCCTCGCCGTCCTCTTGTGCATGCGGTCTCGTCGCAACAGACAGGGAAGCCAGAAAGGCAGTGTCTTCAACCAACCCTCGCCCTCCAGGAAAGGCCCGCAGACCACCAAAATTCCCGCTTCTAACACGCCTCCTCAGGGTTATGAGGTTCTTCCGGGTGGTCGCATCGCTCGCATGTCAGCGTTGGAGGGTCATTCTGGTGATTCTCCGTCGAGACACAGTGGTTCACGACATGGAACTTCAACTGGCGCTGCAGCTGCCGGTGGCGCTACCGGATACATGCTGGGACGAAGACGCGGCAACTCGTCATCGGACTTTTCTGGCGAAAGCCCGGGCCCCGAGACAAGGTCTGCTGTCCTCCGACCTCCTCCCACGAGCAGACGACAAGGCTCGCTTTCCAGCAATTCGATTCTTGCCGGCGACGATCCATCCTCACCCACTAGCGCTGGGGGTTTGTCATCAGCCGCAGGCATGACTAGCCAGCAGTCCGAACAGCTACCCTTTTTCAAGGACTACTACTCTCAAGACGACATACATCCTGGCGAACGTGTCGCGGTTCTCTGGGCTTATCAACCACGTGCTCAAGATGAGTTCTCGCTCGAGCGTGGTGACATGATCAAAGTCGTTGGAATCTGGGACGACGGCTGGGCCACGGGCATCATGACGGATGAGCGCGCCGACGAATGGGAGATCAGGCGACAAGCGCAACGCGACAGCGGTGTTTCAAACGCCTCGGGCAGGGGACGGGACAACTCTCCGCCAGTCAGTGGCGAGATCAAGGCTTTCCCCCTTGTCTGCGTCTGTCTTCCTGACCACTGGAGGAAGACGATCGAGGGCGATGGCTCAACAGAGACCGGCAGTGGCCACTAAGGCTAAGAAGGAGGATCTTGCCTCCCCTACGGCCAGAAGACTGAAGTCCACGACAATTACGACCATGCACTAGATTGTTTTGCCTACTTCCACCACCGAGTCGAGCCTAATCAGCATTTATCGGCAATGTTGAATCCTTTCGAAGCCCTGCATATTTGTCATGACCAGAAGACACGCAGACTCGCCATCATGCGACAGCAATTCAACCCCGGTACCTGGCCTTTTCTATTCCTCGTTCTGTGATACAGGATTGCAGGTGCGCGGGCGTGTAACGCTTGCTGACCGATATACCCCGGATAGCGCCAGACGATAATGGTTTTTTTTTTTCCTTATTTGAGCGTCTTAGCAGTACCCCTTTGTGCATTTGAGGCGATGCAGCAGGGCGTCGTTTTGGAGGAGGAGAAGGCGCGTAGTCCTTGCAGTACATATTTGCACATATCATGGGAGTGTCCATATTGTATTGGTCAGCTCTCAGATTGCCCTGTGGCTGGCAAAGGCTACGTCATAGTTGCATATTAGACCAGTTGAAAATGATTCACGGTTTGCATACCAAATTCTTGTCCGTCATGTGTGATCGTCGGACCAGCTATGGAGCGGTCATAATCCAGAGATCGTGTATGATGACCACCTTGGTGCCAGGCATTTTTGTGGTCTCACAAGCCCAGACCCCGGGAGGTCTAGAGTCTAGGCAGTGCCCCGTACTTGCGTGCAGCTGCCCCAGTCAAGGCAGCCCCGAACCCGCCCCACTGTTGACGCATGGTGCGCATGGCATGGGGAACCGACGGTTGCGCAGTATGGAGCTTCAAACACCAACCCGTGATCACTCCAGACCATTCTCGACTGCGCAGATCTGCTGACCTCTGCCACCCTTCAGCAGCTTCGACCGCCTCACGAACGCCTCGCTACTTTTGATTTCGCTTCTGCCCCGTACCGCGTCCGCTGCTTGTGCCTCCCGAACCATGCCATGATCGCGACGCGACGTCTAGGCGTGTCATTGTGCAGTGGCCCAGACCTTGCTCAGCTCCTGCGCCATGGGTAACACTTGGTCCATCACTGCGCCGTCTGCGGGCTCGGCCGGCATCGACGTGCCAGAGCTCGCAGACCTGGTCTATGAGAGAACAATAGGTGGTGCGCGGTTCATGAAGAGCATACGAGCACGCCATCATGACGGCGTTGTGGTGGTCAAGGTGACCGCCAAGCCGGCAGCGAAGCTATCACTACAGAGCTATGGCGAGCTCATCTTGCGTGCGCAATCTCTCCATTTTGACATGGCTGTGTCGTGTGCTGACTGTTTTCTCTGCGACAGGCGAGCGGGCGTTGCTGCGCGATGTCCCAAATGCTCTAGGCTTCGAACAAGCCTTCGAGACCGATGAAACTGCCTATCTTGTTCGGCAGTACCTATACAGCTCCCTCTACGACCGCATGTCGACACGCCCTTTCCTAGAAGATATCGAGAAGAAATGGCTGGCCTTTCAGCTACTGTGTGCCCTTCGAGATTGCCACGCAAAGGAGATATACCACGGCGACATCAAGACGGAAAATATCATGGTGACATCGTGGAACTGGCTCTATCTGACCGATTTCACTGGATCATTCAAACCTGCGAAGCTCCCCGACGACAACCCGGGGATGTACTCGTATTTCTTTGATCTCTCGGGCCGACGGACAGGCTACATTGCGCCGGAGAGATTCGTGCACCCCGATGACGCGAAGGCTGGTGGAGGCTCCCTGACCTGGTCCATGGACATCTTCAGCGCAGGCTGTGTCATTGCTGAGCTGTTCTTAGAAACGCCGATATTCAGTCTCAGCCAGCTGTTTAAGTACCGGCGCGGCGAGTATGACCCTGCGATCTCCCTCCTCGGCCGAATACCTGACAACGATCTGCGGGAGATGCTTTCGAGCATGATCCAGCTCGACCCGGAGAAGCGATATTCGGCAGAGCAGTACCTGCACTTCTACAAGGACAGGATATTCCCCGCATATTTCTACAGCTTCTTGCACCAGTACATGGAGCTCATTACAGATCCCAGCTCCGGACGCGCTCCCATCTCGAACGCTACCAAGAACCTCGGGGAAGCAGACGACAGAATCGACCGCATCTTCTTCGATTTTGACAAGATTACTTACTTTCTGGGCTACCACGGTGCCAACAGCGCCCAGGAAGCACAACGCTTCGCTCCCCGACTGGGACTTGGCCTCTTTCCCGTGCGGCTCAGCATACCTAACAACGAGAATCTGGTCACTCGTCCAGGCCAACCGCTTGCAGATGATGGCGCCTTGATCTTCCTCACCCTGGTGGCAGGTTCTCTTCGAAGCACGGCGCGAGCGACATCCCGGATCAGGGCGTGCGATGTTCTGCTCGGCTTTGCGGAGAGACTTACGGATGAGGCGAAGTTGGACCGTGTCCTCCCGTACCTGATCGCGCTACTGGGGGACAGCGTCGACCTTGTCAACATTGCAGCTCTGCGGTCCATTACGCAGCTTCTGGCGTTGGTCACAGTTGTGGCTCCGGTGAATGCCCACGTCTTCACCGAGTACATTATGCCTCGGATACAGAATTTCATGTTCGGCCCAACGCGTCAAGCGGGTGCCGCTCTCGAACGCAAGGAACCTAGCCCCCTCGTGCGGGCAACTTATGCCTCCTGCCTGGGGAGCCTTGCAACCACGGCACTCAGATTTCTCGAGCTTGCTGTGATTCTAAAAGCTGAAGGCACCATGCGATCCGAAGATCCAGAGCTCGAAGCTGGACAAGATGCGGAGGCCCTGGATGATCTATTCGACAACGCCCGTGCTGAGCTAAACCTCACTTTCGAAGCGCATACCAAGGCGCTGGTTGAAGATCCAGATGCGTCTGTTCGTCGCGCATTCCTGAGCTCTGTGCCAGAGCTCTGCATGTTCTTTGGCAATGCCCAGTCAAATGACATCCTGTTGACCCACCTCAATACATATCTGAATGATAGGGATTGGATGCTCAAGTGCGCCTACTTCGACACAATCCTGGGCATCGCACCATTCTTGGGCAGCACTGGACTGGAGGAGTTCAGCCTGCCGCTCATGGTGCAAGCTGTGACTGATCCTGAGGAGCACGTCGTTCAAGCTGCGTTACACTCGCTTGCTGAGCTCGCCAAGCTCGGCATGCTCTCAAAAGCGAAGACCTGGGAGCTGGTCGATGTTGTGGGTCGCTTCACCATGCATCCCAACCTATGGATCAGGGAAGCAGCCTCAGAGTACCTTTCCAGCGCAACTAGGCTTTTGTCGCCTGCCGATATAAGATGTATAGTGCTGCCACTCGTCAAGCCGTTCTTGAAAGGGGCGATCATACCAAGCTTTGACGAGCTGACGCTCCTCGACACGCTTAAGAAGCCCATGTCACGTACAGTATTTGATCTGGCTCTGTCCTGGGCTCAGAAGACCGATAAGGGCCTATTCTGGAAGAGTGTGCGCCAACAGAAACAATCGACATTCACAATCGCATCGACAGCGTTGTCGGTCAAGTCATCACGCGAACCCCAGCCAAGGACGTTGAGCAAAGTGCCCAAGAATGACGAGGATGAGAAGTGGCTTGTGCGTCTCCGTAATATGGGCATGACACAAGAGGACGAGTTCAAGCTACTCGTACTCAGAGAATTCATCTGGCGTCTGAGCCAGATGAAGAACCGTGATCTGAATACACAGGAAGCCTCGACAGTGCCGCTGAACGAAATCATACCTCTAAGAAGTCTGGATGTCAAGATGCAGACTGTTATGTTTGACGAGACGGCGATGGACGGTGAACCGTCGTGGGCACCAGATTCGGCAAGCGATGCCGATAAAGGTCCGTACACCATCGCAGATGCACTGCTTGATGCCTCGATGACAATCGATCAACCCGTTGGTCGGCGGCGGAGGGCGGCTATGAATAGTCACCGCTCCAGATTGAGTACCAGTGGTGGAGCTGCATCACCAACAGTGGGTGATCACAGGGCGCTCTCACCGCTCGGCCTTCAATCAACTTCCTCAATCGATGCTCGCGGAGGCAACGTTGCAGGTCTTCGAGCATCGTCGACGACACGGTCGCAAGACGACGATGCTTCTGTGTCGGACGCTCCATACTCGACAAGGCGGGCCATCCGGCCACAGTCCAGTGCGCTTCATCTGTTGAACCGCAAAGATAGTGGGAGGTCCGGCCCGGAAACAGGGACCACCCAGACAAATGCAATGGGCCAAGTTGAGGGTCCCTTCACACAGGCACCAGCGCCACGGATCACGATACCCGGCGACGATGTCAGCGAGGGTAGGTCTAGCTCTAGACTGCGGCTGGCGCATACGTATGAAGGTAACGACCCAAGCATCACGAAAATGCTTGACTACATGTACATCGACAATTTTCCGCATGACGAGAAAGAATTCGGCCCTATGGTCACTCCTGTCTCGAGAAAGAAGACGGCTAAAACTGGGACTGGGGCCGAGGAGATTTGGCGACCGTCGGGACGACTGGTGGCCACATTTGCAGAGCATGTTGGCGCCATCAACAGGGTCGTGCCGTCCCCCGACCACCAGTTTTTCTTGACAGGAGGTAATGACGGGTGCGTCAAGGTGTGGGATTCGCTTCGGCTCGAACGAAATGTCACACATCGGGCGAGGCAAACTCATAAGCATTCCCCAGGAGCCAAGGTCACAGCGCTGTGCTTTATTGAAAACACACACACGTTCATCAGTTGTGCTACGGATGGCCGGGTACACATCGTCAAGGTTTACACGCAGGTCATCAACGGCGCTCTCAAGTACATCCGCTTGCGACTCCTTCGAGAATACCAACTTCCTGCTAACGAGCATGCTGTCTGGTGTGAGCACTTCAAGATCGAGATGAGCTCTGTGCTCATCTTGGCCACCAACCGCTCGCGTGTCCTCGGCATCGATCTCCGCACCATGACACTACTATACGCCTTGGAGAACCCCGTGCATCATGGAACGCCCACGTGCTTCGTGGTAGACCGCAAACGCAACTGGTTACTGCTGGGTACTGCACATGGCGTCCTCGACCTCTGGGATCTCCGCTTCAAAATGCGTCTCAAGAGCTGGGGTCTGCCGGGCAAGTCACCAATCCACCGACTCAGCTTACACCCGACCAAGGGCCGTGGCCGGTGGGTGTGCGTTGCAGGTGGTACTGGGCTTGCGGAGGTGACGGTCTGGGATCTTGAAAAGACGCAATGCCGGGAGATCTACCGTGCTGGCGGCAAGGACGGACCTAAGGAGTACAAGCCATGGGACGTTGACGAGGACAGACCAGAGGGCATGCTGGGATGGTTTGCCACGAGCGTCGAGCCTACTACACACTCGTCGACGACGACGACGGCAACGGGCGCGAACGTGGTCTCTGACCGTGGAATCCGAGCCATGGTGGTCGGCTGTGGTGCTGTCGAGGACCAGCGCGATGTGCGGTACGGGTACATTGTGACGGGTGGTGCGGACAAGAAGCTCCGCTTTTGGGATCTGTCACGGATCGAGAACTCGAGCGTCTTCAGCGGGCTCAACAATGTCGCCGGGCCCGACATCGGTGCGACCTCGACCACATCCGCGCGGCCTGTTTTCGTCACGACGAGTAACCCGGGCGGTTCCTCGGGTTGCGTGCTGCACGTGGAGAAGCTGCCCCCGAGTGCATCGACATCAGGTGCAGGAGGTGATAGGAAACACGGCCACCATCATCATCATGGCGGGTCAGCAAGAGGCACCAGTGGTGGAAGCAGCCGAGAGAAGCCGCCGCGGCATAGTGTGATTAGTGCCGAGCAGGCACAGCTGCTCCGAAGCCACCTCGACGCGATCCAGGACGTTGCGGTCCTGGAGGTGCCGTATACCATGACGGTTAGTGTGGACCGAAGTGGCGTGATTTTTGTCCTGCAGTAGTAGTTGGATCTGGTGGTGGTCATGGTGCCCACGACATGTATATAATGCAGCGAGATGTGATACGTGGCCGGCTGGCAGGCAATGACTGAGCGAATGAACGCATAGATCATAGACACAATGATACATCATAGGGCAATTATGGCGGCCGGACGACATTGGTGCCACAGTCATTGTGAACCATGCAGGAGGAGAAGATGTCCGCTGCAGGCCGCATGTAAGCTCCCCAGGTGAGCGGGTTGACCACGCAGACGATATCCTGAGACTTCCGCTTCTGTACAGAAGGAGCCAAAGGAGAAGCACCCAAAGCTATTGCCAAAAGATGATTTTGCTTCTTCTGTAACAGAAAGCACTACAGCCAAGCACAATCCATGTGGTGCAGGGTTATCGTTCAACCTGGAAACTCTATGGAAAAGGGCAGCCCACGCACAGACAAGAGCCAAGACAATCCGTCGGAGGACGGCCCCAAAAGGCACTTGCAGGATAGCAGCATGACCCCCCCCTGCAGGTGCCTGAGCGGATGGTTCGATGTGCACGTGTTGTTGGGCGTTGCATGCAGCATGATGACGGATCAGATTTTTTTTTTTTTGGTCCTCCTTCCCTCCCTCCCTTCGTTCCAATCCTCTTTTGGGCATGTCCAACCTTGCAAGCCTCTGGCATCCAATCCGTGTTATGTATGAATTTCTGCGTCTCCATGGGAAGCCTGCGGCCTCTCTTGCAAGCTTGCGGTGCTTGGTCGAAGAAAGAGATGGCGCTGGCCCGTACGTACTTGCGTTCCCGCCCGGGCCTTGATCCGAGCTCTGCATCTCCACGGACTGAGAACCGTGGTCGGGAATGGACCCTGTCGAGGCCCGGGGTGCCAGACCGGAATGCAACATGCGGAAACCATGTATAGCAGCAGCAGCAGCAGCAGCAGCAGCAGCAGCAGCAGCAGCAGCGGTGCGAGGTGCGAGGTGGTCGTGGTGGGGGGAAGTCGAGGACGGGGCCCGTACACAAGTCCGCCCTGCCGGGCTGAGCTTAGCAGGCTGCCAAGGCTTGGTGGAAGAACCGTCGGAAGCTCTAGAATGATTGATTTTTCGACGACGGGGCATGGAGTGGGTTGGTCCAAGCCCGGACGAGCGGGATAGGGAGGAGGCTCGCAGACGACTTCTTGCACAGCTCGCACTGCTTGCACAGTCACGCCTGCTTCGGCAGCACCAAGGTTTGGCTTACGCTTGTGTGTGTGTGTCTTCATCGTTGTCCTCAAGTCTGCATCTGACGAGTCGCATGCGTGCTAGCCACTGCATCGTTTTGTCCTGTTGCACAACGTCCTGGAAATCAGCAGAGGAGAAGAAAGTTGTCCAAGCCGCCGCCCCAGTGCAACCCTCCCTCCCAGCGGTGGCCCGGGGCGGCGGCCGCCACGTTCCGGGACCCCCCTCCCCCTGCCCTAGCCAGCCGCTGGACCCCTTCCCGCAGCTCGCGGCGCCCCCCCACCATCGCCTGTTGGATCGTATGACCGAGGGTTTTCACTGCGGCGAACACGGATCACCGGCGCGTCATGTGTCATGTCTTTACGCAGGTCTCTCTCGCTTGTGTCGAGCGCAGAGCACAGACGCACGCTAGGGCGAGAAGCCGTTTGGAGTATGCCAGCAGCACCAGTACCAGCAGAAGAAGCAGCGGTGATGTGTCATCACGGCTTGCTCAAACGGGCTCCCCCCGTGCGGTGGCTTTTTATACATAGCCCAATGGCCACGTCTCTGGGCTCTGTCGCGCTGAGGAACCCTCTAACCGATCATTGTCTGGCCATACGGTAGAGAGCACCTGTCGGCATACTCGAAAAGACACCAGCCATGGCGCTCAACCACGAGCAGACGCGCCTCATAAAGGCGACGGTGCCCCTCATCCGCCAGGATGGCGAGCGTATCGCCACCCTCTTCTACACAAACATGATCAGAGACCACCCGGGCATGCACGCCTACTTCAACCCCATCTCCATGCAGCGCGGCCACCAGCCAAAGGCCTTCACCATGATGATGCTCGCCTTTGCCTCGAGCATCAACGACATCTCTGGCCTCGTCGCCCGCATGGAAAAGGTCGCCCACAAGCACGCAAGCCTCGCCATCACCCCAGACCTCTACGACATTGTCGGCGACTACCTCCTGCGGGCCTTTGCAGAGGTCCTCGGCCCCCACTGCTGGACCCGTGCCATCCGGGAGGCCTGGGAGCGCGCCTACTCGGTCATGGCCGGCATGCTCACTCGCCGCGAGGCCCTCATCTACCGCGACTTTGGCAGCTGGGTCGGCTGGCGCCGCTTCGTCGTCGCCCAGCGCTGGACCGAGCTGGCGGACGGCAACGACGGAGAGGGCGACATTGTCACAATCGAGGTGCGGCCCGAGGACGGCAAGAAACTGCCACCCTTCCAGCCTGGCCAGTACGTCTCTCTGCGCCTATCGGCGGTACCGGGCAGAGACCATCCACAGCTGAGGCAGTACTACCTGTGCGGCGATCCTGCTTCGTCCTCGACGTACAGGTTTACAGTCAGGCGCGATGCCAGCCGTGAAACGGAGCACTTCAGAACCGAGTCCAGGCACGTGCCGCAATCGTCGTCGTCTTCAACGGCGGCAGTAGCACCATCGTCGCCATCGTCGAGGACAAGGGTGGCTTCGCCCGGCGCGGCTCGGCGTGGGGCAGGCAGCTCGTCTGCGGGCACGGGTTCTGCCCCTTCAACCCGGCCTAGTACTCCGTCGTCGGCAACAAGCTTGAGCAGCAGCGCCGGCATCGCCAGAGTCAGGCCTGGCGTAGTCTCGTCCATGCTGATCGACCAGGTCATGGTCGGCGATGTGCTCGAGCTCACCCACCCCGCAGGAGAATTCAGCCTGGAGCCGGCCTCGTCAGAGAATACTGGCAACGCCCCGATAGTGCTCATCTCCGCCGGTGTCGGCGCCGCGCCATTGCTGGCCATGCTCAAGACACTCCTGCTGACTCCAACCACAGCCGACCGGAATCCCCCACCACACCCTTTACAACAACACCCGATATCGTCACAGCCGTCCATGGCGTCCCTCTCGTCGTCTAGACCACCTTTTCAAAACGACACCTCCGCACAGACGCAACCACCACCACCACCACCACCACCACCACCAGATCGGCCGATCTCTTGGGTCCACGGGTCCCGGCATCGTCCGCTCTATGGCAATCAAGTCCGCGATCTGGCCAAGCGGTTTCCCGAGAGGCTGGGCACGACCTTCTTCAAGACGCGGCTCGCGGACTCGGATGTGCTGTCGTACACAGTCGACTTCGTGACCGACCTCAATGTAGGCCGCGTGCGGCCAGTCGAGGATCTGTATCTGCGCGGGGGCGGAGGCATGTCGGGCCAGCCAGCCGAGTATTATGTCTGCGGTCCGCACAGGTTCATGATCGAAGTCAAGAAGTATCTCGAGTCGAACCGGGTAGATCCATCGAGGATCAAGTTTGGCATGTTGGAGATTGGGTCCATGGATAAGAAGGACTGATCGAGTGGAGAAAGTGAACGAAAAAGAAAAATCGAGGAAAGGCCAATTGGGTTCATATTTAATATCGGAGGACATTACCCGGCATGTTTTATGTTGAGTAAAGTGAGCAAGCTGTCTGTTATTCAAACAGACTCCAAATTGAAGGCAAATGGCATAATCATTATGCCTACCAGGAAGTTCAGAGATCTTCAGAGTCTTCTCAGATTTATACAAGCAGACGAAACATCGACCAGCAATAGCTTATTTGTGACGGTGGAAGAGCATGCGTACTCATGTTGACTGCAAGGCTACTGTGGGGTAAACACAGCTCCGGGCATGCCCGGAGACCGAAGCTCCGTAATCCGGAAGACCTACCCTGGAACCCGCCGGCAGCCCCTCCCGAGCAGCCAAACCACACCAACTTTGGCCGCACTGAACAGTGCAGGATGCGGCCGCCCCCGTCGACTTACACCTCCTACGAGCCTTCAAAGGTATCGACCTCACCTTGACCTGACCGAGTCCTTCCGCCACTCGAAACCATCCTTGTCTTATCTGAATACCTCGGGGGGCCTGGGCACAAACAGCACCAGGACAGGCATTCGCGAAGGTTTGCCGATGCTTCCGCAAGTTCTGCGGGGCACGAGGTACCTTTCCATCGTCACCGGCACCGTCACCACCGGCACCACCGGCCCGTTTGCGAGTTTGGCGAGGTCCAGGTCTGCTACCACCACTATCTCTAACGGCATAAACACCATACTCGGCGGCGGCAGCAGCAGCGCGAGTCACCAGAGTGCTCGAGGCATGGCGACACTTTCAGCATTTCTGGTACAAGCCCGGGAAGCACTAGCTAATCGGCCGGTGCCTGCCGAGGGAAGTGGCAACAATGGCGGCTCCAGCAGGCCGTTGACGTTCGTGGTGGGGAATGAATCGGCTGGTAAGTCTTTTGTCTTTGGAACACCTTGGGCTTGTTCCGTGCGACTGTCCTCCCCAGGGACTTTTTATTTCTTTGCTGTTTAGGAAGGTATATCAGGTTGTCGTACGATGCACGTACTAACACGTCCATTGTAGATCTCGACTCGCTCTGTTCAGCCCTCGTGTTGGCATACTTCAAGTCCCAAGCACCATCATCAACACCTGGCCAAGGCGGCCGGCTTTCCAACTTGCACATCCCGCTCTGTAACATCCCCCGCGCAGACCTGGCGCTGAGGCCCGAGTTCTCGGCAGTCCTGCGAGAAGCAAACGTCACGCCCGACGAGGTCATCACCCTAGACGACTTGCCTTCCCCTTTCCCTTCCCCTGATGACGACAATGTCGCCGCTACCCGGCGGCAGGAGCCAAATGGCGAGATACCTCCACCACGGCGGCGGGAGATAGACCCCGGGATGACCCGCTGGATCCTGGTCGACCACAATGTCCTCACGGGCCGGCTCGCCCGGGACTTTCTGTCCGGGTCCGGGCGGCGGGACGATGACAGGACGGGCAAGGTGGTCGGGTGCATCGACCACCACGAGGACGAGGGCCGCTTGCCGGCGGACTGCGAGCCCAGGGTGGTGGAGAAGAGCGGGAGCTGTATGAGCCTTGTCGTCGAGCACTGCAAGCCGGTCTGGGAAGCCCTTTCGTCGTTGTCGTCGTCATCCGGAGAACAAGAGCATGCCGCGAAAGGCGACACTGGCGATGCCCGGGACGAGACCACGAGGCAACAGCTAGACGACCAGCTCGCGCGCCTCGTCCTGGCGCCGATCGTCATCGACACCAACAACCTGCGCGACGGGAACAAGACGACCGACCACGACACGGGTGTCGTGCGGTACCTCGAGGAGACCAAGCTGCACCACCACCGGCGCAAGGGCGATCCAGATGCTGGCGGTGGCGGCGGTGGCGGCGGTGGCGGTGGTGATGACGAGGGATTTGACCGCGCCGCGTACTTTGAGCGCATCTCGCGCCTCAAGAACGACATTTCGCAAATGTCGCTGCGCGACATCCTGCGCAAGGACTACAAGGAGTGGACCGAGGCCGCCTCGCCTGCTTCTGCGACAGGCACGAACACGACAACAGCGCAACAGCTGCGCCTCGGCACAATGTCGGTGCCCCAGCCGCTCGCGTACCTGCTCGAACACACCTGCCACAACGACACGGCCCTGTTCCTCGGGGGCCTGCGGGAGTGGGCCGACGAGAAGGAGCTCGATGTGGCAAGCATCATGACCGCGTACGAGGACCCGGAGAGCGGCGGGTTCAAGAGGGACTTGCTCGTCTGGGCTCCTCCTCGTCCTTCTTCAGGACAAAGTACCGTCGCCGCTGCTGGAATCGCCGCTGTGAGGAAATTTGTAGAGGACCACGAGGACACGCTCAAGTTGATACCCTGGCAGGACGGACGTTTGGACTCGACTCCGGGCGACAGTGGTGTTGGTGGTGGTGGTGGTGGTGGCGACGGTGCAGAGGACGGATTCAGGAGGTGCTGGACCCAGGGCACGCTCAAGAACAGCCGGAAGCAGATCGCACCCATGCTGCGCGAGGCTATGCGGAGTGTTTTGGGGTGAGAAAAGGCGTTGGTGATTGCCTTTGTCTTGCCTTGAAGTCCTGCTTAGAGTCCGTTCATGATCCCTCTTGGCCAATCTACTGGTAAGAGGATTTTGCGTTGATCCCTACAAGGCAGTGGACACTGGAATACCCTCACCGCGGGATGAGTGACTGGATTATCCGGTAGTTCCTGCACCACATGAACCTATTGCGGACGCAGCAGCGAGATATATCACTCTTAATTGATGAGAAAAAGGTTCGCCGCTTCACATTATGCATGTTCAAGTATAAGATTTACAGGTATTGTACATGTACTCTACAGCGATGACCGACAAGACCGAGGCGATGGTCCCGATGAGCCCGTTGAACTTCCCGTGCTCTTCACAACGCAGCCTGTTGCTCGGCAGCATTCAGCTGCAACAGCATGATAACAAACTCCCGTCCCCGTGTCAACTTGATGTCGTTGATCGCTCCGGGCGGCAGTCTCGCCACGATTTGCTCCGCAGCTGGGTCGGCGACATTGATACATTCCCGCAGGGCTGCGCTAAGACGGCCCTGGAGAGCCACGGCGGGTCGCTCATGGGGCATATCGAGCAGGCAGCGCCGGATGACTTGGCCGCAGAGATTGGCGTCGCAGGTCTGCATGGCAGTGCGAAAGAACTCGAGGTACATCTCGTAGGATCGCGCCTGCAGGTGTCGCGGTGACAGCTCCCACACATTCCAGAGCATGGCATAGTCTTCATCTGGGACCTCGACCGAAGCTTTCAGAAGATGAATGAGAGACTTCTCGTTCAAGCAAGGCTGCTTCGTCTGAGCTAATAGATCCCAAAGATATTTGACCAGAGGCGAGTCCGATGTGGCGTCCGACTGCGAGAAGGCACCGTCCAACATGGATACTACCACGTCGTTGGCGAGGACCTCCTGGCCGCGCTGGTGCATCGTTTGCAGCAGTGATAGTGCAAGATCTGTGCGTGAGGGTGCCGCGTCGCTATATCTGGCTCTGCAGATTGCACCAAGAAGCTCGAGGTACTGCTCTCTAGTGGCTGAAATCCCATGCAGCTGCATTTCCTGAAGTAGCTTCTGACTGATTGCCTTATGTGCTGCAAGATTCGGATTGATGTCGACGCACTTTGCATGAAAGGTAAGCCGGCAAGCCCAGCTCTGAGCCGGGCTCAGTTCGGCCGTGGTACCGTCATACAGTCTTGTGAAGTCCGTCTCGCCGGCATTATCCCCAGGCCGGCCGCCAGTCGCCTTGGCGATCTCCTCGGGGGGACCGTATCTCAAGAAGTTATGGAGCAATCCTAGGACTCTCGACTTCTCCTCAGCGTCACTACTTGCAGACTCAGCGTCCACCCTCGAGGGGGGGCTGGCCATGTTGCGACCCAAGAGACTTGCCGAAAACTTATTAGCTCGCACCGTGGAGAATGATGCCGTCTGCTGTGGTGATATCTTGCGTACCTGCCCATCGCTCAACGTGGGGCGTGCCGGGGTTTGGAGAGCATCCGCCGCGCGGCTACTCTGCACCGTTGCGTCAAGAGCAGGTGTCTCGGCCGGTTTGCTCAGCGCCCTAGACTTCTCTAGACTGGATAACCACAACGCCTCGAGATTCATCTCAGCACGCCGAGCCTCGGTCATGATTTGAAAGACGATAGAAGTGCCTTCTTGTGTCGTACCAAAGCCTGTAAGACGCCCGTCTTCGCCGAGATTGGCTTTCTCGGGACCAGAACGACCGATCGTGCCGAGATTGACGCAGATCCAGCCTGTCCGAATACCGTCATCGGTCTCGTCAGTGCCCATGATCTGTAGGAGCTTCGCCTTGCGAGCCTTGCGGCGCAACTTGGTTTTGCGCTCGTTGGGTCCGAGAAGGCCGTCGGCGTCGGCGTGTACCCGGTGTTTGGCACGCAGCCACCTGACAAACCGGCCAGCGGAGACATGGAGGTGGCGTTCGCTTCGCGCAGTGCCGAAGAGCATGAAGAGGTTCGTCCCTAGCGCCGGAGCAGGGTCGAGCTCGCGGAGGTCGAGCAGGGCAAGCTCATCGAGGCCAAGCTCTTCGGCCGCATACTCGAGAATCGATGAGAGGATGGGTGGGCCGTCGGCAGGCACAGGCGGGAGTGGCGGAGGTTCGAGGGTCGCGATATGTCGCGGAGGCTCGACCTGAAGATACCACGGGACAGAGTCTGCAGGGGTGCCAGGCGAAGATTGCTGTGAAACGTCCTCATGTTGGTCATTGCTGGGCACTGTTTCGACGTCCTTTGGCAGTGGACTTGCCGTGCCGGTCGTATCTGCTGAGGATTCTGGTCGGCGAGCGGGGGTCGAGTAAGGGCGGGCGATCGTGGGCCCAAGCCTGTTTCTTCGGGCCAGGACGAGCTCGGGTGCGAGTCGCGAGGACAAAGGTGCTGGTGAAGCGAAGTCTGCCGCAAAGAGCCTGAGAACAGCTGAGCGGCAGCTGGAGCAGCCTGCTGAGGCCAATGCTGTCCTGGACGCCATTGTGGGTGAGGCGCAACTGTATGGGGGTGACACAGTTGTAGGGAGCCTGGAAGGATGTCGACCTTGCTCGTCCAAGTTGCAGGCAAGATGTATAACCTTAGGGTAGTCACGAAAGCCGAACAGTGGTTCAATAGTGGAGTCCCCAGTTGCATTAGCGGGTCCGCCTCGGGGCTCTACTGCGTAGAGTCTTTCTTTCCTGCTGTTGCCACTTCCACAGTCCGTGGTCCCTGCCTCATTGGGCACATACCTAATCCCAAACCCCTGAAGCACATAGTCATCGCCAGCTTTGAGCCGCAGGGCACTCTACAACCTGCCCCCCCCCCCCAAAAAAAAAAGTCAAGATGCCTGTGTTTGATGCAACTGCGACGCAGTGTCTTCGGCACCTACACACCGCAGTGGGCGGGAGCGGGAGTTGCGTCTTCCGCGTCCCCGCCTTTATTCTCTGGCATGGGTTATTCTCTGGAAAAAAAATTGGCAGGGCCGGCCCCGCTTTGGGGTTCCAGCTGCTCTTTCCCATTGGCTGTCCTGGACAGACAGCTCGAGTCGCCTCCCCGAGCTGTCGAGTCGGGTCGAGTCCTCAGAGGGTCATCATGCTAATGCTCGACACTGTGGGTGTGGCACCCCTGTGCGCGATGTTTCTCTGCTAGGCCGCCCTGGCTTTTCTCACAGCTTTCCAACCACACGTGCCTCATCTTGACCGCAGCTCTCTCTTTTTTTCTCCCCGCGTCCTCCCCCCAGCGCCCGCCGAGCACCTGGCCACAAGGATTCTCTGCCTGCCTGGATCACTTTTCCGGCCTCTCGTACTTGTCAGCATATAATTCTACGTTCCTTTATCCTTGCTCCCGGGCTTCTGTCCGGCCTGCCTTGTTGGCAATATCTACAAGGCGCTGGCATTTTCAAGACCGCCTCCGCATCTCTCAACAACCACCTCTGCCACGATCAGCTACGACCGACTCATGCTATTCGGAAGTGGTCCAATCTGACCGACGTCGACGTCGCCATGCTTGTCCGCACCCGGTCGTTCCAGCGCGGCGTGTCGCTCTCCAACATCCACAGCCAACTCCTACGCCCGACCCTCTCCTCCCACAACCGCTGCGATGCGTCAATACATCCTCCGTCCACAGCGACCGGCTCTAGACGTCTCGTCACCCGCACGCCGCTACTCCCATGGCGACGCAAGGCGGCCCGCGCTCTCCCTGGCGCCGCGCCCCAGCGATTACTGGCCACGGCCATGGACGACCCCATAAACGAAATTCCTTTCGATCGTATGCAGTCTCCAGGCCCTTTGGGCTATCCGAGTCCTGTATCCCCGCCGCCGCTTTACAACTTGCGACCTTTCGACCCGGCGCAGCCTTTACATGTGCGCCCCCAAGTTGACCACTTTCCACGGTCGCGAGCCACACCTAACGGTGTCCCCGGTGGCGTTGAAGAAATGTATTCCGTCTTTGATGCCTGTCTGCTTGTGGATAAGCTCGATCGAGCTGCGCTTGTTCTCGAACGCTTCAGCAACATGGATGCCATATCCGGTACAGAACTAATAGCTTTGCACAACCGATACCTGCGGGCCAACCTCGATCAAGTCTTTAAGCAGTCCAACGCCGCTTGGGCCAGTGCCATGCACAGGTGGTACGAGCTGCACATCCGCAACAAACAGCTGCCGCAGACTCCAGAGACTATTGCCTGCATGCTCAAGGTCTCGCTTCTCTCATCGCAAGGAGACCGGCTAGAACGACTTGTCAAGCGATACTTGGATATGATGCCGGACGAAGAGAGCATATACCATGTCCTGTCCGAGGAGGCCATTCTCACACAGCAAGACTTGGGTACAATCATCAGCATCTATCAGCCGGCCTCCAAGCTGTCTCTGGAAGAGATTGAGACGAACATGGACGATGCCAGCTATCAAGAACTACACCAAATAGAATTGCCAGCCATGCCCTCGACTTCCGCGAGCTCCTCAAATGCGACGACAGTTACCTCGACCCCTCAAGTTCTCGGTGTTCCACAAAAGGGCTTGGGCCTCCAGTCACTACGAGGCGTGCTCTCGTTCTTCAAAGATATTGAGGACAAGGATCTCTCGACTTTACCGCTAGCCGAGCGCAAAGAGATTCAGGCTCGGTTGGAGCGGGATTGCATAGACGCAGCCATCAACCGCTGGCGAGAGGAGCACCAGCAGCTGCGCAAACTCGGCCGTGCCAATGCCGCCCACGGCCCAGCTTTGAACTCGCAACTGTACGACTGGCACACCTCGTTAGAAGCCAAGATTGTCGAAGAATTTACAATGCTCGACGTTGCGGAAGAGAGCAAGTCTAAGACGCAAGCCGACCAAGATCGGTGTTCCTACGGGCCATTCCTTCGGCAGTCAACCCCGACTAGGTTGGCTGCAGTCACGATTCTATCTGTCCTCAACACCATCGTGACGCAAGGTGCGGACAAAGGTGTCACGCTCGCCACCGCTTTGCAGTCGCTTTCCCGTTCAGTCGAGGACGACGTCAAGTTCTTCGCTCAGACACGAGCCATGGCGGAGAAGAAGCGGCTACGCAGGCGTCAGTTCCGCCAGCAAGCTGCGGCCCAGGCAATTGCTGAGGTCTCGGAGAAGGCCGACGCCGACAAGCAGCCGATCGAGATCAAAGCACCTCTCTTCGAACGCGAAAACTGGCCACCCACAATCAGAACCAAGGTTGCGGCTGTGCTGCTATCGGCCCTGATAGACACAGCCAAGGTCAACGTCGTGCGCGAGCACCCTGAAACGAAGGCGCTTGTTAGCCAGGTTCAACCCGCAATGGCCCACACGACCGTTCACAAGAAGGGCAAGAAAGTTGGCGTGCTCATGCCCAACAAGTTTCTCACGGATATGATGAAGCGCGAGCCACGAGGAGACTTTCTGGCACGCCACCTGCCCATGCTTGTTGAGCCAGAGCCATGGTCTGGTTTTGAAAAGGGTGGGTTTCTAGGCACACCGAGTGCTCTCGTGCGTGTCAAGAATGGCGAACGGGAACAGAAGATTTATGCCAAGGCCGCCGCCGAGAGGGGCGATTTGGAGCAGGTCATGAAGGGTCTTGACGTTCTTGGTCGTACGGCTTGGAGGGTCAACAATCCCGTCTTTGACGTCATGCTCGAAGCCTGGAATTCGGGAGAAGAAGTTGCAAACATCCCGGCACTACACCCGGACATTACCATCCCCCCCGAGCCCGAGGCATCGGAGGATGGCAATGCCAGAAGAGAGTGGCTGAAGGCTGTCAAGGCAGCGGACAACAAGAGATCCGGTCTGCACTCTGAGCGCTGTTTCATGAATTTCCAGATGGAGATTGCCCGCTCTTTCAAAAACCAGACCTTCTACTTTCCCCACAACATGGACTTTCGTGGCCGTGCCTACCCTCTGCCGACCTATCTCAACCATATGGGTGCTGATAACGTCAGAGGTCTTTTACGATTCGCAGAGGGCAAGGAGCTCGGCGAGGCTGGTCTGCGTTGGCTCAAGGTGCACCTTTCTAACGTCTTCGGCTACGACAAGGCTAGCTTGAAGGAGAGAGAACAGTTTGCCGTTGACCACTACGCTGATATCGTGGACTCTGCTACGAGTCCTCTCAACGGCAGGCGCTGGTGGTTGACGGCCGAAGATCCTTGGCAATGTCTGGCTACCTGCTTCGAGTTGAAGGCGGCGCTCGAGTCGCCCGACCCAACAAAGTTCGTGTCTCACCTACCTGTCCATCAGGACGGCACCTGCAATGGTCTGCAGCATTATGCAGCATTAGGTGGTGACACGTGGGGCGCACAGCAAGTCAACCTTGAGCCGGGCGACCGACCAGCAGACGTGTATTCAGCTGTGGCGAATCTGGTCAAAGACAGCATCGCGGCTGATGTCAAGGAGAATAACATCATGGGCTTGGCTCTGGACGGCAAGGTAACCCGAAAGGTCGTCAAGCAGACTGTCATGACGAATGTCTACGGTGTCACTTTCATCGGTGCCAAGGCACAGATCCAGAAGCAGCTCGACGCAGCATACCCCGACTTGTTCAACGAGCATGGAATCCCTGTCCCGCTTCTGTCGTCGTATCTTGCGACCAAGGTTTTCAAGGCACTTTCGACAATGTTCCGCGGTGCCCACGATATCCAGTTCTGGCTGGGTGAGTGCGCCGGACGTGTGTGTCGTGCTCTGACGCCGGAACAGCTTGACCGCCTGGCTACTGGCAAGGAGGCTGAACCTACAAAAGGAAAGAAGAAGGTCACAATGGCAGCCAAGTTGCAAGCAAGCAAGAAGAGGTCCAGCACCGACGAGCTTCTCGACCAATTCAGATCGACAATTGTCTGGACCACTCCACTGCGCATGCCGATCGCGCAGCCCTACAGGAAGACCACGACCAGATCTATCGAGACTTGCCTACAAGATCTCAACTTGCAAGTGCCCGAGCGGACCGACCCTGTGCACCGTCGAAAGCAGCTGCAGGCATTCCCTCCAAACTTCATCCACTCTCTCGATGCCAGCCATATGCTTCTAAGCGCCTTGGAGTGTGACGAGCGCGGGCTGTCTTTTGCGGCGGTCCATGACTCCTTCTGGACCCATGCTGCCGACGTCGACACCATGAACACAGTGCTTCGCGACTCCTTTATTCGGATTCATGGCGAGGACGTCATTGGCCGGCTGGCATCGGAATTCGAGGCTAGGTACAAGGGTTCTTTGTACCTCACCACAGTCGAAAAGGCCTCGCCGCTCGGCCAGCAGATACTGGCGCTGCGCAAGGAGAGCAAGCTCAACATGCGTGAAGAGCTACTGCGCGAGTACGAGCGAACCCGCCTTCTCAACTCGTCTGATCCTTTTGACATGCAAAAGGCGCAAGAGATGGTTACACCAGCTCTACTTTTTGAGCGAGCTGCTGCTCAGGCGCCAATCGACACTGTAGATGAGATGCAGGAAGTTGGCCTGGGCAGTATCCCAGCATCTGTTGGCCATGATGTTCTGCCATCTCAGGAGGAGTCAGCCGAGGATGCCTCTGAGTCCCACGAGCACAGCTCAGCAGTCCACTGCTCCGAAGATGTTGAGCATGTCAAGGAGCTGATGGAAATGTCAAACTTTGAGTTGACAATGGCTAAGGGCTCAAAGCCGAAGAAGCCGTCCAAAGTCCGCGAGGCAACCATTCAAGTGTGGCTGCCGCTCACTTTCCCTCCTATCCCCAAGAAGGTTCGTCCACAGAAATCATCCAGTCCCTCGTAAAGCTCGCAATCAATTGTATACTAACAGCGCATGTTTGTAGGGTGATTTTGACGTCAGAAGACTGAAAGAGAGCAAGTACTTCTTCTCTTGATCTGTCACTGAGACATTATTCATACCCATACCACGATACTCATCTTGTACTTATCCGCAACCTGTACAAATCATCCTTTCCACGACACTTAGCGACATGCATTTTCCACGGCGTTAGCAACTCACAAAAAATCCACGGCCAACAAGGAGTTGTCTGCATTGAATAGTTGGGAAGCCCTTAGAGTCGGGCTCTCTGTATACTACTTGTCTCACATTTCTTGTATCATTAGCGACGTCTGCATACAATAGGGGAGGATGGCGGCCATGTCCCTGTTCAAGAGGGCCCCTCTGGACGGAGGGCATGCACGGTTTACGAGATATAGACTTTGCGGCACGCTTTACCGCCTATATACCATGTAGAAATGTCGAATAAGAGGAAGTTACGAAGCACACTACGTGTAGAACATGGGCCTAGGCTACCGTCACTTCCCGTCCACGATGCTGCGGGTTCTGTTTGTACACTTGGGTACTACACCGTTGTCGGTTGTCGCCAGCGGCGAGACTGTGATGACGACATGTGGTCCACGATCTTTGTGTCGGGCAGAGCGCGCAGGAGCACCTGAACCATATGATTACGCCCGCCGGTTACTGCGTCTGCAACGTGACATTGTCTCGACACAACGAGCCGCCTGCACAATAATTCAAGAAGTGTGACGGCACGGATACCGTAGACTTTGTGTGTGCGAAGCGAGAAACGGGAGGGGGCGAGATGAGACAGCAGAGACAGATAGGAGCAAACCTTCCTCTCCTCCCCCCTGCTGCGCTCAGGCATGTCTTCTCCCGCACGATATCTTTACAATACAGTAGCGCAGCAGCCCTGTCTCGTGGAGGTGGTGGTGGAGGTGGTCAAAAACAGTGAGGCGGCAGTGCAGCGGAACGGGCCGCGAGCTGGTCTCTCTTTGTATTTGTGTGCGCGGGAGGGCTGTTTGTCTGTTCTATTCTGGGGTGGTGGCTGTCTTGTGTCTGGCCAGCTTGCAGGAATTGTCTGTGTCTCTACCTCTAAAGACACGGCTCGTGGCTAGGTTTTGTAGCATTGGCGGCGTGGGTTCAAGTGAGTATCGGGACTTGAGAAACAGACTGCGGGGACGACCTCCATGTCACAGTAGCCTGTCTCGTACTTGAGGAACTTGCCGTGGTGTCTGAGCAAGTTGACGATGTTGCACTAGAGAAGAGGCTGGGACACGTCCAGATAGTCCATCCATCCGTGTGCTGCTTGTCGAATCAAAGAAAGGAAATGAAACCAGGCCAACATCATGATTGGCTCTTCCCCGAGCATCCACGCAAGGGTGGGCAGCCTTTGCATCTTTTGACAGCACAATTAAAGTTCCGTCACGATGTTTTTTGACTTCCCAGCTAGCACAAAGTACCGAGGACCTTGCGCGGGCAAGGCATCTATCTCGATCCCGGCCTGTTTTCCCTTCCTTTGCGGGGTGGCGCAGCTTGCGGGATCAACGCCTCAAGACCCCTATCACACAGTATTGAGACCAACACGACCTCGAGACGAACCCTTTTTGCTCCCAGTGTAGACGTGGGGACATGGTCGTCGGCGCCGGTCATTGTCTGGGCAGGCTGGGCATCGTCATGAGTAGGTTTGACATCAGCCTGCCCTTCTACCCCCTTTGGCCTTGGTCTTCCAGTGCACCACCGGACGAATCAATAGATGGACCTGGCCGAGAGGGAGCTTGCTGCAGAATTTTCATGGGCGCGTGACGCTGTAGCTGCCTCGCCGTTGTGTGCTCGTGTTGCGCAGAGAGCGAGAGCGAGCGTGTCGTGTCTCAGTGCTGGCGGCTTGGCTTGTGTAAGGGAAGACCAAACCCACGCTGGTATATCCCCTCCCTTTGCTGCCTGGCGATGAGTTCTTGGCGGCCATGTCTGGGAGACACCAACTCGGAGTTTTCCTTTGCCGACCGGCAGGTGAATCGAGGTTGCCATCACGAGCGGTCAAGCTGCGGCAGTGCTACTGGGCAATTGCGAGAAGATTTTGTCCGCAAGAAGATGCGTGCCTGGTGACTGTTATATCGATCGAGGGAGCAGTGCTCTGGCAAACTTCATTAGAGAAGAGAAATAAGACGAGGACACTATCTCGAAGGCGCTCGAGCACTTGCGCATGCCATGAGCCCGAGCTTCGATCCGAGGGCCTGAGATATCTGGAGGGAGTCCTACATCTCTTACAAGAAACCTCGTGTTGCTTAGAGTTTGAGACCTCGATTTCCACTCTCGACCGACGATCCCCCACAATGACTGACTGCTGGTAGACGAGGCCGTCATTGGCTGTCGGCAATGGCACGGGGTGTTGATGGTCTCTTTGGGAGGGGGGTTCTTTTTGGCGGAGTATCATTGGCAAGTAACACAACTCTGTGTCCGTCGGTCTCTGGTGTGATGCAACTGTCGTTGGCCACATGGCAGGGCTCGGGTATATATTCACGGGAGCCACTCCCTCGCAAGTTTGATACAGTCAAAAGAAAGTAAGTACAGGTAAAATCACCAGAGACGAGAGACTTATGCCAACTATACAGCACTCGGCCACAACCTCAACACATCTCAGCATATTGTAGACACGAAACAACCGGCGTCATGTTCGTGACCATGAACTCTGTCCTCGCGGCGACGGTGATGTTGCTGGGTTTCAGGTGAATATCCCACATCAGTCCTGTTCATCATCTTGTCTATTGCTATCCAGGTCTATCAGCATGGGAAATTAGTGACTCCTAACCACCATTTCAACAGCCACGCCGCTCCGCCGCACACTCCAGCTCCCGGCAAGCCGCCTTTTCCAACCGTGGTCCCCGGCTTTCCCGGCCCTACCAAGACACGCCCTAGCTTCACCAAATGCCCTCCCCCGATCGTGCCCCCACAGCCGGACATTGGCCTGCCTGCAAGCTGCTTCACCACCTGGGATGACTTTGAGCACTCGACCGCGGGGGTCGACGGCCCGTTGTGCTTCACGTGGACTACCACGGCTCCGGCAGGTGAGTCCCTCCTCCTCTACGTCCGCTGGATATACATCCATCCCACTCCCGGCTGACGGACATCATCATCGACAAAGTGACATGCCCTCAAATCCACTGCGCCTCGCCTCCCCCAGACCTGGCCTGCCCGCTGTACCTCAGGGTCAGCAGCACCACGGTCCCCTGCGCGACCGACTGCTGCCCCTTCACCCCGACCGCCACGTACTCGTGCGGGCCCTGCCCGACCTGCAACCCGTGCCGCGTGCCCACCATACTGAGCGTCTTCACCACAGGATGCCCGGGCACGCCGACCGTCACTTCCGTCACGACCATTACGCCTCCCTTTTGGTGATTGACGTGGGGACGGGAGGAGACTGGGGTGGCTTGTTGAGCTCAAGAGGTTATGGTCTGGTTTTTGGTAATAGATCGGGGTGATGCGGCTTGTTTCGGTTGTGTTGAACGGTAACCGGGAAGGCTTCACGCTGCGTAGGCAGGAAAAGGGTCTGATTGCTTACTTGGTCGGCTCGGACTGTGGATGGTTAAGATTGATAGTCGATTGATAGCCAGTCCAGGGACAGAGTTGTACACTCCTTCTCACTACGTAGTCGTTTATACGTTTCAGAAATAGGAAATCACCATCGTCGGCATACAACCTCGTACAATTCCGAGCTGAGAGGAGAGCACACTGTCAACCTTGGAAATTCTCTTTGATTCCATTTCTTTTTTACATGTTGGCATTTAGCATCATCTATTTGGACACGCCCATTTTACCGGACGGTCGCGCCCTTGAGGCTCTTGACTGTGCACACACCACCACTCGCGGTCGTGAGCTTGCCGACTTCCTCCTTGCCAGCCTCCTTCACGACCGTGCCGTCAAAGGCAACCTCGAGGTTGTCGTTGGTGGTGAAGCCAGGCTGGAAAGTCTCCCAGATCTTCTTCTTGGGGTTCAGGACACCCTCGGGCTCGCCGCGCCACCCATCGAAGCAGACACGCTCGCCGGCCTTGGAATCGGCTGGTGGGGTGACAAGCTCTACCGGGCCCTTGTGGTCATCGACTTCACCCTCCTTGAGTCTCGGCGACGCAGCGAGGACCATGGCGCACGACTTGATGCCGCGCATCTTGACCGGCTTCAGGTTGGCGACCACGACGACCTTGCGGCCCTGCATCTCCTCCAGGGGAACCAGACCGTTGAGACCAGAGCAGACAGTACGGCAGACCTGACCCTCGTAGACCTCGGTGTCGTCGGTACCCTCCTTGTCGCCCATGGCGATGGTAGAGACGTACAAGCTGTCGGCTTCGGGGTGCTTGATAGCCTTCAGAATGTGGCCAACCCGCAGGTCGATCAAGTGAGGCGCAGGAGGTGTGGCAACGGCGGGGGCCTTTTGCGGCTTGGGAGCCTTTTCTTTCTTCTCCTTCTTCTGCTGCTTGGGGGCAGCAGCAGCCTCGCCGGTGATGCCCGCAGCGGCGGCGGCGGCGGCAACAGTCTCGCCTGCCTGGACAGCGGCACCCTTGACAGCCTCCACGGCAGCACCAGCCGCAGCGACAGTCCTGTCCACCAGTGTAGCATTACCACCAGCAGCAGGAGCGGCGGCAGCGGCGGCAGCGGCGGCCTTCTCCTTCTTCAGGCGCTCCTTCTCGGCTTTGGCATCGACCGGAGGCTTCACGTAGAGGATCTCATCCTGGTCGACGTGGATCTTATCGGAGTCGGCGACCTTGAGGTCGAAGACGGGCGAGTGCTGGACAAAGTCGAGGTGGCGGACAATGTGCGGGTGACCGTTCTGGCCGGTGCGCTGCTCCGGAGACCACGCCTTGACGGCTGGGGCGAGCGACTCGTAGATGGCGACATCGGCCTTGGACGGCGTGGTGCCCAGCAGAGTGGTGCGGGAGGAGAGGTGAGAGTTGAGCTTGTCGAGAATGGAAGCATCCGAGGGAGCGGCCTTGAGGCGCTCAGCCGTGGTGAGCCATTGCTGGACCTCGGTCTCCTCGTTGGACGACAGCTTCTGGGACTCGAAAGCGGCCATGATTGCGGAAGATCGAGTAGAGAGGCCTCGAGCGAGGGGTCGGATGGTACGCAAGAGCGACAGTTTGGCGGGGCTGCAGACTGCCTGTTGACTGACCACCACACAGCAGGCGGAGGTCAAAAAACAGTGATTTTGAAGAAGGAACAGACTTCTTTGAGGCGGACTGGGGCTCGCTTGCAAGATTGTGAAAAATGTGTTTTCTTAAAAGTCAAGCCTGAAGCTTTCGAATTGGTTATTTTGCCCCGCCATGCGCATCCCCGAAAATGTTTATGACTGTACCACCAGCTGTGCTGCTGCTGCATGGCCAGGGCCCCACTGAACGGAGTGGGCTGCTGGGTGGGATTTTATGTAGCACCGTGCCAAGCTCATTATGCATCAGTTATGCAGCCTTATGCACGACGCGGCCAGGCAGTCAATGTGCGTGCAGGAGCCACCACGCAGCCACGTCCCTGACGACAGACTGGGTCTGCTTGTGCAGCACTGACATAGCTCCGGTACCTCCAACAAGGCTGCCTTGGCTCCGTCCAACCAACCACTTGCGGTCGCGACATCCTCCATCCAGAAAGCTCCAGCTGGTCGAGAGCTCATCCTGCCAACCACCATCGCCCATCGACGACAGCGGCGCCCTCTCCTCCCTTCCAGCCTCGAGCCCGAGCTTCCCACGCATTACAGCCTCCGGTCCTCATCTCCTATCTCGATTCTCGTCCGCCGTCCACGATGGGGTACAACTTCCTGTACAGCACCGGCTATGTAACGTCCGCCCTGGTCGTTGTTGGGCTTTGTACGTCACGACTTCTCGACCTCCATCTTTGCGTCCGACACGGGGCGCGCTGCGCGCAACACCAGCTAATCATGATACAGACATGCTCTTCACCGGCAGTGGCGAGCGGTTCAATGTGCGTCATGTCCTTTCAAATCCTGGGCAGAGCAAGCAATGAATTGGACGCTAACCACTCGCTTACGCAACCAGGTCGGCGCTTTCCTCGAATCTATATCACCTCACGCGTGGGCTGATCTTGGTATCTCCCTGTGTATCTCGCTGTCCGTCGTCGGCGCTGCATGGTACGAAGAAGCAAACCCCTCAACGAAGCAAGACTTCGCGATCGAAGCGTCGAACCGATACGGCGCACACGGAAGACTGACTTGCTTGCTATGATAGGGGTATCTTCATTACCGGCTCCTCTATCCTCGGCGCTGGTGTCAGAGCTCCTCGCATCCGAACAAAGAACCTGATTTCCATCATCTTCTGCGAGGTCGTCGCCATCTACGGCGTCATCATGGCCATCGTCTTCTCTTCCAAGCTCACCTACGTGAATGGCGCCGAGATGGAGTCCGCGGCTGCCTACTACACTGGCTATGCCCTCTTCTGGGCCGGCCTGACTGTCGGCGGCTGCAACCTTGTCTGTGGCGTTGCCGTTGGCATCAATGGTAGTGGAGCTGCTCTTGCCGATGCGGCTGACCCTTCGCTGTACGTCACATCTTGAATCTTGGCGAGATCCATCAGAAATGACTAACAATTTGCACAGCTTCGTCAAGATTCTCGTCATCGAAATCTTCAGCTCTGTCCTTGGCCTTTTCGGGCTCATTATCGGTCTTCTGGTCCAGGGCAAGGCTGGTGAATTCGGCGCCGTCGCGTAAATAACGATCTTCACGATTAAAAGGTATCGGTCGAAACACTTCGGTACGAGAACCACTTGTGTGAAGCACAAGAGGGGCGAGCAGATGACGGATAATCGAGCTGGCACGACATGGGCACAAACACGCCCATGTTGTGGAAGATGTCTCGCATTTACAATCCCACCGCAGGATTGATCGGCGTTTGGAAGACATGGTCTGCTTTTTCTCAGATGGGGCAACGTGCATCGTGGTATATAGCAAATTGTGCACTATTATTATTCTGTAACAACACGTTCGAACTTAGCTAAGCGCCTGTTGTCATACTTGAAGTCTTGCTCCCTGTATTTAGCTCACCACTTTCCACGGCCATTCTGGCTTCTCGCGTGCTCGCAATATGCGTGCGCTCTGTGCCAGCTGGTCCCTGCTGCCTGGTGCGTTCTTAGCTGGTCTTATTATTCCTATCGACCACCTCTTATCCAGCGACTTAAGCCGGCGGACAAAGCCGGGTAAAGTCCGTTCAAGACAATCTCTCGAGAAAGACCCTGGAGAAGTGAGAACGCAAGCCCTCGCATGTTTCCCTTCACGATTCCCGATTGGTTTGCCTCAGCGGTATGAACTCAAGTGCGCGCGATATCACAAGCCCTTACAGGTGCCAGGTCATCGCCCGGGCAGTACTCTCGTTTACAGACTAGCATTCGGTACGCTTAGAACGAGTCTGGGGTTTGTTGCCTTGTTTTCCCGGCGATCTCTGTCATATTTCGTACGTTCTGAGAAACTGGCCTGCGTCTCTCGATCCGGATGTTTCGCTATGTTGTGTCGCGCGATAGGCTTAGATGAACCACCGGTGGCCACGAGATCAGGGGTGGGGAGAAAGTGCGGTGTCCGTGGGTTCTCATGGGACCACAGCATAGTGGTATTGCTGAGAATATAGCCCTCGTTACGGACCCCGACTCGGCGATTCACGGTGTCCAAGTAGAACCCGCGAGAGATTTATGGGAAACTCTCTGGACGATTTTGTGTCTAGCTGGATCTGAACACAAAGTCGCCTACACTGTCATGCAGTCCGTGAGTGCATCGATTGATACTCCGACTGGGCGCATTTCGCGCTCTTGGAACTCAGTCAAGATGAAAGAAGAGCACTCGCTACGAGAGCCAGCCTCTCTAAACATGATGCCGTCAAATGGGACTGGAAATATTCTTGTTTCCTGTACATGATTTTGCCCTTGAGGGTGTGCCGCCAGTGGAGAGGAGAGGGTATATTTAGTCTGCCCCTCAGCGGTTTCATGGGATTACGACAAGATCATTATTTTTGTCGAGCAAGTAAAGCAGTGCATTATCGTGCACCAAGGAAGTGATAGACGAATTTATACAGCGGGAAAGCAACCTCACGCGACTCTATTTGGGGATCGGGACTTGTTCTCGCACTGCCCGAAGGGCTCGGTCTCTTCTGCAAAAATGGGCAACTGCTCTCGGTGCTTCGACTCAGCCTGGTCCTGGCAGACTCGTGTAGTCACTCGGTTGATGGCATACTGGTCGCCGACAATGCGATTGTCGTTCTTTTTGGGTTCAATAGAGTTCAACCCGTGTCAGCACTCACAACCTGGCGTATTCCAAGTCGTTGCCAGTAGCTGTGTTTTAGCGTCCAATTGCCGGCGTTAGCTTCACTCCAGAGCGCCATTGGCTGGATTGGCCACTCCGGGAATGCAGGCCGGGGTCCAATCGATAAGTAGCCTGCCGGCAGAGCATGCCTGCTGGCCGCCCCGGCTGCGCTGCCGCATGTGCATGTGCATGCTCAGAGCTGTCGATGGATGCGCCGGCGGGCCTTGATACTACCGTGTTCAGAACACCCACGAGAGAGGCTGCGCGAACAAGCCTGAAGGCACAGCAGCAGCAAAGAGATCTGCAAACAACCTCACAATCGCCTACACCTTGCTCTGTCGGCGTCTCTTGCTTTCCAAGCTTGCACACTTGCATTGGCCGGCGCACGACTCATGCGGTTCGAGAACCCCTTAAGTCGACTCTGAGTTCAGCCGCTGCTGAGCTGCTACTGCTGCTGGTAGCTCCACCTCCACCACCACAAGTTAAAAGTCCCCTTGACAATCTAGGAATACCACCGACCCGACTGTCCCTTTCCTGAACACGAGGCATACGCAGGCTGCCAACACTGCGACGGTCGACGCCTCCGGAGAGCACTGGCACTCTCGCCTGCGCCGTGCTTGCCGCGTCCTCCTCCTCTTCAACCTCACCACCACCAAATGAACGTTCGCGACCCCTTCGGCCTCCACCAGAAGCAGAAGAGCGCACTCTCGATCCTGCGGACCACTGCGGTCAACACCGCCGCCCAGATTGCCGAGAAAGCCGTCGACGCGGGCATCCAGGCCATCGACAAGGGCAAGCAGGCTGTCCAGGACCTCCAGGACCTCCACCAGCAGTCCGACATGGCCTTCTCCTTGCCAAAGAACGTGCCATCCTTCGACCACCCCCAGCGGCACCTCGAGGACCGCGTGTGGGGCAATCCGAATGCGTCGTATCGCGGGTCGGCGGCCCGCGGCGGAGGCAGCAATGGGAACGGAATCCTAGGGGGCGTACAAGATCGAATGGGGGACATGTTCGACCGCAAGGGCGGGCTGCCGATGTACAAGGACAAGCCTTACGGGTATGGGCCCGGGCGTCCGAAGCCACTGTGGAGGAAGAAGCGGTTCCTGGGGTTCATACTTGTCATCCTGGGCCTGCTGTACTTCTCTGGAGTACTGGGAGGTGGCCAGCACGACATACCCAATGCGCAGCGGCCGCTGTGGGGCTGGCTCAACCAGAACACGGGGGATACAAAACATGCCAATTGGGACCGGAGGAGGGAGCTCGTCGTAGAGGCTTTCGAGTTGAGCTGGGACTCTTATAAGCGTTATGCATGGGGTGAGTCGTTTCCCTGCGAGCCGGCTGAAGAGGGGGGCGGGACTGCTTGCTAACAGCCATGCACTACAGGCTATGACGAGTATAGGCCGATATCCAAAAAGGGCGGCCAGATGACGCCCAAGGGCATGGGGTGGATCATCGTGGACGCGCTCGACACCATGATGATAATGAATCTCACGTCCCGCGTTTCCGACGCCCGCGGGTGGATAGCAAAGTCGCTCACATACGACCAGAACCAGGACGTCAACACCTTTGAAACGACGATACGAATGCTGGGAGGTCTGCTGTCTGCGCACTACCTCTCCACCGAGTTTCCAGAGCTGGCACCGCTGACGGATGATGACCCTGGTGCCCCCGGCGAGGACTTGTACCTTGACACGGCCAAGGATCTGGCGGATCGGCTGGTAGCCGCGTTCGACTCTGACTCTGGCGTGCCTTATGCTAGTGTCAACATTGGCACGCTAGAGGGCATCAAGTCTCATGCCGACTCTGGCGCGTCGTCCACTGCCGAGGCGACCACGCTCCAGCTAGAATTCAAGTACTTGGCCAACCTCACTGGTGAGAAGTACTTTTGGGACAAGGCCGAGAAGGTGATGCAGGTGGTCGATGACAACCAGGCTGAAGCCGGCCTGGTGCCAATCTTCATCAACCCCAGTACTGGCAAGTTCCAGGGAGAAAACATCCGCCTTGGAAGCCGAGGAGACTCTTACTACGAGTACCTGATCAAGCAGTACCTGCAGACGAACAAGGCCGAGCCAATCTACCTGGACATGTGGGAGGAAGCCCTCGCCGGCACGCGAAAGCATCTCGTGACTTATACCGAGCCGTCTGGCTTCACCATTATTGGAGAGCGGCCGTATGGTTTAGGGGGCGAGCTGTCGCCCAAGATGGACCATCTTGTCTGCTTCATGCCTGGCACCATTGCACTTGGCGCCACCGAGGGCTTGACAGAAGCCGAGGCGAAGAAGCTGCCAACATGGTCGAAGAAGCAAGAGGCAGACATGCAGCTCGCGCGAGAGCTGATGCAGACATGTTGGGGCATGTACAAGTGGATGGCGACGGGTCTCGCGGCAGAAATCACCTACTTCAACGTTGCCAAGCCCCCCCTGGCCGAGGGCGACCCTCACCCGAAGCCATCGGACGAGTTCGAGGCTGACCCGGAAGCGACGTGGCGGCAGGACTATGATGTGCACCGGAATGATGTGCACAACCTGCAGCGGCCGGAGACGGTCGAGAGTCTGTTCTACATGTGGCGTATCACGGGCGAGGTCAAGTATCGGAACTGGGGGTGGGAGATGTTCAAGTCGTTCATGAACCACACTGCCGTGGAAGACGGTGGCGGCTTCACAAGCCTGTCGGATGCGAACGTTGTGCCGCCGGTGCCGAGGGATAACATGGAGTCTTTCTGGCTGGTGAGTTTTCTGCCATTATTGGTCTTGTTGCGAAACACTTGCTGCTGCTGCCTCGACACATTTGCTAACCCCTGCTCCCCAGGCCGAGACGCTCAAGTACTTCTACTTGCTCTTCTCCCCCAACGACCTGATTCCGCTCGACAAGGTCATTATCAACACGGAGGCGCACATTCTGCCGCGTTTCGACATGGGCAGGCTCTTTTCGACGGGCTGGGAGCGCAAGCCACGGACGCCGGCGGCAGCCACAGCGGCGGGAACAGAGTAAGTTTGAGAGGGAAGAAATCATGCCGGCCAGGAAGGCGCCCGGCATTTATGGAAGCGACATTCCTGGGACAAAAAGGAGCTGGTGTTGATACTCCACCCATACTGTATATATCACCGATGATTTGCAGGGCCATGAGTACGCCGCATGAGCATAGCAACGAGCGGGCCGTGTCCATTGACCAAGGACTCTCTGGCCATGGTTTTCCAAACCCCCGTCTTGTGTGCTCCGTGAATGACTTGAAGAATGCCATGGCTGAGAGAGCCCATTTGGGTATGCGACTCTGTGAAAGATAAGGCAATGTGGCGGACCCATGTTTAGGGCTCAGCTGAGATGCCAGGATTGACTCCGAAGAGGGCTAGCCTGGGGGGGCCCAGGATTACCAAAACAAACTTGGCGCCATGCAGCCTGGAAATGGGGGCCCTAGGCTAGCCTAGCGAACGTTGGGCGCGTGGGTGCGGGCGCCGCGGGCTGGCTGCTGCGATCCCCGAGGCCGGGGCATTGCCACTCAGCACTTTTCATCAACCCATCCTTCCCAGTCGCCCGGCTCGACCAGGTGGCCGATCCTCGTTGGGGGGGAACAAGGCGCCGTCCGTCACACAGAGAGACAGACAGACTGACAGAGAGAGGAGCAAGCAGACGAGCTGAGGCACAGGCAGGGCAGGCCCCCCCACTCCACTCAGGCAGGCGCAACTTGACTTATCAGCAGCATGTCCCCAGGTCGTCGTCGACCTGGGCTAGGCAGGCAGGTGTTGCAGGATGCCATCCCCAGCTGTCCCGCGCTAGGTCCCTGTGGCACACCGACCGACCAAGATAAGCTGCCGTCGCAGGCGAGACGGAGACCGGCTGCTGCTCAACACACCAGACTCCCTTCCTGCATCCCCGACACTCTGTTGCGCCCGCTGCTCCCTTTTCGAAAAGGGCCTTCTTGCTCTCTGCCATTTCCCCTCCAGAGAGAGGAGAGGCTCGTGTGCGCTAACAGCCCCCGACCACCCTCCGCAATCTCTGGAATCTATGTAGATTGCCCCCAGCGATCGCGCGTGGCTACCTTACCCACACCCGCCCACCCGCCGCTCACTGTCCGCCTATACCCACATCCAGATCGCCGCACACGACGACCACGACCACCCGCACTTCCGACATCACGGCCACCCGCCCGCCTGCGACCACATGATTGAGCTGCAATTCTTCTCGTCTCAATAGTGCGCACGCGTCGTATCTGTGGCGACCATTGGCGACTATCCATCTTGACGTCTCTAGCACCGACGCACACAGTCATTGCACGCCACCATCCGGTGGTTGGGTTTCTGACACGCCTTCAGGCCGGCTGGCTGCTTTCCTCGACAAGCAATCACCACCTCGATCTACACCACACCACGTCTTCGCCTCTCCTATAGCTTTTCGAGTGTCACGCGCTTGCGTCTCACAATTGTAGTAACTCACACACACACGACCCAGACCCTGTGCTGAGGTTCACAGGCCCAGCCGCCCGCCCTCGGCTGGCACCACCACCACAGAGCCCCGCCCGAGCGGCGGATGTCGAACCATGCCGGCGCGCCACCGCGACGACATTGAGATGAACATCTTTCCGATCAAAGAGGACCCAATGGATGCAACAGGAGGGCGCGGAGGCTATTCCGCCAGCAGCTATGGCCGTGGAAGCGTTGGCCGTGGAAGCGTTGGCGGCAATGGTGGAGGAGGACCTGGGGCGGCACATGGCAGTGGCGGCTACATGCGGCGCGAACCGAGCTACGAGGACGACGAGGAGTCACCGCGCTTCCTCGCCCGGTGGGCAGACGGCTTCCGGCGTGCCGAACACCCGCAGCGGTCCCCATCGAAAGGGACCTTTGATGAGTTCTCCTTCGCCGACCACCATTCGACATCCCTGCGCCCCATGCTGAGCCGCGGGTCCGAAGCAGAGTACTACGACGTCCGCACAGCGAACATGCAGACGGCGCACTCGTTCCTCGCAAGAAAGCTCAAGGGCCGCCACTTGCAGATGATTGCGATCGGAGGTTCCATCGGCACAGGGTTGTTTGTGGCTTCGGGCCGCGTGCTCGAGGTGGGCGGCCCGGCCTCCGTGTTGATTGCGTATAGTTTCATTGGATGCATGTTGTACTGTACAGTGCAGGCGCTCGGCGAGCTCGCCGTCGCATTCCCTGTGGCGGGCTCGTTCTCATCGTACTCGACGCGGTTCTTGCATCCGTCGTGGGGTTTTGCAATGGGCTGGAAGTGAGTTTCCCTTATTTTTCACTTCGTTTTGTTGCCTTCTGCCACATGTTTGCTACAGGCTCATGATTGCCGCAAGGAAGCATCAGCTTGCTAACTTTGGTCTCATTGCGATTCTTCAGCTACGCAATGCAGTGGATGGTCGTGTTGCCACTCGAAATAATAGCGGCATCTCTCACGATAGGGTACTGGAACCACGATATTTCACGTTCGGTATTTGTCTTCATATTCCTGACATTTATCGTGGTAATAAATCTGTTCGGCGTCAAAGGTTACGGAGAGGCCGAGTTCGCCTTTGCGATCGTCAAGGTGACGTCAGTCATTGGTTTCATGTAAGTCATTCCTGCCGCAGAAGTAAGTGGTTATCGATGCAGCCCTGACTGAGCTAACACCAACCCACTTCGCAGACTGTTGGGTATCGTCCTCAACATAGGCGGCACGCAGACTAGTGGCTACATCGGTGGCAAGTACTGGCGCGAACCGGGTGCCTTCCACAACGGTTTCAAGGGCTTGTGCAGTGTCTTTGTCGATGCAGCCTTTGCCTTTGCAGGTACCGAGCTCGTGGGCCTAGCGGCCGCCGAGACGGAGAACCCTCGAAAGTCGCTGCCGACAGCGATAAAGCAGGTCTTCTGGCGCATCACGCTCTTCTACGTCGTCGCGCTGACGCTTGTGGGCCTGCTCGTTCCATACAACCATCCAAGACTCCTGAACGCCAACGAGGACGGCCGGCCGAGCACAGCCGCGGCCTCGCCGTTTGTCATTGCCATTGACAACGCAGGTATCGAGGTTCTGCCCTCCGTCATGAACGCCGTGATCCTCATCGCGGTCTTGTCGGTTGGAAACTCGGCGGTGTTCGGCTCGTCCCGCACGCTCGCCGCGCTTGCCGACCAGGGACAGGCACCTTCGTGGCTGTCCTATATTGACCGCGAAGGACGGCCCCTGTACGCCATCATCCTTGCTTCGTCCATCGGCCTCTTGGCCTTCCTGGCCGACTCATCCGAACAAGCCGTCGTGCTGGATTGGCTGCTGGCCATTTCGGGTCTCTCGTCAATCTTCACCTGGGGCTCCATTTGCCTCGCGCACATCCGCTTCCGGCGCGCGTGGGCGCTCCAGGGTCATTCTCTGCGAGAGCTCGCATTCACCTCCCAGTGCGGCGTCTTCGGCTCGTACCTGGGCTTCTCGTTCAACGTGCTCGTCCTGATTGCGCAGTTCTGGGTCGGTGCCTGGCCCGTAGGGTTCCAGGAAAAGACGGCGGTCGATCTCGCGCGCAACTTCTTCCTCCAGTACATGGCGGTCCCCATTGTCATCATCTTCTTCCTCGTCCACCGCCTCTGGGCCAAGACGAAGCTCATCCGCACGCGCGACATGGACGTCGACACGGGGCGCAGGGGCTTCAATCTGCCCATCCTGGTTGCGCAGGAGGCGGAGGAGAGGAAAGGCTGGCCACGGTGGAAAAAGATTTATAAATTCCTCTGTTGAGAGACTTTTCAACTCACATGTATATATACATACATGGGTGTGTGAGTAGGAAGGATGGATGGCTTGTTTCTTTTCTGATTTTTGTGTGTTTCAGGCAGGCAGGCTTTGCGTTTAGATCAATTTCCTCACATGTTTTGTTTTGGTTTTCAATTTTTCGACCTGGATTGCCGGGTTGACGGGCTTTTGCTTTATTTCGGCCTAGATATATATATATCTCCTGATCTATACACTTCCCGGTTCTTGGATAGGACGCTCTCTCACCGTCTCCTACGGTATCTGTGTCAGTAAAAGCGTAGTCGCTTTGTCGACCATGTGACTGCTTGTGCGTCTGGACAGTGGAACCATAAAAGAATACTAGAAAGCGGCGCACATCCTAAGGGGCGTCGACAATAACGCCTGCATGGTACTTTATGTGCGATGACAGGACACTGTGCATTGCGCAATGCGCCACCCTCAAGCGCCGAAAAACTTTTGCACAATGTTTGGTCGTGTTTGAATCTGACTCGTTGAAAACAAAGCGCGAGAGAGAGAAGTAAAAAAAAAAAGACAGTCTACAAGGATCTCCACAAGCAGATCCGCTGTCGGCCGGACCTGGACCTGTGCTTGACTCAAAAACTCCTCCAGTGGGAATCAGGAGGATGATATGTACATGGCCAACACTCTGTAATATGCCTTCGGCACTCCCAACGCTAAGGAAATGGCTCCTCCTTGGGGCGATTTGATCTCGCTCTGGTATCTATGCAAATACATGTGTCAAACTCGTGTCGTCGTTGATGAAATGCTGTATCGTGTGCGCTGCGTCATGTCTCCTCCTCGTGGGGGAGTGCAAGGAACGAAGTAATGAGGCAACCGGTCCGTCATAATGCAGTCCGAATCCCCGCACCCTCCTGCGCGTCTATCGGAAGCCATTGCCTGGGCTTTCCTAGAAGTCCCAGTCAAAGGTCCGGTTGGTGGAGACGTAGCGGTTGGCCTTCTTGCCAGGCACCGGTTTCTCCTCAGGCTGGTCGTCGTTGCCAAACATCCATTCCCGGTTCGAGCCCTTGCCACCACCCATGCCGTCGCCGCCAATGGCAATGCCTCGCTGCTCAAGGCCTGCCGCGGTCTGGCCCTTGCCACCGCCCATCCCATTACCTGCAATCGCAATACCACGCTCGGGCTTGTTCTCCTTTTGTGCAGGAGACGTATCATAGCTGGACCAGTTGGCGTCCATCATCTTGACGGCTTTCTTGCGATCATCGCTGATGGTCTGCGGCTTGGTCGGCTTCTGTGCAGGAGAGTTGTCGTTCATGTCAAAGTGGGGCGCAAAGTCCCGACCGCGGTCCTTGAGGTTGGTGACGGCACCAAGTGCCTGCTTTTCGGGCTCGGCAGGCGCGTCACGGCCCTCCTCGTCGTACAAGTTGTTCTGGTAGAGGCTGAGCTTCTTGTTGTGCAGAGCACCGCGAGGGCCATCCTTGCGAGGCTCGGCACTCTCAGGGCCGTCGTCCACAAACTCAAAGTGAGTCTCGGCGTCCTTGCGAGGCTTGTTTCCTTGGGGCGGTCGAATCGGGCTCTCATGGTCGCCGGCCTCGAGACCCCAGTGTCGGACCTCTTGCGCACGCATGGCTTTGGCCTTGGGCTTGGCAGGGGTGACAAAGTCCTCGAAATCCCACTGGCTGGTGTGCTTGGTCTTCTTGGGGTTGGGGTTGGAGATGTTCTCGACCGCATCTGAAGGGTCCGTGGCATCGCCAAACTCAAAGTGATTGAACTTGGCAGGGTGAGGTCGGTAAAAGCGGTTCGGGGAGCTCTCGTTGGAGTCGGACTCCTCATGGTCCTCGTTCTCGTCAAAGAGTCTCTGAGCCTGGAAGTTCTTGCCAGCGCCGATCTTGGGCGCAACCGCTCTGGTCGACGACTCTGAGCGGTCCCGACCCGCGCTGGGTGAGCCGGGCTCGTCGCCAAGAATCTCGGTGAAGCTACGCTGCCGGGGCCGAGTACCTCCAGCCTTGGGAGAGATGATGGATTCTATGCTCTGATCCTCCTCGGGCTTGTGGGCAAAGAGCTCGTGCGGGTCGCGAATGGGCCGGTTGCCAGCGGTGCGTGCTCGGACAGGCAGATCGTGGGAGTTGTCCGAGGCGGGGAGTTGCTGCGCGGACGAGGCGATGAGGCGAATCTGCTCAGTGCTGTCGCGTATCGGCCAGTTGCGGCCAGACTTGCCAATAACGTCGCATTGCTTGAGCAGGCCACCCTGGTCCCACGACTGACGGATTTGGAGAATCTTGCCCTGTGAGTCGAAGGTGACAACGTGGGTCTGGAGGTTTGTGCAAGTCAGTACAAGCTCGGCACGGGCTGGCTTACAACAGAAAAGGAAAGTCCACGGATGGATGGCCAGGCGCGAGTGGTGGTTCGACTTACAATGGGGAGGTGGACAGTGCGGTCAGAGAGGAAGTTGTCGTCGAGGCCAGGGAGGTAAGCACCGCCACTGGTCAGGAACTTGAGGGTTGTGTCCACCTCGATGACGACGGCATCGTGGCCTTCGACGACAGTCAGGGCTTCCTGCTTGTCTCTCTGGAGCTTGTTGGCCGTGAGCTTGAAGTGCTCCGAGATTTTGTCGACACCCTTGAAGACAGTGCCCGTGGTGACGTAGACAAGGCTGGCGTCCGGGGCGAGCAGATCTGGGTGCGGCGCAGCGAGGAACTGCTTGTACGCGTCGGCCAGGGCCATGGCGAAAGTAATGCGAAAGGCGACGAAGGGGTGAATGTTGGTGTGGCGAGGAAGCACGCGTGGCAAGGACTGGTGGTCGAATTAGGGAGGGGTAGAAAAGAAAAGTGTCGCCAGCGCGCGCGCGGAAGAGAGAGAGGGAGAGTGGGAGAGAGAGAGGGGTGGTGGGTGGGTGGAAGGAGAGGCAGTCGTCGAGGTTGGCTGGGTGTGATGACGAGATGGTCGTGGTCAAGAGAATGTCTGGGGCGATGGAGGAGCTTGTGATGGAAGGAAAAAGGATGGAGAAGGACGACAGCACCCGGGGCGAAGCAGGCAAGCGAGCGAGAGGGTGGTTGAGACACTGAAACGTCAAACAATAACAAAGGAGCGCAAGCTGCCAGGACCCTGGTGGAGTGGGCCAGGCAGTGAGGCACAATGCGGGCAGGGGGGTCAGTCGATGAAGGGGGCGAAGGAGGGAGAGAAGAAGCCCTTATTACTGCGTAGAGGGCGACCAGACACACACCAACTCGAGCATTGATTGATTGATTGGCGCCATGCCATTCGTGGATGCGCGGAGGGAGGTGCATTCCACAGCAGACAGGACGGGACATGCGTACCTTCAAAGTCACGTAAGTACGTACTTTGCATCGCAGCACCAGTGCGTGACGAAGTCATCAAGCGTGCGTGCAGTAGCTCTCTCTGGCCCCAACTTACCTCGAGGTACTTTGCGTAGCCCATGCAGGCAGCCTGAAGGTCGCACCGGGGGCTCGGACGGCCTGGGGGGGATCGAGCCCCGATCCACCTGCCATCGCCAGCTGCAGGAACAGACCCAGTCCGGCCCCCGCTAACACTGTTAGCATCAGACGAAGGCGGCACCGTCTGTCCATCTGTCTGTAGCAAGGCGCCCCGAGGTAATCAAGGAGCCCATCATTCCCAGCGGGCAGGGAGGCCGGTGTCACTCTGTATGTACCTAGGTAGTCTTGGTGGTGCACTGGCACATGTTTGAAGCTCTGCGTACTTAAAATAGGGACATCTTGTCAGTTGGCACGGCTGGGCTGGGCACTCGATGACCAACGCTGGTCCGAGAAGGATCTTGCAGTCTTGGCTACATGGCCCTGCACGGCAGCACATTTGGTTGCCATTCACAGACGACCGGGGTAGAAGCCCTACGGCCATGTCCGGGTAATATATACATGACAGAAACGAGTGGGCAGCCCTTGACTAATCAGGACGCCGCCCGTGAAATTGTTCTGAATGTCTTCCTCCTCTCCCCAAAAAGGCATAAAGTGGGCCCGTCTCCTATTGGCCCCAGGCGTCGAAACATGCCCAAGTTGGGAATCGTTTGTTTCACCCCGGCCCAAGTGAGGTTTCAGGTCCTGCCCAGGCATCTCTTCATGGCCGAAACCCTGAGACTAATCAGATGTGCCCTTCTGCCGAGAGCAAACTTCTGATGTGTCATGCGACTCGTCGTGCCCAGCCAATACAAATACAAATGAAAATAAAAATAAAAATAAAAAATAAAATAAAACAAAGTCGTGCAAGGCAGCTCTGTTTCCCACCAACAGCATCAACCCGCGGCGTCGCATGTTTGCCTGTCGCACGACCACATCCACCGCTGACCGAGTGACCGTCGTCCTCGTCCCACCCGCTGCACTCGGCGCGCGCACCAGCCTGCCTAGTCGCAGCGCCACATCTGAGCGTCGTTCGACAGTCTCCCAACCTTCGAGGTCAACTTTGTATTTGAACGAGCTGTCCCCGCTGGCCCTGTCGATCTCCCGGATCTATTCCTCTCAGTCCTGGGTTGAGCATCACCAGCCCAACAACCACTCCACTCCACTCCCCTTTCTTCTCTTCCTGCCCATTCCTTGCTGAGCAAGACGGCGCTGTGCGCGTTTCCAACTCATCTTTGATAGACTTTCCAACCATCCTCCGCCATATTCAGCTCGCCTCCGCTCCCAGGTTGTCTTGTGCCCTGCTGCGAGACTCAAAATCCCAACTCATCATCTTCAATTATCCCATCGATATCTCCCCACTCCGTCTTACAAGAGTGCCGTTACATACACACGAACCACTTCAACCACCATGCACATCCCTACTCAACTCGTCTCGGCCCTCCAGCTCGACCGCCCCCAGGTCCACTCGCGCAAACACCATCATGTCTACAACGGCTCCGGCCGGCTGCCGCTCGCGACGTGGGTCCGGTCCCCGACCATCATCACCCTTGATGACCCGACCGACCCGGCCCACTGCGACATCAACCACATTCTCGTCTACGAGGTCGTCCTCTACTTCGGCAGCAACCGCGCCTGCACAATATACCGCTCCCGCGCAGACTTTGAGCGCCTGCGTCAGACAATTACCCCATGGAAGACGGGCCCGCCCCAATGCATCCCGCGCGACCACAACGATGCTGCGGTGCTGCACCAGCTTCTGCGCGAGGCTTTGCTCCACCGGCCGCGGGACTGTGCGCTCGAGTATTTCCTGCGACGGCGCATGGAGGATTGCGGTGGGCATCGGTGTTGAGAAGGACGCGAGCGTGGCGTCCTTTTTGGTCCATCCCGGGGCAGAGCGCGCGTAGTGTCACCCTCGGATACTTTCTGTTCAGTTACCTTTTTTTGTATTCTCACCACTTTCTCCGGATTATCGCACAGTGGCTGCTGTGCGTGCGTCCTACGTACGAAGACCATGATTTCATTTATCGCGCCCATAGCCTCATATATCCCACCTCACTCGGCGCACCCAGCGCAAGATTGGAGTTAGCTTGAAATTGCAATTGCATCTCTCTTCACTTCTCAAACCCTGAAAAAGGCCCACGAAAAAGTAGCAGTAGTCAAGCCTGTGGTCATTTACTATTGGTCGCTTCCACTCTGCGCTTATGCGCACAGCTGTGCGGGTGCAAGAGCCAGAGTCGCATCGTGGTTGTGCTTCTGTGTCGTGCGATAGTAGTCCCACTGAGCAGCTCAAGCGGACCCTCCTCCCCCTGGCCGGATGACGCAAGCGGATTGTAGTTACCCGGCGCGAGGGTGGAATGCAGTGAGGCTCCGGGCCAGGCTCCAGGCCAAATGCCTGCCTGCACTGCACCACGCCTTGGGGGCGGGGAGCTATTTCGAGACAGCCCGAGTGTGACAGGCTGGACAGGCTCGATAACTCAGCAATCAATCAGGACTCGTGCAGGGTTGCGTGGCCCGCCCACCGCGCGCGCCGCCGCGCCAGCGCAGCAGCTCCAGGCGGGCCCGCCCAAGGCTGTTGTCATCACTGCCTCAGCCTTTAGACTCAGGCCACGCCACGGAACCGGAGTTGGCCTAATCACACCCAGACCTCACTGCTTGCGAGTCCATTCGACAATCCTGTGCAGCCAACAATCCTGCAGCCTGCTCCATCAATCACCCACGACAGCCTGTGGCACGTCCCGGGCATTCCACGTTTCCTGCTCTATCCGTAGCAGCACAAAGATTGTCGCCGCGCCGCAGCTCCAGCCTGGTTGACTCCCACAGCTACCCGTAGACCCTCGAGCTTCAGTTGCTTGCCATCAACCACCATCGCGATAAGTCTCTACCACGAAACAGTCTCCTGGGCCGAACCATACCTCTATCCGTCCTCTCGAGCCCTCCGCACGTGCCCATCTGGGTTGCCATAAGCTCGGCCGCGCTGCTATGCCCGCTGAGGCCGCCACACCTACACCGAGACCATGAGGGTGAGCAGCGCTCTCCGGGCGGCAGCCCCGTCATGGGCCGTTGCCATCCTGATGCTCGCCGGTCTCGCACCGGTCACGGCAAAGGACGAGCCCACCATCGAAGCCCACGAGTTCGACAGCCTGCCGAGTGGGCTCTACTACTTCCCGGGCTCCAACGTCATCATGTTCCAGGAGAGCCGGGACGGCACGGTCTGGCGGTCCGAGAATGGTGGCTCGTCCTGGGAGAAGCCCAAGGGCGTTGACCAGAAGGAGGCTCTCGTCTTCGTGCCCCACGAGTTCGACCCCAATCGCGCCTACATCCTGACCGAAGGCAAAGAACACTGGCAGACAAAAGACAAGGGCAAGAGCTGGGACAAGTTCAATACTGGCGTGCACACCAGCCAGCTGCGCAAGTACGGCTGGCTGGTATTCAATGCCGGCAACCCGGACCACATCATCTTCCACGGCATGGAGTGCGAGAGCATATTCTGCTCCGGCGTGGTCGTCTACACCACCGACGGGTTCGAGAAGCCGGGCAAGTACCTCCGCGAAGACGCCGACGACTGCTGGTGGGCCAAGAGCTCGGAGCTCTTCACTACCGGCAAGAAGGAGGAGGATGACAACAGGGTCATGTGCATCGTCAACGACTCCTTCTTCTCTGGCAAGGAGGCCAACCACCTCGTCATGTCCGATGACTTCTTCCGCGAGAAGGACGACGGCTCAATCAGTGAATTTGAGCCCGGCATCAACAGCGGCGAGACAGTCGAGGGTGTGCTCAACCTGGTCACCGTCAAGAAGTACCTTTTGGTGGCGACGACGTCGAAGAACACCGACGAGATGGCACTCTTTGTGACCCAGGACACCCATGAGTGGCACCGCGCCGTCTTCCCCTCTGATCACAAAGTCAGCCAACGAGGCTACACCGTGCTCGAGAGCACCAACTACAGTGTCCAGATCGACGTCATGAGCGGTTCTCGTGTGTCTCAGCCAATGGGAAGCCTGTTCTCGAGCAATTCCAACGGCACATACTTTACACAGAGTGCTGAGCACACCAACCGTAACCATGAGGGCAACGTCGACTTCGAAAAGGTTTCGACAATACAAGGCGTTTTCCTCGTCAACCAGGTTGATAACTGGGAGGAAGTCTTGGAGGAGGCAAATGAGAAGAAGAAGATCAAGACCAAGATCACCTTCGACGATGGCAGAACCTTTGAAAAGATCACCGCCGGCGACGACGAGATCCACCTGCACTCGGTGACCGAACTGCATAATCTCGGTGCCGTGTTCTCCAGCCCAGCGCCTGGCCTCGTGATGGGCAATGGCAACACAGGAAAGTATCTCGACAAATACGAGGATTCCAACCTCTACATCTCCGACGATGGCGGTCGCACCTGGGTAAAGGGTCCAAAAGGCCCACACAAGTACGAGTTTGGCGACCAAGGCTCGATCTTGATTGCAGTAGAAGATCGCGAGAACGGCGCCGTTGGCGAAGTCAAGTACTCTCTGGACCACGGTCTCGAGTGGAAGACGGTTTCGCTGCCCAAGGACATCAAAATCACCCCGTGGGTTCTGACAACCACCCAAGATTCGACTTCTCTCAAGTTCATCCTCACTGGTTGGTCCGGCAAGGACAAGAGCCCCGACAAGTTTTACGCCATCTCCATCGACTTCGAGGGCCTCCACGAGGACAAATGCTCCGATGACGATATGGAGACGTGGACTGCCCGCTTGGACAAGGACGACAAGCCCGGCTGCATCATGGGTCACACTCAGACCTACCGGCGCAGGAAGAAGAAGGCTGAGTGCTTCATCAAGTCCGAGTTCAATCTGGCCGAGCCTGACGGCGAGGCTTGCACCTGTTCCGACGCAGACTTCGAGTGTGACTTTAACTTTAAACTTGACGGGAAGGAGTGCAAGCCCGTGGGTCCCGTGAAGGCTCCCAAGGACGCTTGCAAGAGTGGCAAGGATGACGAAACATTCATGGGTTCTTCCAGGTGGCGTCTCATCCCTGGTGATAGGTGCAAGCGCGGAGACGGGGAGCAAAAGGACAAGGAGAAGGAGTGGAAGTGCGCCGATGCTCAGACACCGCCAAGCACACCGGGCAGCGGCGAGGTCGATCACGAGGTCAAGTTGTTTGAGGGTGACTTCAACGGCATTGAGAAGCACTATCTGGAGCGCGGCGAGTCGAGCTCGTCAGACGACGAGACCATCATCGCCAGACCTTACAAGTGGACAGCCAAAGGGCTCGAGAACTTAGGCGACATCGTCATTACTCACGACTCTGGCAAGACATGGAAGAAGCCCGAGGCGCTCAAGGACGTTTCCGTCGCCTACATCGCCCCGCACCCGTACGTCAAGGACATGGTCTTCTTCATCACAAGAAAAGGAAAGGTCTATTACAGTCCCGATCGTGGCCACCGATTCGACTCGTTTGAGCCGCCTGTGCCGCTGGATTCGCTGCAATACGGCCCACCCCTGGCTTTCCACCCAGATCGCAAGGACTGGCTCATCTGGCATGGGCAAAAGTGTACCGGCAAGGACAACTGCTACAAAGAAGCCGCCTTGTCGACCGACCGAGGTGACAACTGGAAGACGATCCAGCGATACGTGCACCGTTGCGAGTTCACGGGTAACTCGGCCTACAACTTCCGCAACGAGTCGCAGATTGTCTGCCTTGCCAACAAGCGGGAGGACAATGATGAGGGCGGTCCTCTCCAGCTTCTTTACACGGACGACATCTCCAAGTACGACATGAAGGTCGCTCTCGACGACGTCAAGGAGTTTGCCACCATGGCAGAGTTCATCCTCGTAGCCGCTGAGAACAAGACGTCAGGTGACCTTGCCGCATACGCCAGCATGAACGGCAGGGATTATGCCCCGACTCAGTTTCCTTACAACTTCAAGGTCCCGCACACCAGCGCTTACACAGTTCTGGATAGCTCGACACATGCGGTCAACCTCTTTGTCTTGACTGGGTCCAGTGACGGACGCAACTACGGCAGCATTCTGAAGAGTAATTCTAATGGAACCTCTTACGTGCTGAGTGCGCCCGAAGTCAACTGCGACAAGGACTTCTATGTCGACTTTGAGAAGATGATGGGTCTCGAAGGTGTCGTGCTCATCAACACGGTCGAGAACGCAGAAGATGATTCTGCCAAGAAGCGTCTGCAGACCAAGATCAGCCACAACGACGGCGCCGAATGGGACTTCCTGCCCCCACCGGCCAAGGACAAGGAGGGCAAGTCTTTCAGCTGCTCGAGCAGCAAGGGCGATGAGTCGTGTGCGCTGCACATCCACGGCTACACGGAGCGCATTGACCGCGCAAAGACGTACTCGTCCGAGTCCGCTGTGGGAATCATGTGTGGTGTTGGCAATGTCGGTCCCATGCTCGGAGATCCCGAGGATGCCGATACTTTCATGACAGTTGACGGGGGCCTTCACTGGAAACACGTCAAGAAGGGGCGGTGGATGTGGGCCTTCGGTGATCAGGGCGGCCTTGTCGTCCTCGCTCAGCGCGAGGAGAAGACCAAAATTGTTTCGTACACGACTGATCAGGGCGAGACGTGGACAGACTACAAGTTTACGGACGACGAGGTTGTCATCTCTGACGTGACCACTGTCCGATCTGGATCGTCGCGGAACTTCGTCGTCTGGGGTGTCAAGGGCAAGGAGCTGTTTGCTGCCAACATTGACTTCTCCGGACTTACCGACACCGAGTGCAAGCAGGACGAGGATCCGGTCAAGTCGGACTATGAAGTCTGGTCGCCCGAACATCCCATGCAGCCCAACGGGTGCCTGTTTGGCCACAAGAACATGTTTCTGCGCAAGAAGAAGGACCGGAAGTGCTACAATGGCAAGAAGCTGAAGTACCTGTACAACGTCGAGAACTGCGAGTGTACTCGACAGGACTTTGAGTGGTAAGTCTGAGAGGCGTGATGTTTGCGCCAAGAATGCATGCTGACTCGATTCACAGCGACTACAACTTCGAGCTCAACTCTCACCGATACTGCGAGAAGGTGGAGGGCCTTCCGACCATCTCCAAGGAAGAGTACTGCAGTGCTCACCCTGACGCCACCGAGTTCTACGAGCCTAGTGGCTTCCGCCGCATCCCCCTCACCACCTGCAAAGGCGGCCTGGAGATGGACAAGACGCAGCAGGTGTACCCATGTCCAGGTCACGAGGAGGAGTTTGAGAAGGCGCACGGCGTCTCTGGCGTTGCCATCTTCTTCGCCGTCGTCATCCCCTTTATCCTCGCCGGCGGCGTGGGCTGGTACGTCCGCAAGCACTGGCGCGGCAATTTCGGCCAGATCCGGCTGGGCGAGACGAATCCGCTGGACAACGACTCGCCGATTGTCAAGTATCCCATCATTGTGGTCTCGGCTGCCGTGGCCGTGGTCGGCGCCATGCCCCTGCTCATCGGCAGCCTCTGGCGCACCGTCAGCTCGACGCTCGGCAACCTCAGCGGCCGCTCCAGCGGCGGTGGCAACTACAGCTGGCTACGGGGCTCCGGTGGTGGCGGGCAGCGCAGGTTCACGACCAGGGACAGCTTCGCGCGCCGCGGCGGCGATTACGCGATTGTCGACGATGTTGAGGGTGAGCTCCTCGGCGATGACAGCGATGAGGATGTCTAAAAAATAAAAAAAAAAGGGTTGGATGCGGGGGATGTAGCTGTTATTGTAACTATATGGCCGAAATGTCGAGCCTGGGCCATCTCGAGAGAGAAAGCCGGTCTTTGGAGCCCGGTGGGTGTGGGCGGTTTGCTCGGCCGCGTGTGAGCGAGGAATAGCCAAGATATAGGATTATACAAGATTATTTCGTTTCACTTTTTTTTTTTCCTATATCCTCTTCCACAGTATCACCCAGCTGGTGAGGACGACAAAAGTCTAGACAAGGTTGCGAGCAGTTGAAGCTCAAGAAACCAGCGCCGCGCCATGTAACCTCACTTGTCCGCGATATTGTTGTTATCATTTGTATATACTTGTCCACTTCTGGGGTTAGACTTTTCGCAACGATAGCTCTTTTCGGGGAGCTATTGCGGAATTGCCTCGTGCCCCCCAGAGGGTCCTGTATGTACCTGACTCGTTTTACGGCATCATTGTTGTCGTCGCCGCCGCCGTGGCTCCTTCTAGGGGTCTTTTCTGGGTAAGTCTTTTTTGACCCCCCCCCTCCCCCTTTCGCGCTCCTTTACTCCCGTCTCTTTTCGATCCCGATCCGCCCACCACCTTCTAGCGATTCCTCCCGCGCCCGCTCGAGAGACGTGGAAAGACGGAGGTGTAGGGAAAGACGGAGGAAGCTCGTCGATGGGTCCTGCCTGCGCCCTGTCCTGGCTCACTCGCTCACTCACCTGAGCGGGTGATTGTGGACTGTCGCGGGTGGGGGAGGGGGGTGGATGATGGGGGATAATGAAAATGGGGGTCAAATGCTGCTGAGAATGCTGCTGTGAAACGAACTACGCGAGAAGAAGAAAAAATGTTAATTGAGACTACGGGTGCGGGTATGATCTGGCTGGAGTTGATGATTTATTGTTTCTTTTTTTGATGGTTTCTGCCATTCTTTCTGTCTTTTGGCCTCGTTCTCTCCACCTTTATACACCCTCCGTCTTGACTGATGTTTTGTTCCCGTTGGAGAGAGGGGTGAGCGAATGGAAAGGCACCCCACGGAGATATTCTGAGGCTTTTGGCCGGGTCGGACAGACAGGGAAGGAAGGGAGGAGAGAGCCACAGCATAGCACACGGGCGGCTGAGTGGAGTCAAGTCTGGGTAGACGCTTAAGGTGGGCTGACAGGCGAGTGACGGCAAACATCATCATGATGGTGCTAAACAAAATATCTTGGCAGATGCTGCTGACGACGGCGACTGCACCCAGTTTCAGGCATGCAGAAATTGGAGCACGCCCCCCCGCGCCCTCAGGGTCTTTGGTCGTCGAACCTTGGGGCTAAAACACACCACGCCGTTGAAGGTGCACGGTCTTCCAAGCGGCACGGACGCGAGGTAATAGAGAATCGTCCGTTGGTGAGAACGCCTCTTCATTGCTGGAAGAGCCCGATGAGCTGATAAGGGTTCCCTCTGACAAGCCATATCCCTGCTTCGGTTTTTTTGCTCCGCACGGCCGGGCTGGGGCGAGGAAGCAGGGTCTACCATGCTTCCACCAAACCTCGGTACCCTCTCTTGTCGTGGGGTCCGATGAGGGTCCAGCATGAGTCGGGGCTGCCGTTGACATACGAGGCCACGTGGACGATTGCTGGGATGGTGGTCGTTATTGAGTTGAGCCTTTAGGCGATTGTATTGCAACATGTTATCTACAGAACCGACCCAGACCTGTCTCCTCTTACACGGTTGCCGCCAGGACGGCGTTTCTGTGGGTCCTCCTTGGGCAAGTAGCTCTTTGATATGACGGGTGAAATAAATACACAGAAGAAGCGAGATGGTTTTGAGCAAAGATGCAGAACGCCTAGCAGTGCCGCGTGAAGGAAAGAAATAAAATCGCTAAAGTTTCAAAAAGGTTCCGCCCTCCGGAGGCTGAGCTAGGTATAGGCGCATGTCCCGCTCCAAGCTCCCAGTCGTGAAGGAAAAGAGAAAACACGTAGATAAAGTGGCACAGTTGGGCAATCTGCGTCGTGCTGATTGTGCAATATGCTCCGTCGTTTTGTCACACAAAGGAAAATGCCTTTCGTCATAGCGATGGGGCCGATTGCCGCCAACGACAAAACAGGTCGAGCTTGCTCTCTCAGGAACGTCGCACCTTCTTCCACAATCGCTTCATTGGTCCGCCTTCTGCAGGAGTAGGGCCCAGTTCCTGGTCGATTTCGGCAAAGATCTTGTCGATGCTCTCTTTGTGGAGATCGCGGGCCTGGCTTGTGGGAGGGGCGAGCTCCCAGCGCGACTGTGTCATGGCTCGGGAATGCCGCCATGCAGGCTGCTCTTTGGGTGCAGGCTGCCATCCGTACATCTGATCTTCTTGTGCGCGGAGATCCGGACGCGTCAAGGTCATGCGAAGCGTCATCTCCCGAGAGTGTGCCGGGGCATGCAGATACCCGTCCGAAAGTTTGAACTGCTTCTCGTCAAAGTCGAATGGCAGCTCCAGTGCCTGTATAGAGTCCTTGTCGAGAATCTGCGGCGTCTTGGGCGATTCTGAGTCGGGCATGGAGAGGTCTTCGCTATACGTAGACGATCGGTCGTCGGACAGGAATGTCTTCAACTTGTCCGCTTCGTCAGACACAAGATGACGGGACAGGCGGGTCGATGTCCGCCTAGGCATGGCATTGGCTGCCTCTACAGAAGGGAAACCAAACTCGACAGCCTCGTCAAACTTTTGAGGCGAGGCGAGGTATACTCTCAACTTCGCGCGAGCCTCGGGGTCCTGGTAGTGGGCAGCAGCGACATCAATCGAGGCCACCGAGGCCTTGGCACTGTGCCGAGGTCCCATGATGGAGAAGGCCCGGGACCTTCGGCGACCATGCTGGGTGCCCTGAACAGGACTTGCTGATCTTGTGTCTACGGGGCCATATGACTCTCCCGTTGGGGGCCGAAACGAGGTTATCGATGATCGGCTGAATGACATTTTCGTGAGGGAAAGCCCTCTCCGAAAGGGGTGTGACTCTCGCTTGGACAGTGATGAAACGGATCTGGGTACCACTTGAGGATCTTCGACGGCGAAGCGGAGATCGAGCTCGTCGTCCTCATCAAACCACCTGAAGCTGTCCCCCAACGGTTCTTGCTCGGCTTGGTGGTCCGTCTTGGTCGATGTGGAGGCCATGTTTGTTGCGACTGCTGCCATGATGGGAGCTTCTTGCGAGGCGTGGTCTGGGGTGGGATTCTTGTTTCGTCGCTGGCCTAGGCGGCAAAGGGCCTCGTCGGCAGCATCCAACAGTACGCTTTGGCGAAGCTGTCTGGCCAGCAGAAGCTGCTCCTCACGGGTGAGGTGCTTCTCCCGAATCTTTGCTGGAAGATTGGCGAGTACCAAAAAGTCTGAGGGACCCTGGAAGTCCGGCTTGACTGGCAGGGGAGAAGTGACGGGTCGTTCCTGCGAATAGTCACGCCCTATGTCGAGCTCGGCAGCTCGGGATCGGAAGTTGTGAAGATCGAAAGCAGCGGCCCAGCTGCGCGTGTCAGTGGTGGAGAGGAGGCGGGCGGAAGTGCCTGCTGGTCGAGGCACTCGGTTTACCTCGGCCTTCAGGAATTTGCCGGAAGACTGAGCAAGGCGGAGTCGTTCGGCGGAGGAGAAGAACTATAGAGAGGCGGCCAAAGGCACCATATCTTAGCCACAGGGAACTCTAGCTCTAGGCAGAGACAATGATCACAATAAGACTACCACCACTCGAGAAGGCAGAACGAGAATGAGTAGCGGGGACGGCGAGGAGAAGGGAAGTCTCGCGAGACGGAACGAGAAGTTTGGACGACGAGGGGGGAAGGAATGCAAGGCCGGCTGCGGGTATATCTCTCTGGGAACTGGTGCTGGCCTGTGGGCAGGGCCATGGCATGGCTCTCGTCTCTTGTGTCGAGCACGCCCCTTGCCCTGAATGCGGGCCACCCCGGCCTATCGCAAGGGGGAGTGGGGGAAGGAGCTCCTGTCGAGGCCTGTCACCGCTGCTGTCACTCGTGCCTTCCCTGTCGCTGCTGAGGGCAAGGGTCTGCACGCACAACCAGCGGTTCCTGCTCGACTTCCAGGGTTGTTCCAACAGCCATGCTCGAGCACGCCTGATGGATGGACCCGGGCCAGCTCTCGACCAAGAAAGAGACTGTCGATGCGATTCCCTGGACGAGGGAGAAACACAACAGCAGCAGGAACAATGCCCCCACGATTCGATCCGCCTCAATCAGTGATGGGCGGCGGCGGACCGCGGACGGCGCACTTGCAGCCAAGGTGCCTGCATGTTGTTCGCAGGCCGGCCCACGCAATGCGTGCTGCAGGAGGAGCACCGCCCCAGCTTGGGGGTCAGGCCAGCATGGGAGGGGGGGATGTGCCTGCGCGTGCATCTGGGCCAATGGCCCAACGCTGGCTGCTGCTGCAGGGGCAGTCTCTGCGCTGCATGTTCGTTCGCGTTGTGGGCGCATTCCAATGAATTGCTTCGTCACCGTTGTGCAGGCTGCAGGTCCTGCAGCTCCTCCAGGGCGGCTGGTCTCAGGAGCGACGCCTCTTGCGCACCCGTCGCTTCGCGCAGGCCCCGACGAGCGGGCACTAGCCCTAGCTTTGCCAATAGTCAGGCACAGACCCCTCTCGTCCTCCTTCTTTGGGCTTTGGTCCTCACGCCGGTCCACGGGACGCTGGAGATGCTGAGCCGCCCTGCCCACAACATGCCTGACCCGCCTGTCCGGAATCATGTATAAAGCCGCAGTGGGGGAGAGGGGGGAGCTTGCAGCTCTTTCGTCTGTTGTGGGCTGGTCTGTTGACTCGCCAAACGACAGGATAGCAGTATTGTGGAAACAGGGGGCATGGGGGCTTCAATGGCCATGCGAAACGTCCCCGTGTGAACAACCCGTCGCGAGACCATATTTGAAGTTCCGCAGCCGGGGAATGGCTGTGTCTCGCACACAACTGGCGCGCAAGACACGTGAACCAGATCAGAGGCGTGACGAAGCCGGCGCGGGCAGCTCTGGCAACGATGGCGCTGATAGGCTGCAGATCCAGTCCGCCACTCGGCGAATTGGACAATACCTGCAGCCGGCTCGCCGTTCTCGATCGCCTAGTGGGATGTCGGGACCCAAGGTACAAGACCCGGACAAGGGATTGTGGAATGTCGATAGAGCCAGCAGACTGAAACATGTGTCTCTCCTACCGGAGGATTCTTGAGGGGTCCGAACAATAAAGGAAGAGAAAGGCTCACCTTGCGCTGAATGGCCAGCGGCAGTGCTTCGTATTCCTCCACATCTTGCCTCGTCGGCTCCGTGTGTGGGACAAGAGGCAATGTTTTCGGCGCCCGCTCGCCCTCGCTCATCGTAGCCATCTCCTTATTCGGCGCGCCCCGCGGGAGTGTCCTGGCCGGTCCTCCATTCAATCGGTTGATGCGTCCATCTTGAGTGCCTGATGATTGCTGGGCGCCAGGCAATCCTGGGGTAGTACTGCTGGAATCGCCAGCAGCACCGGCAGGCGCCCTGCTTCCGAATGGGATCCAGCTTCGGAGCATCTGTCCCTTGCGGACGTGAACGTCGTCATCGGGCTCAGGGTTGCTCTTGCAGGTAGCAGGCTGGAGCTGGCGGTGCTGGTCGATCAGTGTCCGGTGGTAGGCGACAGAGCTGGTCAGCTCTTCTGGGGCTTTGTTCTCATGCGCCGTATTGAGTTGTGGATAGTTGTCGTTCCCGGACTCGGTGCCGTGAGGCATCGTGCTTGGTTGGGCCTGGGCACGCTAGGCCGTGCTTACTTGTGCTTAAGCGGCGAGGCTGTCTCTGCTCGAGCTGCAGGTATTCGCGCTAAAGATTCCTGAGTCGCAGAAGCAAGAAAAAAAAGGGCACAAAGCCAAGGAGGCTAACAATGCGAGTGAGCAGAGAGACCAGTCGGTGCGGATCCGCCGCGAGGTGTGTGCGATGGCTCAATGTAGATCCGATATATTTGAGCCGTGACGGCAGGGCAGTGGAGCTGAGCCGTCTGTATGGTCGTGCCGTCAGTGTGTCGTGTGCTTCTTCCAGCGATAGGACAAGGACGAAGTCGCAAAAGAAACCAAAGAAGAGCAACAATGATAATCTAGGATCGGCCGGCACTCGAGGTTATGATGAGGATGGATTGCCTGGGCATGCCTGCGCGGCCATCATGGCCAAGATACGGGCCTGGGCCCTTTGGCCACAGGAGAGCGCGGCCGCACTGAAGAAGGCAGTCCTCGGCGCCGTGCAGGGCGGATCTGCTCTCCAGGGTGAGCCGGTGGCAGCATCAGGCACGACGACCTACGGCAAGCTTACAACCCAGGGTGGCAGAGCACGGGGTGGCCTGTGATGACGAGCAAGCCCGGCTACTGGCTCGACCGGGCAGCCCCACGACAGGCGCCCCTGGCATAAGCAGACTGCTCATCCCCCCTGGGATGTGCCGGCTGGTCGAATCAAGCAAGAGATCGCCACTGTGCTGGGAACCACATGAGCGAGGATGCGCGAGGGATACTCGTCTGGAGCTGGACGACTGGCGACGGAGTCCCTGCCGCACTCGTCAACACCCGACACATGAGCCCTGCACGACTGCTGAGCTGCCGAGTCGTGGCCTGGTGGTTCATGTGCTGAAGGGAGGAGAGGAGAGATGAAGGGTTCTGGCGAGCCTGGGGTTCGCCAGCACGGCTCCAGTGTCCGCCCTGGTCGTTCACCCTGGCCTCGGACGGAGAGGCGCCAATGACGGGAAACGGCGCCAGGTTGAGGCTGGCTGGGCGATAATGTTGTGGCATCTCCAAACCGGGGACGGAAGATGTGATATCGGCTGTGCTGGAGGGAGCCTGCTGGGACTGCCTCAGATGAGCTGATGTGATCTGACAGGGTGCTTTGAATATCACTTTATGCCGTCCGTTGCTTCCACCTTGCCATGGCAGCTGCTGACTTGGCTTGCCTGTCTTTTGCTTGGTGTCGGGTCTCTCTCTCTCTCTCTCTCTTTTCCTTCGACATTATGGCCTTACAAAACCCCCCAGCGGATTTGGCTTCCAGAACGGCCACGCGCACTGCACTGGGGGATCCGTCCCATCCATGCCTGCTCGAGAAGCGAGAGCCGACAATCTCCCAGGATCTCCCAGGGTGCAGGCACGCACAGCACCAGTGTGGCAACGATCGGCCCCCAGCGCGGCGCTGTTCCTGACCCGCCCGCTGTCGCGCCCCTGCCAGTCCCCACAGTCCGTGCTCCAGACCAGCCCTGCAGTCTCCAAGACCGACCAGGCACGGGCTCACCACCATTCACAAACACCCGACCTACACTTTGTCCTGTTGTACCTGCGGTGACGATTATGGGGTAATTTACCTCGGCGCCCACTCCGCGTACTCTCCAGTCTCTCCCGCGGGCGTCGCACCGCCTGAACGAGCGACTGGTTCCCAATAGTTCGGTTCATCACGATCGTGATCATGATCATCATCATCATCATTATTTTCTTCTTCTTCTTCCTCCTCCTCCTTCCGCCTCCACCCGCGACAGCGGCACAGCAACGTGGCATTTTGCGCGCGTCATCCTGGATGCACGAAATTAACCTCTTCTCCCCCATGCAGCAAGGCTCGTGTAACCAGTTACCGGCGCCCTGGCTCAGAAGCTTGCAGCATACCGGCCACTCTCTGACGTTGGCTCGTCGATGTGGCGTCGCCATGGGGCCCGCCCGACTCGGGCCTTGCCCTCCTCAGTGCTCAAACTCAACCCCCAAACGCTGGGCGGGAGTTGCCCGCGCCGCCTGTCCTTCGAATGAGGCTCACGGCTGCTGCTGCTGGGGGTGAGGACCTGGTGCGATTAGTTATCCCGAGGCTCTCTCCTGGCCAGGGACTGCTGTACAGACGGCGCGGCGAGCGGTTCGTGCGGTCGTGTAGACCCTCAAACTTCGTCCTTCGTTTTGTTTCTCCCCCCTTTCGAATTTGCCAATCCGTCCTTTGCTCTCAATCGTCAGCTTCTTCGCCGTCGCCACGTGAGTTGTACGGGCCGAGTTGACGCACGTCCTCCCTTTCTGGACACACTCACCCGCTTGATAATAGATCTGGACTGAGCCGGCCAGCATCACTGTGCAGATCTTATCTGGCCGTGTTAATAATTGTCATTGTTCCCAATAGTTGGTCATGATTTCCCGTCTCCCTGTGGACGCAAATCGGGCCAGAGTCGCCCACGGGGCTGTTACGATGCAGGCCACTGTCCAGAATGTTTCCCGGACATTATCATCACCCAGGATTCCCCTGGCAGTCTGCCTGAACCCTGCGGATCACGAAAATGGAGCTCGCGATAATAGCTGGACCCAGTGCGCGCAAGACAGGGTACCTACTTACCAAAGTGAGTAGAGGTAGTGGACGGTCCACAACTGCGAACTCCACACGCTACACACGGTCCACGCACAATGAACGAACGCCAGGTTCATCCGATAACCCCCCATGTCCGAAGAGACTCACCCTGTATCTCCGACGGTCCTTCCTGTACTGTAGTGCTAATTACGTAGTGACATTGCGTCTCACCAAAAAGATCTGGAGAACGTGACATGGTTCGGCGGGTCTGGGCCTTGCCGGGCGCCTCTGGATGAAACCCGGACCGTAATCCACCAGGAAGGGGGCCGCGCGCGGGATAGCGCCAGAAAGTTCCATACAGGCTTCCATCAAGGTCGGCTACCAGCATCCTGGAGATCATCACTTTTCAATAGTGCCGCCAGGTTTGTGTAGGACCGAGTGGTTTCCACTTGCACAATCGGAGCCGCTGTTCTTCCCCTGGCTGCGAGCTGAAATCTTCTGCTTCTGACTGGCATGCCATTTCTTCCCCTGAAGCTTTAGAGACATCAAATCCCACATGTGAGGATTTGGCAGGATTCGGGTTGGTGGCTGTGAAGATGAAAGATGCTATTCTTGGACTGTTTATACAGCGCAATGCCGAGCGTAGATCATGTGAAAGTACCGGATTGTTTGCAAGCATTATGCTCCGAGCTTCAGACCACCGCTTCAGGCTGCCAGACTATTGGGCAAGGCAATATCAAAACCAGGGCCACAAGCGAGACCATCATGTCTGCGATTCCCGCACAGGATCGTAGTACTTGTAGATCTTGCCTTTCTTGTCTCTTCCTTCCTGCGTACCTTGGATCGCTGGTGCTTTCCATGTCGATATGCCCGTGGTCCGATCGTACGTCTCGTAGTCAGAAGCGATCCGCTTCCCACCACCGCCCGGAAGATCGACGACAAACTTTGGAATGAGAAAGCCGGCGGTTCTGCCCGTAATCTGATGCTGGATGTCCAATAGTGTTTGCAGAGGCGTGCGGAATCGTTCCACACCTGTCGTCATGTCACAAAGGTAGACATAGTACTGTGCGAGATTGCCCCAATGGTTGCGTCAGCGTGCTGCAATCTACTATGTTCCCACCTCAAACACACGTCTCGTAAAAAGGGGAAAGGATGGTCTTTACCGGAGTGATGCCCATCCTTGCAAGTTCGTGAATCAGCTCGAGCTGACAATCGACTGTGTCGTTGATGTCCTTGAGCAGCACGGTCTGGTTACGCACAGTCAAGCCGGCATCTCTCAGCATCCTCGCGGCTTTCCGGGTAATCCAGGTTACCTCGTTGGGATGATTGAAGTGTGTGTGCAGAGCCATGTCCTTGCCGGCACGCTTCGCGGCCTCGTTGCATCGCAAGAGTGCTCGGGTCCAGGGGTCACTCAGGTCGGCCAGGCGATGTGGTGCAGCGTTGAGACCTTTGGTCGCGATGCGGAATCGTTCAATGTTGGGCATCGCGATCAGTCTCATGCAGATCTCCTCCAGCTTGACGGGATCGATCATGTACGCGTCGCCGCCAGATACAACAACGTCGCGGATCTCCGGTTTTTCTTCAATGTATGCCAGCGCGTTGCTGATTCTCTCCGCTTGTGGCTTGATTGATGTCTGATAACAAAACCACATTAGGTTAATTGCAAGGTCTACGAAACAGTTGTCATCTCGTGTGGATGGCAAGCCTTGTGGCTTACTATGGCATGTATAAGAACAGTCATGTATGTGTACGAACTCACTTTTTCTGTGACCGTCTCCGTCGCCTCGCTCACAGCGTACCCGCGGGTGCAGAAGCCGCAATAAAGCGGGCATACATCCGTGACTGTGACTTCGTCAGCAGGATTCGGACTCACACGCCGCACGCTTCGCGACATACCAAGGAACAACACCTTATTTGGGTATCTATGAGCCAACCCAGGCACTGGCGAGTCCTTCTTCTCTTCAAGAGAATCCAGCCGCACCTCAGGATGGTCTCTCACGAGGTGAGAGTGCTGAGCCAGAAATTGAAGCGCTATCGGGTCGTTTGCCGGATCGTCCCAGTTGATGCAACTCCACTCATGCGCTCTTTAGACTTGTCAGTTAGGACTGGAACCACAATGTTTGAAGCACATGTTTCGCTGCCACGTACGTCACACGGATTGACATGGATGAGTTTCTGGCGCCGAGAACAGCATCCTGAATGAAGTCTTCACGACTGACCAAAATATCTTTATGGTTTCGCTTCGGCACGTAGTCTGGTAAGACACTTCGAAGATGCTTCTCGAGATTGCCGGTCCATTTGATAGCAGTTGATCCATCCTCGTGTTTGTACTTCCTTGACGTGTAAGTAACCGAGTTCTGGACGGCTTCCGAGTTAGTCAGAGCGCATGCCTGGTGTATGGTGAATCATACCATGTTGCTCCACCAATAGGAGGTGAATTCCTTCTCAGATGTCTCTCTCCAAATGGGAATTTTTCGCCAAAATTCCCTCTCAATGTTGATAACGGCAGTCGGCTGCTGTTGGGCGCCCAGGTCGTGGAAAGTGTGATCAGGCATCGGCGCTAGAGCAGCTCCTGCTTCTGCGGACATTCTTCGGATCCCGCTACTCATATGCCGCGTTTGAGACAGGCCTTGATGCGAAAAGGATGCGGATTGCTTCGATAACGACATCGTGCAAGGCTGGCTTCCTATCAACGGTTTCAAGTCATGGCCAGGTGCCGAGCGACTCCTGTTAGTAGTAGTAAGAAGAAGTCTTGGCCGACTTCCCTGTACAGCCTGAATTTTCATCCTTGAAGAGAATGTGGTAGACAGCATCGCTCCTTAAAGCAAGCAGAAGAGGTCGTTGCGGCAGTTCGAGCCCTCAAGTGAAGTGAGGTTGATGCCGGGTGGAAAACAGTGGAAAAAACTTTTTGGGATCTGGAAAATCCAGAAGGATCTCGTCGCGATGTGCAAAGAGGCATCACACTTATATAGCTCTGCGAAGATGCCGCCGCGGCAGGCGAATCTAGCAAGCAAGATGGTCCCTGTAGATCGAACCCATCGATCAGAACGCAGTAGAAAGGCCGCAATGATTCGACAACACTTGCAATGTCCCTAAGCCCACCCCTTGCGTTCGTATGGCCGGGGATTGACTCACGCCCCAGGTTTGATCCATTGCAAATCATATGCGTTCATGACCGATTGACCGGACCCCATGACAGCTGAGCTTGGGTCAACACATGACGCAAGTATCGCAGAGAAGGGTTTCAAGCCGACGCCCATCTTGGACTTGCCAGACGCATCAGTTAGCTCAGTCACGCCTATGTACCCTGCACGTGTGTTTGCAGATGAGTCTAGCCATACTCACACCAGGTCTTTCGAACCACACTGTCGCGTTAACATTTTCTTCTTCTAGTCACCCCCTGCCTAACATCAGTCCAAGTAAGGAAATCGCCAGTCTGCACATTAGCGTGCCTGGGCAGACTCTTCGAGTAAAGAAGTCCTTGCTTCGACATAAGTCATCCTCTGGAGCTGGCCGCAACTGGGACATTGTCAGCCAGGATCCGTGAAGAATCAATGCCGTCGAGCGTTTGTTGGCGGGGCGCCGATGGTGGTTCAAAGCAGGCTAATATCAAGTCACAGGAAGTCCTCGGCGTGGTCAGCAGATTGGCCATACGCCGAAGCCTGGCAGGTCATTTTGCTGACTGTCATCTGCCTTGCATGTAAGCCAACGACAGGCGGAGTAGTTGGCGACAGCTCTCAATCGAGTGCCGAGCATGAGTGAAACTCCATGTCATGGTGACAGTGGGCCATTGGTTATATCATGCGACGTTTGCTTGATCCTTGCTTCGGCATGGGAGATGAGAGGCTGATTTTCTTGGCGGTTCGACGACTAGCAATCAGTAGTTCTGGGAGCCGGATGTCGTCCGCGGAGAGACGAGCAAGACCTAGGTAGCTGGCGATTATGTAAAGCCGTCGATCTTGGAGCTTTACGTCTCTCGCAGGGATCCCTGTGGTTCAAGACCAGCCCGCGTATAACCCTATCCCAGCAGAATCGGACGATAAAAGCACACACGACCAGCCACCAACTTTGCCGTTAGACATCTGGCCAGCGTCTGCCACAGTCAGGAGAACACAAGACTGAAGTTGATCAGTCACTTTGGCTGGTCGCCGTGTGGGAATCGGGGCCGGAGTGCCCGACAAGAGACTGCAACCCCTGGAACCAACAACGCCACCTGCTTCATGTTTGCCGGGACTGGAGCTCCACGGGCATCACTGCCGCGTACTGATGTTCCCGACCCAGGTCATGCCGTAGGCAAAAGGGATCGCTGGCGGCCCGGGTGTTTGCTGTAGGTTGTGGGTTGTGCTGGATCGGACCGGGTAAAAGCAGCTGCTGGCTGCGTTGTGGGCAAGGTTGGCCCGTGAGCGAATGATCTGGAGAGGCTCGGGAGACGCAGCAGAAGCCAGAGAAAGCTGGCCATGGGTTCGTTGCCTGCCGGAATGGCACACTTGCCACGAGCCACTTGGGCGTCCGCTGACTGGTTATCGAGTGCAGCGAGTTCGTGGCAGGCACGGCCGGCAAGAGTGCCTTGGCTCGTGCAGCCCCAACAGGGAACCGTCTTGGTGGCAAGTAGGGTTCTTCACATACTTGGACACTTCTCGCAATACTCGACTTCGAATTTGCCAGTTCGCTACCTAGGTACTTACTCCGCCCGCACGCTGTTGGCTTCGTGCTTGGACCTGGCATGGAGGACCCACGTGAACAGGCAGACCACTCGGCACAGCATGAGACCGGGCCGGAGCCAACGTTGACCCATGGGATAATCGGTCCAGACCAACGTTGTGGGTGCCTTTTATAGGATGAGTCAACGCACGGGCACATGAGATACGAGTTCGCGTGGCAAGAGACAGTCGCAGCTGCTCCGACAAATCAACTTGGAGCGTCATTCTGCACGTTCCTCACCGCATTGGTCATCTTGAATTCAGACTCGGCGAGGTCGTAGATGAGCTCGCCATAATTGCAGCACGACTTCATGATGGCACTGCGAGGGGTGCAGTCTCGCGTCCTTTGAAAGCCAACACTTCCCTCGACCCTTGAAAATGTAGGACCCTTGATCCCTGACCATGTCTGGAACACTGACACAAAGCCAGCCAACCAACCACGAGTCACATCGCGCAATAATAGTACCCTTCAGGACTTTTTCCACAAAGAGTTCTAGACTCGCACGCCCGCACGAGCGATGTCCCTGGCTTCACGGCAAGTCCGCCGTCCACCTTGGAGCTCGCTCTGAGCCATGACGCGACGGTCCCATGCGGACTAGGATATGCCAGTTGCAGCCAAATGCCGTGGGTGGGAATTTCAGAGATCCAGCATATAATCGTGATCCAAGCCCGGCCCTCCTCATTTCCGCTCGCTGTTTCCTTTCCCCTTGCGGTCGGCGGTGCATATTGTTTGCTCTTGCTGTCAGCTCGTCAGCTAATGAGCTGCAAATCCGATTCGTGGTTGGCTTTCCCAACGGACGCAGATCTTTCGAGCTTCTACCCTGGTGTACGAGGAACAAAAGCCAATCGAAAAAGGGGTTATAGATTATCGACTTTGGACTATATGATTTTGACGGCCTGGCAAGTACGGCCCCTGAAAGAGCCGGATTTGGAATCAAGCAAGACCAGGCATCAGGGATATCAACGACAATAAACCTACATGCTGGTCAAAGGACAACTCACTCAGGACAGAATACCATGTAACAATATCCAGGTATTTTTCATTTGCTCTTTAATTTTACATCTTGTACACTAGGCTGAGCGTGTAGGTGAAACTGAGGCGAGCCGTGTTCACGACTAGCTGCCGCAGCTTCTTTGGTTTCGTCAATATAAACCTCATTCATCAATCGGAATCATACTCTTCGTCATCATCTTCGTCCCCAAAGTCGTCTGGGTAATAGTACAGGTCGTCTGGGAATCTTGTCTCGTCGTCCGTGTTTGTCACACAGAGGAGGGGGCATCCCTCTCGGAATATTGGTCTTTCGAATAGGCTCCATCTGTCATGCCCGGTTGCCAGTCGCAGGGGTGATGTGGATCGCGGTTGCTGCCGTTGCTGGTGCAGATCCAGCTGTGAACGCTCTTCCGTGTCATTGCAGTCTTCCACTGAGAGGTGGACGTTTCGTGGTGAACTGCACACCTTGCTAGAACTGCTGGTGCTGGGCTGGCGACTTCGCATGCAGGCTGGTGGTGAATATCGACCGCGCTTTTCTGGGGCGCTATCAGCCGTCGAAGGACATATTTTCGAGTATGTGGTAAGTTGAGAATGCCTCGTCGTCTCTATTGTGCTGGCAAGCACCATGCCCTGGGTTTGCCATTGATCGCCTTCAGGCGGAGAAGTCACCAGCACGACTGGCGCTATTGAGACCTTGGCGATGTCTGGGTCATCCTCAGACTCAATCTCCTTGCTCTGTTGACACGCCTTTGACGGAATGGTGGTTGTGGTCGCGGTGACGATGGCTTGTGATCTGGCTCCCAACAACGCCCTTTGCCGTGCTGTGAAGTTGCTTTCTCCCCGCCCATTTCGGTATGCGACAGTAAGGCTGCGGCGCGAGCTAAGGCCGTGGCTGTGTCAATCTGGGCATCTAGATCTTGCGTCATGATGATTTGGTCGTGGCTGTGTTGGTGCTGATGAAAGTCCTCGATGCTGAACTGAACGGCTGGCACCAAGACTTGCACACGCGAAGTCTCGCGGCTGCGGTATGCGAGGAGGCCCATCTTTGCTGCGCTCTCCCGATTTTTCTTTTAAGCAGCCGTTCTCTGGCATTCGGAGAAGACTCTGGTTGATTGGCCGTGTGGACACACGCGTTGGCTCTGGATGGCCCTCTGCGACCGTCGACGAGGAGCGCTTGGTACAGTTGATGACCCAGCGAGTCGACCTGACCCAGCATAAATTCGAGGCCGGCCAGACGGTTTTGCACGTGCTGATCTCGTCGTAACCGCTCCCCCAAGGGCGGGACTAAGGCTCAAGGATGGCTATTTGACTCCATGATGGCGTCCGCGTGGTATCGATAGGCAGGTGCTGTTCTTGCGTGATGTTTAATATAGAAGAGGATGCCGCTGTGATTAGGCGGCTTGCACACTTAGCCCCGCGATCGGCAAGGAAGCTGCTGGTCGTCTTGCGCCTTCGAGATACCACGCCTAAAAGCCTGGGGATTTCCGGGACGGAAGGAACGAGCGGACGGACGGACGAATGAATCCACGTTCCCAGCCGTGCAGCTTGATCCGTTGATAGTGCGCAAACTGCGAACGATTCCAGTAGCTGGTGGCCGGAGCTGTGTGCGTTACTTCGCTGCTCTTTGTTTTCGATGTTGAATCGGCTCAGCGCCCTGTTCCAGCAGACAACCTCGAATCTGTGGTAGTAGCTGTGCACAGTCTTTGGGTCATGGGGAGCCTGCAAGAGCACACGACACCATGAAACCGGTGATGATCAGGCCTGGCTGGTACGATCCACCCACAAGTCAGACCCACGAAGAAATCCTCAACAAAAGGAGACGGGGTAACACTACGTCGAACGAGGAGCCGGGCCACGAGTCCCCAAACTGTAGAAAAAAAAGAAACCGAGATGAGATCACCAAGAAGATTAGCGACAGAAGGGCAACCGCAGGAGAGAAGGGGAAAAAGATCAGAGGAATTTGAACGCGAGTGAGCAGCGCTCACGATCCTCGTGGTTCGGCCTGGGGTTCAGCCGGACCGATCCCCATCACACTTGCACCACCAGCCTTGGAGCTAGGCTGGGCCGGCCGGGCCAGGAACCACACGGTGAGGTAGGTAAGCGGAGATGGTGGTGCGGTGGAGCTCGGAGATGGGCAGGCAGGGAAAAGCTTGTGTGGGGCCACTTTATTCTTTGTGATTCGAAATCGGCAGAGATGAAGATGTCCCGTTGGGGACCGGGGAAATGCCAATTTCTTACGGCTCGTGCCGATAATGTAGCAGAACCAGGGGTGGCGTGAGGACCGCATATCCAGCGAGTGACCGAGGTTGGCAGGAGTTTAATGTAAATAGAACAGGGCAGCCAAACTGTCAAACATGCAGGTTCAGAACCAAGGCCTGCTCTGACGACAACGTTGCGCCAAAGTTGCAGCCAAAACGGGGTCATATGTCTTGGGTGTAAAGCATTCAGAATCTCTATGCATCTCGCTCGCAGCATCTACAACTCTGTGACTGGCTATGGATTGGGCATTCTTTGCTCCTTTGGTCACTTTATTCCAGCCTCCCTTTTAGCATGACCTTCCTCAACTGTGAAAAGATAGAGCTTCCGTTGCGCAATGCCCGGACCTAGGTTGTGTTCGCCTTACTGGCTTTGCCGCCCGATCTCGTTTCCTCAGCAGAAGACCGATGCCATCGTCTATGGCAGGCCAACAGCACTTCATGGGAAACTGCTGACGGCGTGCGCCCAGTATAGAAAGCCTCAAATGGTGGTCTTGACTGCTGCCTAAGTTTCGGGTGGCGGCTTCGACGCTCTTACCGCTGGTCATAGGGATACATACAGCGGCCAGGGCTCGCATTTGAGCAGGCGACATGATCTTCTCAGAATTGCAGCGTGCTTCAAAATTATGTGTTAGCAGGGCAACCAATAGTCCTGGGCAATCAAGGGAATAGTACCCAAGGTAATCCTCTTTTATGCTGCCGATGGCCCAAAGCTCACCGACCTCGGCACGTGTACCGAGGATTTTTACCCGTACGTGGGTGCCAACCTCAATCGTGGTGTCCTCGTTGTTTGTGAACTGCGGAGGAGTCGCGTTGGGATCCCACTTGACTTCTTGTGGTATCAACTTTTTGCCGAGTGAGGGTGTCAGCTCATAGACAGCACAGTGGCGCTGGATCATCTCAGCGGAAAGCTTACGTGGGTCGAGACGAAGATGCGCAGGGGACCGGCCTCAGCGAAGAAACCATGCTGGTTGACAGAGACAACCATAGCATCGGTCTGTTTACGGGTCAATACAGTCCATCAGACACGAAGCAATAGGCATCATTACCGTTTCGCCCTTGAATGGCCTCCAGACGACTGCTCGGTAGCCTACTGTGAACTCGGCGAGGCCGCTGCCCGGAAGGATGCGACCTTCTGAAATTTCAAAAGTATCCATGATGGAGATGATGTAGTAGCTGCCTGTGCAGGTGCCTTCGACGTCCTTCAAGAGCTTGCCTGTCACCAGTTCGTGCATGTTTTTGCCAAAATATGAAGGGTGCAGGGTCACCCTGCGCTCGAGGTTGTACAGAAAGAACATGATGAACGTGCTGCGCGATGTTGCGCTGCTGGTATAAATCTAATAGGTGTCGCCTGGCCGGGCCTCTCTTGACCTGGTCGCACACTCGGCAACCTGGTACTATCGCACGACCGTCGATCTGGGCAATGCTCGAAGAAGGCTCGTCGGTGCGGTTTGAGCCTGAGGCAAGATGGAAGTGCGCACCACAACCACGGTCGCGTGCTGACGCCGGCTGGTCGTGCCGAGGGCCGTGACAGCGATCACGATTCCGCGCAGGCGTTTGTATGTCTGTAAGATACAATACAGAGTCGTGCGAGATGCTTCGTCGGATCGCGCGCAGCCGTGCGCCGGGGATGAGCGAATGAATCGTGGAGCGAAAGGGGAGGTCGGGACGTCGCAAAGCGCGGCCAGAGGGTCGTCGATAGCAGCCTTGACACGCCGGCAGCCAAAGGCAAACAGCACCACTCGGGAACAATCCAAACTGACAGGCCGTGCTTCGCGATTGGCGTTGTCGTGGGCGGGCGGATGGCGACTGCGAGGCTCAGAGATGAGACGCAGTTGAAGCGCTCGAGATGCTCGAAGGTCCGTGGTGCGCGTGGCCAGGCAGGCGGTGGTTGAAAAAAAGTGGATGCGGCACAATCGGCTGCTCAGTGCGCACGCGCGAGATGTGGTGTGGTTTGGCACCACCCTGGCTGGAGTGCGCTGGAGTGTAATGTGATCTCTGAGCCCTGTGCAAGTGACAACTGCAGCCTCTTCAGCAACGACCAGACCTTTTCAAGTCCATCTGGCGGTTTTCCTGTCGGTGAAGGTAGAAGCCCCTGGAAAAGAATGCAGACCATCGAGGGTGCTGTACCAAGGGCTCGCGCCTGCTGAGCACAGCACTCGTTCCCAGCATACCCGTCTCTGGCGCACCTGAACGCATCCATCACTTTGCACGCATGGCTACACGCCTGGCTGCCAAGATTGACTCTCAACGCGACTGTTCCATCCTTGCCAGGAATTGTTCGTCATCCTGGGCAGCCGGAAGCTTGGCTATGGTCAGGCCCTGTACCTCGGCGGCTGTAACAAAACATACGATATCCTGCATATTGGAGAAGGGCTGGCCTAGATGCAACTGCGTGGCACAGAACAAGGTCCCTGCCGTGGTTTAACTCTAGGATCCCCGAACCAGGTGCCTCGGCGGAGGAGCTCTCGTGTGGAATGTTCTTTGGGCACGCGTGGGGAAGCCCGCTCCTTACCCCCTCCACGCCGAGCTAGCCTCGCCCTCCACTTTAACGTGTGCTCTCTCACGTCCGTGTTCCCTGCTGGGTGCCGTCCAAGCGTCGAGCCACGATATTTACTGCCTCTCACCGTCCACGTCTTCGTGCCCTGTCCCGTGCGGTCGTGAGTAGCAAGTCCTGCGGCACACTGACTTCGGGCTGCCGCATCACCGACCTCGACGACTGAGCCTCGGCCTCCACTGACGGTCTGCCATCATGGCGCTCAATCTTGAAAAGCAGTTGACCTTCGTATGAGACCACCCACCCCTTTCGCGCTGCCCCTCTTTGCGTCCTGCCTCTGGTAGCCCCGTCTGCTGACTCGAAGCCGTTGGACCCTGAATACAGTATGGCGCGTACCACCACAATGCCGTCAACATCGGCATACATTCTGTCTGCGTGCCTCTGATTCTCTTCTCTGGCTTTACCTTGGTAAGCCCACCATGTTCATCCCTGGCAGGCAATTTGTTGCCATCCCGTTCAGCACACTGACTATTCGCACCCCGTTATTCAACCACAGGCCGCCAACTCGGGCACGCTGATCCCTCTGCCGAGCTACCTTACGATCCCGAACCTCGATCTCAACCTCGGAACACTCGCAGCGATAACATGGGGTGGTCTATATGTCTTGCTCGAGCCGGTAGCCGGCACAGCGCTGGCTTTGCTATGCCTCGGTGGCGCTGCCGGCGGTAACAAGCTCCTCGCCAAAGATGCCGCCATGACCAACAAGGCAGCCATCGCCATACAAGTGGTAGCCTGGATTGCGCAGTTTGTCGGCCACGGAGTCTTCGAGGGTCGCGCCCCGGCTCTGCTCGACAACCTCGTCCAAGCCGTCTTCCTGGCCCCTCTTTTCGTGTGGCTCGAGACACTGTTCAAGTTCGGGTACCGCAAAGAACTCCAGGCCCGTGTTGGCAAGGCTATCGACAGTGAAATCAAGAAGTTCAGGAACAATAAGCAGAATGGCAAGACGGAATAAAGGGGCTGATGTTGGGGGGGCGAACGTAACTTTGAACGGCCATCGTCTTGGCTTTCAAGGTGCTAGCTGGCCAAAATCCGAGACCGGTATATTGAAGATTCGATCAGAATGTGAAGAACAGTGAAAGGAAAAGGGAGACGCGGTTCTTTGGCCAATATTCTGCCACTCTAAGACGCGCAATTCTCCTCAAGACCGCGGTGGCATGAAATAGCTGAGAAGAGCCGCATGCATCACCGAGAGAACAGCCATGCCAAGCCGAACAGACACGGATGGCGAGGGGGGTGCGGCGGGTGAAGAAGAGAAGGAGCGCACACTGCAAACAAGTCTGTGCCGTCCATCACATTTACTATACCCCGTGTTGCAGCTGTGGTTCTGAAATACCAAACAACGAAATCTTACTGGCCACGAAGAGGCAAAACTGTACATGAGCTGTACATGGTGTTCGAGTTCTAAGGAGTGTACTGCAGTCGTGCCATGGAGAGGCCGATTGGCCTTTAATGTCGATCAAGCCATGTGCAGCCCGGTGCGCGATCTGCTCGTTCTCGATCCTGGAGACGATTTGTGTCAGGCATCGCCTCGGGGGGCTTCCAACACCAACTAAGTCCACAGCCTTGATACGAAAGCAGCTGCGCTGGCTACTAGGACGGGTTGTAACGGGCGCCTGTTTATGGTTCATCTATTGCGCTTTGCCACCTCGGCACAGACCCGAAGGCACGCAATCTTCCAGTACTACATACCAACGGGCATGGCGCCGGGAGTTTGTGATAGCTTTCTCAGCATCGGCCGCGGCATCCTCGGAGCCGGCCCAACCCTAGCTCTGAACTATCCTGTGTCGGTTTGAGCGACTGAGGATACATAGGCCGATGTGCGCATTGGTAGAATGTTGGCGAGCCTGACGGCTGCGGGTGGCTGTTGGACGGTCCCCTTTTGCGATGAGAAGCACGGCGCGGCTTTGCGACAGACTTGATGGGTTATGAAAATAGCAAACGGCTGGCGGTCTGGACGGCTTGAGAATGCCTTGGCCTTGTAGAAACGTGCCGAAGAAGAGAGAGTCCAGTCTACTAGAAAGGAATAATTAGACCAACGAGATTCAGGCGCGCGTGACGAGACAAGTCTACGGGCGGCTTCCATCACTTTTTCCGCAAAGGACTATCTCTGTGTCGTTGTGGTTGATGTCCGCCGGCACATGACAGAGGAATTCGAGAGAAGCCAGGCGCCTTACCGGCAAAGTGAGCATCAGGTCGGATAGGACTGCGCGCGGTGGGAAGAGCTCGATGCGGATAAGTGTCTGGTGATCCCAAAGGCAATGAAGTATTATATCCTTGCCGTGACGAGCGTATTCGCTCAAAGATGCGCTTGTGGTCGCTCAAGTTGTAATGGTGGGAGGAAAATCATCGTCATCACAATCACCACTATCATAACCTTCAGGAGTGTTCCTCATCTGATCTTGTCTCCTAATAAGTCCGCCTGGGAGGATTGATTTTCCATGTGAGGATGGCGCACTCGACATCATGGAGGCTTCATATCAAGAGGCAATTGCTATTTCTTGTCTCCTCGTGAGCAAGTAACAAGCATGTATGCAATCACAGCCCTGATTCCCCTTATGAGCGGACGATCACTCTGAGGATTGGGAAGCGAACGCATCTTGACTACATAGCCACCATTATGGAGAGAAAATATGCTTCCATCTATGTTTTGTTTCAAGCCAGTTTCTTGTTGTGCCACCACAAGCCCATTCCATATCTGTAAGGGAGAGAGTCCTTTGACAGACCATGCTTCTCCACCGGGGAGACGGTCCACTTGCTTGCCTGGTCGTGCTTTGATGTTGTTTGACAATGATTGGACTCTGCAACGCACCATGCTGCATGTCTTGGACTGCTCAAGTATTATTCTCACTCCTGTGATTCCATGCTGCGAGACATTGGCCCACGGAAGTCGTCAGCAAGAATATCCGGACCGTTCGAGGTCGCGTGCTGGCTCCCACGACCTTGGGAGCAACAGCAGATTCTGTCTAGCCTCGTGGCTGCGGACTTGTCTAAACCCCAAATCCAGCATGTAAACAAGATGGGCACAGTTGCAGACTTGAGCAGAAATAGTGGCAGAAGCCTTCTTGGCTGGGTTACACTGCATGCGAATTGTGGAGGATGACACAGGAGGCAAACAGCCCAGAAATCAGGATGGGTCAATGGTCTTGTTTGAAGGGCGGTGTACCCGGCAAAGGGCCCCACGACGTCATTTCCCAGTCCGAGGGCATGAAAGTGAGGTTGCGTCTCTTGATCCCGGATTGAGGTGCTCTAGTGACTTGGGATATCGACCCAAAGAAGCCGGAGGGGAGGGGCAGAGAGCATCACTGTCCAGAGCTCTGGCCAAGCCACGCGGGAATTTGCCGCTTGTGCAGGATATGGCCTGAACGACTTGAGCCTCTTCGGAGACGTTTCCGTGTCTTTCTGTGCAGTGTTTCCGAAGAGCCCTGCACGGCAACCTAAGCCGCGACCAGCAGCGTGGGTTCAGTCGCACTGCATGGCCCCCGCCAATTCCCAAGAAGGACTTAGCCCGGGAGTCGAACCAGAGAAAAAGCAAGCATCCTAGCTACTGCACGGAAAGCTAGGTTCTCCTGCATGTATCAGTCCTGGTTCTCCACAGCTTCCTTCATATTCCAAGGGAGGAGGGGGGGCAGCACCAACAGCAGTGCTGGGCCATTGTCCTGCTTCTTTAGTTGCTGCTGATTGCAGGCGTAAGGTCCATTCTCCAACGAGCTCTGGGCAGGACTTGCCAATGACGTCGTGGCAAGCCCCGGCGCGGGGGTGAGGTCATTGGCAAGTAAAGGGGCTTGACCAGACTTCGTGTCGTGCCTGATCTTCGATCGATTGTTATTTTGTTGCCATGCGCACGATGTCGCGACTCAAGTCCTGGTCTTTGTCAAGCCAAGGGGACGGGACTTCTGAAAACACCCATGCTCGAAGACATGGCGTAACCTTGCGCGTGGGGCCAGGAGGCAAGAGAGAACCACTGACAAGACACATCCTGGGCGCTATCGCAAGGACAGGGCCTTGAGCTGAGGCCTAGAACTGGCGCCATGCCCATTAAGAGGTCATGGTGGCTTGCTGGCGCATGGGTGCTGCTGCTGTACTGCATCCGTGTTGGTGGCTGGGATGGGGATGACATCACGGCTGGGCGTGAGTGGTTACCATGAGCATTTCCAGAATGCCATTGACGAAAGTTGCTGGCGACCTCAGCGGAAAGCTCAGGGACGGGGACCGCCACACGGACGGCTCCACTCGCGTGCTGGATCGTAGATCTGCTGCTTACTGCCGCGGGATTGTGCACAATGCACATGACCCGACCAGACGGCCGAACAGTTCTAGAATACCAAGAAAAGCAATGAGACCTCCCGGCCAGTGTCATCTGAGACCTCAGGGTGGGTGCGGTTGGAGGACGTAATTACTGGGCTTGTCTCGCTCTGGAGGGCTCCCAGCACTCCATTCTTTGCACGGCTACGTTACGCTACCGGAGGGTACTTACCTAAAGGAGGTAGCGTAGAGGGCCTTGCTCCAGTCTCCAGCTTGCCGCGCGGGGCAGACGGGCGAGGCACGCACGTTTCCCCACGTACTATGTTTGGGACCGCTACACCTGCCAGGTGCAGGCATCCATACGCGTACCTTCCCAACCCTGGGAAAAGGTTGAGTCGGAAAGGGCCACCCAATGGCAGCCCTGGAAGGCAGCCCACTGAGCAGCAAACGAGCAGACTGCCAATCACCACGACCAGCTTCTCCATGAGCTCTCAGACGTGCCGCGAGCACAACGACCTGGTCGGCCGAGCCAGGACGTGTCATCCGTCGTTGCCTAAGTACGGGAGTTGAGGGGGACTCGCGGACATAGCAACAGGAACGGACCCCTCAGCCTCCGCTTGGCCCAGACTTGACGGGGTTCTTGTTCCCATAGCATCAGAGAGTCGCATCCCACAACCTCGCCCTCATGTTTCACGACACCCTCTGATGCCTGCGATAACACAAACCTCGCGCTCCAGAAGAAAGGCTTAGAGCACAATTGGGCCATCTCTGCATCTCTTGCATCTGCCGCGTCTCCCTCCAGGCGCCCCACCGCCCATCGCAAGCCGTCGTGTGCTGACATTGCAGTGTATGCCCACGGCAGCAATGGCTGCGCAGGAGCAAAATGGCAAGTCCTGGACCATGCTGGGTAAGTTGTCGCCCCTCAGCCAGCTCGGCTCCTCGGCATCGGCACTAACCAAGCTCGTTACAGAGAACAACCCGGAGGTCATGAACAAGCTGGCATCTGAGCTTGGACTGTCACCCGAACTAGCATTCCATGATGTCTGGTCCCTAGACGACCCACATCTGCTCTCCATGGTGCCCCGCCCGGCGCTGGCGCTGCTCGTCATCATGCCATGCACTCCTGCTTGGGCAGAGGATCGTAAGGCAGAAGCAGACGCTCGGTCAGAGTACGATGGCTCTGGCCCGAGCGAGCCTGTCATCTGGTTCAAGCAGACTATAGGCAACGCTTGTGGCTCCATTGGCCTCCTTCACTGCGCCATCAACGGCCCGGCTGCCGAATTCATCTTGCCAGGTTCGCCTTTGGAAAAGATCCGCAATGCCGCGATTCCTCTGAAACGCGAAGAGCGGGCTGCAATGCTGTATGAAAGTGCCGATTTCGAGAAAGCCCACCAGGCTTGCGCGTCCGTCGGAGACACACAGCCAGTCAATGCTGAACACCTGGGTCAGCACTTTGTCGCCTTCGTCGTTGCCCATGGACGTTTGTGGGAGCTCGAAGGAGACACAAAGGGCCCGGCAGACCGTGGACCTGTCACAGAAGATGAAGATGTGTTGAGCCCCCGTGTGCTCAAACTTGGTTTCCAGCGCGTGATTGATCTTGAAAACGGCTCTGGGAACGACTTGAGGTTCAGCTGCCTCGCATTGTCTCGAAAGGAATGACTGTTCCAGGGAAATTTAGCTCTCACCACCACAGTCTGACACAGTATCGCAAGTATTCTCTCGGAGAAACCTGTAACAAGAAGACCGAACGAGGCAGGCACCGTCCAGCTTTGGCACTTCGAGTTTTCAATGGTACACTGGTATCTGGCACGTTTCCAAGAACAAGTGCAAGTGATAGTGCCACTACTTTCTCACGAATTTCTGGTGGCAATGCCATAGACCACGAGCATTTCTAGGCGGAAATCGGGAGTACACGCGTACAATCGTAGGAAATTCGCAAGACGGCAAATCAAAGACTCACAACAAAGCAAGCTCCCTTGTATATCCGGACTCGAACCACATTGCCAGCATTCTCCCGGCTCATTCTTGTTCTGTCCAGCCATGACAAGGATAAGCAGCCAAGAGGGTGGCGCCACTCGCATGGCATACCGACATGCAGTCTCGAACTTTAAACCGTCCCCGGTGAGAGACAAAATGATAAGGAGCGTCAATTCATTTCGGCATCGAGCGACCAGCACAACGTGGCTGCCGTGCTCCGGCGACTAGCTGTCATAAAAGAATGGCTGTTGGGCTCAGGCACCAGGGAGGGCTGGAATGTCTTGCTTACCAAGATTAATGACGCGACTGATAGGCATGGCTCCGCGCCACCATGAGCTAGTGCCTGCGTCTCATGTGAATAAGCTATTTCTCTGTTGATTCCGAAGCCTTGGCACGAACCACGAACCACAAGCGTTAGTGCGCCGCCAACGAACTGTGAGGCAAGGCTCGATCAACTATAGTTGTGACAAAGGGACGCCAACTCGAGCTCAGGGCAGGATGACGTCCATGAGCCAAGCCCATATCAGGAAGAATCCGAGCAGCTATGGTTGGAGCAAGCACGTTTTCGCCGCTCTTCAAGCCACGCAAACTGTAACTATCGGGGCCAGTGGAAAGAGGCTGGTGGAAATCTGCCAGGCGCACGCGACCCCGGCTCGCCATCTCCTGGGTCTCCAGTCAGCTGGCAGGCTTGGATGCGGAATGAATTGCGGCCAACAAGCACGCCAAGCGAACCCTGGTGCCGTCGCCGAAGCCGAAGGCATACTGTCTCAGAACCTGCAGCGCCAAGATCTGACATGAACGAATCAGGAGAGTTCCAGCAGAGGTCCGTTCGCCAGGAATTGACATGTTGAACAGGGGTGCGAGAGGGGCAGGTTTGATGGGGAAGGCTCTTCCCCCAAGCGCAGAAAGCGAGGTTTCTCGGCACTCATCCCGTGGCGGAAAGTCTTGCCAATGGGCAGAAGGATTACATTCACACCTAATCAGTTATCCACAACCTTGTCTAGACGCTCCATTGCAAGGGTTACGCCATGCCGGTCACACCCCAAAAATCCGGAACGAGGAAGATCGCCTGGACGAGCCGACGGATCTTCTGCAAATCAGTCGATTGGCAGACTAATTCCACACGGCAGTTTCTTGCCCCCTTGGGTTCAAGCCCAGCGAGGCTGCCTCGTCCGGCTACCAGCAAGTTAAGCTTAGCCGTCGGTGACAATCATCACCGTGTCGAGCTTAGTCGGGAACATAGGCGTCGTCTTTCCTGCATGCTGGACCGGTCTCGCCCTCTGCCAAGCAACCCCTACTGACTGACATCCCTGTCTCTGTTGGTGTGGCATTTTGAGCGGATCTCCACGCTCCTTGTGTACGCCGCCAAGTTCTAACCCGTCGGCCTACTGAGCGACAACAGGGGAGTAGAAACCTGTAGGGGTCGTGCACGTCACTGTTGCACTGTTGCAGTACGCAGTTGCGCTCTGCTTGGGCGCAGTCACAAGTTAAGTTGGTGGTAGTAGTTCCTGGACTCCTCGAGATTTTCTAAGACACAACCGCTAACAGCTGCGGAGACGCGACAGTCTTCTCCGCGCCTGGAGTCTTGCCAATGGACAATTGACTACAAGCCGATTAGAGCGGTGCTGGTCGATATTGGCTTGAGACAATTCAATGATGCTTCGATCGGACAAGCTCTGGTCATGGCCGGGTACCCCTTGAAAATAAGGAGCTCGTGCGCCAGGGTTAGGCTCGACAACAGGGTGCTGCGGCTGCGCAGAAAGATCGGCAATTTGAACCTAATCGTCGAGTACGTGGTTTCAGCACCAGCTCATCCTCCACCGACACGAGTGCTTTTGCTCACCTAGCGCGGAAACTACTGGGACCCGTAGCGCGCCTGGGAGCAAAGCTCTACGCCTTGGCAAGTCCGCTATACAGACTTTCATGCCGACGTGCCCCCGGGGGAGCCTCCTGTCTTCTAGAACGAGGCGGAGGCGGGTGCTACCCGTGGTCAGCCCTGATGTCTTGGGGACAGCACAAACACGCATTTTTACAAACAGCTTTGGACAATGCTAGACCGGTCACTCAGTCAGTTTCGGGATGCAGTCAAGTGGAGAGCAGCGGCACACAACCGTCCAGCCATCACCTCCAGCACCGCGGAAGCAGGACGCTGCTCTCTGCACAGCCGGCAGGCTGGTTCACCAACGATTGAAACACAAGCTGGACGAGGCCCTTGAGCTTGTCATCCAGGCCGAGGGCAAGAGGCAAGAATGTATTCGGCGATCCTATGTCGAGAGAGGCAACTGTTTGGAGCAGCTGTCTCGGGCTTGCAGCAATTTTAGCCTCGAGCGCCTGCCTACGAGGTGCCGCTGTGGGACGACCCTATGAACGGCTTAGAGGCGCCAGGACGCGCCAGCGATTCTGCACATCGTGGCAGACCTGGATGTCTCAGGACCTTGGAGTTGATGCTGTTAGTCCTTGTGCCGACATGCGCCTAGCGCGCGTGCCCTAGCAGGCATAGAGGAAAGACTTGCCGTCCGACCTTGATATTATGGGGCGATGACGGACTACCGTGCTTCGGGGCGCTGCCCGGGCAGACTGCTTTCCGCCATACCGGTGTTGAAGCCCTCGTTCACGTTTCAACAAGTGCATATAAGCTGGATACTGGTCGATTCACAGCCTGCCTACTCTGGTTGCTTAGCGAGCTCGTGCGAAGCACCCCTGAATCCACACCGAGACTTGACATGGGACGCAGCAGCAGCAGCACCACCACCACCACCAGGCAGAACGTTACCTGTCCCTCTGCCCTTCGTGGACGCCTGCGGAGGCGGAGCAACCTCCGGACTCAACCCGGCGCACACGACAGCACAATCCGGTGCCCCAGACGCCGCAAAACCAGCAGGCGGATCGAATTTCGGCGTAGCTAGCGATTTCATCGAACCCGGCAGGGTCCCTGACCCGCGAAGAGCTTGACTTTGTAGTCATCCATGCGGAACTGCGGCCTCCCGCACACCACGCTCGCTCCCGCGGCGCTGCCTTGCCAAGTGCTGCCGACCCGAGCACCCGAGTACACCACGTTCTGAGCCGATCACCATCAACCCGCTTGGCTCTCTCGCCACCAGCAGGTCACACTGCTCATCCAGGTACGAGACAAATCCCCCGCAGCGCCAGAATTGCGAGTTTCCACCCTGACACGGCCAGCCAGCCCGCCAGCGCGGCAGAGTGTCGATCGACTTGGCCGGGCTCCTCTGCGCCGGTGGGTTCGGTCCACCACTCAACTCAACGCCTCCGCATCATAGCCTGGACTGTCCATGTCAATCACTTCCACGAAACAAAGCTTGATCTGACGTTGCTGTCATGTTCTCTTTCGGCCCAGCTCCTGTCCAGATCTTTGCAGTGCAATAACAGGCGACCACCAGGCTTAGGGGAGGCTGCATCGGTACACCGGTTCTAAACTTCGTGGTTACGCCCAGGAAGGTTGGGCATGGAGGCAGAGCACCATGGTTCGGCTTCTGCTGAGCCAGGGACACCAACAAGCAATCACCGAAAGGAGCGAGGGGCGATTGCCGCCCAGGCTTGTGAGAATTGTGAGTCCTTTTGGTCATGCTCCTCCTTCGCAACTCGCCAATCAAGTCTAACGCCGTTGGTCAGGTCGAGCCCGCAAGCAAAAGTGCTCAGAAGCGCGGCCGAAATGCGACGGCTGTGTTCGAGCTGGGGTATGCGTGTCTTCCTCTGTGTCTCCCGTGTGTCTGTGAGGATGCTAAATCGCGTAGATTCCATGCAAATACCGAGAGCCGCAACCAACAAAGTAAGGCCCGCCTAACCAAAGTGAACGTCTAACGAACCATGCCAAGTTTCACCGTGCAGAGCTTCTTTACTGACTTGAATATAGGAAAGACAAAACGCTGGTCGAGATATTGGAGAGGCTGAAGATACTCGAAGGGGGCATCAAGGCACTCGACGGCAAGGTGGATAGTATTGGTGTGCAGCCTGGGTTCTCATTTGCAAATCATGATCAACAACTCTCGGCGCCGACAACCTATGATCCGAGCCGCTCTAACTCCTGGGCTTCGTCCAGTGCGCATCTTACTACTTCTTCTATTGGCCCCGCCGCGGTCAAGGACAGTCAGTACAAGTACGCCTCTGCGGCGTTCAAGATGCTGTCGTGGCCGTGTCTGAAACCGGTCCTGCCCGCGGTTGACATCCCAGCCCTGGAGAAGGGAGGAGCTTCAATCATCCTCGGTCAAGGTGAGAATGGGTCCAGTCCGTCCCTGGATGCTCTGAATGCGGCTCCAGCCAACTCATCCCAATCTTTGATGAACACGCACCTTGGCTCCACAAACGAGCACCACATTGGTGCTTTTGTTCCGAACCACGAGACCCTCGACTGGGAGACCATGTTACGGCTCTCGAAGGCGTACTTTGACTCGTTCAACTTTTTGTTTCCAATCATCGACCGTCAACATTTCGTTACGGCCATCTTGCCGACAATTGCGAGACACGGATATGACAACAGCTCCTTTTCGGCACTGGCACTCTTGGTTCTTGCGCTGGGCGAGGTTTCGCTGGCTGGCACTCAGGGCACCCCGATCCAGACGCATAAGGGACGGCCAAGCGGGCTTCGGGGAGGGAGCGCCGGCCAGCCTCCTGGGCTTTATTTCTTTAACCGCGCTCGGCGGAACATGGGTCTTGGCATCGCGGAGTCAAGTCTTGAGAACGTACAGATCTTCTCACTTGCCGCGTAAGCCATCACATTGTTCTGTACAGCTACGGCGAGGCCGCAAACGTCTGACAAGCAAATAGTCTGTATTACGGGACATGCTGTCAACATACGGTGCGTAGAGCAATTAACGGTTGTGGACCGCATACCAGGGAATATTTTTGAACTCGCTAACCGGAATGTGCCTCAAGGGGTTTTGGCGGATGACGATATACGCATCTGTTGCATGCCAGGCCCTCTTGATAAGGTAGAGCTCGTGCCACACCTACGTTGGGGAGGAGAGATTGTTCTGACGATATCACAATGGCAGTAAACCGGATACCCTGCGAGGGGCTGCCGCTGATCTTGTTCGACGAGCGTTCTGGCATTGCTCCATCATGGAGACGTAAGTGTCATCATTCAGATCAAGTACAGGTTGGGATTCCGGCTCGCTAATGTTGGATGCAGACTTCTATACCTCGAACTTGACTTGCCAACGACTGGGCTTGAGAAATTTGAGGACATTGTAGGCCTCCCCGACTTCAGTGGATCATATTCAGAGGAGGACTACGTCGGCAACCAATCGACACATTACCAAGAACATTTTGCTTCGCAGATCGTGTTGCGTCGATTATCTGTCGAGTTCAACAAGACCCTCAACAACGGTACGTCTTAAAACGCGCCTGGATTCCTGCGCACTGAAAGCCCATACTCACAGTGACGCCTGCGGCAGTTCTAGCATCCGAAAACCTCAACGGCGCACATCTGTTTCCACCAGAGACGCCTCGAGGCCAGGTGGTTTCCACAATCAAACAACTAGCAATGCAACTCGAACAATGGCGGGGCATGTTACCCTTACATCTGAGGTGGCAGGATGATGAGCGAGGAGTGTTCCACCTTGGCGACGACCTCTACGACCCCACGGGATATCCTCATGGCGTGCCACCCCAGCTGGGGACTTTCAGTTTCACGACAAATCTCGACATTCCACCGGTCAACTACCCATATGCGGCGGATATCCAGATCTCCATACTCCGCTCACGCTACTACTACGTAAAACACATATTATATCGCCCATTCCTGTATAAGGCTCTCCACCACCCCGAAGACTTTGGGCAGGAGGATGCCGAAGGGGTGGCCGAGTGTTTGCAAGCCGGCTTGAAATGGCCAATTGCGATGTCTCCAGCCTCCCGTCGCAAGCGGCTGATCCCATGCCTTTTCTTCTGGAGTCAAAACCTCTTGAGCGTTCTCGTGACGCTACGCCTTACGGAGAGAGTGCCGCTTTTGGCGCGGATCCGGACAAATATGACTGGACCACGCTTCAACGAGGATGCGAGGGAGACGGTTGCATTATATATAGACTGGATTCGGGACCTGAAGGACGTCGACTCGACAGCAATGTGGTGCTGGACGGTTCTGCAAGATATATACCCGCTGGACGACGATGCCTGAAATGGAGGATGGTATCATTGCGAAATCTAATCAGCGATGACTTCGAGTCACACCCAGCACACAGCAAACCACTATATTCCAGGAAGCTGCTAGGCTTACATGTACCACGAGCGGGGATTTTCCCCGCGCTCAAAGTCGAAAGCTAGGCAGCGCAGGGGCCGGCTGTTGGCAAGAAAAAAGCACCATAGATGACATAGACTACGAGGTCACGATCACGATGGTAAAGACCTGACGAAAGATGCGATACTTTTTCCTTCTTCCCCAATTTCACTGTTATGCATAAGAGAGACGTCTATATAGTACACGAAGAGAGTCTCACGCTAGAATAAACGGGGAAACCGCCATGCAAGTAAGCAACCCGTGAGGATGAGCGTCGTGTCAGCGTTCTAGATGGCGCCCGACATGGCCATCCCGTTCTCCCTGCATCGATGAGCGTGACTCATGTTTGACACGTGAATTCACACATGGTCTTTTTTATGAATGGATCAAGACGGGATTTCATTTAGTCACGTCCCAACCTAAAGATTAGGTCGATCGCCTTTAGCGTGCCTTTCAAAGGTGAGCAGTAGAGGCCTATGATATCCAGCGAGGCACATCAAGTATTTAATAGTTCTATCAGCAGCGTTCGGTGCCATGTATATCACGCAGTTGAAGGGAAGGGTATACCTCGAATTTTGGTGTATACGGCTCCGCTGTCTCTGAAACAAGAACGTCAAAAGTTTTAACCTCGTGCTGTCAACGAATTGACTCCTCTCCCCCATTTCCAATCATCCTTTCTGAAAAGTCTGCGGTGGGAAGGAGAGAAAGGAGTACGCCTGCGGCCGGCTTCCAGCTCAAAGCCCATCAAGGGATCACGACGACATGGCCAAGGCTGCCAATTCCTAAATATATGGATAGCGGTGTGTGTGTGTGTGAGTGTGTGTGTGTGTGTGCGCGCGCGCGCTACGTTGGTTTTCCGGCTGAATGGATGCCCATCGTGAGAGGGAAAAAAGTCATCATCCATACCTTTGGCCGCCGAGCTCGTTACGACAAACCCAGATTCCGGGCCAGCCATCACACACGGCACAATCACTGAGTTCGATCAAGCTGGCCTACATGGATTTGGGGTCGTTGACTTTCCCCGCTCGGAGCCACACATCACACTGCCCAGGTGGATGGGCACCATCTGTGCACATCCGGGCACACACATCATGCGTGCTGCTTCCGGCAGTCCAAGCTGACTGCCAGGGGGGTTAGAGGGGAAATCAGCCAACATTGTGTCCATTCTCATCAGTCCATGAAGGTGAACTTCCCCAATGTGGTCATGGTTTGGCAAGAGACCATCTCTCTAGCCCATTGGAACTGTCCGCTGGTCTGGTGTTCCGATGACCCTGGCTTGACTGGCTTGCCATAAAAGGTAACCCAGAGCAGACATCTATGATGTGATCGCCCCCCTCTGCATATCGTCGTGGCGTATATGGCTGATCCATGTCGTGTCCTGCCATGCTCTGTGGGGTGTTCTTCATGCGAGAAGGTGCGGTGGTGTGTCAAAACGTTTGGTTAGGGGTGGGGGGCCTCACGAACTAGGAATTCAGCAATGGCAAGCTCATTCATGGGCCTTGGTCGTAGGCAGACCATAAGATGACTTGTCGTTCATTGGTTGTGTGTGGCATACTTGACTGCAGCCGAGGAAGCCTACAAGATGCTTTCAGAGATGCTGCCTCCGTTGGCAAGTCGCTACTACCGTCCACGGGGCCCAGCGCCTCCGATGCGGTCGTCCTTCAATCCAGCACGTTCCTTTCCTCACCTTGAACCCCTCGGGTGATTGTTTGGCCTTCGGTCTACCAGGAACGCCGATGTACACACCATAGAACTGATTATGCCAGAGCGGAGCTTGACACTGGTGGTAATCCGTCCCAGGGCAAGCCAATTCACCAAGGTTTCACTCGGTAGAGCGGGCATGCGCATGATGCTGCAAGTCATGCAGGCGTACGCTAAAAGGCATCCCAAAAGTGTACATGACCCCTGTTGGTGTGCACAGGGATGCTGGCGCTTGCCGCACATCCCATGCACTTCTCTCACCCCTGAGCGATCTGTCAGGATCCTGGCCAAAGTCTGGATGTAACCGAAAGTTGAGAGCGGAGTCGTGCGGGGTGAACCTCTCCTGACAGGACTTCAAGCACGACTGTCCCAGGGTCGAGCGACCCGATGGCGATATTCAGTCCATTGGTGACAGCCTCTGGCGTGGCCCAAGCATTCAGGTTACCCAGGATGCCTGCGGATCACCCAAGGGATGAATATGTGATCAATATCAGAGGCAGGCCTAGCAGTCAGTTTGCGACAGCTTTTCCATTGCAGGTCGGCGTTGACAGGGATCTGTCTTAGTTGAGATACACAATGAGTCGCCAGTATTATGTGAAGCCCGTCAATCGCTCAGAAGTACTCGGCAGGGTGGTTAACGATATCGCCGAGTAACCCTTCACAGAAAATCGACCCTTTGGTGGGGGTAAGAGAAAAAAAAAGAAGACCAGCTTGAATACAGTACTGGCTCGTGCATATGTTGACAAGCATCACCAAGCAAAGCTGTTCGTGATGACGAATTTGGAGGACGCTCTTAAATTCCTGGCGTCACTGAACTGTGTTTGCTAGTTCGAAACATTGCTAATGAGACGATTGGCTCCTTGGCTCTCTGGTGCTGCGGCCAGGTTGTGAAAACATGTCTTTACGTGGAGAGTGGATCATGCTCGCCACTGACGGACAGAACATCGAGCCTGATTGCTTATTTCGCATCGAGCTGACTTCGAGAGGGGGGAAGGGTTGCCAGTTGGCACTACCTCCATCCAGCTGTAAGATTACACTCGAATGTAAAACTATGGCGCTTGCTGTGAAGGCTGTATCGCCCTCGAGTGATCGCCGTCTTCGCCATATCGGCTCATTTCTCGATGCTCGCCGGTTTTGTACAAGCGGTCCCTTTCCCTAGTTGGCTCAGAAAATGGTGGGAAGGTGAGGTAGAGACCCCGAAACCACTTCTTAGATGTGGAGCTGAATGCTGTCCATGTCTTCAAGGGAAGTAACAGGCTGACTTGGTGATACAACTACTGCCTGCTACCGTCGATTTCGTCTCAACGGACGTCCAGATCGAATAGACTTGAAGGGCAACCCGAGGTGAATCGAGGGCATTCATGCAGATTGCTCTCATGAACATAATGGGCACTGGCCAGGTAGGACGATGTATCGCTCATGCGGGCCTCTAGGGCATGCGTTCTTGCTGCTTCCGTCAATCGACGTGCGGAAGAAGTGAAGTCCAGGGTCAAGACATGACGTGTAGACGTAGTAGTATTTGGTAAAGTCGCACATCGTGATTCTGAGACTACCAAGTATAGTGGCTGAGCCAAAGGGTCAGAATATGGCGACAAGTGATAGTTTAGTGGCAGCGACTTACAATTGTAGGGTAACAAAGCGTGTTCATAATATCCTCCGGCGGGTTTATGACATGAAAGATTACCAGAAAGCTGGAGGTTCAGCCGAGAACGATGGACCTTGAGTTTGTGTGGTGCCTATGTCAACGCTCACGCGCATACGCTGGGGCATACATCGGATATGGAGGATCCTCCGTGGAGGTGGACCAAGGAGACATCCGTCGAAGCCGTCAGTACAACGAGACAAATAAGTCTTGATTTATACCACCACGTAGCAGGGAATGGCCTGCCAAGATGTTGGTACACCGGCACAAGAATCTGCTAGTGGCGGGCTGAATCGACAAGTCTGCACACGCGGGCAAGGATGTTTGTGTGCCCTGACTGCATCGTCATGACTTATCTGCAGACGGCGAAGATGAGATCCTGGTCAAAGACCAGGCCTTGTCCTTGACGATGCTGCATGAGGGCGGGCGGGAGGCGGCTGCCTGCCGTGCACGAGGGTAGGAGAACCAGGACTCCCTAGCTCAACGGCCAAAAGTGGGCAGCTCCACGGGCCAATGCAGGCTTGAGACAGCCGAGAGAGGGCCTGAGTTGTGCACCATGCATTTAATCTATTATTGTTGCTCCCCGATGCGGCGAACCCGGCAAACCCTGAGTGGCATTTGCGGGGGCTAAGTTCCATGGCTAGTAGCCGTTGTGGTGCATGCCTGTGAGTTCGTGCATTCTTCAATCATGGTGTGGGATGGCCTGTGGAAGCGTGCGGCTGGTTAATTGGCCCCGGCCCGGCTTGTTCTTATCGCGAACCCCGGCCAAGCATGGTGACGACGGTACGGTAGTGGTGTTCGTCATCTCACGACGGGGCTAGATGGCACGTTCGCTCGGCTTGTGTTCGGGACAGGGTGATAGGAGCCCAGGCTTACCACGCCATGAGGTCTTTGACAGGGTTCACATATAAGATTTGCAGGGCTGGAGCTCACGGCGATGGGGTTGGGCACTTTACATGACTGGTCTGATATGGGCTCGGGGGACGTATTAGGCCCGTGGCGCCGCCGTGTGCCCCACGAGATAGCTGGAGAACCCCGCATCGCATGCCGTGGTGAGTGATGCTGGTGTTGTCTGGAGCACATGCTGGCAGGTGTTGGAAGGACGGGCAGTGGGAGATATGGCGTCCACGGGGTGGCCTATGACGACTAATTGCAGAATAGTTGTGCAAACAAAGATGGCCATTGTGAGGTCCATCGAGTCATTAGAACCGGGCGTACCTGCCTCTGGCTGCATGCGAGTCACCGGCTGGGGTGCGCCCAGCCAGCGCGGCCCCGCATGCAACAGCACAGGCCGGCCTGCAGGATCCCTGTACCCCGTACCTAATGCACCTGTGCGGGACAGACGTTGCTTCCCGGCCCGCGCTGCTGCAGCCCGCCCGCTCTCTACACCTCGCTCGCTCATCGCCTCCCACCTCTCACGATCCTCTAATTAGGCCGGCTCTCCTGCTCGCACTGCCAAAGATGCAGCAGTCCCACGTCTCCTGGCCAGTCTCACGCTTGCTGTGCCCATACCATTGCCCATAGAGCATGGCTGCTGATGCGGCATTAACGGCCTTCACAGCACATCATGATGCTTGGACAACCCAGCCAAGTGGACCTGTGCTACATTCGCAACACCTCGTGGAAACACCTTTGCTTGGTAACCGCATGTCGGAACGGGGCGGGCGGGCCCGCATCAGCATCCAATTGTCCTATTCCGAGCGACCCAAGCACGGCAAATCCCGCGGGATCAGCTCAAATTGACCGCATCCAGCCTCCAAGTTGCGCACAGAGCCCAAGTTGCACGAGCTGCTTACCTGAGGTATCTAGTTGCGGCGTGCTGACGGCGGCTAACTCGATCAGGACTACCGGCACTCCTCTCAATCAGAAGCAGAGCTCCTGACGAGATGAAGTCCGAATTCTACAAATACCCGAGTCCACTTGTCCCGATCGAGGAACATGTCTCCGTGCTTATATCGTGCCACAATTTGGGCCACTTCTGTTGGTGCTTGTCGAAGAACGTGCTCATCTGCGTGGCTCATCAAATGCAATAATGTGAGAGTCTCAACCTCGGCCGTTTCGGTCACCTCATGGGTATTTCGGTCGCGACTCAGGGATGCCCTCCATGCGGATTGTGCCAAATCGCCTGTTGCGCTTGTTGTGCCCGCTCGAGACCAGCTCCCACATGAATCAGGAGCATCCTACGCAGGTGCGGCGGCCCTTTCAACATTCTCGTCCGGGATTTGTCGGTGGAATGGCCATGCCATGGATCAGGCCACTAACGAGCGCTTTATCGACAGGGTAGAGGTTCCCAGTACGGGGTCAAAGCGTTATCAAACTCACTCCGCAGGGCTCGTGCCCCCACGTTGGCCGTCAGGATGGACTGACTTGCTGCTCATCGAGCTGATGGGCTTGACCTTGGGTGACTGATTTTATGCTAGTGGCCTCAATCGCTTGACTCGGCGTCAAGTAAGCGTTTAAGCCGGCCATTGACTCACCATGCCCATCAGCATATAGCGGTAGGCTTGTGTTGAGCCAAAGCATGGAGTATTTCCCGTGACTTCTCGTCGGCTAGAGTATCGTAGTTTGCCATTGACGGGTAATGCATTACGCAAGCCCAAGGGCAGTTTCTGGCTCGCGGAGCTTATCTCGGAGCCGAATGCATACATTGACGCGTGCGATATGCAAGGACGTCGAGCGCCTAGGCGTCTCGGGGTATATTGCTGATGCTGATCTGCTACGTGTGCAATTGGTTCTCGATACTTTGTGTCTTGATGCTTTTTTTCTACCATGGAGGATTTGGTTTAGACAGCGCAGCAGTCTGACGGGTTGCCCAGGGCATCTATCCTTCAGCTCGGAAATACTTTATGTTTTTGTGCTTGAATGTGCCGGCTAGGTCTTAACAAAAGCCAACAATTTGATGTTCAACCTCTTCGTACAAGCAAATCGTTATTTAGGCAGAATTTACTTCGATAGAAGTTTCCCCGCTCGTCAGGAAACCCACGACAATGAGCAAGGGACATGTGCAAGTCGAGCTGGCGCGAATAGCCACTTGATGAGCTCGCAGACATGAGACGAGGTCGACTGGCAATGGATGTTCGAGCGCGGCGTCGCATTTGCGACGTCCGCAGCTTCACATCGAGGTGGAAAGCATGAATGCATAGGATGACACGCAGGTTGATCAGAGGACAACCCTGGGGGAGTGGGGACCATTCGAGCAAGTGAATGCAACATGCGTCTCAAGCTCCCCGGGGACTTTCCTCCCCATCGCTTGCCATGCCGACTTGGCACATTGGCAACAAGGACGGTCCCGCCAAGGCCAGCCAAGGCTGTATTGGCTCAAGTGATCCTGGGGCGGGTTCAGGGAACGGCAGAGGTCTGGATCTTCCTAGGTCCACACCGATTGCATGTTCCCTTGATTTTGCCGCAAGGACTCGGAGCCGAAAGGGCTACCAATGGCCCAGCTCGAACAACTACTGTCGTTTATTGAACTACAAACTCTTTATCGAGCCACGATATATGATAAGTTACGCGCACTCTCATGCGTATTGCATCTCTCCAAACCGCCGTTTGCAGGCCGTCAGAGGTTTATCGATCCACTCCGACGTTGGACACAATATTGGCAGAGACAGACCTACCAGAAAACCACGGCAAAACGACAAAGTCACGTACTACCACAAGTTTCTGACAAGAAGGCTCGCGGTAACTCATCTGGAAGATCTCCGAGTTTAGTTCCTGGCTTAAGTCTTGAGTTGACCAGGACTGGCCTCTTCCGTCCATGGTGATGGCGAGACAAGTGTGCTTCTAAAGAGAGGGCTTACTGGCTGCATTCTGGGTGACTCGACTTCGAAAGGTTTGATCGTATGGTTGTACGATCTATCCCTGTCCAATTAGCCGGTTTGAAACATTTACCTGTGCTCCCCCATTGTTCATGTCCACTCCCTCCCTCTATCGTGCTCCGGCCCTAGGCACATCCCCATCACTACCGGTATTCTCGCCCATCAGCCTCATCGTTCCACGTGATTCCCACGTCGACTCTCCTCCTCGTCTTGTCTTCGTGTTTCCTGGCGGGTGGATTTGCTACAAGCCCGTTGGGTGACGTGATGAAATCACCACGGGGTGGGCTATACGATGTCGGGGCGCGCGGGGGGGGGGGGGGGGGGGAGGGCAATGTATCTTTCCATGATACTTCTGCCTCTCTTCATTCATCTGGGTTTCCGCCGCGCCAATCACCTTACAACCATTCTGCCACCTTGGGGATGGGCCCGCCATTCATGTTGGCTACGACATCTCACTCCCTTTTGTCTGTCTGGACAAACGCCACGGCATGGCCCGAGCCTTGTGAGCACGTGGGTCACCTGGCGATTAGCAAAACATGGGCAAAGGAGCGCGTCCACGCCGGATCGTTGCAAGCCAGACAATAAAAATGAGAATCTGACAAGCAACAAGCCTGAAGGGGGCCTTCACTTTGACTACACGTCTTATGTATAATGTGAAGAAGAAAAACAACGGTTCCATGTCGAGTGGCTCTTGTCAATGCAGTAGAGAGGACGAGTAACATATGCACCCATGCACGAAACTTGCACGAATCAAAGTCCCCATCCTCACAAGAGACACGATGAGTGGGGAGTTGCGTTTATATGCACAAAGTGTAGACACAGAAATAGGCTCTGGAGCGCAAAGAGAGTGTGAACAAAAAAGAAATGGCTGGAGTTAGACAAACAGCAGCGAGATATCCAGCGCGTCCAACTCTGTCAATTACTCGGCCGCGGCATAATACCTTATTATCCGCTCTCCCGTGAATGAGACGTCAGACGAAAATCCTCATTAATGTCAAGATGCGGCAAAAACGCTACTGTCTGCCGAGCAGCGATGGGCATAGAGTGATTTCGTTTCATTGATTAATTGTAGCAGGTTGTGTCAGCATCGAAGGATCATGTGGCGTGCAGCCCATGCTGGGAGTCTGGACCAGCCAAACCTTTGGTATGTCGTAGCCAAGAGCAAGGAAGCGGTTCAAACTTAGAGCTAGATACCGGAGAAGCACTGGTATTGTGATCAAGTCTGAAAAGTCCTGCTCAGTGGAAGGGAGAAGACATGTGCAATGTGGCAAACTCCAGGTTTGTATTAAAACGTGCGCTCAAAAACAAACCGCGCGGCTTAAGAAAATATGAGTGGCTATATGGTTGTCGACCATCGCGTAAATCTCAAGGAGCTTGAGCAGTGTCTATACGGACTAAAATATCCTCTTGCTTCCAAAAATGATCATCTGAGGTCGGTGGCCGACTGCGACATGTGGTGCCACAAAGGAGCTGAACGACATTCCATTATGTAACGAGCGGGTCTCATTCTGAACCTGTGAAGCGGTCTCCCAATTCGCTCTGAGCATCGTCTGTCGCGCAGAGTCGCAGCTGAATTCATTGAGCACGAATATACCAACGGCCGAGCTTTTGTTCGCTCGGGCCAGCCCCTCCCCAGGTATTATGCTCTGGCAGCTTACAAAAGAGCCAGCGCAGCAAGCAGACCACCGATCAACTCGGGAGCGGGAGTCGCAAGAGGATGGGCGGCATTCGGGTGGCTGGTGGACGAGGCGGTATTGGCGCCGGCGGCGGTGTTTGTCTGTGAGGTGGTGGGGACGGCGCCGGTGGTCGAGGTGCCGGACTTTGTGGAGGCGGCGGAGCTGGAGCAAGAGACGGAGGAGGGCACGGTAACACCCTGGGCGCCGCAGAACTTGATGGCATAGTCGACGGCCTGGTTCTGGTCTGACTGGCTGCAGGCGCCGGCAAGGCAGCAGGCGATGCCGCTGAGAAAGTTTGCGTCCCTGCAGATGCAGGCGGCGTCAAGGGACTGGCAGCTGCCGATGTTGCCGCCTGTGGTGAATTTGGTGAGGCATTGGGTCTGCGCAAGGACAAGCACTGGTCAGCATACATCGCTGCGTCATGAGGCAGAATGAGGCAAGACATTGAGTGGGTGGAGAGGGAGGCATACAGCACAGCCGGGCAGAGCAGGCAGGTCCTGGGCAAGGACGGCGCCGACAAGGGCGGAGGCGACAAAGAAGGCCTTCATGATGGACGATGCGATGCGAGTGATGTTGATGGAGGAATCGTGTCGATGGGTAGAACAGGCGAACTTTGGAGATTGGGATGGCGGGCGGTTGAAAGAACCTTGGAAGACCTTAGGGTAGTTAAAAGTACGTAGTTAGTTACAGGCAGGCTGGCGGAAGAAACGGGCAAAGCAATGGGAGAGCCTGGTGGGTGGCGGGCAACGAGGAGCTCAGCTGTCCGCTGTACGACGAGGACCGCCCGATTCGGAGTGCTAAGAGGAGCCCTGCATGCCAAGCGCAGGCACAACCCACAGGGCAGGGAGCACGGGCCCGCACTAGTCTGGGGAAGCTCCACCAGAGGGTACAAGGCAGGCATGCTTTTTATGGATGTGCTCGTCAGTCACCGGCAGCGAGCACCGGGTGACTTGGAACCTGGAAGTTGGAGGAGACAAGAGACAGAGGGAGACGGGTACCATGGTACATATGTGCACAAAGCAAGGCCTGGGCACCGCTGTCGTCAACTAACACGTCAGCCACAGTCGCGGTCCAGGTCTTGCGGAACTCAAGTAGTCTTTGTCTTGGGCAGCGAGCTCCTAAGAGTCTGGTCGGTTTAGACTTTTGGGCCTGGCCATGATCCCTGTCGGCAACCCGCACAGAGCAGGGCGCGGCGCGTCATCACTAATACCTAGGTATGCCTGTGAGCGGCCAGTCGTGTGTGGTCTCTGCTGGTTATTCGAAGGTGAATGTACCGAGCAGGCAAGCGCCTGTGAGCACAGCAGCGCCTTTATTCTCCTCCTCGGGAGATGAGATGCGGCTGTGGTGGCTCGGACGGTCTGAGCGGACAGCTTTGGGACAAGCGGCGTGCCGAGGCTGCTCGGGTGGAGCCCTGCGTGGGGTCGCGACTGCCGCCTGGGATTCGCCCGCACGTACGACACCCTTCCCGCTCCTGCCGTCGCAACACCATTGTACCTACGACGGCGTAATTACTTACTGGACCTCGATGTGCACCTCGCCCTTTGAGTCTGCACTCATCCGGCACAGCCGTGCTTGAGAACCATGTCTATTGGCCTTAGAGTTTTCATATCGAGGCCTTTTGTGGGAGACGACAATCGCTTGTCCCCAGGACAGCCGGCTGCTGCCCATCGGAGTGGCGTTGTGTGCCCGCCAGAGAAGCAGTTTAGCCTTTGGCCCCTACTACAGTCTTCAGCCCGTCTCTTGCACGCCCCTGATTAGCCTAGCTCCGCGCGCCAAACGTTGTTGTGTGCACCCTGCGACGACACCTCCGTCCTTCGCCGCGCGGCACCTTTCGTCGTGATCCAACGACGACTTTGTCCTTTGCATCACCACCTCCCCCTTGACTCCCCAGCGCCATGCGACAGAGCATCGCCCGCTTCTGAGCAGCCTCCATCATGGGTCTCGGTGTACTCGAAGACACGGTCCTTGACCATGTGCCCGGCACAACTCGCTACTTTGATGACCCGGACCGGCCCCAGACTGCAGACACGGCCGACGCCCGTGGCCTCAAGTGCGACCACTCCGGCCCTATCCCCATCATTCTCGTATGTCGCTTCGTCCCTCGCCATCGCGTCGCATCGCCCGAGGTAAAAGACTGACTGGCTGGCTGGCTGGCCGCCATGAGTAGATACCCCAACCCTCGGACGACCCCAATGATCCTCTGAACTGGCCTCTCTGGCGCCGCGACCTAATCACCTTTATCCTCTCCCTCACGGCCATCTTTGCCACCTGTCTCGGCCCTATACTCGCCGCAAACACGCTCACCCTCTCCATTTACTTCAGCCTCAACTTCACCTACATCGCCCTTCTCACCGGATACTTCTTGCTTGGCGTGGGCGTTGCGGGCTTCTTCTGCGTGCCCTCCGGCAGGATATGGGGCAAGCGCCATCTCTTCATCCTCGGCACCTGCATCCTCATCGCCACTAGTGCCTGGGCTGGTGCCGTCGGCAAGAACTACACGAGCTTCGTGTGGGCTCGCATCTTTCAGGGTATCGGCTGTGCGCCCTTTGAGTCTCTGGTCAATGCCGCCATCGGTGACCTGTACTTTGTTCATGTTGGTCATCCTCGCCGGCTTGTTGATGCTGTTAGCTTCGCAGATTACGCCGTACTGACCATCCTCAAATAGGAACGTGGAAAGCGCATGGCTTTTACGAACCTGGCCGTGTTTGGAGGAGCCTTCTTCACCCCGATTCTCGTTGGCAAGATCACACATACAATCAGGTGGTGGTGGACTTTCAATCTCGTCGCTATCTTCAGCTCCGTGTGCCTGATTGCCATTTTTCTATGGGTTCCTGAGACAGCTTACGTGCGAGATGCCGCGCTCAACACGGACATCTTTCAGGAGTCTCCTGACTCCGAACCCAGCAAGGAACTCGCACGACCCTCGCCCACCGAGCAGGGCCAAGCAACAATCCCGGCACCCAAGTCTTTTGTGCAGCGGCTCGCACTCTTCGACGGCCGGAAGACTAACGAATTCTTCCCTGTGCTACTGTTCAGGCCCTTGCCCTTGTTCGTGCAACCGGCCTTCCTATGGGCGTGCCTCATCCAGGGCACAATGATTGGCTGGACTGTCTTCATCGGCGTCATTCTCGCAGCCCTCTTCCTTGGCCCGCCTCTCTTCTGGACCGAGGTGCCCACCGGATATGCTTACACAGGACCTTTTGTCGGCGCTGTCCTGGGCTTCTTGATTTCAGGAGCATTATCTGATTGGAGCGCGAGATACATGACCAAGCTCAACGGAGGTGTATATGAGCCAGAGTTTCGAATTGTGCTGATAATTCCTCAGCTCATCTTTGGCTGCATGGGCTTGTTTGGCTTTGGATACACAGCCGACATGACGCTACAAAGTCAGATTCATTGGGTCGTGCCCATTGTATTTTTCGGATTCGAAGTATGCGGCATGATTATTGGTGCTACGGCCAGTGCGTTGTACCTGGTCGATGCCTACAGTAAGTGGTGCCTGCTTCGCCAGCTTGACAGTCGGCGCACAGTCTTGACTAAACACGTATTGGTTTTTAGGACACCAAGCAATCGAGGGCTTCACGATGCTGCTCATCTTCAAGAACCTCTTCAGCTTCGGCCTCACCTTCAAGGCGTACGACTGGCTTGTCCAGGGCGGCGTCGTGTACGTGTTTAAAGTCCTAGGTCTGGTGCAGATTGTCATCTGTTTGACGAGCATTCCCATGTGTTAGTTGACAGCCAAACCCCCAGTCCATGTGTGTATTTTTGAATCTGCATGGCTCGTGTACTGACAGACATCCAATGCGCGAATAGACATTTACGGGAAGCGTCTACGCAGCTTCTTTCACAGGCACGACTTGCTCAAGATGACTGGACTTGCTTGAGAGGGCCTTGTATGCCTCTTAGGCTGGTTGGGAAATGTGGTGGAATTGAATAATGCCGGTGGAGCAATCATCACTACATTTGTTTTCCTCGATTTGGGCCCTACACTTGCATGCACTGTCTATTCGTTCTACGCATCGGCGAACATCAAAGTCAGGACTGATATCACTCAGGTAGCAGAAATCATGTTTGAAAGAGTCAAAGGCTCAACCTGGACTCTGCGCAAGTCGCTGATTGGATCTGGAAGTGAATGTCCGGAAGACTCAAGTGACCACAATCGTGTCATGCCAAAAAAAATTCAAAACAAAACCTGCGCTTCGAAATTGCCATGATATATATGATGCCCATAATGACCCTGGAAGGCAAGAGATACATAAGTGATAGGCTGGCTAGGATATATGCTCGGTAACGCCAACAAAGAACCATGGAAAAGTGGAAAAGCTGGTTGGCAGGCTAGCCGCCTACCTTGGTCATCTCCTTTCAAAATCGTACAATTGATACCCGCCCATCGTCATCTTCACCAACAATCCACCTCTCGTCTCCGGCAATCTTGCCCTTGCCTAGCAGATGTGTCCACATGTGGTCTCCAAATCTGGCCTCGTCGGAGCCATCACCGGTCCCACAGCTCGAGGACGGCTTCGTGCTCATGTCTGTTTCGGCGCTGTGGCTTACGTCATCGACACATATTCTCGGCAGCACGAACGCGGAAAGCGCTTCCATCATGAAGCACTGCCTCGCAACGATGCGCACGCCCGCAGCCCTGTCTACCATATCGGTAACGGTGAGGTAGGGAAATTCTTCGTGCCTCCAGCACGGCGCCCATCCCGGCCAAATCGGATCCGCCTCATCGGCAGAGTTTGTCCCTGGAAGTGACCTGGCATTTTGCAACAGACCACTCCCTGAGTCTGGTGTATCGCTGCTCCAGTTGTTGTACGCGTCATTGGGGAAGTCGTTGTCCTCGTCCTTGATAGCATCTTTGGTGCTCCCGTGTGTGTTGACAAACCGTGCTGCCGATCCGGCGCGAGGGCAGAAGCTCATGTGGATATCGCCATCTGCACAGCATTCGTCGACCCAGCGTGGGCCCATCCCATTGAATGGGATGCTCGTGCTCCTCACAAGGTGGTGCCTTGGTGGAGAGAGCGACGAGTGCTGACCAGAGAGCCAGCGATGCTCCTCTTCGTGGATGTAGACATTGGATTCATCAAGCTGGATTTCGCGCATGGTTGGTGTGTGGCGCTGGCGTAGTCCTAGATGTGCAAGATCGCGCCAGCTGAACCGTCGGACCACGAACGGGGCGAGATCTGGATCAGGATGATTGGAACCTGACGGATCTTGGGAAGGCAAGTAAGCAGAGGGAAATGAAATATCCCACACAGTCAACTGCTCCAAGGGATCTTCTTCCCCCCAAGGCGACCTATTAGGTTGCCAGAGGTACAGAGCGTAATGCGTGGCGGTATGCACGGAATAGAAGCGATCGTGGCGGTTGATCGGAAAGCCGAGAAAATGGATCTTCCATTCAGACCGGAAAGTGATATTCCAGGAGGCTGGAGATGTGTCAGACCGGACCATGGAGGCCTTTGGTGATGTCATCCGAGACGAGGCACGGTGCACGTCGAATGCTGTTGCAAAGTGCCGATGGACTGATTCTTGGTCATTGAGTTGATGGTAAGGCTCGCGCTCGCACCACTCAATGATGAGCACTCCGCAGGCGAGCCGGATACGCCGGACGGTCTTGTCAGTGCCGTCAAAGGGGATCGAGTAGCGGTGACGGGTCTCGAGATCGTAGGCGACATAGCGCCCGGAGATCTTCTCGCGGTATACTAACAGGCCGTCGTCTATAGTCCATGTGGGATCCCGATGCTGGAATGTGGCGGACTTGTCGTTCCAGTTGAGCCAGCGGTTCCAGGGCTCAACGCCACGAAGAGGCCCACGCTCTTTTGACTCCTGAACAACATCAATCTTCTCAACGATGCGAGGCTTTGCCAGGCGGAGATGGTGGTAACGGCGTGCCACGGCAGGGAAGACATAGGCCCAACTGCTGCTAGGGGAAGCAAACTGGCTGGGTGGGAAGTGCGGAGAGGCTGAGCTTGGTAGCTCACCCTTGTCCACCTTGTCCACCTTGTCCACCTTGTCCTCATCATCCCGCCTGCGCAGCTCACGGCAGCGGGGAAAGTGCCATCTCAGCAAGGTGTGGCAGGTCTCATCGCTTGAGAAAGCCGAGTGCCAGCTGCGACTGACCCGGCGGCAGAGGACGGCGTCCCGGGCCGAGAGGTACGGGATGACAAGCAGGAAGACGTCGTGGGGCAGATAGGTGAGATCTGTGGCAGGGGTCACTGGGCAGGAAGCAAACATCTTGGGTGCTGATGCTGCCGCTGCCGCTTCTGCTTGTGTTATGATGCTGTGCCGCTGTGGTGGTTCTCAGAGAGATGAGTCTGGGCTCCAAGGGTCGTTTTCGAGGGTCAGGGGGGGAAATGCCCTTGGCGAGACGAAGAACGTGGTAAGACGCCTTCAAGGAAGAGGATGCGGTGGTGGCTTTGAGGGCAGTGGGCCGTTGGCGCGAGGCTTCGACTAGCCGATATAGGGGAGAGCCGTGTACAATAGCCAGTATTTGGTGAGGTCAAGGCCTGATGTCAGCAGTGACACGCGGCGGGCTGTGCTGCGGCGATGAAACAAAGATGTAAACTGATCTCACAAGCCAAACCAGGAGGATGCCTGCCGGGCACTATAACGGCAACGTCGGCTGCAAGTCACTCTACAAGTAAGAGTATTAGTGCCTGCCTGGCCCTGGCTGGCTGTTAGGTAACGTTGGTGTGGGGTTGGGGGCAGCAGCAGCAGCTGCGCGGTCTCAGCATCGCATTGTGCAACAAAACTTCCCTTCTCCATTACACAGTCTCCGCCACTCTCGGCCTGCCACGCACGACACCGCACCGCATCACGCATTGCGCAGGCAGATCACGGCCATCGCCATCGGGGCGCGGTCGTTGTCGATTCTAGATGCTCGTGATGGGCGCACCCCGCCCCTGCCGCTGCAGCCACGGCACTGCCGCGAGCCCGCGTAGGCGCAGCGCGCGTGTTGGCTGAGACATTATGGCGTCGTCGAGACCGTTCCCGCGTGTCGCAGCCCCCGAAAACAGGGTCCTCGACCGACTCGTCCGCCCTCTGAGCAGTCCCGGCCAGCTGGATTCGGTTCCACTCGCCACGCCTCTGGCCCGATCCAAGAGTCATCGAGCCACCCTCCCACCTGGCCGCGCTTCCGCCTGCTGCGCTTCCACGGCCCCCGGGCTCTATCAAGACCCCGAAGACATCGTGCCCACCGCTCCTTCGCGCCTGCCTTGCGGCCTGCCGCGGCTGCAGCGTTTGCTGACCCGTGGCGACCTTCTCTTCCACCACGCCGCGTCAGTTACGTCGACTGTCGGGTCCATCTGGCTTCGCAAGCGACCAAGCCCATGACAACAGTCAGCCAGAGGGGGCCCAAGACATTATGTGAGATTACGCCTGCCTGCGTGTCGGAAGTGCGGTCTGGAATGACTCTGCGTGGCGCCCGCGTAGGATGCCCGGCAATGATCAAATGGTTAATCAGCAGCGCCCTTTGGTCACTTGCAAACTCAATCCAGGTCAGACGACATGGTGGAACGATTGCTTACCTAGGTAGGCAGTCGTCTTCATGGTGGTTGACCACTCCTGAAATGTCACGATGACCAAGACTGTACAGTCATATGACCTCTCTCAGCAAAGTTTGCTCACAGTGATTCACCCCATGCGAATATCCGACTTGGTATACAGGAGCCTGTTCCGCGTTCGACATTGGAGGTGAGACACCAGAGCCCATGTTGGCACTGCAGCATTGGACCATTCTGCTACTCAAGGTGTAAGACATTGGCCCATGAGCCATGTGCAACCCCAGGTTTACTAGCCTCCGGCTTGATCAGGGAGAGAAGTACGGACCATTGAACCCGAGCGCAGGCAGCTGCAGGCGATCAGGTGGTCGCTTCACTGGGCTGCAGCAAATTTTCTCTCACTCTCTGCCCTTGGCAGAGTCTATTTTCTCCCCAGTGATGTCATATGCTGGACAGGGCTACCACGAGACCCTGAGCTATTGACTTCTTCTAGACGCGTGCATCTTTTTCTTTTCTCTCCCCCGTGCTCCAAGAGGCGGACAGGCACGCTAATCATCCCTGTGTGTTGGCTCCTTGGTTCAGAGACAAGCCACCAATCAGCCCTCAACCTTTCGTTCTGGCTAGCCGCGGTCTCGACCAGCCACAACATCTCAGTCTCGTTGAGTCCATCCCTGCGCGCCAGGCCAGCCAGCCCAGCTATGCGGAGGATGGGGGATGGCTGCTTTGTCCCAGGCATCCGGCTTCGTGGGGCTCTCCGGACCTCTTCATGCGGTGGCCAGACCTCTGTTATGCTTTTCCCCAGACTCCGTGCGGGAATCTCCGCCCGATCTGAATGGCGGATCCTTGAAAACATGTACCGCTCTCGATCGAGCATGTTTCTCCGCGCGATATTCACGCAGATTACAACAAATGCCAACTAATACGATGACGGGGCACAGGCCGTCTCCGTGTTCATTCTCACCGAGCTTGATAAAGTTGGGATGTTTTGTGGGGGATACAGGAGATGATGGAGACAAAATGGACAAGAATGAAGGGGGAAAAGAAAAATAACACCGCCTCGGTGGATACCAGCTGGATTTTCGTTGGCCCCCTCTGCGGTCGCAGATGTAGCTCATGGAATGTCTTTGCCATTTGTCCAAACCAGCCTCCAAGGTTGAGGTCATTGCTGAATCGGAGATATCAGAGATGCACAGAGATGGGGCAAGCACATCCCCCCCCCGGTCTACTGACTTTATGCCTTAGGCAATGAAGTGCCCTCTTCTACTCTACCAAGTCATCATCATGCGCCTTGCTCGAATCCAGTTCAAAATAGGGGTGCTGGCCCTCTACTAGGAACTGCACGAGCACCATCGTGTACACGAGAAGTTGAGCACGGAATGGTGCTCAGAGAGGTCTCAGCACTTGGTTCATTCGGCGCACTACCAGGCTTATCCTTGTCCGCAATAAATCATTCATGGGCATGTTCACAACCTGCCTTGCTTGAAGTACCCCAGCCGTCCGCTTTTGGCGCCTACATATACAATTTCGGCCACGTTGAAATTCCCTGACGAATACTCCCGTGCAACCCCTTTTCCCATCCCAAACCTCACACCGAGATCTGTCCACCCTACAACCAAGCCTAACTGTGCGTCGGCATTGAGACATCTGCCTTTTTCGAGATGGCGTCCGCGCTGGACCACATCGTGGTGACCGTCTTCTGCTGCGTGTAAAAGTTGATGCCGGGACGCCCGTAAAAGGTGTTGGCACCACCACCCGCGATGCTCTTCTTGTTTCCAGTGAACGAGAACATGGGCAAGGGCACGGGAATGGGGACATTGATGCCGACCTGGCCGGCCTCGATGTTTCTGCGGAACGACTCGGCGGTAGCGCCGGAGCGGGTAAAGATGGCGGTGCCGTTGCCGTACTCGTTGGCGTTGATCAGGTCGATAGCCTCGTCGAGCGTGTCGACGTTCAGGCAGACCAGGACGGGACCGAAGATCTCCTCCGTGTAGCACTTCATATCCGTTGTCACGTTGGTGATGATGGTCGGGCCGACCCAGTTGCCATTGGCATACTGCGCACCAGGGGGCTTCGCGCCGCGCCCATCGAGCAGGATCGTCGCGCCCTCGGCCTCCGCGCTGGCGATGAGCGACTCGATGCGCTCCTTGCTCTGCGGGGAGATGACCGGGCCCAGGTCCGCGCCGGGCTCGAAGCCGCCGTTGATGGTGAGCTGCTTGGCGCTCTCGGCCACTTCGTTGAGCCACTCCTTTGTCTCGCCGACCATGACGAGCGTGCTGAGTGCCATACACCGCTGTCCTGCGGCACCGAACGCGGCGCCTACTACGGAGTTGATGAAGTGGTTCTTGTTGGCATCAGGCAGCACCGCGGCATGGTTCTTGGCGCCCAGGTTAGCCTGTACGCGCTTGCCGTTGGCCGAGCCGCGCGTGAAGATGTACTCGCCGGCCTTGTTGCCGCCAACGAAGCTGACGGCCTTGATCTCGGGGGCATCGAGGATAAAGTCGACGGTGCGGTGGGCGCCGTGGACCACGTTGACGACGCCCTCGGGGAAGCCGGCCTTCTTGACGAGCTCCATGAGAATCATGGCTGCGCCCGGGTCTCGCTCTGAGGGCTTGATGATCAAGGTGTTGCCAGTCACTGTGGCAATGGGGATGGACCACAGCGGAATCATGGCGGGGAAGTTGAACGGGCAGATGGCTGCGACGACACCCAGGGGCTCCTTGTAGGAGCGCGTCTCCATGTCCTTGGCCACCTCGAGTACCTCTCCCTTGAGCAGCTCGGGGGCGCCGCAGGCAGCCTCGGCAACCTGGAGGCCGCGCAGGACGTCGCCCTTGGCGTCGGGGAAGGTCTTGCCTTGCTCGAGGGTGATGCTGGCGGCGAGGCGGTCCCAATTCTCGCGAACGAGGTTGACAAACTTGAACATGATCTGCTGGCGGGCAAGCACGCTCATGTTGCGCCAGGCGGGGAAGGCCTTCTGGGCGCTGGCGACGACGGCCTCGAGTTCGGCATCGGTCATCTGGGGCACGCGGGTGACGAGGTTGTTGGTGGCTGGGTCGTGCAGCTCAATCCACTTGTCGGCCTTGCTGCCGACAAACTCATTGTCGATAAAGTAAGGCGTGTCCTCGGGCTTGGAGATCTTCTCGTGTGTTTGAGGGAAGCTCGTCGCCGTCGAGGACAGGGCCGAGTAAGCCCGCAGCTGTCGAGCGGAGGCGGTAGCTGTGGTGGCAGACAGCTTGGAGGACGGGGCAGTAACTCTGGCGGCTACGCGAGGCCCAGACAGAGCAACTGCCCGGCCAACGCTGGCCGTGATGGCTCTGGAGCGGACGACACGCTGCATTGTGTGTGTGTGTGTGCTGATGTGTCAAGGATCTTTGCCGCAGGAAGAGTAGATAGATGGACGGAGGATGGCGGGGGTTCAACGAAGCACTTTGGTGCTGGTCCAAGTATGTGCCTCCCTATTCGCCACGATGCGGCAAGTAACAATGGCAGGATTCCCCAGTGGTAGCAAACACGCAAGGTAAGCAATAGAACAAGAGGAGGTTTGGAAAGGGGAAGCAGTGGCAAGTTGATGCCGTGGTCGAGGGGTGGGGAGAAGGTCGTGGTGCCGTGTGCGCCTGCCCCGACATCGCTGCTGGCACCTCCCAAAAACCCGGGGCAACCCCTTCTAAGCCGGCCCGGTGCTGCGCGGTGTGGGGAATGCCTCTGCACTACACCGGCGCCCTTTGCTTGCCGGCGGTGATTTTTCCTCAGCGCTGCTATCGGGCCCCTCTCCCCAAGACAGCGTGGCGCTTCCAGCCGAGCCAGGGCCCGGTTGCCCGGGTGCGGTTTTCCACGCCGTCGGGCGCCCTCCCACCAGCCCTGCAGAGCCGGGGCCTATCTTCGGCTCTGCGTCCGACTCGCGACCCGGACGACAAGCTGCTTGTCACGTATCTTGAAGTTGTCCTGGGCAATCAATCAATCCATCAATCAATTCAGGCAATCCGCATGCCTGTTTCTACCTGCCCTTTGCTGAATGCCAGCCGAGGCTATGTAGGTACAGACAGACACCACCATCTCGTAATGCCCAGAGGCAGTGCCGGTCCTGCCCTTCCATAGCCGCCGGGGGCCGGAGCGGCACTGACAGCCCCTGGAGCCCTAGAGCTGCACGTGGGGCGGGGGCTCCCCCGCCGTCTCCTTCCAGCACCGCCAATCAGACTGGACTGCTCCTCCAGTCGGCAGGACTCTCCAAATCAGGTCAGTTGACATGATACGGCATGCAACGAGCTCGGCCCTTCCTGGAGTGGCGTTTGATAGTGGCGCCAGCCATTGATACAGTGGCTTCCATACCAATCTTTCTTCCATCCGACGTCGACGACACTTGTGGTGAGGACAACAATGACCATTCCATTTGGTGATGCAGAATGCATTCTAGCCACATCATAGGTAAGCGTCTATTATTGCAACTATAGGCCGGTCCACATGACCAGCCGGGCGCCGTCTATCGAGCACCGCGCGTCAACGACTTGATCGTCTCGCCTACTGCTCCTCGAAGCTGTACTTGAGCCAACCCCCGAGGGCCCGCAGACTCTCCCAGCGAACGTTCTCGTCAGAGTCCTGCATCAATTCCATGATGCGTGCCTTGATCCCCAGCTTCTCAAGCTGCACCCTCTTCTCGGGCACTTCCTTGACAAGACAGCCAATGTCGTTGCATGCAATCGCCAGCACCGCCTTGTCATTGTCCCAGGGCTTCTTCATAATCTCGGCCAGCTTGCGCGGTATCTGGCCCTGCTCGTACTCCAGGATCTTGCGCGCATTTTCCGCCCAGAAAGTTTGGTGCTTGTGAGGCGGTGACCACCGCAGGTGGCCAGACTGAACTTCGGCGGCGTACTCGTCAAAGGTCGTCTTGGTCTTGCGGTACTCCTCCAGCGTCTCCTTGAGATGCTCCAAATCCTCCAGAAGATCCACGTCGGTCAGGTGGCGACCGCTCACATTCTGCAGAACCGCAGGGAGCCTCGCCAGCACGGCAGTTGGCAGCAACGTGGAGGGGTTGGCGTCAAGCAGGTTCTTAAAGGTCGCTAGGATCAGACGGGTGGTCTTCTCCTTTGGCGACAGCTTCAGAAGCTGTGTGTACAACAGAATGATGTCGTACTCGCTACAAGTTCCGCTATTAGCAAGCATCAAAGTGCCGTGCAGAAGTGAAATACTTACTCGTCCATCTCATCGCCAATATCTTCAGCCTCGAAGCTCAGTTGCCACAAGATGAGCAGAACATGGTAGAGCAGCTGGAGACCGACACCACCGCCAATGCCCTCAAAGCCATTGGCTCTGCTCGATGTGTTTCCACTCCACAAGCTGGCGGAAGAGTCGTTGCTGACACCGGCTGCTTTTCGCAGAATGTCGATGAGGGGGGCAACCGTCTCGCTACGTTGCTTCCAGAACAGCTGCTTCATCTTCTTGGAGTACAGCATGGATGAGTACTCCATGACAGCTATATCCTGCAGGCTGGCATCGCTGGTATCCTTGACTAGGTTGCAGAGATAGCTGATGATGGTAGGGAAGGACTCTTCAGTGACCTTGGACTGGTCTCTTGATCGCGCCATGAGAAGGGATAGTACTGATGAGGTCAGAAGAGGGACGCGGTCTTCCGAGTTATCGGAATGCCCAAGCAGTGGCAAGAAGTGTTTGTAGGGATCCGGGTTCTTGAAGAGTGCGCTTGCGAGACTGGGGACAACTACGAGCACAAGATGAGGATGTCAGTAAGACTGTCTTGATGGCGATCGCGAATGCGCAAGCGCATGCAGAATGGAGATGTGTAAAAGTGATCGCAGCACGGAAAGACACCATGCCACGGGAGAAAATCCGGTGCATGTTGTTGAATAGGGAGTGATACGGAAAGAGCCATCTCCGACAGCGAGGCAGTCGCAGGAAGCTTCGTAGCCACCGGAACAGAACGCTGGGAGCTTGGGAGAGCCGTCCCACGCGCAACTACGATATGGATCGGTGTGGGACTCACCCTGCAGCAAGTCGCTGAGAAGCACAAGTATATATTTGATGACATCGGAACGCTTGCTGGCCGTTTCAATCACGCTGGGTGTGCCCTGCTCGCCCACGAAGAGGCGCCGGTATCCGTCCAGGTCGCCTTCCACGATCTGCTTTCGCTGCTCCGTCCGGACCTTGTCGACCGCACGGATCTTAGCCAGCTGGTCCTCTGTGATTGTGCCTGCACGAGCGGCGCCATCCCAGGGGATTGGTCGCTGGCGGATGTTGCTCTGCAACTGAGCGAGGTACGGCGGAGGGTCGAGAGACATGGTCGGCTCAGGAGCAGCGCGAAGGCTGACGGCCAGGCGGACGTGGGGATTGGACGTGCAGGCGTGCCGTTAAGCAGTCGGAAACCTGGAGGCGCTGAGTGTACGGCGGCGCGGCGGTTGCGGTCGTGGCGGCAGAGATGGCGGCAGGTGTTGGCTGGAGGTGGTCGCTGGTGCACTGGACTGGTTCCCAGGCTGCGACGTAGGTTGGGGGGCTCGTTGCTGAAGCTTGGATAGCGTACGTCGTTGCTGCCGGTGGAACATGGCGGAGCTCCACTCCTAGACAAGCTCAACTCGACTCAGCCAACCCGACCTCCATGCTCCACTGGCTCGGTGGGGCTCCTACTCAAAGAGCTCGAACCAATCACCCGCCTTGGGGCGCCGGCGGACGGCATCTCGAGTTCCAGCGCTCGAGATGCCAAAGCCACAAAGATTTGTACGTTTCCTGGCTCTGCTTCTGGAAGCGTAGGTTGGAAGAATGACGTCAACATCCAAGGAGTCCCAAGACAAGCCGAGAGCCAGCTTTGCGACGGGCTCTCACACGTGCAGCCTGGTCGTCAGAGGTGGCGAGTGCCCAGGCGCACGGTGGAAGAGATCATCGCTAGGGAATTACCTACATCACTCACTGACATCTCGTGTGCGTTTGCGATGAACCGGAAGACTGCCAGCGGCCACCTCAATTGGCCTTGGCGTGGCTTCTCGAGCTGCAGCCTTTGCGTCCTGCGATTTCAAGGCGACGGGCTCGCGAAGGTTTTCGGTGTATCTCAGATGCTCCCCGGGCCGATGCCAGAGTCACGCACGGCCGGCACAGTAACCAGCGAGCAGGAGACACCGTCTAGAGACCTACATACTTGTGATCCTGGGATGCCGCGCTATTCGCATTTTCTCGACATGCATATCGGATCGACAAAGCAAATTCCGCGAATCGCGGACATGGCAATGTCACTGCGGGGGACAACGAGATCTCGATGGATCGTACGACTATCTATTGGGATTTGTGCGCGGCATTTGTGCGCCGCGGTGGGTGGCCATCCTTATGCGTCAATGATGACGTGAGTCTTGCAGATTAGTGGTGCACGCTGCGAGACGCGGGTAGCCGACTGGTGGGCCAAAGACCATGCTCCACGCATCGCATTCTGGGCGCCACCACACGGGAAACGGATGGTGGCGGACGAATTGACAGTGCAGCAAGCGACTTTGCCATCTGAGCGCAGACGGCCAGCGAGCATGGAGAAACTCTTAAGACGAGGACGCCATCTGCAGCGGTCTAGACCAGCACCAGGCCCGACGTGCGAGGGCCTCTGCCTCGCCGCTGATTGGCGGCGGAAAGTCTTGGGGCGGGTTCCGAGGTCGACATTTGGCAACCATGATGAGAGGATGACCGGGCATTGATGCAACCCAGCTGCGGGTTTCACTGGCTGCCGCGGGGGAGATGCCCCGGTGCTCTCGCGGGATGGTGAACGGCTCTTGTCTGTCTACGTATTAATTCTCGGCCTCCCCCCCCAGGACGGGGCGCACGGTGGGTGCGGCCGACTGTGGATGTTGCCATCAAGCAGCGCTGGCTCGCGAGCTGTAAATACACCCGCCCTAGCCAGTCCTTTGCTGTGCTTCCAAAATACCCGTGGCTGTGCACAAAACCTGGTGACTTATTAGAGTCCCTCTCAAAGGTCTAGTCACTGTTTCCTGGCCGTCACACCGAATCCACGTGCCATCAGCTCAGCAGCCAATTATCCGACAAATACCGCGGAGAATGTCCAGCAAGAAGGCACTCGGTGATGCTGGCTTGGACCAGTCATGCAACAAGCCAACCACAACACAACGCCATGCCGGGTCGCATCGGCCTCCGGATAAGCCATGGAGCAACGACAGATACAGCTTGCCAACCGCAGACGAAGACTCGAAATGCCACCCGTGCGAGAGTCCCGGCACAAGCATATCCAGCCTCTGGTAAGGGCTCCCACGACGGATTAACCGACTGCTCACACCTTGGACTTCGCACACTGACGTGATCATGTATGGCAGGTCTCGCAGAAATTCCGACGCCTCGACAGCAAAGAGCAGCCTCAGCTCGACAGGGCCCTCAGACTCGACTGGTGAAAACCACCGAGCCACGCAGACGACGTTGGGCAGCAAGCAGATGTTGTCCGCGATGGCGGAGAACGAGGCCCTGCGGGCGTCTATCGTCCAGCTGGAGCAAGAAAAGACCAGGTTACGAGGGATACTAGCGGAGCACCAGCTCCAACGGCAACGGAGTCCTCAGCGATGCCTATGCGCATCAGGCGAAGGACGGACGACCTGAGACTGTGTTTAGGAATTGATGAGGAAACAGGTACGCGAACACGAGACTGGATACCCCCCAAAAGAAGCAACCACACACACACTTGCACCGATAGCCTGTGAGCCAAGTTCTTCGAGGCAAACGGAACAGAAGCAACAAAAATAATCGGCGAAATAGGGGGAGGGCATCGGCGCATAAATAGTGAACAAATACACACATGGTATACGCAAGCCAAAGGCCAGCGATGTGTCTATGTTGACATGTAGTGGTAATATGTGCCTTCAGCGGCCGTACTCTTTGGCAAAAGAGCGCTCGACAGATGGATCAGATGACCAGAGCCTGCGACTGTTTCGTGGTTCCCGAGTCTGTGATCCGTCTTCTGGTCATTAATTATGGGCTCGGGCACCTTTGCACCATTTGTGGATGAGCGAGGCCGACGCCGTCCAGGGCCGCCCGTCCGGAGGAGCGGCTCCTCGGGCGGGCCCTTGCGGTACCGAGACAATCGATTGTCGCCCGCCGCAACGGCGCTATGCCCCATCAGGCCAAGTAAACAGGTTTCCGGACTGGAGCGTTGGACTTGGAAAGTCGTTCCTGGCAAAACTCTACAGCCAAAGTGCTTGCATGCGCATGCACCCTCCTCTCCGTCCGTCTTGCCGCCTGCCTTGGGGAAATCCGCACGCACGCCAGCCAGCATCAAGCAACCTCGGGTGACTTTTAGTCTTTCGTGGCACTACATAATACTACCCGCGCCACCAGCAGCACGGCTCTCTGCCCCATCAACCCTCGCCTTACTCGGAGCGTCTTTGTACCATCACAGCCTCGCGGCCGGAGACAACAGGACAGTCCCTCCCTCCCACTCCTGAATCGCTGAAGCAGACCACCCAGGTGGCTGATGAACTGTGCAGAATTGACCAGCAGAGAACAGACACCACCGTCGCACAAGATTGAGACGCAGGCCATCTGAGCTTGTTGGTTGCGGGGAAGCAAGACATAGGTGGGTAAGAACAATGCCCATTCATTCTTCTGCGCAGTGGGTGGGTGGGTGGCCCGGACTGGACGACTAGACCAGGGAGTGGTGGTGGTGGTGGTGTCATCATTGAGGCCAGCCGGCTGTGGTGTGCACGAACTTGGGCCTGCCAGTCCTGTCCTGCAGGGCTGCGTGCAGCTCGAGCTGAGCTGGCAACCGGGCAAGGGGTCCAGCCTGGTACACCCCGACCCCGCCCTTTTCCGCCCTGGTCGTGGGTCACTCTGCTGGCTGCCAGCACCAGCCTCCAGCTCCAGGGCTGCTCAATCTGCTAGTGCAGAAATCAGAGGAGGTTGGGTATTCGCAACCCACCCGCGCCGGCCCTCGACCTGCAGCACTTCCTGCACTCGACACTGGCTCACCTCGCCGCGCATTCTCCCTCTCCCTTTCTTCTCTCTTCCTCTGCACTCCCTAGTCTTCTGTGTCACCCTCACCCGCCTTCAGTTCACCTCTCCCGTCGTAGCGTCGTCTGGCCGTCTCTTGTCAAGCCCGGGCGTCGCAGCTTCGCACCCCAGCTACAGAATTGTGGACAAAGGCCTCACTAACACCGCAACTCCTTCGTTGCACGGCGCCAGGCCTGCAACATTGCAAAACACCGCATTCCTTGGCTTTTGAGTTTGCGCTCCCAGTCTAGCCATATTAGCACCAGCCCGCATTCCAGCCGTCCGTCGCCAGAATGCGGTCCTTTGGTGGCATTGCGCCGCTCGCCGCGCTCTTCTTGTCCCCCGTCATCGCGCACCCATATCCTCGCGACAACTGGGGCGCCGTCACCACCACCTGGACGGTGACTTACACCAGCACCATCAGCTCATACTATGCTCCAGCCTACACCGCTCCTGCAGGCGAGAACTGCGTCCCACCTGCCGGCTCCGGCCAGATCGCTTGTGGGCCCATCTGCTGCGCGACCTGGCAATGGTGTTCGGACCCTATCAAGGGCCAGTGTCTCGCCAATGTCGGCCAGAACTCGTGGACAGAAGTCGTGACCACTGGTGTCATCACCACTACCCAGTTCTCGGCACCATACAGGCCAACGAGTGGCAGCTCCATGCCGACGGCCAGCTTGGGTAGCGCGACAACGGTGCCAACTGACAGCCCGCAACAGACCGTCCCTGCCGATACGTCGACCACGAGTGGCGAGCTCAGCAGTGGTGCCATTGCTGGTATCGTCGTCGGCACCATCGCTGGTGTCGCCCTGCTGATTCTGTGCTGCTTCTGCTGCATTGTTAGGGGCCTCTGGGGCGTCGTCGCGGGTATCCTTGGCCTCGGCAAGAAGAAGGATAAGAAGGAAAGAGTCGAAATCATCGAGGAGCGCTACTCTCGGCACGGCAGTCAGCACGGTGGCCGCCCGGTGCACAAGTCCTGGTTCGGTTTCGGCGGAGGTGGTGGCCGTCCTTCGGACGTGGCCTCGAGGAAGGAGAAGAAATCGGGCGGTGGCTTGGGATGGCTGGCTGCCGGTGCCGGTGCTGCTGCGCTCCTCCTCGGCTTGAGGAAGCGTGACGACAAGCGCCGCGGCAGCAGTCACAAGTCCCGAAGCGACTGGAGCAGTTCGTACTACACTGACTCTTATACGGGAACCAGCCCTAGTGAGTCTAATTTTGCCCAGAAATTAGAATCCCTGGGGCACTTTTACTGACCAATATTCTCACTCTAGGTAGCCAGAGCTCCGACCGAAGAACGAGAAACACAAATCGCTCGAGACGTTCAGGACACTCGAGAGCCACGAGGCAGTCGCGCCACTCGAGGCGGTCCTCGCGCATCTAAGACGGTTCCGGGTACTCCAGACATTAGATGACGATGGCTGGAAAGACCTCGGGCGAATAGATGCCTAGCCGTGTTCACGAAGCAATGTCAGATAATGTGCTCGTCGATCTCATACACCTGATGCGAGGCAACGTTTGTTCACAATTTTGGCCCCCTTGTTTATATTTTATTCTCGGATCATCATGTCAATACTGCAACCCTTGTATCTATCCCCTCCCCATGGCGTTTCTGCGGTTGGACACTCTTATGTGAAAAGTGGATGGACGACTTGTTTTATGAGATTTTGCCAAGATTGAGCCGATTTCCCCGATAGACTTTGTATGAGGAGGAGGATGCGCCGATGATGACGATTGAGCGGCGGTTTCACGATTTCTTACACCTTAATGAGAAACATGATTAGATCATACACCCATCAACTACCAAGCTTAAGAGAGGGGATTGTGGTGCGTTATAAAATTGTCAGCTGAGGCCCTTTGCGAGTGTGCACTGAGCTGAGCCGTGTGTATGAAAATGTAAGACTTTTGGACATTGTGCCCGAACTTTGAGTCGCGCCCGCACTCGAGCATCAATCTCGTCACTGCATATATAGGCGCATCGCTCCATTGCACGAGCACACACTGAGCAGCAGCTTGCTACCCCCCGTCTTGGGCTCGCATGCGGCGCTGCCGTGTACCACGTATCAAGAGGCAGCGTACTCTGCAACATGCGTAACAGAATGGCACCCATGTCCTCGTGCATGGTCGAGTTCTCGAATTGCTGGTTTCGTGGTGGCGCCCCAGGGTTTAACCTAGAAAAACAAAATGAGTGGGAGCGCTGAGCGGACAGCTGTGATGTTTGTGTTGTTATGAATAGAGAAAAATGCCGGCCCCCCGCGACTCGGTGGCTTGTGAGGAAAGGTGGTTCACGGCGTTGTGCTGAGTTACGTTTTCTCTAATTAGTGGTGGCGGTGGTCGGTCTGAGCTTTGGCTACTGCCCACGTCCTGCTTATTTGCAGAACCGGAGCCACAAGAATGTACAAAGGTCGCTAGTTTGGAACGAGCATCTATTAAAGCTGTACCGGAGTCGGCAAAGACAGCAGCAGCAGATAGACCAACATCAGATGAGACCCAAATAGTTCGTACGAGCACGAGACCCATGGCAAGACCGCAGTTTCATGAAGCTTGGTTGTTGTTGTTTTTTGTTTTGAGTTCCGTCATTTTTTCGTGACTTTTGGTATTTTTTGGTTTCATATTCTTCGTAGCTACCGATTTTTAATTTTTGTAATTCGGCTACGTCAAAGATGCAGATTGAACCCCGGCGACTCCTCTGAATGATTGAGACCCAGAAACGCAAAAAGAAACCACATTTCCCCACCCTCTAAGACTCATCGACGATGTTGCCCTTCTCCGAGACGTACATGCCGTCCAAGAACTGTGAGAAATGTCAGTATGATTCGAGTGTGTGTCACAGGGGGAGCCTGCAGGCGGTGATGCCCTGTCCCGCCAGCTGATTATGCCCGCAAGGCAGAGGAAAGACGCAGCTGACGGGGTAGTATCGGCCTGCCCAAGGACAAAAGAACTGTCTTGTCGTACCTTACGGATATCCTTGTTCCGGACTCTGCAGATCTGTTGGATGTCGGCGGCGCTCTGGGAAACGTTCTCGAGAGAGTTGCCGGACAGGATGAGCTCATCCTTCTGGGCCTTGGAGACCTCGACGTCGACGCCCTCGTGCATGGTGACCCTCCGGACGAGCTTCTCGCCGATGAAGTTGCGAATCTCGACCTCGTACAGACCGGTCTCGTTGCTCTTGTCGATGTTGACGTTGATGGGGAAATGGGCGTACACGTAACGCATCTTGTACTTGAAGCCCTTGGTGACACCGATAATCAGGTTCTCGATCAGGGTGCGGACGGTGCGGAGGCCGGCAACGGTCTTGCGGGCGCCGTGGTGGATGGTGATGGCGATGACATTCTTCTTGGGCTTAGAGAAGCTGACGGCCATGTGGCTAAGGTCCTTGACGAGCTTGCCACGGGGTCCCTCGACGGTGACGGTCCGGGACTTGATGTGGACCTTGACTGTTCGCGAGCGCCATCGTCAGTATATGGCATTTCTTGCAATTCGGGACAGTTGCATGATGCGCCAGCAATGTGGCCTGGTTGCGCTTTGCCCCAACTCTCTGCCTTCAGGTCTCCTGTGCTTGGCGTTTCGTATGATTGAAGACGGCTGCTTGATTCCAACTCCCATGTCGTATGTCGCCCTGTCGTCGTGCTTCTGTTCCTTCTCCCTAGACCAATCCCTCTTCTCAACTCCTTCCACTGTTCCGCAAGCGCTTCCTCAGGTACCGGGCCACATTGAAATTTGCTGGTCGCTGTGCGTTGTGATATGAACGAAAAGCATCGGCTACATACCTCCCTCAGGAATCTCCAGAGTCTCCTCGCTGTGAAGGTAACGCATCTTGACGGCTTAAAGGGAAGACCTGTAGTTGCGGTCGAACAAGACTGAATTAGTCGGACGGTTCCTTCTCTCTCTAATGCAATCGGCCTGCGACTACTGTTTGCGGTGCAGCGTGCTCGGGTGTGGGGGGTCGAGAATCGGTTGACGTCGACGTGGAAAAGAATTCGGGCTGGGCGAGACGACGACGGGTGCTGCGGTGTATCTGTATCTGGAGGCGTCACGACATACCTGGAAGACTGGCGTTGGCTGGGTGTGGTGATTTGCAACTTGCGCACTGCCTCGAAAACTCGCTGCTCACAAGGGGGGCGGGTGAGGTTCTCGAAATTTTGGGCCTGGCAAAAACTCGGTGGCAGAGAATTGTGCGCAAGCGAGTCACAGCACGCACGCTAGGGTTCTGGTGTGTGCTGCCAGGATGGGGCCTTAGTCAGCGATGCACGGGCCACTTCAGTTTTCCCCTCTCCCAAGCTCCGCTTTTCCTGGGCCTCGCTGGTCCAGCAGAGAGAGACCAATGCTGGCGGCGCAGCGCCCGAGGGTCCTCTACTCTCTGACTTCATCTTATGATGCGGCTCCGAGAGGACGATGAATCCCAATTGGACAGCCAGTACTTTCCCTCATGTTGAGGCTGTCGCTCCGGACCGTGAAGCTTCGACCAGCATTACTTATGCACCACCTCTAGGTCATTGACTTCGCTCCCATCCGACACTTTCAAGCTTGACAAGTCACGACGCGTGGTTCAACATGCGCAGTTGTCGACAGGATTGGCGGCCCTCTTCCCTGGGGCACAAGTGACGACGACCAAGTTTGGAGCCTTTCGTGGTCCACGATGGTGTTGCAAAGGGAGCTGATCCCCAGGCTGGGCTTGTCGCGGAGATTTTCTCTCTCAAGGCAATGTCAATTGCGCGTGCCTGACCTGGGCAATAAACTCCCCATCAGGCTTGCCGACATCTTTCGTGGCGGCACGACCGCGATTACTCGTGGTTGTGGTCGTGATTGTCCTCGTAGGGTTCGCACAATTTCATCGGTATGCATGAGATTTGGCCTTTGCTATGGCCAAGAGCGAAGCATCGTCCATTTAAGCGGACATGGATCTCGAGTGTCGAGGCTACAGACCTTTCGAAGCATCTCCTGTAAGCGGCAACTTGACCCAGCCAAATACTGTGCTAAGTCGTGCAGTGAGTGCGGCGTGGTCTATCAAGCATCTACAGATCATGTCAGCTCTTTTGAGTACCCGCAGGGAGACTGCAAGTTGCAGCCCCACCCAGGCAGGCAAAGTCACTCCGTACCTCGGGGGCTCTCAAAAGTGGGTCGTCCGTGCAGGCTGACGTTGTTCAACGACCGGCGCCCAAGCACTCGACTCCGTGCCTGGGGGAGCTTCCTTGCTGCTGCACCACCTGCAGTGGATCATCAGCCCAGAGCTTCAGGGTGCCGCACTTGTTGATGAACCACGACCGGGCGACAATCCCACGACGTCCATTGCCCCCTCCCTCAATACAAAGACAAGACAAGACACCAGCCAGCGACTCTGTAGCAGGAGGGCGACACCGCTGTCATGTCGTACTTCTTCTCCACCCCCGTCGACATCGACGTCGTCCTCGAGGACACGGACGAGCGCGCCATGGTCGACGTCCGCCTCGACAAGAACCGCCGCGAGAAGGCGCCCCTCTACATGGACGGCGAGAGCGTCAAGGGCGCCGTCACCGTCCGCCCAAAGGACGGCAAGCGCCTCGAGCACACCGGCATCAAGGTCCAGTTCATCGGCACAATAGAAATGTTCTTCGACCGCGGCAACCACTACGAGTTCCTCTGCCTCAACCAGGAGCTCGCCGCCCCCGGCGAACTCCAGCACCCCCAGACCTTTGACTTCAACTTCAAAAACGTCGAGAAGCAGTACGAGTCCTACAACGGCATCAACGTCAAGCTGCGCTACTTTGTCCGCGTCACCGTCGCCCGCCGCATGGCCGACGTCGTCCGCGAGAAGGACCTCTGGGTCTACAGCTACCGCATCCCCCCGGAGATGAACAGCAGCATCAAGATGGACGTCGGTATCGAGGACTGCCTGCACATCGAGTTCGAGTACAGCAAGAGCAAGTACCACCTCAAGGATGTCATTGTCGGCCGCATCTACTTCCTCCTCGTGCGGCTCAAGATCAAGCACATGGAGCTCAGCATCATCCGCCGCGAGACCACCGGCGCCGCGCCCAACCAGTATAACGAGAGCGAGACGCTGGTGCGCTTCGAGGTATGTATAACACAACAAAAGGGCTTCCTGGCCTTGCCCCAGCCGCTCTTGTGCAGATGTGGCTAACATGTCTCTTTCAGATAATGGACGGCTCGCCGTCCCGTGGCGAGACTATCCCTATCCGCCTCTTTCTCGGCGGCTTCGACCTAACACCAACCTTCCGTGATGTCAACAAGAAGTTCTCCACGAGATACTACCTCAGTCTGGTCCTGATAGATGAGGATGCCAGAAGGTACTTCAAGCAGTCGGAGATCTTGCTCTACAGGCAAGCGCCGGACGCGGTTAACAACGCCGATCCCGGGGCCATCGCAACTGTTCCCGAGTCGACGAGACCTGCGCATGTGCCAGCGCAGACTTAAAGACACACGAAATGATGACTCGCTGCGCGGCACGCCAGTGCACACTGGCCGAAATCCATATTTTTGTACATAGGCACATGCCATGGGTCAGATGAGCATTCACCGATACGCAGCGAGAGTAGTTGAGACTGTCTCACACCAGGAGGTTCGAGAAATTTTACAGCGGCGGGTTATTGGCGTTCACACATTCTGTTCTAGTCATTCAAATACAACTAGACCGCGGCTTTTTGTGTCGTGCTTGCAAGACATTGGGACTTTGGCCAGGCTGCCGCGATGTGCGTGAGATTTAAACTGACACGATGCTGCCATATAAAGCCGTGCAACAATCTCACCGTCACAAGTAATGAACTGCCACGGGAACAGAACCGACCAGACTTTTTGTTATGGCCATTAACGATCCTCCATAATTTGACCGACGACCTAGTGCGCACCAAACTAGAAGAAACAACTCGCTATTCTCTCTTCTTGACTCTACAGCCCTTTGCATGAAAAGGTCAAGAAGACGGAAAAAAGAAGATTGCTACAAAGAGTGGGTTGGTTGGCTCCGTATATATCTACAAAATCTCCATCTCGTCTCCAGCCTCGAAGCCAAACTGGTTGTTCTGGATCGCCGCGATGCGGTCCAGCTCGTCCTGGTACTCCTTGCGGATATCCGCCAGCGTGACGACCCTTCGCTGGGAGGAGGAGGAGGCGTGCTCGCCTCGCTTCACCTTTTTGTTCGCATTACCACCACCGCCGCCCGTTCCATTCAGGTCTGCCTGCTCGCTGTTTGCGGTGCGGTTCGGCGAGGGCACGCTCGTCGTGATCCACGCCTGCTTCGGTTCGACGCAGCTCAGCACGTTGATGAGCATTAGATATTGCCGCGTGACGGCCGTGTCGAGGACGTCGCCTTCGCCATCCTCGCCGCCACCGCTGTTGCTCGGAAGAGGCACATCGCCCTCGCCGAGCTCGCGCAGCTTGTGGATGCGGTCAAACAGCACGGCCGCGGCGCCACGGTAGTTGTTTGCCTTGATGCGCCAGGCGTACAGGATCTGGTGATAGGGGATGCCCGTGACGACGTCGACGGTGTCGTGGCATTTCGACTCGAGGATCTCGTCCACGTCGCTCTCCAGCCCGGGGAACAAGAGGCGCGCCAGCTCGGAGCTGTGCATGTTGTCGCACATGGTCGTCACCAGCTTGTGCAGGCATCCGTGCTGCAGGCGGCGGTTGCGCATCGTCACGAGCGTTGCATGCGCCGTCTCAAAGTCCGAGAGCTGCGTGGCGCCGCCAAACAGTCGGCTCTGCATGTCCGCGCGGATCGTGTCCGCATCGCGAGTCGAGCCGTTGATGAACTGCAATGCCAGTCTGGCAAATTCAATCACGTATGAGTAGGCCTTTTGCTTTTCAAAGAGCGCAACTATGTGTCCGTAGTATCGTGGCAGGCCCGCGTGCAGCTGATCCCACTCGATGCTGTCGAGGAGACCGCCACTATGCGTTTCCCGGCCCTTCTTTTTCCACGGCGCGCCTGGGTTCACACGTCAGCATGTGCCCCGTGAGGAGATCGGAATGTTTATCACTTACTCAAACAGAATGCCGCTTTCTTGAAGTTATCTGCAGCTGCGGCAAAGTCTCTGGTGGCGAGATACACCCTGCCTTGAACATACGTCGAGAATGGCTCCTGGCTACAGAAAGGGCTCAGGTCTGCAGCCAAGTCTGGCCGGTTCTGGACAAGGAGATTGCACTGCACAAGCTCAGGCACGAGCTCGATGGAGCTGTCGGGCGCACAGATATCGACCGCGATGTCGGTGATCCGAGATGGCGAGGCTTCAATGTCGCTGAAGCCCATCAGGTGGCTAAGATTGAGCTCAAGCGCAGAGGTCGCCACGAGATCATCTGTGCCACGTCGCGACGAAGTGAGAGATTCGCCGCCTGCGGTCACTTTTGCCACGGGCAGATGTAATTCGGTGTTTGCCAGCCACCTGATAAACTCGAGTCTCTTCATAGTCCGCAACAACTCACGGTAAACGTAGCCGATGTCAACTCGGTTGTGTAAGGCGTCTTGAGGCTGGTCGAACTCAAACTCCATATGAACAAGGAGGATAAGTTGACTGAAGCAGACATTCCAGTATAGGTTTGCCAAGTCCAGTGTGGTCTTGAGCGCTATCCGTTGCCCAAAGTCGCTCGCAGAAAACTCGGGTGCTGTGCTCAAGACTTCATTCATCCGATCCAGTAGGTGCTGGTATAACTCGGTAGTCACTTGGTTGAAGTTTTGCCCTAGCGCATCTGTGACCAGAGCACAATCCTCGTCTGAAATCTGCCTCCAAAACCCAGCCTTGTCGGAGAAGAACTGGATTCGTTCGTGGTCCGTCTTCGTCGTCTCCTCGAAGAGCTCAGCGCGGAGCACCGACTGACATACTTGCAGCATGCTATCTGAAAAGCCGTCGACGAAAGAGCGACCAGTATTGACCAGAGTTGTCAGAGCCGATCGATGCGAATCTGGGCGATGACAAATCGACTCCATGTCACTGCACTGCCTGACCGTCGACAAGCGATCGGCACAGACAATCCAGGGCATCTCAGGATGTCCTGGGTGTGTAGACGGTGTTGAGTCGAAGGCCAGTGAGAGCGCTTCGCCTCTGGGTTTATCTAGCTCAATGAGTATCCGATAGAATCGTCGCCATTGTGTCTCGCTCGAAGTTCTAAATTGGTCATGGTCTATATCACCAGTCGGTGATTTCGTCAAGGCTGAAGTTGAAGCAATTGCTGTGCAGATAGACTCGGCGAGGCTCAGGCCTTTGCGATGCCCCGTGGTGTCGCCAGTCTTACCGATCGCACGCTCATAAGCACTCAGCGCCGCTTCGATCGTCGGTGTTGGGAATCGTCCTGGCGCGAACACTTCGCGCAACCACTTCTCAGGCACGCCGGTTGCGTCGCATGGGCCGCATTCTGGAGCAGTCGAGTTCGAGTTCTCCGCAATGACGGTTGCCCAGCCATTCTGCCACAAGTTCCGTAGCTCGCTATGCTCCTGTGGGATGCTCGGCATCATGAATGATAGATATTGCACTCTGTATGCCATGTTGTTCTTCCACAACACCCACATGTCGATGCCCATCTGGTAGCCCCTGGCAGAAGTGCCCTTGACGATAAAGTCCGCTAGTGTCCAGACGTCGTTTCCACGTGGTGGCCTTGGGACGAGCTCGAGCCCTGCGAGGTGGTCCTCAACGCGGATTGTGTCCTTGTCTTCAGCTTGCACTCTCCAAAACTTGAATTCGCCGTGCCCGATGGGCGAATATGTCACAGCCATGCGCCGACCCTCGGAGTCGCCGACGAGGCGCAGAAGATTCGTCTGCGCCGGGTCCAGCTGCCACTTGCCAGTCTCTTGCGGGCTGCGCTCGGCGTTGAGGAGGTCGCACGCACTGGCCACCTGACCGCTATTGAGGTTCCATATTCGTAACCGGTGGTCCAGGCAGACTGTGAAGAGGAAAGAAGCGTCGTCGAAGCCGAAATCTGTCTGTACGGCCGCCGCGGCAGCACTGGCGTCCATGTCGCCTCCACGAGACAATATCGTGCGGAAGCTATGCGCCCATCCTTTCGCGTTGTAGAACGTCTCCTTCCATGGACCGTGTATGCCTTTCCAAAAAGCTTCGTCAGCAAACGTCCATAGCAATCAGACATCTATACTCCTTTGACCTACCACCAGACTTATTCCGATCTAATCGAATCAGTCCTCCATCCGCCAACGTCGTGATGAGCTGATCGTCGTTGACAGCGGTCAGCCGGTACGGCTGCTTGAAGTTGTTGAGAGCATTGGGCACGTGGACTCTACACCACTCGCTCACGGAGCTCTCAGCGACCGACCGCTTCCTGAACGAGTCGGCCTTGAGCACAATGTTGTAGAGTTGGTTGGCCGTGTCGAGGACAAACAGGTGCACGGCATCGTGCTCGGTGGATTCGTGAAAGGCAATGCAGGCTGGCCGTACGGCGTGCTGGAACTCGAAATTGAGTACGAGGTTCGCGGGCTGCGCGCTGTTGGGCTTCACAATGTCTGCCGACCGAATGCTCAGCACCGTATCCTCCTCGACCAAACGCCATAGAAGGCTCCGTGGGTACTTTTTTTGTTGTTGATGCTGCTTGTCGCTGTTGTCGTTGCCAGTGCTGGTTTCGCTGCGCCGGAAGATCGAGGAAGTTGTCGCGCAGGTGCGCGCCCGGCGGAACTCGTCGCCTCCTAGATGGCTTCCGTTGCTCGGATGAGATTGTGGCCTTGTCCGCCGAGCTGCCTTGCCTGGCGCGACGGTAGTCGGGAGCTTGAGGTCGACGACGTAGGCGGCCGACGGGGGCTCGAGGTTGAGCTGCACCTCGATGAAGTCGACCTTTGGCGCCATTGTCGATGTTCCCTCTCACGCGGGCATCAGGGCATCGATTGGGTAAGATCAAGAACTCCGCGATGTGGGTGGTTGTGCTTGAAGTGTTGCTGCTTGTGACTTGTGACGCGGATCCCTTCTGCCAACGAAATCTTTCAGACGCGCACTGCAACAACTTTGGGAAGCTTGAGCTCAGAGCGCCAAAGCCTGAAGGCGAAGGACCCGCTTTGTTGCTTTGAGCCTGGAAGGCAGGGCTGCGGGCCAGGCATTCGGACAGGGGGGCCTCAGGCGTTGGCGGGACGTCCTGTGCGCTAATCCAAGTACCGTACAGACATGAATGGCGGCCCAAGGTACGCTCCGCAAAGGAAAGTAAACAATCAATCTCGACAGCGTGCTGCAGATGGGTGGCAACTCAATACCAGTATCAAGATTTCGGGCTAGTCTTAAGCAACCAATGTAGAACTTTGGTGGCCTCGTCTTCGAGCAACTTTATTATAGTAATGCTAATATGGTACAGCCCACAATCCTGCCATGAACGCCGCAAGCCATGCATATGTCGTTAGAAAATTCGTCGAAATCTCACGCTACTCCTCATTGAATAGACCACTTGCTCGATTCCATTCCAAAAGTCGGCCATCCATCTACTCCTTCTCCATGTCCTTCGGCGCAGGGTCGCCAATACCGTCCTCGTGGATGGCAAAAAGCGTGTCGCTTTCGGGCAAGCAAGGGCTGTCGTAAATCTTGGCAATACGCGTCTCGGCGCGGCCCTTCTTCAGACTGATTCTGGTGGTGCTAGCGTGGGCAATAATATTGCCGCCGATAGGCTTCTTCGGATCTGGATTAAACATCGCGCTGGGTCCGCCGTCCACCTGTGCGACGACCTGGTTCGTGATGACGACGGCGATGCCAAACTCATCTGCGAGCCGCTGAAGCTGTCGCATGAACTTGGCAAGGTGCGTTTGCCGGGACGAGAGCTCTCCACGACCCAAGAAATCGGTGCGGTACAGCGCAGTGGCACTGTCGACGATGAGCAGTGAGAAGCGGGTCTCGCACATCATCGCCGCAGCCTGTTGGAGGAGCTGAAGCTGATGGTCCGAGTTGTAGGCACGCGCATAGGCGACATTGTCGAGAACCTCCTCGCCAGACAAGCCATATCTGTTGGCGACGGCGAGGAGCCGAACCGGTCTGAACGTGCCCTCGGTGTCAATGTACAAACACTTTCCTTCGCCACCGCCCATGTCGAAGGGGAGTTGGCATGTCACGGCTAGCGTGTGGCAGATCTGACTCTTGCCTGTGCGGAACTCGCCAAAGAGCTCAGTGACGGAGCCGGTCTCGACACCGCCCGCAAGCAAAGTGTCGAGGTTCTTCGAGCCGGTGGTGATTGAGATTAGCTCGCTGCGTCGCTGGTGCATCTCAGTGGCTGTTGTGAATCCCATGGGTACCAATTTCGAGGCTGCGAAGGACCGTCAGATTTGTAATCGCGAGATGACCAGTGGAGCACGCCTATCGCTTGACTGACCTTCAGCAAGAATCTTGGTGGCCTTGATCTCGGAGATGCCCTTTACTTGCTCCAGCATTCTTCTTGGCGTGTAGGCGATCGACTCGACTGTTTGGTATCCGCCATCCATCAATAGCTGGATGTCTCGCTTCGTCAAGTTCGAGAGGCCCTAATTGCAGAGTCAGAACACCAACTCGGCCGACGCTGCGGAAGTGTCTGAAATACCTCTAGGGCAGAGACGGGCGTGGGCGCACCGGGCCCGGTCATCGACTCGTCCCCCATCTGGCTTTCATCGTGCTCGTCCGCCATCGTCGCTAGTGTGTCCAGGTGGCTGATGGCCGTAGCTACGTATTGGGGTTGTCAAGAGGTGTGATTTCACGCAGCTGGATAGCGCAGAGAGACAACTCAAGCTCGCTTTTCTCTTTTTTCTTGTCGTAGTGACTTGTTGGTGGCAAGTGTCGATGGTGCCGAAGACGCGTCGCGCGTAGTGGCGGTGCGAGGAGGGGCGCCAACAACAATTACGGACAGCGCGCAGTCACGTGGTCGGTCGACCCACTAACTAGCAGCATCGGCCCACCTATTAAGGCAGCAGCTCGAACTGAACTCCACACGACCAACTGCCTAGGTTCCTTACCTTACTGCGTAAGGTACTTATGTGGACAATACATTTACAACAAAGCTTCACTGTGTGCTTCTGGCTGTTCATAGTACAAGTCAGGATGCAGCCTACATACCACGAAGAATAACCTTCTTTGTCCGAACGTGTAGTACCTTGAGTAGTTTATGATTATGTTTATTGCCTAGCTGCGGAGGCTTGTGGTAGTTGTGACCATTTTCGGCTGCCATGATCTACGAGGCAGCAATCTCGTCAAAGCTCGATGCTTGGATAGAAGAAGAAAAACAGGCTAAGCTAATGTGCAAAAACGCCACGCATATGCTGAAGGCACGTAGCCAAAATAGAAATTACGTCTGCGTTGTATCCGAGTGTTATTATCCTTCCTCGTCAAAACCCGGGTGTAAGCCCATGTCTCCACAATCATACAGGGGAGACGCAGCGTCTGAACAATTAATCTCGAGTCTTCCTCTGCAACCGGGTAGATCCCCGTGGTGCTTGAGCCTCGAGATCCATGTCGCTGTTCGTCCGACTGAAGGTACCAGCGGGCAAGACCTCGAAGCCCGCGTTCACCCTCCTAGATTGTGTGTTGGCATGGACGCTTCCCGATTGTGACGGGCGTCTGCCACGAGCAGATTCGGTAGCATCATTGGACCGGCGCTGCCGCGAAGGAGGGTTCTGCCTGTCGGGGCGTGGACTCGGCTCGTAAGTCGATGCGATAAAAGGGTTGCGCTGCGCCATAGCACTCGGAGCAAAATAGCCTCCATCCTCGAGGAAGTCCATGGTGGGGGAAGCCGATTCGGGGTCCTCGAAGGGACTACGCTTCCGTGACGGGGTGTCAGTGGTTTGTATCCTCGACGGCCTGGTGAACTGTTTTCCGGGGTTCTCGTCCGAGGAGCTGGAGTCCCGGCGATCGTGAGCCGGAGAATACAACGAGCTGATGTGAGGAGTACGTCCAGCTGATGTGGATGGCACGTAGGTGTCCAGCTTCGGCAGCGCTGCACGCCTCCCTTCGAGATCATCAAGCGCTTCCACCTTGCCTTCGGTACCACTCACGCGTCCCGATCCTGATCGTGTCGACTGTCTTGGCTTGTATGTTGCCGGAGCGCCAGTCGAAGGCATTCGCACCTCTGTGGGTGACACTTGTCCAGAAGCAGAGTTGAGGCGAGGGCTACTGCGTACCGACTCAGGGCGGTCCACAGACGACTTGGTCGGCTGTCGGGTAGCCTGGCTTGTGCGTGTCCTTTCCTTGCCTTTGGGCTCTGTGTGAATCGAGTGAGTCTTGCTGGGACCATCAGAGTCGGCAGGCGTGTTAGGCCGCGAGATCCAAATACCGTCGACTTCTACGCCACTTTGAATAGCTCGTACGCCGAATGGAATGTCGAATTTGCGGGGAAGAGGGAGGCCGGTGCTCTGCATCTCCGACTGTCGTGCCCTCTTCTCCTCGTCGAGCACTGTATGCTTGCGCACTAGCCTGTTCTTGAAAAAAAGCTTGACAAGACCAGCCAGAAAGACCAAGAAAATAGCCGAGCCCAAGCACTGGAGTGGTTGTCGTCAGTCGGAGATCTAATGAGCTTCAACTTGCAGACTTACAAAGGTGAGCTGGAGCCAGAGCTGCCAGCTGATGAAGAAGGTGGTATTCGCCATCTCGACTATGATTTGAAGCTCTTATCGCCGAGCAAGTGCCTCCCGCGACAGCTGTGGAAAGTGCTTGGTGGACAGGTCTAGCGGAAAAATGCCGTGTGCGAAGAGGCTATGGTTTTCGTGAAATGCGCCAGATCAGGCACCCAGAACACGGTTCGGGTTAAGAAGCCACAAAGAGCCGCCGGTGACGAGCAGTTGAGCTCAGATATATGAAGAGATTCGGCGTGCTTAGATCGCAAGTGCGAAGGGTACTGCTTGGGTTGCTGATCCCAATACGAGGTATCGGCTGCACCTGATGTTGCACGTGGCTTTCAATACCGGAAGAAAACCACGAGGAAGTTCTGCCAGCCGCACGTGGGAAAGTAGTACTGAGAACGGATGTTGGTGTAACCAAAGCTACAAAGATATTGCTCGGGAGGTTGTCTCGGCTTGAACCAGCTTGTCCTTGCAAGGCGGAAGAAGAGCCGAAAGATGTAGCTAGACGCTTCGGGATGGAGCACCGAGGATGCGTCTGGTGAATTAACAGGCGCCTATCAAGGTCACAATGGACTCAGTGCACCAGTGCACCAGTGCTCTGCTAGGAGATGGAGAAATGTCTTGCGGAATGTGTGTTGCGGGAGGCAAACAATGATGCGTGCCAGCCAGTTGCGAGAGTGTGTTGGCAGCCAGTGTCGTATGGCAAGCAAGACGCAAATGTCCAGAAAACGGCACGCCCAAAAAAGCTAATGGATCGTGATTGTCGACCAGGAGCAAACAAGTGAAGCGAGTGGGAGAGGGCGAGGTGGAGGGAGGCTTTGGACCACGAACCACGCACAGCCGAAGAACGAAAGGACGGGATCAAGGGATCCTTTTTTGATGACGAGGCAGGCTCCAAGAAAGGAACAAGCAGGTTTTCTCCCAGGAGAAACGAATGGGCGAGGAAGAAACAAAACCAAGAACGAGGGTTACGGTGGCAGGCAGACCGAATAAGAAAGAGCATTGGGGCAAACAGAGACCAAAGCCTCGTGCGTGTAAGTGCCTGACTTGGCCAGGCCAGGCCTCTCGCTCCACCGGCCATGGGCAAGACTTGCTCAGACCTGCAACACCACCAAGAGCCCGTCTGCACCTCAGCACCCGCGCAAGACCTGGATCCTCACGACACAGCGACGACATTGCCCGCGGCCTGGATGCCACGCCGCCCATGGATGCGAAGGAGGGCCCTGGTCGCCCACCTGAGAGAGCTGCAGCAAGCACTGCACCGTGGCATGGATCATGGCCGTGGCGGCCTGCCAAGCCGCGAGCAGTGTCGCAAAGAACCCTGCTGCGCACCGACGTCGACGCAGGGCGTGCCCTGCTGGCTGTTTTCACGAGGCTCTTGGCATCGCCAACGTGCAGCGGCTAGGTTGCCGTCGCCTCCTTCAACGGTCCTTCTGCCCCTTCGCCTGAAGCATCCCACCCCCGTCCCTAGCGCCCGCGACCCACCGGCATCCCTGCTGGCCATCCATAGCTCCCGTCATTATCGACGACGTCGTGCCAGCAGGACCATCGCTGGCAAGTTGCAACGCATAGCACGCGGAATATGCACCCAGCATGGCCAGAACCAGCCTCGGACATCAGACTCGGCTCGAATACTCGCCATCAGAACGGCGGCTGCATGATTCCTCTGGGCCGCGAAGATCGCCGCTCCCAGTGCAAGAAACACTCCACCAATCGCTGGCCTCGTAAGTCACAAGTTCGCTTCGCCTGGGCATCCTCCGTGACCGTATCAGGTTGTCGGCGGCGCTTGCTTTTTCAGAGCCCTGCTTTTTCTGGCCCGCACAAGCCTCTCCCACGTTCAGGCGCACGGCAGAGGCACACATTACGAGGAAACCTGTCGCAAAAACCCACGTATGCGAGCAGTCTTGAAGTGCTCGCATGTGCTGTACCGCTCCCACTCCGAAAATTGGTTCATCGCATTGCTGCCACAATCTTCTGCCAAGGCCCACGGCTACGACCCGGAGATTTCACTCGGCCCAGTGCGACCCTTAGGGACTTTGGATTCCGACCTCACGAATGCATCCCGGCCAGCTCTACTTTGTGGCAGGTGTGTCTGGGCCAAAGCCGCCACGATGCCCAGTCGTGAGCCGGGTCGAGAGACTTGGACCCATATATTCCCGGGGAGGCGAACCGTGCACCGGCACTGGACGAGGATCACGCCGGCCAGCCACCCATGTCTCGCCATGCGCAACCATGGGTGCATCGCTTCTGCAAAAAACAGAATGGCGAGGACAAGATCGACCCGAGCCAGGCCCTGCTACCCCGTGCTTGAGCGATACATACTTAGTTAGCCTCGCCCCGTCCTTCCACGTTGCGTGCAGCCGCTGGAGCACCACGGAGCGCCTTTGTGCGCTGGCAGGAGCAGAATACGAAGTTTCCTCGGCTGCCAAGACCTCTACGAGCCGTGGATGAGTTCACCGCAATCGCTCCACCACCAATGGTGGTGCATGGCTGGCTCGCCCCGCTGTTGTGCTCACGAAAATACGCCCTTGTGTTGAGAGCAGTCACTCTGCTCATGATGGCGCCACACTCCTGGCTGAGAATCCATGACTGTTCTCGGTATTCCTGCCGTTCAGCGCCACCAATGCGGGGCGGCACTGAGCACTCTGGGTAGAATATTCTTTTGCCCCTATGAAACACAAATAAGAGCACGGCCTGCGCGCCACGCTAGGCACTATTAGGTGGTCGCCTGGAAACAGCTCTTGTAGGCCAAATGCGATTTCTCCTGCCACCAGCATCAAGACCCGCGGGCCTCAGACATGTTTTGCGAATAGTGCAACAGATTAACCTTATCAGTGTTGCATCTTAAGCCCGTGGCAAGCACGGAGCAGCGGCCACGGAATGATTGGAACTGCTTACATACTACCGACAAAAGTACGCAGCTAGATGGGGGCTGGTCGCAGAGCCGAAAACCCTACCGCCAGGGTCTCTACACCCTGGTCACTTGAAAGCTCAAGAGCAGCCGACATACCGACGACGTCGCGCCTCTAAGCTCGGCTGTCATGATAGGCCACCGAGACGGAGTTTTCCAGTCATTGGTAGGCCAAGGAGTGCAGAGGTAACCAGAACTCTTGAGCGGGTCTTTGGATCGCACCAGGGGTGGTGTCGTCGTTTGACTCATGGTCACAGCGAGCTGCATCTTGTACCGTTGCCCCATATTGCTTGAGGCTATGCTTCGCAAATGACCGTCTCCGCCTTCGCATAGGCATGATGAGAGTCGGCAGTTCCCCCACGCATATACAAGTCATTTGATAATTATGATGCTTTCGGAGATTTGCTGTTCGCGCAAGAACGACCCCTATCGTGGGCGACTGGGACTCCGTTCGGACGAGCCTGAAGTCAACGGAGAGGAACACACAATCTGGCCTGCATCTCTGGGGGCGGGTATCCAGGCTACTGACTGGCGCAGTGCCAGACGTAAAAGTTGATGTAGATTGCAAATTGTGCCTACGGAAGCTCGGTTCCGCCGCGCTTTGGGAGCGGCAGTTCGAGGTTGGCCAACCTGACACAGCCGTTGAGCCTACTCGTCTTGGCCATTGTCTGTTCTCGAAGGGTTTTCCTAATTCTGCCTGGCCAAACACTACTAAATGGGCGCCATGCAACACGCTAGGCTCCGCATCGTCTTTGTTTGTTAGCGTACTTTAGCTCTGTGGCTCTCCCGACGTGCTACCGCCGCCAAGAGGTCCCTCCACTGACTGCGCTTCAGGGACACCGGGCGGCGCTAACCAAACTCACCCGTGAAATGCGCCCATCGAGGGGGGGCCCATAGTCACACCAAGCGACGTCGATCACGCTCGGCCATGTGTGTTTCGTCGATATTGTGCTGAGTGTGGCTTGGCTCGGTTGACTCCTAAACTGGTGATACCTGAAGCAGATGCTCAGGTTCACCATCCATGGCGACATTGCACCGGCGACCGTGGTGATCGGCAGCCAGTCCACAGGCGTGTGCCTCCGACATGTGTGAAGCAATTAGGCTATCTGTGCGATGACTCTTCTGGCTCTCTTGGAGCGGATACCAGCGATTGGGGGTGGCAGTCTCCTGATCATCGCTTACCGTACATTTGGTTTGGGCGCCGGCCAGTCCGTCCGGTCAAAGCGAGTGCTATCAAAACCCACAAGACATCCTGCCTGTCCCTTGAGCGAATATTGATGCATGCGAAGTGCTTCTACGCGCTCATTGCCGCAGATATCTGCGCCGTGTTTCGGCAGACTCAAGCGAGTTTTTTATCATTTGCAACTGCTTCCCTAGGGGGTCCCCGCAAGTGTTTCCACGACACATTTTGGCAAGCAAATCGAACTTTGGACACAAGCCTAGCCTTCCAGCCTCCAAAGAGCCATTGAGCACCGAAACTTGCCCTATGCAGATTTGTGCGGAGTATCCTTTTTGGCGTGGCTGAAGAGCGCCCGGAACGATGCAGACACCCTCGATACGTCTGAGTTGGGTTTTAGGCTTCGGTGTGCTTCCCGGTCATCTACTCACCAGGTGAACGGACCGTTCCGGTCGAGATATTCTAAGCCTGGGCTTGAGTGGTGCGCATCGCTTGCCTGTCTACCTAACGACCCGAAGAAGGATGGCTGAAAGCATGGTCGTTCATTATTGCGTCGTGCTTTGAACACTTCAGGGGGGGTCCAACCCACTTGGAAAACCAGGCTGTTATATTCCTTTCATATCATGGATTCTGTAATCCTCTCCTTTCCCACCATTTACGGCATGGCTCGATATGTGGTGTATAGATTGAGTTTGAATGGTTGTCCCGTGGTGTCGCAAATCTTCGGGATAAGAAGTGGATAAAAAATAAAAAATGAAAAAGAATATTTTGGAATCAGAAGGAATCTGAGCTTTGGCTACAGGACAAGCCTGACCATCACATGACTTGCCAGCAACTATATGTCGGAAACATTGTCACCAGCATCGTGTGGCAAAGTTCTGCACTCAATGCAGATGTTCGCGCGGAAGTGACAGGCAGTGGATGGTGACATGTCCGCGGGACAGCCTGGAGACAGGTTGATGTGAATGTCTAGATTAAAAAAAAAAACCCAAATTGTGACTCGCGCGTACCCGATTCTCCGGATCATGCAGCTCTATGTGCGTATACGCAGCTTGGTTGTCTGCCTGCCAACTATAGATATATACACATCTACCTCCTCCTCTTGCCACCACCGCCCTCCTCGGCAGCCTGCCTCTTCCTCCCCTCCTTGCGCCAGTATTCCTGCTTCTCGCGTTTCTCGCGTGCCTCCTTCTTCTCGTTCTGGTCGGCCATCTTCTTGCGGAACACGGCACGTTTCTCCTCCTTCTTGGCGCGCCTCTTCTCGAGCGCATCCTTGCGAATCGTCGTGAGCTTCTGCAGAAGGTCCCGCGCCTTGCGCTCCTCGCCGCCTAGCACGACCGCCCGCTTCTGCATGTACGTCTTCTTCTTCTGCGGGCGCACCTGCACAATCTGCGACTTGTACGGCAGCTCGGCGGCCAGCGCGCGGGGCACCTTGAGCGGGTTGAAGTGCCGCGTCGCGCGCTCCACGGTGCGGTACTTTGAGTTCTTGTCCTGCGGGGTGGCGATGCCCTGGTCGCGCCGGACCTCGCCGGTCAGGCGCATGGGCTTCCAGCCGCCAAGGAGGTTGGTCACGACGTTGTAGAAGCGGTGCGGCTTGATCGGGTACCAGGCGCGCAGGAAGACGAGGTCGCTCATGAGGATCTTGTCCTCAAACGTGGCGCGGAAGTGGCCCTCGGGCTTGGCCAGGGCGCGCTTGATCTGACCTCTGATGCCGGAGACTGTCTTGATCGAGGCGCCCTCGAACTTGGCAATCTCGAGCGAGGTGTTGAACATGTCCTTTATGAAGGCCGTGTTCTTGAAGATCTTGTACGGCGCACCAGTGAGCTTGAGCTTCTTGACAATCTCGGTGGACTCGTCGACCGAGAGGACTGTGCCTGTAGCAGCCACGCGGAAGCCTGGTATGGCGCCAGAGAAGGAGTTGAAGCAAGTGAAGCCCGTGTTGGGGGCGATCAAGGGCCCGTAGAAAGTGGCGAAGCAGTGCATATGCTCGGGCGTGTACTTGAGCATGCGATTGCGCGTCCGCGAGTCAGAGATTGCGTAGATGGGCAGCGTCTGGAATCGCCTCCAGCCCAACGAGAAGATGAGGGGATCATTGGTCTTGAGAATCTTCTTGTGCCATCTGTGGCGCTTGAGGCGCACCTGGACAAAGCCGAATCTGTCTTCCGTGGGTGAAAGTCCGCCGAGGACGATGGGCATCCGCGCCTGGAAGTTATTGACAAACTCGGCTGGAACACCCTCAATGACCACCTTGGCGTATTTGCCAGCCTTGAAACCCTCGACGGCAATTCTCTGTCGCTCGTCAAGGGCCTCAAACTCGGCATTGTTGATGTCGAGCTGCTTCTGGATCATGGCCTTTTGCGCGTCGTACCAATCGTCCTCGCCAAACTCTCCGTCGTCGCCATTTTCCCTCCGCGCATTAGCCTTGTCGTTGTTGAAGCCCTCACGATCCTCCTCTTCAAAGCGCAGCTTGAGCTCTTCCTTCCTCTTGGCGTTCCTCTTGCGTTCCGCTTCAATATCCTCTGCTGTGTCAGCCTTGACCTCGGCCTCGGGCTTGAATGATTCGCCAGTCTCCAGATCTTCAAAAGCGCCATCGCCTTCGTCGTCGTCATCATCACCGCCGTCGCTGTCCCCAAAGCCGCTCTCATCGTCATCATCATCATCGCTCGCTTTGCCATTGAGGTTGGCTGATGTGAAGCGCTGCCGGAGTTGCTCAATATTGTCCGACAACGACCACTTCGCGGCCAGGTCCTCATAGTCGTACTCCGGAATAGCGCGGTCCTCTGCCAAGGCACCCTCCTTTTCATGAGCGGCCTTCTTGAAGAACTCTTCGTCCTCTGAGGCCTCAATATCCTCCTCTTCCGCCTCAGCCTCAACCTCACCCTTCCACCTACGGAGGACTTCATCGGCCGTGATTGACTCATTGTACATGAGGCGGGCCAAGTCAGCTGTCCGGTACGAAGGCCTGCTACCGTGAAGCTCCTGTGCTCTGGCAGACAAGTTTTCTTTCCACTTCAGAGCTGCGATCTCGTCGTCGTCCATCAAGTCCTCATCATCTGAGTCATCTGAGTCATTATCCTCGTCGCCGGATAACGAGCCAAGATCCGAGTCACTGTCAGCAAACGCCAACTCGTCCTCGCCGTCGTCTTTGTTGTCCTTTTGGAACATCTTGCCAAGTTTCTTCTCGTTGAACTCTGGCACCTCATCATCAGAGTTGAAGGCATCGTCCTCCTCTCCACTGCCGAAGCCCTCATCGTCAAGCGGCTCAGCTTCGGTACCGTCACGATCGGCAAAGCGAGGTGTCCGCTGGTGTTTCCTTCCAGTGTCGTCTTCCTCTGCAACCTTGGAGATCTTCTCGCCACCACGGAACAGCTGCACGCCATCGTCTGTTTGTCCCAGCAGACGTCGTTCGGCCTGGAGACCAATGATCATCTCTTCGCCTTCTCCTCGCTCGACGTCCTCCTCGCCGTCCTTGTTGAACGTGAAGCCCTTCTCTCGGGTAATCCAGATGGCGTCGCCGTCAATCTTCAGACCGCTGCGATCGGACATTGGGGCGTGGAGCTTCTTCTCCTTCTCGTCAAGCCTGCGCCGGTTAGACTTGCCCGTGGCCTTGGCAATGGCAGCCTCCATGGCTGGTGTCGGACAAGGGTCTGGAAGAGCCTCGATACTGGATACGGCAAAGTCTCCCACGCCAGGAATGTGAACGCGCTGGTTCTCGGCCGAAAAGTTTGTGCCGCGCAGATAGCCGGACAGGACGATAGAGCGGTCGCATTTCTCGTCCTCCTCAATCTTTGTCGGATGGGTAATGTCGCGGAAGCTGTCGATGACCGTGTACGGGTGAGAGTTCCTCCAGATCAAGGGGCGCGGATTTTTCATGACGGACAGGAACCGGGACAAGTTGTGGATTTCGCGATCAGGATAACGGCCGTTGATCACACCCGACAGGTAAAAGAGATGGGCACCCTGGTAAAGTTCGCTCCAGAGTCTGTGCTTCAGCCTCTTCTTTGCATCCCTGAGGGCCTGTGGCTTTCTGAAGAGATCAAGGTGTGTAAGGACACCGAAGACGTTGCCCGGCATGCCAGTGGCCGCAAGGATGTTGAGGAACTCCATTGTCTCCATCTCGAACCCGTAGTTGCCGTCGATCATGAGAAGGACAATATCGGCGACCTTGGCAATGTCGACCATGGCCTCGAGCTCGTTCGGGCACTCGAGGAACGTCAAGCGCTGCTTCTTGGAGGTGACCACGGTGATGGGCCCCTGCGGTTCGGAAAGCGTTTCTTTGGCATAGCGACGGACTAGCGACTTCAGCAGTGTAGTCTTGCCAACACCAGGGGGACCAACAATGGTGACGAGCCTCGGCGGCGGTTCATCGGGAAGGCGGTCGACGAGAGGGACGTGCAGACGTTTTTCCTTGATCTGGTAGACGAAGAAGGAGGGTCAGTACGGAGTTGTCGGCACGAAGGGATCTTCTGGCAAGGAAATCTTACATCACCAGATCTTGCAGCAGCCCTTTGAAGCTTGCCAGGGTTTGAAAAAGCAAACGCCTTTGGGTTTTTCTCTGTGTGGCCAGAGTTAGTCAACAGTCGTCGTAGAGTCGCAAACGTGTCTTGGCTGCAGGCGAGCGTACCTCCAGAGTGTTTGGACTTTTCCTTCTTCTCCTTGCCCTTACGGTGCGGCTTGTGCTGCTGGTCCGACATGGTTGCGTCGGTGCAATGTCCTCGAGCAGAGCAACACTGTCACAAGCGATGTTGGAGACGCTGGGCGTGAGACGGCCTTGCGTCGTGCATCCTGGTGGTCGCGACAAGAAGGACGGGCCAAAAAAAAGTTCAGGGCCAGGGACTTATCGATAGCCTTCGGGTGATCGATATCCACAGCGGGCCTATGTGGAGCCCTAGCTGAATGTCCCGCCTGCACACCCCTGACTGGCTGAGCTATGCAGAGGGGTCTTTCTCTGTTGCTCAACCACTATCGTACAGGACAAGGGACACTGTAGAGGTTGAAGTGATGAGTTCTAATGAGTGAGATCTTTTGAACTCCGTGTCACAGGTTTCGACCTGCGGACCTCACCATGTAGCCGAGTCAGAATTTGTTGTAGGTAAAGGCGCGTCGTGAGTCCAGGGCTTGTCCTGGTAGCTCTGTCCAACCACCGAGGCACTGTGGCTTTCCGCGTGCATCTCAGCGGGGTTCAGGAAACGGGTTGCGTACTGGCAAGTAATCGAGTGGCACGATCGGAATAGCTTGGGCATGTCCTCCGCGCAGTTTCTCCACCCTCTTGGTTTTGGACTCCGAGAGCGCGGACGCGCTAATAGGACGGCCAGAGAACTCGCCCGTGAGACATGTGCAGCCAGCATGACATGACGTATGCGGGCGGCTTGTCACTGCTGCCTCCCCTCCTCCCCATTCCGAGTCAGCGGCCTCCGGCAGCCCAATCAATGGTCCTGCATGAGGGCGGCCACCACTGCACCACAACCTGCTTGTGACTTGTCGCGTCTCAGTCTTTGGTATCCGATGATACTTAAATCCACATGAGGCCCTTGTCGACCTGGACTCGACGTCTCTGTTCCTCACATCCACTCAAACACACTTTCAGGCCCAGACCTTCACTGCCCTTCACCACAGCATCAGCACTCAAAATGCCTACCTACATCGTGAGTTCGAGCCCCTCAAAGCCACCAGACAGCTGCTGTCCGACACACCCTGGCCTTTGGTTTCTGACAGGCATCGTCCGTTACCACCACAGATTACTTGCAAGGAGGACGCGAGTCCGGAGCAGGTCGAGGCCACCAAGCAAGCGGCCAAGGACCAAGGTGGGCAGATCGGCCACGAGTACAAGCTGATCAAGGGCTTCTCGTATGTATTTCCGCCGTCCTGGCACCCCACGAATCCACCGATCTTGGTTGCTAACATGAGGACCTCCGAAACCTGTAGTGTTTCCTTCCCCGAAGGCACCGTCCACGCGATGGATTCACACGAGCATGTTAAACACGTCGAGGCCGACCAGGAGGTTCGCACGCAGTAGTGTAACACAACGTCGGCCCGTGACAGGACCTCCTGCGTTCCAGAGCATCACGGCATTTCTAGACGGCACCTCTGCATACTTGAAAGACAGCCATAATACAATTTGAGCGGAGAGCGTGCTCTCATATTATCCAAAACAAATACTGCAAGTGTTTCTGTTGTCAGGACAAGACCGTGATCACAGTGATGCCTGGCGCTTGAATACCCCGCTGGTGCGAGAGGCGTGTCTGCGCGCCCAGTGCGGGGCATGACGTGCCGTCAGTCAGTGGCACGCACTTGGCTCCAGGCGCTCTTTGGAGCACATGCACACGCACACTTGAGCATGCATCAACACCAGCCCACGAGATTGTGCAAGGTCTATCAGACTTCTTTTATGCAAACAAACCTGGGAGGGCAAGTGCCACACAGTCCACGGCAGCAGCTCAAATTTATGGTGATGCCTCACGAGTCTTCACCGACGAGCTGTCGCTGCACGATGCCGTCATGAGCTGCGTGACTGGCAGGGTATACTCTGAAGCCATCGTCTGTTGTCAGCCAGGTTCGGCAACAACCCCAATGAATAAAGCTTGTACTTAGTGCAGAACATAGGTGTTGCTTGGGCACTACGCGCTGAGTACGCCCACACAAAGCTCCCGAGGTAAATTGACGGCATTCTATCTAGTATGGTCCTCATCCTCACCGGCACTTATCGCTAGAGTGCGGTTCACATCTCCGCAGGCCGCCGTCCAGGGCTAGGTAGGCCCGGATCGCTTCCGCCGCCGGGGAAGTATACAAGCACATCTGCGGGCGGAGGGGCGCGTGACTGGCATGTGCTGCAACCTGGTGCAACGGCAGTGGTATGCCAGGCCCCTGGCCTGCATGTCTCTGCCGCCGTGGCCGACCATTGCTGAGTAAAAATCCGTCACCGACAGTTGGATCGTCTGCTTTGCTTCTTCATTGTGCGATATGGACGAGCGAACGTTCTGAGGATCGTCATCCTCTTGCATCCTCCCAGCCCGGCCCAGGTACTTGAAGCTTCCACCCTCTGACTCGATTCCGCCAGGGTCGACCCACCAGAGACCGCTCCCTGACCCTCCGGCCATCGGTCTGACACTGACATCCTCCAAAACCCCAGGCTCGCTCACATGCCAACTACGGATCATCCGTCTTGATATTCTTTTCCACAACTCCCGCAGTCCCCTTCGCCAGCGCCCACTCGTGTCTGCTAAATCACAACATGCCGTCATGAGGGGCCCAAGTTCCCCATTGAGGTGCCTGGCCCTGCCCAGGGGCCTTTTCCATCCGCATGGCTCCAGCTTCTTCCGCCAGTGGCCTCGCCGCTTCATGGCCACCTCCCACGCCACCGGCACGTCGCCCTCTGCCCACGAGTGGTCACATCCTCCCACCACCGCAGCCGTCACGGACGAGGAGATTGCCAACCTCACCAGCAAGCGTCAGCACGCTCTCAGCCTGGCAGACTTAGTCAAGTACATCTCGTCCTGCCCCCTGCGGTGTGGCCCACGCTCGTCGTGTCTTCCAGAGCTCAAGCTAACATCGGCGATTTGCACGACAGGCACGGTCGTCCACCCCTCTCGTCCGAGGCTCTCTTCTCCTCTGCCAACTTTACTCTTTCCCTTCTCCCGATCCGCCTCGCCCACCGCATACAGGCCCTGCGCAACTTGCCCTTCATCGTCGTCTCCAACCCAAATATCAGCCGCATCTACAACAACTACCTTCACTCCCTCTCCACGCTGCTCCCCTGGCAGCACCACACAATCTCGAACCTCGACGACGAGATTCGTTTCACCTCGGTCCTCGCGGACCTTGTCGCCACCCACCAGGACACCATCCCCATCCTCGCAAAAGGCTTTCTCGAGTGCCGCCGCTACATCTCCCCCACAGAAGTCACCCGCTTCCTCGACACCCACCTCCGCACCCGGATCGGCACCCGGCTCATCGCGGAGCAGCACATTGCCCTGCACTACAGCAGCGTGCCGCACTTTGACCCCTCTGCCAGCCCGACCCCGTGCCCAGAGCACCCGAGCTATGTCGGTGTCATCGACACGGCGCTCTGCCCCGCGCAGGTCGTCGAGTCGTGCGCCCAGTTCGTCGCCGAGATCTGCGAGCTCAAGTACGGCGTGCGGCCCAAGTGGATCATCGACGGCGAGCCAAACACCACTTTCGCCTTTGTGCCCATGCACCTCGAGTACATTGTCACCGAGCTGCTCAAGAACGCCTTCCGCGCCACGGTCGAGAGCAGGCACAGCAAGGAGCCCATAGTCATCACCATCGCCCCGGAGCCCGCCGACACCGAAGACGGCAACGGCGACGGCAGCGACGCCTCCGGCTCCGCCACGGGGAAAGTGACCCTCCCGCCTTCCGAGACGGACAGGGGCGCCTTCCGGTCAGAAGACATCTCCCCGCTCGATGACAACGCGCCGGGCGTGACGATCCGCATCCGCGACCGGGGCGGCGGCGTGAGCCCCGAGGTCCTGCCCAACATCTGGAGCTACAGCTTCACCACTTTCAGCGAGGAGGACGAGATCCCCGGCATCAGCTACGGCACCCAGGACGCCCTGTCGGTGATATCCGCAGCGAGCGGCGGCGGCAGCTCCATCGCCGGGCTGGGCTACGGATTGCCCCTGAGCAGAGCCTACGCAGAGTACTTTGGCGGCGGCATCGGCATGCAAAGCCTGTATGGCTGGGGCGCCGACGTATATCTCCGGCTCAAGGGTGTCGGGAGTATAAGATGAAGCTGTCTTGGTTCACATCCTGCTCTTTATTTTCAATGAAAGAAAGAAGAAAGAAAACGGGAATGGCGCGAGAGTTTATGCCGGAGTTTGGGTCATGATTGTATGTTGCACTGTGTCTTTCCATCAGGTAGGTACGCGGTTTTCGAATGTTAAAAATGAGTCAATGGGGCTTGCTTGCATCAGGTCGACTGCAGTTACAGCCATACGTGTCGAATCTGCAGATGCCAAGAGCAGGCGTCGTTAACACTAAGGTTGCTATTGGCTTTGCTGTCCTACCAAGCAGCACACTGTGTAATGCGCACAGCCCGAGAATGAGCTCGGATTGCGTCTAGCATGACGATTCGGGCACGGCTTGCAGGGTCATGGGAGCACGACCAAATCACTCAAGGTTACGGGAGCTGCGAAGAATGCAATTTCGTCAAGTTCATTCCTGAAGTGTCAATTTTTCGAAAGAACGTGTCTGCCAAAATCTCAGTAGCGCCATATTACGCATCTCGTGACATGAGCATTCTCGGTGCGAGATTGCATGTAGGTCAAGAGCACACTGATACTGCTACCATCTTCCGGCCTTGCCTTGCTTCTTTTCGCCAAAATTGATTTCTGGTCTTATCTTCGGTGCTGTCCTGACCTCGGCCATCTGCGTGAAATTGTCCCCAAAACTTCTGCCAAAATCAACACACCTCGGGGGAGATGCTGCAGGCTCGTCAAAAGGTATGTAGATCTCGAAATCGGTCGGGCCTCGGTCAAACTGCATTTTGCGCTTAGGCAGTAGCAGTAGTGGCAGCAGGAGCGGCGGTCTCCTTCTCCTCCTCGCCAGCAGCGGCGTCAGCAGGGATGTTGGCCTCCTCATCGGTCTTGTCGGGGCTATCGATAGCGACCTTGACAGCGATCTCCCGGCCTTCAATCTCCTTGCCGTTCATCTCGGCCACAGCCTTCTGCTGGAGCTCCTCAGAAGCAAGAGTGACGAAGCCAAAGCCACGTCCCTTGCGAGCCTCACCACGGGCCTGCAGCTTCTTGATCATGAAGCGGGGGATGGGGCGGAGAGCAATCTTGGCCGAGGAGGGCTCGAAGTCCTTGAAGAGCTCCTTGAGCTGGATTCCGGAAATCATGGTCAGTATCGCGTAACAGAAACGGCGTCACAGGAACGAGCACTCAGATGGGTTCAGTGTAACATACCTTCTCCTCGGTAAGGTCGTAAGGAAGGTTGGCGACCATGACCTTGTTCTTGGAGGGAATGCCATCAGCGGGCGGTCCACGCTCACGCTTGGCAGGACGGGCGTCCTTCTTGGCCTTTGTAGATTCAGCTTGGTCAGTCGTGTTCTCGTTGGTAATGTCCTTCAAAGGCTGTTGAACCTCAGCATCTGCGGCAGGGGTCTCCTCCGCAGCAGTAGCCTCCTCAGTAGCAGGGGCGTCCTCCTTTCCATCCTAGAGTACCGCCTGTCAGTATTCGTTCGGCAAGTTCCGAGGATAGGATTGGGTCACAACATACAGCTCGGGTGCGGCCTCCGCGAGCGGCACGGCCACGAGCACCACGGCCCCGGCCACGGCCGGCGCCACGAGCACGATCACCATTGGCATCGTCGGTCTGAGTACCCTCCGGCTTCTCGCCAGCGGGCTGAGGTGTGCGCGCAAGCTGGACAGAGACCTTGCGCTCAAGGATCTCCTTGCCTGACAGCTCGGCGATGGCACGCTCAGCTTCGGAGGGGGTCGAGAGGTCGACAAAGGCGTAGCCTACAGGGCGGTCGGTACGGGGGTTCTTGGGAATAGAAACCGACTCACTGGTCAGAGATGAAGGTTAGCATGATACAGTAGCGACGGGATCCTGACTGGTGACATGTGAGTGCAGCGGCGGACGTCCTCGCAGCCCGGTGGCGAGAATAACACTGCGAGACGCCGGCGCGAATAGAGTGCATGGTGCGGGACCCATGATCGAGGAAAACCTCTGACGCGACCAGCGGCAGCCCGTGAACACCTGCAAAGACAGTCCACACAAAGGGTCGGCAAAACTCACACAAGGTAGCTCTTGAAGAACTCTTTCAGCTCCCCCTCGGTTGTCGCGTATGCGAGGTTGCCGATGTACAGGCGGCGACCCTCGGCGGCACTGGCGTGGACGGCATCTTTGTTCTCGTCCTTGCCGGTGAGAGAGGTATTGCTCAGGGCGGTGGTGACATTGTCGACGACGGTCTCAGCGGCTTCCTTGACTGCGGCGGCCATTTTGAATTGTCTGGTGGTTGAAGGCGTGGCGGGAGATTAGTGGAGACCTCGATGATGTACTAAGGGGAGAGGGGCGTGGAGAGGTGCACCAAGTATTGATGACTAGTATGCAGGTAGGAGAGAGTGGGCGAGGGGTGGAAGAGTAGACAAACATACAGATGATTGACGTTGAGGAGGACGGTCGGTTTGGAGGATCACAGAGGTTGAACACCTGAACAAATCGGGGGAGGGAACAGGGTGGCTACGTGCCCTAGAGACGATGGAGGAACTTGAAGGTGGAGGACGTTGTCTTTGACACAAGCAGCTTGAGTCGGTGTGGGTTTCTGAGAGGTGTGGGAGGAGAAAGGGAGCAAGAAGGCCGTCGACGCTGCGGCGGGCCAGAATTTTTAATAAGGGTGCTGCTTCCAGGCGGTCGACAGTGCAGGGTGTGCTCCTGGCATTTCTGGCGCTCTGCACCCACGGCGGGGCGTTTGGGAAGGAGGGCGCCTGCCACTTTGAGCCAATAGGCAGGCGTGGAAGGTGCGAGGCCCCCTGACGTGAACGGCCAGTGGCCCCCCAATCCAGGCACCATTGACACCGCTGTAGTCAATGCCGTGGGCCAGCTTCGTACATCTCCAGTGTCGAAATCTCCGCAGGTATGGGCAGACACAATTAGGGGTAGCCTCTTGGTCCGGCAGCATGTGCTGGCCAAGCTGGTTCCATTTATTTGTCGTGTACTACGTCTTGGCAGGTCCGTGGCTAGCAGCATGGCGAAGTACCTAAAGTACGTAAAAGTACCTACAATGGACGAATGTAACCAAATGTTCAAAGGACAGAAAGGCACAATAGTCAGCCTCTGTACCCAGCCGACCGAATCTGTTGTCCAAGATGACCTCGGGCCAGATTCGAGATGCACCCCAGACATCAGAATACACGCTCATGCTTCACTTGATGCGCAGCGAGCGGTTCCGAAAGTCTACCAGAGTTTCATGGAACTGAGAGTGCTTGCTGCAGAAACACAAGCATCGGGTCTGAGACCATCTCAATGTCCACTTTTGATGGTCACCAACACAGCTACGGGCGAGCACCATTCTCGCGGCCGGCCCTCCGTTCCTACACGGTAGCAACACGGATGAACCGTTCTAGAAATGATTGTTTGAGTTGGCATGCAATGGCAAGCAACAGCGTGCTATACTGGACTGAAATGCAGCCAACAGTATCCGCTAAACGAAGTGGCTGGGAGGGCGACTTTTGATCCTCGTGAAGCAGTCTGCATACCCGAAGGTACGGAGCCCACTCCAGAGGACGACTGCTATTTGAAGGATGGTCTCTGTATGTTTCCCTGCAAAGCACGGGAATGACTTTCACTCCTTGTGACTGCCGTCTTTATCACACTAGGCGAAGTGCCGTTCAAAATGGCCCATTATTGCCCAGCCAGAGTGTGGCTCGTGATCACTTGAAGATATAGCCCTCCTTGCAGCAGTGGTTTGCGGAGCAAAACTCACCGCCAGCTGCACCTTGGACGAGAGCCCGGAGAGAGGGCAGCGTGAGCATCGAGGCCCATCACCGCTATAGACACTCCCCCCTGTCCACTAGTCACGCACCTGCCCAGTTCCGTCTGTTCTAGAAGTAGAGCACCAGGCCAGCGTGTTATGAGTACGAAACCCCTTCATCAGCCCCTTTTCAGTCGTTACGAACAACAACGTCACGGACCAGCATCGAGTAATCATGCTCCTGGTGACTGGACGACAGTTCTTTTGGAGTCACTGAATGTGCACGCACGCAAAAACCGCCGTAAACGACAGAGGAGGCCCAGCTTGGTGTGCTAACAGAGCATGCTAGATGGATGGTGTTGACATGACTCGTCTCTGGGGAAAGCACGCGACATGTCTAATAGGTGAGCTGGTATGCGCCAACAACCAGACTTATGGCAGCAGACATGGGACGAGGAGTTAGGATGCAAGAAGCTCCATGCACAGCACTCAAGATGGCAATGACGAGGTGGATCCAAGACTCCTTGCCCGGGCTGTCTAGGTGAGCAGACGACAATGTCTGCATCTCCTAGTCCGCCACGTTTTGCACAGAGGCGCAAGAGGCTTAAGTGGTGACGTGACGCAGCCGCCGCTGGGGAGACCTCAGCCGCCCCAGGAATTCGGAAGCGTTGCCAAGCGCCGGGCGCCGCAACCGCAACCAAAGCCTGGTGCAGGCGGCATAGCACGGTAGCCCTGGCACCTGCCAGCCTGGACCCCGCTGACCGGCTTCGGAGCGGGTACGGCGCGGGCGAGCCGCCGGCCGTCTTTCTTTTTTTGTCTCCTTCAGTCCCGGAGCCGAACCATCAAACCACCTCCATCAAACACGGTTGTAAACTGTCAAGGGCGGCAAACTCGCACATACCTGCACCGTGAAAACTAGAGCCAGACGAGCATATAGGAGCCGTGTTGGCTGGATCCAGGGACCACCAAGCCAATGTGGAATTTCGCGAACATACGTCACCGAGGCAAGACGACCACGCTGTTCACACCACTTTCGAGGCTGCCGAGCTCAAACACCCCGCCGCTGGCGTCCGGCATTCCAGAGTCCTGGCGATGGAGGTCCATTCTTCAGGCGCCTTGCCCGGCATAACCGACGACTCGAGGCTTGCTGGGCGACGTCTTCTCATTGCCTACGGCTCCGAAACAGGAAACAGCCAGGATGCCGCCGAGACACTGGAGAGGCTGGCGGAGCGGCTGCGCTTCCAGACTTTTCTTTGCGAGATGAATGATGTTACCCTAGTAAGCATGCAAGATTTCCTTCTCTGGACATCCTGAATGTGCGCGGGCATCTGGGTTGGGCACGTCTGCCGCTTACACGGCCTCCATGTCGTGCCGAACAATAACATGTGCGAATCTAACAATGTCGATCACACTGGGAACAAGACTCACTTGCCGCAGGCTGGCCCTGATATTCCTTTCGACTTCTTTTGACCTTACCCGTGCAATACGAGACATTCAGTCCACAGCTGACATATCCTGCATCATCCAGAAAGGCCTGCATGACTTTGGGCTGGTCATCTTTGTCGTGTCGACGACAGGCCAGGGCGAGATCCCAAAGAACGCGAGGAAGTTCTGGCGAGGGCTACTCCGGAAGCAGCTGCCGCCTGGCTGCCTTGCGTCGGTGCGGTTCACCTCGTTTGGGCTGGGCGATAGCTCGTACTCCAAATTCAACTGGGCTGCTCGCAAGCTGCACAAGCGGCTTGAGCAGCTAGGTGGATGCGAGTTCTACCCACGCGGCGAGGCAGACGAGCGTCACGACGATGGGTAAGTCATGTTGCTTTCACGGGCATCATATGGGCATTGTCACTGCTGCTGGTCGTGCAAACCATCCCACTGCCGCCTGTGCCTGTCCGTTTGCACAACACGTGCTCTGCACATCCTGAGAGCGCGAAACGCACGCACACGCGCACGCACGCTTCCTAGACGCGCACCCCAGGCACTCCCCTAATGACACCATCTCATTTTGCGACATACCAAAAGTCCAAGACTGATATCTCGACAGTATCGACGGCGCTTTCATCCCGTGGTACACCAGTTTACGCACCCATCTGCTGTCAACCAATCCACTTCCTGACGACCTGCCACCGGTACCATTGGACGTCCGCCTACCACCAAAATATACCATAGAGATGGCGCCCACCATGCAGGAACACGATCAATCAGACGAGCTGGCCATCACAGCCAAAGCACTTGCACCAGATCACAAGAACACACCTGACGACACAGCGGCTCGCTTCAGCCACGTCGATGTTGTCGACCCAAAGAAGATGGAGTATGATCTTCGCTTTGCCAGACTTCGACCTGAGAACAATGTCGCCCTGGCCAGACAATCTGGACACACAGCTACGAGAGTAGTCGGCGGCATTGATACGTTGGATCGGCCCAACATCCTCAAGGACGACCCTGCCAAGTATGCGTTGACTGCGATGACCGACGCCCAGGAAGCGCCACCACCCGCAGATCTGCTTCCTATTCCAGACTCGTACGAAGCCTGTGTCGTAGCAAATGAAAGAGTCACGCCCGGAGAGCACTGGCAGGATGTTCGTTCCATCGCCTTGGACTTGGAACTGCCCAAGTCTGCAACAGCCCGAATGCGAAACTGTCACATTGCGCCCGGGTCTGTGGTGACGCTCTTTCCTAAGAACTTCCCCGCGGATGTTCAGCTACTCATTGACCTCATGGGCTGGGGTGACATTGCTGATGAGCCTTTCGAGCACCACTCGAGGCTGAACCTGGGTTTCACCAAGGCCCCAGAACCAAAGGGATGTTATCCTCTGCCAAGGTCGACGCTGCGACAGCTTCTCATCAATAACTACGACATCACAGCGATACCGAAGCGCATATTCTTCGAGCTCATCGCGTGGCACACAGACGACGAGACACACAGGGAGCGCCTGCGCGAGTTCGCGGACCCCAAATACACCGACGAGTTCTACGACTACACGTCCCGGCCCCGGCGCTCAATCCTGGAGATCCTGAACGACTTCCCGTCCGTCAAGATCCCGTACCAGGAGGTCCCCACCATCTTCCCCGTCATCCGCGGACGCGAGTACAGCATAGCGAGCGGCGGCGAGAAGTGCAGCCCGCGGCCGGGGATATTGCGGCTCGACATACTCGTCGCACTGGTCAAGTACAAGACGGTCCTCCGCAAGGTCCGGCAGGGCTTGTGCTCGCGCTACCTCGCCGCCGTGGAGCTCAACACCCCGATCGTGGTGCAGTTTGCGCCGGCACACAAGGGCCCGCCCAGCGGACCCGAACATGCCCAGCGACCACTCCTCGCCATCGCGCCGGGCACCGGCGTCGCCCCGATGCGCTCGCTGATCTGGGACCGGCACGCCGACGGTGTCCGGAATCCCGGGGCAGCCGGCCAAAACGTGCTCTTCTTTGGCGGGCGCAACCGGAAAGCCGACTTCTTCTACGAGGCCGAGTGGCGGGAGCTGGGCGTCGAGGTGCACGCAACGTTCTCCCGCGACCAGCGCGAAAAAGTTTACGTGCAGGATCTGCTCCGCCAGCAAGCGCCGCTGGTGTGCGATCTCATCTCGCGCAACGCGATCGTATGCCTCTGCGGCAGCTCGGGCCGGATGCCCGAGGCAGTACGGCAGGCGCTCTGCGACGTGCTGGTTGAGGGCAGAGTCGCGCCGGACCACGAGACAGCCAAGAAGCTGTTTAATAATCCGAGTCGGTATTGGGAGGAAGTCTGGTGAGCTGGAGGGAATACATCTCACGAGCGAAGACGGGATGGTTACAAGGTCGTCGCACGATGTAGAGGACGTCGAGAACTGCACACGCCGGGTCATATGCTCACTATTCGCACCGCAGCAGAGTGTTTGTCAATGCATAGCGTAGACTAGCAAGATCAGTGACTCGTCTCATATATCCTGCCCCCGAGGTAGATCAGGCACAATCGAGACATGACCAAGATATCACACCAACCATCAAGTTTCAGCCCTTTCTGGCATGCAGCCGAGGTCTGTTTGCACTACCAAACCACACGAGCAAGTGAAAAGTATCCGAAGGCATTGAGCAATGGACACAGCCAGTGGTGGCGTACGTATGCGTGGGTCACGGATAAGCAAATACAAAGCAGCACATTGTAACCTCATGCGGGTGCCTTGGGAGGTTTCAGAATGGAAAGACATATCTTGCGTCCCTACCTGGCCTATTATGCCACCTTGAGGTCCAGCACTTGGGCACCGTGAGCTCAGTGTTTGAGAAGACAGCTGTGGTATGCACGACGGTGAGCAGTCGAGAACATTCAAATGCGCTTACTGCGTATGCCATGCTTGTGCGTGTAGTCAAGGTCTTCAGGCGCGGCGGAGATGCGATGGGACTTGGGCGGTGGTACTTTGACGGCCATTCTCGAGCTGACGTGGGTGGTGGGTTGGTAAGCTGACTTCCGCCCGACACAGGCATCTGTGTCAGACTGCTTCGCCTGGCTTGGACGGGCTGCGCAGTCACAGAAAAGTGTTACTGGACAGGCCGGTAGTAATTGCATGTGAGTATTGACAACGCTGCAGGCTCGAACTCCAAGAGGAGCGCCGGGGACGCCCGACTCGGCCGAGTCATCCGGAGTGGCTGCGGTCTTCCTCCTTGATGCCACGGGGACTGAGTGATTGGGGTGGAATGAGCTGGTCGATAGGATGTTCACAGTGCTTGAACGCGCTTGTGTTTCATGAGTGCTGGATCGTGACGAATGTCCCTCGTTGTCTCAGGGATCCAGGTATGCCATCTGCGTTGTGGAAGGGACGGGTAAAAAGCGAACTGTGGTTGACTTTGGGCGAAGGTTCAGATGAGGGCCGCCATGTTTCAGCTAGCGGGAGCCGGACAAGCGGCGCTGGGTCCGTCCGCCAGTCTCGGTCACCGCGCGAGTGTCCCAGGTTTTGGTTCTATTGTCGTTCGTTGCCGACGGCGGCAATCGCGCGCAAAAAGGTGATGCTTCGACCAGCAGAGCGACCAGCCTGACGGAGCCTGGCGGCTGTGCTGCATGGTGCACGCGGCAGGGCCATTTCAGCTGGGACAGAGCTGCAGCTGAGATTGGTCCGTCGCACCTGGCGGCCTGCACGAAAAACATGGCAAGGCCGCACTCGACGTGGTACTGTACCTACTTAACCTCGGGCGGCGCGGCAGACCTCCAGCTCCGAATCCTGCGCCTTGTTTCTCGTGCAGCCGAAGGATTCGCTGCGGCCCCACCATGAATGAACGGGCGTGGGTGTGTGTCTGTTGGCTGTTCCAGGCTGCCTCTTAACTTCCTTCCTGCTCGTCCTCGAGGCGCAACACGATGTCACGCATGCTCAGCACGGCTGCTTGGCTGTGCGATTCCTGTTGGGGCAGGTGAGCGACACGGAACCTGTCCTGTGCGCCATGGTCCCCTCCCCCGTGCTCCAACTGCTGCGGCAAATCGTCAGCGCAACGTAGTGCCAATTCTGCCCGTGTGGCCTAGGACGACCACTGGCTGGTGTACCCAGGAGCTGGTCTCACGCAAGGCTCCCCGAGCAGCTCAACGCGCGGCATCGTCACCAAGAGCGGCATCTGTGACGCCATCCATGGCAGCTTGGGCCGTGTCCAAGAGGCAGAGCAAACATGACTGCCTCGATGTGGACCCTGGCGTTTTGGAATCGAGGAGAATGAGCCATCACTTTGCCAATATGCTGCAGAGACCACAAGCCTTTGGTGCCGTCGGAAGCGGGCTATCGAATCCATAGACTCTCTCAGGGAGACCGAGAATGGGGCGTTGATCTCTTGCCAGCAGCGAGGATACCTCCCAGTGTACACATAGTTGTATGATGAATATTGGAGACGGATGGAGCAGAACATGGGCAGAGCAGGCTGGGCCTGGTGCCCGCCGAGCCGGCTACTTGTTGTGCCCACTCTCTGGCAGGGCCCCTGTCGTGGACCGTCTTGTTAAACGCGGCACTCATGTCCGCGCGCTGCCAGGCACCTGGTAATCTCTAATAGCCGGATTGGATATGGTCAGATCTCACTGGTGGTCGATCAAGAAGAAGCGCGGCCAAGGCATGAATGACTCTGATGGACCTGCCGAACTGTCGACACGAGTGTCGCCTGGCTGCTGCTGTCTGCCCCGTGTCTGAGTATTGGCCATTTTGTCCCGGCCAGCAGGCACCGGGGCGGACCACCTGCCACAGGCGGAATCCATGATGATGCATCGAGATACGCGCGCCTGGGGCTGCCTACAGGTACCTGGGTTGCACACGAGGACAGGTGGTGCTGCATGGAGCCACGATGCCAAGCCGCGCCTTGCAAGTCCTGCGCCCCAGCGTGCCTCGCCCGGCCGGGGCCCGCCTGCTACAGGGGCCCTCCTGCCTCTGGGGGCAATCTGCACCACCTCTTGGCCCATCCATGCCCTCCCAGCCTGCGCAATGCGCCAGGCATCCCCTGCTTGCCCTCCAGGCCTTCCGCCCCCAACGCAGGGCTCTTCTCCCGCCGCATGTCTAGTCGCCTCCTCTGCCGCAATTCTCGACTCTTCTCCTCCTCTCCCCAGTCCTGCTTACCAAATTCGCACATCTTGCCTTGCTCGCTCGCTCGTTTTCTTCTTCGGCCACGGCGTTCCAGCTCTTGCCTTAACAAGACAGCTGGCCGAATAGGCGACCGACTGCCAACTCCAGCGTACCAAGAGCTTGTCGACAATACCAGTTGCAGTGTCATTTTCCGTGCTTCGTAGTGTAGTTCACACAAGGCGGAGCACGCGTCTTCAAGGCCCAATGACGGAGTCCTGCCATTCACCACGGCAAAGCTAGCGAGCCCTCAGCCAGTTTCTGCATGCGAGCATGAGTCGGTCTGCGTCGCCAGGAACTGCACAAGGACCATGTCAATACTCCGACTTGTAGCTCTATCCCTAACATTCGTACTCACTGGCACCCTCGTCGTAGCAGAACCAGCAGCATTGCCGCTTGCAGCATCTCCGGACTGGTACGGGGTCGATGGCGACTGGTCTTCGCTCCGCCTATACGTCGGCGAGCCTCCACAGCAGGTCGACGTCGCCGTGAGCACGACCCTTTCAGAGATCTGGCTGGTTCATGACCCCAGCTGCTCGCAAGATGACGTCTGCGTCCGACAGAGAGGAGGGTCCTTCGATGTCAGTGCGTCAAAGACATGGTCTTCACTTGGACCCTGGCAGCTTGGTCTCGGTGAACTTGGAATCAGTGGAAATGGCGATTATGCCATCGAGAATGTTGCGGCTGCTGGTGGAGCCGGTCAAGGGAAACAGGCCCTCAACGCACAACTCGTAGCCACTGTCAATGGCACAAGCCCTTACACAGGTTATCTAGGGCTGGGAATCGTGCCGCAAGCCTTCAGCGGCGTCGTGCAAAAGCCTGCAATCTCGCAGCTGGTGGAAAGAGATGGCCTCTCAGCGAGCCACAGCTACGGGTTCACGGCCGGTGCACGGCATATCGGCGACAAAGGCACCCCAATGTCGCTGACGCTGGGTGGTTTTGATCAGAGTCGCTTCGAACCGCACCAGGTTGTCTTCGGCTTGAATCGCACATCTCCCGAGCCTCAAGTGCGACTACGATCTATCACGACCTCAGTTGCCGACAAGAAACAAGCGCCTACCGTCTGGTCGGGCACAACACAGACGCTTCTCTTCTTTAATGAATCCGCTACTGCTACTATTGATTCGTCGACGCCATATCTGTGGCTTCCACGCAACACTGCGGACCGCTTTGCAGCCGCGTACGGCTTGGTCTGGAGTGAGAGTTTCAAGCTATACACATTCAAGGACAGCAACAGCGCGCTTCGGTTCAGAGACACTCAGAATCTGTCGCTTACCTTCACGGTATCTGGTTTCGACGACCCAGGGGACAGCAGTAGCTCCCTGACCGGACCAGGTGTGCTCAATTTGACGATCAGTGGGCGGGCTTTCTACCAAAATCTACGCTACCCCTTCACAAACATGCAGAAAGGTGCCGCCGCCGTACCTTACTTCCCATTGCGGAGAGCTGCGCAAGAAGACCAGATAACCATTGGCAGAGTGTTCCTGCAAGAGACCTACCTCCTCACCAACTACGAAACACAGAGCCTTTGTCTGTATCCGGCTCGGTTTCCTGGCGATCCAGTGGCGGAAACGAGCCTTACGACCATCCCTTTCTTGAGGACCAGCATGTATCCAGGTCCGCCTGACATTCATTCAGGTCTTAGCAGCATTCAGATCGTCGGCATCGTTGTTGGAGTATGCCTGTTCTGCATCATAGTGGTAGCATTGACCGTATGGCTCCGAAAACGAGCACAGAATCGCTCTTCATCTCAGCCAAGATACGACGACAAGACAGAGTCTGGCTATCATTCACAACGCAAGCCAAGCTTCAATTTCATGTCACTTCTGTCCTTCAAGCACAATTCGCAGACAGCAGGGCGGCCTCATGCGAACTTCAACCGTGCGCTATCGGGTTCGACCCTGCATTCTTCACAACAATTGTCCTCGAAGACATACGACCGCTACGAGACCCCAACGCCCACAATCCCGATAGAACTAACGCGATGGGGTGCGAAGCTATCGGACAATGCCACCGGCTATAGCACGAGGCAATATGAGGATTGGACAATGTATCATCCGGATTTCGAAGCCCAGCCTGTAGGCCAGGTGCCAGGCCAGTGGAACTTGCAGCAATCAGCTTTCGAGCCCGCCAAGAATGCTCGAGACATTACCCAGACTACCACTTATCGTGCACCAGATATCGCGCCACCACCGCTCGCGGCGCCTTCGACTTTACCCCCATACGGCAGTCTGCACGCACAAGGATTAGCACCTTTGAATGCGACAGCTTATGGATCAGCCAATCATTATGCCAACATCCCGTCCCCAGTGCCGCTGCTTCAAGCCGAGGACAGATCAGACGCAGAATCCATGTCTACGGATGAAGGGTATGACTCTGAACTCGATCGGCAAGCAGCTCGAGCTCGTAGCGTTGACGTCTCACAAGCTGCATGCTCCCTTGGAGCAGCTACCATTCCTGAGCGGTCCCAGACGGTGAATACAGTCGCTTCTGCAAACAGCAATGGGAGTTTTGAGTTCACTCTACCCATCATGCCATCTGCGAGGGCTGATGCGCGCCACTCGGTATCCAGCTCACTTGGCAGTGATTTCACCGTCGAGGAAGAAGAGCGCGAGGAGGCCTGGAGAGCGGCAGGCAGACTGGACCGGTTGGACGGACCTGACCTGGTACACATTCCTCAGCCAGCAGCAAGGCGGTATAGCTGGGAAGGCGAGCAGTAAATCCATTCCCTCGCACGGCACCTCAACAACGCGGCGTGTGACATGATATTGTCACCACCAAATGGGCGGCTGTCAGAGACCGCAACCATCATATTACATCTCCTAACGATATCTCTGCGTTTCACCAACAATCATTTTTTGCTTCACATGTCTGGGTTTTTAGCGACGGAGTTGATGAAACGGTCCAGGCGGTATCGTAAGGGAACGAATGCGCCTTTGTGCTTTTTCCTACATGACGAAAAAAGGGGGCGCTTATTCGTGGATATATAGATAATGCCTTATGTTCCGGGCCCGATTTAAATCACGTGTAAACACCTGCAAATACGGACAAATATATCTAATATATATAAACATACGATCCGGAGACGTCTGGCCTCTCTGGAGGCAAGAACGAGAAGTCCCATGAGCAACATCGACACCTTTGTCTGAAGGATAAGATGGCAGATCTTGCCACTGCGCGCCAGTCGTACGAGGAGGATGGCTTGGATTGAATGGCATGTTGATTGAATGCAAAGCAGCTTCTAGTAGTGATCTAAGGCTCTAGCTTTCAGGGATATAAAAAGGGCCGCTTTGTGAAGCAGAATGAAGAGAAAAATGTCAAGAGAGACAGAACAAATAAAGCGACTATCGGAATCAAAAACTGAAATGACAAACACGCGCACAGAAAAGGAAGTTTTCCAGTGTCCGCAAGAATCTCGACTCGAGTCGTGCGGCCCAAAACGGCGTTGAGATCACCACTGCGCACGGCCTTTACCCTTCCACGGTGCGGCGCCCTCGAGCGCAGGGAAGGCGTCCTGGTCGGCGACCGCCGCCGCGGCAATGCTTGCCTGCCGACTCTCCTCCTCTGCGAGGCTCAGTTTGAGCGCGAGCTGGAGGTCCTCGTCCTCTTGGTCGAGGGCGCTGGTGGTGCGCGAAGGTGGCGTCGGGGCGCGGCCGCGCGGCAGGCTCGCCGTGGTCGCCCAGTTCGCGGAGCCGAGAACCGGCGTGTGGCTTTCGGGCGGTGTCACGCCAGACCACGCGGGACTTTTGCCTTTCTTGTCCTTGTAAACAATGGAATCCTCGAACCCGTCAGGACTCTGGGTGGGGGCCGACTGGCCAGAATCACTCATGGACGACTCGAGCAGTGACAACCGCAGCGCGGTCTGGATTTGCAGCTCATAGTCGTCCTCGCCGGCATTCTGAGCCGGAACGTCTCTGCTTGACCCCGCAACAGGAGCATTGCGACCTGTGATACTCGGCTCTGGGGTCACCGTGTCAAGACTGCCTGTGGTCGATGTCGTGTCAAAATCGGCTGTCGATCCTGTGTCACTTGCACTTGTCCGGCGCTGCTCCTCTAGTTGTAAAGACTCTTGCGAGATCATCTCGGCATACTGCAGCGCTTCTTCCTCAGTCAAGTCTGCCAGGCCCACACCGAAGCGAGCTTTCAAGCGCGCAGTCTCCCGCGCGTTGTGCTCTTGCTCGTCGCGCATTTCTTCGGCTTCCGCGGCGATATAGCCCTTGACACCCCCGCCGTGGCGGCGTCCAGTGACACGTCCATGGATATCCGAATGCCTCACACGGCGCTTGCGGCGGCTGGTCTGGCTTGAAGAGCTATAGGACCAATAGCGGACGAAACTGCCAAATGAGACTATTCCCTGCAGGCTGGTCGAGTCTGGGTCGAGGAAAATGGCACCGACTGAGTAGTACAGGGATTGACGCAGCGCAGGTACGTGAGCCATGGTCTGGCGCGGGAGGCGGGCAATTGAGCGCGAATTGAGCGTCCGCACAGGCTCCAGGGTCGAGGCGAGGGGGTCCCAAGCTTGGACAAGCCCGTCGTTACCACCATGAACCACGTACAGCGAGGTCAACGCTAAGGCAGAGATCTCTGGCGACTCCGTCTGAATCACTCGAAGCGGCGCGACTCCGGCGCTTGCATGGCCCTGGCGCATGTTCCACATGAGTACTCTTCCTGTGCTTGTCCCTATCGCGACGAGGCGCGCCCTTCGACCAGGAACATCGGACGATGCTTGACCAGTAGGTGTACTAGGCATGTTGGATGGAGTCGATGTCCCGAGAGAGGAATCCTCGTGCGTCAGGGACAGAGCGACGCAGGAGTTGTCCAAGGCAGTGGTCGTAATGGTTTCATTCTCGATGTTCTCCATGATGAGAGTGGTGGTCTGCCACTCGTCCAGAATGAGATCTAGTCTGGTGACGCTTGCCGTTCTTGATGCTTGATACTCCAGCTTCGCAGCTGCCACGGCATCCACAACCGGAGCCTCGAATGGGCCTCCGAAGAGCGACTGTTGAGGCTCAGCTTGTGCAGCCGCGCTAACCTCCTCGACCAAAGTCGGTTCCGCACGAGACGGCGTTTGACTGGTTGCGGACCGGCAGAAGCGAGTGATGGCCACTGTCTGGTTGTCCTCATGTCCACAGCATACAACTAAGATGCTCTCGCCAGTACCTGTGCTGTTGTCGCTGGCAAAGTCTACTTCCAACCGACGTCGCATGTCCCAACCGGAACAGACCTTTCGGAAGTGCGCGGGCTTGTATCGCAGGAATCGCTCAATTTCGCGGGCCTCTGCAGCCATCTGGTCCTTGGTCAACCCCAAATCGTTCGAAGGTGATCTCGGAGAATAGGTGCCGCGCACCGCATTCTTCCCCATCTCGTCCGGTCGGGCCTCGCGCCGGGTGCTCTCGATCAAGTGCCAATATGTTGTACGGCCTGCCAACCAGGCAAGCTTGGTACTATCGTCCGTCTTAGTTTTGTTGGCCGGCGGAAAGGGCGGGTGTGTCAAGTAGTAGACCTCGCCAAGAGCGTTCAAAGCGACAGCCCAAACTCGACGACTGCTTTTGCGCTTAGCAGTATAGTCATCGTCCACCTTGATGCTAATGATTGGAACTCCAGGGCTGAGCACCCAGCGGGTGCTGATCTCTCCATTGCCGTACCTGGGACCTGAGGAATCTTGGCCAAGGGCATAGGCAGTCACGACTCCAAGTGTAGATCCTGCCATCATGCCGATCATCGAGCTCGTCACCAGTGGTACTGCGGCAGACTTGGCGATCCAGACCGAGGAGATGCCCTCCGACAGCTCCGGGATTTTCGGTATGTCGCTATGCGCATTGCTGATTTCTGGATCATGGTCGAGATATTTGCCGCGGAACTCGTTGCTGGGCCGGAAGTGAACGCGCCCACCCGGGAATCCCTCACCACCAACGATTCCATACGGCTGGCTGACGTCCATGACATTGGGGACAGCGGCAGGGCCCTCACCGACACCGTACGGCAAAAGATGAGGCACAACCTCGTTGAACTGAGCAAATCCAAAGGGATCATCAAGGCCCCACTTCTCGAGCTTGCCGTTCGTGGGATCACTCGCACTACCGACGCAGAAATCGGAAGTGCCATGGATGACACGAGGCGACTTCTTGCCGTTGGAGGTGAACGAGCCATGGATGTGTGTTACCATAGATGGCAGCCTGGTGTTGTAGGTAAGCACGGCGCTGCCCTTTTTGGTGGTCTGGCTGGAGCGTGAAGAAATGCCGATCCCAGCACCTGGTTTGCCGCGGGCAAGACTGCGAAGAAGTCTTGTTCGCAAGAGATATTCGCTGCGCCACGAAGCCTGCGGCGTCAGGCGCGTGAAGTAGCGGATCTCGGAACGCACCAGGTCATCCTCGTCCTCGTCCCACGTCCTGACGGCCGTCGGCAGCTCGGGTCCCACAGCGTCTTGGCCAGGGAAGAAGCGCTGAAAAGCCATGCGCCAGGCATGAGGTGACGTTACCAGCGAGTAAAACCGCTTCGATACGAGCGCCACCGAGGCATGTGAGTCGGGATGCAGGTGCGAGAGTATGTGAGTAAGGATTTCTGTTAGGTCGAAAATTAGTCATTGCTCCTCTTTGGGGGCGTGTGCAGCACAAGTCAACACACCATTTGGAAAGTCGGAGAGTAGCATGCCAGTCGATGGGCTGTCGGACCGCTTCGTAACCTTGAAGCCCAGGGCCTGCGTTGGGCCCGAAGCTGTCAGGGCGTTCTCATACTCAGAAATCCTCTGCCCAGGAAGTTTAGGTCGGTCGTGCTCGTCAAGGCCGCTCAATCGTCGGAGGCGGTCTCCCAGGACACCGGCATCGACGCCGTTGTCGAGCAGAACGACACCGCAGTGACCTTGGACGTGTTTCGGCGGCAAATGATCGGGCTGGGCTGGCTGATTCTGCTGCTGGTGGACTGGCAAGTCGCAGCCAGGCTCGCCTGCATCGCTGAGAAGAAAGCCATGTTGGAGGACGGTAGTCTGAGTCGAGGAGTTGGTTGGCTTTTGCGTATCGTCGGAGACCTCGGGAAGCCCGTTTTGCATAAAGGAAGATTGTAGAGTCGAGTAGAGGCAGGAAGGGCGACTGTGCAGTGTCTCGCAGCACAGTCAGATGGGAAAGATGGGATAATCGCGAGTGGTGACGTCGGACAGCGTGTATGCTTGCCGAGAAGGTCGATGTGGGATTATGAGTGACCTAAGGGGCGTGTGTGCGTGTCTATGTCGTGTCGTGTTCTGTGGCTATGCTCGTTTGTGCTTGCTGTGCTTGTCGCATCCACGGAGGAAGACGGGGAAGGTTGTTCACGATCCGAGAGGGAGGAGAGTGGTGCGAAGGAGGAGGCAACAGAGCATCAGAGAAAACCGGGGCCGAGAACGACAGCGCGCGAATCTGCACGCAGGCATCGTCACTAGCCGCATTAGCCCAGAGATTGGCCTGTATGTACCCCTACTGGACCGTACTTTGCCCCTCACAACCCCCAATGCTGGCTGCCCTGTCACAACCCGAATGCTGTGCTCGACTCGGCAGATTCTCTCAAAGGCCATAGACTGTATCTCATAGAAGGCAGCAAGAGACGCCGTGGTCCATTCGGCTGCGACAAAAGCCATAAGCACATTTAAACGGCAGAAGCAGGCATTCAACAAGAAAGAAAGCACTGGACCAAATCTGCATGATTCAATAGCGAGCTTTGGTAGCTTGGCCATCTTTTCTCGGGTAGCCTGACTACGTCGTCGAGAATGCCGAATCCATGTCCATGACCCAGTAAGCTACAGCATATACCTGAAGACTTCTCGACTGCGATCACGTTGGAGGTTTGCTTCGCGATCCAGGGACGCTACCAGGCCGTCCGCTTCAGACTCAAAGGTCTCGAGAGCTACATATTCAGTTGCCTCATCTTGATCCGCGGCGAGCTTCCTATTCTGCCACGCAAGGACAATTCTCAAGGCCAGCGCCAAAACCGCCACACCAAGCATAGCCGCGGCGCACGCTCTCATGCCGGGCTCAAAGAATGGACCGTCCTTCTTCGGGTACAGACGCGTGCCCACGATGGGACCGCACTGCCCGATGACTTGCAGAAGAGCGAAGCCACCTCCGCGCCGGCTTTCTGATTGCTGGTTGTTCACGGTCCAGGCTATTGTCAGGACTACCACATTGAAGAACCCCATTGCAGCGGGGTAGACTGCCAGATATCGTGCTGTGTGACCAAGGCTAAGCGGCTGGGCCAGGGCTAGCACAGCATAACCAGCTGCTGAGCACAAGGCATGGAATATGACGTAGCCTGCTCTGCTCTGTGATCGGTCAGATAGCCAGGCTGTCACGTAGACTGATATAAAGGAGACGAGATAAGGCGGTGCCGAGAATGCCTGTGCCTCAAGCGCAGTGAAGCCCATCTCCCTGATGATGGTTGGCAGAAAGACGGGCAACGACGCGTAGGCCATGTTTGTGAGGAAGAACATAAATGCCATGATCCAGGCCGTGTAGTCGACGAATACTGCAAACAACTCTCTAGCTTTGAACCCAGATTGCGGCGAGGCACCATGCGACTTTGTCTCCGAGGACTTTGCATGTCGGAGGCGGAGTCGGGCCACTTTTCTCTCACGTGGGGTGAGGTACGAAGCAGAGCCAGGCGTGTCAGGTATGATGCTCCATGCGAGCGTGGCAACAATTACGGAGGGGAACCCTTCAGCAAGGAAAAGTAGGCGCCATGGTGCAATGGGCCCTGCTTCGCCAACCTTGAGGATAAGCCATGCTAGGGAGGACGCAAAAGTGGTGGCCAAAGGAGCGGCTACATGTCAAGAGGCCATGTTAGCTTCCGCCGCTTGGGAGCTGTACAGGGTTGCGATGAGGCTCACCAGAAATGAACATGGCTGTTCGGTAGGCGAGTTCATGTCTCCTGAGATGCAAAAACAATCGTCAGCTTGCACAAAGTGGGCATGGGAACTCGTCCCGATAACCTACTTATAGAAGAAAGACAGGTAGAAAGGAACGCCAGTGAAGGCCGCCTCGCCAATTCCGAGTAGCGTCCTCAAAAATATAAGGATCGGATAGGACGTAGCAATAGCTTGTAGCGAAGCTATAATACCCCTATTTGACTTCGTCAGTGAACTTGTCCATGGCTAGTCTGAGCCGATCAGGGCCATGGCCGTCAGCTTACCATGACAGGATGACCGCAGAGACATAGATATGTGCCGGAATGAGCCGCCATAACAAAGCCATCCATTCGAAGGCGATGTAGGAGATATAGAAGCTGGAGAGTGACCATTCGTACCACTCATCCCGTGGTGGTGAGGTCTGCAGGTCCTCCTCCATGCCTGCGATGCGTGCATTGCCGATGTCTGATGATATGCAGGTGCGAGCAACGCGCATGTGTCAGTGATGGATCCATGATTGATCAGAGTCAGTTTGTTCGCCTTTGCAATTCCTTCCCGCAATATGGAAGACGGTAATGCGTAAACGATCATGAGCTCCCAGCATATAAGTCGTGGTGGCACACCGGGCGCTGGACAGTAAGCAAGGCAACCTGACCACCAATGGCACAACATCCAGAACTGATGCCGACAGGGGTTCGGAGCGCGAGGTGATTTTGATTCAAAGCAGCGTGTCAAACAGAATTCACGTAGGTTTAATTACTTACTTGACCGGTCCAAGAAGGAAAGCATATAGCACAAGCTCAAGAACAACACGAGCCGGCGGTCAAACTTGCGGACTACCGCATTCTCCTCGTCTGGCGTGTAGAGCTGGAAGCTGGCCACGCTGCTGGCGCGACTGTTGTGCCCGCTACTAGCCGTGTCGTCGCCGCTGGAGTGGTGTCCCGTCCTCATTCTTGAATGGCGGGGTAAGGACTTCCGACTGGCGCGCAGATCGTCGATATCGTCGGCGTGGTGATGACGAGCTACGTCGGCATCGTCGCTGTCAAGGCTGCCATCTGCGCTGTTGCTGTAGTCGCTGCCAGCGGATGCACCCCTCCCCAAGCCTGTTTGTGGGTGTAATGCTGACGAGCCAGATGAAAGCAATGATGGCGACGCCGAGCTGGCAACTCGATTCTGCAGCTCAAACCACGCGTCCCCTGAGCCCTCCAGACCCATGTTGGCATTCGTCTTACACGCGGCGCGGTCTGGTCGCGGAGCTCGCACAAACGACAGCCCAATTGGAAATGCCCTGGTCTTGGCGAAAGGGATGCTTTGTGTAAGACCTTGTACGCGATTGCTGATCGTTTCCGCCGGCTCAATTGGACATCTTTGCGCAATCCCTCGCGGCCAAATGGTGGTGGTGGTAGTGGTAATAGATGGTGGTGTGGCAGTTTAACGTGACCTACTGGGCGGAGACAGCGGGGATGGGGAGGTAGCTCGGCTCAGGAGGACCTCTCAGATTGAAGCTTCCGCGCATTACAGGACGCCCCCGTCACTGGCAACAGCGTGACGTTAAACCATCGCATCGCACTACTATGGTCTTATGGCATTGGCCATTCTGCTTGGTCAGGACATGCATCTTTCCAGCAAGGTTCACAAGCTTTGTTCCAACCGCAGACCAGTTGCGTCTGCAAGCGGTGTGTCGATATTGTCTCTTCACAAATGTCGCGTCGTCACAGATCATCAAAGCACGGTACAGGAAGAGTGCTTGTTTTCATAATGTACGTACGAGATTATGTAGAGAAGCACCGCGCGCGGTGCCGGTGCCACAGTGGCGCAGGCCCTACGCAGGCAGTACTTCTGATTTCTACTGAGGTTACTCATCACTCAGCGAGCAATGAGATCTAGTTATGTACACAACGAGGACAAGGCCCGGCATGGAAAGGGAGGGACCCCCCGTGTTATATCAAGCCTGGCAGCCACCCTCCTTGCCGGTGAGCATCACCTCCAGCAGGTCTCTTTGCTCAGCGCCATCCTCGTTGGCCGGCTGACACACTCCACGCCAATCTTCTACCTTGACCCTCGTCCCCTCTACCAGATTGTACAGCCAGATACAGATAGATAAAAGCATTAGATCATAATCTCCCCGGACATTAGGTCCCGGCCAGCAAAAGGTGGGCCGTGACCAGGCGCAATGCCGAGGGCCTGTCAAAAGGAAAATGTGCGGTGGTAGCTAAGTGATAGCAGAGCGTGGCCGACCGAGCAAGAAGGTAAATGACGAGGTACGCCCGAGCGACACTCAATGTCATGAATCCAGTCGGACAGTCGCTCGCAATGTTTGTCTATGTTGGAGAAAGCGAGCAAGAGCTTTCCAATGGGTATCGATGCAAAACAGAACGCTCGGACGTGCATGTCAGGCCTTGCTGGAAGGATTGCCCACAATACACCTGGTCTTGATGTACGGGGTCTGCATGATGTGCAGCAAGTTTTCAGTTCCATCCCAAGGAGTTCTCGGCAGCGACAGGAGCAGAGATGATCGCGGTGCGGGCAGAGTTGTGTCCACTATTCTGGCTGTGGCGGGTGTTGCCCTGGACGCCACCATATCCAGTGAAGTCCCTGCTGAGGAGAGCACCTCCCATGAGCGCAGGGCTGCCTGTCTGCCTCATCTCAGAGTTGGAGGAGATCGAGCTGTTGCGCTTGTGGCCCTGCCTCTTGCGCTTGTAGCGGCGAGCAATGATGAACATGGCAGCACCATACGCAGAGGCGACAGCGGCGGCACCAACAGCGATACCAGCAGTCTGCGCCTTCTGAGTGCCGCTTGTGTTTTCACCAGAGTTTCCAGCGCTGAAGGGCTCGTTGTTGGACGGGCCTGTGTCGGTGGGGAAAGGCCCAGTGCCACCAGTTCCAGTGCCGCCGTTGAGAAGCGAGCCGAGGATGATGTCAATGGCCGGGTTGATCTCCGCAGTCAAGTTGTAGACGATCGGGGAAGGGTTGTTGTACAGCAGCGAAGCCGGGGTCCTGACGTCCACCTGCAACTGAGGGATCTGGTCCGTCGGGAAGTAGACGAGAGCTTGAGAGGTGATGTAGCCGAGGGTGCTGATGGTGTCGTACGGAACAATGCTGTGCATGACCGATTTGGACTTGTCAAAGCCACCGGCAAAAGCGAGTGCTTCCGGCAAGTGCTGGAACAGCTGCGCAGCAGCCATGGGCTGCCCAACCAGGAACTGGTAGTTGACACCATACAGGAACGAGATCTGAATTAGAGACGTTCCGTCGGGCTGCTGAGGAGCCTCGTCCCAAGGCGAGAGGGCCTGGGGCAAGTTGCTAGGAATGCCAGTAGCAGTTGTAGGCAGACCACCGGTGCTCATATCCGTGGTCGAAGGCTGAACGAGAATGGTCGTAGGGAGCCAGGATTCCGAGTCGGTGATTGTGGCGGTGGGAGTCACACTGGTGCCAGTGAACGTGGTGCTGGGAACCAAGGTGGATGTCGGAGTGGTCTGGATCTGGACCGGTTCGCTCGAGGTCGACGCCGAGATCGAGGCCGAGGACGAGGCGCTCGCCGTGGAGTTTCCGATAGGTGGCGGGATGACGATGCTTGAAGTCGGGACAGGGGGCAAAGAAGTCTCAGAGGCGGTCGTCGAGTTGCCAGGCACGCTGGTAGGTGGCGGGAGGACGATTGAAGAGGAGCCTGTGGGAGGAAGAGTGATAGATGCAGAGTCACTTGCGGAGGCGGTCTGCGAAGGAATGCTGAACGTGGACGACTCGGTAACGTTGGAGATCGGAGGCGTCGTGGTCGGGTCCGGGACCAGAGTCACAGTAGGGAAAAGCGAGGTCACATCAATTCCGCTGCTGCTCGAGACAGATCCGCTCGTGGACTCAGATGCGGATGATTCGGTGGTGGTCGGGAAGAGGGTCGGCAGGAGGGTCGGCAGGGTAATACCCAAGCCCTCAGAAGAGCTGCTGGTAGCGTTGGCACCGCCGACAGTGGTCGACTCACTGGTGCTCGACTCCTCTGTCGTCGTGGGGAACAGAGTGGGTAGAAGCGTAGGCAGTGTGATGCCGAGACCGCCACTGGTAGTCGATGTGGTAGTGGCATTGACCGAATCCGCATCAGAGCTCGAGGCAGTGGCGCTGGCCGTCTCGCTAGTCTCCGTGGTGGTCGGGATCAGAGTTGGCAAGGTGATGCCGAGGTCCAAGCCGCCGGTCGAGCTTGAAGTCGCTGTCGCAGTCTCGGTACCCGTCGTCGAACCGGTGCCCGTCGTGGTAGCGGGATCGTCGCCATTGAGAATGCTAGAGATGATGTCGCCAAGGCTGGGCTTCTCTGTGGTTGTCTCCCCGGTGGTCTCGGTTGAGTCTGACGAACTAGACACTACAGTTGGGGCGATTGTGATGCCACTAGACGTGCGAGTAGTGTTGCTGATGCCAGGACCAGGAGCGGACGGCCCATCGCTGGGGTCGAGGATTCCAGGAAGATCGAGGGTGGGAATGTTGATCAATGGATTGCTGGGCGCTTCCTCATTCGCGGTGGTCGAGACGCCGTCGGACGGGGTCGAACCGGTCTCGTTGGTGAACCTGCGAATGACGTGGCGGGGGTAGTAGATCTTTGGTCTGTTTTCAGCGACGACGACCGAGCCAGCCGTCAAGACGGCGGCAACCATTAGCGAAGCGGAACGCATATTTGATGTCTGCCGCTTTGTCAGTAAATCTGTGCCGAGTAGGTGCCATCCGCGAGAGTCTTGCGTACAGTAGTATGTTTTCTTGTTTATAAACGAGCGTGTTTGGTGATTGTGAGCGGGTGCCGCTTCCTGTAAGCACACCACTCTCGTCAGCGTTTTGTGTTTAGATATGGCGGGCAACCCAAAGACCCGACCCAAATGTTGACCACATGCCGCCTCGGGCTTGTCCGACTATCAAAGTGGAAGGCGACGTCGGTGTTGTGATACAAGGTTGGTCGTGGTGGGCAGGTGTTCCGTTCAGGAAACCAAGATAATGAACACCTACTCCGAGAAGCGTGGGTTTCCCCCGAAAGCAACCGCGTGTTTGTTGGATAAAGAGTGGCAGGACGAGTAAAGTCGTCCTAGAGGTGTTGGTATTATGGCTGACCTGGAGGCGAGCAGCTCAGCAATGCATTGGCGAGGGCTGGGTCGTGCAACGGTCCTCTGCGTTCGACGAGATCGTTGCTGTTGCCGCCCGAAATGTCGATGGGCTATGGGCGATCAGGTTGAAAGCAGGCGTCGGCAAAGGGAAAGCAAGCGCCTGAAGGAGGGAGGCGGAGGAGGAAAGGGAAGAAAAGAGGGACGAAACAACCACAAGGCTGCGAAGAACGAGAGTGGTGGTGGGTGTGAGCGAGAGAGCGTGGGAGTGCACACGAAGGGGGGTGGGTTCCGCTATGGGTGTATGCAGCGACTGCACAGCACTGCACAGCACAGGGCAAAGGGGGCAAAGACGCGAGACAATCGAAGAGCAAAGACAGGGTCGGGGGTGCGTGGAGAGCAAGGAACGTGGGTGGGTGGGCAGAGGCCAGGTACGTCCGTCGAGCACCCGTGCCGTGGCGTATGCACGAGGATGGAGATTGGGGGGGGAAACAACGGGAGAAACGCGTCGACAGGGAGCAGAAGTAGTGAGCAAGCGCACAGGTACACGCTATGCAGAGCCAACAAGGGGCAGGCCCGACCCCTGGCTGGCCAGATGGGACCTTGCTCGCTCCCAGGGATCCCACTGGTGGAGAGGGCGGCTGGCGGGCGCAACACACGAGAAATTACCTGCGGTAGCGCTGCAGTGCTCATTTCGCAGGAGCGCGGGCCCAGCCCAGGTTGGGCAGCCCGGCCAGGGCTGGCGGTCTTGGAACCGTTTTGCACCGTATCGTCCGCTTGGGGGACCTTGAGATGATGGATTCCAAAACGGATTGCCCCAAGTATCCGCCCTGGGCCGACTGTCGCTCGCGTCATGCTTGCTTGCTCGCTTAGTTGCTTGCCTGCCACGCACGCTCTATGCAACGTGACGTGCAACGGCGTGCCACCACAATCTGCTTCAGAACAACCCTCTGTGCAAGGACGTGACGTTCCTCGACTTCTCTGAAGCTTCTGGATATTAAGTGCTGGAGATCTGAAGCCTGCCATGTGGCACGTATGTCTTGAGTCCCGCCACAGTGGGGGACGCGAACGCCCCCAATGCCCTAGGGTCAGCCACATCGCCATCTGTACAATACATTGTAGCCATCGCCAATGAGAACGTGCCTGCTTGATCGATGGACTAGATCTGGCCGAAGCGATTTCCGACCCTGTGCAATCGTCGTAGTCCTGGGTCGCATAAATTTACAATCTCGTTCCGTTTTGTTCATGAAAGCCGTTGACCCATACAGCACCCTGGTGGGCAACCAAGGCTGGGGGGTTCAGGGCAGCACGTAACGTTGGCCCCTGCGCTGACCTCGGCCAGAGCCGACTTTGAATCGGCTGGCTCGACTCATCAAGCGGTGCTAGCAGGCACGTAATCGGCTCCCCCCTGGCAGCAACGGCTCCCATGTCGGGGGCCAACCTTGCCTAAGCAGGTGTCGTATTCAGACTATCGTTCTGGAGGCGAATGAAAACGAGAGGGCGAGAAGCAAGGCGGTGGGCGTCAGGATTAAGCTTGTGGAGCCATGTTAGCAAAGATAGCTACTCGACGTGACAGCCATCCTCAGCAAGGTTGCCGGAAACCCAGGACCTTGACACGTCCACGGCTTGTGAAGTGGGATTGGTCACGACCGATGAGTTCTCCCAAGCTTGAGTTTGACTGGTTCAATCGGCCGCACTGGCACCGTTAGCATGCGACTCCGTGTGGTCGCAGCTGGGGGATGCCAGGCGCGACTGAAATGCTGCGGCTTCAGGGCAGTCAAGATCCTTGGCACGTTGGTGGACGGGCTGCCACATCTTTGTGGAGGGCACAGACTCTGGCTGCCACCACCAGCACGCATCAGTCGAGACGGACAGCGGCACCTTTGGGGTTCAGGTGGATGAAGGCCTGAGCACGATGCGCAAACACGGGGAGGTGTTTGGACGGCTGCTTCAGGAAGCGGCTAGGTCAGGCGGGACAAACGGTGGGAAGGCACTGACGGAGGCTCCGTCCGGAGCACTGGATGGAGTCGCCAACCGCAAAAGGCCCGCGTGGCGGCCACACCACATCCTCCTGCTCCACGTGAGAGCCTGGCCTTGCTGGGCTTTGCGAGGCGACTCTAATTAGTAAATATGCCGTTCCGTCATGGCCAACTCCTGGGGATATTGCCTCGCGACCCATGCCTCTTGAATCCTCATTCTAATAATCGCGAGATCGCCTTTTAAAGTAGTCAATTCTCCGCCACTGCCACCATCTGCTCTAGTCATATTCTCTTACGTTTAAAGACTCTGCTGGAGCCGTCCGCTCTCCCTATGCTGGCGTGCGCAACAATCCACAACTCTTGCCTCACCCGTGGTGGCACCTTCAAGCAAAGAGTCACTAGACCTACTGGGGAAGTCACCCCTCGGAACCTGGTGTCCAGGATGTCTTTATCGTCGTCCACTGTCCCTACATCACGCGCTCTCTCCAGGCATTGAAGGCCTAACCACACCGACAAGAACAGTAGACGATCGACGCAACCGACTGGAGTGACCTGAAGTCGTCATTTAAACTCGAGCGCCTGGGGAATAGCTAGCCCCCCCCCCTTCCCACCTCACCCCATGGCGAGAACCACATCTGCCGGCCCCAAGCGTTCCTTGTCCTGACACCTGCCTTCACGGGCGATTCTGCCCTGCATCCACTGCATCCACTGCATGGTATATCCTGGTGAGCGCCCTGGTCTGGTGGGCACGCGTAGCGAATGAGCTGCCGCCAGCTGCGCCCGGCGTGTCTCGGAGCCCTGCTAGCCATCACGAAAAGGGCCACGCCCAGCTCGCTGCCTCGATCCTCCGCTGCTCGAACAAGGTTCGTGATTGCAACCACACTCGCATGGCCAGCCGGCTCTTGGCAGGCAGCGCGAATCGGTGGTGGTGATCAAGCTCAGTCTGGAGTCCGGCGGCCTTGTCGTCGTAGCGGCTTCGCAGAGGCGCCACCTACTGCTCATTGCCGAGCCCCCTCTCCCCCTCCCCACAGGCTCAGGTGTGCTGTCGCAGCGGAACCTCGCGGTGCGAAGGCCAAAAAGCTGCAGCTATCATGCTGAGCGAAGTGACCCCGGCGGATACAATTCGATCGCCCTCCCCTGGACGGGAACCCAGCCAGCGTGCACCTAAACTGGGCCCATGACTTCACGACGACTCATTCTGGCGAGTCTAGAACCAGAAGTTGGCAGACTTGATTCTGGCAGTGAGAGAGACTGACGAATGCTGCTGGGTCCTGGTGGAGTGCTTCTGAGTCGTCCGACAGCGCACCGGCTCCCCGGCTGATGAAGATCATGCAGAAGGAAAAGCTCTTGTGGACCACTCTGGTGGATCCCGCTTTAACACCAAAAAAGCCTCCTGCTGGTTGATTCACACCTCCGTCACACTGCCGAGAGAAACAGACCCTTTCTGAGCAAATGAAAAAAGTAATTACGCACTTTCCTATATCAAGGACGATCGACCGCTAGCGACCTTGCGCTGACTTGGCAAGCGGGCAGAGCTGCTCTTGAACCGCAGCTCTCTGCACCCGTTTTACCCGTTTTACCCGTTTTACTAGTCTGGACAGTTGGGTTCTACCTTTCAGCACAGCTCCGTTTTCCACACAATAAGCAGCATGCTAATGTGATTTTGACGGGCGTCAGAAAGTGCCCAGCAAGCCAGAAGGCATGCAACCATCGCGTCGTTCGGGATGTCTGTCTCGGGCTCAAGTAGGTGGACCTCACCGAAAACCTAGAGCCGGAGATCCGGACGAGAAACTGGGGCAAATCGTGTCACAAGATTAGTGTTTGAGCCCACTTTGTGTGCGCCCGCCCGGCCGGGCTAGCTTTAGCCCATTGTCTTTATCTTCGCGGTTCCTGGCTAGGCCTATCTGAGCATTCGCCTTTCTCAGGGCGTTCTTCAAAGTTACCAGGCCGTCATCAGGTGACTGAACGGTTTACCACCTGTCGACTCGAACTCCCAAGTCCAATCATGCTCTGGCAGTGCAGCGCAGTGGGCATGTTTGGTGCAAGGACATGAGTTGCTGGGCTCGTCATTGAGACATGACAAGAGCCTCAAGTCCGGCCCCCCACGTCGTTTCCCGTCGTTGCTTGAGGCGGCAAATTATCAGCACGATCATTGTCATGCTAGTAACGTGTGACAGGCAAGCCCTCTCTCATCGTGGCCCAGCCTTACCCATGCCATGCCCAGGTGGTTTATCATGGCCACGGATAAGGGGGGCGGTCTTCGGCTGCCGTCGGAGGCGATGGCACTAACTTCTCGTGTATGCAGCTGTAGGTGATTACCCAGGAAAACCGCAGAGGCTCCAGCTCTGCGCCGGAACTCGTCATCATGGCAATACTGCAGCATCTTGGTTCAACTTATTGGCAGATTGCAATCGATCCATGTTAGGTTCTCCTGCACGACACTTGTAGGCCATTATTGGTACAGCGAGAGTGTATGGGTTCCTTTTCACCCGGCCGAGGGACCCCCAGCCAGAAAGCAGTGAGGGCAGCATGACGACGGCCGGGTTCATGCATGTCCCGGACGCCTGTGTCGGCGTGGAAGGAAGCAAGCAATCAACCAACCAACGGGACTGCCCAGCTCGCCCAGCATGACAGATGGGCGTCCGAAAAGCAAAAAGACCTGGGACAAGTCTCCCAGCCAACCGCCTTTTCCATGATGGAAAACTCATCACAAGTCGCCCATATTACGGGTGTCTCTCGGGCGTGTCTGAAGTCATGTCTTGGAACAGCTCGTATGCCCGGATGTCAAGTCTCGCCTTGTCATTCATTCCCAGCCACGCGCAGGCGGCAACGGTGTGAATTGGCGGGGCTTCTTGGGTGGCGCGTACGGTAATACTATGTGGCCTCGAAGCAAGGGATCCTGCGAGGAGCCAGCCAGGTCCGTCCGTCTGTTCATTCTGGGCACGCAGCGCTTATCCGGGCTCCATGTCACCAGAATGGGATGGGGGGCCCTTGGCTGACAGCAGCGATGGACGGGGATGCCCCCAGGGGTGTGTGGCTCAGCCTCTTCGTACTCGACCATCCTCTGACCACGAGGGCGCGTAATATGGGCTTTGGCATGTTGATGTTGGTCGTCGTCACGTTGGACAATTGTTCTGGGCTGGCTGGGGACAGGGGCTTTGCTGGGTTGGCTGACGTGCAGCATCGCAGCTTACATACTGCGTACGGAGTAGTAGGGGGCCATGGTTGGGAAAAGGCTACACTCATCTGTCCAGCCATCGGCGCATGCATCCTCCAGGATTGGCGATGCAAGGGTGGTAAGAGGCATGTTGACACTTAGGGCCAACTAAATACAGACGCCTCCGCTGACCAGCACGCCAACGCACAACGGCCTCCACTGGTGGATGAGCTGCACAGCAAGGGATCTCGCCTTCACGTAATCAACGACAAGTAATCGTCAATTGACGTGCTTGGTGTCATGGTAAGGCCGAAGGAGGCTTGTACAAGCCACGCTGACACGTAGCACATTCCAGCCAGCGCAGGCATCAAGAGCGTTGTCACTCCTAGCCACGATGCTTATTCGTCGACTGAGCATGTGCTTTCGCATGTTTAATGTGCCGGTAACCTGTGTAGTTCAGGCTGAGAGGCTGTGCTGGGTCATGTTCAGCGCCACGGCAGGTATGATGTGAAGCACGTAGCTTCTTTAACCCCCTGATAGCCAACAAGACCTCTCTCTGTAAGAGCCCGAGTTTGCACAGACGGGGATTGTATGGTGAAGATGTCAAATTAAGGGTCCTTCATAACTCCCCCGCGATATCCCTTGCCTCATCCATCACGTCACTCTCCACGCTCTGGAATGTGCGGTTCAAATCTCCGTCATATAGGTGTCTGTTGCGAGAGACACTGTCGCACGAATAGTTTGCATGGCACGCCCTCCTCGTTTGAAGTTGAGGCCCTGCGCATACCAGACTCGCGTATAGTCGCAGTCCGTGTCGCGATGAGGTTGTGCATTACCCAAGACGGTAAAGAACTCCGCGTTGACTATTTTGATGTTGATTCGGCTTCCCTTGCGAGAATCTACTCACAGGACTGGGTTGCGAATGTCAGTGAGATGTACAGCATACGTAGGCTGTCCATGTCGCCAAGCCCCAGTTGTTCATCCCGCGCAGATCTTGGCGAAGAATGAGGCCAGTGTCGACAGAGGGAATATTGTGCTTCCCTGCCCTCGGGATGAGATGGGCCCATACGTGTCTGCGTTCCCAGTCGTACGTACCACGTAACACAAGGAAAACGTGTCATCGACGCGGAAGATGTGCGATGCGGTGTAACGGAATCGATGGTGGTCCACTCAGCCGAAGGGCAGTCGGAGTGTTCCATGGCCATCCCGGCGAGAGTTCTTCTGCGCCCCTGCTGAGTTTCAAAAGAGGGCTGTGGTGTGCTCAGGAACACACCCCTGCAAGTGCGACGAGCCATGGGTTTTCAAGGCGCCAGCTTCGAGAGTTGAGGGCTTCGAGTTCCACGACAGTGGCGCGTGTCAGGTTGAGACAGGGACATTCTTCGGCGCGGGCGTGGCATTGTTTGAAGTGGTAGGGCTGTGCCGGAACTCGTACATTCCTGCGGCTCCTCATATCCGTGCCGGCATGACAGTATCAAGTGGAATCTTGTAGCTGTGCTACAGTCTGAAGTAGTCTGAGGCTGAAGAGGCACTGAATACCAGAGGATAGACAATGGACGAGATTGCAACTTGCATGCTTAGTGTGCTACAGGCCCTCGGTGAGACATTCAGGAATTGTCACGACTGGTTTTCAGTGTTGGCAATTTCCTGCCCGTTACTTTCTCTAGAAGTCCCAACAAAAATTACACAAAACAATAATCCAAGTATATTGAAAAGCTGGCGGAACGCATACTTGTCATAACGTAGAATAGATCACTGCATTTGCTTGCGTGAAGAGTACTCTGGTTCGGAAATTCAAAGACAGCGCCAGCTAAACCACGACGAAATACAGCCGTTTCATAACAGTTATTTGATAAAGTTGGAATTCCAGCATCTCAGTCTTACAAAATGTCTGACGAGTCGCATCAGTACCCACCCGAGCAAGGAAAGAGGAGCAACGATTTTGCGTCTGGTCTTAGGTCGATTCCAAAAGTTGCGAAGGAACGAATCTCCTTCTCATGATATGAAATTATGTTCTCAGCGGTACTAGAGAAAGATGTGATATGTGTTGGTTTTCTTTCTTTCTTGGTTGCATTCAGTCCGGCGTGTATTGATCAAATACTGGTTTTCGGAAGCTTTGATAAACATAACTGATGGCCACTAAGTACTGCGAGGAGAAGTCATGGATCTGCGGCAACCGAGCTCGGTGATTTTCACCATCATTACCCATTTCCACTTGTTCAGCGTCAGTTTCGATGTTCTATCCTTGTCTTGAAGGGTTGTTGTTCTACAACAACGGCTAATGATGCCGGACAACACGGAAGATCAACTACTGTTACCACAGGGTGTTATCTATTTTAGAGCTTTGGAGTCATTATTGATCTCTTCCGAACTCGGAGGATAGAAAACATACATGACCTTCCCGACGTCACTATGGAGCGAACATCGTCACACCGATGATCACAGAATGGGAAGGCAGATGACGGCTACATGTGATCAGATACTGATTAAAAAGTCAAAAGACATTTGTCAACAAATTCATCTCAACATTGATCTAGTGGCTGTGACAATTCGGAACCTCAATTCAAACTAACAGCACAGGGAAGTCAGTTGCGCACTTCAGGTATACTAGAAAGCCGAGACATGCCAGATCAGAAATATCAGAACGTCTTCTAGCCCAAAAGCCACTCATCAAGGAGCTAGTAGAGCGAACCAACGCAAATGAAGAATGGACCTGACCTGGCTTGTCCGTCCGGGTGCGGTGCGACCTCCAAGTTGCCGAACAGAAGTGGAAGCGGCTGAAGGCTGTTTACCCTTCCAACATTTGGCAGTCAAAAGCCTGCGTGCTGGACAACGACGCGTACTTTTCGATAACAACGATCCTGCCGCCCAAAATTTCAGAAACAACTTGCGGCCCTGCCCGCAGCTCGAGGTTTGATTGACAGCGAACTTTAGCACCGACTGTCCCCCAAAAGACCGTAATGTCCCCGTGCCTCGCAAGCCATCCATCTCTCAAGAACAATGGTGTATCAGAGTAACCTGCCTCTGCGACAGCATAGCAAGCATAGCACTTGATATATTCCTTTCACAAGCAAATTTTAATCTTTGTACTTTGAGGCAAAGTGGAGGTTCGTTTGTCGTTGTCTCTGCTGTGACAAGCCAATACAATAATGCAAATAGTCGCACTCTTTAGCCACCACTCTATCATGATACCCGCCCGAAGGAGGCAAAGGGAACAGAGTGGAAGAGATATATGGTTAAATTTACTTAGATAGAGATTCGTTCGATATTTCGAATCTCCCATGTTCAGACCGAGTTGGATTGACGTGATGCTTGATATGCCTCATGGCTACATCGAGCCGTCCATGACGTGCAATATGCTGAAGCATTTACAGCAATAATTCTGTCAGTGTATCCCATGTGTCGAAGCTATCACTGCGCTCGAAGCTGTAGACCACAAGAACCATGGATGCCATTGAACGAAGCGACTGAGAGTTAATCTCACGCTCTAGTCTTGAAACCTGAGTACACACGGGCACGATTGTCGAAGCAGACGAAATGTATTTGTGCCTAGCTTGACCAGCTGATCAACTGGGCCTTATTCTCTCCTGCCGAGGGACAACTGAAGACAATATCACTATTCCATCTGGCACTGAGGATCGTTGTGACGTCTGCTTGGCGAGCATGGACCAGTTTAGCTGCGAGGGACCCATGAGATCATAAGGCGGTAAGAAGCCCACTTCGATAAAATTTGGCCCGATTAACAGGGAAAGTGCTCAGAAATTAGTCCATCGACGTCTCAACAAGCAACTCTTAGCAATCCGTAAGAGCAGTGCGGCCAGGGCCAACAACTTTGACACCGAGCAGACAACAGTCGACTGGCTGCTTGCCCTCAAACTCGCCCACTCAGCTCAGCCCTGATGGCCGCCATACCCGCAGAGCCCGCCTCATCCGCTATGCGTAGCGAACATGGTGCCATCAGCCCCTCTGCCCAGGTACTACCCAATGATCGTCGGCAGGGGCTGAAGTGGTCGCGTAAAAGCGTTGCGCCCTGCCCAGGTGGCATGAATGGTGGAGGGAAGAGGGGAGCCAATGACCCCACCAGCTCTCCACCTGGCTCTTCATGCGCCACGCCGATTCGATCGTGGTCCAAGGTTCTCTTGTCGGTCGCAATACCCGACTGGCAGTACAAGATACGTGCTTGACACGATGTACCTTGGAGACAGCCCTGGAGCTTCCCAGTCGGAGAAGTGGGTGAGCGCCCAGGCACCCAGGTGCCCGGGCGTTGCCTCTGCTGCCCCCAACTTGCAAACCCCTCCAAGCGACGTAAATACCCCGCCCTGGAAGCTCCCCTAGAACTCGGAGCTCCCTCGAACCAACCATTACCATCATACAAACCTTTACAACCAAATAAGCCACTTGCCATCAATCACAATGGGTGTTCAGAAGACTGTTCTCCAGGAGGGCTCCGGTGACCAGCCCAAACAACGCCAGATCGTTACCATTGAGTATACTGGCTGGCTCAAGGACCCCTCTGCTCCGAACCAGAAGGGCAAGCAGTACGTTCCCACCCACCCACACGCCACTAATTCCAAAGACCAATTAATGGACAAAGGCACTGACATGCAGAACAGATTCGACTCGTCAGTCAACCGTGGCGATTTCAAGACCGAAATTGGTGTTGGCAAGGTCATCCGCGGTATGTAATATTACTCGTCATCTTTGATTCAAGCTCGAGAATGAATTGGACTGACGATCGACACAGGCTGGGACGAGGGTGTCCTCACCATGAAGGTTGGCGAGAAGGCCACTCTTGACATTTCCAGGTACGTCTCACGGCAGATCTTGAGCTTGCGTCTATTTCGTCTCACCCCACCACGAACACACCACTAACTTGACCTGCCATCAATAGTGACTACGGTTACGGTGCCACGTGAGTCGATCCAATAACCATGTTCCCACACAACTCAACCCGATTCGAAACACTCAATCGTGCATCTCCCACCTTCCGCAAGGCTGCGGCAGTGAAAGATAGTCTTCGCCTTGGAATCCCACTATATCTTCATCCACAGGACACTGACAGAAAAATGAACAGCGGCTTCACTGGTCACATCCCCCCCAACGCCGATCTCATCTTGTAAGCTTCCCTTACTGGCGATCGTTTCATTCAACTCGTTGCAGTTTACTGATGATGGCTGTCATATAGCGACGTCTACCTCAAGGGCGTCAACTAATTAGCCTGCCTGACTTCTTGATCGGATAATTATCGAGTCGAAAATGGTTCCGACCGAAGAGGCACGCAAGCACTGCGCCAAGGATACAGTAAAAGGAGGAACGGCAGATGAGCTAGAACTGCGAGAAGCAATGAATGCCTATGCGTTGCCTTGAAAACGCCACATTGAAGTGATCTCGGGACAATGTCGACATCTCTCCGTGGTTCCGACCCATGACCTAGCCCAACAAGAATCCACTCTCGCGGGCTTTCGCCTGGGCATCACAACGCCTTCAGTACCATGAAGTTAGACGTGTGATGCAGACTCCAGGTGCATTGCAGTGACTGCAAGGGCTTGTTCTTCTACACGTGACGGTAAATGCTGCAAGGCAGGAGACTCTGTCAGAGACAGCCGCCAGTGAGCCGATCCGGACCAGCGCTGCCGTGGCGCCTGCCGTGGGGCAAGCAGCGCGGAAAGGGTCCATGCAGCAAATCCGGGATCCTGTCGGGATGATCCAGAAGACATCCCTTGGCTCGAACTCCACGACCCGGTGGTTCAGCCTCTGGTACCAAGAGCACGGGCGAGTAAAGCCTCGAGCTTGTGGTGTCCTGGTAACTCGTCTCGAGTGCCGGATTGGTAACGGTTGGAGACGTCGCTGACCAGAGCCCGGTTGACACATGCCAGGCACTGGCATATGACCTTAACGAAGGCTGGTGCGCTCGGAAGTGCAGCCTAAAGGATTGGAGATCACGTCATCTGGCCAAACGGCTTGTTCGATGAGTGTCTAGAAGTCCAACGAGACCATTCACTTTTGACGATTTTCGAGAGAAGCGCTCAGCAAATAAGGACACCCACATCCACAGAAGGTTCCTCGGAGCCTAGTCTTGAATTGAGTTGGCATGTGCTCAAGCTTTATGCAAATGTGAATGGCTCACATGACTCTCGTCGGGCGCCCTTGGCACAGCCAAGTGAGCCGCCGTTTCGATGGTTTCGATGTCCTGCGATGGCATGCAGAGTTGGGAGACTGAGTAATGGCCTGGTGCTACCCTGAGACGGCTCAGACGAATGGCATGTGAAGGCCCGGGACATGACATTAAACAGCAAGAGCGACACCCAAAGCGGCCTGGCTGGCCGAAGCAGCGAATCGGGCAGAGGCAGGTGGGGGCGGACTGTGGCCGGGGGAAAGAGCGCCCTCCACCGCGCTCGGCCCAGCCGTTGCCAGTGCAGCAGTGTGCCTCGGCTCTTTTGGAGCAGCGCGGCCACCCGCCCATCACCAGCAGCAACAGCCAAGGGCGGGACTCTGTCACGGGAGCTCTCCTCAGCCCAGGCACTCGCGCTCCCCTTCTCCCAGGCCATTCCTACATGCTGCATTTCCCCACACAGCACCGTCCAGACAGCACCCGACTGCGCCATAGTGTTCCCCCCCAGACAGCCCTGGACCAGCTTCCCCACGCGCCGAGCACTCTGAGCAGCTCGGTCGGCACGTCGCTGCAACTTCTGGCCGCCGCTTCCTCGGATCTCTCCTCTCTGACCGTGGCCCATCCCCGTTCCCCGTTCCTGTCCCCGGACGCCCCGTGCCTCGTCGCCAGCTATTAATTCTTTCCCACCATCCCCTTCTCCTCACCATCGTCCGTGGTCCCTCCTGCTCTCTTCCCCTTCTCCTCATCATCCTCTCCCCCAGTCTCACACATTGCCACACATCACCATGGCAGACTTACTACGCTACGACGACCAGGTTGTCGTCGTCACTGGTGCCGGCGGCGGCCTCGGCAAGGCTTATGCCCTTTTCTTCGCCTCCAGGGGAGCCAAGATTGTCGTCAACGACCTCGGCGGCTCTTTCAAGGGCGAGGGTGGCGGCTCAAAGGTATGTGCTCGATCCTTCGCTATGGTCTGCTCTGTCGCTATCGTGTGAACTCAGCCCTAACCTGACGGCCTTCTGTTACTGCACAGGCTGCCGATGTGGTTGTCCAAGAGATCAAGGCCGCTGGCGGCGAGGCTGTTGCCAACTACGACAGTGTCGAAAACGGCGACAAGATTATCGAGACCGCCATCAAGGCCTTTGGCCGTATTGACATCCTCATCAACAACGCCGGCATCCTCCGTGACATCAGCTTCAAGAACATGACCGACAAGGACTGGGACCTCATCATGGCCGTCCACGTCACCGGCGCCTACAGGACCACGCGTGCCGCCTGGCCTCACTTCCGCAAGCAAAAGTTTGGTCGTGTCATCAACACTGCCTCTGCTGCTGGTCTCTTCGGCAGCTTCGGCCAGGCCAACTACTCTGCCGCCAAGCTCGCCCTGGTCGGTTTCACCGAAGTTCTTGCCAAGGAGGGCGCCAAGTACAACATCGTTTGCAACGTCATTGCTCCTCTCGCTGCTAGCCGCATGACTGAGACGGTCATGCCTCCCGAGGTTCTCGAGCAGCTCAAGCCGCAGTGGGTTGTGCCCCTTGTCGCTGTCCTTACCCACAAGAGCAACAACCACGAGAATGGCAGCATTTTCGAGGTTGGTGGCGGTCACGTCGCCAAGATCCGGTGGGAGCGTTCCGAGGGGCTGCTGCTCAAGGCCGATGAGTCCTACACTCCCGGCGCTGTTCTGAAGCAGTGGAACAAGGTCACCGACTTCAGCAACCCCAGCTACCCTGATGGCCCCAATGACTTTCTCGGCCTTCTTGAGAAGTCGATGAAGCTCGGTCCCAGCGAGCAGGGTGAGAACCCCGATTTCACGGGCAAGGTTGTGCTCATCACTGGCGCTGGTGCTGGTATTGGCCGTGCCTACGCCCACGCCTTTGCTAAGGCTGGTGCCTCCATCGCGGTCAACGACCTGGTCAACCCTGACGATGTTGTCAACGAGATCAAGAAGGCCGGCGGCAAGGCCGTCGGTATCAAGGCCTCCTCTGAGGAGGGCGAGAAGGTCGTCCAGGCCGTCATTGATGCCTTCGGTCGCATTGATATTGTCATCAACAACGCTGGCATCCTTCGTGATAAGGCCTTCACCAACATGACCGACGAGCTGTGGTTCCCTGTCATGAACGTTCACCTTCGCAGCACATACAAGATCACCAAGGCCGCGTGGCCTCACCTTGTCAAGCAGAAGTACGGCCGCATCATCAACACCACATCCACCAGTGGTGTCTATGGCAACTATGGCCAGGCCAACTATGCCGCCGCGGTAAGTCTAGTGTTGTACCAATGAATCCCCTACAATTCTCCAAAAGACTGACTGGTGTTGCCACGTCTAGAAATGCGGTATCCTCGGTATTTCCCGGACACTTGCCCTCGAGGGTGCCAAGAACAACATCTACGTCAACACCATCGCTCCCAACGCTGGTACCCAGATGACCGCGACCATCATGCCCCCGGAGATGGTTCAAGCTTTCAAGCCGGAGTACATTGCTCCTCTGGTCCTCGCGTTGGCCAGCGACAAGCTCCCCAACCCTACCGGTGGTCTTTACGAGGTTGGCAGCGGCTGGATTGGTCAGACCAGATGGCAGCGGACGGGCGGTGCTGGCTTCCCCATTGATGTGGAGCTTACACCTGAGGCCGTCGTCAAGGCTTGGCCCAAGATTGTCACCTTCGACGAGCGCGCTGACAACCCGTCCAAGGCGCAAGACGCCATGGCCAAGGTCTTTGCCAACATCCAGGCTCAGACCGAGGCCAAGGCTGGCAAGAAGGCCGTCAAGGCTAAGGTATGAGCATTCCATTGCCCCTAGGTCGTCGAGCCAATCGTGTACATATATATGCTAGCATAGCAATGAGAAAATGACTGACCGTTTGGTGATTCCGACTTGTGTAGCAGCCAAAGCCTGTAGAGAATGCGCAACAGTACCTCGACGCGATCGCGAAAGCGAAGACCGCCAAGCCAAAGCCGACTCAGTTCGACTACACCGATCGTGACAGCATGCTGTACAACCTGGGCATCGGTGCTAAGCGTGATGAGGTTCAGTACATCTTTGAGGGTGCCGAGAATTTCCAAGTCTTGCCCACATTCGGTGTCATCCCCCAGTTTGGTGCTGAGATGCCCTTCTCGTTCTCTGATGTTGTGCCAAACTTCAACCCCATGATGCTGCTGCACGGTGAGCAGTACTTGGAGATCAAGAAGTTCCCTATCCCCACTTCGGCCAAGACGAGCAACCACGGCAAGCTCATCGAGGTTGTCGACAAGGGCAACGCTGCCATTCTCAAGAGCGGTGTCACCACTGTCAACTCCGAGACTGGCGAGGAGCTCTTCTACAACGAGAGCACTGTCTTCCTGCGCGGATCTGGTGGCTTCGGCGGCCCTGCCAAGCCTCAGGACCGGGGGGCTGCCACGGCCCCTAACACTCCCCCCAAGCGTGCTCCCGATGTTGTTGTTGAGAGCAAAACAACCGAGGAGCAGGCTGCTATCTACCGCCTAAGCGGTGACTACAAGTAAGCCATTTCTGCAGACTTTTGAGTTTGTGCAAGCTCGCTAACGCGCATTCTGCTCCCAGTCCCCTCCACGTCGACTTCAACTTTGCCAAGATGGGTGGTTTCAAGGTGCCCATCCTGCACGGCCTGTGCTTCATGGGCATTGCTTCCAAGGCCGTGTACGAGCGGTTCGGCGCCTTCAAGAACGTCAAGGTCCGCTTTGCAGGCTCTGTATTCCCGGGCCAGACCCTGGTCACCGAGATGTGGAAGGAGGGCAACAAGATCATCTTCCAGGCCAAGGTCAAGGAGACTGGCAAGCTTGCCATTTCTGGTGCTGCGGCCGAGCTCGTTGATGGCAAGACCAAGTTGTAGATGTTGGAGCTGTGAATCCTTCTCGCGCACGAAAAGCGGACGGACACTTGAGTTCGGTTGAATCGATACCCATGCGGAGGGGAATGGTTATTTTTCATTCTTTTGCTTGTACTATGTAGATGACACCTGCTAGCCTTGGATTAATTTCAGTGATCTTTGATTTTTCAAGTTCCACCTTGGTATGTGTGATGCCTTTGTATGGAAGAAAGCGCTCGTCAAAGATTGATGGAAGCTCATGCAACCTGTACATTGCGAGGCAGTGTCCGCAAGTACGGGCGTGAAAGGCGTGCAATCGTCTGCTGCCACGCCGCTTTGACGGGACATCGCTAGCTGAGGAAGTGGTGGTGTGCCAGGTGGTGTTGAAGCACCTGACGCGTGACGCTAAGCCGGAGATTACTGGGGCGGCGTGCCACCACCACGACGCAGACCCTGATCCATGCATCATTTCCCTTGGCACTTGTGATGCTGTTGCGACTGCCTGGACTTTCTCGACTTCCGTCACTTGACCTGCATGCGTGGTCGAGCCTGCGCGATCCTCGACATGCTCCCCGACCTCGCCGAGTGCCTCTTCAACGTCTTTCCGCGAGCAGGCCGAGTGATGTGTTCTCGAAGCATTAACTGGGACTGAGCCGGCTCGCACTCCTGGGCGAAGTCACGACAACACGGACCGTCCCGTAAGCCGCCAACCCATCCAACAACCATGTTCAGCTTTCTCGGCTCCGGCATTGGACGCAAGAGCTCTTCAAGATCGCTCAAGCAGACCGGTCCGACGACACAAGACGGCAGCGGCTCGCCATTGCCGTCCCCGCCGCTCGCCTCCGCCGGCACCCTCCCGCCCAACTACATCTCGGACGAGTCGCAGCTTCAGCCGCCGGGACCTCTACCCACACACCTCGCCGATCTCAACCACAGCCTCGAGGTTCTCGCCACGATATTCCCAGATGTGCAAGTCGAGGTATTTCGCGAGATGCTCGCAAGCTTCTCCGAGGAGTCTCGGCTCGCGCTCGTGACAGATCTGCTTCTCAAAAGCCCGAATCAGTACATCAGGGGAAGGCGAATAGCTCCCAGACCGAGCGGGTCCCGCAGCACAGCGATGAACACCGCAACAACAGCAGAAGAGCCAGCCCGGGATTCGACATGGGCAAAGGCAGTGCCGCGGAAAGAGGCGTTTCGTGATGACGCTTACAAGGAGGCGGTCCGCGCACTGGCAGCACAGGAGTTCAAAGGGCTCTCGCGGTCGTCGGTCCAGGCGGTCTTGTCTGAATACAACTACTCATATCTGGACGCCCGGCCGACGCTGGTGGTCCTCTCGTCAAAGTCGTGGAAGTGCACGATCTCGTCACTGTTCTACATGCGGAAGCCCACGACCCCGAAAGATGCCACGCAGCACCCCTTGGTCATCTGGAGGTCAACGGGCATGGGGTCGATTTTCCCAATGATAAAGAGCACGGGTAATCCTGAGCTTGACCGCGAGCTGTTCAACGAGCTCATTGCACCACTCCAACAGCAGGAGCGCGGCAAGCGAGAGGCATCTGACCATGCGATGGCGGTCACATTGCATACGGAGGAAGCCACAGCATGCGACGCGCTCTACGAGTGCGCCTGCTGCTTCACAGAGTCAACTTTCGAGGAGTTTACAACTTGCAATACTGATGAAGGCCACATGGTCTGCTTTCAGTGCGTGCAGCACTCCATCAACGAAGCGCTCTTTGGCCAAGGCTGGCAGCGCAGCATCAACAAGGAGACCGGCACTCTTCACTGCCCAGCCGTCTCGTCAGCGGAGTGCCAGGGCCACATCGTCTCAGACGACATCTTCCGTGCCGTGAGTCAACAGAAGAACGGCGCTGAAATCATGCACAAGCTCGACCAGCGGTTGGCAGACCACGGACTGGTAGCCAGCGGTATCAAGCTGGTTCACTGCCCATTCTGCAGCTACGCCGAAGCAGACGACATCTACGTGCCTGCAGGCGTGGACAAGCTCAAATTAAAGGCGAGCAATTTCCCAAACGTGGTCTTCATGATACTGCTACCGTTCTGCATCTTGCCGCTGTTCTATGTCCTCGCAGTGGTGTTCTTGGTCGTTGCGTTTCCTTATTTGAGCCGGAGAGCGCGGCACTACCTCAACCGTCAGCTTCGAGGCGCCGTCCGCCGTTTCCAGCGTCGCCGCCGTGGCCTCAAGTTCAAGTGCCAGAACCCGACGTGCGCGCGCGAGTCGTGCCTATCCTGTTCCAAGGCTTGGGTCGACATCCATGTCTGCCACGAGTCGTCTCTCGTGGCGCTACGCGTGCAGGTCGAGCAGGCCATGGCCATGGCGGTCAAGCGTGTTTGTCCACGATGCAACACGTCGTTTGTCAAGAACGGCGGGTGCAACAAGCTCACCTGCCCCTGTGGCTACAAGATGTGCTATGTGTGCCGCAAGGACATTGGGAAATCTACCGAGGGCTATCAACACTTCTGCCAACACTTCCGGGCCCAGGGCGACGGGCGTCAGTGCGTCGAGTGCAACAAATGCAACCTCTGGGAGCAGGAAGACACTGCTGCGATATTGCGGCAGGCGAAAGACGAGGCCGAGCGCAAGTGGCTGCAGACGGAGAAGCGCGAGCTCTCTGATGCAGAGAAGGCGTACCTTCGCGATGTGGTCCGTGGAGACGACAGTTCCGCATCGTCGCCATGGTCAGCGTTTTCGCCCAGGGCCGTGAAGGAGCACCTGTTCCCTGGCCTGAGGCGTGTTCATAGCGTGGCAGACTTGTTTGACCTTGTTTTCGAGGCCGTGTTTGCGTGAATGGCAATGGCGCCAGCTTGGACAGTGACAGTATGACAAAGAGACGGGACTTTCGAAACACGAGAGATGACCAGATTGCGAGATTGGGTCAGTATGATGCGATATGATATCCGCCAGGGCGGTGTGCCGAAAGCAGTTGAGCATTTGGATATGGAGTTGCGGAATATGCCGGCCGATGCCTCCATTGGAATTTTGGGTTTCTGGAATAGAAAGACCGCGTTATGTATTTTCTGGCGATTCCTTGGCGTCAATATACCCTCCTCATTATTTGCTTTCACCTCATGGATGCTCCTGTCTTGGTTCTGTTGTCGCATATGTGCAACTCAGTGATATCAACTGTTGAAAAACAAACACCAAGGGACCATACTGGAGCATAAAACGACTTGTATAGTTGGTTGGAGGGAAATTAGAGGAGGGATGAACTAACACCAAAATAAAAGCGAAAGAGGCGTAGAGAAAATATAAAGGTAAAAAAAGGACAGAATGACAGAGCATTGGTCGATGAAAGACAATGAATGCCCAGCCCGTCCGCCACAGAGCGGACAAGAAAACCAAAAGAAATGGGCTCAGCCGGGATTTGAACCCGGGACCTGCTACAACTTCTTCTTTGAGGAAGAACTGGATGTTATAACCACCCGAAGCAGCAATCATACGACTAGACCACTGAGCCAATTTGTTGAAAGTGCAGGGACTTGTCATGATATATATTCCCAATGCAACATTTGGTGTCGGAGGGCGAGCCGATTCCATGGGTGGGCGTCCCTTCGGCTTTCCCCGCATTATGATCGAGGGTGTTGTCGGGTGTATGCGGGGAATAGAGGTAGCTCGAATGCAAGCATAACCGACGCGACGCCGATGCCGGGCCCTGGGGCGATGGTATTTGTTCGTCACTTCTTTTACGGAACAGAGACAATTAACTAGTCACGATTCTAGTCGTATCAGAAGCAGAAATTGCCACAACTGGCCGATTGGACGAACAAAGAGATCGTGTGTTATTCTCTCTTTAGGGCACCAATTGAGGCTGCAAGCTACCGTGTCATGCATTCAGCACATTCCGAACCCATCTCTCCGTGAGCACCAGGGGAATAATATACGCCAAAAAGGACAAGCATAACCTCAATCTTGCGGATACACCATGGCGTCTTCTTCTGCTCCTTCCTCGGCAGCGACGACGAAAATAATCGATGACAAATCTCCGATATGCATACCCTTCATCCTCGAACGGTTCAAGCTCCACCAACAGCGGCAACAGCAATCCCTGGCGGCCAATACGGCGCCAACGCCTAATCCTCCTCCTGTGAAGCCCTTCATCGTCGGCCTCAACGGAGTGCAGGGCGTGGGCAAGACGACGCTGGTCAGCGCTCTGAGCACGGCTCTGCAGGAGCGCGGCATCGAGACGCTCGTGTGCAGCATTGACGACTTTTACTTGCGCCGCGAGGACCAGCAGGCGCTTGCGGACGAGGATCCCGGGAACAAGCTGCTGCAGGTGCGCGGAGAGCCTGGTATGTCATAAAATTTACCCCAGTCCTCTGTCCTTCCGAGAGAGAAGAAGAAGAAGCATTGGGATCGGGGCATTATTGCACCACACACTTGTCCCCAAGGAAGGGAAAGCCATCATGTTTTCGGCAGAGCAGCTATTAATCTATTCGTGACTGGCCCCAGGCACGCACGACATGCAGCTCGCAGCATCCTTTTTCACGGCCTTGTGCAAGGGCGAGCCCGCCAAGGTGCCCGAGTACGACAAGTCTGCATACTCTGGCAAGGGCGACCGCGTGCCCGAGTCCCAGTGGTCGACGACAGTCAATGACCCTGCGTCGTCGCCGTCCAGGGGCCCAGTCCAGGTCGTCATATTCGAGGGCTGGTGCGTCGGGTTCCGCTCCCTCGACCCGACCGAGGTGAAGCGCAAGTACGACACGCCTGGGACGCGGACGCTCAAGGACCACTCCCTGGAGCACTTGCTGCGTGTCAACGAGTCGCTCAGGGCATATGATGCTGCAATCACGGATCTGTTTGACGCCTTCATACATGTCGATGCCGAAGACACGCAATGGGTCTACGACTGGCGCCTCGAGCAGGAGGTCAAGCTCCGGCAGGACAAGGGGACGGGCATGACCGACGATGAGGTGGTAAGGTTTGTGGATGCGTACTATCCGGCGTATGAGCTCTTTTGTGATGCCTTGCGGTCAGGACTTTTCCCCGGCAATCCGGGAGCGCAGCTGCGGATGATCGTGGGGAAAGATAGGAAGGTCAAGGAGGTGCTTGTGTTGTAGAATCGGATGAAGCCTATCATTTCGACCACTGCGGATGCACCAAATGGGTTTTCAACAAAGACGAGATGCGCACTTTGTCGTGACGAGCCCCATCTTGACGGCTCCGGCAAAGTTACTGTGATATTACACCTGACTTCACTCCCAGACTTTGACTCAGTCGAAGTCGTGCTTCATGAGGCCTTTGCCCTCCTCCTTCATACCTTCCAGAGTATTGTCAATGCGTTCAATCCTGCCTCGCACCAAATCTGCCCTATCCGCAACCTCGGCCTCGAACTTGTCGGCAAGCGCTCGCCTTTCCTTTCTAGCCTGCTTGAAGTTCTTGACAATGTCACTGAAGCGCTCGAGGAACCAATCCCCGGACTCTTCCCACTCGCTCACTGGCATCTTTTGGAACAACTCGCTCTGGGCCTCCTTGTCCCTGTTGGCGAAATGGCTCAGTTTCTCCTCCAGCGTGCCCTGCGGAATCTCAGCCGACAATGCTTCGGCCTTGGCAGGATCGAAATCAAAATCCTGATTTTGCAACTTGTCAAATGCCATCGATGCCAATGCTTGATCGTCATAGTCGGGCCCAAGAGGCCGCTTCCTCGCCGCCGCCATGAATGGCGCAAGCCCTATCGATGTATGGCCCACGTTGATCTGGGGGCCCTGCATGTCTTTCCCTGCCGAGGAGCCAGCGCTGAAGAGTTGCCTGTTGACCTGTGGCTTTGACACAGCTGCCTTGGTGGATACTCTGGCTGCCTTTGGCGTAGTTTCTTGCTCGACATGATCTGACTCTGTTTCTGCCGAATCTGGCAGGTATGAATCTGCATCTTCAGAGCCGTTCTCGGCTGCCGACCCCAAGTCGTTTTGTGGTTGCGCAACAGCCAACGGAGGAAGACTGCGGCTGGCTGGCTGCTTGTCACGCCCAGTCTTTGGAGCTTGGGTCCTGTGTGAGCCCCCTGCTGCTATGGGCCGGTTGCTCTTGACGTCCTGCCGAGGGCTCGCATGGACAGTCACCTGCCTGGGACGGTGCGATCTTCTGCTGGAAGGGCTCTGTGGTTCTGGTGACGACGGCAGACTCTGGCTGTCCTCGGAGAATCGCTCAAAGTCCGCCGCGACTCTACTGAAGTGGCTCCGGCGGTCTCGCGGGCCTGGCGTCGACGTTGGGCGGAACGTGGCGCTGCCAGCTCCGCCGATGGTGTTGTCGTCGCCAATCATGAGATCCTTGTCATCGGTCGTGTTCTCCCGCTTGAAGCGGATGCCTTGCGAAGTGTAGGAGTCGCGTTGCTTGTGTGTCCGCGGCACCTGTGTTTGCTGTGTTGACGGGCGAGACACTCGTTGCGAGGGACGGTCACTGAACTCGAAGTTGCTAGCCGAGTCGCTGAAGGCCTCGCCGTCGATAGTCGAGCCGTCCCAGAATGGACCCGTATCACGCCCTCTCAGCTGCTGTATAGGATTGGCTGATGCCGGCCTGCCGGGATTCGGAATGATGTAGCCATCGCCAGACAGTGGTATTCGCGCTGCGGCGGCGGATGCCGAGCGAGTAGTGTTTATGCCCAGTGGCAGTGGTGACAGTGGTGCTTTCTCTGTGGCTGGCGGCGCTGTATGTTGAGCTTGAAACTGCTTGGTAAACTGCCCCTGGGTCACCGTCTTGTCCTCTTCGAATGTGGCTGCCCCCGGCTGGGATCCCTCTGGCGGGCTATTGACGGGTGACTTTTGCATCACCCATTGTTGCATGCTATTCATGGTTGCTTGCTGTGATGGAGCAGGAGCAGCCGTGCACGACTGAGCACTGTGCTAGCCGCGCAGTGGGAGGCGGTCAGATGAGGGAGAGCTGGGAGAATGCAGCCCCTGGAATGACAGATGAACGATATAGGATCGAGTGACTCAAAAGGCTGCTCCGTGATGGATGAGCTTCCTCTCGCCTTGAATGTTTGAAGGGTTTTCGGCGCGGGTTGGTTTGCCGCCAGAGTGACCAGACGCGACATCGAGCGTGCTTGCGTGCCTGGCGGAATTGGTGACGATGCAGATCTGGGGGACCGTGTCGGTACAGTGTTTACACGGCCCTCACAGCTTCTATGATTGATTGTGGGAAAGATGAATACCCCCAAGCTGCTCAAATTTCTTTTCTACGAATAGCTGTATTCTGTGTGAAGGTTTTCTATGCGCCCAGATGACCTATAGGCTTACTCATGAATACGATATCAATATCAACATATACTCCAGGTCGTGCCTCCCACTGAGGCACCAGCAGCTCCTTTCCGAACGTCTTGTATCCCAGGCGAGTATACCACTGCTCATTCGTAATCTACAGAGTCATTAGCTTGTCTTCAAAGGGCGCAGTGCTATGCAGTCGACAAACCTTGGGTAAAGGATTGCCCTTTGAGGTAAACATGGCATGCAGAAAGTCGGGATTCGATTGTGTTCGGCTTGCCATAGTGTCGAGCACCATGATCTTGCCCTTCATCGGCCCCTGAGCTGCAATCTCCTCGCCTTTGGCCACGGCTGCAGAGCCATAGCCACCGGCGTGTAGGGCGTAGGAGATGTACAGTTGGTGCATCCACTGTCATCGAAGCAACGGTTAGTTCTACCTGAAGACGGACGCACTCCCTTCACAGTGACACTCTGATGTTCGCTCGGGTCTGGTGACTAACCACAACTCCTTCCCCTGGGAGGCCGTGCTTGGCATCTTCCTCTGGAGTATGGATGTCCAGAGCTATATGGCCAACGGGCCAGAATTGAGCCCCGGTCGGATCTCTAGGGACACCTCGTATCAACTGTGCAGAATCTCGAAGAGGAGTAGCTTCCTACGCTCGATATCAGCACGGAGACCTTTCCAAATCAGGCCAAATGATGAGAAAGCTAATGCTTGACTGACTGTTGGGTATCTTTCTGAGTGCCTTTGTAATACTGCGTCACGATCCGGCAAGTTGTCTGACAAGACCTGGAAAGCCAGCAAGACCTATGTCAGTAACCCCGGTGACTTCAGGACCACTCAAGAGCCGGTCCAGCTTACCACCCAGTAGAAGATCTTGCCGCCTTGTTTCGCAGACTCGACGTACTGTGGCACCTCCTCTTCACGCCATCCACAGGCGACCCGTTGCACGTAGAGCCTTTCCACGTGATCGGGATCGAGATGGTCCCACGGCAAGAGCTGATCACATCATCGTTTGGTTAGTGGCTGTAAGCAGACGTGCTCTGAAAAGACAGAGTATAGCCATCCCAAGCTTCTCCCCGCAGACGAGCAAGTTGTGCTTACCTCGACTTTCCACGCGTGTTTGGAAGCCATTGTTGCTACTACTCGGGGTACTTTTAGTTAATTGTTGACACCTGTTCGCCCTGAAACCATGCGAAAGGTACTGCTTGGTATCGCAATACTGGCAAACTGACGGCAGATGGGCAGATAGTGTGGTTCAGAAGCGGATGGTGTGGGTATTTCACACTACACTGTCCACCTAGGTGAACCAGGTGAGCAGTATGATTCATATCAAATCATCTCCTCACACCTTCCACATTGAGTGAGCAACCCATGCTTGCCTTTCACGATTTGAAGTAGGGGAAGAGGATGATGATAGAAGGAGGCCGATATCGCAGTCTTGAGAACAAGATAGCCTTTCAACGGAGAACTGCCCCAGTCAGGGCCACTCCCGGACGGTTCTCTCCATTGCCGTCGGAGAAGGTAAGCTGACAGACGCCGGCTAGTCGCGGGGTTTAGCGGAACCTGTACCCGCCCGCCGGCTCGCTGCTAACTAATACTTCTCAGCGCTCTGCAACGATAAGCTGCCTCGCACGAACAACTGCGGCCCCTCAAGAGTGTCGCTTTTCTCATTTGGGTATTGCTGCTCGACGCGGTATGAGCTCTGGAGGATGCACACCTGGCCCAGACTCCCAGGGGCCTGGTAACTTTTCCTACACTGTGCTGCCGCATCCTGGGCTGAACAAGCGTAGGACCTTGCACGATTCGTACGCAAACATCATGAGGCTCGAGACGACCTTGAAACACCTCAGCGTCAGATCGCCCAATTTGCAATTGATGAAGACCAGATCCGCTCGATGCTCGACCTATATACAAAGAACCCCTGGAAACAAGAATAGCATCACGTCCTTCAGGCCCGCGGACTCCTCAGGAAACCCACGACACCGCTGCAGTATCCGACCAGACCGTCGAGCCTCTCGCTTTCCTGGGCCTGCTGCTCCTTCCACTCCTTCAATGCAGCCATAAGGACCTCACTCTCGAGAATGAGATCAAAGTGCAGCCGCAAGAAGACTGTCATCCACGCCTGCGTCAGCTCGTAGTCTCGCCGAGCACGCAGCCGATTGGTCAGAGCGCGGATGAAATGCAGCAACTCATTGGACTCGTCGTCACGCGTCGAGCCAATACCCAAAGAGCGCAACTCCAGGTCCGCTGTAGAAGGAGATAGGGACTTCAGATGCTCAATGAATGGGTCGTCTAAGGACATGGAAAAGTTAGCCGCCAGGTCTGATAGTGTTATAATGTTGAAAGTTGGTTAAGCAGTCGACTTACACTTTCCACTGACAGCCCCTGCCCGCAGCTTGTTGCTAAAGGCCTGCTCCATGCGGTTGCGGTCGTACTTAGTAATTCTTGACTCGTTTTGAGCATCGGCGCTAGGCGTCGCGGCGGCAAGCTCATCGGCAGACTGTCCCGGCTTGCCAGCTAGGCCGAGAAAGAACGGTGCCTTCTCGGGTGCCTTTGGCGCCTCGGTCGGCTTGTTTCTCTGCTTGATCAGGTCAAGATGCAGCAATGTCTGCCAGCGGCTCCTCGGCACAAGACTGAGTGTCATCATATCTGAGCTGAGCTGCTCCAACGTTGGCGCTGCCAGGGTATCGTCTGCGTCGTCCGAGACCTCGTCCTCAAAGGCAGCCTCGAGCAGACCTTCACCACCTTCTCCAGAAGCTGTAGGGCCTGCAACTTGCTCGGCGGTAGATTCCGAGATTTGTCTCGTCGGTACGTGAGTGAAGAGTGTCCTATTTGTCCAGATGTTGACGCCAAGCTGGCCTTCCGTGGCGGCGGCCAAATACTCGCCTGTCTCCGAGAAGGCCAGTGCCGTACAGGGCCTCTCGAGGCGGATGGCGTCAATGAAGTGGCTTGTCGGCAGATCCCACACGCGAATGACGCCGTCTTGCGACGCAGCGACGATCCACCGCCCGTCATTGGAGAAAGTGAAGTCGTTGACCTCGCCCTGGCTGCCGTGGAACTCACGGATTGTCTGTTTCGTCTCAATGTCAACAACACGTACGGAGTTGTCGTCGCATGAAAAGGCTATCAGGTCATTGGCGGCGTGGTAGCGGCAGCCTGTGATCGACACCATGGGCGCCCAACTAATTTCCTCCACCAGCTTGCCCGTCAGGAATTCCCAGAACTTGATCTTGCCATCAAGCGAGCATGTAATGACATGCTTGTTCATTGAGTCGACGACAATGCCTGTGACCGCTTTGGTATGCTTGCCAGTTCCAATCATGTGCGAGCTTCCAGATCGGGCTTCCAATTGCACAACAGTGTCCGCCTGTTTCAGCTGCTGCATCCGGACTTGCCTCGCTTGCGCTGGGGTGAGTTTTGATGGGAACTGCTGTCGATGAAGGCCAGATTGCAGATTGTACATATCGACGGCACCCTCCGCGGAGCCCACAACCGCAAAAGTACCGCAGGAGCTCATCGTGACGGTTGACACATTGGCTCGGTCGCCCGTGGGGAACGCCCACCGGCCAGCACGCTTCCGTCCCCAGAACCATGTCCGCGCGAAAGCGTCGCCCTTGTGGGCAGTCACTACGCTCTCCCAGCCAGTCATGCCACTGATCTCGGCGTCGAGCTGCTTCTTCTGGTCGCGGCTCTTTTGCCACATGGCCTGCTTGCCAGGCATGGCGCCCATGCCGCCATCGCGGTTCAGCGAGCACGCAATGCATGTGATTTCCGGAGCCTTCAGGTCGTCGAGAGTGGTTGTCGGTCCATGCTTGAGTGCATTGTTTGACAAGATACCATATTTCTTGGCCTTCTTGAGTATGCTGCCTTGGCTAAGCTCTGTGCTCTGGCCGTCGCGGCGCAAACTCCAACCCCAGAGGCTGCGGTCCTTGCCGCCGCTAAGAAGCCACTTATTGCCAGCCTCGGCTCCCTCAAAATCTGACGGCAAAAACTGCAGACACGATACTGGCGCGGCATGGCCACTCCTCGTGTGCAAGATCCGGGGGATGGGTGAGAAGGGTGTCTCGTCAAAGATCCAAGTTTTGAGTGAGTTGTCTCTACCACTCGTGACGATGACTGGCTGTCCAGCCAAGAACTCGATCTTACTGACACCACCACGGATAGAACGACCGTCTAGGGCTGGGGGGTTGTGTGCGCTGCGCAGAATGCCCATGACCCGGCCACCTTTGTTCAAGTCCCAGAATGTAATGTCGCCGCTTGTATTCGTGGCGGTCGCCATAACACCATCCTTCCGACCATCCTGGCCCGCGCCAACGCCGTCGTCCCGGAACGAGATGCTAGTTACCGGTGCTTCGGGTCCGCCGGTGTTGACCCGGAGGAGCACCTTGTCGGTCAGAATGTTGTGCAGCACGAGCGTGCCATTGGTATAAGCTATTGCCATTACAGACAAGGCAGGCGAGGGCTCGAGGCAGGTCACGGGACCGCAGCTGGGGGAGGGGGGCAGAATTGTGTAGATGAGCTTGCCACTCGAGACGTTCCAGATCTCTACCCAGCCGTCGCGGCGCCCGACGAACACCTTGTTCACGTACGTGGGCATGGTACAGAGTCCGCCACTGATCTCGTTGTCTCCACTGGCCGAGGCCATGGTGAAGAGCGTGGTATAGTGCTCTAGTGTCGTGGTCTTCCATACTTCGATGCGTGTCCGTCCGCAAGCAAGGATCCAGGAGCCGAAAACGATAATGTGGGAGAGAGGTTGGTTCAAGTCCGCTGGCAGCTCGAGCTCAGCAACCTGCTTGCCTCGCTGGAACACCCAGAGACCCTGAGCTTCACCGCGCGAGGCATCACCCCAGGCAGCTAGCACGTTCTGTTTCCAGGCGCACGTTGCGGTGATATCGTGTGGTGCCTGTGGCCGCGTAATGAAGACGAGGTTGAGACCACGCTTAAGATCGTAGGTCTGCAGGGATCGGCCGATCGAGGTGGTGACCTGGAAGGTAGTCTTGCCGAGAGGAACTGTCGTGAAGGGAACATCGGTTGGTGACACGAGGCCGACAGTCTACGGAGCAGGGAGCTAGCAGTCAGTATCTCGGTCGTGCCGGCTTCACGCAGGTCCACACAATTCCTTTGGCTTACACGATACGGCGCAAAGATGCGTGAATGTCCGGGCGCTGCGGGCTTCGCCTGAGAAGCAGCCTGGACCTTCTGCCGCTTCACAAGCGGTCCATCCTGTTGGGCGTGAGGCATCGCGAACTGTTTGGCTTGCCCGGCCACTGTGGTCGCTTGAGATGTCTTGTCCTGGGCCCCTGGTGTGTCCTTCTGCCTCTGACACCGTGGTCGGATGCCTTGCGCGACGAATAGAAGACCCTCCTCGCTGACTGGTCTGGGTGTTTGTGGTATGCGCAGTATCACGGGTTCCAAAGTTTTGAGCTGATAAGTGCTCTATCACAGGCGTCCAGGGAAAAAAGTCTGGCGCTGGGAGACTTGGCCAATCAATGGGGCAGGATAAGCCCCACCACGGTGCAAGCTCCATACGCGGCGCAAACCAGGCCAGGATCTGGAAAACAGGAACAGCCTCGCCCAGCTGTCTCCACAGGTGTTGTCCTCTGCGGATGGAAACACTCAGGTCGTGATTTTAGATATAAATGACCCGATGATGCTGTCCTCGTAAGACTGACATCGCCAGAGCGTCGCGGCTCTGCTGAAGAGCCCGTCTTTGGATGGGTCTGAGGATCTCACGTTCTTCGACAGACATGATGAGGCTCACATGTGTGTGCAGGCCGTTGTATGAGGAACAAAATGTAAAGCCATGGTTATTGCAGCCACGGGTCTTAGATGCCTTTGCATCTCAGGTCGGCAAGAATCAACGGGGCGTGGGGGTGGTGAACTTGTCAGCTTGTCGGCAATCGAGACAAACTAATGAAAGCAACTTCAAGCCGGCATTCTGAAACATCATAGCACGTTTATGTCACGGTGCCACTAGACCAAACGAGATTTAGAGTTGTTCCAAAGAGCATGCTCGAGGAACTTGAAACTCTCCTAGCCACACGCAGCCACTATTCTCTCTGAGCACCATGCTTAGGTTGAGGTGTTGCCACAGAGTCATCAGCGTCTCAAGGCAGCCTTGTATGGATTGCGACCTTACCAATGAACGGGTATAAGCCAAGTGTGAGGCAACGCACCCTGTAGGCAAACTTAAATACTCTCGTCTGTTAGCTCGCCATGTGTCGGACTTGAATTGCTTGCTGCTCTTCAGCCGACGGAGTGTTGCCAGTCCAATGGGTGACCAGTGACTCGAAATCAAGTGAAGTAAACGAGCAAATCCGGCAATACGATTGCTGCCCGTCGGTTCGAATAGAGCGAACCAGGAAGGTGATCACGCGACCGCTCACCGGCATTTCCTTGGTGGGAACGGTGAAAGGATGTCACTGGGCGCGCGCAGGGATGTTGTCGAATAGGACTGCACTGCAGGCACCATGCATCACATTAGCTCGGCTCGATGCGGCCGAGCTTGTCTCTGACGTGTATCTCGTACAATCATGATACCTAGGTACGCCTGGAGCCTCTGTGGCCTGCACTGTTCAAGAGTTATTCGTTCACCCGTGGTGGCGCAGGCAGACGACCTCGGGAACCAGGCCAAAGGAGCTGTTGCTCCGCACAACCAAAGGATCAACAGCCAAGAAGTGCAAGAAGTGCTCAAGTGGAAGAGGGCGAACAGCGCCTGGACCCATGTGCCTGGGATTGGGCTGGAGCGGCTCTAGAACTCTGCAGGCCTGCAGCCGCAGGTGCAGGGGCGGCCCCTCCACCGGCCCCGCGCTGCACCGAGAAATCTCGAGCCCCTCCAGGCCTCCGATGGGCGGTGGACGGACGTCATGGCCTGTCCATGGACTTGCACATGTAACCCCAACCACAGCCGAGCAGCACGGCTGGTGGTCCATTAACCCGCCAGCAACCCACCAACGATAGTGGTTTGGACAGCAGGGCCTCGATAGTGCAAGCCCGTGCGGGGAGTGTCTTTCTCTCTCGAGAAAGCATGTAGTTCGTTGTTCGGCACTCTCGACATACCCAGGCTCAAAACAGAAACAGAAACAGAAACAGGATCGTTTCCCGCCATCGCCTGGGCCCTCTCGTCAAGACTCGAGTTCTCCTCCCCGGTACACCCCGGTCCGTGCAATCCTGGTTAGGCCGATGACCATTCGCTTCTGTTGCCGTCTTTTCCATTCAGACTGGCAGCCAAGAGCCAGTGTCTCGAGTGCCGCACAGCTGGGCTCGCCCCGCCGTCCTGCCCACCCACTGTCAGCGACCGCCCTGGCGGGTGCCGGCACCGCTTGGCCCTAAGGTCCTGGACATCTTGTCTAACGCAGACCGACTGAGAGCGGGTCACAGCTCGCAAGCTCTCAAGGTTTTCCGTCGAGCCTCCCCAGGGAGGGCGAGGGCGACTAGGCGGGCTGTTCCTGAAGTGGATCCGAGCCGGCTGGCCCGACAAGAGTCATGGACACTCCCGACCCCCGGATCCCTGAGCGGCCCTCCGCAAAGAGGTTCTCGGCGTCCCGCGCGGCCTCTCACTCGTTCTCTTTTGCTTCCTCCTCCAGTGCCGTGAACCCGGGCATCCTCTCGTCCCTCACCGCTGGCAAGAGTCGTCACGCCGAACCCATTGGCACCACCGACGTCTCGGTCGAGCCTGCCAGCCTGTCCATGCCGCCGCCTGCCTCCCGGAACAGCATTGGACGTCCTTCGCTTCCCGGCAGCAGCCGCCGCCCTTCCTCCTTCTCAGACTATCGCGCCATTGACCTGCCTGACGTCGCAGTCGACGACCACGCTATTGACGACACCCCTCGACTGCTCACCGGCCACTACTATCCAGACGGCAGCTTCTACTACCAGCTTCCAGAACCGACGCCTACAGACGAGGGCCGCAAAAGAGTCTCGATATCTTCGTTCCTCTCCGTAAATTCTGTGCGCGGCCAGCTCAGCTCATCTGGCTCAGCCACCGGATCCGACAGTAGCCAGCCGATCCCTCGATCCGTCGCAGGCATCATGACGTCGGCAAAAGGTGTCGGCCTGCCTCCATCGCAGTCCGAGGCCGGCCTGTCGAATGTGACCATCACCACATCGTCCAACCCGAACGGGCACTCGCCTCAACCCGGCGCCGGTCTGCAGCTTACACCAAAGGATGCCCAAAGCAATGTTAGTCCTGCCGACCTCGTCAAGCGCAACCCAGCCCCCGTCAACACGAGCACGGTATCGCGACCACAGCCTACAAGGTCTAGGAGCCGGGCCAAGCGACGATTCAGCGGCAGCACAGCAAACAGTAGCCACAGCCCCAGCAGCGACAGAGGTCCGCAGAACAGAGAAAGGGAAGAAGTCAAGCCCGCTCCATGGGGTATCATTGGTGTTTGTGCGCTCGACTCGAAGGCGCGGAGCAAGCCAAGCAGAAATATTCTCAACAGAATCATAGCGAATCGGGAGTTTGATGTCGTTGTCTTCGGCGACAAGACTATTCTCGATGAAGGTTAGTCACATCCCGTATTGCTGTTTTCCCCCCTTTTAGTTCCACAAGCTGACATTGCCCGCAGAGGTCGAAAACTGGCCCATCTGTGACTACCTGATCTCGTTCTTTTCCGACGGCTTCCCCTTGGACAAGGCGATCAAGTATGTCAAAGCTCGCAAGCCATTTTGTGTCAATGACTTGCCTATGCAGAAAGTGCTCTGGGATCGACGACTTTGCCTGCGGATACTCGACCAGATTGGCGTGCCTACCCCCAAGAGAATCGAGATCAGTCGTGATGGGGGACCGGAGTTGTTGACGTCCGATGTGGCAAAATACGCAAAGGATGTCTCTGGCATCACACTCGAGCCTGCTGACTCTGCTCACTACCAGTCACCACAAAAGGTCGAACTGTTGGAAGACGGTGACGTACTAAGCGTCGATGGCCAGCTTTTGAGGAAGCCGTTCGTAGAGAAGCCAACTAGCGGAGAGGACCACAACATCATTATCTACTTTCCCAAGTCGGCTGGCGGAGGCGCCCGAAAACTCTTTCGAAAGATTGGCAACAAAAGCTCCGAATACGTCGAGGATTTGATGGTCCCCCGTGCCATTACTGAAGGAGAGAGCAGTTTTGTCTACGAAAAGTTTATGCAAGTTGACAATGCGGAGGATGTCAAAGCATATACTGTCGGACCTCAGTTCTGCCACGCCGAAACTCGCAAATCCCCCGTTGTCGATGGCGTCGTGAGGCGCAACACACATGGCAAAGAAATTCGATATGTGACAGAGCTCAATGCAGACGAAAAGGAAATGGCCAGCAAAATCGCCACGACCTTCGGACAACGCGTTTGTGGCTTTGATCTACTCCGAGTAGGCGGCAAGAGCTACGTAATCGATGTGAACGGCTGGAGCTTCGTCAAGGACAATGATACTTACTACGACCACTGCGCCAACATCCTCAAGGAGACTTTCAAGAAGGAGCGTCTCCGCCGTGGTGGCGTGACTCCGTCAATGCCCTCGCCAAGTCTTTCCGATAACAGCGATCCTATGGCGAGAGCCATGGCGAGCAGTCGCGACAGAGACCAGGCGAGTGGCACGCTGGCTCGAGACTCAACTCGAGCAGCCAGTACTGCTTCTGTTACGCCGGCCGACGGCCGCCAAGGGCCGAAGCCGGAAAACGCAGGTGCCGTTCTGCCTCAACAGGCCAAAGCAGAAAACCTAGGCACTGGCGTGCCAGCCAGCCATCAGAGTGGTCGAAACAGCCCGTCACAGACACCTGTTGGAGTTGCGCAAGCAGGTACCTTGCCTATGGATAAGCCTTCAGCAGTACCTGTCACACCCTCAGAGCTGTTTGAGAACCTTGAAAGCCTGGAACGGGAACAGTCGACGCCGCCTCCACCGCCTCCCAAACATTCGTGGAAGATGAAGGGCATGGTGTCCGTGATCCGTCACGCCGACCGTACCCCAAAGCAGAAATACAAATTCACTTTCCACACACAACCATTCATCGATCTCCTTAGGGGTCATCAAGAGGAAGTTCTTCTTATCGGCGAGGCTGCCCTGGCTAGTGTGCTGGAAGCCGTGGACACCGCCTTGAAGCAGGGAGAAGAGGATCGAACGAAGCTTAAGACGCTCCGAAATGTCCTGGCCAAGAAAGGCTTCTGGCCCGGAACGAAAGTGCAGATCAAGCCCATGTTTCGTAAGAAGAAGAACGCAGAGCCTTCGCCAACAGCCGAGATCAGCAAGTCCTTACCAACAGCCCTCGTCATGACCGCACCTGGCTCTGAGAATGATAAGGCGCCCAAGCCGACCGCTGTGGATCAAACTGTCGATACTTTGGATGATATTGCGAACCAAGCAGTTCAATCTGCAGATGAGGCTGATCATCTTGTTCGAGGTGCACCCCGTCGGCAAGACTCCATGTCAGGCGTTACCATGTCCAAGTTCACCGCAGCAGAGAACAGCCTTGTGCTCGACAAACTTCAGTTGATTGTGAAATGGGGAGGAGAACCTACGCACTCCGCTCGATATCAAGCCCAAGAGCTTGGCCAGAACATGAGGACCGACTACCTTCTCATGAATCGTGCTATCCTGGACGAGGTTCATGTCTTCAGCAGCTCTGAGAGGCGTGTAACGACGAGCGCCCAGATCTGGGCTGCATCGTTCCTCGACAAGAAAGAAATACCAGAGGATTTCATCACGATTCGCAAAGACCTGCTTGACGACTCGAATGCGGCCAAGGACGAGATGGACAAGGTTAAAAAGAAGTTGAAGGGTTTGCTGCGTAAGGGCAACGAGCGACCCCCACAATTTGCTTGGCCCGAGGGAATGCCAGAGCCTGCCGAAGTCCAGACCCGAGTCGTTCAGCTGATGAAGTTCCACCGCCGTGTGATGCAATACAACTACGGAAGGCTTTACAGTGGCAGCGCGGTGCCGTCTTTGTCTGCTATCAATAACCCGGGACACGAAAAGACTCCTGGTGACACATCCAATACTTCAATCGCCTCCTCGCTGTCGCAGGTCAACTCTGTCAACTCTGTCCAATCTCGTTGGTGCTGCGGCGAAGACGCTGAACTGTTCCGCGAACGTTGGGAGAAGCTCTTTGCCGAGTTTTGCGACCACGAAAAGGTGGATCCTAGCAAGATATCCGAATTGTACGACACGATGAAGTTTGATGCTCTGCACAATCGGCAATTCCTGGAATGGGTCTTCTCACCCCCTTCCAACATGCTCGAAGAAGAATTCGGTATTGTATTCGGAAAGGACGGAAAGTCTATGTCGATGACCTCGGAAGATTTTGCTGCCAGACCAGTGCCGGACGACAAATCTGAAAAGGGTGCCAACCTGACTTCTCCACCTTCGGAAAGAGCAGACAGGTCAGAGCGGCCTGAGCGCACTGAAAGAGCCGAGTCTGAGGCTCAGAAGACCGTTCGCCGGCTGTTCAGGAAACGATCGTGGATGAAACATTCTAATGAGACCGCTCAGGCTGAACAGTACTTTCACCTGCACAAGGGTGGCAGTCCTACCAAAGCCAAGACCGAGGCTCGATTTGAGCCACTCAGAGAGATGTATCAACTCGCAAAAGTACTCTTCGACTTCATTTGTCCGCAGGAGTACGGCATCTCCAACAGCGAAAAGGTAAGTACTCTGGTGAAGATGTTCCCAATATAAATTGAAGCTGACTTCAATCACGATGTAGCTCGAGATTGGCCTCCTTACTTCTCTACCGCTCCTCAAAGAAATCGTGCAGGACCTGGAGGAGATGCAGGCATCCGACGATGCCAAGTCCTTCTTCTACTTTACGAAGGAGTCCCACATCTACACCCTACTAAACTGCATTTTCGAAGGTGGCATAGAGACAAAGATCAATCGCCGGACTATACCCGAGTTGGATTATCTCTCCCAGATCTGCTTTGAGCTCTACGAATCAGAAATTACGGTCGCTCCAGGCGCTCCTCCACCGGAACAGCCGACATTCAACTACAGTATCCGCATCACTGTCAGCCCTGGCTGCCATATATACGATCCGCTTGACATCCAGCTGGATAGCAAGCACTGCATCGGGTGTGCACCAAGGAGGAGCCTGACGCCGCACAGCGACTGGAAACAAGTCATCGAAACGCTTCGCGCCAAATTTCATCAGTGAGTTTTTATCCCAATCGGGACGCGTTTTTGTTGGATTGCAATGGCTCATCAGACATCTTTGAATTATTTAGAGTCAAGCTGCCAAAGAGCTTTGTAGCAGTCAACCTGTCCGACGCCTTCACCTTCCAGGAGAAGGAGCAGCATCATTCCGACACCGAGGCCGCGCACAAAGGACAGGAAGATGCTGAGGCAAATGACGACGGGCTCGAATTCAAAGCCGTTGAGCATACCAAGCAGACTACTGCTACTGCTACTCCAACTGCTGATGCTCAATGAGCGTGCATTGTTCACACCAACGATACGCCGCTCGTGTTGAGCAGATTGGCCATTCCGTGGCAGCGGCCCTCTGGTCCTGACCACTGGATCGTCGTTAGCGTTCTTCGAAAAACCAATGATTCCGATCATATCTTTATTTGCAAGTAGATATTACCATCCAGCGCAAGCACATCGATTGTAGTAGAAGTATAGGATCATACGCACAACACGGGATTATACAATAGAAAACTGGGCGGCACAGCGCTGCGCGACGCCAGAAGGAGGCAGCATAGTTTTACACTGTAGCGATAAATCTACCATTTCTGACCCCAGACCGATTTGTACCGGGCTGTCGTTGGGCAGGACTAGCCTGATGTAACTTGGGCTGGCATTTGCGTGCAGTGACAGCAAGTGCAAGTCTTGAACAAACCTTTACGGGTGTTCAAGCAAACCCATGCACGTTCTGTCACAGAATACGAACAGCTCCGATGATACAGCTTCACATGCACCAGGAGGAACCACCGACCCCCGGATCTCGCTACTGTTGCACACAAAGAATTCGGTCATCTCGGGGGACAAACGTCTTCAACCCCTTTTCATGACAACATAGAGAAGGGATATAATTAAGGTTCGGGTTTCCTCCCCCTTGGACCCCTGGACCTTTGCCTGATCTGCTTGTGGACGAAGGGCACCTAACTCTCCTGAAAACTCACCCCCCTCTTTTTGTTTTCGCGAAAGTCAAGAGAGGATGGGCTCGAGGGGAGGGAACAGACTGAAGGATGTGGAAGGCAATCAAGGACGCGGCCCCCCAAGAACGGCGCAGACTGGTTGGCGGTCGGCAATTTTGTCTGGACCGCAAGCCTCTCCGTGTGTGGAGAGGTTACATGGAAGGACGGAATATGTTATGCCGACGGAAAGTTTGAATTGCGTGACAGGCATGGGATGGGGCCGGCATGTACTGGCTCTGGGGACCGGTCAGTTCCCCCCCTTCTCGCCTGCCTGCCAGCCACATGGCTCAGGGAGGGAGTCGGGTGCGAGAGGACAGGTTTCGTCCTTGCTAAAGGCGCTCTTCAAACGGCTCATTCGAACGGGGGAGCAGCACAGCCTTGATCGAAGAAGGTTCGGATTCTAGGATACCTAGGTGGCGTCCCCGATGTGTTAATTTGCAAGGGTCAGGCCGGTATCAGTCATTATCACGTGGGAGGGCAAGGGGGAGGATCCTTTGCTCCGCTGAGGATTTCGAGCGCGGCAAGTGAGGTGCCGTCCAAGGCTTGACACAATGTTTCAAGCCTGTGTAATGGGCGGAACGGAGGATCCTGATAAGGATCGTATGGTCTCGTTCCAGGGCGCGAACGCCGTTTTGTGAGGCGCCCCAGCGAGAAATATATTGCTTTCGTTCTACAGCACGTAATGTCCCAGCTCTGTGTAAGCCACACGCAAGCTTAGCACATGTGGGAGCACGGGTGCAAGTTTGATTACGTGGCCGAAAACCTCGACAGCTTCTCGCCAAAGAAGGTGCCGACCGAGACCACACCAAACAGAGCTCGCCAAGAACGGCTGACGTGGGGATCAATCTATAAGCATGTGTTCTTGGTTGTGGATAGATGTATTCTTGTGGTATTTTGGCTCACTGGCTCACTGGCTCACTGGGCCAGGGTATCCCCGTTTCCCGATCACGAAATAGACAGAGGCGCCTGCCAATCTGGATTTCGTGGCGAGCAGGCATGCACAGACACATTCCTCGAGCTGTTCCAGCGGCCACTCACCTCCCGAGGTTGCAAAGCGATCGATCGCGGAACGTCGTCGCAGGTCGGATTACATTGGGCGTCTTTTCCCACGAATGGTGGCAAGGCGCAATGGGTTCTCCTGGATACTGCGCTGTGCCACACATTTGACCGCTTGATGAGCCCAGCCTTTGGTCGACTCGGTCTTGCAGCGGGCCATGACTTTGCTTGAACGAGGCATCCCTTGACGTGGGTGCAGACTCCCCATGGCAGTCCCAATTGACTTCGCGCTTGCCTGCCAGGAGGTCTATGGAGGACCGTAAATGGTGTGGGACTCTGTCAACCGCACGTTCGACTTCCCGGGATGCCTTCGGAAGTCGCCGCCGAACTACAAGCTCTTGAAACGCAGCCCAAACACGCACGAGAGCTCTCTTTATTGCAATTACGTGGCGACCACCGCCGCCTGACGCCGTCGGGGCTCTAGGTTCTTTGAGATCCTTGGCAACCGTATGGAGGGGCCCATGCCTCCCACGAGCGTCGACGAGGAATCCTGTCGGGCAACGGGAAACAGGCGGCTATACCATGTGGGGGTTGCAAGGACAGCCGTGGGTGGTGCCAGCTGGGGGTTCTGGGGTTGCCAGGGCGTGAGATGTGCCGTCGAGGTGGCCTGAGGTTGTCCATCTTGCCCGCAAGTGCGGCCACAAAGACTGCGCGAAAGCCAACGCCAGGCGCGTGGAGGAATCAGCTTCCCATGACTCTTATGGCATCAGGTCTACCGACGCTGGCAGTGACCTGTTGCCATCCTCTAACTACACAAGACGTACAGCCATCTTCTGATGTGCCTTTTTGGGGCGACTTGCGTGATGCGCCCAAGGCAGGCCCCACTTGCCGATGCAAGGGGTCTACGGCCTCCGCCGGCCCGGTGCTTAACGGTGTCTCCACCGCACAGAGGTGCGTGCTGCAGGTACTGGAGGAGCACCGACTGGCCGGGACAGTGTTTGTCGCCTCGCCGTCCACGTCCAGCCAGCCGTTTAGCAAGACTTGGTCTCAGGCTACAGAATGCAGTATCCGGATCCCTGGTCGGTGGGCCCTGCCCGGCATGGTCGGTCTCAAATCGTTCCCTGACAGCAGGTCTCGTTCGTGTGTGGTGGCAGGGACGCCAGTCGCAAGCAGGGTCCCGGCACAGTTGGGGACAGGGAGGTCGAGATTGGGCAGCAACAACGGCGTGGGAACGCGCCGTCTCTTGCGGCCAGCGAGTTGCGACCTTCGCCCAGGGTTGCTGCTTTTCGCTAGACCTGGGACGGACGCGCCGCCGTCTTGTTGCTGGGAAGAAGGGTTGGCTGTGGGCAAGTTTGCCAGCATCCGCACCAGGAATGGGCCGCTGTGGTACGTGCCGTGTTCGAGCAAGCGAGGGTGCGCGGGTGGCCGAGCTGGACGGCAGGAAATTGGGTTCCTGAGCACTCCGTAAATGGCCTCAGGCGCGGGCGGTCCTGGAGAGCCCGTCCGTCAGAATGGTCGTCGCGGTGATAGGTATAGACAAGTACGTAGGCAGGCGGGCAGGAGACGAGGATGTGTGACGTCGCCTGCACCCCTGGCAGGGGGTAGCAGAGCAGCAGCCCTGGAGGTGTGTGGCTGACTGACTGACTGACTGGCACGTCGTCGATGGAAGGTTCCCCCACCCATGCAGCAACCAGCAGGTGCGACCGCTAGACCGGCTTGGGCAGCTGCTGACGCCGCCAGTGGCCAAACCCCGGTCCTCCTTAATTGCCCGCGACTGGCGTCGCACCCGACTAGGAAAGCTCGCACGATCCGCCCTACCACATGCCCTCAGTCGTCTCGATGGAGTGCCATTTCCCGACAGTCACTCCGCTACGATGTCCTTGCGCGCGTGCAGCCACAGCACGTCCTCTCCTTTGCGCCACCACTGCACGGGATGTAGTGGCAGCCGTGTGATGGCCGACCGCGTGCGATCGCAGGTCTCCCGGCAGCCCAAACCAGCGCAAGCACAGAGGAGAGCCTTGGCCGAGCATGGCTAAGCGCGGCCGCCATTAGAGTTTGCTTAACGGCGGGCTCGACGGGACTTTTACTCTAGCGCCTGGCCGAGAACCACTACATACGATGGAACAAACGCCCAGGTCCCGTGCTAGGCGGCGCCTGCGTTGGTGCCTCGCTGGGCTACAGCCATTCTCCCAGTTAGGCAACGACGCCAGGCTTCACGTTTTGGCTGGCGAGCGCGTACGACGACGACGACGACGACATCTACGGAGTACAGCCGTGGCTCGTGAGCTTGGACAATACACGCGCCAGAGCACCCCCTGCAGGCACCGCTGGTTCTGGCCCTGTGAGACCGCCAGAACCCATGTGGCGTTGTGACACAGAAAAGCCAAGATTCCGCAAGGTCCACGCAGGTTTATTAGACGAGGAACGGCGCGGAATTACTGCGTAGAGGCGGACAACCCCGGCCTCACCAAAACTCTGGAACAGTCCCACTTTTGGATCCCGCTCGCGAACCTTGAACGTGCTGACAACCCAGTCCTTACCTCCGGTGGGCAGAAGGCCATGTTTCGTGTCAGCCGGTCCAGCAGCCCACTCCCACTGGCGATCAGAAGAGACGTCCCTAGGACTTCTAGACTACCTCCTTGTTCGTCACCCAGCGAGCCAGAAATAGGCCTCCTGCTTGGGCCACTCTGGGTTCCTCCACGTTCACCCTCGAACCTATGGAGTATGCACCCTGCAACTGAGACATCAACTTTGACTCTGGTCATGGGGGTCACAGGCTTGTCGTGATGGCAGAGCCCGAGAGTCGTGACGGTATTAAGGGGTCCCAACTTAGACTTTCTGCAAGCATAAGAAGCTAGCGTCACATGTTGCCATTCCCCCCTTTGTTCTTGCTAAACAACTGCTTGGGACAAACACTGCACCTGCCCTGTCCTGCTCGAACCGACGACTCTTCACGGTGAATCATTCCACATCTCCGCAGCGCCCTCCCGCCTCTATCATCGCATCCAGAAGCCTTGCGGAGCAAACAGAGCCTTACCGGTCCATGTTGTACACGATAAGCTTGCTTACGGGCCGCAAGATCGTGGGCAGCTTCAAATTCTGATTCCGCACCAGAGCCGCGAGATAAAAACCTGCCCTCTTCCTCGGCTACAGTAGCGGCCGGTACACCAACGAGACAGACGACCAAGAGTGTCACAGTGATCATCGCGGCCCTCCCCGTCTTTGAAACTCGTTCTCCACAGTCACCACGTATCAGTCCAGGTCAGGAGAGACGTCGACTTGTGTTCGACGTCCTAAATCATCATCTCCTTACGCTAGAGCATCAGCACTCGATCCCTCGTCGACCGGCTGTTCCAAAGTACGCACGATCCACAGTCATCATGGCTGTGGCTGGCACCTGCGCGCACTCTTTTCGAATCATCAAGTCAGACAGCACACTCGTCCAATGGGTCTGCTACATGTGCCACTCTGGACCACATTGGTGGATTTTCGAGTGCCGCTATTGCAGGATACACACTTGCAGAGCATGTGTCCAGGTCGTCTGAACACCAGCTCAGCTCGCCAGCTCAGCCCAGCCTACCCACGCCACGTGGGAGCCTGAAGAGCTGGTGTCCACAAGTGCGGCTTGTTCACAGGCGGCGGGTTTCGAGCGATCTGGCGACCTGGAACAAAGCATGTTGCCACAATGGCCAAGTCTGTTGGGGCAGGAGCAGCCGAAGCCAGCGTCGCCCTTTCAGCATTGTTGAGGTCTCCAGGCGAATCTCAAGCCCCCAAGACTCCCTCTCCATGTACATACTATCTCTGGATTAAACACCATTACCAGCCGATCACAGAAACCGATTACGCCGAGCAGACTTCGCCACATGCGACAACGCTTGACGCAGCTAATGGCTGGGGCTGGAACCCATCGATCAGGATTGATACTACACACAATGGCATTATCTTGTCTGGAGCTCGAGAACGCAGCAATATTGTCCAATCACCGCGATTAATGGGGCCGGCCTGATCACCGAGTGGCTTACACATCCATACGACACGGCAAGAACATCCGGTGCCAATCACGGAAAGTCCTGTCGCATTGAATGCCATAGCATTGGCCATTGAACAGTGCGACCAGCACCAGTCCACCACAGTATCTTTGTTCCAGCTAGCTTGGTCCCTGGCGCTGAGATGGCGAGCACCCCGGCAGATTAAACACTCGCTTGCCATGATGCGCTGCGCAGAGGCTATGCTAGCGGTGAGATCGGAACCAACGCCGTGTAGATATATGCTAGTGCTGATCTTAAATCTCGGATCGACTCGGAAGAGTCTGACACATCGCGACCAACATAATTTGTGGTCAAGGATGGACGAGCGCCCAGATTTCGCCACTGCCCATTCACGCTCCCAGGGGGCTGTCAAAGCGTTGCATCAGACAAGCCAGGGGTGGCTCTGAGCAAGGATTCATCGAGTGCCACGGCCTGTCTCAGCTTCTGCTACTTCTGCTGAACGTCCTCGTTCGAAGCAGGACTGTTGTCGCTGAATTCGTGAGGCACAGGCACTTGTTGTGACCGAGCTAGCCCGGATCAGACAGTTAGCAACTTCATAAAACAGGAGTGCTTCTTAATGCGGTAGGCATGACGTAAAGGCGGAGGATGGAGATGTGGTCCCCTGCGGCAGTTGCCGAAGCAGCGTTGCTACCCTTGCTTGTGTGAAGGAGATCTCCAGGGACAGCGAGGAAAACGGGACGAAACACGGTCATCAATCTATGTGCGGATTTCGGGCATTCCCATGCCACATCTTTAGCTCAAGCAAGATTCCGGTCATTTCAAGCAACAAATGCATCTCTAAGCTCGCCACCTGACGTCTTTTTGGAAGGCGCCGGTGCTTTGCGATTAGACATTAGCACCCTGGGCCTTGATGACGAAATGCAGCAGAATGCCTCGGTCTGCCGTGGGTTCGGGAGAAGAATCCCCGGCCGTTCCTGACAGGTGTCTTACAAAGCCAGATCTCCAGATGACGCAAGTTGGAGAACAAACGGAGAAATCGTGCCATCAAGTCTTGGCTCTGAAAATACTGGTGTGGACTCCCCCCCCCTCCCCGTCTCCAGCCGCAACGGGTCTCCCTCTTTGATTCGACCCCAAAGGATTCCTCAGACCTGCGCCCCGATTGCTGGCCGCCCGATTGAGCTCTCTGGGTCCGATGCTTGCATGGACGACATGCCGGGCCTTTGCTGTAGACATGTGCGATCCTCGCCCGTCCAGTCGATGGCCGCCGCAGCGCCGTGCCGGCCTGGGAGCGCACGCTGCCAGTCAGTCGGTGGTGCAAGAGCTCTCGCCACGCCGACATGACGCCATCCGGCAGAGAGTCGGGAACCAGGCCGAAGGGATTGAGTCCGTCAGCAGGTAGGGCAGGGCAGGCTCGACTACACACGGAGCCGCAACTGCAGCTTGGGGCAAGGCTTCTCCGCTGGAGTTGTCTGTGTGGGCAGGACGTCGCCATGGGAGGGGCTTCCGTCTGTAGCGACCTGGTGAGTGGAGAACGGGGCCATGATCGCGATTGTTGTGTTCTGTGTTGAGGAGAGCCAACTAGGGCTATGGATAGTCGGCACTGATGTGGCGATGGACAGCATGGCTGAGAACACTTCCATGACGGCGCTGTTCCGTTCTCCTTTGGGAACTGGTTTCCGGTTTGGGTCATTTGCTTGGGGTTTGTAGAGATGCACTTTTCCAAAGGACAGTGGATTGGAAGTGCGAAGCCGCGGATCAGATGTGATGTCTTCTCAAGCAAGATGCAAAGTCTTTGGGGCTCGGCTCTTTTGCCATGGCGATGTTATCAAGTGCCATTGGCTCTGTACATGTGAAGTCTGTGTGGAGCGCATTAGTCCTTGTACTTGGGCCACGCCCACACGCCGTGCTCCGTGTTGCGCCTCGTCACGACGACCTCGTCACCAACATGAACTTCAACGCCCTCGCTTTCTATAGCACCGGTCCTCCTGTTATTGTCCTCCACAGCACCTCCAAGACCACCACCCTGCTGTCCGGCCACGGCCGCGCCGACAAGGTAGCCGTAGCGCCCAAAGATGGGCGTGTACTTCTCCCCGACGTCGACGCGGCGGTCGCGCATCAGTTTCTTCAGCGCGGTGCCTTGCTCGCCCTTGGCTGTGCGTCCCGTGGCGTAGTCCACGTTGATGGAGTTGCAGCGGCCGCAGTTTGCCGTGAGTTCGAGCGTGCACTGTGGCCGGCGTGCGGCTGTACTCGTCGTGATCGCCGTGCTCTTTGCTGGTGGTGATGATGATGTTGCGGCGTCTGTAGGTGCCGGCGAGATGACAAGCTCGGCCCAATAATCCTCCTCCCATGGCTGGAGCTGGTCTGCCTTTGCTACTGTGTCCATCCTGACTTGTCCGTCTTCCGGTCCGGCGGCGCTGGGGCTCTTCACATCGTTCGCCCTGTCGTCGTCGTGCTCCTCATCTACGACAATGTTGGGCCGGAACTTGGTCATGTCCATACCTGCGCTGCCCTCATCTTCAAAGCGTCGGCTAAAGTCCCGTAGCGAGGCGCGGTTGGTGACAAGGAACGGCGCGCTCTCGTTGTACACGAGCGTTGGCTCGCGTGCTGATGGTGACGCTGATGCCGAGCTGCCAAAGACAGACTGAAGCAGGCCGGCTGGAAAATATGACGACATTGTCGACGATAACCCTGACGGCAACAAGCCCCCTCCCATTCCGCCATTAACATCACCACTACCGCCACCACCGGGAAGGTGCGCCAGGATCTTCCTCTGGAAATCGCCCACGTACACCAGATGCGCCTCGTAACCGAGACATGCAGAGAACCACGCGTCGTAAGGGTCGCCCATGCGGTAGCCGGCGCCTCGGCTGCCCATGAGGCTGACATCCACGATGGCGCATCCCCGGAGGAAGTCGGCGGTGGGCTGCAGCGGGACGAGCAGTGGTTGGGACTGGGAAGGGTGAGACGGAGCGACGGGGGTTTCTGGGATGTTGTAGGTCACTTCGATGGTATCCGGCTCCGCGTCGGGGTCTTGCTGCTGCTGTTCGTCCTGGTCAAGGGGCCGGTGATGATCCGACCCGTTGACGACGAGGCGCTGTGAGAAGAGCGCCGCCTCGGGCATCTTGACTACCTGGACGGGTTTGTAGCTCGTCGTCGCTGCCGCCGCCGCCGACGACGACGACTTGCTGGCTTCAGATGCGCCATCGGCGCCGGCGTCCTTGGGAGCAACGACCTTGAGCAGCATAAAGCGCCGGTCATGCTCGACGCCCTCGACCCTCAGGCGGGCGCGCTGGACGGCGCATGGCCGGAGGGACTTGATTGGGTAGATGTAGAGCTGTCACGAAGAGGTTAGACATAGTTCGCCCCCCCGGGGTGGACATGCGTGTGTACGTAGGGATGTATGCATGCCCGGGGCATTACGCACTTCTGATATCTTCATCTTGGTCTGGCCTTTTGCGGGTGGCTGTCGTGGGATAGGAAGTGAGATGAAGTGGGATAGTGGGATGCAACCGTGGCAGGTGGCTGCAGTCAAGGCTCTGCTGTCCGGAGGTGAGACGTGCCTAGTCGAAACGGGTCGGTTTGGGGATATTTGCCCAAACAGGCAGGGCCAACCAGGCCACGCTCCTGGTTTCCTCAACAGAACAAAGGACGCGGGACGAGGCGGGGCGACGAGAATGGAAGGTCTCAAGTAGCTCGGCTCCGGCAGAGGATGATGACTCGAGCTGCTTCTTCAGGTGCGAGATCCACCAACCCGACTGTAAAGCACTCGCAAGCCGAACCAGTGGTGAGTTCGGCATTTCCTCCGCCCGTCGGCACCGAATCGCGGCCGTTCCGTGGCCGACCGACCCCGCCATGTCCGATGCCCGCGGGCACTCGGCACCCCGGGCTCACCGGCAGGCAGCTCCTTCGCGGCCGGAGCAGAGCATCTCGGGTCACACAGATACAACTCCACATCACACATGCTCTTGCTTGCTGCATCGTAGAATGGCACCGACATGCATGCTTGTTACGTCTGCGGAAAAGAAGGAGCCCACCACAAGTGTATGTTGTGCACAAATGAAGAATATCCCTTTGACCACTATTCAATCTCCAGCCGTAATGCATCATACTGCACATAGACCGACCGCGCCAGCACCGCGCTCTCATAGTCCGTGGCGTTGTACGGCAGGCTCAGCACAATCTCGTTTTCCACACCTGCACGCAGCAGTCCGGCATCAAAGGTGAACTTGTGCGCGAGATTGTAGCAAATCACCGCCGACCGCACTGCGCAGGAGCTGCTCTGGTAGTACCTAGGTATGTAGGTTTTAGTATGCGCGGCCTCGTCATGACCACTGCAGGCAGATACTTACGGGATGACCCACGGCTCCAGGTCCTGCCCGTTCACGCTGATCGTGTACCTCAAATTGGCGTGCGGCTCCGTCGCATTATACACGTCCGTGTTGCCCGCAGCCGTCTTTGCACCGGCTAGCTGCACCGTAAATGTGGCTTTCCGAGACTGCGGTCCTCCCGGCCCCGGCCCCGGCGGTTTTGGTGGTCCCAGAGCATGCTTGTCGACATCAAACTGGATAGTCCAGTTGTTCACGTCGCCGTTGCCGATGTACGGCTCTGTGCGGATCGAGTTGCCGTACCCGCCAAACACGCTCCAGTGGACGTAGTTGAGATCTCTTCCAACATCGCTCTTGCCGACCTTGTATTTGATGCCATCAGGGAAGTCATTTACAAAGTCATGAACGGGCCTGTAAGACGTGAGTCAGTGATTCAACTGCGCGAAAGCAGTGTTCGCAGTTCCTTTCAAGCACGGCGGCTAGGCAAGGAGACTCACCAATATATGCGGTATTCCTCCAGGTGAGCCGGGTGGCTTGCATCACGCTGGTATCCATGACGATACTCACCGCTACTCTTGTCTGGAGATCCGATGCGGAAGATCTCCCTGCCCGCACTCTCCTCCTTCCACGTCGCAGCGAAGTTCTTGGTCTTGCTGGCAGCCACAACGACATTGTCCTGCACGTACTGCCCAAAGACGCCATCTGCATAGACGGTGACGCGGTATGTCCCGGCCTTGACACGAGGAATCGTGGCTCTCCCCTGCTTGTCTACCTCCGCCCAATACTGATACACTTTCGAGTCGTAGACGTTGTCCTGGAAATCCACTCCATTCTCAGATAGCACTACAATGGCATTCTTGGCGTTCCTGGGGAGGTCGATCTTGGTCTTGAACACGCCACGCGCCTTGCTGGTGACGTAGTTTGGGATGTGCTTTGCGATCGAATCATAAAACGCCGTGTTCCACTCGGGGTTGGCATACTGAGCTGCATCAGCGCGTAGTTTTAGGATGTCCGTGCCGGCTGGGAAGTGGTTGAAGTGGTAGTATTGCTATCACAAGCCCATCTGACATTAGCATTTCAGCTTGCATGACGATCTTGACGCTGGCTGAAGTTACGTACTGGTCCAAAAGTACGATCGAAACCATGGGTAATGTTGGGCTGTCCCAACCTTCCGTCAGTCTACACTCAGCACGCAGGAGAAGTATTTGAAGACTCACGGTCTGATCACCATGGTGATTAGACACTATGTATGAAAGTTAGTGCCAGATTCGACGACCTGACCAGACACCGGAAGAGTGCTCACCCATGTAGTCGTACACAATACCATCCACAACCAGGTCAGAGTGCAGCGGGCCACCGTAATAGGTCTCGAGCGTGTTCATCACCAGCCACGACCCAAAAACGGATCCATCAGCAATCTGAGATCCGTCGGCGTACCTGCATTTGGGTTTACGTCAGTGCTTTGTCCATGTTCGGTTTTGAGTCCTGAACAACACTCACATGCCGTGAACTGGGTGGTCGCGCCAAGTGTCTTGGAAAGTATATTTCGTAAAATAGTCTGCGACTTGCTGCACGTACGGGTCTTCGGGGGTGTTGCCAAGATACCATGTCGCGTCCTGAACTACGACCTGTTTAGCCTTGGCGGCAGCTCCAGGCAGCGGTCCGTAGGTCTGCTCGTTGGTCAAGAGGTGCGTCCACATGTTTGAATTTGGTCTGAAGAGCGTGCGGAACTCTTGTAAATTTCTGAGGAAGGGGACGGAAGAGTTGTAATACGCAATGCGTGAGAACGAGTGCAGGCCGGTCTCGCCATCGCGCAAGAACCAGTACTGCTCCAAAATCTGGCCCGTGGGGATGTAAGTATCGGTCATTCTGATTCCGGCATAGCTTGTGCCGGTCGAGTCGACCCCCGAGTAGAGCTCATACTCCGGGTTCGAGCTCCCAGGCGTCCAGAACCCCTGGGGAGTGCTGATAGAAGTGTTACTTCAGTCTGGCTGCAAGTGACCTCCTTGTCAGACGGGACATACCAGTAGCAGTCGAGATACAGAAGTCCCGTCGAGCCCGAGGGTACCCCTAGAAGATCCTGGCCATCTAGGACCAAGGCATTGATAGCTCCCTTCGCCTTACCCACGCTGGCGAATAGGTGGTCGTTCTGGATGGTGATGCGCGCGGGATCCTCGGTGGCATTGATCTTGGCAAGTGTGCCACACGCAAGCAACGAGACGAGAGTCCCTGCCGTGATGGCAGAGAACCTGGATATCACCATTACCAAAGCTTGCAACCCCAGAACCTTTTTTGGTCTTTACAGATGGATGCTAACGAGTGACGAGGAGCCATGCTGTCGGTGTTTGTGGGTCGAGTGCATGGTTATATACTGACTAGCCGGGTGAATAGGACCCCTGGCAGGCTGATGTGGTGATGTAGTCGTGTGCTGCCAAGACTGGACTATTATTGACTGTAAATCCGGGGAGTCTTGTCCAGATTGGTCCCGATCTCAGAGCTCTCCACACACTTGCCGCTGTGGCAGGAACCCCGGTGCGGAGAGATGTGCTGGGAAGACTGTATTGTGTCTCCCTCGATGGCCAATTTCCGCGTCGCTAGTCGAGGCATGGGCGACACGGAGAAACCCTTGAGAAGTCAATGGGGCTCGGGGTATCACGAACCGAGCTGCCTGTGCAGGGCCTAGTGCGTGCCTGAGGAGAAGTTCCATGACTGAGTTTCTTCAGGGAGAGCACTGAGATTAGCGTCAAGGATAAAAGCAGATCAGCCAGCTTCGGGAGACAGTCGTGAAATGGCTGGGCGCCCTTTGTTCCCTGGTTTATGCATTTATTCGCTGCTCGTGGCTCATCGGCTGTGTCGTTCTCTCAGTCTTCATGTAAGAACCTTTAGGAAAGCGACACGGCAGGGCTTAAGCATGGCTTTGTCGTTGGATTGGGGCCAAGGGGCACTAATATCGAGCTTCTGGAGGGTCGAGAGAGCCCAACGTTTTCATCTTCATTCGGCCAGTTCAACATTGCATTGGCAGTAGGCATGATCGGCAAGGTAAGCGTAATTGGGAGGACCCTGAGAGTCGCAGTGGGGCAGTCACGCACCTCAACCAGGCACCCCACCGTGCAAGGGTGTCGTTCTCCTAGCGGGTACACACTGGGCTATCACGACGGGTCTGGCTCATAGAAGCAGCTCGCACGCAGAGATGCTCATGACTGGCTGACTGACTCACTGCCCATTCTTTGGCAAGGGCACAACATCACCTCTTGAGGTTCCACGGCAGAGATGGATATTTCCGAACTAGACCAGGATGTGATTGTACAGCAGAGCTCGGCAGGCCTCATTGCAGACTTTGACCGCTCCCTCGGCCCATTCCTCCGCAAGCCGAATGGTCACCTGCGAACCCGGGTCAGAGTGCGTGAGGTGGCCCGTTTGACATCACAGGTCAGTCCCATGCCTCTTGTGTGGTTGAAGCTTTGCGAGGGCTGACTTGTGTGCTGAAAGCATAGATCCTTGAACCATTTCAAGAGTTACCACAGCTGCTCGACTCTCATCTGCCGCGATGGCTGCCTGCTCTCTCAGAGGCATACCTCGCATGCCTGTCCACCCGCCAGAGGTCTCGCTCGCTGTCTGCACGATCCCAGTGGCTGACCCCCCTCCCGGATGCAATCTGCAAAGTCCTCTACACCTTTTGCAAGATCCGAGGGGACAAGGTCATCGTCAGGTTTCTCAATGTCGAAACTAGGTATCTCGAACTTCTGCTGCATTCTCTTGAGCAGGCCGAGCGACAAACCGCCGTCCCTGCTCAAGATGGAGAGTCACAACCTCCGAATGGGGCACAATGGTCATGGCACGAGAGATACATCGTCTTGCTGTGGCTATCGCAGCTGTTCTTCGCCCCTTTTGATCTCTCGACCATCTCTACTGGGGATGCCGATGATGTGGAGCAGCCTACCATTTCAGGCTTCGCGTGGCCCGACAGTGTTCCAGGCATCACTTTAAGGGTCATCCCTCTCGCAATTCAATTCTTGTCCTGCCCCGGCAAGGAGAGAGATGGTGCAAAGGCACTTCTCGTGCGCCTAGCCATGCGAAGAGACATGCAGGAAGCGAGAATACTCAATGCTCTCATCCACTGGAGTCTCCACACACTCAAGACCGCAAGCGATCCGACTTCAAGGTCACCGTATTACTACATTGGGAGTCTCAGCTTCATTGCTGGCGTTCTCAGATCGTCGATGGATACGTCCATCATGGACTCCCACCTCTCCGAGATCTTTTATGCCATAGAGGCCATCGCATCGAGCGATGACGAAATTTCGACTTTCATCAAAGGCTCTGCGTTGGCACGGAAGATGATGATCAAGGTGATTCGTTCAACGGCTACGCTGGTACTACGAAAGCAAGATCAGTCCATGAGCGAATCTGAGTTGATCGAGACGTCGATAGGATTTCTGCTGGAACGACTGGCGGATAATGACACACCTGTCAGGCTGGCTGCTTCCAAAGCCCTTAGTGTCATCACTCTGAAGTTGGAAGCCGACATGGCGTCGCAAGTGGTCTCAGCTGTATTGGAGAGCCTCAATCGCAACGTACTCTGGCTACCCAGCAAGATCAACTCAGCGACTGCTCCGCCCAATCGGGATCTCACGGCTGTTGACCCCCTCGAATGGCATGGGCTAATGCTCACGCTAGCGCATCTGTTGTATAGACGATCTCCACCGACCGAGGATCTGTCTGACATTGTACATGCCCTGTTAATGGGTTTGACGTTTGAGAAAAGAAGTCCATCGGGCAGCCTGATCGGCAGCAACGTCAGAGATGCCGCTTGCTTCGGGATATGGGCTTTGGCTCGCCGTTACTCTACCGCGGAACTTCTGCAAGTGCCCAAGCACTCTGTCCAGATTGCAAGGGGCCACGATGCCTCAGTTTCCATCCTTCAGGTTATAGCAACCGAGCTCGTGGTCACGGCATCCCTTGATCCAGCGGGCAACATCCGGCGCGGTTCCTCGGCAGCTTTGCAGGAGTTGATCGGCCGCCATCCCGACACAGTCGACCACGGAATAGCTGTCGTTCAGACAGTCGACTATCATGCTGTTGCACTACGGTCTCGAGCCATCAATGCAGTTGCATTACAAGCCACTCAGCTATCCCTCCACTATGGTCGGGCTCTGCTTAATGCCACTCTGGGCTGGCGGGGCATAGGCGATCTTGATGCTGACGCGCGGCGAGTGGCTGCTCAATCGTTTGGGAACTTGACGGCCGAGCTTGCGCGAGCTGATCCAACGGCGACCGTGCTGACCTTTCAAAGTTCAATTGAACTGCTCATCAGCCATCTGAAGTCGTTGCAGACCCGGCAGGTCGAAGAACGGCATGGCTTGCTTTTGAGCTTGGCAGCAGTCATAGATGCCCTGCTGGTCATTCTGAAGCAAGAGGCACAGAACAGTACCAATGGCATCATAAGCTTGCCCTTCGTTGATCTCCCCGAAGCTCTGATATCGATCTGGTCGAATTCTGCCACCGTCAAATATCGCAAGCCAGAGCTCATAGCGGAAGCTGCAAGTCAGCTGTTCGTATCGGCAGCTCCATTACTGGTTCTGCTGGGCAAATCGCCGGATCAACTCAACTCATACTTGAAATCTGACCGTTTAAAAGCATCAGAAGTGGCCAGAGAGGCTACTGCGTCCACACTGCATGATATGACACTGAAGCTGGAATTTGCGGTCGATACATGGTTGGAGAAAGATGGAGACGACGTGACGATACCAGCATCAACCGCAGCACTTTGGTTGCTCGCTGTATCCTCATCGGAGCGCCGTCCTCACATTACCTCAACCTGGTGTGATGTTATAAGCCGTCCCCTGAGTGGGCAGAACTTCTACCATAACGGCCACTTCCGCGCACTAGTACGCGCGTATGAGATTCAATCTGTAGGCATCGACGTTTGCCAAGTGTTAACCAACCGTTGGAAGATCGAGCCATCTGTTGAACTCAGAGTAGCCATCCTGCAGAGCTTGCTTGAAAGGCAGATCCTCCAAGAAAACCCTGATGCTTTCTTGACGTTGATTGCAGAAGGACTGGATGACTACCACACCAACGCTCGAGGTGACGTCGGATCTCATGTGAGACTGGAAGCAATCAAGGCTACCAAGACCGTGTGGGCTACCAGGCAGGTCAGCCAAGAGTTTATGTCGGCCATCTTCCCGCGCATTCTGAAACTCGCCGCGGAGAAGCTTGATCGGGTACGCCTAGAGGCGCAAGCGGCACTGGCCATGGTATTGCCAGAAAGGTAAGTGTTGTATCCTCCAGCCGCTGTTTTTCCACCTGGAGATCAGGCAAGATCTTTGCCGCCACGTACTGACTTGATTGCACACACAAGTTCTGCAAGCGCGATCCGACACATGTCTTTCGCGTCCAAAGAGTACTTCACGCTACTTTTCAGCCTCTGTGACACCACGCAGCTCGATCAACAGATATGCGGCGAGTGGCACGCCGAGCCCGCCGACATGATCGCCAGCCTTCTTGCAGGCCTCGTGACGTCTGCCGACACAGGTAACGAGGACCTCGTGGTGGTAAGTCGCGCTGCCCTTGCTTTCTTCTGCGAGGAAAGCCCTTCCGGGAGTAAGTCAAACGGCAGCAATCCAGCTGGAGGCCACAACGATGACGACGTCTCGCGGCTTCGTAGCAATCTAACCCTTGTGGCCGATGCTCTCATCAACAACCTCAGGCGGTACATTCTCGAGAACCAGGATCGTGTCGTGCTCCCCACGCTCGAAGTCATAGCTTACCTGTTTCACATTGGGATTTTCCCGGGTTTTGACCAACACCAACCGCAGAAGAGCCAACAACAATTAGGCGGACCGGGACAAGCCGCAGCAGTTGCTACAGAAGATCCAATCAACCTCAAGAGACTTTGTCTGCTCGTGCAGAAAGCCGGCTACAAGACCGGCAGCGTGCGCAAGCTCGAAGCCTGCATCAGAGTCTACGGCGAGATTGCCCGACTCGGTGCTAGCAATGGGGGGAAGGACGACGCCGCCTCGCCCGTCATGGCTGTACAGCTGCAAAAGAGGTGCGAGGGCATCGCCGAGGCAAAGAAGCGCCTGGCGGCGTTGCTGGTGCACCCGTGGCCGAGGGTGCGCAGCGCAGTGGTGGACGAGCTCTGGGTCATGTTTCTATGCGAGGGACCGCAGCAGCAAGAGCAAGGCCAGAAGCAGCAGTATTTGGCAGGGATTGACTGGAGCAAGGCCGACAGGGCCAAGATCCGTAACCTAGTGGAAAACCTGGGGCTTGAGCAGCCTATGCAGCAGCAGCCGCAGACGCTCCCAGTTTGAGCTGGCGTACTGGCCGGCTAGGTCCATGTAGGATGGGGGATAAAGCTCCATGATATCAACCAGTATGCTCCTAAAAAAAGAGCGGCAATTGAAGAATCATAAATTCACATATAAATACGAATGAACGGTGGCGTGACCAGTGTCCCGGTCTATGATCCTTCAGTGGAGTTGCCTGATCGCAGTCAGCAACGAGGAAGAAATCTCGAAGCCGTGGAGCCTTATCTTTCCTAACATTGCAAGCAGGAAGCGCATTGATCAACCAACTCTGCCAACTTGCCTACCTGGGGCCCCCGTCTGGTAACCAACACAGAAAAGTGTCGCCTTGCGGGAAAAGACTTTTGAGGCGGCGGTGGCTGCCTGTGCCACACATGTGCCTAGCACAGAGATAAGCGCGGTACCGTAACGGCGGCGTGCAGGGTTGACGGTGATTGCCATCCATGTATCATACATATGTTAAAATTGTGGGTGCACCCCCCTCGATACACAGGGTAATAGCTCAGTGCAACAGTGAGACAGGACGGAGTACCAGGGGCTGTCTGCGGCAGGCGCACTTCAGCCGGAGACGGCAGGCAGGAGGAAAGGCGAACACCCCGTTGGAGAATGGCAGGTACAATGATAGGGCAAGACCCCTGTGTCGCACTCTAGGGCTCGCTCCTCCCACTCGCCCGGTCATCAACGCGTGGGGGACAGCCCAGCCAGCCGAAAATGCATGTCTCGTTATCGCAGCTTACTCCTGGGGGCTGCATCCCATCCCAACCATCACCGCAGCCCAGCTTGCACAGCCAGCCATGCGTGCCATCGGGCACAGGCAGCTGTCCGCTGGGCACTTTATAGCAAAGACCAGGAGTGTGCTCTCCTGGGAAGGGCGCGACGAGTACTCTGTACGCAGCCAAGAGATGACACTGCTATGAGATCTTGGGAGGGTGGACCAGGTCAACACCGTACCAAGGAGGCGGAATCACGTCCGCCTGCAGATCGCGCGGAGCATCCCGACCCGAGCCATTCGTCAACGCGGTCAGAGCCTGTGGAACAGCCGTCCACTGTCTGAAGCACAGTGTTGAGGGGAGTGCTCCATCACGGCACAGTACTGTACTCGCTGCGTGCTGGTGCCAATCAGGTTTTTGCAGGTGATGGTTGTGGTTATTGCTATTTGGAATGCACAGCGGCATCTTTACGGAGCGCGATTCGCCCGCTGATGGTGGATTCGGCCTGTTATTTGAAACCCCTCTTCCAGCAGCACCTGATCTTCCTGTTTGTTACTAGGCCTGCTGACCTTGGCGTGCTACGTGCCGACTCGCCCAGCTGAACAGACGAGCCCGCCGAGCGTGAATTCCAGGAACATGTCGAAATTCCCTCACATACAATCTGTTGGCTTATCACTGATTATAGAGCTGCTGCTTCGGTGCGGCAAGCCCCAAAGTCTGAAAGCTGTCCCGGCCGAGACAGAGATGGAGCCAAGCTAAATGCTAGCCCGCACTAACTTGGCGCGCATGCAACTAGGCCTCAAAAGGGCTCGGTCCCGGGCTCGGTGTCGCGCACAGACGCTCCATTCACACGTGGTCGATGCCAGGGCACTCGTGCTCGATGTTCTAGCCCATCATCCGTGGATGGCCAGAATGCAGTAGTAGAGTTGGTACTGACGCCTCAGCACGAGAGCAACGGAGACGGCAAAGCGATTACTGGCATTCAAAAGTGGATGGACTTGTTGCTTGCACTCTGCGACAGCGCGATGATCCAGCCATCGTGTCACCACATCTTGAAAGTAGCCGAGAACAATGGGACTCGGCCCTTTTCTTAAGCCTCCGTGGCTGCCGTGGTGGCTGCCGTGGGTGTCTGGAGCGCCAGCTGTCCAGGTCCCAACATCCGTCGAGGGCAGGCCGTTTCGCCAACTCCCAGACCTGTGCTGCCACACGCCCGCGCGTCGACGCCTTTTCACGTCTGTGTGATCCCTTGGTACCGTGGAGGCTGTACCAAGAGTGAGAGCACCAACATGTCTCGGCCAAAGCACAATATGTGTCACACGAGCCATTCCGATCGTGCTCAGAGATTCCCGCACCATCATTCAGGAAGTTGTTTAAACGGCCCCAGTCGTGGCAGCAAAGGGCGGCGGCGTCTGCTGTCTTTGCCAGAATTCAACTTTTATCATGGTCTTGCTTGTCGGCTGCACGAAGCTCGATTAGGGGCATTCATGATTGACTTTGTTTGTGCCTGTAGTGGCCTTTGTTGCTGTAAAGTTCAGCTTCCTCGGCCATGCCCCATGGTTTAGGTTGATCTACGCCACTAGCCGCGTGGGTAGCGAAGCAGCCAAAAGGTTCATCTTCAAAAACTATTGCGCCACTAAGCATTGGAGCAATCACTCCGCGCTGGTGGGGTGCCACTACAACCCCCCGCGAGGGCTCGACAACATGTAGTCATCTCGAGGTTGCGAGTTGCGAGGGCAGGACGGGAGTCAGTGCGCGGCAGCGTGCGATGCATGTACGGCTCGCTGCCTTCTTTTTTCTATTCCGCCTTTTAAGGTTGCCGGTCACGCCAGGCGCTGTGCCCTAATTACTGACCAGGCACACTCGAGTTGTTCCGTGGCTGCTTGCTTTCCCCTCGGGAATCCTCCAATTTTCGCTATCCACTCCAGTGCCTACGTACCTGGCCCAGTCAGGCATTGTGATAATCAACCAGGCACCCTTTATCTTTCGCCGGATCGGGCAGCCGGATCGGATGGCATTTCCTTTCCCCAATCTCGGATCCCCCGGTCCGAGCACACAATCACACACACACACACACAGATGCACACAACATCAGCCTTTGGTGCCTCTTCTTGTCTCAAGCCAGGCTTCGTCCAATCCATCCACGTGTCGCCAGAGTCAGCATTGCCGCTCCGCGCCGCTCCAGATGTCGCCCTCAACCAGTCCTGCCGAGACCCATCAGCTGCTCCGCCCGCGCAACCTCCAGGTCTTGCCACCCACTATCGCATCGCATCGCACCGCATCGCGTCGTTCCACCCTGTCAGCATCACCCCAACAGGGCCGACCCTGGTCCATGTCGAGGCCCGCCGTACGGGGCAAGGTCACCTCAGTGCAGTCACGGGGGGTAGGACACCGATGAAATCAGAAGTGGGCTGGGTCCAGCTGCTCCTCAGGCGGCCTGCCAATCAGTCATGGCTGGCTGAGGGCAGCGTCACCACGGCTGCCATCGAGGCTGAGGGAGCGCTGCGCGCTGCCCGCACACCACCGGCGCGACGACAGACCCCGCCCCGCCCCAAGCCCCCAAGCCCGGCCTAGCCCAGCTCGCCCAGCTCCTCCAAAGCTGGGGTCCTGGTGGGTGGCGCCGTCGTCGTGTGCAGGGCCCAGCCTGCCCAGCTAGCCTGCCGCCGCGCCTAGTTATCGCGGCCTGTGACTGGCGGGACCATGGCGACCGTTGGCTGCCACCCCCATCCCCGGGCTCCAGCACCGCTCCTCGGCTGCCCTGCCTGCTCCAGCGAAGCTCCTCCTGCTCCTCATTACTTACCCTCGCTCGCCCTGCACCTCGCCCGCTCGGCCCTGTTGCTCCCATCTACATCCCATATCTATACCGCACTCACGCCTCACCACCACTGCTCAGCCCGGGGAATCCATAGGCCACGACTACTGCTTGCGCAAGGGCATACAATTGCAGGCTCGAAGCCGTTCGTCTCTTCTCGGATAGTCGCACCACACACACAACAACCACATGCTGTGGGCCGGTTCCTGCGCACGGCCTCGGATCTGCGCTGCAAGCAACTATTGAGCTTCAACGCCTAGCTCCCATCGCAAGCCACTCATATGCCCGCATGAAAGAGACGTAATACCTGCCACCCGCCGCAGTCCATGTCATCTTCTTCAACTTCTCACCGGTCCCCATACCCCGAGCTGATGAGTTCGCAACATAACGCAACAACACATTCCGCCTCCGAATACTTGAGGCCTAGCCTGGAGGTATAGACTTTACTCCCGCTCGTCCCCTCTACGGAGGTTGACGGGCGAGGCCGTCGTCCGCACAGTCATCATGTCATCGCTTTATTCCTCACCACCACGGCTGCATACTGCAGTCGAGGACAAGCCATCGCTGCTGGTGTGCTGGTGGATCACCTTGTTCTGTGCCACCATCATTCTGCTTCGAGTCTCAGGACGCTTTATACGGTCAGAGCGTCTCTTCCGAGAAGACAGAATCGCGGGCTTCGCTGTCATACCACTTCTCATGCGCATGGCATGCGTGCACGTCGTCCTTCTTTGGGGCACAAACAATGCAGACTTCACAGTACCTCTCACCGAGGAGGAACAACGCAGAAAGAGGATCGCCAGCGGTCTTGTCCTTGCAAGTCGCATCTTCTATGCATCAACGTAAGCAAATCCGTTGGATTTGCCGTCTGGGTGAACTGTTTCTTTCTGGATCCTGGCTAACTTCTCATAGCTTATGGATCCTCAAATACGCCATTCTCGAGTTCTTCAATCGTCTTACCAGCACGACCTGGACACACACTCACGAGGTGCTGCTCAGGGTGATTCGGTGCGCTCTCGTGGCCACCTTTGTAGCAGTGTGTATCGCCGACCTCGCGGAATGCCAGCCCTTCCAGAACTACTGGCAGGTCTTACCTGACCCTGGCGGCCAATGCCGCCAGGGTTATGCCCAGCTGCTCACCATGGCAGTCTGCAATATTCTCACCGATCTCTTCCTTGTGTTCTTCCCAGTCTCGATTATCTTGACAAGCCACATGACGGTCAAGAAGAAGGTGCAGCTTGTCATGCTATTTTCGCTCAGCCTTGCCGTTGTTGCGTCCACCTTATACCGTGTGCCCAGCGTCATACAAGCACATGGAAGTCAACAACTGCGCTCTTTACTCGCCTCTGTTGATCTCCTCTTCGCTACAACTGCGGCCAACGCCCTGGTTCTAGGCTCATTCGTTCGAGATCGCGGGGTGAAGAAAATCAAGTTCCGCCATGGCTCAACTGCCGCAGATTCGTTGGATCGCGCCTCGGATCGAAGACCGACCATACATCGACATTGGGGAAGTGATGAGGACCTAGTTAGGGATCTTGGACTTGGCGTCAAGCAAGAATTGCGTGATGACAATCACATCAAGAACGCCAAGTTGGATACTTCACCCCAGCCTTCGCAAAGCTCGGGTAACAACCTGACAGTCGACATGAGCAATTGGCGTTTCCCCCAACGACAGAGGAGCAATGCAGAACGCAGCGATGACTCTCTGCTTTCCCGAGACCCGTCAAAGCTATCTCGAAGCGACTCGTTCGCAAATACACGTCGAGTCTCATTCTTTGACGTCGGAGGCCTACTCGATACCGACTCTCCGGGACCGGACCGTGAGAGTCCTCGCGCCCAAACCGACTCGCTGCCGCACACTGCCCCGCCGCCAAGTCTACCTGCCAGCACGAATGGCTTCAGACGCGGTTCTCAAGCGATCTTGCAGGAGTTGGGCGGTATATTTTCAAACAATAATTCCACACAGACAAAGCCTAAGCCGGCCACCGAACTCCGCCCTGTATCGCAGCAGGCCGAAACGAACGGATTCACCCGTCATCAAAGCTCACCGAGTTCACCGCGTTCAGCGCCCACTCTACTTGATGTGGGTGGTCTGTTGAAGTAGGGCTCACATATTTGAGCTTGGCTGCGGTCTTGGTGCCGAGCGAGAACGAAAAAACCGTTCTATAACGACCTCCACGACTGATTACGACTTCATGACATTTCCTCATACGAACTTCACTCGTTTCACTTGGACAAGGCTAGGCCTCCGGGAATTCCTTTCCCAGGTACGGCCGTTGTACCATCCTTTACGGTTTGCTGCCTGTTGACCAGGCCACCAGCATTCACTTCGCATCATAATCTATCGTGACCACCAACCATAGAACCTCGCGATCTCATCGCATGCAAATCGCAATTGCAATCGCTTGGACATCCACTACGGCTACTACATTGTCACGACTAGCATTTGGTTGCATCAATTCCTACACGGAAACCGTATGCTAAGAAGCGTAGCCTCTCAACCTTTATGAACGACCCTGAGAGTTTACTGGTCACAGCGCATGCTGGCCACGTAGTACCTGTCTTTGCGTTTCAATCATCTCACGTAATCATTCTCACACCAACTGTATTCTGCAATATACCCCATCCCGCGTTGCTTGATATAGCGTTATAAATTCAGAGAATTAATATTCACCTTGGCACCTTCTCGGGCCGCTCATGCTATGTTCCCGACTGGGCAGTGTGACTGGTTTGTAACACAGGCATTGGTGCAGGTTCCCACACCCGCGCCTTGGAGGACTGATTGACCGAACGACTTAAAAGGACTGCTGAACAGACAAGGTCTTAGCCAGGCAGAGCCACTCTGATGTCAAGATGGTTCAGACATGTCCTCGAACTGAATCTACCCAAGCCACGGAGAGCAGTCACGCGGTTCACAGACGCGAGGAGTCCAAAGTGCAACAATGTGGAAGAGGTAGCAGTATAATGACTGTCGAATGATAAAACGCCTTCTCCTGAGCTTAATTTCTTTCCTATGGTATAACATTGGTGCAAACTTGCCTGTAAGGCTGTGTACATTGTCTATTGGGTGGCTTCCTGAAGCGCCTCTCTGAACTTCTCCTGTGATTGTAGCGCTCGCCCACCCTGCTCCTGGCGTGATATTCAACATTGCCGGCGCATAGCTCGGCTTGAAGCTGCCAAGGTCACATCTGGGGTTCGACGAAAGGTGTATATGTCGCGCGCCCCGGACGCAGAAGCTGACGCGGTATGATTTTTTGTCTTTATACACACAACCGGTAACTGGCGTAACGACCGGCCGTCTCACTCTTTCGGATAATCTTGACGACCTGGCCCCTCTTCATCCCGAGGTATTTCGCGACGGGGTCCTTTTGCAGTATCCGGGGCAGTTGTGTCTCCTTGAGGCGGTAGCGCTTGAGGAGGGCGAGCTTCTCCTCCTTGCTGAGAATGACGTGCCGGGGCACGAGCTCGTGGTGGGTGATGTTGATGATGAGGTCCTCCTCGAGGAACCACTCGATCGAGGTCCACTGGCTGAACTTTGCAATCTCCTTCTTGGCCGAGGACGAGACGGCAACGTGGGAGATGAGGATGCCCGTGCGGAAGTTGCCCTCGGCGCAGGCCTTGCCGAACTTGCGCATCTGCTCGGCTCCCAAGCTACTATCGTTGAGGAACTCTACCCAGATGGTGCCGGCTTCGGACTGGGGGTCCGGATTCGAGGGCGTCGCTGGCGGTGTGTACTTCTTGATCATCTCCTCGCTCGGGCGGGCCGAGAACTGCATCTTGTGTCTCCTGCAACACCATACCGCACGGTTCGTATCAGCGGTTTCGGGGAACCAGAGACATGCCCAGGAGCTTTAAAAACTCGGGACCTGGCCTGTGGGGGTCGTCGCCAAATCGGACAGTACTCACATGATGGTGCCGTCAGCATTGAGAAACTCCCTCTTGAACTCGTCCAGTGTGATTTTGACTTCTGATTCGGACAGCTCGTAGCCCTGTTCACCACAACGTTAGGTCCTTTGCGTCAGGATGGATGTGCGAGCGGCAGTCGCAAGTGGCCGCCAGGCTGGGTGTGTCTTGGTTGTGGGGGACGCGGCATACCCTGTCGTTGACCATCTCCTTGACTGTGCGCCATGATCGCCATGTCTTGACGATGACCTTCTCGTTGGCCTGGTGGCTAAGCTCGTCGTCGGCCATGGCGGCAAGTGGGTTTTTGGATTGCTCGGTCTCTCGTTGATTGCTCGGTCGCGGATGAAGCAGTGTTTGGCGTCGCGAAGGGGTGTCGATGGGGAGGAAGAAGACGAGCTGGGCCGTGTCGAGCAGCTGCCGCCTGGTTGGAGTCGAGGTGTGGTTGATGGGTGGACGTGGTGGTGATGGTGATTGATTGGCAGGGCCGGCTGTCGCAAAGAGGTGCAGCCTCGCGAAAAATTCATGGGCCGCCTACTGCGACCAAGGCGCTGCTGGACTGGCTTGCAGGCGCGCTTGCAGCAGCGCAGCAGGAGCTCCACTCCAGACGGACGGGCAGGACAGGACCTTGTACCTAGGCTCGACCTGGCTTATGTAAGAGCACCGGCCATCCATGCAAGGCCGTCCTGGCAGAGGCTGGTGCGGTGGACACACGACCCTGAAAGTTTGAAATTGTCCAGGCAAGTGTGGACAATTTCAAGATCGCCCTGACTGTCTGTCTTGCCAGCTCCGTCCGTGGGGTGCGCTGTGCATGCCAACGTGGTGTTCCGTTCGATGCTCCTTCTTCCTTCAAGGTCCGACCCGCGTGTAGTATCGATGGGCGAGCCATTGGCCCTCAATGTCTCCTGCCCGTGTATCTCGAGCACTTTGCGGGCTCTCCATGTGGCCACCTAAGCTCCCGTCCCGCAGCTGGGACTGAACATGCTCGTCGTGATGGCTCCATGAACACACACAACAACAACAGCACCAACAGCGGCAGCAGCAATGGCAACGGCATGTTGTCCAGGTGTAGGTAACCATAAAGATAGACTTGCCAGCCGTCATCTGGCCAGGTTTCTTCACCAACTGAAAGAGGTGGAACCGCGTGAATGCAATGCTGAAAGACTGCGAGTCCGTGGCTTGTTGGCCGAGTAAGTGTCTGCCCAGCCAAGGCTCGCCGGTTGTCGAGTCTTGATTCAGCCAGTCCAGACCACTGGCCCGTCCCCACACGCACACGGCTCCTTCCCTGTCTGTCCGCCGTGTTCTGGGCGGTGCAGTCCGCTCCATTGTGTGTGTGTGTGTGTGTGTGTGTGTGTGTGTGTGTGTGTGTGTGTGTTCTCTCGTCCAGGGCGGCCCTTTTTTGCCTGACCCCTGCCGCCTCGACCTCACCTGCTCCTCCCGTCCCCTTTCCCTCTCTATACACCTCCAAGATCCCTTCGCCGCCTCGCCTCTGCCCATTGCGCCCGCGTGCCACCATCAGCCATGGCCGAACCCTCCAACGCCCCCGCGCCCGCCGTGGCCGACGCCGAGAAGAAGAAGTTTGAGAAGCCCGAGCGGCCCAACGCCGACCTCTTCAATGAGCAGTTGGCCAAGAAGGAGAAGGAGTACCAGGACGCCTTTGCCCGCTACGTATGTCTGATCATATCCCCTCCCCTTGCGGCAGTTGCGCATGCCATCATTGCCCACAACTGTCCCCCTTTTCTGCTGTTGGGCTGCCGCCGACTGACCTCGTCCCCTCTGCTCTCCCCAGAACGCCGTCAAGGCCAAGGTCGACTCTGCCCTGCCCAACAAGAACAAGGATGTTCAGTCCCCGACGCAGAAGCGCCGTGCTGAGCTCATCGCCAAGGCCAACGAGATCCGCAACAAGCAAGGCGCCGGCAAGTCTGCGCGCAACTCCAAGATGGACCAGATCAAACGTCTCGACGACCAGCTCAAGTCCCGCATTGCCGAGCAGAAGGCGGCCCGCGGCAAGGTTGCCTTCAAGAGCACCGAGGACCTCGACCGCGAGATTGAGCGCCTCGACAAGCAGGTCAACAGCGGCCTCATGAAGCTCGTCGACGAGAAGAAAGCCCTGGCCGAAATCTCCAGCCTCCGCAAGCAGCGCAAGAACTTTGCCGGGTTCGACACCTCGGAGAAGGCCATTGCCGAGCTCAAGGCCAAGATCAAGGAGATCCGTGACAGCATGGACGACTCCGAGGCCCGCGCCCTGAGCGACGAGTACACAAAGATCCAGTCCGAGCTGGACGCCATCAAGGCTGAGCAGGACGAGGTCTTCAAGAACCTCAACTCCCTCCGCGACGAGCGCTCCAAGCTCCAGGCAGAGCAGCAGGAGAAGTTCCAGGCAGTCCGCAAGCTCAAGGACGAGTACTACAGCCAGAAGAAGGCCTTCGCCGAGTACGAGCGCAACGCCCGTGCCGCCATTGCCGAGCGCAGGAAAGCCGAGCGCGAGAAGTACGAGAAGGATAAGAAGAAGGAGCGTGCTCAGAAGTTCCTGGAGGAGGCGTCCGACCTTGCTTACCTCGAGGAGATCCGGAGAGCCAACAGCCTGCTGCACTTCTTTGACCCTTCCTCCGTCTCGACCGAGAAGGCTCCCCTGCTCGCCAACAGCGGCCTTACCGCCGAGGCCTCCCGCAAAGTTGATGACTCTGCCCTCAAGGGCACTCGCCTGGTCAAGAAGGAGGATCGCGAGGACGAATACTTTGCCCCCGTCAAGAAGGGCAAGAAGGGCAAGAAGCCCAACGCCTCGGCCGAGAAGAGCACCTTTAACTGCCCGCCTTCGGTCATTGATGACTGTGCCTTCATGAGCATCGACCCTCCCATGAGCGCCGCCGATGTCCCTGCCGTTGTCGAGAAGGTCAAGGCCAAGCTTGACCACTGGAAGTCTGACCAGCAGGCCCAGACCCAGCGCGTAAGTCCCCTCCCAGCAAAGTTGGCTCACCGAGAGCACACCACTGACCCATCTCCACGACGCAGAACATTGAGAAGGCAAAGAAGGAGCTCGAGAAACTCGAGGCCGAGGAGGCCGCCGCCGAGAGCAACGGCACCAAGACCGACATTGCCGATGACCTCAAGGAGACCTCGCTCGAGGACAAGGAGTAGGACTCCGCAGTCTCGAACAACGGCGTACCTCGGCGCAATTGAGAGAGGTTCATCATCTGCTGAATTCGCCCGACATCAGCAGACGGCACGTTGCAAGGCACATTTATCATATGTGGTAAGCGGCACAAGTCACCAGGGCACCAAGGCGGGTAAAAGAAAATGGGAGAATATAGGGATAAATAAAAGAATAGATGGCCACGCCTTCCATTTTTTGCTTGCGCGTTCTCTTCTACTTTACATCACTCAACTCTCCGTGTTTGCTTCATAGGGTCATTTGGAAAGGCTGCATGGCGGTTTTTATTGAACATGGGTAATATCTTTGAAGGTGTCCTTGATTCAACTCCATCTTTCCTGCCGACCGCGCTGAACCTTAGCTTTATTCAATGTTTCCATATGTAGATTGCGGTTCTTTGTTGTATATGTACAGACCATACCCGACGACATTGCTAGATCTCGCTTTAGATGGTGAGTACCTGATTCTCTTTTGAGATGACCGTGCGCGAACGGCATCACGCTTCGTTGTCCGGACGGGTTGAGACCGGTACGCCCGCTCGCCTTCTTAGTAAGACTCGTTCTCCATTCTCGTGGCACAGCTTTGAGTCAGTGGTCAAAGCCGGCCGAGATGATCTATGGAAGCCGGACGGCTAACTCATCTCCCATTTCAAAAGCTATGCCAAAGGGTCCGCGTGGTAATCGAGCGCTGCGCGATGCTGTCCTGATGGGTGTGTAAATGCGAGCAATATTGATGTATGCGATGAAATTGTATTTGATTCAGTCTGGTCATTAAGTTCGTGATTTCGTGGACGTGTGTGAAGAAGCTCAACGTCATGAGAAAAATTCGAGAGTCGTGTTATGTATGTACAACATCCCAGACGAGCAGTTTCGAGGTCATTAGTTTGTGATGGCAATCTCGACGAGGGAACTCAGTAGTGAGGATGGTAGTAGGCTGCTGGTGGCGGTGGGGGCGCGTGCCTTTCGCCCCTGAAGGCAGTCCGTGCTCGACGGTCTGGAGCAGCCATGTGCGGATGAGCCATCACGGGTCCTGGTGTCAACCTGTCTCGGCCGCGATCCCGCCGGCTGGCTGGGGGGGGAGGAGTTCTTCGTGCGAGCGCACCCGCTTGAGCACGGTCGTAAGGCACCTCAGCAAGGGCTTGCGTTGATCGTCGCTGTGCCTTACGGGAACCGTTGAGTGCACTGAGCGGTGGATCCTTGACGGATGGATCCGAGTCAGGCGGGAGGGACAAGGTGACAAGGCTATAGAAGTACTCGAGCACTTCGGGATATCGTTGCACGCTAGCTCTCCAGTCCTCGTCGATGCCACGCTTGAGAGTTGCCTGTGCACTGGCAATCTCGTTGGGATGCGGAGGTGCACGGTAGTGATAGTAGGCGTGTGAGGTGAGGTTGTCGAGGTGCTCAGCATGCGCTGCTTTCCGGCGTTCGGTCAAGAGCTTGAAATATTCGAGGATATAGTCTTGGGCATGCAGACGGACCCAATTCCTGTTTCTCGAATGTTAGCACAATGACTCCGGCTCTCCGTGTCTGAAGGGCGGGCACTCTGTTAACGCAACCGAGGCATGCTTACCTGACATCGTCATAGACAGACTGCATCATCTTGGTTTCTGCTTGCTCGACGGCCACCTCGAGGCTACGAGCTTCGCAATTGCAGGCCATAGAGGCAGGGGCGTGGCATACGGCACAATCCGGGTCCATCTTGATGATACACTTTCGTGGCTTCAGATCTATTGAACGCATCTTAGTCGAAGTCGCCGAGCTGTGGCAGGAAGGAGAGATTTGGAAAAGCTCGAGACAAGGAGCATGCGAGGATGAGGGCGTGCTTGAGCTGGAGGTGAAGCCTGCGATGACGAGATCTGGGGAAGACCCATCACGGAAGCCGGGGGTGGGAGACGGCAGGGTGTGGAGGAGGTCAAGTAGGGTCTGCCCAGGTGCTTGGGTGGTGCAGGAGGGGATAGTTGGGAACAGACGTACCTTTCTGTCGAGGCAAGCTAGGTGACGATGAGTATGTAGCTGCGAGGGGCCTGGCCTGCAAGAGGTGCGTGCGGCAGAGAGGGTGTGCCTGCTGGCTGCTTGTGAACGTCGACCAAGAGGACCAATGCTACTACTCAAGTTGCCAGGCGGAGGCGCGTCGCGTTGAGCTCAGGGCGCCGAGCTAATCAGGAGTGATCAAGAGGTCGCACTGGAGTAGTCGCCGCGTGGGGGTTGAAGCTGGATGGCACGACACGGAGGCCGAAGAACGAAACGTGAGGGCCTGCGTAGGGCGACGGCCTTCTCAGCAAGGCCTGGCGGGAGAGCGGAAGAAGGGCTCCTCCTCACTGCGGTTGGGACGGACGGACGTGACAGCCGTGGGTAAAGGCTAAGGAGATTGGACAGAGGACAATGCTGGCTGGCAGCAGGAGACGCTCTCGGGGTGCGGGGGCAAGCAAGGTGGGACGCAACGAGGAGAGGGAGGACGAGGGACTAAGGGGTACGGCGGCACGCGGCGTGGCAAGACCAGAGCCCTCGGGTTGAGGCTGCAGCAGCAGCAGAGGAGAGGAGGACGAGGACGGGCAGGCGATGGGGAGGCAGGTGGTGGAGGTCAGGAGCAGTAGCCCGGCCGCGGGCGTCCCAGCGGAGAAGACGGGGTGAGGTGGCCCGGCAGCGGAGACGGCGGTGGCTGCCACACGGCAGGAGCTCCACGGAGGCGGTCGCGCGGCAGGCCGACCGCACCTTCCCTGTTCAGGTCACGTCCAGACTCGAGGAGCCAAGCTAATAATTAGGTGCATAGGCACGGCAGTGCAACCAGCGACAAGGAACGACATCTGATGGACGCTCATCACCAGATGTCTTCTTCTCGTCACGGGCGAGCCACGCCAACATCGTCATGTCTCTCACTGTCACCTGCTATCGCGAAACAATGCCAGATAGCACACCCGCACCCACAGAGACACACAGGGGGCTTGCAGGTCCGTTGCTGACAGTGCCGCCTCCCAGAGCTAGTCGTCCGTGGGCAGGGAGCAGCCAGGCATGAAGCACGTCTGCCCATCGGCGCCCGAAGGCACGCGAGCAGACCAATGCTCGCCGCCCACCTCGACATCCACCACCTCGAAGTCCGCAACACCCGAGTTCAGCACTCCCGCGTCGGTTGTCACCTGTCTCATCGGGCCCCAGGCGGGGGTGGCCACACGACCCGATCTGTCCATGTCGTGGCTCGAATGAGCTGGCACTGCCCAACGCCAGAGCGCCAGCTCCATGCTGCCGCGGCCGGGGGTGCAACGAGCGTGTCGTGTCTGCTTCATGCACTCCAAATCCTGCATCGCAGACTGCCCAGTCCTTGTCGTGACCTGGTCGCACGCAAGTCTAATCTGTCCGAGGTCTGACGCCGCCTTGTCGATTCCTGGTGGCTTGTCGACACTCACCGCCTCCTGCCACCCACCCCCAACGCTGCCTGCCCACTTTCGGACCGAGCTGCAGGAGCCTCCCGACTCTGCGTGCACAAAGATTGTGCCAATTGCATCGGCGAGGGCATCCACAATGCCAATGTAGATGCTTGTGCAACTCCATGTTGACTTGTATTTAGCGCCATGCCATTTGCTATTGTGGCCGTGGATGCTACTTCGTCCCGGACTCCACCTTGGGCATGCCTATCGAAAGCTAGGTAGGTGGTGGGGCCCAGGGTTCATCTTATCGTTTCTTATCTGCCGTGAGAAAGTCTGGGGCTCGGATGTCTTGCTTGGCACGCAGCATGAGAAATCGCCCGACATTCTCGACTACTCCGACAGCATTGGTCTTTGCGCTCAAACGAGCCGACAATGTCTCCGCGATGTGCCCATAGTGCAGCACCCTTTCTGTCCTTTCTTTACCCCTTGCTTTTCCGCCCGCAGACAGCCCGAGCACTTTGTGTGTTCCCCAGGCGAGGCGCCACGTATTCGACCTCGTCATCGACTTTGCCCCTCAACTCGAGCACGGCAACCGAAACTTCGCCCACGAGCGGCACCGTCCCGATATCTCGGCTTAACCCAACGCCTGACGACTACGCAATAACTTCCTTTGCCGACAAAGCTACCATCACGATATACGCCGGTGGAGGTGGCCACGGCTGCATCTCATTCTTGCGAGAAGCTTTCCTTGCCGAGGGTCCGGCGAACGGCGGAGATGGCGGCCATGGCGGCAACGTGTACATCCAGGCTGTCCACACCGAGACATCCTTGAACAGAGCCTCGAAGCGGCGCATCGTTCGCGCTGGGCGTGGCAAGTCAGGCCAGGGCGGTAACCGCGGTGGTGCCAGAGGCGAAGATGTCATCATACAGGTCCCCGTGGGAACAGTGGTCCGCGAGCTTGAGCGGCGCGACCCTGTCGTCGAGGAGGCTGCGCAATATCGTGCCGCACGCGAAAAGGAAAGAGCATACCAGAAGGTGGTTCGCGAAGCTGAAGTTGCGGCTGCGGCTGCTGCGGAGAGCCGAGGTGACGAGACGTACACACTCCACGATCTGCCAGAAGCCCCCGAACACCCAAACCTGCACAAGTTTATGTTGTATCCAGGCATTTCGCATACAGAGCGCCGCGCCTTGAAGCTCCCACGGCTGCCCAGACGGGAGAGGCTCTACGCACAACCGGATCCTCCCATTCACCTCGACCTGTCAACCCCGTCACCAACTCCGATCCTCCTGGCAGCTGGTGGGGTTGGCGGGCTTGGAAATCCACACTTCGTCTCAAAGGATCGCCCGAGACCGCTGTTTGCGACTCGTGGCGAGGCAGCTGTGACCATGAGACTCGAGCTCGAACTGAAGCTGCTGGCTGATGTCGGCTTTGTGGGTCTCCCCAACGCTGGCAAGAGCACACTCCTGCGTGCATTGACGAACAGTCGGGCCCGAGTCGGCAATTGGGCATTCACGACACTTCAGCCAAACATCGGCACCGTGGTGCTGGATAACAATAAGGGCAGGCCCGTCCCAGTACCCAAGCCCAGATCCCCTTCACCTCACACCGTTATCAACGACGCCACCTACGGCTCATTAGTTGTCTCGCAGCCGGAGCAGATTGGCGCCGGCCCAGAGCCAAGAACTCGATTCACAATTGCGGATATTCCCGGCCTTATCGAAGGGGCGCACCTTGACCGTGGACTGGGCATAGCGTTCTTGCGACATGTCGAGCGTGCTGGCGTGCTCGCGTTTGTCATTGATCTGAGCGCTGGTGATGCTGTCAAGGCGCTGAAGGCGCTGTGGCTTGAGGTCGGCTCATATGCCCGAATGCGCAGTGAGGAAGAACTCGAGCGTGAGATGGAGGAACGTATCGACTGGGAGGGCGATGGCTTCAGCAGCAGCCAAGGAAGCAGGGCCCACCACAGCCATGGGGACGGTCGTATGATGGTTGCCGACTTCCCTGAAGCTCCTGAGGCCGAGTCTGGTCTGCATATTGCCATGAAGCCCTGGTATGTAATTGCTACCAAGGGCGACCTCCCAGGCACACAGGAGAACTTTGCACAGCTCAAGGAGTATTTGGCCAAAGTGACCGATGGGCAGGAACCACATCCCAGCGGCGTAGAGGATGCATGGACAGTCGACTGTGCTGCCATTCCGGTCAGTGCTATCCATGGCCACGGTGTAGACCGCATCGTTCATTGGACCGTTGGGCTACTGGACGGTTAAGAGGATGCATGGGCCGTCACTTTGGATAGAGCGATGTATTATGATGTATGTTAGTGTATGGATAAGGGTCTTCAAAGTAGACCTGTGATGGGCACAGAAAGGAGTTCGTTACTGAATAGAAACAAGATGAACATGACAAAAAGAGGAGAGGCTTCATGACAAGCTGACCTGGTCGTTGCGAGCTACACCCGTCCTTCATAGGCATGTTCTATGACAACAGTGACCATGAATCCGATAACAAGGGTTCGCTGCAGGTGGAAGCGTCCTGGACCATCCTCCATGTCTGAAGGCCGTTGCTTCGCTGGGCGGGATGAAATATAATGGCTCATTTATCCTTAGATACAGCCCCAAGATGCGCCACATATTATATCGTTGCCCACGGTGGACCCCCGATTACAACCATGTGGGGTTGGCCTGCAGATGGCGGCGGCAAGGAACGGACAAGCTCTCTGCGCCGCCCGGCAAGTGGGAAAAAAAGTTTCAGTGGCACGCAGCAGCTTTGCGACCACGTTCGACTGCGCAACCACAAAACCCGTCCCGTGGCTGACAGACTCAATTGACATTTCCAATATGGGTCGCGGCAACAAGAAATTCAGAGTACGTTCCCCCTTGACAGGAGGATGCCTGCCAATGGCACAGCAAAACCCACAGGACATTACAGAGCAGGTCGCTAACCTTTGGCTTTCAACGTACAGGGCGGAGGCCGTGGCAGGGGAGGTGGTGGTGGGCGAGGCCGTGGCGGCGGCGGCGGCGGCGGACGAGGTGGCGATCGCGACCGCGACGGCGGCGGCTACCGGTCGCACTCTGAAATCAAGAAGGAGAACGAGAGGCTGGAGCGCTTCTACAACAGCGCGCTGCCGCTCGAGGAGAGCGAGCGGGCCGAGTTCTGGGCGGCGCTGCGGCGCGAGCTGCCCAACTCGTTCCGGTTCTGCGGCTCAAAGGGCCACGCGCTGGCCGTCAAGCGCCTGCTCGAGACGCGCTACATCCCCGAGATTGTCAAGATTGAGCGCTACGACGGCGAGCCCGTCCAGGCGCCCCAGGCCGTGCCCTGGTTTCCCGACCTCCTCGCCTACTCGATGAACACGCCCAAGCACGTCATCCGCAAGTTCCCACCCTTTGCCGCCTTCCAGAAGTTCCTCGTCTCCGAGACCAGCGTCGGCAACATCTCCCGGCAGGAGATTGTCAGCATGATCCCGCCCTTGCTCATGGACCTCAAGCCCGGCATGACCTGCCTCGACCTGTGCGCCGCTCCCGGCAGCAAGGCTGCCCAGCTGCTCGAGATGATCCACGTCGGCGAGGAGACGCGGATGCGCAAGGTCATGGAGTCCTTTGGGGAGGTCAAGCCCGAGGCGACCTCTTCGAGCAACGACGACGTCGACCTGTCGATCGACTCTGGCGACGATGGCCGCGCCACCGGCCTGCTAATTGCCAACGACGCCGACTACAAGCGCAGCCACATGCTGGTGCACCAGCTCAAGCGCCTCTCATCCCCGAACCTGCTCGTCACGAACCACGACGCCACGCTCTACCCGTCCCTGCGGCTCCCGCGCGACCCGGCCCACCCGGAGAAGGGCAACTACCTCAAGTTTGACCGCATCCTCGCCGACGTGCCGTGCTCGGGCGACGGCACGCTGCGCAAGAATGTCGAGCTGTGGCGCAACTGGCAGCCGGGCAGCGCGCTGGGCCTGCACACCACGCAGGTCCGCATCCTCGTGCGCGCCCTGCAGATGCTCAAGCCCGGCGGCCGCGTCGTCTACTCGACGTGCAGCATGAACCCGATCGAGAACGAGGCCGTCGTCGTCTCGGCCATCGAGCGCTGCGGCGGGCCCGCAAAGGTCGAGATTGTCGACTGCAGGGACCGCCTCCCCGCCCTCAAGCGCGTCCCCGGCATGCACCAGTGGAAGATCATGGACAAGTCCGGCCGCGTGTGGAGCAGCTGGGAAGAGGTGCAGCAGTACGCGCTCACCCAGGCCGACGGCGTCATCCCCGGCAAGGTCACCGAGACCATGTTTGCGAGACCCGACTCGAGCGAGTGCTCGAGCCTGCCGCTCGACCGGTGCATGCGTGTCTACGCCCACCAGCAGGACACGGGCGGCTTCTTCATCACCGTGCTCGAGAAGAAGGGCGAGATCAAGGCCAAGCCGGAGGCGCCCCCGCGTGGAGCTCAGACCTCGGCTGCGACCACCACCGCCAACGGGTCGAGCGAGGCCGCCAAGCCAGAGGCGGAGGAGGGCGAGGATGCCCTTGCCGCCGACGAGGCCGAGGCCAAGATGGAAGTTGTCAAGGAGACCGAGGAGCTCAAGGCGGCCGTGGGCGAGCCGACGGACGTCCTTCCCGCGGTCGGCGAGAAGCGCCCACTGGACGAGGAGGAGGACGCGGACCAGGAGCAAGCCCCCGAGGCCAAGAAGCAGAGGACCGTAGAGCCCGAGGACGGCGGCGACGACGTGCCCGAGTCCGGCGCCACCACCACGGCGGTCGACACCCCCAACAACAACAACGGCGGCGACGACGACAACAGCGCGGCCGCCACTCCCGCCGCCGGTGCAACCCCCATCACCAACCCCAACCAGGCGCGCCGACGCGGCGCGGACGGCGCCTACGAGGAGCCCTTCAAGTACCTGCCGCTGGGCCACGAGATCATCAACAACATCGAAGCGTTCTACAAGATCTCGCCGCGGTTCCCGTCGGACCGGTACATGGTGCGCAACGCGACGGGCGAGCCGGCCAAGGCCATCTACTACACGTCGGCGCTGCTGCGGGACATCCTGGTGGAGAACGAAGGGCGCGGGGTCAAGTTTGTGCACGGCGGCGTCAAGATGTTTATGAAGCAGGACGCGCCGTCGGCCGAGGTGTGCCGGTGGCGCATCCAGTCCGAGGGCATGCCCATCATCTCCGGGTACGTCGGGGCCGAGCGGGTGGTGACGCTGACGAGCAAGGAGACGTTCCGGACGCTGCTCAAGGAGATGTTCCCCAAGTTCATCAACGAGGACTGGCGCAAGCTCGGCGAGATTGGCGAGCGCGCAAAGGAGATTGGCATGGGCTGCTGCATCCTCAAGGTCGAGCCCGACGGCAGCGACCCGGATTTCGCCGAGAAGATGGTGCTCCCGCTCTGGAAGAGCTTCCACTCGCTCAACCTCATGCTGCCCAAGGAGGACCGCTCCGCCATGCTCCTCCGCATCTTCAACGACACGAGCCCCGTCATCAACCAGAGCCTGAAGGACTCTGCTGCTTCTGCGGCGGCCAAGAAGGACGGCGCTGCACAGGCACCTGCTGAGGAGGCCGACAGTGGTGCTGCTGCTGCGGCCAAGTAAGAAGGGACCGAGACCAAGGATGAGGCTATGACCGATGCCCTCGAGGAAGACCAGGAGGTCGGCGGTGCGCCAGTGGTTGCAGCTGAGACTGACGGTGCTCAAGCGTAAGGCTAGGACGGCCTCGAAGTGGGAAAGAAACACGACCAATAGATATCACGAAATGTGGTTTTTGGGAGGGTCATTTATCTGGAGTTCAAATGGCATGATTGTATTTCATTCCGTCTGTGCGCTGTGCATCATTGTGAGCAAGTGAGCATGATCAAAGTAGAGTCAAGACATGTCCGCTGCAAGATTTGGCACCAGATCATGACGTCGTGAAGAATGGAGGCAATCATTCATTGATGTACAAGCTTTCCCGTCTCGAAGACATGTTGTCAATGTTTAGCACCCGATCTGATCAAACAAGGTGGATTCTCTCTGCCTTTTTTATGTAAAAACACCCACATCCCAACAAGCAGCACACACAAAGAAATCACATCTTGTAGTCAGCACCAGACTCGTGCTCCATGACCGCAAACGCCGGCCGGGCACTAAACCAGCCGGCCTTCTCAGACCCGACGGCCCGATACGTAAACTCGGCCTCCTCGTCGCCAATCTTGACAGTCTGCCCGCCACCGCCACCGTGGGACCCCCTGCCCGCCGCCGCGGCGTCGGCGAGGAGCTGGACCTGGCAGCACTTTTCGAGGCTGGTGAACCAGAAGACGCAGCTCTCAATGGTGGTGCCGCAGGTCAGCAGGCCGTGGTTGGCGAGGATCGCGGCCTTGCGGGGCCCCAGCGCGGCGGCAATGTTGCGCCCTTCGTCGGCGGCCAGGACGATGCCCCCAAACGAGTCGTAGTGCGCGACGTCGTTGTAGAAGGCGCAGCTGTCCTGCGTGATGATGTCGAGGTTCCGGCCCAGCGTGCTGAAGGCTCGGCCGTAGATGCTGTGCGAGTGGGCGACGCAGTTGATCTCGGGCCGCGCCGTGTGGACGGCCGCGTGGATCATGAAGGCTGTATCAAGATGTGGTAGGTCCTTGGTTAGTAAAAGGGGTGGTCGAGATAGAGTTCTTACTCGAGGTTTCGAAAGTTTCGTGGGTGGGTGCGTTTAGAGTTCTGCAGGCAGGAGAGGGTGTTTGAGTATAAGGTGCTTACCAGCCTGGTTCAAGAACCGCACTGAGCCGCCCTCGACGATGCGTCCGTTGTGGTCGACGCGGATCAGGTCAGACGCTCGCAGGAGCGGCCATGCTACGCCAAAGGGATTCACCCAGAAACTCGACGGGTCGACGGGGTCCTGTTGTTTCCAAAGGTCAGCATTGCTGACTCGAACGACTCTCAACTTAAGACTCGTTGCCCAGTGGCTTCGCAACTGGAGCCTGCGGAAATGCTTTCAGGCAAGACCTTGAAGGCAGAAACGCACCCGAACGGTGATATGTCCCGCAACACTAGACGAACAAACAATCTATCAGTCAGTAAGAGTTCTCTCGCCAGTGAGAGATTCTAGCACACGCAACCTGGACACAGCTACTAGCTCTTGAAAATCCGCCGGCTGGAAGATCGGAAGCTCACCCTTCGTCATATCCCTGCTTGGCAAAGATGCGGAAGGCCAGTGCGAGCCGTGCCTTGAGGTAGTCGCGCTCCTCGTAGGGGTCCTTGAACGTCGGGGGACCACGGGGCGGTGTCTGTATTACATCTCCCAAGTGGGTGAGGAGGGAGGACATCAGTCTCATAAAGTTCTGTTCTAGATGGCTTGCGGGATATGTGAAGTGGTTGCATGTGGAAGTTGCTGACGTACCGAGCCGGAGGAGGCGTCGGCGTCCAAGATGCCCGGCTTGTCTGCGGAGGGGGACATTTTTGGTTGCTTTGCGATTTCGTTGTGCCAAGGCAAAAAGTCTCAGGACTCCTTTCTGGGGGGTTCCGGTCTGATCGCGTCGAGGACTTGGTCAATATGCGCTTCTCAACAGCCCACGAGACCATGAGGCAAAAGCGAGGTTGACCCCTCGCAGAAGCCGCTTCTTTATGTACCCAAGCGGCAGTCTTCTCCGCATCTGCCTCCCAGATGCCCGCCGCTATTTCCTACCGTGAAATTCCCCGCCCGGGAGCGTTCGGTGGCGTCAGCTTGTGCCACTCTGGGGGTCCCAGGCCGGGCATATCTCCAATAAGCCCACAGGACTTATTCTCGTTCCCCCACACCACCAACACGGCACACGGCGAGCTAACGGACCATGCCGAGGTGAGGGGTAAGAATGGAATAAGGTGATCTGGTGCGACACACGCGTGGCCAGGTTCCGCTCAGGCCATCCATCATGTCCTGCTGCGCCTTTGGCTTGACATCGTCTTTGTCGCCTCCCCAATGGTCAGAAAGCGGCTCAGCACTTTTTCTTGTTGTTCCCGCCCACTGGGCTTTTGTGTCGGCTGAAGCTGGCCAAGCTCTTTGTACTGTACGCCTTCCAGCGTTGGGCGACCCCGCAAGACGACCCTTGAGAGGTTCCCCGTCTGGGGAAAAAATGGAGTAACCCTTAGAACTCATGGGTGTCCGCCACCACTTGGAGCGCTTCCATACGCCGCCCCAGGCCTGCTAAAGCAGACCCTGCTCCACGGAGCGGGTCCTTGGGCGCATATCGTCTGCTTCGACATGGCCGTACATTACAACCAGTTGGACTCGCCGGGTGTTAGGTCGAAATGTCCAATCGTAACCTTGCAATTATAATCACTCACACATTCAAAGTCAACACGCCCAAGAGCAGTCACGCACATCAAGAGCAGTCACGCAAATCAAGAGCAGACTTTTCGTTTGATTTTGCGTCTCTATACGTTGTCTAATGAAGGTCCGAGGTTGACGCGTACTGCAAAAACTTCACAGACCCTTACTGGCTTTTCTCGGCCGCCGGTGTTGTTGTACCTCGCGATTGAGACATGCTATACGGCGCCTTGAATCCCATCCATTGTCAGCATACATCATCGAAACATCATCCAGAAAGACAAGATCGTCACTTACAAGTACTTGCTTGGCGTTGCATATTCTCCACGCCAAGTTCCGCACATTCCCGTCCGCAGGAACCACCGCAGGCGCAAAGTCTATGCCAAACATCTGGCGGATGGCGTACACCAGCCGCTTGGCGTACTTGCCATCCCTCGCAACCAAGCTGCCAAACGACTCCTGAGGATCGTTGGGTGCAATGTCTGGGTCTCGGTCCAGGCAATTTTGAACAATAGGCAACAGCGCGGACTCGATCGATTTCTGGAACAGTCCGTCCGAGTGTACCTCGACCTCCTCATCGTAGAACCTCGAGATCTGGATCTCGAATGGCTGTGAGATGGCCATGACGTTGTGGTTGCCGTTGTGGTGGTATCTGAACTCAAATACACCTTGCGTCCACCACAGCTTGTCTCCAGAGAACACTATCTCGCCTTGAATAAGATCGACATCGGCGTGCTCTGATGTCGTGCAGGGTTGTTCCGAGATGAGAATACCGCGGTCGGCCGTGATGGACTCGTATTGATTCGGAGTGGTCGGCACCCAGCGTCCCAATGAGGAAACCTCGCTGACGTCACGCGAGCGGTTGTCGGTAACCATGTACAGTCCGATCCAGTCCTTCTTGCCATGATTCGCGGGAGCCGTCCACTTGACCTTGATGGGGGCCCCGTACTCCAAGATCATGGTGTTCGCCTCGTTCGGGAATCGACCAGAGGTGCCCTCTTTGCCGCTAGCACGCTCATTTAGGGCAGACAGACTAGAGGATTCTCCTTCGACCGTCACAGAGTAGTGCTTGGGGTTGAGTCCGGCGAGATCGGGTGACAGAGTCGTCAGTGTGAGCCGGGCCGGGTAGTTGTTGAAGAGCGCAGTCGTGTCTCTCACAATCGTAGAAACACCAGCCGCAAGCTTCGGCCGCGCGGCATCGAGGAATTCTTCGACGAAATGGGATGTTCCATCCACGACCTTGTTCACGCTCGAGGACCACTCCTTGACATACGGCGGCATTGACTTTTTGAAAAACTTGGTCAGACCAGCTTCCTCTCTCAGCTTGCGACCATAGATCTTCTGCATGTGTGGCTGTTCGACAAACTGCAGAAAGGCCAAAGTAAGGATGTGGCTTGTGAGAGCGAGAAGAAAGATGGAACGACTCCACGTGATAAGCGCAGAACCCCAAAGTCCCGCGGTGCCAATGATGCGCTCGGGGTTGTTGAGAAAGCGGTAGATAGACTGGTAAGTCAGTTTGTTGCCATGGTCGAAGAAGAAATCGCCAAAGAACCAGCCAAACTCTCCAAGCGACTCGTAGATGCTGATGGCAGTCCACATATGCAGTGCTGTCAGCCCGACACCGAGGACATGGCGGAGCAGCGCGAAGCCGTAGTTCCAGTCAGTCGGGACCGAGTACATCTTCCAGCACGCAGTGATAAAGGACGAGTAGCACAAGACTTGCGAGATGTGGTACATGGCCTTCCACTGTCTCCAGCCCTCGAGCGTGCTCTCACCAAACTTGACGAAGTGGCGAGTCCACATCTTGTCGCTAGACTGCCGATGCAGAATGAAGCCGAGTCCAACCGAGTACCATAAACGCCAGAAGAAGGCATGGGCGACGAACAGGAATTGCCAGACGGGGGTCTGAGGAGTCGCAATGACAAGCACTATCTGATAGGCGATGAGCAGGACCGTCGAGTAGTCGGTAGTTCTGAAGAAATCGAAATTCTTGAGGCCCAGCATCTTGTGGATTTGCGAAGGCGGATCGAGTTGCGTGGGAGGAGTGCTGTCCGCCTTGGAGCCATCCGCCAAAGGGAGCTGGCCTTGCGACTGCGATTCCCCACGTTGACGCGGAGCAGGGGGGTTGTAGGTCTTCTCAATATGCGGGTTCTCGACGAGCACGAGGAAGGCGAACTGCGCCGCATGGGCAATGATGGAGATGAAGAGCACCGAGTAACTGGCGGCCATCATGGAAATACCGTAGTACCCTGCGTATCCAATTGAGTACATCGGGTGAGGCGCCATCTCAAAGACGCCGTCGAAAGTCAGCTCCTGGTCGATCAGGTAGAAGAAGTCGCCCCAGTACCACGCGTAGTCCTTGACCACACGGTGGGCGTCAAGCTTGACCCAGAGGTTGAAGGCTACGAGCGAGAAGCCAAGCACCGTCCTGGCGACCGTGATCAGGATATTCTCCGCCGGGGGGACGTGTGCACACGCGATCGCGAACAGACAGTACGAGACGAAATCACACATGAGGATTAAGTCGACAAGTCTGCGGAAGACGAGCCAGGTGTTGTACTCGAGAGGAGCTTTCTCAAACTCATAGTCTTCGGGGATCTTAGCCTCGAGCTCCCGCTTGAGCAGGTCGTACAGCCAAGGCCGCGGGTTCTTGCCGGTGGAAGGGTGCTCAAAGAGCTGCCACTTCTGCGCCCAGGTCACCAGCCTCTTCTCGTTGGACTGCAGGCGCAGGAGGACGCCGATGCCGACATTGTACGCAGCACGCCAGGTCATGAAGATGAGGGCAAAGGCTGGCCTCTTGAGAGCGGACGGTAGCAGGTAGAGGGCGGCAACATGGGCAGCCAGAATGGCAAGCACGACTGCATCCGAGAGGTTCTTTGGCTGCCGAGGGTCCAGCAGCTGCGAGACCATGTCATGGGTAGTGGGCACGGTGAAGACTACAAGACTCGCACAAGCACCGGAAACAGGGAATCAGCATGACGATACATAATGTCGGGTCTCGATCCAGCACGTAGGCACCAAGCTCACTGCCTGCAATCACGAGGGGCTGGCGACTCACCTGTGCCGTCCGGCGTACGCCCAAACGTCTTGTGCGGTCGTTGATCCGGGCCATTGTCGGTGTTGTTGTCCTCTTCAGCCTCGAGACTGGCTGTATGCGAATCGACAACTGGCTGGCCAGGACCTGCAGGGGCTGCGTGTCTCTGCCGCAGCTCGCCTGCAGCGGCGGGAGAGGTGCTCATCTTGAGGGGTCAAGCGTTCCGGGCTCGGGCTGAAGTCGACGTGGCCTGCAGTAACGCGGCTCGGACTTGGCTGCTTCAGGTCCCGGAGGAGTAAGAGAGGGAGGTCTTGAGGTTCCAGTTGCCAGCGAGAAACCAGTAAGGCAGGTTGAAGAATTAGAAAAAAGATGCTCTGAAGCGCGGGTTTGAGAAAAGTCCAGAGAAGGCAGGTGTGCTTCCGCGTGGGTGCGAGGCCCGACAACTGCAGGAGGTGTGCCCCGGCACTTGGGGACAGCTCCCAGTCCCGCGCCGGAGCAGCACTCCAATCGTCGTCGAGGGTTTGCTGGCCGAACCGCTCCGGCGAGCCGGGTCGAGCAAATTGCAAGGCCACAAAGATCCGCCAAAAAGGTCACACGTCACTCGGCTGCTCGCCGGCTCAGGCCGGAGTGCGCACGCCCCCGAGCTTAGAGGCCTAATTACTGGGGGGCTGGAGCCAGCCCTGTAGCGCGGGTCCTCCTGCGCCGTTGTTAGCCTCTTTTTGCCTGCTGGCGGGCACGCGCTTAAGCCGCAACTCAAGCCCACGCACGTCGTTGCGATCCTGTCAATCCGGGGAGCCACGCCGCACTGCCCTTGAGAGCAGTCGATTGCGAGTACGATTCCAGCTGAGAGACTCGATATCGCCCAAGGACATGATGACGTGAGTTTAGGGGAGGGCCAGATCTTGACGCGGTCGGTCTGGAATCCGCAACGTGGGCACTTGCTGGACTTTGTTGGAGACGACTGGGGCAATGGCAGGGTCCGCGGCCACACTTGCTGCACATCGCCCCTCTCCCAAGTGAGGGGCATGCCCCTCCTCCTCCTCGTCCAGAGGGGACCCCCCACTGCGCCCCCATGCCCTGACAGCAACATGGCAACCTTGGAAGATGCAGGTGGGACAGGCACGGAATCCTCTTTCTTACTTACCTAAGTGCCTGGCCAGAGCTGTCCAGCATCGATTGCTCTGCGCTCCCAGTTTTTCGTCTTTTGATCCCCTGAATCGGCTCGTAGCTTTTGTGCCGACTGGTTCGGATCTTGATAAGGCCAGCCGACACTGTCCATATCTGCAACCACTTGATGGCTTGCCTTGCCCCTCCCCAACCTGTCGCGCCGCGGATAGCCCAGCAAGAATTTCGAGGCCGTTCTTCCAGCTTCCCTTCTCTCCGAGCCAATCCGTGGACGATGTCGCATGCAGTCCGACTAAGCCCCATAATTTTTGCAAATTGGCCCTGCCACAGCTGCCAAAGGACATCCATGGATCTCTCTGACATGTGACAGGGTTTCTGTCTCTGTTGCAAAGACCACACATTTCAGCCAGGTTGACGCTTATTCTTACACATTTTCGTGACCAATAGATGCAATAGAACCAGGAAAATTGCATTCACTTCCATCCACGAATTTGCGTTCGTTTCTCTCGTTCCAGGTCCTATCATCTTGACCTGCGCCAAAGAGACCACGCATGAGAGAGTATCACTCTGGCAGCTCATGGGCCAGGTCTCCGTTGCAAAGCGAGGTTGACGCACTTTCTCCTCAGAGCACCCCGCACATGAACCACCTTCCCATACAGATCGGGTTTGATAGCCTTACCATGAGGGTCTGAGCTATTGACAGGTAAAGATGCCAGCCCCGTTCAATCTCTCTAGCTAGACGGCGAGGTAAGGGATCATGAGGAGAACTTCCAGTAGCTGGTTGACACTTTGCTCCCTTGTTAAGCTCGAAAGGGGCGGAAAGTAGTCGGGCGTGTTGCTGCTAAATGGCTAATGGACCCTTGGAAATTCTCCGCGAGTCCCCGGGCTGTACTTCGTGGCCTTTCCATACGTTTCTCCCGCAAGGACCTCGCGGCAGCCATGTATTGGCGAAGAGGTTTAGCCTGAAAGAGTCAATTGAACAGGGGTCTTTAGCTCAGACCCATTGAGGATCAGAGATTGACTTGGCTGGTCTGCGCCGGGCAAGAGACAGCTCGGCGGTAGTTGCTCCCTTCCCTTGCTTTCATAGAGTCGTCTGCAGAGTTATCCGGGGTTCTCTATGCCCAGGTCCTCACATCAAGCCTCAAAGATCTGGCGAAAGAGCACTTTCTCGGTTTTCGCTCGCTTGCAACCCGAGACTGTTTCAGAATGCGAAACGTCTTGAACAGCACCAGGTTCTTCGCCGATTCTGCAGATGGCTGCCGTCCCAACCGCATTTTGCAATAAACCTTGGTTCGGCACAAAGCATATTTGACCCATGCCTTGATGCCGCTATGGCCAAAATCCGTGGCAACGTACTCAGAACTCGAAACATGATGGTTGACTTTCGTGAGCGGCGGCAACTCATCTATCATGCTATCGCGATCATCAGAAACTGAAGATACAGCCGCGTTGCAGCAAATGGCGGCGTTTGCCTTGAGCTGATGCTGGTTCATTGACAACTTATCGGCATCGTGCCATTGACCGACAATTGCATCCGATTCCCGCCTGGGGTTCTCGGGGAGGAAGTTGGTATGGTTCATGTCGTCTGTCACTTCCGCCAGCAATTCCTTCACTGATTCTCTTTCGGGCACCTCTCGTAAGAAGCTATTGTCGTACAGAAGCCAGATAAGATTGGCTGTGGAGGGCAGTGCACTGCCTTCTGAACTTCTCTCACGCCGACTATTTGCTCCATGCGAAGAGATCTTGGATCTCGTCTGCAGGTACAGGGCATCTACTTCGGTGCTCCTGGTCCCGCTGCGAGATGGTTGAAAGTCAATTGAACTCCCAGCCAGATCCAAGATGCTGGTTGTATGTGTGGTGGAAGTCTCCATTGCCGTTGCTGCAGCGGCAAGTTCGTCCATCAGTGTTGGTCGGCCCTGTGACACATCCATGGCGTGCTTCTCCGAGTACAGGGCATCGAGGTACGAGCCAACATCTGACGGAATGTTCGTGTAGGCTGTCTGGTTCGAGCCGATGCTCATAGTGTAAGTGGTTGGCTGAGGAGAGGAGCACTGTCCGGGGGCAGGCGAGGGGAGATTCTCAGAGCGATATGATGATGAAGAGCTACGAGCGCGCTCGTTATCTTCGTGATGGGCGTTCAGGATGTCAGACAGGCTTTCAAGCTCGTCTGTTGCCCGCTTTGGTGCCTGCAAGAGGCTTGTGCCACGCAGCTCGGTTGAGGGGCGGCAGTCGAAGAAGTCGAGCCCGTAATCCCCAGACACTGTGGACGTCGTGGTTGGGATGCTAGGTGACAATCGGTCTACTGCTTCAGGCTGCCGAGATACAGCTGGCTCTTGAGCCGTTGTTGACTGTGCGGGCCGTGGTTGTCGAGGTTCTTGTTCCTGGTCAAAGTGCTTCGTCAAGACAGCGTTGAGATTGCTCCGATGTCTCAGATGAGGGAAGTCTGTGGTGATGGAACCCAGAGTGGATGACAAGAGGTGGTCGGCCTGTGACAGGCCATGGCGAACCATGGGCCTGCCTGAAAATGACCATCTGTGCACCGTCATTCTGTTGATGGGTGTATGTTGAGCTACTTGACTGTGTCGTTGATTGGAAGGGCGTGAAAAGACTGAAGATGAAAGATGTTGTCACCCATAGAACTATTATTTCATGTATCTTGGCCGTGGCGTAGCTGATCTCATGTTTGGAGGGCCGGCCTGGTGTGATTGATGGGCAGGTGTGAGCAGCACGGCAACCAGGGCACGGTGCAGAACACGCGACTGTTGAGCTGGTCGGTTGAGGCGTGACTGAGGACGGGCAGCTGCAGCCTGCAAGAGATGAGTTCGCGGACGGAGGCAGCTACGACTGGTCATGTGCCGTGCCGTGCAAGCAATGACTCTGGCATTCCGTGTCCTCGCTGGCTGACGCATGAACTGCTACCTGAGTCTGCTTGTCTGGCGCTGGCAGCTTCTGTTCCATGCAGGTGCAAGTATTCCCAAGTTCAAGCACTCTCACAGCATCGTGTCTTGTATGCACCCGCCTCTGAAAGTGTCCCAGATATGATGCTGAGGATATCAAGCTCTATATTATCGACGTCGAGGCTGCTGCATCGATGGGTGAACCAGATGACGGGCTGCTCATCCCGCCCAGGGTACCTTTTTGCCATGACAATCACAGAGTGTCGATGAGCCGGCCTGGGAGTTGCAGTCGTGATGGCAGGCCGTGGACTCCCTCGGGCCGAAGCCTGCATCAGTTGACAATCATGAGATGAAGGACGATGCGACCGTGATCGGCCGGCAGCAGCCGAGTAGTGCAGCGGTGTAAATGCATGGCGCCTCCGGGTGTGGGCCGGTGCCTGGATTATGCATCTAAGCATTCAATCAAACCGTCGCTGGTTCCGTCTGTGTGACATCATGGAGTTGTCGCAAAAGGCCCGCAGGCGGCATTCCAAGGCTTTTCTTGCCCGGGCTCCACGACTGACACCTCGAGGCCGGCAGATGGGCGGCAAGCACATGTCAAGAAAAGCCCAGGCGTGGTCGGGGCCAATTGACTTTGCGCTGTTTGACGCGTGCTTTTCCGCCTCCTGACGACGACACTTTGCAAGCCCTGTGGTGAACGCTCACGGATGCCAGACGGCTGTCTGGATCTCATTGAGTCTGCCTGCCTCCCTCAGCCGGGTTCTCAAGCATCGACCAGCTCTACCAAAAGACCCCCACGCCAGAGGATGCGCTTGTGTTGGGCAAGCACACCACCCACGGCCTCTCAACCACCACCGCCACAATGAGCCTCATCCATCGGCTGCAGCTTGGCCGATCCAGAAACGTGTCGGCCGTGGCCTACCAGCCACGGCTCTTCTCCAGGACTCGCCTTGCGCCCATCTCAAGCCGAGTAGCACGACACCACCCACGTACTGTATCAGCGTCTGCTGCGCGGCCCCTTCGCGGCTTCTTCAACTCGGCTGGACGACAGGACACCGACGGCGCAAAGTCTGGTAAAGGCCCCTCCGCTGTTGCGCCCGCCCTCCTTGCTCTGTGCACTTTTCTCATCTATTCGCTCTACCCAGCCGACGAACTCCGCCAGGCCCGGCTGCTCCGCCAAGAACACAAGAAACGGCAGAATCAGCTGCAGAACGAGCAGCAGGAGAACGATCGCGAGGTCAGCGGCGGCAAGGAGCCCGCCTGGTCGTCCTTCACGCGCCGCTTCGAGAGCTTCTCAGATGTCACGGACATCGAGTGGAAGGTCCTCTCCGACCGCATCGTCGACCTGATCCTGCCAGAGTGGTCCAAGAACATCCCCATGCAGATCAGGAAGCTGCAGCGGGAACTCTCCTTGGCACCAGGGTCTCTGGCTGACATCATATGGCACGACGCCCACGACCCCTTTAGCAACCCAGAGATTCGCTATTCCGCCTCTGTGCGAGTATCGGATGAGCTTTGCGACGAGGAGAAGGAGTTTCTGGCTCGTCGGAAGCGGATCGCACGTGCGGCTCTAGCTCGGTACCTGGGCATTGATGAGATTGACATCCACCCGGATGACGTCCCTACGATCGCCATGTGTGGCTCTGGCGGGGGCCTGCGGGCTCTGGTGGCCGGTGCGGGCTCTCTTCTTGCAACGCAGCAGGACGGGTTGTTTGACTGCGTCACCTACACGTCAGGCGTGAGCGGGTCGTGCTGGCTGCAGACGCTGTACAACTCCTCCATTGCCCAGGGCCGCTTCGATCTCCTCCTTAATCATCTCAAAGCACGTCTTGGAGTACACATCGCGTATCCCCCAGTGGCATTCGAGTCCGTTATCACCTCGCCGACAAACCAGCTTCTCCTCTGCAGCCTGGTGGAAAAGCTGAGAGGTGACCAGAATGCCGACTTCGGCCTCGTGGACATATACGGTATCCTATTGGCGGGGAGACTGCTTGTACCCAAAGGCGAGCTAGGAATCAATGCCAAAGATTTCAAATTATCGAATCAACGCGACTACATCAAGTATGGCCAGAACCCCATGCCAATCTACACGGCGGTTCGCCATGAAATACCGAATGTCGGCACAGACGCGCCCGTCTCCGAGGCCGACAAAGAAAAGGCCAAGCAGGAAGCGTGGTTCCAGTGGTTTGAGATGACGCCATACGAGTTCTTCTGCGAGGAGTTCAATGCTGGCATCCCGACCTGGGCCATTGGCAGGCGTTTCGATGGCGGAGAGGACGTACCGTCAGACAGTGGCCTGCATATGCCCGAGGTCAGGGTGCCGTTTTTGATGGGGATTTGGGGAAGTGCCTTCTGCGCGACGTTGAGCCACTACTATCGGGAGGTTCGGCCTCTGGTGAAGAGCCTCACGGGCTTCGGGGCCATTGACGGCATGATCAGCACGCATAGCGAGGACCTCGAAAAGGTCCATCCGTTCGAGCCGGCGACCATCCCCAACTTTGTATACAACATGGACGAGAAGCTCCGGTTCACCACTCCAACGCAGATCCACGAGCAAGAGTACATCCAACTTATGGACGCTGGCATGTCCAACAACTTGCCAATCTATCCTCTTCTCAGACCGGGCCGGGATATCGACATTGTCATCGCCTTCGATGCTTCTGCGGACGTCAAGACCGACAACTGGCTTTCGGTTGCCGATGGTTACGCACGTCAGCGTGGCATAAAGGGGTGGCCAGTCGGCGTAGGGTGGCCTAAAGCCTCGGACTCTCCAAAAGAGGTTGAAGAGCAACTCGAAGCTGCTGAGGCACACTCTGCTGCCGAAGCAGACGCAAAACTGTCCCGTGCCCAAGGCGCCGATCTCGAGGACGACAAGTCGCAGAACACGGTCAATAACCCGACCGCCGAACCATCACCTGAAGCCGAGCAAGCCATCTCCCACCCGGAGGTCTCCGACCTAGGATACTGCACGATCTGGATCGGCGACGTCGAGGAGCGCTCATCTGAGCCCCCGCCGCCTTCCAAGGCTCTCGGTGCATCCTTTGCCAACGACGAAGAAGCATGGCAGACCGTCGTTCACCCCAAATCAGGCCTGGCCGTCGTGTACCTGCCGTTCTTGACGAACCCCAAGGTCGAGGGCGTCAACCCGACCAAGAGCGACTACATGAGCACATGGAACTTTGTATACACGCCCGAGCAGATCGACAAGGTCGTCGCCCTGGCGCAGGCCAACTACGACGAGGGCAAGGAGCAGATCCGGGGCTGCGTGCGCGCCATCTACGAGCGCAAGAAGAAGAACCGCGAGACCCAGGAACATGCTCTCCGCAGGGCCAGAGACCGCAGACTTACGCGCCTCGGTATTGTGGGCAAACTCGGCGAGGGCGATCACTTCAGCTGAAGGTGCAGGTGCAGATGACATGCCCGAAATGTGCGGCCATCATGGATGAGCACAATCGCGGGTCCTACTTCTTGTTCTTCTTCCAAACGCGTGGATTTTGGTGTTTGTGGAACGTATGATGTTTCTTGAGGTGTACATATGTTCGATTCATCTTGGTTTCCCGGTCCAGCGATACCCTGCAAATACGATTAAGTTTAGACCAACAATAACACGAATACATTTTCAGATGAGCCAAAATATAAGCAAGACGCAAGGACACCGTGTTGTCCACTCTGACCCTGAAATATTACACGAGGCTCAGCACGGGGTCCGGCGTGAAGTTGTGCTCGGTAACTGCACAAGTCTTCTCAGCCGCCGCAGTTGCCACTGAGGGTTTGTGAATTTTACGGTCTTTATTCTACAGACTCTGCTATGGTACAACAATATGGTATGTGTGAAGTAGAATGGACTCGTATGGGTATGCGAAGCGCCCCGGCAGCGCATTCACCTACTCCGCCAGTTCAGGTGGTCATCCAATCCCATCATTTGAAAGACGTCGTGTTGTCGCCGCATAGATCGATCGTACATGATGCGCCTCCGACGATCATCGTTTTAAAAGTGCCGCCTCTCCTGGTTCGCAATACCGATGACTGCTACGTGCTTCCTATCTCCTGCTTATGCCGCTCTCATTTTTCTCTATACACTATCTGACTGGCGAGTCCGTCACGCCAGACCAGATGAAACTTTCCGATGGAGTGGAAAATATAGGATACATATGTCGAAGTGAACAAAAATGCAAGGATAATGACCATGTGATAAATGTTATTGAATCGATGCACCCCAATCATGATATTATCTCGCCAATGTCGACATAGGCAGGTTTCCATGGCGCAGCGTCCTCGAGGAAGGTGTCACTGGGCACAGGCACGCGATCGCCGGGGCTGTAGAGATACCACGACTTGAGCGCGTTGATAGAGGCGGCAACCCTGGCGGAGTCGAGGCTCGGGCCGGTGCCCTCGCCAAGCTTATCACGGCCGCTGAAGATGCCGACGACGAAGACGGGTGTTCTGCTCATGCGACCAGTCTCGTTGAGTAGTCTGGCCACGGGTGCCTCAAAGTCCTCGCGTGCGCACAGCCGCGCCAGCTCGCGGGTCGGGAGCTTGAACTCGAAGAGATTGGACAGGTCGAGGCGCCTCGAGAGCACGTGCGCCTTGACAAAGTCGTGCGCGGCATCGCGGCCGTGGTGTAGGTAGATGGCGCCGATGACAGCACGGACCATGTTGGCGTGCGCGTTCTTTGCCGGGTCTTCGACGAGAACATCCTTTGTGTTCTTGGCACTGCTGACCTCGAGCCCTTGGTTCTCCACGGGAGTTTCTGGCTGCTCCTCCGCGACCACCTCGCCGAAAGCGTCATCGTACAGCACTCTGCTGCTCATCCCGCGGCGCCACTTGTACTTTTGGAGCTCCTTTGCCTCGGCGCGGACGTAACCCCACCGGTTCATGACGACCGTGGGCTTCTTGTCGGTGAATTGAAGCAGGCCCGGGTCGACCTCACCGCCGGGAGCATAGGCTTGCTCGACACCCCAGGCCCGGCCGATCTGGTGCAGCGCGGGCACGCCAGCGTAGCCCTTCATGGCGGCGAAGAGGATCGCCATCGGCAGCCGTGGGTAGTGCGCGATGAGCCACTCTGAAGTGTGGTACTGGAGTATCGTCGATCCGAGGAACGCAAGGTTGGCGTTGTTGAACTTGGGGTGGGCATCTGCCGACGGGTCTACGAGGCATCGCGCCAGTGTCTGGAGAGGTACTTTGGAGGAGAGGTAGAGCCGAGCATGCAGGGCGGCGAGCTTAGCTGAGCGCAGCGCTCTGTCGGGATGTGGCGAAGGTAAAGACTGAGGGAGGGCCGCTTCAGGTACGGAAGTGGTGCCTGTACTTTCGATCTGGATGGCCTCTGTGGACTGGCATCGTGCCTGGGCCTGGAGGAAAGTCCGCGAGGTGTGCTGCAAGGCTCTGGCCCTCAGCAGGGCGCACGGGACCGTGCTGGTCCTTATCCTCTTCATGGCGGCTGTTTCTTCGTGCTCGGAATTTGTGTGCAGCCGCAGTCAAGGGCAGACAAAGCTGGCTGCAAATTTATGTCGGCAGGCACGCCCGACAGGTGGCGACACCGGGGAGAGCACCGGTTATGTCGAAGAACTCTGGCTCAGGGCTTTCGTCGTGGGCCGTCGTCGTCGATGTGGCTGCCGTGGGCTGTCGTCGATGCGGCCGTGTTCGCGTGTCGTGCGGCCCAGGAAAAAAGTTCGAGCGGCCGCTGGATGAGCCAGCAATTGGAGGTGCGCAGGCAGGGCTCAGAGGCACTGGAGACTTGCGGAGTGCAAGGGTCATTTCCCTTGGTCTGGCGGCTGCCAGATTTGGCGTGCAACGCTGGCGCCTCACAGCGGGCCACCTGCCTGCCGGCTGCGCTCCAGGGAGCAGCGCGTGGGGCACGGCAGCCGAAGCCAATGGGGCAAGCTTCAATTCGCATCCAGCGACGACATCACTGCTCGGTCTCGCGATAGCTGCAACCACCCCAAGTCAATTGACACAACACCTCAGACCCCACGTCTCTCACAAGCATCGGTCAAAATGGTAAGGCGCCTCCCCAAGACTGTGATATATACTTGAGCCATCGCTAACCAGCTTACAGGGTGGCGGTCCTAGAGTCCCGTAAGTTCCTCGTGAAAGCTCCATCCATCTCCTCTGGCGACGACGACGACAACGACAACGACAACAGAAGACGAAGCGCTCCATCACACCGGCACGCATAATCCTGGCCGAAGACTCCTAGCATCCGCCACGCTACCCCACAAACCTCCAACCACGACTGTTGCTAATGCGATCGTCCTCCGTCTCAGATACCCCAAGCACGTCTGGTCCCCAGCCGGTGGTTGGTACGCGCAGCCCTCGAACTGGAAGGCCAACACTTTCGTCTTCATGGGCGTCATTGCCGGCATCAGCGCCCTCACCTGGAAGTTGTCTGCCGATAACGAGCACAGGCACAAGATGCCCGAGCCAGGCCGGTTCTACCCTAGCCGATAGTACGTGGTTTTCCCCAACTTCCCTCCCGACCCTGGCAGCCAATGCTCCAGCCAGCATTCAGCGATGATAGCCACCAAAATTTATCGTGACGTAGACTAACAGTAGTTGCAGCTGGACCAAGCAAATCAGGGAACACGAGGCCGCTCAGAGAGCCAGCGGCAACGATTCATAGATGGTGGTGGGTGATGGACGTGGACTAAACCAGAGAAACTGTACATATATACCCGCAGTCAGCGAAAGAAAAACAAAATTCTAGATGACCCAAGAAACACCTTACCGGTGCAGTCCAGATGCAGGCAGTGCCTGGTATGGATCACCATTGAGGAATGGCCATTCGTGATTTGATTACATCGTTGTTGAAAGGCCCCGGCCTTCTGAGCACCAGCCTACAATACCAATGAGACAGCCATTCTGGATGAAGCTGCAGATGACAGTGGTGCACAGGTTTTGTTCGGTGGAGCACACTGAATGTATCGATTCTGTTTACGAGCATATATAACAAGTGCTTGATCGATCTATCTTTCCGTACTCCAAGAAGACGTCGCCCCAATCAGTCAAACGCCAGGCTCGCACTTTCTCGAAGGCGTGGAAATGCTCTATCCACAACACGCCGCAATGTCCTCACTACATGTAAATAGACCAAACAACGACCAGACCCCGCCCAAGCAAACTGACTAGCCCTTCTTGAGGCCCAGGAAGTGCCGCTTCTTCTTCTCTTTCTCGAGCTTCTGCGGCTTGTCCACGGAGGACACAGATGCGCTGGGCTGGTGTCCTGCGCCGTTTGGTCGCGAGTTCAGGGTCATGTTGCCCATCTGCTGTGTTGGCGGCTGAGGAGGAGCGACCCCAGCCGGTCTCGTGGGAAGACCTCCGGGCACACCCGGCCGGCCTGGGCCACCTTGTCCGCCTGGTGGCTGCGAGCTCATGGGCGGGGCTGGTCGCTCAAACAGATGAGCTGGTGCTCTTGGAGGAGGTCGCTCAATAGGGAGATCTAGGCGGCGTTTGTCTACGCTCAGATCGCCAAGCTGGCGGACAAAGAGGGCCGGGGTGAGCATATGACTACTGGCCAAGACGACCTCGCGTCCCATACTCGCCCCTACTTCATAACAAGCCCGGGCTTCCGAAAAGGTGGCACCACCAGCCATGAACACAATGATCCTTTGCTTATTGTCCGCAGTACGCCGACCAGCGCCAGCCCAGCTCGGTTTCGCGGCTCGCAGCGATCCTTGCCCTATCAGGGCATCCTCATTCGGGTCGAGAGGTGGCTTGACGTATGGGAAGGTCGTTTGGTCTAACGTGCCCTTGCATAGGTTCAAAAGCATGGTCTTTGTCGCAGGATTGAAGCGAGACAGGTAGCTGTCCTCGTCGACAACTTGCTTGGGTTCGGGTGGAAACAGTGGTGGCAGCTCCCTTTTCGGGTCTTTGAGCCCTCGAGTCGTACGTCCTCCTAGCAACTCCAGATTCGAGATAACCTCGCCATCCGATTGAGGGAGGGCGGCATGAGCGAGAAGCCTCTTGATGTCTTCTGAGATGACGCCGTCGCGGTATAGCAGATACATAATGATAAGACGCAACCGGTCGGGAGGCCTTACTGCTTCATCATCGAGCAACCGAGCGACTTCATCCAGGACGTTCTTGGGTTTCCGACCGTCCTCGTCCGTGCCCGTTGCCATGTTCTGCTCGACTGGCGACATCTCATTAAGCTTGTGATTCTGAAAGATATTCATACTCTCCTGTGCCATGGTAAGATGTAGTGAGTACGTCTCCTTCATCTCTTGGAACTGGGGCAGTCCGGCCATCATGTCCTTGATAGCGTTCAGGCTTGTCGCATTGTTCGAGTCGCGAAAGTGGGGGTTCTGGTCGAGGAACTTCTGAAAGTCACCCATAAGTTTGTCGATCGTGTCTTTCATATGCCTGTGGCGGTTGTCCACCCAAACTTTATCCTTGTCGCTTAGTTCCAGGTCTTTTTCTTCCGCCTCTGGTGTGTTTTCATTGACTGTCATGTGGAAGGTGGTCTTGTCGCCATCCTTTATTGGGAGAAGATCGAATGCCATGGCTTGATAGGTAAATTCGTGGATCAGAGGCGCCATCAGATCCATAGACCGGTCGGTGACAAGCAGGACACCCTGTGGGCGTGAGCTTGGTGGCGGAAAGTCAGGATTCCACTGCGCGTATTCGTCCAGCTCTTCGGAGATGAACCGTGCGAGATGGGAGCAGAGTACGCTCGCCTCGTGAGTGGCGTTTCTGGGCCGATAGTACCGGACCTTGGGATACTCTCCAAGCGATACACATAATCCAGTGATCTACAGGATGTAATGAGCATTTTTCGTTGGGCCCAAGTAGCTTATCAACATACCTTTTGCGCCAAATCGGCCATGTGCTTCCGAATGAGAGCGTTGCAGGCAGGATGGTATAGAATAGGAAAGCTCCATGGGTCTCTGAAAGTAACAAGGTTGGACTCTCGCGGGAAGAAATCGACGGAGAGTGTTTCAAAGCCTGCAATGGCTTGTTTCGCGAATGGTGACGTGTCGATCTTGCGCCTAAGCTGGGGATCGAGGACTGTAGTCCATACGAGAAAGCATCGTCGGTATCTCCGACGATCTATGTCCGCAAGCAGGCAGTCCACGATATGTGATTGTGGCGACAACAGATAGATGGCGTCCATTGTAGGGTTCATCTCCCTCCGCTCTTCGATCTGCTCAATGTCTGTCTGGGAGTTAGCCGCTGTTCGGGCCCTGCGACCCTTGTCCAGTAGATTCCGTACTTGCGATGTTGTGATTCAAGATGTCATCCTCCTTGAGAACATTGTCCACAATGCGCTTGGACGTTTCGTCAAGAACCAGAACCTTCCACTGTATGTGATATGCTAAGGATCAGTCTTCCCTGCTCCATTCTGCGGTACACAACTTCGATCGGAGATACCCACGTCGCCAGATGTAATGCGCTTGATCGTACCGAGGAGCACTGCATGAAGCCGAAAGTGTGTCAGCGTGGTCACTTCAAGAAGCGGGCTCATGTGGGCGGCTTACAGTCGCGTTGCTCCTGGATAATTGAGATCCCCATCCTCGCGGTTTGAGTCGTCTCGCGACTCCAAGCTGCCTATTTCCGGCGCTGGTACAGAATTGCTTGGCCGGCCCGGGTTGCGCTTCTACGCCGATGCTCCTGTCATGTACGTTGCGCAGTCTATAGCTGGCTCAATGCCCCCGTTTGGGCTGCAGTAGACGTTCCTAGGCTAACGAATGTTGGAGCCAGCTTCCGCTGCGGAGGAGCAGTGGATGATGTAGTGGCAGGAGGATCGTGGGGTGTTGGAGCTGACTCCTTGGGAGCGAAGCGCCTTGCTGCGATCGGGAGACGTCGGCGGCCCGCTCTGAGTGGGAGAGAAGAACGCAGGACTAAGCAGGCTGCAGAGAGAAGTGTGGTGGTAAGGTAAAATAAGGTTGCGTCGCAAGCTTGGAATGCTGCCGAGCTTCAAGTTCCAACGGTGGAGTAGGATGGCATTCCCCTATGGCGGGGTTTCGAAACCTGGGCCGGCGTCAATGCACAACAGCTCGTGGTGGATCGCATGACAGTCCCTGTTCCAGAGCCGCCCAACGTGGTGCAACTTCGCTCAGCACCGCCTTTCGACCTTCGTGCTGTTGCCTGAATGGCAGTCATGGGCATTTACTTTGTGGCATTGGCAGGTTGGCGAAGTACACACCAAACATCTTATACTGCAAGCGGTCACTCTTTCATGAGGTGAAGTGGTGACTGTGACACTGTTTGGATGAGCTCAAAGTGCTAGCACAAAGTGACGCGCGCGGAAGCGGTCACTGGTACAGGGTCCCGAAGGTACGTCATGTGATTTCTATGAACACCTCTCAAGGCCTCACAATGGACAGAAGCTTTAGCTCCCCAGATACTTGTCGACTTCTGTGCTGCTGAAGAGCTGCTGTCGCAAGCGGTCGTTTCGTTTCCTGTCCTCGGCCGCTGCCTTGCGGACTTTTCCGGCGTCCAACTTGGACGGCTTCTGTTCCTTCTTGGGAAGATTCTTTGGCACCTTGACGCCGATGCCCAGGGTATCATCCTTGGGCAGAGCTTTGATGGGATACTGCAGGCCCTGCCCTTGCGCGCCGAGTCCCGTCCGGGCATCTGGGTCCCAGCCTTGTGTCTGCAGCACCTGCAAACCCATGCGCGACCGATTCAGGGCAGATGGTGGATGAGAGTGAGTTAGGCACACCTGGTGCGCTATCGATGCTTCATGCCGGCGAGATGCTGACTGGGCATCTTCATTGATCGGCAGGTTGCAGACCTCGCACACCGTCGGCGGTGGTGCTGTAGGCTCTGGACTTTCGTCTGGCGTCTCGCTCTTTGTGGCATGGTTTGGCAGGACTAGGCTGAGGTACATGTCTGCAATCGACCTGGCTGGCTTGGCTGGGACCGCATTCTCTGTGGTAACCAAGGGTCCTGTTGATGCTGGAACGAAGGCGATGTGTTTGCGTTTCAAGCCTGAGCCAAAGGGTCGCTTCTGCTGGAGTGGAACATCGTCCTCCGCTGATTCCTTGTGCTCATGGATATCGTCGGAAGGCATCTTGATGAGGCTTGACCGAGATGAACACGTTCGGTGACTTGTCAGGAGGTCCAGGCACCACCCGCGCCCGCGCTTGGCAGACTTCACTTGTGGTCTGTCATGCACAAAGCCAGCCCAGTCGCCATGAACTCCATCCAAGATCTGTTCACACCTACGGTACCATGGCAGGGGAAAATGGAAAATCTGGTGGTCGTTGCTTCATGAAGCAAGAGTGCCTGCGAACCGCATGCCTGGAGGCCTAGAAAGGGTCGGCCCACCCGCTACCAAGTGGATCCGCATGAGCTTTGTCAGCCCACATGGAGCCTGAAGCTCGTTGACACGCATGCACGATTTCCTGGAAAACTAAGTACCATCTCTCACCTTTCGTCTGCCTGTTATATCCTCTGCAGCTCTTCCGAGCTGGACTCGGGACATGGAGAGACATTAAAAATCCACTCGCTCTTTCTACACGCTCTCTTCTTCCAATAGTCGACAAATCCCCCAAGATGCTTCAGCTCGCTTATGGCATCCTCACGCAGGGCCCTCCAGCATGGGTTCCTGACGCCCTTCGAGACCCATGGCGCAACATGACCGTCATAGCTGTGATGGTTGTCTTGCTACTGCTTAAGCGATACTTCAATGGCTTTCTCAACCCTGCCGAACGCGACATGCATGGCCGTGTGGTTATGATCACAGGCGGCACGTCGGGCATAGGGGCTGCCGTAGCGAAGGACCTCGCCCGACGGGGCGCGCAGCTGGTGCTGCTCACACGACTCCCGCCTTCGAACCCGTTTTTGGCCGACTATATCGGCCAACTCCGCCAAGAGACGAGGAACACGATGATCTACGCCGAGCAGGTCGACCTGACATCCCTCCACAGCATTCGCCAATTCGCGACGAGATGGATCGACAACGCCCCGCCCCGACGCCTTGACATGCTGATCCTCTGTGCCGACACGTTGACACCACCCGGCCAAAAGCGAGTCAAGACGGAGGAGGGCATTGAAGAGACCTGGATGGTCAACTACCTGGCCAACTTCCACCTGCTCGGCATCCTGAGCCCTGCGCTCCGAGCCCAGCCTTTTGACCGCGACGTGCGCGTCATCATCCCGACCTGTTCTTCATACATCGGGGCGCCGCCATTGAGCGAGGAACTTGACAAGAAGAAGTGGAATCCGAGCAAGGCGTACGCGAGGAGCAAGCTGGCCATGCTGGTGTTTGGGCAGGCTTACCAGAAACATCTCGATGCGTACAAGAGACCTGACGGTCTGCCCATGACGTCGCGTGTCATCTTTGTCGACCCTGGCCTATGCCGGACGCCTGGTATGCGGAGATGGCTGTCCAGAGGCTCTATCTGGGGTCTTGTTTGCTACGTGGCGTTCTACGCGGTGCCGTGGTTCTTCCTCAAGAGCGCAGAGATGGGCGCTCAGTCTATCCTCTATGCTGTCCTGGATACAAGTCTGGTGCGGGGTCCTGGAGGTCAGCTCATCAAAGAGTGCCAGATGGTGGATTTCGCGAGGATGGACATCAAGGATGAGGCGATCGCGAAGAAGCTGTGGGAGGCGAGCGACAAGCTGATTGTCCAGACAGAAAAGGAACAGGCTGCTCTGAGAAACCTAGAAAAGAAGGCGGAAGAGGCCAGGGAAAAGGACAAGAAGGACGCCGCCCAGGCCGAAGAGATCGACGAGCTTGTGCAGACAATCAAGAAGGGCAAGGAGGCAGAGAAGAAGTCAACATCGAGGCGGAAGAACAAGAAATAGACCATGGCAGATGGAGCCCCGACATATCAATTGTAATCAATAGGACTGACCTCAGCAACAGACGGCGCAAATTTTACTGCGTGACCATATTCAGACTCGACTACAATTGTCAATGGTAGCTGCATGTCTTGCGAGTCTCCAAAATCAAGATGACGACACGCGCTGTGCCGCCCTTGGAGAAGCTCACAAGAGCTCCCCACAAGCGGGGCTCCGAACCACCCCCGGAAGACGGCGAGCCTCGGATCCAGCCAGTTCTCGAGGTGCTTGCCGCAATCATTCCACGCAGAACTAATACAGTACTTGACAACGAGCCAGCAAGTCAACTCATCACGTCCGTTCGCTCCAACCTAGGCGCAATTCCAATACCACATTGCCAACTCCCCGGACCCCCCGATACACTTCGTGGAGATAAAGCATACACTGGCAGGCTAGCGCGCACGAGTACACCGTTGTCTGTTCTGAACCTACTAGCAGCCAGGCACGTAAGCCTTGTGCAAAGGGCAGCTATATCGGTTCAGTGGTTTCGCCTGTTGTGTGTTTGACCGCCCCATGAAAGAGTCAGATGGCGACATCACGACCGCCACAGCAACAACAAGAAGCACAGCTCCAGCAGCTCCCCCATTCGGCGACCTCGGTACCATTCCCAGGAGCAGCAACAGCGGCAGCAGGTCTACATAGTAACAACATGCGCCTCTCAGTCCCGGGATCGTTACCACCACGGCCTCGCCTGGCTCCGCCACCACAGCCTACGTCCTTCGCAGCAATCCACCACCCTCAAGCACGTGACGTTTCCAGCCTACACCCAGTCTTCTTCACAGAGCGGCTGCAAAGAACGCCATTTCCTCAAGCGCAAAGCGGTGGTAGCGGTGGTGGCAGCGGCAGAGGCGGCGGAGGGTTTCCGGCAAGTCATCACCACAATCCTGTAGCGCACGGGTACATGTACCACGAGACTCGGCGGCGGGCGGAAGGGAGCAGCGTGCCAAGGTTATGAACACTGCGCAGGCTTTCGATATAGGGTAATGGCAAAGAGAGTATATGGCGTTCTGGCTCCGGGCAATTCAACTGTTTGTTTCTTGGCGTGTCCATTGGGTTATCTCTCTCGGTGGTCGTTGCAAGGTCTAAAATGTCTCGTATGCTGGTGTTTCGTTTCATGGAACATGTATTGAACACATGCGCGAGCGAGAATGCGATTTGCATTAGCGTTGTTAGGCACTGTCACATTGAATCGAGCAATTCCTGACTCGCACTTCTTCGGATAGAAGGGAAATAAACGAGGCAAGTGAGAGAATGGGTATAGATGTATATTGGAATCCTTCGAAATGAGATAACAAACGCCTGTGCTAAGGAAAAGACCCCTTCCGAATGTATGCTTATGGGGCAGCGACGTGGCCAAGGCATGTCGGGAGCTTTGTGGTGTGCTTTCAAGAACATCGCCACCAGGAACTCCTAGCAAGTGACCCTAGAAATGAAACCCCGAGTATCGTGAAAGAGCAAATCACACTCTGCGTGATACTTGTACAATAAAACCCCCCCGAAACATTAATCCCCAGTTCCTGTAACTTTTCAACAGCTCACGGTAGAGCCCCTCAGCTAGCAGCGTTCTTGACTGCAATGACAATAGAGACAATGATGAGGATGATGACGAGCGCCAGCAGAGCCATGAGCTTGACGTTCTTCCACCACATCTGGCGCTTGAGCCCCCTGCTACGGACACGAAACTCGCGAGCGCTGCCGCCCAGACGGTCCGTCTTGTCGACGAGGAGATCGATGCGCTCGCCGCGCTCGAGCAGGCCCTCAATGTTGCGCGTCATGATGCCTCGCACGTCGTCCATCTCGCGCTTGACGTTGGAGATGGCATCCTCGCGGCCGCCGCTTGTGGTACCAAAGTCGACCATCAGGCTCTTCAGCTCGCTGTTGAAGGACCCGGCGCCATAGTTAGGCATGTCGCTGAAGTCGGTGGTCTGCGGCGAGAACTCCTCAAAAAAGCGCTTGCGGATCTCGAACAGGAAGCCGAATGGCACGCGACGACCGAGCGCGGAGTCGGCAATCACGAGGAAGGTAAGGCCGCCGGCCGAGGCGTTTGACTGATGGGCCGAGGGGGCCTCGGAGATGTAGTGGATGTGGTGAGAGCCGTGGGTGTACGTCAACTTCTGGGGCGAGTCGTGGGCGATCTTTGGGAGGATGAGCGAGGCCAGGGAGGAGGTCTGGGACGAGGCGGACGTGGTACATTCGGAGAGGATCGTCGAGTTGTGCGCGATGCAGGAGCTGCGAATCAGTTCACGGTCAGCGATTGTCGAGCGGCCGGCCGGTATATCCAGAGAGGGCGGATGATGGCAATGAACCTACTAGAGGAGAGGGGTTTGAGATGAGGATGAGGCAGCCATCTTGCAGTCGTCTCGGTATGGATCGTGATAAACGGTGGCAGGCAAGAGTGCTTTGCACCCGGTAGTACAATGGCGCTCGAATTTGCACTGAACTGATAGGTGCTGGGAAGTGCGATGCAGGCGCAAGGTCGTGATGGCTCTTTGGCTCTGTGTCGATTTGGAGATTGGCGATGGGGAAGCAAGTTTGGCAGGGCAAGTTTGCGACGATGCTGGCTGAAGAACGGGTTCCACCTGGGCTGCTTGCTGGCTGTGCCTGGAGATCTCCACAGCGCTGGGAGCTGGGGGGGCGCGTTCATGATGACGATGGTGCGGACAGCCTGCCTCACTTGCATGCGCTGACCCCGGCCCGGTGGAGCTCTCAGTTCCCCCAAATTCGACGCCATGGGGCGGGACTTTGGTCCGTCTCGATGGTGGCGGGCCTCTGCTATTGGCTGCAGCAGCGTGGTCGCAGAAAAAGTTCAGGGCTCTGCCATCAACTCGTCAACGCCAAAAGAAAGCGTATCCATCACTTTTAGAGATTCCCGATAATCACCAGCCGAATCTTGGTTTGGGCACCACCCCTAAAGCTTGACATACACAACAACCTGCGACACCTCTGCTCAACTCGACCTGCCGGAGCCGACGAGCCCAGGACAAGCACGAGGCCAGCTTGGCGCATGGCCATGGCCGCAGCGTTACCGTAGAGCCTGCCCGCACCGCGCAACTATGCAGTCTTCTCTGTGCAGAGCTGCGTCGCCTTGGCTATACAAGCCAGCCCCAGCATCATGGCGATCTATTTCAACATCGAGGTTCCTCGCCCGGAATGTACCGGCCCCTCATATCTTCCTCTATTTATTCTTGAGGCTGACATTTTACTGATTTTTGCATTAACCCCCCTAGTCCTCTCCGAAGCTTCCTCGTGCCCATAGAGGCCATAATCCCCTTGCAAAGCTACTTGGATCTACTCCGCTGCCAGGGAAGAACCCGAGATTCAAAGCACCGTATGGCGTCAGCAATCAGAGCCCTCTGAGCCCTCCCCGTGACGCCAGTCACACCTACGATGCTTTCAAGAGGCTCGTGCTCACGCGAATCGACCTCGTCTTTGCCAGAGAGGGCTGGGCTCATAACAAGGCTCAGTGGAGGGCTTTCGGCCTGAACACACAGGAAGACTTTGACAAGGAGGCAAAACTGTTCCGCCTCGCGGTGGAAAAAGCTTGTGACCTTGCGACCTCGGAGAAGGCGATTGGGAAGAACAACAACCCCTTATTCTGGTCGCTACGGAAGGGCTTTGTCGACGGCGACGTGTCTGGGCTCACCGGAGAGATACAGTACAGCTTTCAGAACTTCTTGATGCGCACCAGGTTCCCAAAGAACATTGTCGCCACGCAACAGGCCATGGCGGACTTCCGCTTCCCCTACGAATGGTTCCCAGCCACGCGAGCGATGCAGCGGACGATACATCTTCACGTGGGACCGACAAACTCCGGCAAAACGTACAATGCTCTGAAAGCCTTGGAGAATGCCCGGTCAGGGATATACGCAGGACCGCTGCGACTTCTCGCTCACGAGGTGTATTCTCGTTTCATCGCGAAGGGCAAGAGCTGCGCTCTCGTCACGGGCGAGGAACAGCGCATCCCGACAGATTCGGACACGTACTTCCGAAGTTGCACAGTTGAGATGACACCTCTTAACAATCCAGTCGATGTTGCAGTCATCGACGAGATCCAGATGATTGGCGATTCGGAGCGCGGCTGGGCATGGACTCAGGCCGTGCTGGGTGTCCAGGCGCGGGAGGTACATCTGTGTGGAGAAGAGCGCTCGGTCGACTTGATCAAGTCGATATGCGCCACAACAGGTGATAAGCTCGTAATACATCAGTACAAGCGTCTCAGTCCCCTTAAGACGATGGATGAGAGCTTGAGGGGAAACTTCAACAGCCTGGAGAAAGGAGACTGTGTGGTCACTTTCTCGCGGGTGGGCATCCACGCCCTGAAGAAGACTATTGAGCAGAGGACGGGACGAAGGGTCGCCATCGTCTATGGTTCCCTTCCACCCGAGACAAGAGCTCAACAGGCTGCTCTTTTCAATGATCCTAACAACGACTATGATTTCCTGGTCGCTAGCGATGCGATAGGAATGGGACTAAATCTCGAGATCAAACGGGTGATTTTCGAGCAGACACACAAGCGGACTGCTACGACATACCGGCAGATGGAGATCTCAGAGCTCAAACAAATCGGCGGTCGTGCTGGTCGTTTTCGGACAGCTGCTCATGCGATCAAATCAGGTGCCTCCTCATCTGCGAAGGAGGGTGATATCAACGTCACCCCGCCAAAGCAGATAGGACTAGTCACGACTCTCGAGCCTGATGATCTCCCGATTGTACAGAGAGCTTTTTCCCAGGACGCCGAACAGCTGAAGACAGCAGGCATCCAGCCGCCCCCGGCAGTTCTGGAGCGGTTCTCCAGCTATTTCCCACAGAACACCCCGCTTACGTATATCCTTATGCGGCTGAGGGACATTGCCCAAGTTTCTCCTCGTTATCACATCTGCACCACCGGCGAGATGCTCAAAATAGCCAATTTGATCCAGGCGTTTCCTATGCCCATCTACGACAGATGCGTATTTCTCAATGCTCCAGTCTTCTTAAGGGAAGATGACGGAATCAAGATTCTGCAGGCTTATGCCAAGTGCGTCTCAGATATGAGTGGAGGCCATTTGCTGGACATTCCCGAAATTAATCTGGAGCTGCTGGATCAGCCAAAGGACGATGATCCATTCGTCCGTGCCCAACACTTACGCAAACTCGAGACGCTTCACAAGGCCATCACCCTGTACCTATGGCTCAGTTATCGGTACTCTGGAGTGTTCCATAGTCAGCATCTTGCGTTCCACGTCAAGCAGCTTGTTGAGACACAGATTGACGAGCATCTGGCCGAGGTCACCGAGTCGGACAGTGCACGCAAGAAGAGACTCAAGCAGATGCGCCGGATTGCCACGAATGTGCAGCGCAAGAAGCAGAAGCTCTTGGGCGACGACATTCCAGCTGAAGGAGAGCAGCACCACGAGGTTCCAGGGGACTGGAACGAACCCGGTCACGAAGAGCCCCTGTACGAAGATCAACGAGAGCTGGAGAGTGCTTCCTCTGCTAGTGAATCGACGAAGTAACTTCTGCCTCCCGAAGGACATGGACCGATGAATCATAACAATTCACTCGGCTTGCGCGGTCTTAGAACACCACGCGCTGTAGAATTATCTGTACACAATTTTTATGACTGATGTATATACGGCTAGGTAGATGAAATTAGAGCCCAAGACCGGCGCCATTCATTGAGAGGTCATATGGATAAAAGCGCACAATGCATTCGCCATTGTCGGCAGTAGCGATATGAATGCGACTTGCCTCAGCCAGGCTGGACCAGTGACACAATATCACTGGAGGGCGATCGCTCTTGCCTTGCTACGCCATACACTGGTGTAGCCTGGGGCTGCTTGTCAAAGGAAGTAGTGTCGTCGGCATGCGAGACGGGAGCCGGAGGTTAATGCAAACCAGTTTTCCTATATCCCGACATCTACAGATATCTCATCTCCACGCAGCCCTTCTTAACAATCATATTCGCATCGCCGCTGCGGCAGGGCCGCCGTAATCAATAACCCTCAGTATTTTTCGGCTCTCAAGGAAGCGCGACAGCAACGTAGTCGAACTATGGAGCTATACGAGGCCGAGGACAGTCCCACGGCAGACATGCCTCGCCTGCGTCCTTGCAAGTCGTTCCCAATGGACGAGTTCTCGAGCCGTGCCGGTTCTGATATGGAAGCTTTGGTCTGCGGCTCTCGGCATCTCCACTCGGCGAGCTGGATCGGCGGTGATGGGGCTATGAGCAAGCCGTCAACCACATCAGGATTCTCAAACACCGCAAAGACCACAAAGACGGCCTCCCCTACCAGCTCCGTCTCCATCACCCCGTCCTTAAGGAGACTGGCAAGCAATACTAGTGCTCGCCACAGCAGCGCCGGCGCGAGAAGCAGCTTGCTCAATCCTGAACATTCGCCACCTGTCCAGGAGAGAGAACTCATCGTCGACCCTCCTCGCCCAGCGAAGCAGGGCATGGAATGGGTCTGGTATCCGGCAGGATATTGGGCTGAACGCGAGATCATAGCGCAGCCAGCACGAGAACGAGGGACCAGACATCACCGATGGGGCAGGCATAGCAGCGACAAGACATTGCCGACAGACACGCACGATGACGCGCTGAAAACTCTGGCACTGCCTCTTGGAGCCCTTCGCTTGCGAGCTCTGGCGGGATCAAACAACACACTCATGCCGATGCCGAGTCCGTACATGAGTGAAGAAACACATGTCCAGAGCTTGCAGAACTCTGATTCGTCTAATTACACCACTTACAACCGCGACGGAGGACTCACTGGAGGGACTGGTGACAGCTTCCCATCAGACACAAGTTCCCGCTTCCCCTTTCCTCTTGCACCACTGCCAACGCCGCATTCCACGGACGACCAGTCGGAGCCTCTGACAAGCTCAGGAGCATTCCCCATGCCTGTAGTCGAAGAACATGCCTCTGCAGAGGGCCAGTCCACGCGCACGAAGATGGTCGTCTCACCAGACATCGTGGAGTCCCAGCCAACCTCGAACACTACATCGTCGAGCACAGTAAAGAAGCCTTGCTCGCCAGCAGCAGTTGGGAAAGTCAAGAATTCCTTCATAGCCCGCTTGCGCCCCTCAAGAAAGAATTCGGTAAGTTGCTTCTGGCTTGGTGAGATCGTTCCGTTGTTGTTGCTTGGTACAGTGTCGCTGGGACTTGGTGACCTAACAGGCGAGTCAGAGCGCCTCCGGACATTGTAGCGATTCGGCAAAGGACAGCAAGCCAAAGAAGAAATGCAGTCAACACGACCAGTCGTCGTCTCAAACTCCAAGTATAGGATTGGCTCGAATTGCCTCTATACTCCGAAGCGAATGGAAGGTGAACGGCAGGGTTGGATCGTTCAGTCTGAGAGATTTTGGCAAGAGCCCATGGCACCGCAAGACGTCGACTGGATCATCGGCGAGCGCACCTAGCTCAGTCAGAGAGGCTATGCGAGGCATCGTTCCCCTGAGCACTCCTGCTGAAGAGATCGGTCTGTGAATCCCGCTGGGAACTCTGATTCAGTGTTGGTGCTAATCAATCAATTAATATCAGACCGATTTGTGTGGAACTCATCCTATCCAGCTGGTGTAAGTCGACCGCGGGACGTGTGCCTGGTGCCAAACATTCGCCAGTGCCCGTACCTTGATCAACTATTGACATATTTCCATCGTGCGGCAGGAAGCCCAGCGAATTCGTACGCCGCCTCTGAGAGAAGATCCGAGCTAGCTACAGTTACCATTATACTCAGCGCATCACACAGAGCACAATCACTACTGCTGCAGAGAGGCACGTCTGGGGCGCAATTGCAAAAGTGGACAAGATTGACCTAAATGTACCCTAGGAAATGCAAGCCGAGAACGCCAGATCAAGTCAATGCTTCGAATGTTGTCAAACCTCTGCAGATTCGGCCTAATCCATTGTCCTTGTGGAGTTGGGTTTGGGCTGAACTCTTTCCCGTGATGATACAGCGGAATCCAATCTCCGCGGGAGTTTGTGGCGGAGCGTAATCCGGGATGCCATCGATACCAGCCACATCCGGGCCCCATCAGTTGCGATTGGCCGTGCAGGCGTTGGTTACTCCTGCGACTGGATCTTGTGGTCGCCCTTGACAGCCTCAGCATACGTTGGGGGCGCGCTCGCGCCGGCGGCAGGACCAGCAGACGAAGAGCCCGCGCCGTTGTTGCTATTGCTGGTGGCGCCGTAGTTCTGCGGGCGGCCGGCGGATTTGTTCTGGGGTTGGGACTGCGGACCATTTTCGGCAGCAGGACGTTGCTGGGAGCCGGGCTGGTGGCTCACAAAGACGTAGGTGACGCGGCCGGACTCATTGTGCTGAGGCACCTGCTCGTAGTCGTCGTAGGGGTCGGGGAACTTTGCGATGATATACCAGGCGTGGAGGAGGCCGGGCAGCCAACCGAGAGAGGAGAGGAGGATGTTGATGAGAGAGTCGGCGGAGCAGATGCCGCGCTTGATCCAGACTGTTATAAAGACGAGTTTGTTAGTATCGACTGTGCGACGCATGCGCTGATGGGAGCACGAGCGAGGGAGGCGATTGACGAACCGGGCAGCGGGGGAAAGAGGATGGCGAGGAAGCCGAGGAAGATGTCTGCGTTGCACATGGCGGGCGGCTGTTGCTGTTGCCGGTGTTTTGTCGGAAGGAGCACGATGTGGTGACTTGGGGCCTGTTGTCGCTGGTTGCGATGGGTGCTATGTCGTGCGTGATGGTAGTGGCAGCGTGGTATGTGGGAGGGAGGGGATGGTGAGGGAGGAAAAGAGTGACGACAGGGTCATGCGACGGGGCTTTGATTCATCCATGGGGGGGCGCTTCCCCAGGCAGCCAGAAATGGGGCCGGGTCAGATGGCCGTGGCGGCCTGCGTGGCTTAGCGCACTGCATTTCGCCGCCTCGCCAAACCCTTCCTCCAGAGTCCTTGCACCCACCCACCAGATGTGCAGTGGTGCGATGACCAGCGTCTATTGTCCCTTTCGTGATGGCTGTCGAATCGTCATGTTTGCATTTCTCATGGTGCTAAACGCGGCCCCATTGTCCCCAGGTACTGAGACAGGACTAGGTAGGAGTACGTACCCTCGTACCTCACTCGCTACCCCTGGACGTGCAGACAGACCCCTTGACGTCATCCTGCAAGCGGCTCCGGTCGCGGTGATCCAGGGCAGGGGCAGGCCGCTTTGTCCCGCCGGTCCGCTGCCCCTCCATGCGTGGGCAGGACAATTGGCCATCCGGCGCCCATCGATTTGGCATCCATATTTGATTTGACCAACAGCTCGTCTCATTTTTTCCGCGATTTTCAGGGTCCTGTCCACCACAATAGAATAGATCTCACGATTGGGCAGTTGCTTCCTCCACAAGGCCACACCACACACGATCCGGTTTCTCCTGTCGTCCCACCCTGATAACAACGACCACCACCACCACGAAAACAACCGCCTCGTCCACCAAGTACTTAGTCAAGATGGGCTCGCAACAACAGCCCGGCCCGTTGCCGGCCCTGCGCACGCAGCCAAAGGCAATCTTCTTCACCGACTTTGACGGCACCATCACGCTGCAGGACAGCAACGACTTCCTGACGGACAACCTGGGCTTCGGCCGGGAGAAGCGCATCCAGGGCAACAAGGACACGCTCAGCGGCGCGCGCACCTTCCGCGACACCTTCCAGGAGATGATGGACAGCGTCAACCTCCCCTTTGACCAGTGCATCAAGCTCCTCCTCGAGAACGTCCAGCTCGACCCCAAGTTTAAAGAGTTTTACACGTGGTGCCGCGCCAACAACGTCCCCGTCGTCGTGCTCTCGGGCGGCATGCAGCCCGTCATCAAGGCCCTCCTCGCTCACCTCGTCGGCGAGAAGGAGGTGCTCGAGATGCAGATTGTCAGCAACGACGTCCAGCCCAAGGGCGGCAAGGGCATCAATGAGGAGGGTGGCTGGGATATCAAGTACCACGACGACAGGTAGGTTGGAAGAGAAGAAAAAAGACCCCATGGGAAACTTCATACGCGCTGAACCGGCTCCGGCCCGTTGACGCAGAGGAGAAAAAGGGGCGGAACTCCACGCGGGGCAAGTAAGCTAACGGGAAAATGTAGTGTGTTTGGCCACGACAAGTCCCTCGAGATCCGGCCCTATGCGGCCCTCGCGGACAGGCCCATCATGTTCTACGCCGGCGACGGCGTGTCGGACCTCTCCGCGGCCAAGGAGACGGATCTCTTGTTCGCCAAGGCCGGAAGAGGTACAGTTGTCCCCCTTCCCCTCCACCCCCTTTTTTTTCCTTTTCTTTTTCTTCGCAGTCTTTGCTCTTTCCTCTCCTTGGCCTTTCAATGTCTGCAGGAAGTATCTTCCGGCTGCCGTAGCATATTTGTACTAACCGATGGGGATACTTTTGCGCCGGACCGACATAGACCTCGTCGACTACTGCGAAAAGGAAAACGTCCCATTCACCGTGTTCCACGACTTTGGCGACATTCACAAGGTCGTGGCGGAGGTGGTCGATGGCAAGATCTCGGTCCAGGAGGCCGCCAAGGGTCGCAATTGAAAAAGCGATCCCATATCGTTCCAGTTACGAGGCTTGGTCAAACACAGAGGATGTGGTATAGACATGGGTTTTGGAGACTTGGCTGCGGCCAGTCGTGCGTGCTTGGCACCAATGGATAAACTCGGATAACGTAATCCACAAGTGGGTGAATCACACAAGTGGATGAATCAGTTATCGGGTACTCGTACGACAATATATAAGTCAATTCAACCATAACGCCTCAAATCAATTCAAACTATTCGGAATCCTCTTCTTCAGAGGCAGATATAACTTTCTGACACGTACGAGCATTATGCCCGGGCTCGCCGCAGACGCCACATCGTCGCGCGCGCGTTTCGGGCCTCCTCGTACGACCACTCTTCTGACTCGTTTCCGCTATTAACTGCTGCGTCGCATCGATTTGAGCCTTCAAATCCTTTACCTGATCAATCGTGAGGGACCCTCCTTTCTACAGCTGCTTTCTTTTCGTACGACGACGGCGGCTGAGGCGGTCGTTTGCATCTCGAAGTTCAGCGAGCTCTTAGCGCATAAGGTCCTGCTCGTGTACCATCATCATAACTCCTTTTCTCAGCTGCCGTACGCTCTCAACAATGGACGACGGTAAGCTATTCTAGTGTCGTACGATGCGATTTTCAATATACTTCGTCTACGATTCGGTCTTAATTAGGTTGTTCGGCGTCTTTAAAACCCATGGGGGTGGTAGTCCAGCAGAGGAACCTAGCGGTGTCGGCGTATGAAACTTCACATCTAGCTGTAAAATCACATAATTCAGGTCGTACGGTACTAGGCCTGTCGCTCTAAAGCCTGCCTGGATGTTTGATTTAGTCATTGCAGCGTTGTACACCTTATAAAAGGCTGGGAGGAAGTCCTCCTTTGAAACGTGGGTTACGTACGCCCGCATTAGACCTTCGATTTCTTTACCGTACGCCCGTTTCAGAGGTCTAAAGCACCTAACATCGAGAGGCTGGAGCTTATGCGACGAGTGAGCAGGCATACAGAGCGTCACAATGTTCTATTCCTTACAGTAGAGCTCGAAATCGACCGAATAGTAGCTCTCGTAGCCGTCGAGGATAAGGAGGCGGTAGGTACCCTTCGTACGACTCTTCGTATGGAAATCGAAGTGTTTTACCCACTCTAGGCCTCTCTCGTTCGTCGTCCAACCGTTCTCTGAAAGCGCGATTACCTAGTCGGGCGGTAGGGGGCTATTTGCGGTCCAGGAGTCGAGGTGGACCTTCCCGGCGAAGATGATATACGGCGGGATTAAATAGCCGTACGACGCGATACCCTAGATTACTGTAACCCATTCCTGATTCCCTTGTTGTACAGCTCTTGGCTTCCCACGTCGATCGGAGGTTGTAACGACAGTTTCGGCGGAGATTTTACCTATCGCGAAGCCCGTTTCGTCGAAGTTATAGATGTCGTCATCGTGGATCCCGTATTTCGCGATTATGTTTTGTACGAGCTTAAACCACGCGCGATACGCGTCTGGATCTTCGCAGAGGACTCTCTGGTAGTCGATTCTTCGATTAAAACGCGTACGGAGCTCTGGTCGTCGTCGTACGAAGTTTGAGGCCCAGTTCGTTCCGACGCGTGGCGCGTCGCGCACGCGGAGGAGTCGATCCGCCATTTCTCGAACACCACCTAACCGCGGTGGAAACGATCGCGAATCTAGGTCGATTATATATCGTACGATACTGTCCTCTTCGTACGAGGTCAATTTCTGGCAAGGTGGTCGGATATCTTGTTGCGCAGGTCGGCCGTGTTGTCGTCGTTGGAGGGTTGAGAAGGATACATTATAGATCTGTGCAGCCTTTCGTACGCTCAATTCTGGGTTCGATTGAAGCGCATTTAGCGCGAGAACTAAATCGCTTTCATTTGATTGTCGTACTATAATTATCGGTGGAGAAAAGGGGGAAAGAAGACAGCCTGTACGAAAGTGGCGGGGGACTGATTCATCCACTTGTGTGATTCACCCACTTGTGGATTACGTTATATATTTAGAATTTGGGATAAATCATAGAGGATAAACACATGTGAATATGAATAGACATGGTTCGAGTCCTACCACGACTTTCAGCAGAAGTCAACACAAACTATTGCATGGCGAGAGCCGCATATCCTCCTTCGCACAGTTTCCAATTCATTCTCAAAAATCACTCCGTATGCCGCCCATGAGGAGAGCCTCGACGGTGGCGCCCGATTTCAGGGGTTCACTCCCCTGCGGCAGACACAACAACGCATTGGCACCTTTCAAGCTGCCCACCTTTGAACTGCGCTGCCCGCCTGTGCTCGTCGCCCGGATGACTCCGTCTTTGCTCACGGACACGATGGCGCGATGATACTCGACTCTCGACTTGTCCAAGGGGAAGTCGTGCGCAAGGACAACAGGCAGTCTGGTCAGGCCGGCGGGTTCGACACCCGACATCTGCTGCAGCGCGGGCAGGACGAACAGGTGGAACGAGACGATTGCAGATGCAGGGTTTCCGGGGAGCGAGAAGATGACCTTGTCCACGCGGGCTCCCGACTCTGTCTGCTTGACGGGCACCGTGGCAAAAGTCGTCGGCTTGCCAGGCTTCATGGCCACGCGGCCGAAGTGAATCGTCCCGCCGAGGGCGCGCTCGATCGTGGGCTTGAGCAGGTCCAGCTCGCCCATGGAGACGCCGCCCGTGGTGATGACGAGGTCGACGCGGCGCAGCGAGTCGCGCAGCGTCTCCTCGAGCGTCCCCGGCTTGTCACCGGCAATGCCGAGGTCCACGACGGCGTAGCCTGCCTCCTTGGCCGCCGAGATGAGCGTGATGCGGTTGGTGTCGCGGACCTCGCCGTATCGGAGGTCGCCGGGCCGGTCGTGGTCGACAATCTCGTCGCCGGTCGAGAGCACCCCGACCACGGGCTTGCGGTACGTCTTGACCTCGCTCACGCCTACTGCGGCCAGCAGGCCAATCTCGCCGCCCTGCGCGGAGGCCTGCTCGCCTTTGGACAGGATGACCGATTCGGCCTTTATGTCGCTCCCGACTTCTCGGATGTTCTCGCCTTCCTTGACGTTGTCGGCGAGGATCTCGACTTCTTTCTCTTCCTTGCCATCGTCTGTCATGGTCTTGAGTATCGTGTCTTCGACCATGATGACCGATGTGGCGCCGGGCGGAAGTGGCGCACCGGTGGTGATGCGGGCAATCTCTCCTTCGTTGAGCGGCTTGACTTCGCCTGGTGTGGCGTGAGACACCGACACGACGGGGAAGACGCCCTTCATGTTGCCGTCTCTGGGTACGACAACGGCATAGCCGTCAACGATGCTGGCTCGGAACGCAGGGACGTTCTCCCTTGCTGTGACGTCTTGGGCCAATACGTGGCCAGGGAGATTGCTGTCGACCTTCGAGGTGATGATCTCTGGTGCGGGTGTGTTCTCGCTGATTTTGGCAAGCGCATCGGCCACCGGTAGCATGGGGAATGGGGATTCCCGGTTCCTTCTGCTGGGACCTAGACTCGGATCGTTTGAAATCGGATTCGAGCCTGGCTTGGTGTGTCTGACGAGACCGCCATGGCCGTGTCCTCCATGGCCGTGGTTGTGCCCATGACCGTGAGCATGGTGATGGTGGTGAGCATGAGGCTGTGCTGACGATTGCTCAGTAGTTGAGCTCAGTCCGGCATCTGCCTCCAGTTTCTTTACTCCTCCTGCGTGGATCGCACGGGAATTCGCTCCGGCAGCTTGGACGCAGGCATGCGGCAATGTCTTGATGATGGCTTGTAGATTCTCTTTGGCACCTTTGGGCGACCCGGGGAGCGTGACTATAACAGATTGGTGCCGGACACCGGCGACTGGCCTTGACATCATGGCAACTGAGCCTGGTTAGAAATGGCTGGATTCGCTGGACAGGCGGAAACGAACTTACACGGTGTTACGCTCAAGGACGCAGCAAGCATTGCATGGACGAGGCCCGGTGCCTTTCTGTGAAGCAGAGCAGCAACAGCCTAAGACCTGGTCAGCTTGTGTTCGTGACTGGAAATATTCACCCCGTGATTGTCTACAGTCCACGCACACACCTCTGGAGTATTATCAGACACGGCGAACCCCGTCCCACCAGTTGTCAGGATGAGGTTGAACCTGTGAGCGGCAACATCAGCCCACAGCATGAGCTGACGCTGTATCTGCGTCACATTGTCGGCCACAATCTTGGTCTCGACAAGCTCCCACTTTCCGGAACCCTCATCGGCAAGCAATTGGCCCAGGGCCTCTCCCGAAGCATCGGTTGACGGGTCTTTGGCAGCAGTGTCCGAGACGACCAGCAAGGCGACGCGGAGTGGGCTCGACATTGTGCCTGTATTGGTCCGAGATCAGCAACAGAAGTCAGAAAGGGAAGGAGCCGTGGAGGGGCAGTTTCTGGGTCCCGTGAGTTCCGTCAATGCCAAGCAATCCCTTTCGGGCGATCAAGGGGGTCTGTAACTATCAACTTGTTCTATTCGAGCTTGGAGTATTGTGAGAGAGAGTACAGAAGGCGAGCTCGGAGAGCTAGAGAAGCTACCCCACGTCCCCGGCAGGTGCCGGGGGTGCCGAAGCCCCGCCAAAACCCGCTGCAGGCTGCTGATAAGATAAAAGCTTCAGTGGGCGCGCCGAAATCTTTCAGGGATCGCGCATGGACGGAACCATCGCACGCGGCTGTCCCCGCGAAGCTTCTTGCAACGCCCACGCGCTCGCCAGACCACATCAAGCAACATGGTGCGCATCAAGGAGCGGTACCTCCTGGTCAACATTCTCTACCCCACAGAGCTCGGCTCCAAGCGAGGAGTTCCGGACCTGGTCCTGCTCAACTCGCCCACCACCGACCAGCTTACCCCAGGAGCCCTCATTCGTGCTCTCCGCGCAGAGATAGCCATCAACTTTGGCGACTATGGCTCCGGTGCGATTGAGGGAGGCAGTCTTTCGAGTTCGTCATTCCTCATACCCACCCAATTCATGTCAAGAACTAACAGAATTGTCCCGACAGTCAAGTATCTGTCTCCTTCGACGTCGACTTTCATCCTCAAGATCAACCGACCGTACTATCGGCTAGTTTGGACCGCCCTCACTATGATGAATGCGGTGCCCGTGCGTGACGGCAAGCCGTGTGTTTTCCGCGTGACCCATGTCAGCGGTACAATCCGGCGTGCCGAGGAAGAGGCCATCCGCAGGGCTCGGGCGCTATGCATCGCCGTACAGGAAGGACACGATCGCAAACTGCAGGACCCCCTTGGCAACATTTTCGGCCAGGCTGGGCGACCTATGCGCCGTGCCAAGCAGGTTGTGAGCGCCGAAACTTCTGTTTACGACACCAGCGATGTCGACATGGGCGAAGCCAGCGAAGGCTGAACCGCCAGAAGCTCATGGTCTTGCTCTCCGAATAAGTTTGACACCACTGTCACCCACGGGCGGGGGCAAACCGTCATATTCATCGTCGTCCTCGTCCGGGATCAGGTCGGGAGTTGTCGCCCCAGTGCCGGCGTCCGCGTTGCCGGTCTGCTCGTCCCACTCACGCTGTTCGGCGGCGTCGTATGCCTCCTTCGAATCGACCCATCGTTCCTGGATGTCGGCCACCTCCATCATGGATCCTTCGTTGCGCATGGCAATCTGCCAGACAGTGTCGTTCGCACCTTCAGCCCCGCCAAAGATGTAGCCACCAGCTCGATCAATGACGCGAAGGAGATGCATCATGCTCTTCTTGTTCTCCACGGCGAGCACCTCATATCGAACGAGCGAGAAGTTCTCGACGAGGTCCGCTACGGCTTGGTTGAGCTTGGCGAACTTGTCGCTCCGCATTGCTGGCGATTCCTGCTCAAGGTGGTGTGTGAGATACGACAAATCCTGCACCTCGGTATAGAAGTCGAGGTTGAACGGCAAAGGATCGTAGGACGAAATCTTGTCGATCTTGGTGAGAACGTTGATATGCGGAAGGTCCATTTGCAGCATGGCCCGTAAGGTCAGGAGGAGGTTGGAGATGTATAAGGAGGGTTGCGTCAAACAGAAGCTGTCTGACAAATGGACAACGACAAGCTGTAGGAGCCAGGATTGTCAATTTCAAGTGGTAACGCGGGTGACCTAGTTTGGTTTATGGAGTGACACTTACTCTGTATCCGAGTTTCTGAAGCTTGAAGAAGATATTTCGTAACGCACCATGGTGTGTATATAACTCGACCTGACCTGGGCAGTCGAACAAGACGTAGGACTCTCCAAGCTCTTTGAGGCCCTGCTCGAGCCACTCCATGTTTTGCTCCAGCTCTTCAAAGGCATACAAAACGCCGCCGTTTGGTCCAAGCTGGTCTTCGGCCATGATATCCTCGAGAGTGACTAGGTCGCGGATGTCGAGGGCGCAAGGGTAGTTGGTCTTGTCATTGGCGGGATCAAGGTTGACGACAGAACACTCACGACCGATCGCGCCCATGAACTGGTGCACTGTTGAGGGACGAAGAAACGCGGTCAGTCTTTGCACGATGCGTCAAGAGCACATGAACCAGTGCGACGACTCACTTCCATCGCAGTAAGTGCTCTTGCCCGATCCCGGGCTACCTAGTATGAGCTGGGCGAAAGGCATGGCTGGGTCGGATCACCCGGATCTTGAAGTGGAGGGAAAGCTGCGAAGGGGAGGCTTCGAATCCGCCGGAACAAAGAGACTAGCTCGCTGGATTTGCGAAGCTCCAAGACGAAGGTCGGATGCGCTCTTTGGATTATCGCGAGTAGGTTTTCTTGAAGGTTCGATGCTCGTTGACGTTTGTTGCACATGTCGAGCCCTCGCATGCGACTGCGCCGGTGCCCCTCCAAAGAACCCCAGAGCTGCCCCCAAAAAGAGGCGGGCAACAGCGGCAGAACCTCTGGTGTTGCAGGGGTAGCTTGTTTATCGCGGCCTGCTTGTTGACTATCGGTCGGCCTAACGACAAGGCTTCATGCGAAGAAGCAACGCCGACCTGCGAACCATCCCTAGAACTCGAAGGAACAACGACCGTACTTTGGCAACCCACAACCCCTTCCCTCCGACTACTCCAGCCACGACGGTAGTCAGCTTGTAAGATTCAGCCCACGTTCGCCGGCATTCACAATGGCGCCGTGTAAGTCCATCAACCCTCACCCAGGCCCCAGCATTGCCGTTCCCGCGTACTCATTGCCTCGCCTTACTCCAGCTGCTCAGTTTGAGCTCGCGCAGCCTCCAAGCGACGCCGTATCCTCAGTCGCCTTTGCGCCAGGCTCATCATCACGCATCATCGCCTCGTCCTGGGACAAAAATGTCTACCTGTACTCGATCGATGGGGAGCGCTCGGAGGATGGTGTTCAGGGCTCGTTAATACGCACGTTTGAGCACCGCGCGCCCGTCATGGACGTATGCTTTGGTGCCACAGACTCCGAGGCTTTCAGCGCAGGCATGGACTGGCAGGTCAGCAGGATTGACCTGGAGTCGGGCGAGCTCACGAGCCTCAGCAAGCACGCGGCTCCGGTCCGTCAGGTCGTGTATAGTCGCGAGCACTGTACGTATACCCCAGCGAGCGGAATTGGGGGACATCGTGTTGTAGTAGAGGGAGTTAGGCTAACGTAGAGTGCAACAGCACTCCTCATCTCGGCGTCCTGGGACAGCACACTGCACATCCACAAGACTGCCGACCCGTCAAGTACACCTCTGACGATCCACCTGCCCGCAAAACCGCACGCGCTGGCCGCGAGCCCTTCCAAAGTTGTCGTCGCTATGACGGCGCGCTTGGTACACATCTACGACCTTGCCACACTATCTGCCGCTGTAGACACACCAGAGCAGAAGCCACCTTCACCATGGCAAACCCGCGAGTCGTCATTGAAGTTTCTCACGCGCGCCGTGGCTGCGATGCCCTCGGACGCCGGATACGCGACGTCCTCGATCGAGGGCCGTGTCAGTGTCGAGTGGTTCGATGACTCGGCCGAGTCGCAGGCCAGGAAGTATGCGTTCAAGTGCCACCGCCAGACCTCGCCCGAAGGCACAGACGTAGTGTACCCGGTCAACGCGCTCGCTTTCCACCCGACGTTCGGCACTTTTGCTAGTGGTGGCGGCGACACCACGGTCGCGCTGTGGGATGCTGAGGCCAAGCGCCGCATGAAGATCTATCCCAAATTCCCTGAGAGCGTGGCTGCTCTCGCCTTCTCGTCCGACGGACGGTACCTCGCAATTGCCACGTGTCCGGGCTTTGAGACGGGTATGGAGGACTACAGCGGGGAAGGTCGAACGAAGATTCTGGTGCGGGAGCTCAGTGAGACGGAAGCCCGACCGAAGGGTGCGAAATAGACAAAAGTTGAAATACAGGCCTATTCTAACAGCACTACGCATCGCGACAGACTCAAGCGCAAGCTCGACTTGGTCGACAAATCATAGTGGCCTGATGCTACATTCTTGCCCAGTGATCTATGCGACTGACCTGCAAGTGCCATTGTTTCTTTTTTTCACGAGTACCGACTTCCTGCCAAGCTTTTGCATCCGCGTCCGCGTCCGATTGTCAGTGGAGTAGTCCTTTTGCAGAATGTTGGAGGCACTTGACCGCACAATCCCAAAACAGCACGCTTGAAGCATATGCTGATTGTGGCAAGTCAGGTAGTGTACTGTCGCGACAGGCGTGGCACATGAGCCATTGCGCAATGTGTGCTCGACTTTTCTTCAAGCCCTAGCCTGTCGCTGTGCCACCGCTTCATTTTGTGCTGGAGGGGCGACCCGCAACTTACAGCGCGGCGTGCCTGGATCATCTTTAGAAAGTCCTGCCCAGCGGCAACCGTGTCTCCGAGGTCTTTGCACTCGCCTTCTTGGTTCACGTTAGTCGCCGTGTGATCCAGTGAGCCGAGCAACCCGAGCTCGCGGCCGTCTCTGTCGTGTCCCAAGATAGACGACGCATATGAGTCCGAAGTGAAAGGCTCTTCTGATGCGATAGACTCCTCCTCCATCGAGTTTGACTCCATCTCCGCCCTGTCACCTAGTATGGCTGATTCATCATCTTCACATTCATTACTTGACTCCCCGATGCTGGATGGTAGAAACTCTATCTCCATGGTCGACTCGCCATCACTAGCCGATTCTGAACTCGCATCGACTCGCCAGGCACAGATGCCAAATAGTGCTCGGGGAATCCTGGCATGTCCCTTTTCTGGAGGAGTGTGAAGCCGACGAAAGTTTTCGAAGTCCACAGCTCCGTGGAAGGCTGGTGGCGACACATATCTGAAGTCCAGTGGATCCATAACGTCTGAACAAGCTTCTCGGTGTCCGGATCGCGGTACAAAAAGTTCTGGAGCTAGTTCTTTTATTTCGCCGAGAGAGCTTTTCGTCTTAGTGACTCGAGGCAATCGTTGACTGAAGACAGCGCTATCGTCGGCGAAGTCGTGCTGTGTTGGCCAAAAGTCGATCGCTGGGCCTCGTCTTAGTTTCAGCTGATGCTGCGTCAACCGTTGGATCTTGGGTCGAAGCGGTGCTCTCTGTGTCCCGCTCCCAAATTCCTCTGACTGAGCCAGTTCAAGACGTCCGAAAGAGGGTGCTGGTCTCGTACATCGCCTTTTGTGTCGGCCGGTTGTGAAGAAAGTAAAGTCCGGCACTGCTTCAGTTGCTGCAAATCCATCACCCGGTGCCCAGTTTGAACTTTTAGGAACTGATGGTACCAAGTCTCGAAACTTGGCCTGAAACACCTTTTGGGACGAAAGAAACAGCTTGTGACCAAGGCCGGCGGTCTTTATGTTCCCGTTTGTGAAGGAAGCCTGAAGTGAGCTATGTCCAGGCTGTTGGTCTACCGGCGAGCGGCGATCCTCAGAACGGACACTCTGCCTCGCGTCGGCGGTCACCTCAAGAGCTTCGTCCGCGCAATTATCGACTGCCGTATCGCTCAGCGTGTACGATTGCAATTTTGTATTGTCCCTAGAATGAACCGAAGCCTCCTCGACATTGCTCATGTTCGTGACTAGTACAGCACTGAGAGAGTCGATGGTGGTCTGCCGAGTTTCCAGACTAATCATGCCCAAGGCGGTCTATCAGTGTTTGAAGTCGGGACATACACTGTACGCATATGTGGCTTGCACTGCACTTACACGGCGATGAGCTTGTTCGAGGTGGTGTTGTCCGACCCTGAACGTTTTCTCTTTTGCTCGGATTTGGTAGACGACTCGAGCGACTGCGGAACGCGGGTTTCGTGTTGTGCATGTGTCATGGCTTGACTCGGCAGTGTGGCTTTACCATCCGAAGGACTGCGGGCTTGCCGCTGCTGAGCCGTGAGACTGATTTGGGAGACGTTTCGTTCCATATTCATGCCAGCAGATGGTTGCAGGATTGCAGTCATCTTCGACCACGATGCCCAGACTGTATCTGCCAGTCTAATCTGCGCTCATAATCGAGCTTGTGGGCAGCGTCCTGAGCTCATGGGCTGACACGAAGTCGCGAACAGGCGGAGCGCCGAATAGCCCAGAGTCTGGCGACAAGGCTGATGACAGTCAGTCGTTCACGTCCAAATGGCCGTGTACCGAGAGTCCTGGATTGGGAGTTTCTGGCAGGCTTTCCAATTTTAGGCAGGTTGCATCTGGGATGTCCACGAAAATGTCGAATGCCTGGAAGGTGCTAAAGCATCCGTGTTGGGAAGGCGCACGCGGCATCGTGACTCCTTCCTGGTATCCTCAGGCAAACGCGACATGTTTTGGAAATGCATGCCCTTTAGGTGATTTTAATGCACAAACAACCACTACGAATTTGAATCCTTCCAATGCACCTTCCTCTATAACGCGCATCATACGGAGGTGGCAATACAAAGTCTAACTCCAGAGCAGCTCAGGCATAATTGATTTCAACCAGCTTACTTACAGCAGCGCAAAGACTGGCAAGACGTGGCACAAAGACCTTGGCACGACACAAGTACAGCGAAGAGATCTGATTGTGCCCAGGAGACGGCTATAGGAAGATGCAATCATGCTATCTAGACGACGACGAACATGTCCCAGAACGACATTCGTTCTTGGACGAGGCCCAAGTACGCCAGCGGATTAGTCAATCGCTGGAAGACCAAGCACGAAGAAATACAGGAGAAAAGAAACGCTTTGTTCAATGCTGACTAGCACTAGCATGCCGACGCTGCTCAACAAGACCACCGGAAATGCGGGGGATTGCAACGTGAAAATCACTCATTCCGAGGCAGCACGATGCACTTCATTACGAATAGACGGTCTCAATCTGCGGCGCAGAAGTCGCACACTGTCCGGTAGTGATGATGATAGTCGGCAAGGACAATCCCATCGCCACCAACGGACAATATGAGAGAGTGTCGAGCACCAGAGACTTGGGGGGCCCAGGCAGGACCCCTTCAACTGGCAATATTTCATTTTCTTCCTATGCGTATGTATGCAGGACTGGGAGTGCAGACGGTTGCGTCCTAATCTGCATGTCGCTCTTTGGAGGAAGCTCTGGCCTGGACGTCCACATTGGCGAGGAACAAACGCAATCCTGAACCCAGTCGTCTTCTCCAAAAGGTATGCCTTGCAGGAGGTCATGAGAAGTCCTCGAGTGGTGCGCCTGTGAAGCAGTGCAGTTTACAGAGGCGGGTTCTGCCGATCCGGTGCCGTGGAATGCAACGGCCAATATTACAGAACGAACTAGGAGGGGCGTGTGCAGCGTGGACTGCACTTGCAGCCGCAAGTATCACGTAACAATATCCGACGTGGCCTGTACGCCAGGCGGAATACACTTGCATACATGCAGGACCGGTTGGGTTGTAGAATATCCGCCAGGCGAGTCGCCCAGACACAACAAGTGCATGGCGAGGTTGCAAAACGCGAAACGCCGGGCTTTGGTACAGCATGACCTGCACGGCCGGGATTTGACGCAGACGACGACACCACTTGTCATTTGTGGGAAGCATTCCAGAGTGGGTGGCGGTGCTTTGTCTGCCTGTGACCCTCTTTACTCCAAAGTACATAGTACGGAGATCGAACCTCTGACGTTGCATGTTGTGGTAGTAACCAACATGCCCATCCCGTGCTGATCAGAGGCGATAGCAGCAACTTGATGCATACCATGTCGTCATGCCGAATCAAGCCTGGGGCGCACCAAGCCTTCGGGAACAGCCCAGCTGTTGCTCAACTTCGGAATTACTGCCGGAGTGTGGTGATTGTCCGTCCGGATAGCCTTGCCAACTCTGCTGGCAATCATCTCACTACGCCACTCGTCAATTTCGGGACATCGTCGTTGTATGTCCTCCTGTGCAGTCTCTCTTGACATGCCAGATACTCAACTTCTTGACGTTGGAAGCATGGTGGTCCAGCACACCTTGAACGAAAGGGCGCCCATGTTCTTGACACAAGCCGACCAGCTTAGTTCGCACCCTTGACTGCCAGTAAGGACGCTCGGGGCAGGTCGAGGGAACAGGGCCGGGGTGGCGGAAAGGCAAAATGCGCGTGGGTGGCATGGAACAAGGATACACACGGAGAAGCACACCACATTCGGATTTCCTGAAATGCCGGGGTGTTTCTTAGAACCGCTGTGATCGTCCGGCCAAGTTGCTCCATCCGGACTGCCACTCTTGACCAAGAGTCGGCATAAGTCCATTGCTTGATACAGGATGGAATTCCTTGATCGCGAAGGACACTCATGCCCTCATTGTGAAAAGCCAGTTAAGATCAATAAAGCGGCGTGAGGATTGCATAATGAGATTGATCTGACAAATTAAAGTCTTTACGCAAGGCACAGCCATCTGCAGTCAAATTGAAAATACCCGAGACCTGCTCGGCCACGAGCTCGGCACAACTTTAATATGCAGTCGAACTTTCCGCGATGTGGTGAGACGTCTGACAAGGAGGACTGGTGAGAAAAGCAAAGCAAAAACAACACCCCAGTCCCCTGCCTGGTCGCTCCATCCTCCAGGTTCCAGGGCCCGACTCCGCGCGCGTGGCCCTGCTCTCTTCTCTTCTCCCCCACTCACTACACCACAGCAGGACCACGGCCTGGGAGCAGAGCCCGAGACCCGCGCTCGCCGCGTTGGGAACTTCAACGGTGGCCTGGCCTGGACCCATATCGTACGATGGCGGGGGGGAGAGCTTTGGAAGTATTGATCCGATATGTTGAAAACAAATAGGCTCGCGCTCCTCGACGGTGTGGGCACATGCAACCTAGCCAAAAGTTCTTACGGCAGTGGTTTCTCGATGCGACTGTGATGTCATTCATGTTGGCGCTCTCGCTTCAAGTGGTACCGCAGCGGTCTTTGGTGTGTCCTGGGGGACAACACGCCCTTGGGCACCGATTCCAGAGCACGAGCACGATCTGCGTTCCTGATCAACAACCGACTCGGCTGGCGGGCACACCCTTGGACCCTGATTTTGGTTCGCCTCTGACAGGCCGTCAGACTCTGACGGAGCAGTAAAGGCGACCTGATTTAGGCTCACTTCACGACAACACGACTCATGTACGCGCACATCCACAAATCAAATAGCCAGAGGAATATGCGCCAGGTCATGGCCATGGAGGTGCCGGCCAGCACTGATGCCACATGTCTGTTTGTCCATGTACCAGCAGCCCAACATCCCCACCCCGCAACGGTCACGGCGGGAACACCCGTGATGCCGGACTGGCGGCTCGCTCAATGCGCTCGGTGCGAAGTTGGCGCGATCCACCTATCTAAGCAACAACAGGAGACCCCTCGGGCGATTGCTATATCAGCCGAGATTATTACCTCAACCCACCCCCTGTCCAGACCTCCCATGCCAGAGTGAGTGGGCAGGCGAGCTTGTTCCCGAGGGACCGGAAAGGAGGGTTGACTGTTGCTTAGCTGCTGTGGTTGGTGCTCAACCGTGTAGTATTACGGACTACGTGCCAACAGAACTTGCCTCCTCCATCCATTTGTCTATCGGCCAGACCAAACCGGCCAGGGTGGTCAGGGATTGATATCCTCGGGGCGTCCTGGAATGGATGATTCGCTCGGAGACCCACCGCCACCTGACAATAGTCCAGATTCCCAAATTCAGCCGACCCTTTCACCTTTGCAGTCCTGCGTAGAGGTTTCGCCTCTGATGATCAAGTATCCCCGAGGAACAGGTCTATTCGAAACTCGCGGCGTCGAACCTTAAGAGAAGCAAAGGCCATGACACCCCACAGGACACGCATACCCGTGCTGCCGGGACTGTTTCCGAACGTACGGTCCCACACCGGTGGAACGATGGCATACAATGCATATTTCAGCGAGCCCACTTCCCGAATTGAAAGGATCGACGCTGCAAGACGCTCGATACAGTTGCATTATGATGTGTCAGAAACTGCCAGGCGATGGGTGCCGGCCGTCATATTGTGGTAATCCCATTCGATTCGACCGCGGCGACGGACAAATGGATCGGGCGTGGGAAAAGGCACTGCACTGCAGCTCCCCAGTCGTCCGACCCAAACCGTCGTGTCAGCAATCTCGAAAGCAATGGTGGTGGGCGGTGGCCATGCAGCATGTCCGTCACGCTTTGACTCGTTCACACGGTGCATGATTTGCTCTCTCTCTGTGTTTGATCCCCACGATTACCGCCGGTGGGCGGGCATGCGTAACCACGCACCTCCCCTGCTAGCCGGCCCGTTGGGAGAACAGCTGCATGCATGTCGTGACCAGTCGGCTCGAGTTTCCACGGGCGAAATTCCACAACTCGTCCGTCAACCAACATTAGGCCACAGGTTGCAGGCTCGCTGTGTCGCCAAGCTCCGGGTCCATGTTTCTGCAACACTCGTGTAGTCCGTTCCAGGTTGCGTGCGCCATCGCTTGAAGCGACGGCGGAAAGATGGCGCCAGCTTGGTAAGAGATGTTCCACGGTCTGTACCAGGTGTCAAGCCATGCTGGCGCGCGACGGCGATGTGCCTTGACTGTCAATCGGCTGCATTGAGAGCTTCTGACAGGGTCAGCAGGCAAGCCGCGACAGACTTCAAGTCAGGCATCGTCGCAGCGGCGAATCCCTTAGATCATTCGTACCTGACCAAAAGGAAAATTCCGAGCAGCATGCGCACTCCCGCTGTGTCCATGACCATAGCGTGCTGCAACAGACACAGTACCGCCTGCCTCTTCCCGCTCCTCCGTCTTGGCAACGACAGGAATCATCTCTCGAGCCTGCAGTGCAACGTCTAGTCTCGCTTGCCTCCAAAGGAGAAGTCCTAACGACGGGGTCAAGAGACGTCAAAACGTCCAATGAGTGCCGAGCGCGTTGTTGGGTAGGCCGGTGGGCGGGTACTGCGTTGTTGCTGTTAACATTGCGACACGACATGCGCTAACGTCCGCATGAAACCACATTGCAGGCATTAGCGAGGAAAGCCGGCCGGCCGCGTAGCGAGGTTGATGATATTCCCATCGGACGCCTCGACCATGAAAGGGCATAGTTGAGCCCTTTGTTGGCCTCCTAGTGGACTTGCGCGAATTGCCCCTGATATCAGGTCCCGACTCATCAAAACCACCCGAGACCCCGGTCCTTGCACAGGCGCCGCCCCGTCCCGGGCGGCGACGCACCAGCCACCAAGAGACGCTCAGACCACACTTTGTGTGTGCGAAGAGAGCGGCGCCGAGAGGTTGGTGCAGGAAGTGGAAGTGGCAAGACGGAACGGGACAAGGTGAACACTTGACATGACATGTCCATGACCCCGGCCTCCGTTGACGTGTATGGGAGTTCCGCGTTGTCGGGTCGGCATCCTGCAGCGTCGACTGGTCATATTCCAACATGCTACGGTTTTGTGACAGGTGGCCGTCCGTCCGTGAAGCGAGACCATGTCGCGGGTCTCAACGAAGGCCCGGCAGCCGGCATACAGCGAACATACACCATGCTCGACATGACGCAGCACCGGTTGCGTGTTCCGCATGGGCCTTTGTCGTAGAACACCTTGACAGCGAAATGCTGGGCGAACACTCTTTCTCACTGCACCCCCGTTCTCAAAACACTCTGGCTTCCGGATGGAGGCGAAAAACTATGTTTGAGTTTTCACAATCTCTAAGAACCATAGCATCGGGATATTTGGGTCCTCCGTGCGAGGATGAGACACCGGGAAGGTTCCAGCTGCGTGCTGGATCAGGATGTCGCGGAACAAGCCGAAATCTGGACAGTCTTCATGCAGGAATTGAGGACGGAGGCTTGTCGGCGGTGCTTTCATTATGGCCTGATCAGACATCTAAAAGAAGCGTCACTATGTTTCGCCTGATGCATTATGTCAGCCATGAAGCACGGTGGGCTCCCAATAGGCGCACGGGTACCCGTGCGTATAATATTACACGGGTACCCGTGCAGATTCTGCTTACAGCTTAGCGTGTCTTAATTCCCGCCGACATCGCAATCCTGGATCCATATCCGGGGTGCACCCATATCAGCAGAAAAGGTCTGTCTTGACCTTCGCTAGTGACCTCAGGTGCTGTTTGACCTCCGATCACAGTATGTGCGTTGCCTTACACGTATAACGTATTTGACTTAACCTTTAACTATAATACACTCATCATCATCCCGGTGAAGAACTTGCTGCTCCTCACAGTCCTGTGCCGCCCTCCTCCACACATCACCCATACCTCTTCGATTAGCTAGACCGCTTGTCGACTCCTGGGCAACCTGAACATCGATTCGCTCCGTCTCAGACCGATCCCAGTCCAAATATGCCATCATTTCTTCCCTTGTCCAGGCCCGTTCACCCTCTCGCGTTAAGCAACGCCTCGTCATTTGCTTATGGTCTAAGCACCAATCGTACTGCGCTTTACTATACCGTAATGGTAAACCCATTGCCTGCCGGTACATCTGGTTGCTCGCATAGGTACCCGGGAGTAGGGACTTCTTCCAGATCTCTCGCGTAGCGACGTATCTTTGGTAAATCGCTTTTGGGTCACTGTATTTTAAAGGCTGCTCCGGAGCTTGCTGGTGTTCTTCGGCGTACTCTGAGACGGGTTCTTTAGCTCGTCGTAAGGGCTGGTCGTTTTCTGAGAGCCGAGCTTCGATCTCTTCTAAGATCTGTTCCGTAATCCCTTCTTGGGCCGACGAGTTATTAAGAAGTTCGGGAATTGGCGACTCATGTTGAGGTCTGCACGTCGATAATTCAATCGTAGCTTCAGGTATCGACGTGTCGGCCGGCGGCTCTGGTGTTATTCGTAGCTGTTGCGATGCCGCCTCTACTCGAAGTTGTAGCTCTGCGTACTTTAGGGGGCATAATCGAGACGTCCTTGAATGACCTAGACGGTGACATCTAGTACAGGTTAAAGGTCCCTTTCGCTTAGCCGCGACTTCAACAGCTTCAAAGCCGCTAGGCTCCCTTCGGTTACTTGATCGCGGTAAAGAAGTGTTGGTACTAGTCATATCAATACGTTGGCGAGGCTCTTGGAGAAAAGGTTTCGCGCCGCTCCGGATTAGGTGCCAATGCGAATGGAAGTCTCCTAGGCAAAGGGCTTTTCCTTCGGACAACAAAGCCTCAAGTTTGTGAACGCATGGTAGGCCTTGCGACCGAGAGAATATGCCTGTACAGCGTTGTAGCGGACTGCTCGTCTGGAGAAGCTTCCGCTGCTCTTCAACCTTTCGAAGAGCCTCGTGTGATACCCAACCCCGTACTACACCATAAAGTGGACCGGAAAGTTCGATCGGAGACCGAATCTGCTGTTTTGCCTGGTTGGACCTCAGCTCCCCAAGTTGGTTTATTAGCGCATGCTTAATAGCCCTCCAGGCCTCAAACAAATCAAGTGTCGACGTTTTCAGATGACTTTTAAGAAGCGCATGGACACCTTCGACGCGCGAAGTAACAACATTACCGAAATGAGGGTAGCTGTCAACCCAGGCCTTTACAAGCTTTTCCTTATACAGGTCAAGCCATGTCTCTTTAATGTAGGCCACGTCCCGTACATGCGTTGTAATATAGCGTTGTTCAAATGTCGACATACGGATATCGAATATTGCCTCGGTGGGAGAACGAATAATTTGGTGCCAGTGCTGGTAAAAGTCATGCCACTCTTTCAGTCTCGCAGATTTGTCGGCTTCGGAGTCCTGGAGTTGTAGCTGGATAGCGAATGAAGGCTGACAGTATCGAAGGACGGCTTTGTTCGCATGCCAAAGGCATAGCAATGAAGCAGCAGAAGGAAAGCATACTGCGATTGCGTTAATACAAGCAAGACATCGATCGGTAAGAATAACTGAAGGTAGGCGGGATTTGCTAATTTCGTAGAGTGACCGGAGGCGCTCTAGAGCCCAAACGAAATCTTCCTCGCTTTCTCCACTAAGAAATGCGAATGCGATACAGAAGGATCGTTGAGAAGCGTCTACTCCGATTATATCTAGGAGCGGCATTCCGTATTTGTTCGTTTTGTAGGTACAGTCGAGGATTAAAACATCCGGATAAGCTTGAAGATAGCTTAGCGACTCTGGATGGGCGAAAAGCACAGCCTTTACGCGGTTCTCCGAATCAAGTTGTAAACGGCTCCAGAAACCTTCATGGTCAAGCCGGTTAGCTAGGGCATTGATCGTGCTCTGCCCTTCGTACATCTCGCGCCTACTGTCCGCGATTCGGTTGTAGATATCTTGCTGCGTTGCAATCGAACTCGTGTTTTGGTGTATGTACGTTCGAATCTCCTTAGGTGCGACGCCAGCATTTGCGAGGCTAGATAGACGAGTGATCGTTTCCGTATCGAGTGCGCGATGCTTAGGATGGGCGGATGGGTGTAAACTTGGCTCGTGGTTGTGTTGGGCAAACTGCGGGTCGGGTCGGTGTCGTATTGTCCATGTGCCGCTGTCTCGTGACTCTTTTGCTAGTACAGAGAACGGACAGTTGGTACTTCGCGTAGATGTTTTTCGCTGGCGCGGTCTTCCAGAGGCGTAGTCGCGACATGATCGATCACATGCATATACGACTGAGAGCCTGCCTGTCTTTTCCTTTGTTGACCTTTTCGTAACAAAGGCGTAGCCTCTTGTGTACGCCCACTCGTTGATAGCTTTAAATAAGGTATCTCGGGACTCGTAGGTGCCTTCCGGAGGGAGACTGTCATCGGGAAATGAATGGTGGGTACTACTAGTAGCTGCCATCGGGAGACAAATCTGAGGCTAGTAATGGTAATAAAAGAAATACACGAAAGCACCTCAGCGCGCTTTGTAGCGCGTAAAGTATTGTATGCTGACAGCACCTGAGATCACCAGCGAAGGTCAAGACAGACCTTTTCTGCTGATATGGGTGCACCCCGGATATGGATCCAGGATTGCGATGTCGGCGGGAATTAAGACACGCTAAGCTGTAAGCAGAATCTGCACGGGTACCCGTGTAATATTATACGCACGGGTACCCGTGCGCCTATTGGGAGCCAGCACGGTGGGCAGGTCTCGCCAGCCCAGATGCTCGGCCCATCTCGTCGGGAAAAGTGGACCGTAGCAGCGCAGTGATCGGCACACCATCTACGGTTCGACTTGTCAGATACCCTTCTGCGTGCCGTTGTGCCACTTATACTCACGCGTGCTTGACGATTCATGTCAGACTTATGCAGGTGGAACAGAGACTGGTCATCTGCCAAGAGTGCGCGCCTGTGCGTGTGCTACGGCCGTGGCAGCTGCCGGGTTCCGAAGACAATGCTGTGCAACCAGGAAAGGCTTGAATGGGCAGTACCAGCCTTAGTTTCTACAGCGAGATTCAGGTTGCAACGCTTAGTCCATTTCTCCGGCGCTGCTGTCGTGTGTGCTGCATGATGAGCTGAGAAACATGCGGCATGGTCTCATGACGGCGGCACCACTGACAATGCTGTTCAATTTGCGTCCCGGTCTCATGTGCCATGGCTCATACTCTGATACCGACTTTGTGCTGAAAGAAGCAGCTCGTGATTGGTGGATAGGTCCTCGCGTGCACTGAGCGCGGAAGCCATGTACCTGCTTTACATACTGGGTAGATTATCAGGCCGGCAGGCAGGACGACAATATGACGCTGTGGACTTTTGTTCGGAGTGTTCCGATCCAAGTGGTGTGCTGGCGATGGGGATGGAGCCACTCCGCAGGTCAGGGTCCCAGCTATCGCTGTTCGTGGCCCTTGCTTGATGCGGCACAAAAATGACAGGACTTCGATCCCTCGAGGTCCGGGGCAAAAGCCGACCCGATCACACACGATCATAGGTGCGGTTTGATTGAGCAGCGAGGTGCAAGCTGTTTTGAGAAACCAGGTCGACAAGTGGCGTTTAGTTAGTAATTGGTTTGACGATGCGCTGGCTCGACCGTCTCGGCGTCTCCATGCACAGGAATGGTTCAGTCGTGACAACCATTACGGAACCTGGTTTTCCACACGGACAGCGCCATGGCCGGCTTTGGGAGACGGGACTTTGAACATGCCTTTGCCTTGAGAGCGGGTCCTATGTTGTGCGCACCTCCAATGGCGATGGGATGGCTCAGACATGCATAGGCGGCATGTTGCTACCACAATCTTGGGACAGGAGCAATGCTCCAATCGCTGTCAGCCAGGGCAGCGACTGCCGGAGAGGACCCAAACGGCGACACGCGGAGGGTCATTAGGTAGCATTATTGGCTTGCGTGGGCGGAACGTATGGACGTATGGACGCCAACCCTTCTCTCGCAACCTGTCTGACAGAGACAACTCCCACCTTGCGGGTGGGGAAGTTGTACCAGTAGACTGCGTCTTGTTGCCAAGACTCCTCCACGCTCCTGCATCGCCACCAATTATGTCGCACATACCGTAGAGGAGGGTGCTAGCTGTGCGACCATTGTGCATGACTTGTGGTGGTGCATGCTGATGCAGCATGGAAGCATGGCATGTACAAGGGGTGGCGCAACTGTGATTGGGACAGACCTCCGGCTTCTGAGTGTTCTGGAACGAAATGGCATGGGCATGCCACGCGACTCGACTTTGGACGACGATTGGTTTGGCTGGGCTGTCTGGCACAGAAGGGGCTGGTTTGTCGTCCGGCGGTATAACCATCTGCAGATGGAGCTCGTGTGCAGACTTACACCTCTCGAATGCGCCGGGCCAACATGCCATCCAACATCAGTCGGTTGCGAGCCTGCAGCGATTTGTGAAATCCAGATGGACCCAGATGCCTGGAACCAGCAGAACTGACAGGCGGGAAGAGCTTTGACCTCGCCCACATGGTCGGAATGCAGATGCCCAATCGCGACATTCGAAGCAACCTTAAGACAACAGGGGCGCTAAGTGAAGTAAGCCAGTAGGAATGAGCCGATTCTTAGCTTGGAACTTTTGTGCATCTCCTTCCCCCTAAGGCAGAGGCGCACACCACGCCACTGTCTGTGGCTCGATGGGGCTGTTAGCTTGTGGTTCAGGATCCAGATTGCTGGTTGGTTTAGTCTTGTCTCGGTCTCGTTTCCACAGCGCAGCACCTCGGTGGTCGCGGGTCGGCAGGTGAAAAGCTGTCACCTAGAAGCAAACAATATTCTCGCTTGCGCACAGCAGCGTCGCCAGGACCGAGATGGAGATGCCGATTCGTGCCTGAGCAGCCACCACCATCTTGGAAGCCAAGGACAGGAATGTGGAAAGCCAAACCGTACGAGCCCAGCCATGTGGATTGCGCTACGGTTGGTGGATAGATGGGTCGGTCTGCAGGCTGAAGAAGCGGAGAAGGTGTGCACACGCCCAAGCTGTCGGGCCCGAGAAGTTGGGTGCGTCGGTGTTTTCAGACTCGATTCTCCACGCCCCAGCTGGAGCAGTGTACTGTGAGTGACGATATTAGAGACTTGCGCCCTTCAATCTCCTGTCCAAAGTCCATGAGTGTTCGCGTGATTTGAACCACGACGAGCAGGGGAATGGCGGACCCCTTCACGGTCTCACTGGCCATCCACCAGCTCTTGCGGCGGCCATGGCGGTGGATCTTCATGATTTCTACAATTGGGCGACATAATCTGAGCTCCAAGCATGTCCCGGGGGCTTTGGTCCTGCTTTTGACCGGCGACTGGAGTGAGATCCCCTTCCCTCCCGCCCTTGGCGTGATGTAATCCACCGTGGGATGGCCAAAGTGCCGTTCAGCAAATTCCAGAGGGGTCGAGGTCAGACCAGCACTGGGGCGCATACTCCCAGCACCACTTGGATGGAACAGGGCCATTGTGAGGGACCATTGTGCAATGGCCGCTGCCAGGGATGTTGAGTATTATGTGCGTCAGGGCCGAAATGCAGCTGCGAGCCGAGGCGGTGGAAATGGAGCGTGGCCGAATGGAAGCAAGCCTCGTAGCACAGAGACCGAGCGTGCAGGACGTCGACTCCCAAATCCAGCAGTGAGCGGGCCGGGGCATTTGATGGCTCAGGTGCTATGCACTGATTAAGGGCAGCCGCATGCAGCACGAGCGCTGGACCAGCACAACGGTCAGAGTCGCACCGTGGCGCGAGTATCCAACTGGCACCCAGCCAGCCGGCACGTCCTGTGTCGCCCAGAGGCGGACAGCTGTGGAGGTGACATGTGGGCGGGCGATGGTGCTCGTGGCACCCGAATCTCTAGGCGGTTCGTGTGTAGCACTTCGCTCTCCTGCCTGCCTGGACAGCGCCCGGCGGTCGCGCCTTGGATAGACTTCGATGGCTGCCTCGAGGGCTCGATGCAGGCGGAGAAGCAACACGGTGGCGCAGAGAGCTGTGCCGCGGGCCGCTCTGTTGCCATTTTCGGGGCCCAGCTCGCTGACGAGTGGAGCGTGGTCGAGGCGGGCGGGAGCGTGGTCGAGGCGGGCGGGAGCGTGGTTGAGAGACGGGGCCCAGGTGGGTGGAGGCCGGCCAGGGCCCCAGGCGTGCAGCAAGGGTGCGAGGAACGAGAAGAGGGGGGGTGACACCTGCGAGGCCGACCAAGAGGCCTGAAGAAAGCCTGGCGAGTAAGTCGAGTACCGGTACCAAGGGCCGGGGACGAGGGACGATGGGGATGGATGGGACCCAGGGGCCTGGAGATGGCAGGGGGGGGGCGTGTGAGCAGGCGATGGTGGCCTGGTTGTGGAGGAAGATGCAAGCCGCCAGACGCCCCTTCCTCCCACTGCTCCGGCGCCTGCCGGGCGTGCGGTCTCGAGCCACACCCTCCTCACTCTCCACCACGCCTGGCTATCATGACCAATCCGTCTCGAGGTCGCTAAAACCGCCCTGTTCCCGCTCATTGTTGTGCTCAAGGGCTACCCTGGCTGCTCTCCTCCTCTTCTTCCACGGCATACAGTCTGAGAAAACTACACATCTCCACGCCGCAGGACATTCGACGACACCCAGAAGCAAACATCCTGCGCACCAAGCACTGATTGTCCTGTTCTGTGTCCTCCAGCTATGCCCAGCCAAGTGTAGTCGGAGCCAGTCACCCACCCTACAAGGATCACGGGAGAGCGCCTGTCCCGAGCTTCTGGCTATCAAATCGACTCGCAACTGAGCCAGATATACCCGCGGACTTTGGGCCACCCCAGCACCAGCTACTATCGACTATTAGTCAGTATGAGCACGCCAGCGTCAATGTCAGCACCGGCTCAGGGCCGTGACAGGAAAGGACTTGGGAAGTTGTTGAGCAGGGCCAAGACAGTCTTCAAAAGATCCGATGGCTCGAGACGTGCATCAAATGTGTTGGCAACAGACAGCCCTCAACCAACATCAACAACACCGGCGCCGAGGCCAGCACCAGTGCCTGAAAACAGCGAAACAGCCCAGCCGCATCAGTCTTTTGTGGTCCCAGCAACGTAAGTCCCAGGCCGTCCTGCTTCGCCTGCGAGTGCCCACGCAGTCGTTTTGGCAGTACCGTCCTTCTAACATGTAGACTTCAGTGAGGCGGAGCCAACGCAAAGAGCAATACCGGAAGGGGCAACCAGGGTGTCACGAGCACAGATCCAGGACGAAAGAGCACGCAGATTAGGTGCCAGATTCGGCATCGAGTTCGAGCCCCAGGAGTGGGCTAACACTGAAGGAGATGTGCTACGTATCGACAAGGCACCACGCATGCGCATTCATCGCCAGTGCCACAAGTGCCAGTCCGGTTTCGGCTCTGGCAACGAATGCCCAAGCTGCAAGCATATGCGATGCAAACAGTGTATACGCAACCCACCAAAGCGAACAGAGGCGGAGAAGGAGGCCGCCAGGGCCAGAAAGGAAGAGCTGATACGACAGCGCGTGGAGAACGCGCCAATCATTCCCAGCTACGACTATTCACATATCACAGCTGAGATCATCCTCAAAAGACCGAGCCGAGCGACTAGTGGTGATCTGGTATTCAGGCCACCCAGGGTGCGGGTTCGCCGAAATTGCCACGTTTGCAGCACCCTGATCACGTCGGATTCGAAACAGTTGAGAACATGTGATACGTGTGGCCACAAGCGCTGCGACGACTGCCCTCGTCACCCGTACGTCCCAACCCGTTCCCGGGAAAATTGTAAACATGATATTGACAACATCTGCAGAGATGCTCGGAAGAAGTATCCGTATGGGTACCCTCACGACGAGGCTGGCAACAAGTTTGCACCTACTCATCGCTGCCATGAGTGCCACGCCAAATTCCCCAGCGGTACGGAAGATGGAGCGCAATGTGCAAAGTGTGCTCACGCAAAGTGCCCAAGCTGCCCGCGAGTCAAGCCGAGAAAGGTTGATCCTCACCTCAACCCGGAGAAGATGAAGGAGCTGCAAGCCCGCATTGCGGGACTGAGCCTTGATGATTACTGATGCTCCGCTAAATCTCATGGCCTTTCTTCGAGGAGTTCGACCTTATATTTCAACACCCTTTGAACATTTGAGCCTGTTCAGGGTAGACCTTGAACCACATTCCTTTTGTGGACGAATGACCCACTGCCCATTCGAGCGCCATTGACATTTGCATTGTACCGTTGCATAGTTTTTCCCTGGTCTTGTGGCACGAGCTTTCCCCATTCGACATTTTGATACCCAGCATTGAGTCTATGGCACGGTTGAGGTGGCACCATACGGTCGCCTACAGGAATTCCCGGACGGGATCTCTGGCACGCCTAAGATAGTGCAGTCTTCTGGAGCAGCCTTCTGGCGGATGGCGCAGATACAGAGTTTGATAGACTCAAGTGAAGGCAATATTAAAAGTCGTTGGTACAGACGAAGCTTCTGACAGCCGCAGTATACTTTGGTGCTAGTGATTCTACCGTGACGCTAGAGTCATCTGCCGGACATGCTCAGATGTCGAGAAAGTACTTGCAATGACAATCACTATTTATCTGATTTTGGGCCAGCGTAACAAATCACTTCCGCTCGCCACACCATGATTCCAGACAGCAACTCGCGTCGATCCAGGGCCGTCGCACTTTGGCTGTCAAAAACATCGAGCCCGCATCTCCGCAAAGCGCAGAAGAACGTCGTCATTGATCGGACCAGGCAGCCCCAGTACCCCGGGGGTCCGTTGTCTTCGTTTTGTTGTGGACAGAGATGACACGACATATGTGAGGGACAGTGCGGCGCCACAAAGACTGATTTTCCATGTGCTCCCGCTCCAGAACGCCCTGTCGGTCGTCTTCGGGACGCGCGCTGCAGTCGTCATTGTCCATACTCGGCTGATCGCAAGGGGTGTTGCAGGGTCCACCTGCCCCATCTGTATGTGTGGTGTTCTTTTCCCGTCTCTCTCTCCAGCCGTGGCGCCAATACCAGTGTGATTGCTCCCAGGTGTTGGAAACGTCTTCCGTAACGGCTTAGATAGGGACAAGCGCCCGTTCGAGAGAGAGAGACTCTTCCTCTATTTGGCTCAACTACATGATACATACAACATGAACGTACAGAAGCATTCCACAACGAAGGATAAACGGCCGGGTAAACGGTGACGAGAGAAGTCTATCCACCCCAAGGCTGATATCAGATGGCTCCCCATCCTTTTCTCTTTGCCAACTCTTCTAGAACGCGTTTGGGTACATAGCATAAAATGGGTTCTTCGGTTCTGCCGTTTGGGATGGAAAAGCAAAAAAGCACGCCGCTAAGGCGGCGGGAAGGCGTTGCTTGTGGGACGACACCAGTGGAGGCTAGTTTGTGTGGGTTTATCGTCGTCGTCGTCGGGCCCGAGGGGAAGGGGTTTGGGTAAACTCACCACGAGGAGGCAAGGGGGGCGGCATTGGGGCAGCCGTCTGCAACGCCGAGGTCTATTTTCATGAATGCACTCGGATCCCAAGAAGGGGGTGGCGTGTGAAAGATTTCAAAGGTGGTTACAGTTTCTGTGTGATCAGGGGCGTGGGTGTCGATTGCACGCAAGATGATTCTAGTCCACTCCATTATCCTCCAGCATCAGGGACGCCTCGGTCACGGACGCCGGCAGCCGGAGGACGTTCAGTTGCAGGGAGAACCCACTCGCTTGGCATGCCGTAAGACCCTAGCCTTACCACTAGCGCGTGGTGAGCATACGGAGAGGGTGTCTTGATTGGGTCTGGACGGTCGGAGAAGTGAGAAAATGGCAGCAAAAGCGGCTCAGCGCAGTGAGGGCGTCTAAACCTCTTGCCGCTTAGGTCGAGCCTGACAAACCCTTTTGGGCAGGTGGGCTCTTGCAGAAATCGGCTTGGCTTTGCCAACGAGTGCAAGTGGCGGCTTCAACATGTGCCGTCTAGCGCTGTTGTGGTCTATGTACGTAACTAGCCCGCGGGTCTACTGTGTACAGGTGTCTAGCGTGCCCAAGCGTGCTTGTGTGTGTGTAACAACCACGTACTAATCGGGTTGTTAAGGTTCGCAGAGGCGAGGGCGTTTCGGCAACTGGTCTCATTCAGGACTACTTCATGTCCTGGGCTAAAGAGTGCCGTGTGTGCCCGGTCTTCATCAACTGGGCGGCGTCGGGGATTGCTCCGGACCCTGCATGTTCATTCACTGCTTGGATCATCTTACGTCGTCCCTGTTGAGCAGACAGGCATTCGAGTTCCAGCACGGGCCTCGCAAGGGCGGGGAATAAGGTTATCACCGCGTCGGCTGCAACACCGCCAGATCGTGGCATGTCGTAATGCACCCTTGCATAGACTCACTGCGTTACTATGGTACGTTGTGGTCGGGTAGCAATGGCGAGAGCAGGGGGGCACAACTCTAGAAGTGCCAATCGAACAATCGCAAGCCGGAGGAAAGTCCGGCTGCGCTGGGATGCAACCACGTCGTCCCATCAGTAATGCGGCACTAGGTAACGCGAGGGTTTCGGCCTGCGTGGCTGGTGGACTTTTCAGGGACTTCGCTGTCTGGTGACGTATTCACCTCTGAGACTCTGACCGGGACGGGCGTGTCTGCAAAGAAACAGACCGGTGTACCTTGGGAACCCATTGCTAGAATGGCAAGACTAAAGGTTTGACAGGCTGAGCGGCTCGAAACCTTATGACATGCAAACGATATCGGGGGAACCCGCAAGGGCGGACCTGCGTCACTGGTTTCTCTGGCTCAGACGAGTTTACTGAACCGCATGGCCTGGACTGGAATGACACAAGTGCTGACTCGAATGGTTCGACTCAAAGGGGGGGGGGGCTTGTGGACATCTGCTCCTTGCGGACCACATGCCGTTCCGGGCCGCAGTGAAAGGTGTGATGATACGTCAGTAGTTGGAAGAAGCTCTGTCATCACGCCCCTCTGGCGGACGGGACAAGCACGCGCGTGGTGCGGATGCACCCGTGCCGCATGAACCACGGCGCCCGTTACCCACATGCCTGTTTGTGTGTAGTTTGTACGACGTATGGGGAGCTTGGGGCAGCCGGTGAAGAAAGAGCGAGAAGCGGCATCGTCTCTGCGGGAAGTGCGGGTGAGCAGGATTGCGCGGACGCACCAGTCACTGCCCTTCTCGGTTACCTGTGGCCATCACCCTTGCTGTCCCGGGCCCGGCCCCGAGAAGTCTTGGCAACGGAAGAGAGGAGAGATCGCCCGTGGTTTCAAGCCCAAGCGAAGTTTGGCGGGTGCGGAGTACACTGAGAGCAACGACCCTCCGTGCCGGTTGGAAACCACGGCAGGGAGAGGGCCTTGGCAAAACTTTATCGACGCGCGGGCTACCATAGTAACTTGGGACTTTCGGTGCTGAACAGGCTGGTCTTGTAGTAGTTAGAGCAACTTGATGTTCACGAGCATCTGGCCATTCATAAAAGAGAAAACGCGAGACAACCGAGCTCCGGAAATCATCAGTCTTGCCATGGTCGTACTATATGCTCCAGTCGCTGCATGACTGCCAGCAACCGCATTCTCAAAAGCGTAGTTCCAAAGTCGTTAGCTTTCAGTTGTACATTCCAAAGCCTGGACTCGTCCCTGACCCGGCCCAGAAATTGGAACGTTACACAGGAGCCTGTGTCAGGCCAAGCGCACGTATGATCTTATTCCTTGGACTCCCGCCCTGACGTACAGAGCCACATGTGACAATCAAGCCCCGGGGATAGCCGCCAAATGGGAAGGGAAATGAGACACTCTCGGATGGTAACACCGCATGATTGGGATGACAGTGATGGGAAACCACTCCGAGTCCCAGGTCCTCGGGGCTCGAATGTTTCGCTTGTTGGTTGAGATTTTCGATTCGAGGTGCACTCCGAAGCAATTGCTTTTCAAATTGCAATGCAATGCGGCAAAGATTACGAGACATGCGATTGGGTGGGTTGAGAGAGATGGTGACCCAAGACACGGCACACGGAATGCACTAGAGTATGCAAGGGCGGCATGAGTGGGTGGTGGAGGCGGAATACTGTCGATCATAGCACATGGCAAGATGTCAACGCCTTGGCTGACGGCTAATTTCTGCGTTGGCAGGCCATGCCTCGATTTTATCCGGGGACCTGAGGAGTGCAAAGGCTTGATCTAGATTCTCCCATTTTCAGCCGCCTCACCCACGCTCCCTCACCTTTTACAGGTGTGTTCCTCGTCCGGATGAGCGGCACGCCGTCCCGTCCAATGCCATGCTTTCCTCCGAGTCGTGAAGTCGGCTGGCCGTAAATCACAGCCTCGCCGGCTAAGTTGACCAATCACAGGGGCTGTGACCTGTTATGGCAGGTGATGCGATTAGTCGGCCTCTCTTCGCCGTCTTAAGCTTATTCTCGTAGTGCGGTACGGCCAGAGGCAGCCAGGTCCTCTAGCGTGGCTGCAACCGGAATGTAGGCTCGCTGGGCCGTGTGACGGGAGAGTCAGTCAAAGTCTGCTTCACCTTTTACACGAGTTGTGTACCCTTCATGCACACGAGCGAATCGTAGGCCTGAGCACGAAGAGGCTCCTCGGTGTATGTCAAGCTGAACTGCTGACGAACGAGTGTAGTTGGAACTCGCTAGCTCATGAGCCTCTCCTGACTTCACCATTGCTACGGTGTCTTGGCCAAGAAGGAAGTTGGAGTTTCCGACATGCTGGATTCAAGTATCCGTCTGTCACAGACTACTGGTGCGTGATGGAAGATAGTTCTTTCGAAATGGGGCATTATGCGGATGAGGATGGGCAACCATCTGTTCGTAGGCAGCAGGAAGTATGCAGCAAATCCGCCGCCAGAGTGCAACCATTGACAAGCCTCGTGGACACCATGGATCACAGCAAATATTCAAAATGCGCTTACCTCACAATGTTCGAGACCCTCCTTGAAAACATGATGCTATCACCGCTTAACGGCGACGTGTCTAGACTAGACTCCAGCAAGCCCAAGTAACCAGCCATGCCGTGCTGTCAGAGACTGCTTGAAGACATCAGAAGCAAACGTCGTCAGAGGCAACCCTTCCATCGGATCCAGCCCTACCTCCAACTCTAAAAGGATTGTTTTTGCTGTCAAACATCGGGGATCACTTCCGACCGCACTCTTACGCACATCACCAAAAAGTCAGCGGCAACCGAGCGGCATATGCGGCACCACTAGCGGCCCCCGACACCTGCAGGAAGAGCTGAAAGAGGCTTGAGGCAGTTTCAGCTCCTCGCCAAACCCCACGTACTCGCGACAAGGCAGCCAGTCAGGCATGCGCCACCTCCGCATGCCAGGCAGGACGCACGCCTCCTTCCCGTCTGTGCGGGACGAGGCGCGATTGGTTGATATACGAGGGCCCGCGGTCGCATCACGAACTCTGCCTTTGCACGCCAAGCCTTTGACGTGAATCGGCAACGTCAACGTCCGACGGTGACGCGCCGATCTACTGGTTCCCAGCCGCCCTTCGGGTGGGTTAACAGGTGAGAGAAGTTGGCCGCAGGTGCATGTGGTTCATTCCCGACAAACGCGGGGCGCAGCAAGATTCGCGATAGCAGGTCTCCAGGCGGCCGGGCTGATGTCAAGTCACAGTCCTAAGATGTCGGCCAGCCAGTGAGATCACGGGCCAGAAGGCGATTATACCACATTCGGACAACAACAATGTTGGATTGCGAAATGATTACTACAAAGAGACTACACCGTTGTTCTGGAGTATGGCCCGGCTTGGCGATTAGGTGATATCGAGGCACTGCCATTCGCTCGAATGTTATTGCTCCGCAATGGCAATGATTAGGTCATTGCCCCATCAGGCGGCCACAAGTGAGGAGGTGTAAAGATCATTCCAAAGGTACGCTTCAAATTCATTGGCACATTCGGCAGAGCATCACTGATCGCCTTGTCCATCTTTGGGACCGGGGCAACAGATACAATGGCGGGCTCCGCACGGGGCGTGTAAGCAGGGTGGTAGCACTCAGGTGAAAGATAGCATCGCAATACGCAAACCCCCTGACGTCTTTAAACGTGAGTAACGATTCATGGCAAGTATGATTCGCTTTGTCTGTCGTTTGTAGCTCTACATGCTGCAAAAACACTTTGACAAATGGCACAGTGGCACATGATTCCCAGAGACACAGGATGGGAGGTTTCCTGCACGTGGCCCTGGACGCAATCCCCATACGACCATTTCATCTCGTAATTAGACTGGGGGTGCTTGCATTTCTTCCTACGAGAGAACAATGAGCAGATGAATCAGAATTTCCACGTGTCGAGCGTATCTGGCAGACTTTAGTTCGGATTTCAAGCAGAGACCACCCCGAAACGCAGCAGCATTGTCGACAGAAGAGGCTATTGGCAATTCTGCTTTTGCAGGACTGTGAGGGCTAAGGAAACTGCCACGACCGTTTCCAGAAACAGAAACTTTTCATCAACAAAGCTCGAGGTTTTGAGAACAATTGGCACATTGACAAGGTGACCATGGAGTAATATCAAGGTGGGTCCGTAGCGGCAGGGGGCGAGATGCGATTGGCTGTTACACGCTCCAACCCTTTGCTGCAGCCAACTTAGGGGTCTTTCCACTGATGGTCCACTGCAAGCTTGGCCAGCTCCTGCCGCCGCCACGCAATTAAACTCTCCACGTTACGGAGCGGCGGCAACTTCAGGACCACACATCAGCAACTTGCATCAACGAGCCGTGGACCAGCGCTCAGTCGACATCATGGCAGACCGCCCAAAGAGCCTGCCCGCAAGGGCGTACGGGCTGTTCACGCAGGTCGCCTGCAGCCAGACGCACCCGCTCGCAAAGCTCGTCCCCTTTGCGCTCCTGCTCCTCGATGCCGTCTTCTGTGCTGCTATCATCTGGAAGATTCCCTGTAAGTGGCGGATTGTGGCTACTCTCATAGACGGGGATCGAGCTGGGGCTGACTTGTGCGCAGATACCGAGATCGACTGGAAGGCATACATGGAGCAGGTCTCGCAGTTTGTCAATGGCGAGCGCGACTACACTGTCATCAAGGGCGGCACGGGCCCTCTTGTCTATCCTGGATTCCATGTCTACATCTACACAGGATTATACTGGCTCACTGACCAAGGGAGGAATATCCTTCTGGCCCAGCAGCTCTTCGCACTGCTGTACATGGCGACCCTGGCTCTGGTCATGTCGTGCTACTGGAAGGCCAAGGTTCGTCGCAAAGCAGTATCCGTGCTCTGTGTGCAAAGATCGAGTTGAACACTGACACCAGTGGACAGGTCCCACCATATGTCTTCCCTCTGCTGATCTTGTCAAAGCGGCTGCACAGTATCTTCATGCTGCGATGCTTCAACGACTGCTTTGCTGCGTTCTTTCTATGGCTCACAATCTACTTGTTCCAGCGCAAGTGGTGGACGGCTGGCGCCCTAAGCTATTCGCTCGGTCTCGGCGTCAAGATGACCCTCCTATTAGATCTGCCCGCCGTTGGCATCATCCTATTCCTGGCGAAGGGCTTGTCCGGCAGCCTGAAGCTGGCGGCTCTAATGGCTCAGATCCAATACATCATGGCGCAGACATTCTTGCGTAAGAACGCCAAGGGCTACCTCTCGCGGGCTTTTGAGCTTTCCCGGCAGTTTCTCTTCAAGTGGACGGTCAACTGGCGCTTTCTAGGCGAGGAGGTGTTTCTCAGCCGACGCTTTGCATTGACACTTCTAGCTGGACATGTCTCTTTCCTCATCCGGTTCATACTCAACAAGTGGCTCAAGCCTACCGGCAAGCCTGCCTACGCTGTCATCATCCCCCTTCTCCAGTTCAAATCTCCATTCACGGCCCAAGAAGAGTACCAGATAGCATCGCGCCTGACTCCCGCGTACGTGGCTACGACCATTCTCTCTGCCAACCTCATCGGCCTGCTCTTCGCGCGAACCCTGCACTACCAGTTCTATGCGTACATTGCCTGGGCGACGCCATTTCTTTTGTGGCGGGCAGGAGCACATCCAGTCCTGCAGTACGCTCTGTGGGCACTGCAGGAATGGGCCTGGAATGTCTACCCAAGCACGCCGGTAAGCTCTGGGGTAGTGGTCGCAGTACTTGCGACCACCGTGGGACTGGTGTATTTACACAATGAGGTTGCCGAGGCTGCTGTCCAGCCTCCCCAGAGCGTCGGCGTCCCGCCTGCTCAGAGGAAATGAGGTGATCCTCCTGGTCTTCAATCCTCGCTCTCCGAGTCTGACGGAGGCATGCGGCCAACAGTGGACTCCTCGTCGTCCGAGTCCTCAGCATACGCTGTGCTCTTGGCGAACTCCTTGGGCCTAAATTTGCCATCTTAGTCAGCCTCGCAAACTCGGCCCTCCCGGAAAACAGACTGCAACGCAAAGAACGCATACCAGTAGCTCTGCTTGCGCCATTCCTTCTCGTCGCGCACAATGTTGACAATGTCCCCCGTGACCTTGCCCTTGTGCTCCTCCGTCGGGGTGAGATCGACGAGGACGTAGCCGCCGCGCCGGATCCAGATGGTGTTGCGGAAGCGGTCCTGCAGCTGGACAGTCACGGTGCGCTTGTCCGGCAGCACGCAGCTGTACAGGCTATTGCCCTCGGCCTTGAGCACCCTGGCCACGCACTGCTGCGCGGTGAGCTCGTCCGGCGGGGTGGTCGACTCCTCGGCCGCAGCGCGCACGTCTCGCTTGGGTCGGCCCATGGTGCTCCTCTGGTAGTAGGCGAGAATAAAAAATAAAAAATAGTCAAGGGCACCAAGCTGTGCTGTCGTCGTGTTTAACGTGAGAGCAATGGCTGTCCCTGTAGTTAGTTTGAAATCTGCGAAGGTCGAAAAAATGCGGAATGGGCTCTGTACCTTTTTTTGGTGGGGCATGGGATGGGACAGCCGTCCGTTCCACCCAACGCACGCCTTCTTACGGTAAGGTACGCACGGGGAGCTTTGGGTAAGGGAACATTGAGTGACTCTCCACGATGTTCTGAATTCCAGCCAGACAATTCGCCAAAGTTGGCAATGTCTATATTCTGCCGGAGATACGTGTCCTTGTCAAGCCGCAGACGGTGCCCAAAAACTTCACACAGAGTAGTGTGCACTGACGCGCGACTCGTCCATGAACAAATTGCGAAATGGCTGCTGTCACGTCATGACATGCATTTTACAATTAATCCCCTGCGGATTCCCGGTAGGTTTTCTCACAGAAGCCCCAGTCCTTTAGGTGAATATTGCGTTGTGTTTCACTATGCTGGAGTCGCTACTTCGCCCGAGAACTTGTCGACAAGCCCACGCATGGCAAACATGTAACTAGAAGTGGAACAAGGCTCGTGTTAGCAACAAATGACCAACGGCCATCAGGAAGAAAACCTGAAGGCCAAAGGGAAAAGTTCGAAAGGCATATGTGAGAGTAGCACATTCCCCTTCCTCGAAGCATCCAAGAAGCATGATGTCCATGGGCCCGGCCATGTACGAGATAAGCCGCAGAGTAGGTATAGGTGAGAGTAGTTCGCTTGCTTGAGTCCTGAGCACCGTGAGGCACGGTTTACAAATCTTCGTCTCACACCCTCATTGCATTTCATGAAGGACACTCAAAAGGTAGAAGGGGAGATGAGATCGTGTGTAACTCACCTCGTCCTGTAGGATGGGTCATCCTTATATAGGATCGAATCCAGGATGTTCACGCGTCTGTAACCGTCAGCATCACGCTTGTTCCATGTCATCCATCATTTCTTCTACAAGACGTAGATTGAATGCAGGACCGTGCAAGAGGCGGCCTTACGTCGAGTACAGCAGGTTTCGGTCGTCATATTCTCCTGCCGGCTCAGATTGAGGAAAGTATCTATGGTAGCACAGCCTGTGCCCATTGCTGATCTGGTTCCATGGCTGTCGCCATACCGCTAGCTCGTCTGATCGAAGAGGGAGGTTGTTAGCGAGTCCGGTCTTGTGGAGTGGAGTCCGGAAAAGGATGAAAATTCAAGTGTCTGAACGTTACACTCATTATGCGCCCAGAAGCTCGCAGCGTCGAAGATCACGGCCTGGTCTGTACTCGAGTCCACCCCAGCGTTTCCGTGCCACAAGTCTCCATGTATGAGCACCGGGCTGATGTTCGCCTCGAGCGGTCGGAGGAGCCGTGGGACCACCCGGTTGAAAAATAAATCAATGATGATGTCCTGATCCAAGTCCTCAATCTCGCTTGGGCCACCACGGCCGCCACCACCGCCACCGCTAGCCATGTCGTCCTTCTGAAGAGTTATAGCGCCCCACGGACCTCGAGATTCGAGCTCCATGCTCAGCAAATGCCGCGTCGTGCGGGCGAAATATCCCTCCCAGGTGTTCGCCCACCCGTGGTGTATAGGCACATTCCCATGGTATGTCGGCAGATCAAAACCATATTTCTTGTCGGCAGGCGCAGAGATGCGTGTCTGGTTGCCTAAGCTGGCTTTGTGAAACTCTGCCACCGCCTTTGCAAGCCCGTCGATATCTTCCGGCAGCTCGTTCTTCATGGGCCGGAACTCGCAGAGGAGGAAGTGAACGTCCGGAATAGTTGTGTACGAGCCCCATGCGAGCGGCTTGGGCACGAGAAAAGGCTTGAGGTCATGAATCATGCTCATGCTGGTGTGCTCGCTGTGGACCATGTTCCGGCCTAGTTCGCCAGAGGTTGTCTGTACGAGGTTAGTCTTCTTTGTTCATCAAATGGCTGCTGCTGTTTGTCAAGACCCGAGCAGGCCAAAGAGGGTGTCCGGAGCGTCTCGTACCTTGAGAAAGTAGCTCACGTGCGATCCAGACGAAAGTCTGGTGTCTAGCCGTGCTGTGCGCGTCCAAAAGCTGAATCCGTGTGGCTTCAAGGATATTACTTGCACATCGTCGGGAAGTCCTGGTTAAATTGAGAGCATAGTGAGTTACTGAGCTGAGTGAGGCACGGTGCATAGATTTGGGCTCATCCAGGGGTTTCATTATACTTGCAATGACCGCCGGGTCAACGACCTCGATCGCCGCCATTGGAACGTCCGGCCCGACTTGGGTAACCGAATGCCCCTCCACCATGATGGGTATGATGACCGTTTGCCCTCCGCTTGCACTTCTGGCCTACTGAGGAAATCTTGTGATGTAGAAAGGAGGCGGGCCGGTATGTAAAGTCTTCGACGTGTCGTTGTGTAGGTGCAAGATGCTAGCCCGGCCTAAATCTGAGTGGATTTCAGAGGCTCCCCACAACTGCTAAACTTGGCGGCAAAGCGACAGGAATCTGGAACCCGACAACGCTCACTTTATCAACTTGCACTGAAGCGTACACGCTCTAAATCACACAATAGAATACAATAGGCCTCAATTCACAGCATATGAAGTCTTGGAAAACTCGCAATCTCATCATTTAGGTGTAACTTCAGCGTTTGAAGGTATTTGGTCATTTCTACGTCTCCGTGTTCTAGCTCCCCTGGGTTGAAGACTATCCTCCTTCAAGCATCTTTGCACATGCTAGAAGGCACATCTCAGATTCACACGTTGTCCCTTTATGGTCTAAGCAATTGAAAGAGACTTGAGACCCAGGAAGAAGGATTCATATCTAATGCCCTTACGGATGCCAAACCCTCCGGCTTCGCCTTCCTGTCTCTATGGTCTCCCCCAGCTTTGCACATTCCTCCTCTCAATCAGGTCCCACCATCCAGTTATTTGCGAGCAAGGTATAATTGCTGCCCATCCCACCGTGGGCTTTTGGTATTGCTATCGAGTCTTGCTCCCAGGCTTTCTCTTCTAATCCGTCCTCTTCCTGGCGCTAGGCAGGCCGAACCAAGTGACAGCCATCACGGCGAACAGCCCAATGGCAATAGGGTGCAGGACAAAAGTTCCAGCCGCCTGGGCCAACAGACCAGTGGTGAACGGCGCAAAAGCACCTCCAGAAGTGCCGAATGCACTAATGAGCCCAAGGCCGGCAACCTGCTCCTTGCGCGAAAAGTTGCGCGCAAAGACCGCCGCGGCGCAAGGGTACACGGGGCCCAGGAGCAGACCAACGATGGCGAGCGAGACGGACTCGGCAATAATGTTGGGAACAAGCCAAACGAGCAGCTGGAACACGGCGGCGCCACCAATGAGAAGATAGACAAAGAGCTTCTCGCCGATCCTGGCGCCCACGGGGGACAGCACGAAGCGCCCGATCGTGATGCCGGCCCAGAAACCGGACGTGACGTAACCGACGGAGGACGGGTCGCCGTTGCGCGTGGCGATCAGGAACGAAATAACCCAGCCCGAGATGGACACCTCGGCGCCTTGGTACGCAAAGAGGAAGAGGGCGCCGAGCATGGCCACACGAAGGCGGAACGCGCGGAACATGCCTACCAGGACCTCGCGGCCACTGGTCCGCGTGGCAGAAGAGCCGGCGCCCGCCGCCAGCTGTTCAGTGATACCGTTGCTTCCCAGCTGCTCTTGCTCGTAAGCCCAGAACGCCCAGCCGCCAAAAACGCAGTTGAAGACAGTAAATCCCAGCGGAAAGAGATAGTAGCGTCCCCAGGGCATGTTTGTCTGCGTGATGAGTGCGGTGGCAATGAGCGGAGCGGCTGTGCCGCCAACTCCGTAACTACCGTGCATGAGGCCCAGCATGGTCGTGCCGTTGCGCAGATTCGCACAGAAGACGTTGTTCATGGCCAAGGGAACAGCCGCTCCAAAGCTGATGAAGAAGAAGCCCACCACAACGGAGGGAAATGGAGCCATGGAGACAAGCGGGATGAAGCCCATGATGAGCAGCAACTGTGAGAGCATCAGAGCTCGAGCTCTGCCCAGAGTTTGTCGCAAAGTATCAATGAGGGGCGCGGCGACTATGAAACCCAAAGCTGTGCCGACGAAGATGAGCGAGACGACAGCATAGCCGATGTTGTAGTGTCTGCAACAAGATCCGTCAGTCACGAACGTCCGTCCTGCTCAAAGTGTCGCCGATTTCGCCTTGAGCAACTCACGTCTCCATGTAGGGAATCAAGGCTCCCGGCGCCGCGTCCGTGATACCTCCAACAAAATTGATCAAGCAGGCGGTCATGAGCCTATACTTGTTCATTGGCGGGCTTGACAAGCTCGGAAGAATGTCGAACGCATCAGCGGGAGCCGTGGGATTCTGTGGGCTCATTTCGACATCGGGATCAGCAATGCCATCGCTAGTGCCTGGGCGTGAAGATTCTCTGTGTGAACTTGAGCCAGTGACACTCTTCGCCGCACCTTGTGGCTCACGCAGACGAGAGAGCTCTATGCCATTATCGCCGTTGCGGGGAGCAGCTGGGTAAGATCTGGGTACGGCACGTTCTGGGAGAGCTGGCAGCTGCGGCTTTGTGTTGGGCTCGGCCTCAACCTGGACAAGAGAATGCAAGAGCGTGGTGGCCATGGTCACAAGATAAAACCGCTCGTTGTCTGTACTCGATTTCGAGACAAAACCCCAAAGCACCTCGAGAGATGATCTCTTTTCCCGTGCCAGGAAGAGGCGTCTTATAAGTGCACCTTGAAGCTCACGACAGGCAAGATGTCGTCCTAGCGATGGCGAACTGAGATCAGCTCGTAGGTGTCAGATCGGGGCGTTAGAGGGAATGACGACACCGCCAAGGGAGTTGAGATGCACGCCTGGAACGGTCCTGCGAGTGCTCGGCCGCGTCGCAGGGGTGATGTATGCGCGATGGTTTTCTGACAAATCAACGGTGGTTGGTTGTCTAGAAAGAAAGGCCTGAACGCCTCGGAGGGTTTCGTCCGTTGGAAAAATGTGAGTTGGTTGTTCTGTTGTAAGCAAGAGGGGGTTACCTGCACGAAGCCTGATTGGGTAGTTCCGACAGGCGGAGGTGTTAGTCGCGAAAGTCAATTAATTGGGCATAACATGCTCCGTCATGTGTGCGCGACATGAATGGAGAAGCTATTTGTCTGTGCCTGGGCATCCTTTGGGAGACACTGCCTACGCGTAAGTAGCGTACTAAAGGCAACCGTCGTTCATGTGCAAAACCCACCACATAACCATGTCTCGTCGTGCTCGTTGTGGTTTTGAACCGCAAGCAAAGCCGTCGTCACGGCCCACAAACGTCGCCATCGTCACTTGAACATATGAGTTCAACGTTCTAGTTTTCCCCATGGAGAAGTGATAGATTGTCAAAGTGTTTACACATTGGTATCTGTAGATGCTATAATCAAGTCGCAGACTACTTCTTGCTGTTGGCTTTGCGCCTGACGGACTCGACAAGTGAGGCGAGGTCATCGTTCTTCTCCCCGGTCGTCTTCTGCTTCTTCTTTTTCGATGAGCGGTCGTCGTCACGTACGACCTCGGCAGGAGCATCATGCTCGTCGTTCTTGCGCTTCTTCCGTCCCTCTTCCAACAATTGCTTCATGCCAGGAGTGGCCTTGAACTGTGGATGTGAAGGGTCAATGGCAAACTTGTGGTCCCCAAACACTGCGCCGAATCGATCGTCGGCCACATCCATCTTGAAGGCATCCTGCAGGCCGTCCTCGTTGGCTGCAGCCGCAGCAGCCTTCTTGCCCTTCTTGGACTTCTTGCCCTTGAGCTTCTCAGCCCGCGCGATCTCCTTGATGTTGAAGTGATCCAAGCGCTCATCATTGTCATCGCGGTCCTCGGCCATGATCCGTTCAAGCTTCTCGCGTTGGGCAGCATTCTCGGCATCCTGTGCGGCCTTGGCCTCCTTTTTCTTGAGGCGTTCCTCCTTCCTCTGAGATGTTTTCGTGGCTGGCTTTGTGGGCCCATCTGTGGTGAAGAATGGATCGTCAAAGCCAAGATCGTCTTGCGCGGCCTCTTCCTGGTGACCGCCCTCATCACTCTCAGCCTCAGCCTCCCCGCTCCGCTTCTGCACGGCCATTTCCTTCTTGCGGGCTTTTCTCTCCTTCTCCTTCCTCTTGTACTTCTCGATTGTTGTCTCCTCTGCCTCCGGGTCTGTCTTCTTCTTCTTGCTTGGCCCATCATCCATGAGACCTGGTGTGAATGTGATCTCCATGTCTCCGACGGGCGCGGACTTTGAGGACTTGCTGGAAGATTCAGCGCCGAGACCCAGTAGAGCTCGCATGCGCTGCGCTTTCAGCTCTTTTTTCGAGAGGCCAGATTGCCCATCTTCTCCACCCTCTGCATTGTCCAGAGGCTCGATTTCGTCCTCGCTGTCGCTGGCGAGATAAGCCTTCAAGTCGTTCTCTTCCAAGTCGGCTCGGCTACCCGTGAAGGCGCGCTTGATATCCTCCTTGCGCGCAGCTTCCTCTGGGTGCATATCCCACGTCAATTTTACCTTGGAGTGCTGGAGGGCGTCGGTGACGAATTCTGTCGGCCTATAGTCGGAAGGCATCTCCCTGCACTCATCTCGAGGCTCGTCGTCAAAATCGACATCATCTGGGACAAATCGCAGGTCGAGGAAGTTTGACGAAGTCTGGTATTCTGTGCCGTCCGTCGCCTGGTAGATCTTCTCGGCTGTAGCTGGATCGGAGCAGACCATGACCGCATAGTAGTATCGTAGCCTGTCCAGCTGGTATGAGCGAAGCGCATCGCTGTCGAAATCTTGGTCGTCCCCTTCCTCGATGATGTCATTCTTGATTTTCTCGTCTTCGTCCTCGTCGCTGTCGATTTCGGACTCCGATTCAGACTTGTCCTCGTCACTGTCCTGCTTCTTTCTGAAGATCTCCCTTGGGGGTCCCTCCAGCTCCTCTCTTTGCATACGCTCCTTTCCGAACTCGCTGGGGTAGACCGATACCCTCTCGATGCGGCCACCCTTGGGCGCAAAGCTCGAGAACAGGGCCATAAGATCCGATGCCTTGATGTGATCCCAGTCGAGATTGACAATGGCTATCCTCCTCGTCACGTCCCCTGTCTCGACATCTGCTTGAGCATCTCGCAGGCGATTGACGCTGGCTGATGTGTCGACTTCCTCTTCCTCCGCGGCCTCCTCCTCCTCTTCATCCGAGTCAGACTCAGACTCTGATGAGGAGAAACCGCCACCACGAGCTGGATCATAGGACTTGTTGGCCTTCTCTAGCTCGCGCTGCACAACATCGTCCTTTTCGACCTCCTGCTCAGACTCATCATCCTCATCCTCGTCCTTGTATAGTCGCTGTAGAGCCTTCTTCTTGTTGTCCGACTTCAGCTTGCGCCCATACTTGTCGACTTTGGCCGTGACTGTGAAGTCGTCGTCCTTCAGCATGCGCGAGAATCGCTTGTCCACGGTCGTCTTGCTGCGTAGCTTGGAAGGCAGCTTGTACCGAGGGTTGTTCTCAAAACTGGCGAAACGGTCATCCTTGCTGGGTGCCGACGCCTGGACGGCAGGCTTTGATTTGGCTGGCTTTGGCATTGTCGCTTGTAATTTCTGACAGCTTCGCAGACCCGAATCACTTGCGCAAGTGCTTCAACGAGAAGCCCGCGGCTTGCATTGGGAGCGCAAGAACCAGGAGTGGACCTCAGAAACTTTTTGCGGGTCTGACAATTTTCAGCCGGCAGTATTGCGGGCGGTGAAGGTGCCATTGGGTAAAGGGAAGGTGGTGTAAATGCTTAGCTCAGACAAAGCTAAGGTCCAGAAGTGTGTGGGCGGGTTGTCGAGCTGGCCCCACCTCATGGCCTGACTCTAAATCAAGGCAACGCTGATCTCATCGGCACATGCGTCAAGCTACCCCTCGCCCCTCACTCCTCCCCCCCCTTCACAACATGAGAAGCTGAGGCCCCACGCCGCATGCAACATACGTAACGCAAGTGGCTTATGCAGTTCGTGTGCTTCTGGCAGGGTGTGACATTCCTGACTCCTAATGAGCTGTCCTCTGCTGAAATGGCGGAGGGAATTGTGTGGTGTGATATGTTTGTGAAGTGTTGACTTGTCGACATCATCCACTAGCCGGGAGCGCTCAGGGGTTTCCCGCAGTTAGCCCTTGGGGGTCGGCCAGTCTGTTGTGTATGCTTCTGAACATGTGTGTGATGATCAGTAGCTGAGGTGGGCCGAGCTAGGGGCCTTGAAGCAGTTGTGAATCAAGGACAAGGCGTGGTCTACGTGAGGCAGAACATGACGACCTGATAAATAACGAGATATAGCTCGCGGTGCATTGACACGAACTCGAGCGTTCCTTGGTCACACACTGCATATCCAAGGCACATTCAAGATCGCCCCTCAGCATTGCATCTGCGGCTTGCCCTGTCTTTTCTCGTCCCCTCTGCTGGCATATTTAGCTGCAAGATCCCACATACCCAGCTTGGCCAGCATTAGCTTCCAAGAGGAGGCCGCCTGAGAAAAAACAGGGTCCTCAGCTCACTCGTGACTGCACGCTCCATCTTCTTCTTACAGACACACACAGCGTGAAGCTACACGTTCGTGAGAAGCCGAGCTGCACTGATTGTCGATACCACCGCCTGCTCTCAGAATGGACCGCTTCTTCAACAAGGCGAAAGATCGCCTCGAGCAGGGCCTCAAAGAGGTCCAGCAGCATGCCCAGTCTGCCCTCAACCTCGGTGACAAAGAGCACTCCCATACGCACGATGGAGCATGCGACCACCACCATGACAACTACAACTCGAGCAACCGTTTCCAGTCCTTTGCTCCCCAGACCTCTGGCGACGTGAAGTGGTACGTGGATGGTGCCTCGTACTTCTGGGCCGTGTCTATGGCACTTGAAAGTAAGCTATACTATTCAGCAGAACCACACGCGATGGGTTGTCTCCGACTGACACGTTCCTTATCCAGATGCAAAGGAGAGCATCTACATCTTGGATTGGTGGCTGAGCCCGGAGCTCTACTTGCGTCGCCCCCCTGCACACAATGAGCGCTACCGCCTTGACAAGATGCTCCACGCTGCCGCAGAACGCGGTGTAGACGTGCGGATCATCGTGTACAAGGAGGTCGCAGCCGCCCTGACCTGTAAGTTGGGCCCATTCTGGAGCAGAGCGTAAGAGCGAGCTGACACTGGGAATCGTAAAGGTGATTCTGCTGTAAGTAAAGTTTACTTGCGCGTCTAGGCACTTGCGAGGTGTTCACATCTGACCCTGAATCCTTCGGCAGCACACCAAACACGCCCTTGAGGGCCTACACCAGAACATCAAGGTGTTCAGACACCCTGATCACACGCCAAACTCTAAAGAGGTCATCTCTGGCTTCTCGGGTCTGTCTATCAAGACCTACAAGCCTGGTGATCTGGCCAAAGCCTCGACAGGCGCTCTTGCCTCTATCTATGGCCAATTTGGCGACACGGTCTTGTATTGGGCCCACCACGAGAAGCTTTGTGTGGTTGACCGTCGCGTGGCATTCATGGGTGGTCTTGATATGTGTAAGGCGATACATGGTTCAAGATGAAGAAGACTGATGGCTAACGTACCCCTAGGTTTCGGACGATGGGACACGATGTGTATGTAGACCTCGATGAGACCATACGGTGAAGGTCACCCAGAAAACTAACCTTCTGCACGATTAGCGCATCCGATCAGTGATGCCCATCCCGGTAATTTGGACAATATCATCTTCCCAGGGCAGGATTTCAACAACGCTCGTGCATTCGATTTCGAGGGTGTCAACGATTGGAATCACCCTAACAAGCGTATGGCAAAACCTCTACAATCTCAAAAAGCACTTTCTTCTAACCCCAACACAGTTGATCGCTCCAAGAATGGCAGAATGGGCTGGTCTGACATCACCGTCTCCATGGTTGGGCCCATCGTTACCAACCTGCTCGATCACTTTGTCGATCGGTGGTGCGTTCACCTTTGACACATTTCCAAAGCGTACATTCACTGAACCTCTTTCCAGGAACTTCATCCAGGATGAGAAATATTCGAAGAAAGATGCCGGCAAGTACAACAAGCTCAGCATTGAAGGTGGCGCCGTCGTCGAGGAGCATCACATTCCCCGCAACATGCACGAGATGCATGGGCGGTTCCGGAGATTCATGGGTGACGACGACGATGAAGGCGAGCAGGGACGACAGCACGATTCGCAGAGACGAACAGACGAGAGACACGAGAGTGCTGCTATCCAGCTTTGCAGAAGGTCCGTGCCTAATCACTCTATGGGCTCGCAAAGTGTACTAACAAGAGTAAAGCTGCTGTGAATGGTCCGCCGGACATCCTACCGAGCACAGCATTGCAAATGCATATATGGATGCTATCACGAATGCTAAGCATTTTGTCTACATTGAGAACCAGGTGAGACCGCTTATATATCAGCCGCAAAAACGTAATGAGCTAACAACAAGTACAGTTCTTCATCACTGCTACTTCTGACGCTCAGAAGCCAGTGACGAACAAGATCGGCCTTTGCATCGTCAACCGCATTGTCAAGGCCCACGAGGCTGGCGAAGACTTCCGCATTGTCGTAATCATGCCTGCTGTTCCGGCTTTCGCAGGTGACCTCAAGTCCGACGGTGCTCTCGGAACGCGTGCCATTTTGGAGTTCCAGTACCAGAGCATCAGCCGCGGCGGCCACAGCATCATCGAGGTCTTGCAGCAGCGCGGCGTCACAGACTGGCAGCGATACATTGGCTTCTACAACCTGCGGAACTATGACCGCCTCAACACCTCGTCCACGATGCAGCGAGCCGAGGAGCAGAGCGGCGTGTCCTACGACCAGGCTCGCCAAGGCTACGACCAGCAGCACAATGAAGGCCCGCCGCAGCGAACAGAGGCCTACAGCCGCTACCAGTACGCGGCTGCGAAGCAAGAGGATAGCACTTGGGACACCGTCTCCAGCTGCTACATGGAAGGCGGCATGGACATTCGTCAAGTCCCCTGGAATGGAAGCCCCGAAGCCGAGATGGACGCGTTCATCTCCGAGGAGCTGTACATTCACTCGAAGGTGCTTATTGCCGACGACAGACTGGTCATCTGCGGCTCTGCCAACCTTAACGACCGCTCGCAGCTCGGCAACCACGACTCTGAGATTGCCGTCGTCATTGAAGACCCCACTCCCGTTGAGAGCCGAAGTAAGTTGAATCTTGGAACCCTCACTACCAAGCTGGGGCTTGTCTTCCAGCTAGCCCTGAGCTTCCCCCGTGACTTCTTTCTAATGTCCTTCGTAGTGGCCGGACGCCCGTACACAGCCAGCAAGTTCGCCGCCTCGCTCCGCCGTCAGCTCTTCCGGAAGCACCTGGGCCTCGTGCCCGACCAGCGCTGGGACAAGCCAACGGCAGCCTGGACGCCCGTCGACGCCGACCCGCAGGACTACGACTGGGGCTCCAACAGCGACCGGCTGGTCGAGGACCCCCTGGGCCAGGACTTCCTGCGCCTCTGGTCCGACACGGCGCGCACAAACACCGAGGTTTTCAGCAAGGTGTTCCACCCGGTCCCCAACGACGCCGTGCGCAACTGGCAGCAGTACGACGAGTTCTTCAGCCGCCACTTTGTCATCCCCGGCAACGAGTACAAGAACGGCGAGGACAAGGACCCCAACCGCGTGCCGTACGGGCACGTCGTCAAGTCCGAGTTCCCCGGCGGCGTCGGCGAGGTCAAGGACTGGCTGTCGCGGGTGCGCGGGACCTTGATCGACTTCTCGCACGAGTTCCTGGTCGAGCTCGGCGACGACTTGGCCATGGAGGGTTTCGGGTTGAACTTTGCCACCAAGGAAATTTACACTTGAAGCAGTGGGAGGTTCTGTGTGGGGTGCTGGTGTTCCACCGCGTTCTAATGGGTACAGCCATTGTTTAGGCCAGCGGAGAGAGAGTTCTTGTGAGTAGCCTGGACAATGATTAGCGACGCTAGTTTTGGTCTTAATATGCCCTGAGGCAAATGCAATCTATTCTACTCTTCTTGCTCCTGCACAACGATCTGGACTATGTTGACCACTTTTGGTAAAGCGCAACGTTGCGTAAAATATGGATTGACTGGGACGAAGCCGCCGAATCTCGTAGTATGAGCTATTCAAGCAGACCGTTACCTCCAGTACGTGGTCGTGACCAGGTCGGTCAGATCAACGTGGTCCGCGTCTAAGTTTGATCATGGTCATACCGCTCACCACCCCCCTTCCTTTGCCGTAATCCTGCGCATTCTAACCTTCTACGTTCCCAGTCACCATGACGCCCCGGCCTGTGCTGCGGCAAAACCTCCCAGATGTAACTAATGCAAGACTTTTTGTGACTCCTGCTGCTACTGCCCTGCCTTACGGAGATAGTATTCGTGGGGCACCTAGTCCTCGATAATACCTGGTCCGAATGATAGGGGCAAGTTGGCGAAAGGTACTGCGCCGACAACAGTCTCTGACCTGTTCTTTCTCCTTCCAATATAAGGCCGCTTCGCCTCCACTGCAAAAACAGAGCCAGAGTGTGGTTAGTGCTTGCACAGGCAGGGCCGTGGCCGTTTGTGTTTTGATGCTCATAAGGAACTTACTTCGGTTATTCAGATAAGCCTGAACATCGACGACCTCGCCCTTGGAGACAGAGTCCTGCAGGCGGACAGGGTCAATAACCGTCATGAGCCTCTCTGTCTCGTAAAAGCGCCCTCGAATGTCCCGCTCCATCTTCATCACGTTGAGCCCGTTCGGCAACGGCACCCAGTCGTGGCGAACACCGGCGTGAGCGCGTACTCTATCACGGAACGCCTTTTCTCGGACCATGGCCGCCGGTATCTGTGCCGTATACTGCGGCGGCGGTTGGGCTGCAGGAACCTCCTCAAGGCGCAAAATATCACCATAGAAATAGAGCTGCTCAGTTCCGCTGGTGGAGTCCACAAATATAGCTTTTATGGACAGCACGGTAGGCAGTGGTCGAGGTGGTGGTTGCTCTTGAGGCCCGGGACGGATCCGCACTGCCTCGCCAGCGGTCAGCCTTTCGGAGCCGAGGAAGACGCCGCCATAGAATGAACGTGTAGGAGTAGGCTCTGGTACGCCCTGGCGGTTGAAGGTGGAGTACGACTCGTCGATGGCCATGACTGCTAGTTTCGAGGCTTCCATGCCGAGGAGGTCCCTCTTGTTCCGATCGTCCTGGGCAATCTGTCTCTGTTGGGTCTCCCAGTCGATTTGGTTGAATGGCTGGTTAGTGAGATGAACCAGACTGGGACTAACAGCCGGCACACTGAAGGCAAGAAATGGCCTCATTTCGTCTTCAGCCTTTGGCGCAGCTGGGATTTGCAAGGCAGAGTGCGCCAAAGGTTTTACGAGACAGCGTACTGGAAGCGTCGGAGTGGTTTGTAGGATGATTCCGAGGCGCCATGAAGGGCCATTCTTGAACCAGACAACTTCACCATCGCGGAAGAGAACATTCTCAGAGGGCGGCAGGATACGCTGCTGAGGCTGTTGCTGCTGTTGTTGCTGACTCTGCTGCTGCTGCTGCTGCTGCTGTGGCTGCTGGTTCTGTTGTTGCTGCTGCTGCGGCGGTGCTGAGCTCGCCTGGGGAGCAGGTGCTTGGGCTGGCTGCTGAATGATAGGTTGCGCAGAAGTCTGCGGCGTCGTTTGGGGACGAGCAGCGGGCTGCTGAGCTTGAGCTGGGACTGGTCCTCCTGCCGACACTGGCTTGGGGACTTGTGCTGCCGGAGCGGGTTGTGAAATTGTGCTGGGCTGGTTCGGGGCGGTAGACGTTGGTGTTGCCGTTACAGGCACAGCTGGAGCAGGAACAGGCGTGGCAGTATTTGAGCTTGGGGTGGCTGCCTTGGGTGTCGTGGTCTTGCTCGACTTCCTCTTGGGCCCATTTGCTCTGGCGTGCTCTGTGATCGACCTCTTGCAGAGTGTACACTGGCAATCTTTGATGTCTTCGCTGCTGGTCGTGAGCCAGAACAAATGTGGCACGAAGTCCCTTGCTGCTTTGTACGAGTCTCCGCTCGGGTGACCATAGAGATAATAATCCTTTTCTACGAAATTGTTAGCGCTGACGGGACAAATGAACAAAGGGCTCGACATACTACCAGCACGAGCCTCAAAGTAGATCTCGTAGTTGCCGGGGAACTCGACGAAGAAATCGGAACCTTATCGTGTGTAAGCTTCAGCAGTGCATTTGCAGTCAGCATTACGCAAGAGCGACATACCTGCCAGCCTGTCTTCTGGCTTGTACAAAAGATCTCTGAGAGCATTGCCGGCGAGGAACTCCCATCTCTCGTAGGCAGGATCCTCGAGTGGGACGGGAGCTCGGACACCAGTCGCGCTCTTGATGCTGCGCGGCTGGACCTTGCCGTCGCTACGGCTCACCTTCCACTGGTGAGCCTCGCGTTCCCTCATCTTGGCTCTGGTGGCGACAGACCCCAGCACGAGGCCTCCTGCGAGGCAGTGACTTGTCTGTGGGGTGACGGTGGTCAGTCTCGGGAGCGGAGTGAAGTCAGGCGTGCTGATCGTGAGTGCTCTGTCCGCCGCGTCACAACGACAAAGCAGGCCAGAGGGCCTCGGTGGCCTGTGCACTGCGTGGACGGGCAAACGTACCTTTCCAGCTGCAATTATTTCTCTTCAGCTGTGTGCGACGTCAGGATTGGGAATGGCCGTTGGCAACAATCAGCTGTCTCGGGCGTGGCAGTGGCGTCTTGTGTTGTTGGTGGTGGACAAGCTCGCTGGTTGGGAGCACGTTTGCGACCGCCCAACACAGCAGCCAAGGACCTTTTTGGTGATGCTTGGGATATGGTACTGAGATTCCAGAACTACTTGAGACGGCCGCCTTGATAATCGAGTATGCTGCCCGCTACAAGACCAATGCTTTATGCCAGCGCAACTGGCCCAAGATCCACACGTTCCTCCTGAATGCGCTGTTGACAATGGGCAGGAAGTCCTGTTCATCTGATGCACGAGACACGCTCAAACGCGATCTTGGGGCAGCAATGGGGAGAAGGCATTGGCCGTCCGGGTGGGTCCGCCGCCCTTCCTGGTGGGACTGGGCCACTCAGCGGCGAGCTTGGTCATCCAGCCAGCTCATCTCGAATCGAAAAGCGGTGATCCTCGAAAGGTACCATAACCTAAGCAGTCCAGAGCTGTCTGCTGTCTCTGCAGAGACCTAGTGCTTTTCTCGTACTTTTGTCGCCTTGAAAATGTGCATAATGTGACTGGTTCCACCCGCTTGTACTGGCCAGAAAATGTGGCTTGCGCCTCGGTGGGTGGACTGACTTGCTTGTTCCTGCTTGTAAATGGGCCGCCCCCGACCACTCACGGCCCCACTGTCGACCACGGCAAGACCCCTGAGCAGCCAGCCCGCCAAGCACCACTGGCGCAATCGCATCGCTACGTCGGATCCCTGGGGAGCTTCATCATCCTGTCCCGGTTCGTCGTTGTCCATGCCACAACACACGACTGGGCAGCACCCCTCATAGTCACAATGCTGTCTTTCATATTAATACAGAACAGGCAGTAAGTAGGCCCTTCACAGTCCTCCCGCCTAGGCGACTTCTCAAGACCACCCCAAGCCCTCCTCACATGTCCAACCATTCTGACCTCCCCTTTCTCTCTCCCACACAGAGGCAAGACCCGCCTTGCCAAATGGTACGCGCCGTACAGCGACGACGAAAAGATCAAGCTCAAGGGCGAGGTACGTCCCTGAATCCCCGAGCAGTGCTTGCGCCGAGTGAGGAAGCAACGAGTGCCTGCAAGCCGACGCCTACTCGGACCGTCCCGTGCCAAACCAGCTGGCCGGGCCTCTCGCGCATCGGAATCATGCACATCACAGGGAAGCTCTCTCTCTAACATCCTCGCTTTCCGCACTCTTCTCCCAAAAACAGGTCCACCGCCTCGTAGCCCCCCGCGACCAGAAGTACCAGTCCAACTTTGTCGAGTTCCGCAACAACAAGATCGTCTACCGGCGGTACGCGGGCCTCTTCTTCTGCGCCTGCGTCGACACCAACGACAACGAGCTCGCCTTCCTCGAGGCCATCCACTTCTTCGTCGAGGTCCTCGACGCCTTCTTTGGCAACGTCTGCGAGCTCGACCTCGTATTCAACTTCTACAAGGTCTACGCCATTCTCGACGAGGTCTTCCTCGCCGGAGAGATCGAAGAGACGAGTAAGCAGGTGGTGCTTACGCGGCTGGAGCACTTGGACAAATTAGAATAACGCGGGGAACTCGAAATATCGAGCAGACGGAGGCGATGGCGAGATACTCTGCACCCCGAGAAGCACTTCGATCGAAGTACTGTGGGCTTAAAGTAAAACATGAGGCGCGGCGTTCGGCGTTCAGAAAATCACAGCTTTCAACATTCACACTGTCAAACTCACACAACACACTGGCCTTTCCACGCTTGTTGTTATGCTGCTGCCATGTTTCGATCTGCCACATGCTCTGCACCACTCACGGGCATGATACACACCCTCAGGGGCATATCCTTGACACGAGAAGTAACACCAATGGATTGAAACGGTCTGCAACCTTGGAACAAAAGCAGTTGCTGTTTTGTTTTTCTTTTCTTGGCCATGCCATCGGCGACTGGACGGGTGGTTCGCCATAAAGATCCCTAAAGTGCTTTTCGTTCCTGCAAGACCCGCAATCAAGACCATTGGGCGGCGAACGAGGGCACGATATCAAGGAACAGTGCCGAGCGTCAACCAGAGGACGTGTGCGATCATGCTTCGGGCGAGATCTGCCAAGGCCATCTGTCTGGCCGTGCTTACGATGGACAGGAGTCCTGAGGGTCTGGTGCCTTGAGCCGAAGTGCTACTCGTTGCTCGGCGCTCTCCTTCAACAACGCAAGACCAAAAGCTTCCAGGAAGTGGTCTGCCTCTGCTTCGGCAGACTTGATCTCTTCTCGGCGGGAAGCGAGAATGCGATCAATCTTCACCTGCCAGTTTTCCCCCATTCTACAATTCTCCGCAGATTCGCCCCTGTCCGCCACTCGGATTTCATCCTTTGGCAGTACCTCCTGTTGATGGCTATCGTGACTGATGAAGGACTCAAAGCCGCTCCCACTCTCAAATAATGGTCGGCCAGTGAGTTTCTCAATCTTGTCCTTCCAGTTTCGTGGCTGTATGTCGCCTTTCTTTCGTGCAGTGTTGGCCTCAATTTCCGCTGTCCGTGCTAGACTTTCAGACGTTGTTGAGACAACGTCATTATAGCTCAGACGACCAATCTCCTGGCGCTTTGGGTAGAGATCATCATCGGGACTTCTATCGACAGCTCTCTTCCGTGTTTTGGAGTGGAAAGCGTGCTTGACTGTTTCACTCTGGTTCCGAGAAGGTGTCTGAGTTGCCGTTGCACTTTTGATCCCGTTAACCACTTCGGTCTTGCTAAGCTTGTCGTCTTTGTGTGAGGCGGAGGTTTGTGGCGATTCGTGGTCTTGCAATCTACGCGGAGAATTCTTGTGTTCCATGGGCGCTGGAGCACGAGGGACCTTTGCCGTCGTCTCACGTTGCCCTTCTCGTCTTTGTATGGTCAACGATGATGGACTTGTATTTCGCGGGCATAATGTAGCAAAATGCGCGCCGTGTTCACCACATATCTCGCAGCGATAGTCCCGATCTGGAGGGGCGTCGTAGGTTGAATCGAGATTGGTTGGACATAATTGTAGCCAGTGTCCTCGACATGGTCTTCAGTCAGCATTATGCTCGCTTCACAGAAGCCCCAAAAGACCACTCACCGGGACGGCCACAGCGTTTGCAAACGTATCCTTTCGGGGGGCTTCTCGATGGCTTAGATATCCAGCTGCTTCCGATCACCTTCGATGGCTTTGCTGGGCTTTCTGCTATGCACTCTTGTGTATAATTGCTGGGAGTCCTTCTTGACGCCTCTGTGCCATTGTCTCCTGTGATCTCTTTTGAGCCAGAATTCTGGCCGAGGTGGATGGTGGGATTGCTGTCTTTCACTTCATCTTGCTTAGGATTTGCGGAAAGGTGCGAATTACTTAGCCGATTTCGTGAGCCCAGTGGCATTGTATTTGCACCGGTCTTGCGATTACCCAGTGCTGGTTTTGACTGGAGATTTTCAAGTTTGTCCTGATCATGGGCGTCAAGTTCGCAGGCCTCACCCACCCCTGCCAACATCCTCGCCCGGCTTTCGTGCATGTCGGAAGACGAATGGGCCTACAAATGCTTGTAGGTCTTTCTCATAATTCCATTACTTCCGACGTGTTATCGCCACAATTTGTTGTGTGATTCTGGTGGCTCTCAATAGGCATTGGCGGCTCAGACTGCTCACCAAGGGCGAACAAAGCGCACCTGTGCTCGCTTGTGGCCGAGTGGATGAGTTCAATGTTGCGTGTCAACCCCGGCCCGATATGTCAGGCATTCTTCATACCTTTGTAAAGAGTGTTGGTCGTCGGCCGGATCGTGTGAGAGTGTTAGATGCTACGATCAACTCGGCGTGATGATTGCCTCGTTGCTGCCTGGCTGTGTGCGATTTAGGAAAGGGCGCTCTGAATCGCTATTGCCGCTGTGATGCTTTCGTGAAAGGGATCCTTGGGAGGGTGGAGCATGCATGCAGGTAGATTCTGCTCATGCAAAGGCATGCGCAAAAGCCAACGTCCACTGGGGTCGGAGTGGTCAACTCAGTCGTGCGTCAATAGTATACAGGCACCGCGTCGCCTTAGTTGTTTTCGTAGGGGGTGGACGGGAGGGTTTGTCATGGCAAAATGTCTGGGATACTTCCAGCTAAAAACTGCTTGGATGGGTATGAAACCACTTCATCACCCACTAGATGCACCAGAGGTAAATATGGCAGGCGTAATCCTTCATGGATTAAATGGCACTGTTTGTGACCACTCTCCATCCGCGCGATAGCCCTCAGTTATTTGATATTGGTTGTAACACCCTCGGCTAATGCCATACTGCGGAGGAACTGCGACCAATGCCCTGTTGGCGAAAAATGAATAAATGCTTTGATCCAGTAACATTGAAAGTCTGTGGCATGCTAAATTTCACAATCTGAAAATCTACCTCTTCAAGGCAGCAAAGCGCGCTGCCAGATCCTCGAGGTTGGGAAGCCCATCGTCGGGCTTCTTGCTCGCTGGCTTCTTGGCAAGGCCAGCATCTACCATCTTCTTGCTCGGTCTCAGCTCCGTCGAGTTCAGGGTGATTTTAGGCCGTGGATTCTCGGTCGAGGGGCTTGGAGGATTAATGTGCAGGGGACTGTTCTGCCCTATTGATTTTGGTGGTTTCGCGCGACCCAGACTTTCCCGTTCCTGGGCTTCTTTGCTATCAGCGGGTACCGAGGGCTCCAGGATCCTCTCTGCCTGGCCACCGCTTCCCTCATCGTCGTCGTCTTCGCCATCTTCGTACTCGGGTGCCGCTCCCAGCTGCCTGCGTCCCGGGGGCCAGTCCACCCCGTACGCTCTCGCAATCTCCTCCAAGTAACCTTGCACAAGTTCCTCCCTGGGAGGAGTCACACTGAGCTTCTTCACCACCTTCTCTGAAACGCCTCCGTCTTTGTTCTCCATTGCTGAGAGGACAAACTCCTTGCCAAACTTTTCTGCGAGGAGCACCCTGACTGTCTGTAGTTCCTTGATCTCTGTTTTCGGCGCGGCGTAGATGATGCTCTTGACAGCTTCTTCGAGGCCGGGGTCGCAGGTAGGCGCATCCAAGAGTCCTGCCCGCGCGAGCAGAAGCTCGCAATACAACTCGAGGATCTCATGCAGCTCATTCGTGATGTCGGCCCGGATGATGTTCTCGACTCGGATTCTCGCGGAGTCGATCTTGCCGACCTCCAGGAGCTGGGCCATTGCCCTTCTCTGCGTCTTACCCATAGCATCGTCCCTCTGTTGCACCATGCGAAGGCGCGCTATGGTGAGCTTGAGCTGCACCTTGAGCTTTGTCTGCAGGTTCGCGATTAGCGTGAGGACGTGGGCAGCTGGCGGCTTGACTTTGCGCGACGTACGATGATGGTTGCGGAGGGCGGCATGGCGAACAATTGAGTAGAAAGCTGGGCTGTCCTTGCCTCGTTCTTGCTGTGTGCGAACCTCGAGCAGGCAGTGGCTATCGCGTGCCTATTGTGCGGTTGGGAGCGAGGTCAGCAGACGATGGAGCTCCCATGCTGTGCGACGTTGGCGATCTCTGGGCGCGGGGCAGTGTCGTCACCTGTGTGGGGGGCCGGTTCGCATGCAGCGCCGGGGTCCTCAGTGGCTGCTGGCCAATGAGGAGGAGCAGGGGGCACCAAAACGCGCTAGAGCCCTGGATCCACATCGTGGGTTGGGGGAGGTGCTCTCCACAGCGCACTGGAGTAATAATGATCTGTGCTGCCAGTGTTTATGCCTCAAGAACGAGTTTGCCTCGTCTTTGTGCCATCACAATCATGTCGCCGGCAATCGAGCCTGCCTTGCCGAAGCTTACTGATGTCTGTTAGGCGCCAACCTTTGTGGACGAATCTTCCTCTCCAGCCTCCATGACCATTCAGCACACACACACCCCTTGAACCATAACCATTCTTGCAGCTGGACTGCAACGGCAGAGAAGGGCAAAACGAATCTCTGGATCCGATCTGTGGGGCTGCGATCATGTGAGGACGCGCCTCACAACTTCTGCGCTACAGCTCCTATATCATTATATCCAAGGACATCTGTATATCGTCAATTTCTGGTCGACCATATCAAGATGGCCTTTCAACGTCGCCGTCGTAGAGTATGGACGGCGGTTCCACGATGGATGGCCGGCATCAAGGCGAATCTCATGAGGAACAACCTGTGGCAGAGCATACTCAAGAACTCGTTGGCCACCACAATCACCCTCATTATCGGCATCATCCCAGCGATTGTGGCTGTTTATGGCCATCTCACATATCTGGGCGCCATGGTGTCGGTCTTCGCCCCGCCGGGACAGAGGTTTGGACAAATGGCTGAAGCTCTCATACTTGTCCTGGTGGGCGCCATGTCTGGGGTCGCTTGGGGCATGCTGGGCCTCTTCTTGTCGGAACTGGTGCTCGAAAGCAACATATCGGCCGCGTATGGCATACGAGCAGTCTTCTTCGCCCTCGCGGTGCTGGGACACGGGATCCTCCGGGCGTCCACTCCCCGACTTTTCCTGGCCGTCTTCTGGCTGCTACTAATGAGTCTTGTGATTCTTACCAGCAGCTCAATGGGCGTGTCCCTGGCGATCCTGACCGAGCTGGCTTATCCCATCCTCACTGCCACAGCAGTGATTGTCCTGGTCAACATACTTATCTACCCTTCTTTCTCAAATGGTCTTCTAGGGCATTCCACAATCAATATGCTGCACGAGACCCTGAAAAGCTTGGCCGACGCGAACGAGTGGTTTTTTTCGAGTCTCGTTGGCCTAGACAGCAAGGAGAAACAGGTACAGGTTGTCAGCGATCTGCGGACCAGGCTCGCATTATTATCCGAACGCAAGACAAAACTCAAGGCCCAGCTGGCAGCTTCTCAAAAGCAACAAGCTGAGTGTAACTTCGAACTCGCTTACACATTTCTACCGCCAAGGTCACTCAAACCAATCAACGGCGCGCTGATGACGCGCTTTGTCAAAGCCACGATTGCTTTAATCGGCGCGTGTGAAAGCAAGTACTCCATGATTGGAGAGCAGTATATGGAGAATGACGACAGAAGTGATGCGCCATCCGAAGCAATATCTGATGACGACTCCGACTCAGATGCAGACTCGGAGACATCGTCCTCCGATATCGATATCGATAGCGACAGCTCGGATGATGAGAAAAGTGTGAAACAAGGTGTCCGGAAGTCCAAGCATGTTCGGAAAATCGAGTTGGTCAGGCCAGTGCGAGAGGTCGAAGGCGGTGACATCACCCTGCTTGAGCACCTGATATTCCAGGTTCGGGCGCCGATTCTGGCTCTGCAGGCCGAGATGGAACAGGCCGTGCAAGTGGTAACATCAGTGCTGGCTTTCTGCTTTGATGTCTCAACGCTTCCACCAAGTCATGTCAAACCTTATGGGATCATTGCAGCGGAACTCGACGTGCGGACGGAAATATTTGTGCGTGCACTGGCACAATTCGACCAAGAGTCTGCTACAGCACTCAGTCAAGCAGCAACCACGGTGTACAAGAAAGAATACAAGGTCAGTAGTACTGCAACATCTTTTTGCTACCAAGTCAACGGTCATCAGTCCTTGAGAATGTGCGAAAGTTTAATTTCTATTCAATAGGGGGATGTCATGCCGAGAATGGAAACACATCTGGTTTCCTCGCTTCTGATCAATCAGCGGCAAGCCGGTTCTCAGCTGCTCAGTATCTTGCAACACGGCAGAGCCCTAGTTGATGCTAGAACCGCATGCCACAACCGTAGGCGGTTCTACTTACCAAGAATAAGTTGGAGAAAATGGCTACGAACGGGCGGCGAGAGAGATGTGAATGTCCTCCCTGAGAATGCCAGAAAGGAGGCCAGAGCTGGACATGGAGTCCTTGAAGACAGGCGGAATTCCGTCGGTGAAGATGGACACTCGCAATCCAGCAACGAAGACCTCTTGGATTCGCACGAGGACGAAGAGGCATGCAACATACGGCCAGTACCCACAGTCTCGACGGAAGTCGGCACGATTCCCAGGCGCAAAGGGCCACAGAAAGCCGATTCCAGCACCATCCCGTGGCTTCGCGGCATTGCCGCTGATGTCATCGAGTTTATTGCGGATTCCGATTCTTTGTCCTTTGCTCTCAAATTGAGCGTTGCAGCTTTTTCCGTCACTTGGCCGGCTTTCGTGCCGTCATTGAATGCCTGGTACTCATCTGTCCGAGGAAGCTGGGCCACGTTGCAGCTGATTCTGGTCTTCGAGGTTTCGGTAGGCACTTCATTCCAGGGCTTTTTTCTGCGCGCTGTTGGCACTATAGTTGGTTGTACCATTGGCTATCTGGCATACTGCATAGGCGGTGGCAACGAGGTAGTTGCGATTGTCGTGCTCGTCATCGGACTCGTCCCATCGTCGTATGTACAGGTTGCAACGCCGTATGTCAAGACTGGAGTCATCTCCATCACAAGTCTGGCTGTCATTTGCTTATGTGAGTCTAAGCAGCATGCCATTCATGCCGCTTAAGTAAAAGTTACACAGCTGACCGGTTTTGACAGCCATTATCGCCGGAGGCTTTTCAGACCCACCCTGGGAGATATACGTCAAAAGGATGGCATGTTTTCTGGTCGGCGGCACTGCTGCACTGTTCGTGGAGCTCTTTTTATTCCCAGCACGAGCTCGCGATCGTCTAGTGGAGTCTCTTGCGTCCTGCATCCAGCAAATATCGCAGATGGAGAACTCTATCGCCGTGGGAATCGACTCTCCCATTAATATCGACGTGCGAAACCATGCGCATAATACCAATTTCTCCGATGCAAAGGGCAAGGCTGATCAGGCGCTCGCGGCTGCCCGGACGTTTCTGCCGTTCTGTTTGACTGAGCCACGGCTCAAAGGCAGCTTTACGGGACAAACGATCATATATGGCGAGATGATCTATGTTCTGTCGCAGATCATAGACCGCATGGACAATATGCTCTCCCTACGTCAAGCGTTTGGCAGCGGCGTCCTGGAAGAGCTGAACAAAGACGTGGCCTCTTATCGGCGGAATGTGGCCGGGAGCATTAGTATCGCTCTATTCGCTGTACACGAGGCGCTCACCACCAGACTTCCACTTCCGCAATTCCTGCCTTCCAGCAGGAACGCGCAGCTTCGATACATTAGTCGTGTCAGAGAGCTCCTCCTACAGCGTTCTTCCGAAGGCCTGGAGAGCAAGAACCCCACTCGCCGCGGATCTTTGGTAATGCCAACGCAGGCTCTGAAGTCAGCTACCAAGCAGAACTTCATCTCCTGGAACGCTGCATCCGCCGGAATGATGGAAATCATCGAGTATGTGGAAGAACTCATTGATCTGGCAAAGCTGCTCGTGGGGGTCAACGCCTTCCGAAGCGGCATGCTAGAGCGCCCAAACTTTCACGATTACATTGCGAAGGGCGATGCAACAAAGGGCGTCAATATCAGTGGTGTGCCGTCCATGTCGGAGATATCTTTGCGAATGAGCAGGACGCATTCTGGTGGGCTTCACAAACGTCGAAGCTGGGCCAGCAAAGTGCGACCCGAACCAGAATCTCGCGGGAAGACTCGGTCGAGAGGGTTCTCGCTGGGTTCGTACGGTGGACATGGTGCGGCAGATGGGCCATATCCTGACGACGAGGAACTTGACCTGCCGATGAGTCTTCAGAGAGTCAAGACGAAGCGTATGGAAGGACTAGAGCGGCTGAGATCAGCTGGGACGCACGACCCCAAGGGCAAAGGCTTGAGGAGTACCAGAACGTGGGCAGCTTGACCGAAGCTCCAGACTTGTAGAGTCTGTAATCTGTCCAATTCGAGCATCAACATCTTGTCGCTCACCTTTCGCTATTCCAACGGTGAGCTGAACACCGGCATTGAAGCGGCCAACAATCTCACTCGTTGTGTCGTGGACGCCGTCAGTGCGGACAGATAGTCCTGGCGACGATGCTATCATAATTGTCTCGTACTGGGCGAGCTCCACGGCTAGGGCAAAAATATCTTCGCGACGCGTCTGGACCTAGAGAATAGCACACAAGAGCTCATGGTCCTGCGCGATGTCGTCATGTCATCACCATCCCTTACCAACAGTGGTTTCATCAGCAAAACTTAGCGGCATCTTTCAGGATGCCGGCAAGAGAGAGGCTTAGGTGTGTTTCTCCCTCTTTCCTGATGCTTGAACACTCTCACATATTATTGGGAGTAAGTATCACGACCACGATAATGACGGTGGCTACCATCAAGCTTGAACTCCGAAGAGAGCCTCAATCTGCACAACGGGAAGGGATCCGCCCGATTCTCCGTCTTCTCCGGAAACGATTCACGAGTCCACTGTCTTCGTTGCCTCTCAACTATCCTTCCGTCTCACGATCCACAGCTGGAGATGTCTAGGGGACGACCTCTGATGTACGTGGGCCACGGTCAGGCGGTCTTAGGCGCTCGGCCGAGTCACTGCACACAATTGTGAGCTAGTCAAGGACTTTTGACCATCGGCCCGCCTATGTGTGACGTTTTGTTGCTCAACACTGGTGGGAGAATACACGGCCGATCCCGCTCTCCCAAGAGCGGCCCAGACATCTATCCGTGCACCGGAAACCCAGCAACTCAATAGCGCCTCACTCAGCTCAGTAGTACAATACATCCGTTTGAAGCTCGGTGGTGCATCATGTGAGTCGAAACATCATCTATACACCGCAACTTCCAAAAAAAAAAAAAAAAAAGACCCTCCCGACTCCCCCCCACTCAGGCGCCTGGGACGAATATTCAAGCGAGTTCCCCCGGGAGGAGCGCCTCTCCAGCCGCTCTGCACACATATCATGCCCCGTGCTGGGGACGGCGGGGCAAACGGCTTCCCGGAAAGTCGCGGCATCGGGAAAGGTGGAGGCGAGGGCGAGGCGAGCTGTGGGGGAGCCCAAAAGACGCATGACGTCGGGGGAACCGACTCAGGGCCACGATTGACTGCACATTTCAAAAAAGGGTCTCGTATATGTGGCGATGTGATTCGGCGAGCCGGAAATAAAGTACGAAACAGACAAGGATGCAGTTCCTTCAAGCGACAGGCGAAAGTGCCGAGGCTAGATCAAAAGCACGCCCGGCACCCGGGTTAGTGGAATTTTTCTCCCCAAACGTGGTCGCATTCATGCAGGCTTTCGGGGTCCAAGCCAAACCCGGCACTTCGTTGCCTGACGCTCGCTGCCCCGCGGCAGCGCAAAGCTGCCACATACATGTAAACGAGATGGTGAGACAGGGAGGGAGGGAAGGAGGGAGGAGTATCGTACGTGACGTGCAGCAGCTCTCGTAGGCGGCTGAGTCTAAAGGTAACAAACGTATCCAGCCAGCCGGGTCTTGACTGTTTCCACACCCACCACAAACTATCATTCTGCGTGATTGGATTTAGTGCGCAAGCAATACCCGATGTCAGTGCTCCAATGGTAGATCTTTTACCATGTAACGTCCCTCCCCTTTCTCCGCTCAATGCGAACAAGAACTGGCCAAGGGGCGACGAAAAAAAAGACGTCACTCCGAAAGCGGCAGTCAATTATTCTCAGCCGCGACGGATCTGCACAGGGTATCTCGCAAACCGGCCAATGAGCACCCAAGGGCAATTCAATAAGGCAGGAAATAAGGTTTTCGCATATTTGCACCACCACCACCAACAACACAACCGGCAAGGTACAAACAAAAAATTGAATGAGTGATTGGTTCAGCGAAACATTCCGAATGTGCCTCGTTCGGAGAGAGGAAAACGGGGAAAGCCCCCCTGAAGTTGGGTGGGGATGGTGATGCATACATGCCAGTCAGTCAGGCACAAGTCATATTACCATCGGAAATGACCCATTGTCTGCGTTGGCATGGGAAGAACAGGCGGGAACATGCATCTCAGTATTAGGTAGTCCCTGTGGCTTTCTTCGGTGTGTCTTTTTGGGAGGGGGCCATCAGCTGCCGTGACACGAAGCCGAGCGAGCTGCGCGCGGCTAGCAAGGATGCGCACTACACTTCATGATTCAAGAGAGTGGCGCCACCACAATCGGGGACACTATACAAGACTGGTGCAAGTCCCACGTTTCAAGAGTGCGGAATAAGATGGGGTTTTTTTCATGTGGCTGGGGCAGCGCAAGATGTTTCTTTCCCGTGGATATACCGAGGAATGTCGGTGCCTGCCCCCTGAGTTTGAGAAAGTAAGATATTAGAAAAAGGGGGTTGGAGAGATTTAGAGTTCCGAGTATGGCTTTGCCAGTCTCACTAATCTACTGGAGCATTGCTACAGCTCTCCAAGGGCGGTGAACATTTACGAAAATGCAGCTCCAAGGAAGACAACCGCGGATCAGATTCCGCGATGGTGGCCCATCCTCACCTGTCTGTGGCGTCGCCCTGCTGATCGAACGTACGAGTCGTGTCCCACCCTTCGCCACTACCCTCGTACAATACATCTTACAGTGCAGCACGCTCCGCTCCTGCACGAGGGACTCAGACGTAACGACCGGGGTTTTTTTTTTTTTTTTCGTGAGGGGAGGGCTGACGGGTCTGATGAGCTGTTATTGCAGCTCACTGTTGCATGATCATGATCAAGGAGCCCCCTCCCCCCAAGGTGTTGATCAGTGGTCTAATACGTGCTTTGCAAAAAGAAAAATACGCATTGATCGGCAACCACGATATTGTTAATCACACAAGAAATGACTATTCGCTATTTATAAGGGAGACATTACAGGATGATGACAGGAAGCTGTCTTTGCAAGAACTCGGCTACGCAAGTCGACTCTTCCCGTGATGTTCGTGAGATGGGATTGAAGCTCCCAACTCCGCCCCTTCTGCAGACTAAGCAAAACTCCTGAACATGGATGGTCAAACCATATAGAGAGGCACTATGTGCGCTGCCATGTTTTTCGACAGCCCTGGCGCCAGAGATGGGTGTATCGGGGATAAGAAAGTTGCATGCGGCGAGCCAGGGGCAGATGAAGCAGCAGCAGAGTTTCGCGCGAGGGCCAATCCCCTGCGATTCCGCCAAGCCACGAGCAAAGGCCACTCTCATTCCCCATATTGGCTCTACAGTGTTCCCAGCAGCCTGGGAAGGGGAGGTTGGCAGCAGCTCAAAGCCTAGGCCTTGAATAAGGTTTCTCGGACTGGCAAGCTACCTAGCGCTCGCTTTGTCCCTCGGCGCTAGACACGTCCCAAGGGTCAGGTAATGTATGCAAATAGCGGAAGGAGACAAAGCAACCCTTAGTCCGTGGGTGCGGCTCACGATGAGCCTCTCTCTCTCTTGGACCACTCCCTCGCCGAGACCCTGAGCGTCGTGATGCGCGACAACCGTGACATTGGGGAACACTTTTGGAGCTACTACGTTGTAAGGTACCTGACCGCCACGCAGTGCAAGCGATGGCGCCGTGCCACCAACAGGCTAGCAGGTCTCGGTAGTTGTCACCGCGTTTCTTCGCCCATGTGAGAGAGAGAGGGGGGGGTTCGCCAGGACGCGCCTCGACCGTTCGCTACTGCGGCGCTTGCGGCATTGCGGGAGCCAGTCCCGTGGGCGAGAAGCCAGCACCCAAACACGCTCGGGACCGTGAGTAAGTGAGGGCTATTTCGGTGCTGCCATGGGGGTGGTTCGTCTGCGGTCGGGAGCCCAGTCCCGTCCTTGCATATGACGAGCGTCTCGCCCCCTCCCCGCATGGGCTTGTGCCGTATTCTGTTATTGTCTCGCACCTTGTCGCCCGCTAGGGACCGCGTTACGGGCTCCTGCCCCAGTCCCAAACTGGCATCGTGACAATCGGGTGGCGTGACAGCCAATGCACGCTGTCGGTCGAAGTCTATTGTAATCACAATCTCTACTGTGAGTCATGGTCCTGAAGATAGGTAACTAGATTTGTCAGCTCATCACAAAGACTCGCTGCTAGGTCTCCCTGATATCAAGCAACGGCAATGGCTGTGCTGCCCCATCCGGATTGACTCGGTGCAGCTGATTGAGACCATCAGACTCTTGTATCCGACATACTTGGAGAAAGGTTGGAACACGGACGGTCCATCAGCACGGGTTGCAACCACCCTAGTGTCGATCGTAAAACCTTAAACAAGGCAGTCTTCGGAAGGAGCAGGCCCTGCAGCCGTGGGTGCATGAGTGTGAGCGGGACGTGTGTCAAAAAATCTCTCCTCTGGTACTACATGCGTCAACCCCGACCGCTCGGGGAGCGGCAGTTGTCCAAGGACGGTTGGACGGCCGGCTCCGGCCCCGGTCATCCAACCACGGAGCCGCGGAGTTCCATTATGCTTTTGGGGTTGTGGGTGGTTTCATGGGATTGTTCCAGAACCCGGCTGTACCATCGGGAGCCCAGCCGGTTTTTTCACTATCGACTGCGGGCTAGGTCTGTAGATCCACGGGAGTGTCTGGTCGGTCGGGTGTCAAAAAGTTGGAGCAGATACGGTCGACAATCATTGTGGCAGTCGCCTGACGCTATTGATTATATGCAGGGTCGAAAGCCATGGCCAGCTTACCTCGTATAAGTCTGCGGCGATCCCGTTTTCCCGTGCCTGGAAGTCCGTGACAAGGACACACAGCAGTGTTGTAAAGTAGGCACACGCCACAATGGATGACTCTTCCGAGCTCCCGTGGGTGCCCGGCGTGATGACCGTGGACGATGACTCGGGCGGAGATGATTATGATGGTTGTTCAGCCCCCAGGGGGTCCTCCGTCGTCCCGTCGGCCACGGGCCTCGGCCCCGGTCTCGACCCGATGGTGTGCAACCACTAGGCCGGCCCGGCACGGAGCGCGCGCCCCGAAAAGCCCCCCCCTCCCCCGGGCGGCTGGGGGTCCTGCTCTTCTCCAACATCATGTACGTTGAAAGTATCCCTAGTCCCATCTGGACCTCCTGTCAGCCGTGCTTCTTTGCGCAAAGCTGTCGGTACCTAGCGTGCGGCTGTCGGCTCTACCCCCCCTTCCTCCGGTGCGGTGCGACGGACAGAAAGGCAACGACGCGGTTGCACATGTCAGTCAGTAGAGCTAAGGAGACTGCAAGACTGCCACGAAAGCTTGCTCTAATGTCAGGGGCACAGCCGCGGCTCATGGTCGCAGGCTCGTGATGAGCGTCATCAACCGGCAAAACCTTTCTTGTTTTTTTCAGGCACCATGAACTCCAGGAGACACGAGACTCATGCGGTGCTGGTTGTTTTGGAGAGATGTGGCGTGGCACTCGGACCTGATGCCTAGGCGTGCAAGTCCCCGTTGAAGTTTACGGAGCATGCTGGCACTTCTGATATTAAGGCGTGATTCATATTGGGTTTCATTGCAGAGCTATCCGTAAGTCGGGAAATGCTGCAATGATAGCCATGATAACCATTGTTAGATCTGGCAAAGTGGTAAAGCAACAGGTTGAGATTTGAAACCCTAAGCTGCTCAATTCACATGAAGTTGCCCATCTTCACAAAGCCCGCACAATCTTTCCCAATACTTTGATGGACAATTATTGTATGCCCTCATAGGGATGAGACCAAGCCGCCCCAGACATTCCTCGCTTACCTCGTGACACTGCTCAAATTGAAACCTTGTGTCGTCTCGGCAAACCATGTTCAACCTCCTTTTACGAGTCCAGAGCTGGCTGTTTCACTAGAGCTAGCCATCAGCCGTCCCGACAGAACCTTGCTTCGCCAACCAGCTACCTCCAGACAACTTGAGCCTCATCCAACAAATATATCCCCCCCCCCTGCCATGCCAAAAAAGCCACGCCGCACCCAAAGAGGCAATGTCTGGGATTCTCGCCAGTCACGGGCCCCCTCGGCAAATAGCTTGCGCCCAACAACTTCGGACTACCTGACGGTACCGCATGCCGAAAGGACGATCTTGCCCGACCAGGCGCATTGCATGCAGAGCCAGCCATGTGTCCACGGCGGTTGCCGGGGGTGGGAGATGGGCTTCCAGTCAGGTCTGGGGAAAGGGGCGAGGGGTGTTCATGCACCTCGTCGGACGAGATCATCCACAATCAAGGGCTTGAAGGGAAAGGAAGGGACGTGTGATATGCGACCACGTTGAACCAGAGAGGCGGTGTCGCTACACCATGGATGCTCGTGCAGCATTAGGCACTTGCGGCTGTGCGATAATATGTGCAGGTGCAGCACTGGCGGCGACGGGGAAACAGCATCATCATCAGCCTGCCTGCCTGGATCCTGCATTCCCCTGATTGAACGACGGACTACGTGCGAGTCCTGGTTTAATATACCTGTCCCAGAGACGAGATCGCGTCAGGCCGTGATATCAACAGAGCTGCACAATGAAAGCGCTCTGCTCCGCTCGCCCTCTCTTCCAGTCTCGGGGCGTCACGATTGCATTAACTACCTACATTTACCTGTCGTCAGAAGAATGATTCCATAATGTGTAGGCGAGGACAGGATGATGATCGTCAAAGATCGAGGCTATGCTGCCGCGCCAAGCGGCGATCAGTGGGCGTCGTCCAGCTCGGTAATGGGCGTCGTCGGTGGACTCCACTGTGACTATTTTCTTCATTTCTTCATTTCTTCTTCACTTTTGCTGTATGGCTGCCACGTGGGATGGGAGACCAGGACGGGCGGGGTAGCACACCCGCGAGACCTCACACCGACAAGCGAAGTGATCTGCACACTCTGAAAAGAGGAAAAGTCCTTCTGTTCCACTTATTTCCCGCGAGCAGGGGGTGTGCCAGGAGAAGGGGGAAGAAGAAATAGAAAGCATTCTCGGCTGAGCAACACTAGTCGGTGACAAGGACATGGGGATCTGGTATTATTCCCGTGCAATTCTCGGGCCTCTGGGATTGCCGCGTGGGGGGGAATCCTCCATGTTCTGGATGGGCGGAACCACATGGCCAGGCAGGGTTTATTTCACATCAAGCAGATGGAGGGACGATCCCGCATGCCCTTGTCGTGTTCAAGCGTTTGGGTGATACCATCCATGGCAAAGCCTTCCATGGCCTGACAGATGAGCGGTGTGCTGGGCCTGCAAAAGTCCATACCAGGACGATACCGCATTGACCACTGCACTGGTCTGTGTGAGCGTCGCAGCACCTCCCGGCACCCAGTGCAGGACCATCACGACTGTATCATCATCGTCATGAGGAGTGCAGGACATCGGCCGCCCACGAGATGACGATGCCAGGCCCACTGAGCAATCTCGGCCTGTCAGCTGGTGGAGGGGACCCTTGGGAGATCGCGCGCAGGCAGGACCCTCTCGCTAGTTTGCTCGCGACTCGCCAACTAAGCAACGGACAGGCTCAAGCCAGGCCGGATTAGGAGGCTGCAACCACAGGGGTCATTGTGCCATGACTCGTGAGTCCTTCTCCACATGGCGATCTACCTGACTTGAAGCACGGCGCCAACTTGCTGGTGATGATCCTTGGGCCCAGGTCATGGCAGCAGCATCTGACAGCCGAGAACAACTTCTGACGTGCCCATGGTACTTGGGACTTGGCACGCCCTACGGCTCAGTCTCGACAACATCCACAAGCATGGTAGCCATGGCTGTGCGGGATCCACGTTGTCCCTCTTGTAGCTGCGCCGACAAGCGACCAAAGATAAGGATTCGGTGCCGACAGCAAACATTGCCATCCCCAGCCACATCAGTCACGACGCTTCGTGCCGACTTCCAAGGTTCTTGTCCTGGCTCTGGTTTCATCGCATAGTGCTGGATGACCCCGCCCCACCCGTCCTTCTGGATCAGTAGCTATCGTACGAGTTCGGCTGGGACACGTGCAGTCTGGCAGTCGTTGGCACAGTGGGCAATGCCTGGCACAAAATAGACGAATGTGGACTGCGAACCGATGCCCACACCGATCGTGGGGGCCAAACTAAAAATCCTGCCAGACAGTGGTTAACAACAGACTTTAGCTGGCACCTCGGTGGAGAGAACGTGACTGGCTGGCGACTCAACCACACTCCCACCCGCAGTTTGAAACGTGGGCTTGCTGCATGTCAGATTTGGCCCAACTGATAAAGGGGCGCCACACAAACCAACCTCTCGGCGGACTACACCCCGATGAAGGGAGTACAAGCAGGACCCTTGATCGCACCCTTGCCCTTGCCTCTGGCCAGACCTTACTTTTGTGTAACCCTTGGCTTGCGGAGCAGACGGACGAGTTGCACGCGTGGTGACTGGTTTGCAAGGCAGCAGCGGTGAGAGCAGTTGACCAAAGGCGCACTGACGAATACCTTGACGGACCAATGGGTCGATAGCAAGCACGGCGCTATGATATCATTGGAGGGAGCAGGACTGTTGTGAGCCGGCTCTTCGAAATTGAGCACGAAGCCAGCCACTTACATATGGATATGTGGCTGCCGTGTCCATACGACGTGCAGATTACTCTGCTGGTTGGCATCGTCTAGTGTGTTCGGCCGTGGTTGAGCTCTGCCTTGTCTTGTACACGAATGCCTCGGGGCGTGCGTCCTTGCAGTCATTCGAAAACGGAGCTCGCAGGGCAAGCTGACCGTCTCTTTGTGCAGAGCTACGCTGGTCCTCTTGCGTGTGTGGCAAGATGATCGACCGCACTATCATCCTGCGCCATCCCGCCATCCTGGCGCGTTGGGCCGGCTGACAATCTCAGGCGGTCCTTAGATGGGATAGCCACCGCTACGATGCCATGGTGCAGGAAAGGGGGCGCTCCATGGTACCATGCACTCCCTTCCGCTGATGGACAGCCGAGATGTGGCCCGACTCTTGACAGGTGCACCACTGACACGAACAAGGGTGATTGGAGGGCCTCATCACGGATTGGAAGGAAACATGAGATGATGGATGATGTGCGCCGGGGCAGACCAACCAGCAGGTGCTTGGAGCCCGGGTTGGAGCCCGCCAGGAATGTGCCACGCATGCACGTGGAGCGGGGATGAGAGATCGCCATGTGCCCGAGAGGTCACAGTGGGATGCCATCGCAATACCGCGTTCAGAGAGGCTGAAGTGACCTCTGGTCGAGTGAATCAAACAGCTGTGGTGGTGGTCTTGGGTGGTTCTTCGCAACGAAAATGACGGCTCCGAGCTCCGCCCAGGCGTGGCTGAGGAGTTTGAGTGAGACAAAGCTCGTCATGATGGCCACCCCAACCAAGCTGGGCCATGAATCACAGGCTCAGCTCACCGTCCCCATTTTGGCTGCAGCTAAATTAGTCCTTCGATGTTTGGACCAAAGTGGCTGATCACCGTCATTTTGACTCGGGACGTCAGGCTTCTTTCCACGTGGCAGTCTCCACCAGAACTCCATCTAGGGTACGTGCCCCACGGGAGTCGTTGCACAAGTGCAGAGCATGACTGCCGATTCCCATCCTTACCGGTTGGCGAGGTCGGAGTCGGCCAGGCCAATCAAACATGAGAACCAATGTCCGGGTGGCGTGGTGCTGAGTGGCATTCGCTTCCTGGAGGTTTGTACCATGTTGGGCATGCTGATGCTAATGATGGCGCTGATGCAGCAAGCTTCATGACCCACTTTGGCCCAACCCCATTCTTGAACCCTCTCTCGTCGTGATATCTGGCATGGCATTATGATGGTCCGTGGTAGCAAAATCTCTGCCCTTGGGCTGGCCAACAAGGAAGCTGTCCAGGCGGGTCATCTGGATCGCAATCATTGACCCAAGCCGAAGGCCTGATTCTGCAGGCTCGGAACTTCCATTGGCATCCAACCCCGTTCTAGAATGCGTGGTGAGTAATGATCGTACGATGTTGTTCCACAGAGTGGAGTCATGCCTGTTGACTGCTACGGCGGGCGTCGTTTGGGGTGCGTCCGTGTGGCAACTAACAATTTCATGGTCTGACACTGTCCAAGCTCTGGTCAGGCATCGGGGTCCGGCGCTGGCTCGAATTCGGTGCCTTCTGAATATGCTTCTGAGAGGCCATTTGGGAAGCCCTCATTTAGGCTTAAAGAGCACAAGCCTCTAATAACTGGGGGGGGGGGTCGTCATGACCCATCCGACGGGACGGACACTGCGCCGTTCAGCGATAGCGACTTTTAGCATCAAAACTCCACGTGGCTAACGGATGGGCCCTGATACTGTAGCGTGGTGAATGACAAAGTTGATATTTCGGTGGTCCTCGCTTTTCTTATTCTTTGACGCAGAGCCTCCGTATGGTCACTTGATACGAAGCAAATCATCACGGAGCTTGCTCTGAAGGGTATCTCGACGGACTTGAGTCGTCAGCAGCTTCAAATCACCGCCCGGAGACGGCCACGGATTAGTTTGGCGCTTGTAGTAGTGTAGTTCGGCGTGGTCGTTTCCGCTCATTCGAATAGTCCGACACATTTACTGCGCTTGAACCCGTGCATGAGCTGTGAATGTGCATGATAGCCCTTCCGACCTCGCGATATCGATTTCGAATGGTCCAATATGGCCTCACCTTTGGTGCCGAACATCGACTTTGAAGCGTGGTGTTATGCACAGCCTGAGACGCCACATTGTTGCCGATGGAGATTTCAACAGCCTTGCAGCACCCTCCGAAATGGACGCAGCCACGCAAAGCACTGGACGGCCTTGAGACGATGGTCAGAGCACACTAATAATTATTCAGCCGAACATGATACAGTCCTAAAGTTCCTCATGGCCCTCCTGCACTGGGGTACCTGCCCATGCTCTGGGCTTCCAGAAGTTCTAGAAGAACTTAACCGGATCAGATCCCTGCAGATTGGGGAATGCGGCACGGCGGCTAGGCCTCGTTCCTACCGACCATGGATGCCTGTCGAGGCGAAACAGGGCTGCGACCCACGTGGTGTTGCAGGCTTGTCAGTCATCTGGGCTGAGGAGGCCGTGAAGGGCACGCACATCTGTTTCAATGTCGTAAGCAGGCGTATGAGATAGAGGATATGGACAACAACGCATGGCGGTGAAAACGCGAGCGACCGATGCGGCTGGGAGCTTGCCACCGTCATGCTGAGGCTGCGACATTGCCGTACCCGTCGTCTTGTAAACTTGGGCCCGAAGCACAACCTTGTCGATGGGCTGTCCAGCGAGCAAACATCTGCGGAGAAGGGGGTGAAGGTTCTGCGTACGAGAGTACGTCTGGCTCTCTCCTCTCTGGCTAGCAGCCTGTAAGGTGTCCATTGCGCAGCTGAGGTCGCGCAGGCAGTTACAGGAGCCTGGGCAGGTGCAGATGTGCCCAGTGGGTCCACGAATGGTTCGATCAAGGGACAATCACTGCAGACACCCTTGCTTCCTCCCACATTGCTGTGTCCCACCTTTTGCGAAGCCAGCAAGGGCTGTTTCCGCACTACAGAAGTACCTTCAACCCAGGCCTGGCTTGCCAGCATTTGCGGCAGGCGCGACGCAGCAGTACCGGTATGGGCACTGGTGCTCCAGCAGAGAGGATTGCTTCCTGGTCATCATGTTGTCGTCGTCAGGCCCGGCTTCGCCCCTCCATACGTATCTTGCAGCCGGCCCTTTGCACCAAGCGCCTTAGGCCTAAAGCTTGTTGTTATCCCGCAATACACAAAGGACTGACAAATCCGCAGGATATCCCTGTGACGGTAGGTGGCTGCGTGCACTTCACCGTTATTGCACGTGGCATGCCGAAGCCACGTTGCCGGCCGCAAGGTCCGTCTCCTCCACTAGGCCTGCTCTAGGGCGGGGGTCGCTGCTTTTCCGAGACACAACCAACGTGAAATCTGGCTCAACATGTACAACGCATGACACACGATATCAATGTTGTTGAGGCCCGTTGGCCACGCCTGCATCGGTCAACAACCACCGAGCTTACGCGCCTTCGATGAGCGAGAGCCTTCGACCAAGGTTGGCAACTAAAGCAAAGTGCTCTGAGCTTGCGCGGCGCTGCTATAAATATCGGCCGTCAAGCACGAGTATGTTGCGGGTGCAAATATAACCAACCCGTCTGAAACAACTCATCAACAAGCGTCATTATCACGCATGTGGCGTACCATATCATGGCTAAGGCGGGCTTGCATGTCCAACGTTGGTTATTTGGCTGGTCGGCGAGGGACCATCCATTTGGCATACGGAGCACGGCAGCACTCTCCAGAGCCTGGAGTACCGCCCCTCTCATGGAGGGTGCTACTCGAGTGGATCGGCGCGGTTCTTGAACCATGAAGAATATCGCGGTGTTGGTGACGGACGAATATTGTCCGACCACTGCAAAGGCAACACAGACGTCCGACCACCTGGCGACTGGTGAGGACGAAGGCCACGCGCGGACTAGGATTCTGAGCTGTCTCTCATCCAACGTGGTGCGGTGTGGTGCGGCACACGGAGGACCGGTAAGGATACGAGAATGCATGCCCGAGAAGATGCGTGTCACACTTGCCGGGCCAAGTGTGGGAAACGACGAGCAATTCATGCGTGCCTCTCCTCAGCTCCCGGGCGAGTCTGGGCCAGGGGGTCTCCGTTTTGGCGGCTTCACTCCACACATGTCTTTTTGATCGATCCTCGCACTGGGCATCCCCACAGCGGCAGTAGCATACCCAGTCCCCCAGATAGGCCAGGCGCACTTGAAGCTGGCGAACAGGCCAGCAACCAACGCGACAAAGTACAGTCGACGGAGGCGATTGCTCCAAGAGCAGCCTATCCATCACACATAATCACCACCCAGCGAAGGTCAGGACGGGCCGCGATGTGTCCAGGCAGGGCAAATAGTACATCCTCTGTGCCTCACAGGCCGGCCGAGCTGACTGTTGGTCCACGCACCGATCGGAGGACGGGAACTCCGGGCGGACCTCGTGGCGACCCCTGCCATGCCATGCCGTGCCACAAAGTGCCACGCCAGGCCCCAGTCCGGCCGCCCCAGTCATCACAGTCGGAGGGCGGAATTCTGCTGGGCAGTCGCAGGGGTTCAGGGGCAGTCGCAGGTGCTGCATTCCAGCACGACGAGGGCCAAGCGCCAAGTGCTGCAAATCTCTGCCCAGAAGGCAGAGAAGCCACCTTAAAATGTGACAGTGACCGTGGACGGTCGAGTATGGCTCGGGCGGGCTGGGCTGGGCGCTGCTCTCTACTGGCTGCAATCTCTCATAGTTAGCCTCGATTTAGGCCTGCGCTTGCGGGGGGAGGGATTGCCACGAGGCAGCAGAGAGCGAGCCGCCTCGTGGCAGGCCTGCCCCACCCACACCCCCATCCACACCCACAGAGGCACAACACGCACACCACCTGCCTGCACACACACATGGGAAGCCAGAGGCGGGCTCCTGAGGCGGCCAGCAATCGTAAGATCCGGGGGTAATATCAGTGGTGCTATCGGCCCAGGCCCGCAGGCTTGTCTGCACGCACGCTGACGATTCGTCATGCTCGGAGACGTCGCAGACGCGAGCGCAGGCCACAGAGCATTGGGCAGGCTCGAACCACACGTCGATCCCGACAAAGCCGTGCAGTCCAGGACCGGGCAACCTGGCACGGGAGTCACGATGTTTGGCACACCAAATCACCTCGGCCCTGTTGCGAAGAGCATCACCGAGCATGCGTGGTCATCTGGCCGCCGACATGCCGCTGCTCGTGGCGAACAGCTTGTCTTGAGGTGCGTAGTCATCCTGATAGCCCCAGCGGTGCCCAGCCCGGCTGCCGAGTCTCGCTCGTGGTTGTTGGATAAGCCCAAGCCTGTCAGAGACCCAGGCAGGCCTGTCGAGTCCCGCAGCCATCCCAAGACGTTACCTAGGTAGCAACGAGGAGCTCTCACGCATTCCAGGTTGCCACTGCCGGCCAGCAGTTCCAGCGTGCGCGTGCCGGAACCATCGCTCTCGTCTCCTGGACCCAGGCAGAGCCCGTGTGTCGGTCTGGTCAGTGCCTGAGTAATAATCACTTTGGTCCATTGCAGCCCGGCCGCACGCTCGCCCGTGCGCTACCTTGCCTAGCCTAGCACCGGCCAGCGAGCGAGCGACGGTGGGTGGCCCCCCTTTCGCTTAGGAGCGTACTATTATGGCCACTGCGCTGCCTCCGTGCTGGGCCTGTCTCCAGTGTGAGCGACGGCGAGCCGACACCCAGCCATCCTGGCCCGCCAGCCGACTGGGCGAGCGCGTGTGTGGCCAGAAAAAGTCGACGAGGAGGAGGGGTGGGAGGGCGAGGAGCGAACGAGACAGGACCGGACGCAGGGGTGGCCTGCCCACGTTGCGTTCCCCATTCCCGCGCACACGCCCGCCCACCCCTCCCGCCCGGCGCACGAGTCTGCAGAGCAACGCAGCCTGCGCACATGGCATCGACCACGCCGTTGTTTCCAATCTGGATCCATCCGTCCTCTTTTAAAAAGACAGACAGGCCCGGTCCCTACCCTTAGCTACTCCGCCGTCTCCGTCCGCCCTCCTGCCTTGCCCTCCCCTTGCCCACCAGCCAGACCAAGCACCGCCCGCGTTTGCCCTGGAGGAAAAAAAAGCCCGAGGGCCCCAGAGTCGAGAAGTGGATGCTGCGCTGCTCGCGCGCGAGTGCTATTACCGGTGCTGCTGTTGCGGGAACCCGGATCGTCGTGCGAAAAGTGAGGTCAGGACTGCCCGCATTAAAACTACGCTGGCCCGCCACACCCCCTCAGGGTACAACACCCTCTCCCACCCATCCTCGAATGGTCTGGTAGATGGCTGCCGTCTCACAACCACCATCACCACCACCATCTCCTCCTCCTTCCTCACAGGCACCACCGCTTCCTGTCCACCACAACAGCCACAACAACAGCATCGTCGACCCTCTCTGTGACGACAACAACCACGACGGCCACAGCGACAACCAAGACCCTACTACTCAAGTCGACGGCAGCTCCGAGACCCGTTCCCCCTCGCCGTCCTCGCCCGTGCCACAGCCTCGCAGCACATCGCTGCACCACCACCACCACTCTTCTGCCTCGCTCTCCAGCATTCGCCTTGTGCCTGCCCCGACGCAGCGTTCCCACCCTGACGCCGTGCCCACCAAAGGCAAGCCGTCCTCCACCTGGACCAATTCCCGGCGCCCGGCTTCCCAGAAACCCTCAGGCATCCGCGCCATTGCTGCCGCTGCCTTTGACAAGACCATTGCAAACATCTCTGAGCCAGGCCTGGGTAGACGATCGTCTTCAACGACCCTGCGGCGTCTGTCTCTAGTTCCAGAGCCCTCCGTCTCGCCCGCCAGCGAGCAGGACAAGGAGAGAAGCAGGAGCCGGAATTCCACTCGACTGCCAGGTCCCTATCCTCTGAGCAGACGGTCGAGTCTGGTGTCGCCCAAAGACCCCATCTCTACCCCGTATTTAGAGACTGATCCCAGCCGCCCACCTCCGATCATTATCTCGCCCGAAAACAAGATGCATCAAACATCTTCGCGTCTCCTCCGTATGACGGACGATGAGCGTCCGTTCACAAAGGTAATTACAGTTCATGGCGTGACCCAAAGACCTTCTTTCGACTAGGACCACAGTATTGGTGTCGTCGTTGTCCCGGATCCAGAGACTGTGGCTAACTATTTCCACTTCTCTACGTACAGGACTTCAAGGACCTCTACTCTACGCTCATCGTCAGCTTGCTTCCATTGTCCTCCCACAGAGTTCGCCTGACAAGAGTGGAACACACGTTCCTCTCCGAAGATGCCATTAACAACCTCGGCTCACTCAAATTCTCTCAATCAAACCGCATGCCTGATCCCAAAGATCCCTCACGCATCGTCACCACTACGACAACGACAACATTCTCAATGGCCAAGGATATGGCCCGCTCAATATGCCAAAGATTTCTTGACGCCAGGTTCATTGAGTCTGCGGATGGAAAGCTGCAGCAGACGTACACAATGAAGGGATCTGTATGGCAATTAACCTCAAAGGGCGTCGCCGTCCTGGATCGTTTCTGTTCTCGCAACGGTATTCAGCAAAGGCAAATTGGCGACCTGATTGCCACTGGAGTCAGCCAGCTGTGCATACTAGAGAGAGATCCTACTTCTGACAAGTTGGTCATGGACAGAGGCACCATGGAAGTCGTCTTTCGGAGAATGATTGGTGCCAACGGGCTCAATATCAAGTCCAGTACGAGTTCGGCTGATTCGGAATCCCTAAGTGATTACAGGGATGGATTGACTGGGGTCAAGATGGCCAGCGAGCGCAAGATTGCTGGCAAGACCTTCAAGGATACCTTTACGGGCAAGGCGTGCTCGGATTGGCTGATGGACTGCTGCACGACAGTGGACCGCCGGGAGACTCTGGAAATGGCCTCTCTATTTGTGGAGTACGATCTGATGGAGTCGGTGCAGCAGGATAGAGGTTATATGGCCACCTCACCGTCTGGCGCACTGTTCCAGCCCACCAAGAACGCGATCTACCAGATGACAACCAGAGGCCGTGAGGTCATTAATGGATCGGGCGGCCGGGGTCGCACATCGGAGAGCGATGGTATCCCCGCGACAACTACTCGTCCTGGCGTCGCCCGTGATTCCAACACGCAGCGCCTCGACAAAATTCTCAACGACGCTGCTCTTCGTCTGCTTTTCCGCGAGAACCTCCGTGAGACACATTGCGAAGAGAACCTGTCCTTCTACCTCGACGTTGATGAGTTCGTTCGCTCTTGCAAGGCTGCCATCCGTGTCGCTCAGAAGAACCCGAACGCGACTTCAATGGACGGCATCAAGGAGATCATGGCGCAGGCCTACGGCATCTACAATGCCTTCCTGGCTCCCGGCTCGCCATGCGAGCTCAATATTGACCATCAGCTTCGCAATAACCTTGCTACTCGTATGACCAAGGCCGTAGGCCAGGATGTGGCTATGATCGACACACTACATGAGGTTACCGCCTTGTTCGAAGACGCGCAAAACGCCGTCTTCAAGCTCATGGCTAGCGTAAGTTGCACCTCGACGAATTGATTCTTTCTGTTCCCTGCAAGAGATGACTAACACCCTCGCAGGACTCCGTCCCGAAGTTCTTGCGGAACGCTAAGTATGAGAGCACGCTGAAGAACTACGACTTTGACGCTGTCGTCCTCGGCAACGGCCGTGTACCAGAGCGGAGCCAGAGCAGATCGAACCGAAAGTGACCGTCATGTGTACCTGTTGAGTAACAGCATAGCTGCGACCACCAAAGCCCCTCCGCATATGGACATGGCGCTTGTGTATTCAGCACTTCAGATTTGGATTTCCGGCAGAACTCTATGTCCTCCAGCATCGCGTTCGTTGGACTGCTTAGTTGCATTGCGGCATCTTCTTTCCCCACCGCACCATTTTTGTTCAATACTCCGCTTGTCACGACGAACGGTTTTTTATGTATAAAGACGCTTTGCATTGGTCACTGCGGAGTCCCATTCACGGGTGGCTATTTGGGTCCTTGCACTTCCGCGAGGCTCATTTGCTTTTTCAGGGTGACGGCGTTTTAGGATACATCAGCATAGAAGAAGAGACCGAGATGGAGAACCTCCAGCATTCAAAAACATGATACAAAATAATTTCGAATCCCTGCCTTGCCAACGCCTGCATGTCAGCCGCCATGAATAACTGTTCAGCGTGACCACGGGGTACTGCAGACGTGCTGTGAGGAGCATGAATAATGTATATCCACTGGGCCCTGCGCTGCTGTTGCGGATCGCGGGAGTACCCCGATATTGAGTCGGAAGAGACTAGAGAGCTCTAAGCTGGGGCTGCAATTGCTGCTTCCAGCGCAAAGCGACATATTGGAGGACGCACTAGGTAAGACGATGTCGATCTTGCTGGCACTTCGGCTCTGGGGTTGCTTCGTAAGCGAAGTCAGAAGCAGTCGCGGACGAATAGAGTTTGGGAGTTCGCGCGCAAGCAGGCCATATTGTGTCATTTCCATATGATTTTGTGTGCACGAAGAAGGGGATCACCGCCTCGATTCGTGAAGCAGAGAAAGCACAAAAATCCCAGAAACACGAGGTCGATAGGTGGAACATCGGCCGACCCACCTGTTGATGATGTGCCGGCCGTCATGTACTTGCTGTTTCTGGCGGCGTTGTGTCTCGGAAGCTCAGGAGACCACGACGGAAATGGACGACAGCATTCCAGTCGAGCCACGCGCGGGAAAGCCGGCAAGCCGGGCAACGAGCGGCAGCAATGTCTCACAGCAAGGGCCCCGTTGGCGAGTTTGACTTCATCGCTTCCTACTTTGACTAATAAGCAAGAGCACGGCTTTGCGGTTATTGCGCGGGTGATTGGAGACTCGGTGTCTTGGATTATGGTTTTCCCCTGTGTCGGTAGCGTCAACCCTCCAATGATTGACTTTGGTGATAACTTTGTTTCGTTCTTTTAACTTGGAAGCCTCGTGTGCGGAATGGCCGAGAATATTCTTTATAAGATCTGAACCTCCTCCATGGTCGTCGAGTCTGGATATCCTGGTGTTCTTAAGTCCTCTCTCAGCACCTCACATCCTCGTCTCTCGCTTCATCTGCCACAAGTCAATCGCTTCGAGTGAACTGCTTCACGGAGAGATATCAGCTTTTCACCAGATATAACGCTGCCACAACCTTCAGCTCACATTCAACACGAGTATCAAGGCCATCACGAAAATGCAGACCAAGCTTGCTCTTGCTGCCGGCCTTGCGGCCATGGCGACGGGCGTCGCTGCTCAGTCGACGACCACCTCCACCAGCGTGACTGTCACGACAAGCACTTCCGTCACTGACACGACGAGCACTGGGACTGAGCCGACGAGCTCATCGACTGAAACGTCGAGTGACCTGCCCGGCTCTCTCAGCAGCAGCAGCAGCAGCAGCAGCAGCAGCAGCGAGTCGATCAGCGTGACTGTCGACACCAGCACCTCGACCTCTACCACCTTCAACACGACCACCTACCCGCCCACCAGCACGTCTAGCTGGTACTACAACAACACGCTGCCCACCGTCATCACCGACTACATCATCATTGTCTGCCCTTACCCAACCACCATTACTACCAATGGCCAGGAGTACACTGCCACCGAGGCCGGCCAGACCATCACTATTACTAACTGCCCGTGCGAGGCTACTTCGGTCAGTTCACCCCTCCCTCCTCCCCAGGGAATCGTGACACAGAACGAGAAAAATGACCACAAAGGCTAACCAAAACCTAACAGAACATCGTGACCCTGCCCACTCCCATCCCGGACACTAGCAACCCGCCCCCTCCTCCTCCCGCCACGGAGACCTCCCCGGCCATCCAGCCGACGGAGAACCCCGTCAATCCTCCTGTCAACACTCCTGTCAACCCTCCTGTCAACCCTCCTGTCAACCCGCCCGTCAATCCTCCTCCCACTAACACTGGCGGCGGCGGCGGCGGTGCGACCGTCACTGCCGGCGGCTCACCGACTGTCAGCGTGACCACCGTCCCCACCAACTCGATTGTTCCTGGCGCCGCGGCCACTCTTGAGCACGTCAGCTCGCTTGCCATCGCTGTGCTCAGCGGTGTGCTGTTCTTCGTCTTGTAAGGACGGGGAATGGCGAGCAAGCGAGCGAGAGAGAGAGAGAGAGAGAGAGAGAGGGAGGCCTAGGTCATGTCATTCTTGGGACCTGAAGCACAATCTCTTTTTGGCTCTTTCCCACCCTGCGTGACAACGCCCAGCGTCATCCAGGGCGGAGAGGGCAAAGGGACATGTGTGTGTGTGTGCGTATGGCTCGACTAATCCGGGAGGGGGGAGAGTATTGCGGGTTACGATTATTAGACGTGGGACGAAGGTTTTTCTCGTCATCGAAACCTCGTCTGGTATCTGGGATGTACGAGAACGATCTGGCTGGGATCCTAATATGTAATGGAGGCTGTATAGTGTTGTAGTAGAGCTCAAGGAGGTTGTCGAGGATGTTTAGAGATATATAGAACGGAGATACAGAAAAATACAAAAACATAAAACAACAAAGATGTCACTTGCTTCGCATTGCCAAATCCAGCTTCCAGCAGGTGATCCTCATCTGGCTATCTAGTCTCCCCAGTCTACGCCAGGCCGAGGAAATATGCGAGGCCCACGAGCATCACAGACAGAGCTGCTAGCAGAGCAGGGACAGCTGATGGACAAAAGCATGAGGGAGGGTACGAGCACCTGACAGCAGCGAGGTAGCACGTTTGTGTGGCACATGGGTCGTTGTTGGCACATGGCGAAATCCCCCGAGACACGGCAAACTCAGAACAAACGCAACAACTAGAGTTTCCCACACGCTCCCTCTTGCCTGAAACGGCATGGGCACTAGTCAAAAGGTACTGCCCGAACCGGCGACCGCCGAGACGATGGTGTGTCTTCGCGGTGGACACGTCACACTTGCGTGGGGGGTTAACTGCCAGTATGTGCTTGTGCTCGTCTAATATGGCATGTTTACGGGCAACTGGGAGATGGAGCATAGACTCGACCAGAGGTAGAGAGGAGAGGGTGATGAAAGGTTTTACAGCGATGGACACGCAGTGGCTAGTGAGTGGGTTGCTTGGACATGCTTGCTTGTTGAGTGTTTGTGACGAGCATACATGTATGCTGGCAGGACTGAACTACACGGAGCACAAGCAGGCCTGGATGACAGAGACTGTACAGAGGGCATCATGGGTACATCTTCCAGCATCAACATGGGAGACCTCTGTTGTCCTGGTCTTCTGGATCCTGGTTGACAGAACCCAACCTCAGCCATGACGACTTAGCCAGAGCGATGAACCAGAGCTAGAAGACCACGAACAACAGTCCCCCCCTCATGGAAACCTGACATGTTGGTGTACCGCATCCCAAAGTTCCCCACTCGCGGCCGAACCAACCAGATTCCCATCTCACGTTCCGCCGATAGAGGAACAAAGCAAGGCTGGGCACGAGCAGCTCACGTTGACAGGTGTCACGGTACTTCCCGTTCCGGCTCCCCACGGGCAAAGTTAGAAACGCCTCAGCACCCTTCAAGCTCGGCACGTTGTCAGGAAGCTTTAAGTTTTCTCGGGATTTGGTATGCCTTTAGCGATCATCCTGCGAAGCGACCGAATCCCGTATGTGGATTTACCACATGCACATACACATCGCGCCAATCCTGGGAGTCCTTTTTGCTTTGTGTGTTTTGCCATCTCCCTCACGCTGTGTGCGTGTGTGCGAGATTGACAAGCACTCGGGCATTCTCGGACGAGGGGATTGCTGGCATTTGCCGAGACGGACGCATTCGTGATGGGCCGGTAAGTTTCCGCTCCACACTTCATCTCGCCGCGGGAGCTCTCGTGAGTAAGGGAGCCTATATGAATAACGCGAGCTTGAAGATTGGTAGCTTTCCAAGACAACTTGTCTTGTGTCATAACGGTCTCCACCTGTCTTACAGGATATGCAGCATGGAGATACGCCATCATGCACGTAGGAGTCCGTCAAACGTGACTTTTCGTAGCAGTGCGCTGGTATAATATGCTACAGCTCACGGCACTGGCTGAAATAGTGGGTGTTCCTCGCAGCCGGTTCTCTTACGCTATCAACCATTTAGCTGTGATATCTCCATGAAAGCAGGCCTAGCACGAGGCGGCATGACCGCCAAGGACACCGAAACGAAACGGTGAAGAATATGGGTTCCAAAAGGGTAGTACCGTCCAGTCCATTCTTCATTCTTGTCAGCTGTAAATGCAACACTCCCTTGCCTGTGTGCACCACAAGCATCAACGAGACACAGCGCTGCTAGAATACAGCGACTAAGAGGTAGAACTTTACCTATCACAAAGGTCCTCCTTCCCACAATATCTTGACCGGGAAGACCCTTTACCATTCTGCCTACCGACACAAGGCAACCAAAGTCCCCTTTCTTTGGGATCAAACTCTGCTGCCAAGCAGGAACAGCTCTAGTTATAGTGGTCTTGCTGCTGAGGATGTTACAACGAACAGTCGGCAAAGAAGGCACTCCCGTTGCAATTAATGAAGTCTTGCTCTTCTACTATAGATTAACTGCCCTGATATCGACATAGGTTTATTGGGCACTTCCCTGAGCCCGCTCACAGGCGTCCAGGGCACTTCATTCACCTGGTAACTATGGGAAAGATAAGAGATATGTCCAATTTTTCCGCGATCCTGTCTAAGCACATCTTTGTTTGCGATTTAGAAACACCGCTCTTCCGCTGGACGCCTTAAGCCATAAAGACACACAGGCGGAACGGCCACTAGTCATTGTGTCTCGGGCGTTGGTGAATGCAGACATGTAGCCACGCGCGCCCGCCTATTTGTATTTTCACGGTCAGACCTCGATACGCTAAGGTTCTGACCTTGATTCGCTATCGGTCACGGAATAGTCGCTGCTCTATGATGTCTGCAAGACCTGCAGCATAGGAAATTGCATGCAGGAAAACAAATGTGATACAGATATACAGATACATCAAATGGCCGCTTCCAAAAGCGCTCTCCTTCGTTATGGCCCCAGAGCTGCTGGTCCCCGATCATATCGACGCCGGCGCCTGGTCTCGCCTCCAGCCCTTACTGCGCATGTTGCCCTCAATGGCCTTCCACACGTCCTCGACAATCTCGCGGTCTCGCCACCGGCTCGGGTCCGGTCCGGTGGTTGTGCCCTTCCACCTGTCGATGCCGATCGTCATCACCCGGTGACCCCACGACTTGACGTTCTCAGGCGGCTGCTCGCCGCGCCAGCCGAGGTATATGCCCGGGATATGGCGGAACAGCTCCTGCGGGTTGCTCCACTTGTAGCTCTTGAACTGCCAGCTCTGGCCCGTCGTGAAGATGGCAACCACGCGCGTCCAGTACTCGGGCTTGAACTGCTCGGGGCCCTCGACCAGGATGAAGCGCATCGGCCGGTTGGGATCAATGTCCTTCATCAGCCTGTTGATGTGCAGCATACTGGCGCCCGTGTAGCTCGCGGCTTCCGAGTCTGGCGGGATGTACTGTCCACCCTCGAGGAACGACTTGATATTTGACATGCGCAGCAGCGAGGAGGCGGATGGTGAGAGCAAGATGATGGGGTCGGGCCGCTTGGGCTTCGAGTGTGTCGCAAGGGTGGGATTCGAGGAAATGTTTGTGGTGGTTGGTTGCGACGGCTTCTTGGAGACGAGCGGCGCAGCGAGCTTGCGCACGTGGGAGAAGTCCTGTGGAGCGTGAGGTCAGATTTCCGTCACCAATAAATAGTAGGTACGAGCACCCGGTGCCACGACTCACTGTGGGTTTTATGCCCCTGAGAACACTGTTGCGGTCACCGAGCTTGCGCTCGCTGTTGTATATCACTGCCAGCCTCGGATCCAACGTCCCCTTGCCTGACCGCCCTACTGTCGCGCCAATGGCCGGCGCAGCAGCACCCTTGGAAGCAAGCGCCGCAGCGGCCGTCGACGCGGCGCCATCCCTATCTCCCGCTAATGGTTTGATGTACTCGGACTCCTCACTCGCGCCTTCCAGCCATGTGATGAGGTCGAGCCGCTCGACAAAGGCAAACTTGCGGACCTGCCCGCTTGTGAGCTCGTCGTTCAGTTGCGACGCAGACGCATTGTACTCGGGGATGGCGACTTCGCGCTTCAGCCAAGCAAAGTATATACTGCGCAGGTCGACGGGCTGGTCATTGGAGGTGAATCGCGTGGGTGTGTCTATGGGCAGCGATATCCTTGACGGTACTGAAAATGTCAAATGTGTGGCTTGCGCGAGGTTGACCTCGCTGTCGGACGCAGTTGGCACGACAGGGCTTCCTGCCGCGATGGCTTGCCGGAGCAGCAGGAGGGGATCCTGCTCTGTCGGAGCCATGTTCTAGGTGTGGAGGACGGGCGGACACGTCGGGACGCGGTCGAGGGCTTCTGTCGAGCGACGAATGGCTGATGAGATGCTGTCTTTGATAGTTTCTTGGAGCAATTGTGAAGTTTAAACAGTCGCGCCAGCCTTGCGCTTCGAGGCTGGGATTTGGGGGAGCTCCCCTGCATACCCCTGTCATTCGGTTTAGCTGCATGCCACAGCGGAGTATGCACCAAAGAGGGTCAAGGACTTCCTGCCCGGTTGGCACCACGGCCATTGTCCTGGCACTGCATGCAAGTTTCCACTGTTCTGCTTCAGGGAGGATAATAGTACTTCCTTCGTTTATCATATTTCTCTATTTCGCGTGCTTCCTGATTTCAGGTTTCGCGTGCCGTACATGTTTATAAACGCTCTCACATCCTGCCTACCCTCTATTGAGAGTGTTGCCACTTCCCTTGGGATTGTTTTCTACAAATTCGTCCCATTCCCGAGCCTTCATTGTTTCCGCGTCTGCCTTCTCGTAATTATCTTCGTCGGGCTCTGGCTGCATGCCGCTCGCTTCACCGCCACCCTCGATGATGTTGCCCCGCCTCCTCTCCTCGTCAAGATATTCGTCAATGGACATGGTAGGCAGATTATGGCCTGGCCGGAAGACACCTTTTGTCAACTCCTGCCTGTTCGCTGTGAGCGTAAAGGGCCTCAATGGCTTTCCCTCCTTGCTCAACAACGGGCCCTTGGCTCCAGCGTGAATGGGCTGCAGGGGGGTGTCCAATCTCGCAGAAAACATCTCGCTGTCAAATGAAGCCTTGCGTCGCCGCTCGTCATCCTCAATGGTCGAATCCTGCGGCATCAACGGTATCGGCGCCTGCGCGAGCACCTCCATCTCCCGGTTGATGCCCTCAAGTCCCTGGAACGTCTGGTGGATGTTCCAGGCAATATCGGCGAGGTATAGCTCCCGGACTGCCTCCTCGTCGCCGCCCCCGTCGTCCAGATAGCGTGGGTTTCTCCGCATGAACTCGAGCTTCTGCTTCATCTCCTTCTCCGCCTTGAAGTTGGCAATTTTGGCGTTCCTCCTTAGGGCGGGATCGGAGGATGTGATGGTGGAGAAGCTCTCTGGCTCGTCTACATACCGCTCAAAGAGCTTGCGGTCTGATTCCGAGAACAGCGAGTAGCTGTCCATGAGGTGCAAGAACTTGGAGTACGCCTCCTTTGCAACATCGAGTGCGGCTTTGCGCTCGGTAGGCGAGGCCGTGGAGACCTTTTGCAGCAGCTCGGCGATGCGATAGCTCACCAGTAGGTAGGGCAGATCTGATGTGTTGATGTCCTCGAGAGTCTCGTTGGGACTGAAGAGTGAAATGTCGCCGATGATCATGAGGCAGTCCTCATAGAACTTGAGAGCTTGGGAGAGGTCATCCTGGTAGCTGGCCGAGATTGTGTCGTAGCTGTTCTCCAGGCCCGAGCGCTTGGCCTCAGCCGCAGCGAAGACGGATTTCAGGGTCCTGGGCTCTTGCGACATGATGCAGAGCTTGGATGGGGGAGCCGGAGGGTGTGTGTCGCTGGCGGTTGAAGTTGTAATGTCGTGGCGCAAAGCTGGGAAAAGAGATCTTGAGTCAAAAGTCGCCTGCTCGCTCTACAGGATTCCGTCCAGACTTGAAGAGAGCGAGGTTGTGGCAAGAGGCGATTACGTCCTCGGTGGCAGCGTGATTGTCCTTTGTGCTGTTGCATGTGGCACCCTGCAGGTTTCCTTCTCGCCCCAACGAGGGGTGGCGCCTGCAGATGTCATCCAGAGACCCCACACCACACACCAGGCGACTGACTGACTGCACACTCACAGGCTGCCCATCTCGCCCATGCTCCAGGATTCTCTTCTGTGCCACAGTGCCGCACAATCATACTCTTATTTCAGGACCTCTAACAGATGCGATGGCAAACGAAGTACCCTGGACCGAGAATCAAGTCACAGGCCGTGAAGAGTATCAACAATTTCGGCACGGCCTAGGTTGAAGGACCAGCGGGATACTCCCATCTTCAAAGACATCGAGGGTGTACGATATGCTTCTGTATCAAACTTGGTTATAATGGAATATAATGCCTCCGCCGAGCTTATGTGTGAGATCATCAGGAGGCTGAATGTGTCCCGGACAAACAGCCTTGCTCCCTGGCAACCCTCAAAGACCAACAATTACCATGATACCGCAGTCAATCCCAGCCACTCTTGGATATACCTCTGTCACCCCAAGCTGGGAGGGATACTTAGTCAATGAGAAACTCTCTTTCGTGAGCCTCCATCAAAGCTCAAGACCAACCATTGTCCTCCCCGGTCGACGTGAACGTATGTATGTCCGCGTGATTAACCCCGTCCGCGTTTGCTCCTGCCACTCCAGCTGCCAGTCACCTTGAGCACATATCAACCACCTGATCATTCAGAAGAGTTTCGCTCCGATTGAACATTATCCCGGACAATTGATCACGGCACCCATCAAACGGACGGCGTACCATATGTCTTGCGCCGAGCCATACTACTCATCTGCCGGCCCAAGCTTCATTCAACCCACACGCAGACATCATAGCAACCTCGATCTTTGGCCTACGAACTTTTGCAGGACAGTCAGGCTGGCTCCATTCGGCTACCACACGCGAAGAGCCTCCTACCACGAGGACTACGTGTCAAGACCAAACCAACAGGTATTACCATACGCAAACTCAACAACGGAAATAAGCTGGCCTGTGGTTTCTGGAATGTGAGGATTCCTTGAATGCCTTGTGACTTTGGCCAGACTCCTCGCGCAACATGGAGCTATACGAGAAGCAATTTGAAGAGGTCCTGGACGACAGTGACGGTCACGAGCAGGAGGAAAATGCAGACAAACGCGAACAGCTAGTGGGTGAACAGAGGCTCCTCGAGGACACAGCGTTCACACAATGGCTTGAGATCAGGCAAAAGGACGCATTAAGGACGATGAAGTCTACCATCGTTCAGTGTCCTTTGGCTGTTGCGTCGGGGCCCGCCGACGCGAGTCGCATCATCAACAGCCCACGTGAATATCAGCTGGAGCTCTTCGAACAAGCGAAAAGGCAAAATACTATCGTGGTGCTCGACACTGGTACGGCGCCAGTTATGTCCATTCTAACGTGCTCAAAAGCTAACCGACGATCAGGTTCTGGCAAGACCCTTATAGCTGCTCTGCTCCTACGTCACACCATCGACCAGGAATATGAAGATAGAAAACAGGGACATCCGCACAGAATATCTGTGTTCTTGGTAGCTGCCACAACCTATACTGCTCCATTCTCCAAGCTTACATATGTCACAGGTCGACAAAATCGCTTTAGCCAAGCAACAACACCGTGTTCTCAAAGAAAATCTTGACTGCAATATCGCATGCTTCGCCGGTGACAACGACCCAAGAGATCACGATTTCTGGAAACAGCAGCTCGAGAATAACCTGGTCATTGTGTGTGTTGGGGCGGTGCTTCAAAACTGCCTTCACCGCGCGTACATAAGAATGGAGCAGATTAACCTGCTCATCTTTGATGAAGCACATCACGCAAAGCGGGAGCATCCATACGCACGGATCGTCACAGACTTTTTCGTGCCGCTCGCGAATACTGGCCATAGACTCCCGCGCATTTTCGGCATGACTGCATCGCCCGTCGACGCCAAAACAGACTTTGATCAAGCAGCGTCCGACTTGGAAACACTGCTTCATAGCAAAATTGCTACCGTCGGGGACCTATCCGTCTTCCAAAACTCCGTCCACAAAGCAGAAGAACACACGATTGAATACGGAATGTCATGTAATGCGTTCGAGACGGCACTTTCGCAGAGACTGAGGCCACTTCTTGGTAATCTTCCCGCCGTGGCAAAATTATTTGTCAACGCCCAGCTCTGTACCTCGGAGCTCGGACCGTGGTGTGCAGATCACATGTGGCGACTGGCCTTCGATGAAAGAGGAGAAGGCTTGAAAAGGCTACAGATGAAAGTCGAGTACGAGATCCATGACATTGCGGCCAGAGATGATGCCGTGGAGGCGGCGCAAGCAGCACAAGGCTTTGTGGATACGCACAGATTTGTTGACTTGGCCTCATCGCCGCTCCTGGTTTCCAACAAAGTCCATCAAGTCTTCCGCCTGCTGCAAGACGCTTTTCGCCCCAGTTTCGACAAATGCGTAATCTTCGTTGCCAAGCGATATATCGCGGTCCTGTTGGTAGAACTTCTAGAGAGCGAAGCAATGAGGATAACGGGCGTCAGTGCCGCAAAAATGGTAGGTCAAATGTTCAGGTTCGCCATCTGTAAGCGAGTCCTAACCATAAGTTCGCAGATCGGAACTGGCAAAGCCGGCTGGGGAGAACCGACGATGACCATTCGCGAGCAGATTCTAACTGTGCTGAGATTTCTTCGCGGCGATGTCAACGTTCTTGTTGCTACTTCTGTGGCCGAAGAAGGCCTAGACATACCTGACTGTAACATGGTTGTTCGCTTCGATCCATGCAGCACCATGATCCAATATGTCCAGTCACGAGGCCGAGCTCGACAAGCGCAATCCAGGCTTTACCATCTTGTCCAGGCTGGACACCATGGCCACCGTGCACTGCTGTCAGATATTCAGGAGCAAGAAGCCCAGATGCGTAAATTCTGCGCTACGCAGCCCGAGGATCGCAGAGTCGACGCAGTCTGTGTGGACGAGCTTTACCCCAAGCGCGCCGAGGAACGGAGATTTACGATCCCTTCCACTGGCGCAAAATTGACCTATCGAGTCAGCCTCGATATACTTGCTAGCTTTGTGCAATCACTGCCAAGAGGTGAGTCTACAAGAGTGCCCGCCCCTGAGTACACCGTGCGTTCAGCGGCCGGGTCCTTGTTTCTCGCAGAAGTACGGCTGCCCGACGTCGCCCCAATCACATACAAGGTTGGGAAAAGGGAAAGTTCAAAACAACTGGCGAGATGCGCGGCTGCTTTTGAAATGTGCAAAGAGCTCAGGGCTCAGAAGTGCCTAGATGAGTGGTTCCGATCAGTTTTCACCAAGAACCTCCCAGCCATGCGAAACAAGCGTCTGGCTTTGACCTCGACGAAAGTGTCAGAATATGAAATACAGATCAAGCCGAGCATCTGGTCGACGATCGGCTTTCCCGGCGACGAACTTCATGTCACCATAATCACGCTGGCAACGCCATCAGCACTTGGTAGAGCGTCACTCCCCCTAGCTTTCTTGTCTCGATCACCCATGCCGATGATAGGGGATATTCCGCTTTTCTTTGCTAACAAAGGGTCATCTCTTGTTCGATTTGTGCCAATGGAGTCGGCCATGAGAGTCACGAAGGAGCAAGTTGTCACATTCACAAACTTCACCCTACGAATCTTCCGAGATGTGTTCAGCAAGGAATACGCCGCCGAGCCCGGAAGTCTGCCATACTATCTCGCCCCCGTCCAACAAGGCCATTCTCATGACTTTGCCGGGTCGAGAGGCGACATGAGCTCGTTACTTGACTGGGACCAGCTCGATGTCGTTGGTTCGACGGACTACCTCAATACCACAGAGGTGGCTGGCTCAAAACTGAGCAATCGATATGTCATTGATCCACACGATGGCTCTCGCAAGTTCTATACCGTCGAATTCAAGCCCGACCTCAAGCCAGCAGATAACCAGCTTTCAAGCGCACCAAGATCGGCACGTGTGACAAAGGCTACAAAAGCTGCCGCCAATGACATTTGGAACTATAGTGTCAGCTTGTGGTCAAGCTCAAGAAGCAATATACAAAGAAATGAGCATCTTCAAGTGGTCGAGGCTGAGCTTATCACCATCCGTCAGAATCTTCTCGACAGCACGGAACAAGTAGAGCCAAATGGCACATGCTACCTGGTCTTTGAAACACTCAAGATCTCTGCAGTAAGTAGCGACACTCCAAGCAACGGGTACGCATCACTTGTCTAACATCAAACAGCTCAGACCGGATGTTGTGGCAATGGCTTACCTCCTGCCCGCCGTGATCTACCGTCTCGACTCTACGTTGATCGCTTTCGAGGCCTGTGCCAGCACGGGCCTTTCCGCCATTACCCCGTCTCTAGCCCTGACGGCCTTGACCAAGACCAGCGACAACACCGGGGAACACGATCAGGAACAGATTAACTTCCAACCAGGAATGGGCGAAAACTACGAGAGGCTCGAGTTTCTCGGAGACTCCTTCTTGAAGATGAGCACCACGATTGCGCTCTTCGCACATGCCCCACGAGACAGCGAGTTCTTCCAGCATGTGAACCGCATGGTTCTCATCAACAACGGAAATCTGTACCAGCAAGGACTAGAGTTTGGCCTTCCGGAAAAGATCAGGTCGCGAGCGTTCAATCGGAGACTATGGTATCCGGAAGGTCTCGTACTCCTCCACGGCAAGCAAAATGTCAGCAGACTCGGAAGCCGACTGGCCCAGAAGACGCGGCACACGTTGGCGGCCAAGACCATTGCGGATGTCTGCGAAGCTCTCATCGGTGCCGCATACCTGACAGCACAGCAACAGGGCAACATGGACCTCGCAGTATTGGCCGTTACCAAGTTTGTGAAAGACAAGGAGCAGAAGCATACCATGGAGAAATGGGCGGGCTTCTACCCAATGTACAAGGTTCCCGACTGGCAGACTGCGCAGCCTTCTGCAGCTCAACAACGTCTCGCGGAGGCGCTGAAGCAGGAACTAGGCCATGTTTTCAGGAGCCCAGCTCTGGCGCGTTGTGCCTTTACACATCCAAGCTACAGCAATGCGCTGGAAGGCCTGCCCCACTACGAGCAGCTCGAGTTCCTTGGAGACGCGCTCCTGGACATGGTTTGCGTGGACCATCTCTTCCGGCACTATCCTGCGGCTGATCCGCAGTGGCTGACGGAGCACAAGATGGCCATGGTTTCGAACCAGTTCCTGGCCTTTCTCTGCGTGTCGCTGGGCCTGCACCGACACATGCTCTCGATGGACATGAGCTTGGGCAGGGCTATCACGCAGTACGTCGAAGCCGTGGCGCTTGCTCGGGAGGATGCAGAGACCAGAGCCGAGGCGGCCGGGCTCGCGCGGCAGGACTGTGCAAGCGACTTCTGGATGCAGCTTCACAAGCCGCCCAAGGCACTGGGCGACGTCGTCGAGGCGTACCTCGGCGCCATCTTTGTCGACTCGGAGTTCGATTTCAGCAGGGTCCGGGAATTCTTCACGACACACATCCTGCCTTACTTCCTGGACATGCAAATCTACGATGCGTACGCGGGCAAGCAGCCCATCACGCTGATGCTGAACATCCTGCAGGAGCGCTTCCACTGCCAGCAGGCGCGGATCATGAGCCGCACTGTGCCCAAGGCGGATGCGGCCGCCAAGATCATGGAAGATGAGGGCGCCTGTGTCATCATGATCCACGGCGTGATTGTGCAGCATGGCGTGGCTGCGAGCGAGAGATATGCCAAGATCAAGGCGGCCAAGGAGCTCAACAAGGTCATTGAGGACATGGGCGTCGCCGAGTACAGGAAGAAGTACGGCTGTACCTGCAGGCCCGCTGCGTGAGACCTCAGGTCGTAAAATGCATAGGACGCATTGCGAGAGCAGAACATGGCTTGAGATGACGGTAAAGCCGAGGTAGTGGTTATCACTCTGGAGATTCTGGAAGACCAGACTGCAGACGGTGATCGCTCGGGTTCCTGAAAAGCTCGTAATGGTGTGGCCTGATGTACTCCTCCGCGGGATAAACATGGGAACTGTCTTCCTTCTTCGTGACAGGCTGGCGGCCCTGAAGACGAGGGAACTGAGAATGTAAGCCCCCTTGGAACATGCTTTCGGGGGCTTTCCGCCTAACCTTTAGGGTCAGATGTGACGGAGCAATCCGCATCGAAACCGGAAGGAATACGCAAGTACGCAAACACACAAATAAAAGACGAATCTTCCATACCCTGCCAACGTACTATCCTGATCATTTTGCAAGCTGGTAGTGACCAGGGCTCGTAGAACACATAACAGTCGATTTCACTTACATGGGCTGACCCGCAAATACTCGTTGCTCTTGATTGCGTTGTGTGTGTTTCGGACACTTTTAGCTGTCCGAAACCGTAACTCGAGATACCATTCCACACATTGTCTATGGAGAGTCGAAATTGAGTTTAATCAGATCTAGAACGCCTATTTCATCCTTCTGGTTAAGTTTGACTTGCTTTTATGATCTCTCTGAGCTCTTCAATTCGAGTTCATAAGTTAAACTTCCACGTGTGTCCGAACTCTGGACCCCTCCAGCTGGAGCGCCCGGAGCTTCTATCGATAGCTCGCGGGGCATCGGCCGAGCTGTTGCTCCCCTTGTCGGCATACAACACAACGAATGGCCGTTTGACAGACAGCTTGCCTGCTGCCTGTTTGTAGTATTACTCTGAGAATCACAAGACCCTACGCCTTTACTTGAGCAGTCACGAATCTAGCCGTTGCCACATCGAGAATTTCGTAAGTGTTGCCAGCTTGTCCGCAAAAGAACAACCTGAGCAGTTCGGGCAACAACAGGCTGACGAAACGGTCCCCCTCCTGAAAGCTACCTCGGAACGCCTGCGTGCTCTTGTAGTTAGCGTAAGCTTGCAACTCTCACCCACGCGCCACCCGCCGTGCTCTTTTAAAGGGTCCAGCAACTGCACTTAAGCACGGACACACCACACGAGCAACGGAGAGAAGGCCGCCTGGGAGCAGCAGCAGCAGCAGCAAGACAACACCAGCCAGCACCAAACACCAGCGAAAGCAAACCAGCCATGGCAACAAGCGACGCCCCCATCCCGCCTCCCACGAGCGGCGGCGCCGCCGCCGGCGACAGCCAGCAAAAAATAGCCTTCATCCCCCTCGAGGCCAACCCGGAGCTCATGACGTCCCTCCTGCACAAGCTCGGCCTCAGCCCGGCCCTGCAGATCCACGACGTCTACTCCATCACCGAGCCCGAGCTCCTCGCCTTCATCCCCCGCCCGGCCCTGGCCCTGCTCCTCGTCTTCCCCGTCAGCGCGGCCTACACGTCGCACCGCCTCGCCGAGGACGCCGGCGAGGCCGAGTACTCGGCCTCCGGCGACGCCGAGCCCGTCCTGTGGTTCCGCCAGACCATCCGCAACGCGTGCGGCCTCATGGGCCTGCTGCACGCCGTCAGCAACGGCCCGGCCAGGGGCTTCGTGCAGGACGGCACCCCGCTCGCCAGGCTGATTGCCGAGTCGGTGCCTCTCAAGCCCGAGCAGAGGAGCGCCCTGCTGGAGAGGACCCCCGAGCTGGCTTCTGCCCATGCAGAGGCCGCCTCGCAGGGCGCGACTGCGGCTCCCGACGCCCAGGACGATGTCGATCTGCACTACGTCTGCTTTGTCAAGACAGACGACGGCGATGGCAACGGCGGCACGCTTTGGGAGCTTGACGGCGCGCGCAAGGGTCCTATCAAGAGGGGCAAGCTTGGACCCAACGAGGACGTCCTCAGTGATAAGGCACTCTTGTGGGGTCCGCTCAAGTTCCTCGAGAGAGAGGGCGGTGACATGCGCTTCTCGTGTGTGGCGCTCGCAGGCTCGTTGGATTAGGCACGACCAAGTGGGAAGCGTTCAAGTGCAATCAAAGAAGTGCACCATTATGATATCCATGGTCACTTTTCAAAGCATCGGGCTTTACGCTATGCTGCAGACATGTTGCAGAGCATCAATGTAAAGAACTACAAGCATATCAATTTTGATTGTAAAGAGGTTGTGCATCTTAGGTGAGAGGCTTTCTTCGCCTGAGGGCACTAGCCGAACACACGCATCCTGGCGATGCTACCCAGCATTGTACCTATGGCCGGGGCTAAGATGGATGCTCTGATTCACGCTGGTCATCCTTACCAACTGTTCTGTGGCGTAATCTTGCAGCGCGGGCGAGTTGCCAGTGTCCCTAGGCAGCTCTCTGCACGAGCAGGCGACGATGGCGGCGAGAATGGCAAAGACTCGAGACCAGCGTACACTCGAACGTCCTCTTGAGCGCATGTACACGAAAGGCCCAGCTCTTCGGCATGGATCATGCGGATGAAACCCTCGTGCATCACAGGGTCAGATGCATTGGGTCGGCTTCGACAGGTACGGCATGGTGATGCTGACGGACGATAAGGACAAGATGGCACCGGAGTCCAGGAGGCCATATCACCACCTCCAAACAATCTCCGTGTGCCTCCGCTGGGGCTGACGTCTTCGTCGACTTGATCCCTGGGTCCATCCAGGGCATGTTCTTCTACATCCCGTGTAAGTGGATGTTCCTCATAAACCGGCACTGCCGCGGTGATCCCCGGCAGCATAACATCCTGCGCAGCATCGAGGCCCCCAACGTGGTTGTTCTTCCTCTCCTTTTCGCGGTGTTCACGAACTTTCCTTTCATGGCGTTCATGCTTCTTGTGTTCCCGCAGGATAGCCTTTTGGTGGCGGGCAGCTTCTTTCTGCTCTTTGCGTTTCAATTTCTTCTCGAGGCTTTCTTGACTCCTTCTTTGCTCCCGCTCTTTTCTCTCTCGCTTCTCCATTTCCTTGGTTTCCTTCTTTGCCTTTTCGCGTCCGGCATTGATGTGTGCTTGCGTCCTCGCATGCATTTGCTTAAGCTCGGCCTTCTGCCTCTTCTCCCTGTCCCGCTCTGCGGGAGTCTGCTTTCGGCGTGGTTGCTCACTCTCGAGGACATTAAAGTCTGGCTCTGGCTCCGGAAGCAGGACTGTGAGAGTGTCGGCAGGTTCCTCTGCTCCTCCTGGACTTGATGCACTTGTCTCGCCATCGTCGGCATGCCCATGATTGGGATGCAATACGTCGCGAGCAATGCTTATGGCGCGTCGGGCAGTATTCTGGACCACGCTCAGGCGTTTCTCTTCGGGACTCTGGTGATCTTCATTGCGGGCATCAGATTGGCCACGGACATGATCGGTTCCATCAGATTTGGAGCCGTGATGGAGTACATCTTGCGTGAATCTCAGGACGCCCTTGAATGATTTGCGCGTAGGGCTTTGTACCTCTGGCTCTTGGTTGACAGCGGCTTCATGGTCCTACCTGTCGCCAGCTGGGAGAGCAGAGGGTCCGCTCTGGTGTGAAGCGACGGTTTTACTACTCGACGAGTCCGGCTTTGGACACGAAGCAGCCTGGGAGGACTTCTCATCAAGGAGAGAGATTTCGCGAGCAGGATGAGCCGATATCTTGATGGCTGCGCCAGAAAGAGACTTGTCAACTCGCGTATAACAGAGAGTGCCTACACAGCTCGGTCGTGGGGCTAAGTCAACTTACGAACTGCTTTGTCAACATGCGGAGATGAGGTTGGCGAGATCTCTTCCGTTTGGGGCTTCCCGTTGCTCTGCTCGCCAGCAACAGAGGTCGGAAGCGCCTCTTGTACTGGCAGCCAGTGCGGCCCAATCTCGTCGATCTCACCCTCGGGCGGGTCAGGCAGCCACTCGCAATGCTCAGCGGGTTTCTGGTTCTCGAGGCACTCTTGGCCAAGGTCGTCCTCGACGGGTTCGGGGCTGTCAGGACGCCAGTCGCAGCTCTCTGGTGGGGGATGGGGCTGAGCCTTGTCAAGATGGGTTGGCTCGTTGGTGCTCGTCATGACGACTTTAGTCGATGGCGAGTTGTTTATATATTGAGCAGCAGGTCCAGCGGTGACGGCAGGCGTAGTATTGATTAATCGAAATGCCCGGCCAACGAAGCTTACCATGGAGTAGCCTCTAATAATGCAGGTGCTAGATAATGCTGTTGCAACGAAGTGACAAGGATGCACGGATCAATGGATAGGGTAGAGCGATGATGTGGATGATGTGGATGTTGTGTCGCCAGATGTAGAGCTCGTCCCAACATGGTCCCCAGGGTGATGCTGTCTGTTGAGGGAAAGAGCTTGATCATGACTGCCAGTTTCGTGTGTACAAGACTGACAACGCTTGCACCACCCGCGCACCTTCCCTGGCTCTTCATGACATCCTCAGCCTGAGATATTGGTGGCAGCTTGCACGTCCTCCGTGACATCTTCAGCAGGTCACCAGGGTCTGGTACTGACGATGATGCTTGCTATGGTGTGAAGGTAACCGAGTGTGTACCAGTCAATACACGTTCGAGGTGGGTGAAGCACCTCGTTTCATCATGCGAGCTGCAACCGTCCCAGGCCCCATAAGCACGACTTCGGGCCTCACTGAGCCGTGAGCGAGCTGGCTTCATCCCAAGCTCAATTATTTGTGAGCCTTTCCAAGTTGAATCCCCTCCGCTCTTATGGGCGGCCGCGAAGCACGTCCATATCCTACCACCAATTGCATCTCAGCTGCGAGACTGGCGATCAAGACTGTTTGCCAGAGCTATAATGAAGGAAGCGATGTTTCCTCTCGCCGGCTTGGCCCGCCTGATCAGATAGAGAAGTATTTACACGCAGTGATGTCCTGGCCATATTCATTTGTAAACCTGGCTGTGCCCACAAAGAGCTCACACGGCCCCAGCTCAGGCGGCATAGTTTACGCGGCGGATGATCCTTTCAATAAGTAAGGGGCTTTCCCGGTTAACCGCACGTTAATACACTCTTTTATTTATGGAGTCCTGCGCTTGCCGATGGTATCTCAGATCCCGCGAATGCAAGGGTTCGCTGTGTGACGTGCACGGGCAAAGCTCTCAGGCGCAAAAACAGGACACGCCGTGCGGACCAGTTCATCCGTGCAATGCACAAACTCGTCGAGGATCGCCCACAGCACGCAAGCACGCACGAGCTCTCATGCCTCTCGCGCGCGCGCACGACCACCGCTCGAGGCGGGCCGCGATCAGCCACCATCAGATCATCACAATAGCCCCAGCACCCTCACTCGTTCGTCTTGCAGAGGCACTAACCAGGGTTGCAACTCACTAGCTCAGCCACCATGATTGCTAGAATGCGCCAAGCGCCTTCTCGGTAACCCCACGTGTTTGGCCTTGAGCGCATCTGCCGCCACGGTCGCTTCAGTCATTATTACAATGGGTCCCCTCTCACAAGGCTAGTACGGCTCGCATGCATCCGAGAACTGCCAGCGACGAAGGGGGCAAGCTGGAATTCCCCGCAAGTTCCCAGGACTTTTCGATAGTTTGCCCGCCAGCCCCCGTCTGTCTCCCACGGCTCAGTGGTGTATTGTCCGAGCCCCTGGTCCCCGAGAGTCAGTGATCGAGAAGTGGCACCACGTAGCAGACTGGCTTGTGGGCTTCCGAGCGATAATGGATAATTAGCACATGAAATATGGGAGTTTGCGCTGGTGGAGTACGATCCTTTACGGTGCCATCCACTTTCTACAAAGTGTATGCGACAAGCAGTCCCTGTGCCAACCCAAGGCATCAGGCTACGGCATGTATACCTTGGGCCGGGAGCACATGTGGTCTATGAAATATTTAGCCGGAGCAAACGACACGACTCGTCGCTGGACGGAGATCAGGTGACCGGCAAACATTCAAGATCGTGTCAGGTGCCGGCGAAACTTATTGAAACACAGCCTATAGAACGTTAGGCGGGCAGGTATACCTTGACGATAACACGAGATATATGGGTATGATTGCGCGAGAGGACCGGGTGCACCCTTGCAGCGCATCATTCAGGCCAGCCATTATATACTACATACTGCGTGTTGCCCTGCTGTGCCGCTCATGTCGTGACATTGGATCCACACCAGGGATCCAGGTACTGGTGTTATGGGGAGCGCGCCGATAATGTGCCGCAATGCTCGAGGTTGCATTCATGGGATCGGCAAGTTGATGCACGACCGTGCAACTGGTGGAGCATGTCCGGGCACTTCGCCAAAAGAGCTCCAGCAGCCGGACTGAATGTCACCAGGCAGACAATTCACGCGACTCGACGCGATATACAATATGGGCGTATAGGTTCGTTGTCGGCGGGATTGACCCAATGCCGGAGATCCGGCTGCGCAGTGTAGTATACGTCGCTCATCATCTCTCAAGCGACCCCAAGCAGTGAATTAATTAGGGGGAATGCTCATCGGCAACTCTCGCTCCACTGCGGGAGAGGAAGCGGCATGATGCCAAGGACAATACATACATGATGATGATGATGCTGATTATACCGTGCGTTGCAGGTACAGCTATACGCGTGCGGTGGCTGAGAGACTGGTAGAACATCGATCGCACCAGAGCTGGGGGCGTTGTAGATTCCGAGAACGCAGCAAAACCAACGTTGGCAAAAAGTAGCGGCCCTAGTGGTCGCGGCTTGTGGTCATTGCTGGTAGTGCCCGAGCACGATGCGGCACGATTCCTGCAAGTATGGCCCCACGAGCACGGCAGACATGCAGTCACGCTGCGAAGCTCGCAGCAGCTAATTTAGCTGACATGCAATAAGCAAGTGATCAGCTCTGTCCTGAGTATATCTCCGGAGCGTTTGTGAAGGCGGAAATCAAACCTAAAACAAGGCGGGCTGAGCCGTAATTTATGAGAGCCGGCCACGTCAAGCCTGCCTAGATTAGCCAGAGACAGAGCCCAACCCTGGACGCCCGCGCTGGAAGAGGCCCTAGACGATAGCGAAGGTACTGCCAACATTCAATTGCTGGTCGTGAGGTGCATAATGATTAATGTGCCAGGTGTACGAGGACGCCAGCCACAACTGGCGCTGAAACCTTTGGGTCTGGACCGTTTGAGGCTTGCTGCCGCAGAACCGGGTGTGGGGCTGGCTACGATACTAAGGTACCCAACTTAGACAAGACCCGAGCAAGGGTCAGGGACAATTCCGGAAAGTCCATCGATCTGCGATTGGCGATGCTTCTGGATGCGATGTCTTTGCTTCCCACGGCGGGGAATCCATGATTCTGGTGAAGATGGGCGCCGAGGTGCATCTTGCTTTTCCGCGTCTCATGCTTGTTCCTTCTGCTGCGTCGCATAAAGTGCTTTAAGGTAGAGAGTGCATCAAGCCTGCAGGTGCCTTTGCTCCGCAGGGCCGCGCACTGAAAGATTCTCGAATGGGAGGGGGCAGAAATGACAGCCCATGCTATTCTTTTTTTGTCGTCGAGGAGAGTAGTTGCCTGCGCTTGGTCCGCATGCGTGGCGCAATCTGGTTCTGTCATGGCCACGATGTCGGATGCGCCGACATGAGAGTCCCACCTGATATGTACTTAGGTGCGGCTGCTGCTGCTGCTGCCGCGTGTGGCTCCTGCTTGCATACTTGTTGCTTGCTTTCCAGGAGGCAACCAAGAACAGAGCGCTGGACAAGCAGCTTGTGCGACGCCGGGCGAGGTTGGCCGCTTGCATTATTGGTATCGTATTGCTGCCGTGGCACCGGCGGCGGTCCCGACAAGTGGCCGCACGGCAGGCAGCACGACGAGGAGGAACCCAGAGTACGTACCCGTACATACCTTCTTTACGACGAGGCGCGGGGTTGAGGTCCCAGATGGACATGCTGATGAAATCTGATGAAATTGAGGGTGCACTTGGGCCCAGGCATCTGAAGATGGATCTGACGCGGTGAAATGGCAGCAGGACTGCGCTGCATATCATTGTGCCTGCAGGCGAAACAGGCGGGCCCCGCAGCCGATCGCGCAATTAACCACCAGAACCGCCTTAGCAGGCCCGAAGCGGGCATGGCGCCTGGCGCCCCTGGCTTGTCGTCGCGCAGGGGGCTCAGATTAGCATCCCCAGCACGCCTCCCAGAACCTTGGGGTGCGTATCTGTGTTTCGGCTGGTGCAGAAGTCTGGAGGAGAGCTTCGGGCCTGAGGCCGGCCACCAACACACCACCTCAAACTAGTCCGGCTGCTTGCATCGTAGTGGCGCTGGGCCCTGACAAACTGGATCCTGTACTGAGCCGTCTGTTCGTTGCCTCCAACGAGTCGGGCGGCCTTGGCCACGGCGCTGCTCAGGTGGAGGCGCTCGCTCTTCCATGTGGTGCCCACAGCAATGGGCATCCGTCCCAGTCCAGTCCTCTGTCATTCTCCTGCGGCAGGTTCTCTGGGCCTTCTGCCTCCTGCCATCTTCTGCCATCGGCGTGCAACCCGCACCTCTGCAGCTTCTCCCGCGCACATTCTCTTCTTGAGCCCTTCGTGCGAGCAGATCTCGACCTCCAGCAGCAGCAATTCGCCCATCTTGAGCCAGCGAGCGAGCGACTGCTGTCTTGGCGCCTCTCGGTCGCGACAGCTCGACTGGAATGCGGGCATGCGCCTAACAACATCCTGTTCCGTCAGGCCAAGCATTTAATCCTCCGGCCACACGCATCCCCTCGCCCACGTCGCATCACACACGCGTCCTCGCCCCTGTCGTGGTTTCTTGGCCTCTCATCGTCCTCGTCCTTCTAGGATTGTCATTTTGCCCATTCGTCGTCGGCACCTCCTCTTACGGAACTTTTCCCTTCGTCCCTGTCTTTTTCGGGAGTCGGACCCTGGCCCTGTATCTACGCCTGTGGGCACCCGGTCGCTCTTCTGACGACAGCGAGCTTGGGGCACTCCGCACCAAACGACCCCTGCGGCCGCCTTGAAAACAGGACCTGCTCGTGTCACCCTGTTCACAGTGGTGCCCATGCTCGATCCGACAACCCCAGTCTGCCCGCGATATAATAGTTTCCAGTGCCTCCCTCCCCTCTTGTCAGTCAACGGCGGCCGTGGCTCTTGTCGCACCCCGCCGCACGTTCTGGGCCTTGACTTGAGCCCATCTGGCTGTCAACGGCCTCAAACTCCGTACCGTTCTGCTCCCTCATACACCCTACATTACCTGGACGGCATGGCTCAGGGACTTTAACAACCAGACGATCCTCTGTCTGGATGCAAGAACACCGTATACCCTTGTTACATTCAGGCTATACGGTTCGTCGCTTCCTCACCAGACCGAAGAAGCCTGACAATACAATACCTCTTCTCGAGTCGGGGACAGACGCCTGGATACAAACATGGGGTTCCTCAACCATCTGCTGAGACGGCAGCGATCCGTTGCCGAACAGAGTCTCAATGAGGCCTCGTTCCTCAAGGCCCAGTCCTACGAGAGCACTACTGCTTCGAGTCCACCTATTCTTGGTATTTCTTCTAGCCCCCTTCCAGTCTGCACGTCGTCTCGATTGGTCATTGCTAATGTGTTGCAGGAACCTACCCTGTTCCCGGAAATGGATCGAATCCAATTCTTATTGCCGCAAACCAGCAGTCGTTGCAAGTACAGCTCCTCACGGGAGATGTCACGTCGCGCCGCTTGCCACTCTCTCGACTTCGCAGCAGTACTCTGAGCCGCCCTGGCACGGCTGGTTCTGCAACACAATCGGAGACACTTGCCCGTCCGCGTACCAGCTCTGGCCCGAGCCTCGCCGCCAGGCCAGATCTCCAATCTCTTATCCAGGCACAGAGAACCGATGGCCCCCCATACAAATTGTCTGCCAAGGACTCAAGCCTAGACTACCAACTGCCACCACCGAAGCCATGGGTCGACCGTGAGGCTTCAAAGCGCAACAGTCTTGCCGGCCGAACCACGACTATATCGTCTACGAGCTCGATACCGACATCGATAGGCAATCACAGGTCGACGTCATCTATGGGATCCAGGTCGAAGACCCATGTTGATCTTCTTGACGCCACAATCAGACCTCTCGACTTTTACGATCGCGTAGCAGCGACAGGTGCCAAGACCTACGGCGAGGATGTTGCGGATCGCAATTCAATGCTGTCCGTGACATCGCCGCCGCCCACAGCCCCCATTGACCAGCAGGATACACAAGGTCCACGAAAGCGCCTTTCCATGGGCCACAGCCTGCGGACTTCCTCCCTTCGCCCAATTTCACAAGTCGAGGACGAACTGCTCGAGATGACGCATGAGGCTTCCCGTGATGCTGAATTGATCGCAAAAAGGAAGGCAGATAAGGCTGCTCGCCGACAATCAATGCCAGTCCCGCCATCGAAGGAAAGCCCAGCGGAGATCGGCGAGACGTTGAAGACACCAAAAGACGAGCCGGCGGCATTCCCTGTGTCATTGAAGGAAAAAGCGGCCGCCATGGCGAGGAACGAGTTGGCAATAATCAGAGCCACAGCTGCCATGCAAAAGCCTGGCGGTATCATCCTCGGTGGCACTCAAGAAACTTCCTCGACGATCGCCGCTGCCCAACCCGCGACGAGCACCATGGAGCAAAGTCACAGTACCGAAATGATTGCAGCACAATATACATCCCCAGCAAGGACGCGGTCAGAAGCTCCCGTCAGCGCCAGCAGGTCAAATCATGATGTAAAAGGTGTTGGATCTCCTTCAAGGGCAAAGCAGACTGGACCACGCAGGGATAGCAAGCAACCACGATCACGTAATGTGAGCGGCGCATCCCTGACGATGAGCAGTATCAAGCAATTCGACCTCGACAACCCCATTCCGGACAGATCAAGCTCGCTACGCAATTGGTCGATGACGTCCGGTAGCATCACCGCCTACACGCACGACTATGATTCGAATCCGTTCCGCCCACAATCGAGTCACACAACAAAGACCTCGGTGGATCTGACGCCAATCTCACCTGCTTTCAAGATATCAAGCCCGAGCCAGACGTCATTTCATTCTCCCATTTCTCCGTCGTCATTTGATCATTGGCAGCCGAATGCAGAGCCCTCCACAAGACATCACACGCTGAAAAGATCACCACTCGGACCAGACACTAGATCCTCGAAACCTAAGCACGCTCCAGCCCAACCAACAACAGCTACGGAAAGCTTCCATATTGACGATTATGTCTCATCGGATGACTCTTTTGGGTCGCCGAAGAGGAATCGAGGCGATGAGGAAAGGGATCTTCTATTCTCAGACGACTCGTTTGGCCTGACGTTCCAACTTCCGGGCATCAGTTCACCCTTGCGCGAGGAGTTTTCAGAGCCATCACGGTCTATGACTAGCCAGACTCTGTCATTGAGCGCTTTCAATGACTTCTCTGGTTATGGCCCTGCACCTTCTTTTGGCCAGGTCTCATCGGTCGCACCTCGCGGGCACGGGCAATCTGATTCGAGACCTGCCGGAACCCGCGGCAAGCATTACAATTTCTCGATGCCAACATTCCACGATCACGATTGGGCCGAGGGCGAAGACTCTGGTGTAGACGCTGACAGTGAAGACGAATTCAATATGGACATCCCTATGAGGCGTGCCCCACCCCAGCATCAGCACCACCAATACAGCCTGGCCAGACTTCAGCACCAGGGTCATCGTGTCAGGATCGAGGACGACTACGATTATTATAAGTCGGGCACAAGCCGTTCTCGTCATGACAGGCACGCCCAGCCACAGATTCGCGATGGTCAGCGAACTCGTATACGAGACTACTGAACCTGCCTCTGCAGGAACTCTCTACCGATCTTGAAATTCTCCTAACATTTTTATAACTCTTTGGCGTTTCGGAGCCGTCGCCTTTCAGGCGATTTCAGATTTGGGAACTGTGCGGCAATACCCCTTTTGCTATTTTGGTTCATGTTGGCCTCACCCATGAATTCTCATATCTACGCGGGGAAATCCTGCGGCTTTCAGAATAATCTTGCACATTTTCCTTTTGTTCCTCTCTACATAGAAATTCTCCGGTTTCACGCACGCCGACACGTCGTTACGCTCTTCACGATGCTATCGCGGCTACGCGAGATTTTGGCTACTTGTATATATTAGACTAGACGGAAGAGGACGAGGTGTTGGGGCTTCAATATACCAGCCAGCTCAATGGCACTTTTTTTTCTCTCTCTCGTGTCATACCTAGTACCCGATCACTACATGTTGTGGACCAAGTGAATGCATTTAGAAACAAACTAGATCTCGGTGTTGGTGAAAACGACACTCACGTAGACACAGTCAACACATGCATGTTTCTCTTGATGCGCGCTCGGCAGTGCGAGATATACAATGCTGCCCTAATATGTCCCCCGCCATTCAAGCGACGAAAAAAGGCAGCCAACCTCTAAACTTCAAAGGCCAAAAGTTTCCACCCCGGCACGTACAGGCCGTTGCATGCTATGTTGAAAAGAGGGGGAAGTAGAATGATGAGACAGAAAGCATTGGTCTATAGAAAAAAGACGTCATCTGTGTGTGCGTGCGTGTGTGTGGATATGTATGTACAAATGCAGCTGCCAAAACGCTCCAGAGAATTAGAATGCGCCCCCCGCCCCTGGCGACAAAGCAATAAGGACCGAGATATCAAGTTACCTCTTTCGCTGATTTCCGCCTGAACTGCGGAAAGTCTCAATATGCCTGCCTGCCGTGGGCCATGCGAAAAACTCCCTCGCTGCTCCCAAATAAAAATAAAAAAAATGCAAAGGACTCGAGGTGCCTCTCCACCCAAAATGGGTACATCTTATGTCAGCGTCGCCTTCCTCTTTGCTTGCTCCACTCTCTCCTTTAGCGTTTGCCGCCTCGTGTCCTCGAGTTCCTCGCGCAGGTACTCGTTGAACTCGTCCGGGTTGTCGAGGTACAAGTGGTGGCCGGCCCGCGTGACAACGATGACCTTTGCGCCGCCGTTTTCTCGGGCCTTCTCCTCGGGCGTGGCGGTCTGGAGGGCGCGCTCGCGGGCTTCACGGACCTTTACTTCCGCGGCGAGGCCGCCGGCGACGTCCATCCAGTCGTTCTCGCCGTACATGAAGACTATCGGGAACCCGGTCTCCTTGGCGACGGTTGTGGGAGGTGTCTCGTCAGAAGGAGTTGTCGGAATGGGCTGTCGGCCGACGTCTTGGATTCTGTTGATCACCGGTCTGCGTGCATGAGCGCCTGGCGCCAAGAGATAAGGTAGCGCATACTCTCCGCTGCCGGGCTGGCGGAACAGCGAGTATGCGTAGTCGTGCAGGGTCTGTCGCTCTTCCTCTGGCAAGTGGTTGAAGCGTCGCGATGTCCAGCCGGAAACGAAGCGCGGTCCAAGTGGCCCCGTTAGGCGGACAATGCTAAAGGGTGAGACGTTGGCGTCCCAGAGCCAAGTGAGCCACCCTGGATATGGCCGCTTCTTTGGGGTGCTGGCCCCGGAAGAGCCGGGGCTGCTGAGCCGGCTGTTTGCGTTGCCCGTGCTCCGTGTTGTGGCCTCCTGGTCGACTGTGAACTCGTCCTGAAAGGTGGACTCTTGGGGTTCTGGCATGTCCGCGTTTGCGGCATATGGGTCTTCTGGTACTCCCACGGGAGAGGCGAGGATCAGCTTGTTAAGGTGACCAGGATATTTGAGCGCGTACGAGACGGCCAGGTAGCCGCCCATCGAGTGACCGAGTAGGGTGAACTTTTCAATCTTGCGGATCTTGCGCCACTCCTCGAGGGCGTCGACGAACCAGCTCTCGGCCTCGTCGATCTTGCCAGCCGGGTCTTTCGACTTGATATGAAACGTTGGCCGCGTCGAGTTACCCATTCCGAGCATGTCCAGCGCATATAGCTTCCAGCCCTCGTTTCTGGTGATGGGCTCAAAGTTCTTGTAGAAGAAGCCGAGGCCGGCGCCGTAGCCGTGGAGCATAACCAGGGTGTCGTCGACCTCCTCGCCATCGCGCTGTACGGAGAACTCGTTGAGCTCACGGTTCTTGCCCGAGAGCGGCACCATCATGGACCGCCAAGTGCGCGGGCCATAAGGGTCTGTCCGGGCTGAGGACTGGACGGCACCGGGATGGTCGGCAGAGGGCGTTGACTCGAGAGAGCCGATCGCCTCACGGAGGTACGGAATGTGGGCAATGACATTGCGCTCCGCGATTGGGGGGGTGACGCTGTGCCACTGTCGGATTTTGTTAGTACGTGGGAGACTCGGACGTGCCGCCGAGGGCGGCGAAAGCCAGACTCACCCATTGGAAAGCAGCTTCCTTGTAGCCGAGGGGGAAGAAGGCCTTCTTTGTTTGTGGGATGCGGCCAGTGGGCGGCGTGGGCAGGTGTTCTTGGGAGCCCGTAGCACCCTGGGAGTCGTTGGCTGGGGCCATTCTGCGGGGGCGTCGCCTGTAGTAGTAGCCCTGGTTCTGGGGCTGGTCGTGGATCGCAGTGGCCGACGTGGCGTTTGTGCGAACGAAGCTGCGGGTGGTGGTGGTAGTGGTGGTGGCGACGTGGGTGAGGCGACTGCGCGTGCGTGCGATGGCGGGGAGCAAGCGTTGGGGCGTTGGCATTGGCGTGCGGAGGTGGACGAAGCAGGAGGCGAGGGCTTGCTTATAAGCGACCCTCGAGCTGCTTCCTGGCTTCCTGGCTGACTATGGGTGGTCTCGTCGACGCTGGCTACGCGCACACGGAGGAGGGATGGGAGGCAAGGAGGGAAAAGAGAGGATTGGGTGGAGGGACAGCGAGGATGTCGGTTGAGGCCAGCGATGCGGGCTGACGACATGAAGAGGGCCGGCCAGGCACTAACACGGCCACGAGGATGGCCCGCCGCAGGCACACAGAGAGCCTCTGCCTGCTGTCCCGGGCCCGATCCTGCTAACTCCGTGCGCCCGGCGATTGTCATCCCGTGCGCCGGCCTGCGAATGCGACAGGCCATCCTCCCTCCACGGCGACTTTTCCACAGCCGTCATTGGCTGTGCAGCACCCGACTGCCTCCTTCTGACTCGCATTCCTCAACAAGCCATCCGTGCCCGCGAGGGTTGACCCAGACGGTGTCATTCATCTAATTATGGCTGGTGCCTGTTCCTTCCTGTGATCGATCTGGCGGCATCATTGTCCTCGACAGCGGGGGGCGTCTCGTCCTCAGTTCTGGGCTCTGCCCGCGGACAACAAGATAAAACTTTCGCTTGGCGGCCGCATGCCCATCGCGATCAATGCGGGCATTTGCAAAGTCACATGTGCCCTCTCATGAGCCGCACTTGACGGAGCCTAGACCGCCTGGGCCCCTGCCTCTGTGCCTTTTTGGTGCGGTGGGTTTCTGCTTCCACTGCTCTTCCCGTCAGTATTGCCCAGTACACACAATGGTGAGTGTCTCCTGGGACGAAAAATGCACCTGCACAGTGGCAAGAAGCCCATCTTCCGATCTCTATCCAGACTGGATCGTATTGCTTGTTCCGCATCCTCACAGCTGCAGTGTTGACGATCGTACTTCCCGTCTCCCGAGGTCCATGCAGGGGCAGGTGCTGGCGGCAGCCCCACAATATCGCCCGCCCGTCGAATGACGTTGAGTCCATGACTGGTCCACCGCAGCTTCTCCCCCGGACAGGGCGGACTACTCCAGTCCAAGGAATGCCCAACATTCTACTCTATGCCCTCGCTTCCGCCCTAATCTACTCCTGCTCACTTTGTCCTCGAACCACGGTAGCGCATCCCTCCGATCACCCTCGGCTTCGGCCAGCAATCTCTCCCAGACGTCCCGGATGCCCTTGTAGCACCGCCAATCGTGCTCTGCTGACGTGGGCGCTGCTCCCGTCGATTGGGCGGCGTCATCTCTACGACCGGCCTATCCACAACCATCGACCACCTAGGCCAGTGCACAGCGAGCATAATCACTTCGATCATGGCCGACTCCATAGACTCGATCGTCAAGGGCGCGCCGCAAACCGACGTCAAGCCGCCCCCGATGGAGCCCATTGGCGAGACGCAGCCCGGCGACCCTCTCCACCACACACCCAGCTCACCGTCCATGATCTACCTCAACATGCTCATCCTCGAAGCCTCCCTGCGCGCGCAGTTTCTCGAGCTCCGCACGCGGCGGAGAAAACACACCTTTTTCCTTGGCCTTCTCGCCATCTGGAATACCTTCTTTGGCTACTGCCTCTTTTTCGCACCACGAGAGGACGGCAGTGGAATGGGAGGCTCGGTCTACTGGATGGTTGATATGGCAGAGAACGTGTGCTTCATGGCTGGAGTGCTCACCGGCGTGCTCGTCTGGGCCACTGGCATCTGGGATCGAGGTATCCGCTGGCCACGAAGGTGGCTCGGCATCTCGAACCGAGGCCTGCGCGGCTTCAACTGCAAGCTCGTCGTGATCAAGCGCCCGCTCCTTGTTGAGCTCTTCTCCACGATGGCCTTCTTCTTCACATATGGCGCCTTGTCCAGTACGGCTGGGCAGTATCGATACATTGACCCTTCGATCCTGCGCGAGGTGGACCGCGAGCTGAATATCAACCGCCATGAGCACCCTACACTTCCTTACGTCATAATTGGAGATGAGGAGAAAGGTGGCCACGAGGAAGATCTGGCGCCAGGCGGTGACTACGTCAAGCTGTTGCTTTTGGCTAAGCCCTTCTCGCCTAACTTTCGAGAGAATTGGGAGCTCTACCGCACAGAGTATTGGGACAAGGAGAACGAGAGGAGGAATCTCCTTCGAGTAAAACTGGCAGCGCACGACAAGAAGATCATCAAGGAGCGCTACGGCTGGCGGTGGTGGCTGCCTTGGTACAGGAGCGCAGCACGCACACCGCTTGTCCACGAGGACGCTGAGAAATATAACCACGGCCAGCATATACCCCATGCCCACCACCACCGAGCTGCAAGCATCTCGAAAGAAGAGAAGCGAACCCGCAGCGGGAGCATGCGCCGGAATAGCTCATCGGCAGGATCCACGCGGAGTCGAACGCCCACAGCTGAAGTGTCAGAGGATGGTACGACTGTGAGCCGACGGGCTAGTGTCTCGTCAAATGCATCGGACAAGAAGCGCAAGAAGCATCTCTCCTCGGGGTCTCGATCCAAGCGGGAGTCGAGGTCCCTGACACCGGAAATATCGTCTCCACTTGCTCAAGCCAGTAAAACCAGTGACGACGTGGCGTGAGGCATTCCAGGAGCTTAAGATTTTAACAAACAGGCATGCGTGGTTCGAACAGCGATTGGGGGGAGGCAAGATCGAAGAATTCTTGTGATATAGCGAATCCAGCCATAGGAGACAATTTTTGGCTGCCTGTCTGCCTTTTCCGTCGTGTGAATATGATCCAGCAAGTTGCTCTCGTGTGACAGGGTGAAGCTCATGCTGCTGAGCTTGTGTCTGAACCCCTGCCTGTGACATGTTCCCAAATCAGGAGAAACTCCACACAGACGAACCAACCAACAAAGGAGAGGCTCCACTGTGCCAGGCACAACCACCACCTACAGGCTGCAGCTAAGCAGATCCGGCTCCCCCCATCGCTTGACGGGGCCACTGCAAGACAAAGCTTAAGGCAACGACACGGCTCTACCTCTGATGTCTGTGGCAACAAACTCTCCTCCGCAATCTGTGAACAGGCCAGGAAAGCGGCACCAACGACACATAGCTGCCCACCAATTCGCCCCTGCCAAAGGGCTGAAAGACTTACGACCTGTCCACACGTCCTGGAGGTTGCCTCGCCCAGGGTTGAGTCCTGGACACATCCCATAATCTTACTCATCCGTGCACGCGTGTCGATCAGCATCCGTCTGCACTCTACCTCCGGGCGCCTCATTACAAGCATCTCAAATCTGCCCATTACCATCTCACGTACTCGTGACACCCGGCGCAGAGCTAGTCTATCGGTAGCCGGGCAGCCCGGGGCCATCATGGGTCCAGCCGAGACCAGGCGCCCTCTGGCGACTCCAGCGGCACCCTTCTCGTCCAGACCACCCAGTCCACCTGGGATTAACATACCAGCTGTGCCTGTTAACAGAGCGTTGCAGCCCATCACGATAGTCCCCAGCTTCGAAAATGTCGATCCGGCCGCTCTGAGCGCATCAGACCTCCAGATCATCACTCAGAACGGCAAGGAGCAGATCGCGACAGACTCGGCACTTAAGTGGACGTGGCAGAGTCGCCGGCAAGCTCAGCCAGTTCTCGACTTCCTCTACCTTGGCCCATCCAGCGTCGTGAAAGACCGACAGTGGCTCAAGGACAATGGCTTCACTATGTTGCTTGCTGCTCGCACTTCCTGGATGGCCGAGGTGCAGCTGCTGAGTGTCCATCGCGTCGCCGAGGAACTGGGCATCCAGGCTGAGCACGTCGACGTCTCTGACAATCAAGAGCTTATCCGCGCGTTCCCCAGCGTCGTGCGCAAGATCAATGACCATATGCTCCGCATATACAGGGAGCAGGCAGTCTCGAACGACGGCCACGGCCAGCATGAGCAAATGCAGACTACTGGTGGAGAGGACAGCAGCATGGTGATCGACCAGCATAACTTCCAGCGCGGCAAGGTGCTCGTCTTCTGCGAGTCGGGCAATGATCGGTCTGCTGCCGTGGTGGTGGCGTATCTCATGGCCGTGTTTGGACTCGACATTTTCGCGGCCTGTCAATTTGTGCAGTACCGACGCTTCTCCGTCAGCCTCGACGACAACCTCAAGCAGCTTCTTAATACATATCAAGGCATCCTTGAAGCGCAACGTACAGTCAACACGTTCCATATGAACCCCGCCAATGTCTTGGCTGTAAGCAACAGCTTGAACAACGGCAGCAGCAACTTTGCGCATAAGCGAGGAATAGAGGACGCCATGCATGTGGACGGCGAAGACGAAAGTGTCGATGCTTCAGCTACGTACGATGGTATCCTCGATGCTGACAGATATCGAGATCGGCCACATTTTGTGCCTTTCGTCGATCACACAGGCGATGTTTGAAACCGGGAGGGTGATTATAGAGACTTCCAGGAGCATCTTCATCAGATGGAGCTGGTGTTCGGTTTGCACCAGTGGCTTCAGTGCATTGCATTCTTGCGTCTTTCCAGCCGGCGTTGGTGAGGAGGCTTCACATGTTTCTAGCATTGGCTCTCTGTCTCGGGCCTCTCGCATTACATCAGAGTTATAATACAAGCGATCGAGGTAATTGTTTACGTCGATCCAGTCTCATCTTATGTTCATTCCTCAGATATACCCGTGCTTGGACTCATGTTGGTGCTTATGGTCAAAGGCGCCTCACAGCCTTGGGGACTGGTGCGGTGGGCAGGTTTGCGGCTTTGTGGCTGATGACCACACTCGCGTGTGGCTCCTCTCGCGTGGTTGTGGCCATCCGACTATGGACACATGGAATATGCTCAGGCGCAGTTACAAGGCAATGACTTGACAAGCCTTGTCGGCGGGACATCACTCTTGTTCCTTGACCGCCGTACCCGCGGTGGCATTCGCTGGCTGGCTAGTGTGGCAGAAGTGATGCCTGGGGATCACCCTCGGGTGGGCAGAACCAGCCTCCTCTACGTCGCTCGACCCCGCGCTTCATCCCACTTGAAGGAGGGAATTCCACCATTGCAGGTCGGGCAGACGACTTTCGGACAGTCTAGTTTGGTCTCGTTGCTTTCTCGGTGCCGAAACTGTCGTGGCCAGGCCAGGCCAACCTCTCGATATCCCACCTCGTGCTGCCCCTCCTCCTCGACTGCCTGCAGCCAAGCACCACGCAACCACATCTACCAATTTCTTCGTCTCTGTCTTCAATACACCCTCTCTCTCTCCCTCTCGAGCAGTTGCCATTGTTCAACTTGAGATTGCGAAGAGGGGAACATTGCGAACATATACCTCTTTCCCCTTCATTCTTCTGAGACAAGCTACCACGGATAGCGAGGCGTCTCCTCCGCGACCCACCTCACGTACAACTTCACTACACCCTCACCTCGTACAATTGGCCCCTACCGCGCAGCGCGAGAAAGAGTCCTTCAAGGTCTCGTCTATACTCTCCGGGAACATCATCGCTTGGCTAGATGCAAGCTCACGCAAACGGTAAGCATCCCTGCCTCACCTACACAGTTGTCGACCAACGCATCCCGTTGGGGCTGAGTGAGAACTCTGTGTGCCTGGCAAGTCAGAGACAACGCTGACTTCTCTCTCTCAGTCCTGTACCAAACAAAAGCCGGTTCCCCTTTGGCTAGCTCAATCACAAATTTGGACAATTTCGTGCCCTCAAATTTCATACTATCACCGCCAATCTCAACTGATCATTTAAAACACCCAAACCCTTGATCATCTCAAGCAAAAGATATAGCCAGCCAAAAGCCAGCCTCCTATATTTTGAAAGAAATCTTGAACACTCTCAGGCCTTTCGACAACCCAGGCAAGAGCGCATATATAGCCGCAATGCAGGCTCATTGAACCTCCCAACCGAGATCCCAGAACAAACTCGTCCTCTAACATGGTGGACCTTGCCTTCTATTACGAGCTTGAGGCTATGACGGTGCACTCGCCCGAGCCAGACATGGACACCGACACGAGCAGCAACTACGATGAAGACATCTTCGAGCTGTTTCCCACACTCGACACAGACATACGTCCGATGTACAGCAAACCTGCTGTGCCCACTTGCATGGAGCTTGACACTCCCTCGAACACCAACGCTGACACGATCGCACGGCTCAAGATCGACCCTCTCGCATGCGAGACCATCAATGTCTACGAGGAGCCGGACTTTCTCGGTCCTTGGCCAGACACGCCCATTTTCACCCGCGAAGAGCCACAGGCATGCATTCATGGCCTCGCTTATGCACTTCAGGTCAAAACCGCCATTGCTCTATGGTGCCAGCTGCCAAAAGAGGCTCAACACTACCTCGTTAAAGTCGCTACGGACTACCAGCTGCATGAACACAAAGACACAGCTCTCTCTGCAGCAGAAACTCGCAAGGCCGTCTTCTGGAAGGCGATGGACGACCTCGCCCTTGACAGTGACATTGCACAATCACTCGCCACGCGGTACTCGGTCCATCGCCGTAGGGTCTTGGCCTCAGAATCAATCTACATTCCCAACAGAGACGAGTCTACACTCACTGACTCAACTGACAGTTTCCTCGCAAACATTGTTCGCGAGGCACGAGACTATCTCGTAAAAATCGACCGCAGCTTTCTTCTCCCTGTGATCACACAAAGCGCGTACCATATACAGCGCAACCTGCTTGAGACCTCTTACTTTGGGTTCCCCGAGGTCCAGGATAAGTGGCTGCCCAGCGGCGGCTCAAAGGCAGCCAACCAGGCATTCGCTGCTTTTCGTGTCCGGGCTGGTGGCAAGGGCAAGCCCAATGAGAGACTGCTCTTCCGCTACATTGATCTGCCACGTGGATCTTTCATGTATGGGATGACAGGCATCAAGCACTTGGAGGAGGCTGGAAGATATACCTTCATCTACCCGGAAGCTTATACCCGTCTGTTCGAGAAGAAAGACGGGGACGAGATCCTGCTATGCACAGCGGCCTCTTTGACAGCCACCGCAGAGGACACAGAGCCGGTCATCACGTTGACCGAGGAGGAGAAGCACAGCCAAACGGACGCGGTCGTCAACCCATCTGACACCATCACACAGGCATCGACTCTCGTCAACTCGGTTTTCCACAAATCATGGGCCGCAGGTGGCAAAGCACCTGTAGGACCGCAGCGGTACGAGACAAACTCGAGCCTTGAGCAAGTCGGCAAGATTTTTCATGGCTTCCCCGGCTTCATCCAATTCTACTTACCCAAGGGCTTCTACGTTACTGGCCCTTCGGGCCGGAGTGTCACATTCGACAGACCTTTTGGCAAAGCAGCCTCTTCTGACGCAGGTCCTGTCGCACACGGAGCAGGGGGTTGGTACACCATCATCACCCACGGCCTGCAGCGAGGTGCTTTCAACGCCCAGCATCAGCTCGACTTCCGCGAAGACTTCATTCTGAGAATGAAGTTGTCACAGCCGGCTGCCATCTTTCGTGATCTGCAGCTCATGCCACGTGTCACGGAGCCTGGTGTGCATGAGGTCATCGTTGGCGAGGGGCAAGATGTCGACATGAAGTGTGAGAATGGCCGGTACTATATGGCACGAGGCATGGAGCCACCCGCCATCACCGAGACGGCTCTATCCATAGAGATGCATGGAGCCGAGTACGATGTTCCAGCCAAAGCACCGGTCGAGGCTAAGCCCAGCCATCTCACAGAAGACCGTTTCCAGCAAATGGTTCGCGACATCTCGAGTGCGACCATCGAGGCACTCCGCAAGACAGACATGCCCGGCCTTGAGGCAACAGTCATTGAAACTGCTACGGCCACCACTGTCACAAGATCTGGGGCGACAGATGAAGCTCCATCAGACAAGCTGCCAATGGACGCTGCCGGATCCCTGACAAGCAGTCGCGCAAGCACACCAAAATCATCCATCACCAGGACGGTGTTTGTTCGCCAGGATGGCCGTTCCCTCAAACGCAAGATGATCCTCAGCGAGGCGCAGGAGACGCTCGCGCCGTACCGAGAGTGGCTAGTCTCAGAAGACCAGAGAGAGATCAGACAGGAAGAGCTCGACTTTAGGGCTCATCAAGAGCAGCAGCTCGCCATGGAAGAGGCGAGCCGAGCATCGAAGCCCAAACCCAAGCGTACGCAAGCACCGGCCTCCGACGACGAAGAATGGGTCGAGCCGAAGAAGACCGCTGCGGTCCGGCCAAAGAAGAAGGCCAAAGCCAATGCTCCCACCATCAAGAAGGAGAACACCAAGCCTGCCGTGACCCTGGCACAGAAGAAGAAGACAGAGGCTATCGCCCCCATCAACCGGGCCTCAAAGGCTGGCGCACAGCCGCAGAAGTGTAAGAAGTCACGCGCTGCTTGGGGAAATAAGCCGGTGCAGCAACAAAAGAAAGTGGCTGCTCCTCGATCTACACCAGCCGTCGTGAAAATCAAGTCGGAGAACAACCCGCCAAGCCGCAAGCGTCAACTGTCTGTCGACATTGAAGATGAGAAGCGAGACGCGAAACGCAGCAAGAAGCAGGTGCACATCCAGACCCAGAAAAAGCAGGTGCAAGCTCCCGTCAAACTCGAGATGGAGCAGCCCTTGCTGAACCGCAAGCGACAGCGTCCAAACGAAGCCAACGATGATGACGACGACGGCCGTAGCCGCAAGAAGCAGGCGACTCGCAAACCGTCTATTGCGAGTGAAGGCAGCAAGACCTCCTCTCAACAGAACAAAGTCAAGCAAAACAATCAGCGCAAGCAGAGTGGACAAACCTCCCCTAAGCACGTATCGCACAGCGACTCATCGGAAGATGACTACTCCAGCGGCCATGATTCTGATGCAAGTGTTGCCAGTCGTCGTGCGCAGGACGCAACAACTCAAGGCCAGATGCCTGTGGAAAACGTGCCGGGTATTGTGCCTGCCGGCATCGACCCGGTGACCGGCAAGCAGCTGTTCACGATGCACATTCCCTCGGAGGTTGCAGCTGCCATGGCGCGTCTGCCCTCCGGCGCTCGCATCCACGGACTGCCTCCAGCAGTTCTACCACAGACAAATACATCTCCGGCTCAGCATCCCATGCCGTTCATGCCAGCTCTCGCTCCACAGAATCCGACAGCTAGTTTCACGCCTCAGGCCTTGCAGCCTTGGCAGTACAACCTGATGCACACTTTCGTCATGAACAATCTGGCGGCCAGCATGGGCGCAAACCCAGCAATGGCTCAGGGCGTGGCGGCAAGCATCTTCCAGCACGCCGCGCCCCCGGGCTCGCAGTTGCCGACTCCTACAACACCAGCATTCCCTCCTGAGAGTGTGCCGATGCAATCTGGTTCGGACCAGCCTACTGGTCTCCAGACGCCGCCGCAGTCACAGGGATCGCGGGTGCCAGAGTACATCGAGATTATTGATGAACCTGCTTCGGATGACTGAAGAAGAGCGACAGAGATGAAGGGGAACCAGACTGGGTCCTTTGGAAAACCTCGAACAGGTCCTCACCACAACGCAAGGAGAGATTATCTTCAAGGAGAAACAAACTACGTCCCTGGAGAAAACAACGGGGTCGCGAGAAGACGTGCGAGGAATCAACAAGTCACCCGCCACATACACAGGATACCACGACGGCCCATGATGATGAGTTGACCAACGAATGGGGAGTGGTCCAGCAAGAAAGCCACTCAGTCAATGAGGAGATACTCAGCTTTCAACAGAGCCCGCCAGACCAGAGACAAGCTTAGCATTTTGACAACTGCATTGATAGACGGATGAATTAGGCCATGACAGGCCCCCAAGCATAGAAGTGCTTTGAAGAGAATGATCTCGCAGGAGGCTCTACCAGCAACGCTGAGCGCAATTTCGGCCTCCGGGATGAAGGGATAATGCGACCGTCATGAGAACATGAGATGGACGATTTATGATAGAAGAGCACGATTGTATAGACGGATGTAGTATTCAGGTCAGCGGAGACACTAGCCAGCGAGATCTCCCGCTCCTTATCTAGAGCAGGTCCACTCTTCGCGAAGAAAATAGTCAGTAGCCTCATCCAATTTCTAGATTCAACCTTCCGTTCTCCCAGTGATTCCGTCATCGCGCAATGGGCGTCGTGTAAGTCGTTGGTGCAGGGGTCGCCCAGAAAAGTGGGGCTGCCACAGCTTCCCCCACCACACACACGTAAGTGGAACCTGCGGAGAGCCCTCGCTGCAGGCGGCTACGTACGCAGCCCGGGCTGCTGCCAACCACCATCATCACCAACGCTCATCCACAGCCGACGGCCTATTGACTGCGACCTCGACGCACAACGACGCCGACCAAGCCTCCCAGGCAGCACACATTCTTCAGCACCAGTTCCCCCGCAGCTGAACCGATACGATACCCTAAGCCTTTGCACGATTGGGCGATCGCGCCTCGTCGATTAGCTTGCTTTATCAGGCGCAAGCTTGCGTGGCAGGACAAGCTTCCGGCCGACGAAACCGCCGACCGTCTTCTGCGAATTGTCCAATCCGGCACATCACTTGCTTCAAGCCACCCGCCTGACTCAGCACCCAGGCAGAGCTGAATTGCGCAGTGACGGTCGACAACATCCCGCAGTCGCTCGCTCCTTCACGGCAGCAATCGCAGAAAGGGGGGCCCGGCACCAGGCAGCCCTACGTAGAGCGACAACTTTTGCCAATCACATTCCGTACCATAGACGATACACACTCACGCACACTCGACCGCAACCATGGCACCACGCATCGAGCCCTCCGAGATTGAGACGTACTGGAACATCTTCAGCACGCGCACCAATGGCGGGACGCACCTCACGGGCGAGCAGGCCGCGCCCTTGCTCAAGAACAGCGGCCTGCGGGACGACCAGCTCGAGCGCATCTGGGACGTCGCGGACATTGACAATGACGGCAACCTCGACTTTGAGGAGTTTTGCGTGGGGATGCGGATCATTTTCGACATTGTGAATGGGGTGAGTTTCCCGGCCTCTGGCTTTTGGCCTTCGCGGTTGCCCAGCGCTTCTCGGTGATGCGTGTCAGAATACTGACTCGTGAGTTGTTCCTGGATGTGTAGGAGTATGCAGACGTTCCGACGACGTTACCAGATTGGCTCGTGCCCGAGTCCAAGTCGCACCTGGTGCAGGCGAACCGCGCCGTTACGGGCAAGCAGGTGCAATTCGAGAGAGTCGAGGACGATCTCGACGAGCCGGGGCTTAAGGACGGGTTCGACTGGTACATGAAGCCTGCGGACAAGTCCAAGTACGAGTCCATATACCAGGAGAACAGAGACATGCGCGGAGAGGTATCATGTACGTTAGGTCACAGGCGGAACTAGCCGCTACCCGGAGACTTGAGTCTCGTCTGCTAACGACTTTCCACAGTCACCTCACTCCAGGACCTCTACGAATCTCTCGATGTGCCAGACACGGACATCCGATCAGCATGGAACCTCATCAACCCGCAAGCCGCCTCGACGGTCAACAAGGACGCATGCCTAGCATTTCTGCACATCCTCAACAACCGGCACGATGGGTACCGTATCCCACGCACAGTGCCAGCCTCGTTGCGCTCCTCCTTTGAGCGCAACCAGATCGACTACCAGCTGGACAGCGAGCGCAACAAGTCGACCGCGGCCGCGCGGTGGGCCGCCAAGTCTGACGAGTCGACGTCTACGGGGCGCAAGGCCAAGTTTGGCGACCAGTACCTGACGCGCCTGGGCCGGAGCGGGTTCAAGGCGCAAGGCACAGACTTCAGCACGGCCAAGACGGACGACTGGGAAGAGGTCCGGCTGAAGCGCCAGCTGGCCGAGCTCGACGACAAGATGGCCCGGATCGAGGAGCAGGCCAACATCCGCGCGGGGCGAGGCGCCAACGGGTCGCGCGATAGCAAGCCGGCCCTCGTGAAGCGCGAGCTGGAGCAGCTCCTCGACTACAAGCGCAAGGAGGCGCGCGAGCTCGAGGAAGGGTCCGGCAAGGTCAAGGCCGGCGGCGACCTCAAGTCGGTCCGGGAGGACCTGACGACCGTGCAGGAGCAGATTGACGGGCTCGAGGCGCACCTAAGCTCGCGACTCAAGGTCCTTGATCAGCTCCGGCGCGAGATTGAGGATGAGAAGGCGAATCGGTAAGTTTGGTGCACGTCGTGAAGAAGTGGAAAGAGGTCTATTTGGGAGGAGGTTACGGTGCTACCCGGGTTTGTGATTGGGGGGTTCGTACGGAAGGAAAGAGGAAGGGAAGGAAAGTGTATATAATTTCTGTTGTTCTGGTGTTGGCCTAGGCCCCGGTGGTTGTGAATAGAAGAAGCATGGGACAACTCTGTGACGAGAATTTACTTGGGGATGCCGAAACCTCGATTTTTATCTCACTCTTGACCATGATACGGCTGCTCAATTCCAATTCTATAACAGCTAGCGAGCCTAGCACCCACAAGTGCACAAGAAACATTATCACCAGCCAGGAGGCATCAAAGGATTGCAAGAATGGACAAAAAAAAGAGGTTTCTATAAATGCCTACCAAGCAGGGTATCGTAACAACAACTAGAAGAAGTCTAAAAGAAAGTATTATATGCTGATTGCCGCACGTCCATCCACCACCGCCGTAGAGATGGCCTCGTTCTTGGGGGAGACCTCTCTCGATTAGACATTGTAGCTCCCCACGGCGCCCCTGTCTCATTCGCTCGCTGAAAGAAAAAAAAAACCCATTTTCTCATTCCGCAGATGCAGCATGCATCTAAAAGGAGCTGCCGTTGTGGTAGCCGGGCATCTTCTGGATACCAAGCGTCTTGCCCTTCATCTGGTAGACCATGAAGGAGAAGAGCTTGACCACGCCCATGCGGCCGACACCGCGGTTGCGGCCCACGGACGCGGCGGCAACGTCGAACGGCATGAGCGAGATGGCCGCGGGGGTCTTGCCCTTGAGGACGAGGTCGATGTTCTTGGCGAGGCCGGTGGCCTGCAAGTCGCCGTTGACAAAGGTGGCCTTGGGCTTGGCGACGACGTCGCCGGCGGCCCAGACGTCGGCGGCGCCGGTGACGCGGTAGGTCTCGTCGACCTCGACAAACTTCTTGGCGTTGAGCAGCTTGGCGGGGATGTACTCGGAATTAGGCACCACGCCCATGGCGGAGAGGAACAGGTCGGCAGTGAGCTTCTCGCCGTTCTCGAGGGCGATCTCGGTCTTGCCAGAGTCGGCGAGGGTGGTGGTGTTGGCGACGCGGGCGGACGTCTTGATGACCACGCCGAGCTTCTTGAGCTCGTTGGCGGCGCTGGAGGCCACCGAGTCGCCGCCGAAGATCTGGCTGTCGCCGCTCAGCAGGGTGACCTTCTTCTCCTTGCCGTACTCGAAGGCGATCTCGCCGGCCAGCTCGATGCCGGTGGCGCCGGCGCCGGCGACGACAATCTCCTTGGCCTCGGCGATGCGCTCCTGGACGTTCTTGATCGTGGCGGCGAGCTCCTCGTAGGTGCCGTTGGCCTTCCAGGGGACGTTGCTATCGACGTAGCGGCTGCCCGTGGCGAGCACGAGGTGGTCGTACGAGATGGACTGCTCGGCGTCGCCGACCTTGACGGAGACGGTCTTTGCGTCGGTGTCGAGGCCCTCAGCGGAGCCGACGATGAGCTGGAAGGACTCTGCGGGGTACTGCTCGAAGCCCTTTGCGATGGGGACGGCGTACTGCTCCTCCTTGAGCTGACCGGGGATCACGAGGCGGACCGAGGCCATGTTCCAGTAGAAGTGGGAGTTCTGGAGGGTCATTGTTTAGCATTGCGGTCTCTAGACTTGTCTCTGCGGCTTGATTGGCTGTGGTGTTTTCGAGGTGATGGGAGCGTACCTTTGAGACGAGGATGATCTTGAGGTCCTTGACAGTCTTTGCAGTGGTCTTGAGGAGGCTGTGGGCAACGCGGACGCCGACGTAGGCGCCTCCGAGGATGACAATGGTAGGCATTGTGGCGGGTGGTGGTGGTTGTGCCAGTTGTGTGTGTGTGGGTGTGTGTGTGTAAGTCGACTGGTGGTGGTTGGAGCAGAGCCCGAGTTTGTGACCGAGGTTTGATTGTTGGAACTGAGTGTTGTTGTGAGTGATGAGAGCGAGAAGTATCAGAGACACGGCCGAGGAGAAGCAGCAGGGCCGCCTCTTAATATATGGAGGAGATGGTTAGCCTTCGCGGAGAGTTGCGTGTCGTGGTGCACTCTTCGAAAGTGTCCATCATGGACTCATCCAGTGCCCGTGCCGGCGGGCCCCACCGGCATGTCTCGGTCCCGGGCCTGCCCCGAGCCCCACATGCTCCTGCTGCGGGCAGCACCCTTACTGCAACCAGGCAGGCAGGCAGGCAGGCAGGCCGGCACGACCACATGCAGACCCCGGATTCCCTCGATTTCCAAGCCAGCCCAGTCCGGTCTTTGCAGGCTTCCTCCATCTGTTGGCAAATGCAGCCATACCGGCCGGTGCATGCAATCCCACCGGCAATTGATTCATTCCAGCTTCTGGGCACAACCTAAAAGTCGCCGGGGCTCCAGGACCCCTGCTGCAGAGAGATTGGTCAACGGATGACCAACCAGTGGCGCCCAGCAATTTCTAAGCTACCGCGCGGGGATGACATAAGTCAACAACTCAATTCAGCAACGATGCAGGGGGGGGATGCCAGACGGCTCGCTGCAGCCAATCAGCGGCCGCCTTTTGCCCAAGACACCTGCTTGACTACACAGAGGAGACAAAAGGCGCTGCTGGGGAATCAATAGACTGCAAGCAGGAGCGACAACCAGAGAATGCTTAAGGACGGCGCGCCCTACTGTGCGCAGGTATCGTGTACAAGACAGACTGCTGTTCTTCCAAGCGCCATGGTGGGGCAAGAAGGCCGCTTCGCAGACACCCAGTATCACCTCAACCTGCCAGCTGCGCCGCACCAGACCCAATTTCCATACCCCAGTTACGAGGAGCACACTGCCGCGGGGAGATGGGAGAGATCCTCCTCCGCCCTCAATCACATATTCTGGTCCCTGGACGGGCCCCTCGAGACTGCCATCTCCGTACTCTCAATCCAGGATGACGTTGTTCTGAAGGAGCCCATATACGACCAGGAGAGTGGTGAATGGCACCCTATCGCTCAACTTCCTATCAGCGAGCCCAGGCTATCTTCCATCGCTGTGCAGGTGTTTGAGCTCGACGATTGGGAAGAGCAGTGGCTTGGATATCACGCGGAGCACGAGGACCTGCGCTTACCGGTAGCGCATGGTGACGATAACGACGACGACAACGCGCGAGCTGATAGTACGGAGCTGCTCGAGTGTTGTGGGACGGAGATACCCCGAGACAAGAGTGTCACGGTACAGGTGGCGGCCTTGAATGACGGCCCAGACGGTGGTTTTGCCACGATCCGCGACTATGTGACAGTCGTCCACCCATGGCTGATGGGATTGCGGGGAGAGCTCCTTGAAGTACTGGGCTTCATGATCGACAGTGATGAGCCACTTGCGGCGAGCACAGATCTCACCGTCAACTGCACCTCGCCCAAAAGCCTCTCAATCGCGGAAACCAGGGACATCTGGTTTAGGCAGAGCCAGCTGGGCAGAGGCAACAGGCAGCTCCCATGATTCGGATTCTCCGAGAGCTAGCCAATATTGACGCGAGTTGTTCTTGATATGTAGCAAGCGTTATCGCCGAACAGAGGCCCAGGCATGTTTAGCAGAATTGATCACGGGCTCCATTGCTAGGAGTGGAAATGTGTGTGGAATTGGTTGTTTGAGGACTCGTGTATCGAAGAGGTGACACCTGGTCTCGTTCCTGCAGCACCTGCATGCGGCGCGCCTCAAAAGTCTCCGAGGACGGCCCTCCTCCGGGCTCTCCTCTTCCCAGACGGCGGACCATTCTGAATCGGTGCACTTCGAGTCGGGGCTGTCTGCTGCGGGATGTGGCCGTGGCATATCAATTCAATCCTGCCTACCTACCTTGGCGAACCTTGGGAGCGCAGTCGGCGGTCGGCGCTTGCAACGAACCGACACCGTCAACGTCGACGGGCAATTCTGCGGGGCTGTGCCCATTCTCCGGCCGCAGTCCATAATCCGGGCTCGGGCGTACTGCTGGGAACAATCGGGCCCGAACCACGTGCCGGCGCTGCAGTGCTGCCAACCCTAACCTCCCTTGTGCCTGAAGCGCGACACGTGAAAAAGAAAAAGAAGGGGGCCCTTATCAGATGGCTGCCAGGCACAGCACAGCATGCGAGGCTACCTATATAGTGCAGCATCCCAGTCGCACCTTCTGGCGAGGCTGACTCTAGAGCTGAACACAGACTGCCTTCCTCTGTGGCCGATCGACACATTCATGCCATGTCTCACCCAAGACCGTTTTGCCAGGCCCCTGATCATCACCAACAACATCTTCACTCTCGATGGAGCCAGGACACATTCCCGTCGGGCCCCTGGTGGCTAGATGATTCGTTGCGCAAACCAGCAGCCAGACGTGGTGGACAGCGAGGCGGCGACTTCCTGTCGCAAGGCAAAGCGTCTCCTGCAGCTAGAATACAGCTGGCCATCGTTGAAATGTGCCAGGACTGCCAGTGACAAGTAATACAGGGGACTTGACGGTCTTGTTCTTAGCTGCTCCTGGCCCGGGTCAGCAAAGACTCCGAAGGAGACAGCGCGTAGCCCCCTCCTTAGTAAGCCTGGAACCGCCGCCATTCTGGGAGTCCTCCTGACCCTGAGCCTGGACCCAGCCCGGAGCTCCTGCTACAGAGAAGCTCAACATATGACGCCAGTAAGTAGGCCAACCCCGCCATCTGGGCCCCCTTGGTGTGCCACTTAAAATGTCCCAACAACAAATGCAGCACAAGCTAAGCTCTCGCCCAAGTGACGATGCGGGTCTCCCCCACGACTGCGGCTCTCGCGAGCGTCGTCGCTTGGTGGCACAGTCCCCCCGATCACCTGGGCGGCTGCTGTTGCAGTTGCTGCTGCTAATAATAAAGGAATCATGACACCGCCTGCCATGAGACAAGCCGTCGCTTAGTAACATGACATGACACCCAAGCAGACAGAAGCAGGGACGATTGACATATCCCAAGCTCCGGCACGGATCACCAAACCATCAGCCAAGCATGCCCACGACAACGCACAAAGCACATGCTACCGAATTCCCTGCTCTGTGTGCCCTGAGATTACCCCATATCGGGAAGGAAAGGAAACCCCTCTCCACCCATCCATCCGTCCCTGCCTCCTCCCAAGGGGTAGCGGAGTTGGGCCTGACCTCGGTGCATGTGGTCGGTCAGTTCAAGTCACCCACTCGGTGCTAGAGTAGAAAAGACTACGACCTGCCACTTGCCCCCCAGCCTATCCCCTCCCTCCTTGTCTTCTCGCAACAACAACAACAACAACAACAACAACAACAACAACAACAACAACAACATCCTCCCGCCTTTCCCTCCACCGCCACCTTTAGCATCCCATACCCTCCGCCACAATGTCTCTCAGCCCCGAGTTCCAGAAGGCCGTCGTCGACTCCAAGAAGTTGACCTCCAAGCCTGAGAGCTTCGACCTCCTCGAGCTCTACGGTGAGCCTCAAACCCCCCCCCCCCCCAAGCCGTGTCCTTGAACTGGGACGGCGCGCCATGAACAAGACTTGCGTCATGCAGACCTCTCGACTGACACCTTTTCGTCTTTTTCGCCTGCAGCTCTCTACAAGATCGCCAATGGCGAGGACTTCAGCGCCGCTCCCAAGCCCGGCATGTTCGACCTCAAGGTAAGCCAATGAAGCTCTAAGCTCTACAACGAACGACTGTCCCCCGCACTTCAGCGCCGTCTCGCGCGCGCAAGGAACGACACGCACGTCGCCCCCACCTTTGGCCGCGTTGCGAGATGCGCAGGGCAGCACCAGGAGCATGAGCACAGCTCTCTCATAATCACAAAAAAAAGAAGGAAAACGCCTCGTCCGCTAACGCTCATCGTTCCTCGCAATTTAGAACAAGGCCAAGTACTCCGCCTGGGAGAAGAAGGTCCAGAGCGGCATCTCCGCCGAGGATGCGCAGAAGGCGTACGTCGAGAAGGTCGAGGCCCTGAAGGCGTCGTGCGGCTTCGACGCCAGCAAGGAGCCCGAGGCTGTCGGCGCGTAAATGCTGCCCAGCCAGAATGTCTCTCCGTCACCACACAATTGTTACCACTGCGAAACGCGCCTACCACAACAAAGTTCACGCCTCGCTCGAGATCAACGAGTGGAAGACCCGAAGAATACGACGCAGCATTCCCATTGTCCATGTCGACGAGCCTTGGGATGCTGGTCACGTAAATGATACACAGAACATGAATACCCCGAATGCACAATACACTGCTTCATGACCAAACGCTGCGCGTTGCTATGATGTGAGACTCCAACCGCAAGAGTGACCAACAGCCTGCTCTTGTTACGCTCTCGAATCACCGGGGCCTTGTGCGGCTCGGGGTCCCGAGTACGACTTTGATGCCACTCTGTGCGCTTATAGGTTCCCCGAATCTGATCCCTCACCCATGTCATTTAGTCCAAGTAAGCCCTCTCCAGTCGGGCTCGGAATAGCTTGCAGTTGCTACCCACGGGAGTTCGGTTGCGGCGTACCGGCGCAAGGGAAGATTGTACGGTATGCGGAGCCCTACCAGCGTTGCACTGGGGATCTCACCAAGTGCTTCTTCGGAGGGGCTGTCAGCCTTGAATGTTCCCACCATCATGGTCTCGGGTTCTCCGGTCAGCAACTCGGGCCAGACCATGACGCCAATTTCCCACGACGCAATCTTGATGTCTCCAGCTGCATTGGCCGCCTCCCCCCAAGCTTGCTTGGATATGTTTGCCGAAGTGAGAAGCGCCCAGTCCATTGTGTTGCTGTTTTCGTGGTACCTGATATATGTCTTTACATGTGGAGCCGCTCGCTGTCGACCTGCCTCGTGGTGGTTGCCGGGCAAGACTGCAGTATGGTTCTGGTCAGTGAATCGTCCATTGCTTCAGGCGAGTCGTCCACCCAAAAGACTGACCTTGGCCCTTGTCGGCATCGTTGGCCCAGTGGCAGAGCATTGGTCGCATGTACTGCAGCTGTTTGGCCTGCTGGGCAGACTGAATCTTCATGTGGATCGAGCCTCCTGATGCGTACCCGTCGAGCGACCGCCTGATCTCATCAGGCGTCGGGAAGACGATACGGAATGCAGGCTTCTCTGAAGTCTTTGTCGGCGAGGTCAAGGAATGCAGCAGGGTCTTTTGCAGCCACGTATCGCTCGGCCCGAGAGTGGCCACGGATGAGATCTGCACAACGACTTCTGATTTGCGCCCGGCCTGGATGGGAACCGATCTCAACGTCTTCCTCGCTGCCGCCCAGCCCCAGCAGGTCTCCCCATCGTCGGGTTCGATCTCGTGTACTCCCGGCACACTGGCGATGAGCGCTCCGCGGACTGCCGCGAAGTCGTACTTGTTAAGCTCCTCCACAAGCGAGGTACATACACTACGTCTTGAGTTGTAAGCTCTGAGGTAACTGAGCAAATCATGTTTGAACCTCTCGCCACTTCCGACGACGAGGGATGACACGCCGCCCGTTGCCGAGGTCTGTCCTGACGGACGATTGACTAAGGGGAGGAGTGGCGACTGCCAGACTGCGTTCGTCATGTTGGTCCAGTCCTTGGCTATCATGTTTGCGGTGTGAATGATGACCTGGGCTGTGTCGTCGTGCCGAAAGAGTATCATCATCTTGGAATGGTGGGTGCCGAACATTGCTGGCATGTAAGCCGCGTGTAGCTTGACGTTGCCGTAACGTGATGCTTGAGCCTACATAAGGCGAGTTCAGTGTCATCCATGCCTTGAAAAGACGAGTCTTGCGTCACGGATATTGCTTGGTGCCACACGTACCTCCAGCGCGACCCTGTTCGCATCGTCCCGCTTCCAAAAGCCATGGACAACGTGCACCTTGACCAGACCCCGCGTGTCCTCATCGAAATGAGACATGGTAAAGTCGACATCATGGAGATAGTTGAACTGCCAGCACTCCGAGATGAGCGGGTCGCCAAGCAGGTCCGAGAGAGAGATTGTGTCCACGTTCATGTCCGGGCCCAGGTCGCGGATCTTGGTGAGCCGGAACGGCGATTGCAGTACCCGTCGAGCTCGCGTGGCTTCTCCTTCTATCTTTCTAGCTTTTGATGGTGGCGGACTGATTGGACGACGGAGAGATCTGGGCGTTCTACTGTCGCTGTGCAAAGCTGTGGTAGAGACGGCGTCCGCGTCCTCGGGCTCGTCGACGCGCTGCCGCTTGGTGCGGCGTTCTGCTGCCATGCTGGGGGGCTGCAGCGCGGCCGGGGTCTCAATTGTGCAATAGCAGTGACTATGGCATGAATCGAGGTGTGGCCTTGGGGTGATACAAGAACTTCGAGATTGATGCTAATCAGAAGTCAAAGGGCGATCACGGCCAGGGTTGCGGGTGTAGTGTGAGTCTGCGCCATTGCGCTCGTCGCCCTTGCAAGTGAATGGCTTGGCCGACTGGCTGGAGCACGTGAGGTCGGCTTGCCTGGAAAATCGCAGTGAGGGTTCCCAAGGGTTGTCTGAATACGAGCAACACCTTCCGCGGTCACATAGCGAGACGAGCAAGTAGTGGAGGTGCTGCTGCCTGCTCAGCACCAGGCCATCATCGCACCAGCAAGCAGGACTGGCTGGCCTTGTGGGCTGCGTTCACAATGACGAGGTATCCAGCACGCGCGCATTAGAGCAGATGAGTCAAGAACAAGTGTTCCCGTGGGGCACGAATTGCACATGTTGAGGTATCGCAGACCTCTGAAGCTCCATGCCTTGTGAGCATGCCCTCTTTCCATGTGTACAGAGAGCACCGGCATCCACATGCCACAGGGAGGATGTTGAGCAGCGACAGAAACGGCACAACATGGCATATTCCTTGTCACCAGCTTCCGGCATCCGAGATATTGACCAGAGCATGTCATCACCGCAGTGCAGGTGGCTCGTGGACCGTGGTGCACTCAACTTGGGACCATACACAGCACTGGCCGATGCTCGAGCAGATCGCATGAAACTTGGAAATGCCATGGCGATGCCCCCTACACCTGCACCAAGCTTTCTCAATCCCGTGCCTGTAATTGGAGCTCCCAGGAGTGCCATAGATAGAGGCGGGTCAGGGGCAAGCAGCTGGCCCATGTACATGGCCCCCCCAGTGTGGGTGGGCTGGCAGAACATCTGTTAGCTAGGGCTGGGCGGCACAAGACCAGGTACCAGGCATGCCTCGATCGACCTCGCCAAAGTACTTGGCGCGCTTCCCTCCAGCCCTGGAGACGTCGCCTCGCGCTGGGCGATTGGCCTGCTCCAGGCTGGTGGAGCCGGCTGCTGCACGCTTCACACGCAGTGCCAGAAATGCCCCCCCCCCCTAATTGCGACGGCCACACAGGGCGGCGTCTCCAGCTGCATCCTCACAGCCAGCCAGCCAGCCAGCCAAAGATTGCGTGTGCCCACGCCAGCGCCAGGGGTCGCTGATCTTGCTGGCCTTTACCTGTACACCTTGCGCTAAGCAGACTGACTGACTGACTGACCGACCGGTGCTGCAACCTATTACCACTCCCTCCCTCGACGTCAACGGCCTCCTTCTCCGCCTCACTGCCCACCACGCCGGCTGCTAGACAGCGACCTTCCACAAGTGCGACGTCCCTGGTCGGGCTTCCCGCTGAGCCTCATCTTCGAACCCTCGCTCCTGGCTCGCCATCTCCGCCGTTCTCACCAACGACACCACCACCAACACTACGCACGTCTGCCTCACACGCGCGCCGCTCCATCCTTTGGCACCCACGCCACGTCGCCGTTCCTTCGATTGTCCATCGGACCAGACCGCCGCCGGAACCACGTCTGCCTCGATGCATCGCGATTGGTGACACAGCATCTTGACTTCGCCACTGCCCAATATTGTCCCAGGAACCATCACCGCGGAATACCTCGAATCTTGCATCGTCGCACTCAGCCACAGCCACTTCAGCCCGCCCCATGTTATCGAGGACAACATCATAACCTCCGACCTCAAAGGCATCCCGTATCGTAGGGAGACTCTAGAATTCCTCGCCGTTTCCGACAGTATCCGCCTGCCGTGACAATGAGGCTCGCCTCGCTAGCCCTCGTACTGGGGGCCTCCGCCCTCGGAGCTGCGCAGGCCATTGGTGCCGAAAACACCGAGGACCCAGAGCACGAGAACACCTACTTCAACGACCAGAAGGTCCCTCCTCTACTGGAGCTCAACAGCGACAACTACGAGAAGGAGTTTGGCCTTTCCAAGAACCTCGTTGTCAAGTTCTACAGGTATGTGGGCCTTGACGCCTCGCGGCAGAACAGTGGTCCTGTGATACGAAACTCATAGGACCTGTATCTTGAGAAACGCTGGCTGACATCCTTACCCCTCTAGCCCGTGGTGTCCTCACTGCATAGATTTCGCCCCGACATATCAGACACTATACGAGTTCTACTACACACAATCAGTAGAAGACCCCAAGACGGGCAAGACCGTTCCGTTCGAAGAATATTACGACCTGCGCTTCGCCTACTTGAACTGCATCGCTTTTGCTGATACTTGCACCAAGCTCAGCATCAGCACCTACCCGCAGGTTGTTTTCTACACGGATGGAAAGGCCGTGGACGCCATCAAGGGCAACAAGAACATGACACTCGAGTCTGGACTGATTGAGAAGAACATCAAAGATCAGAAGCCGGCCACCCGCCCGACAGAGCTTGAGCTGCCTGAACCCGGAGACTTGGCCTCGCCTGCCCATATCGCCAAGAATGGCAAACCCAAGAAGTCGGGCACCTCCAGCAAGACCACAACAGGTGAAGAGACTGTTGTGTTAGAGAAGGAGGATGTAAAGGAAAAGGAGCCCGCCAAGGCCAAGGAAGCCACCCCGACAAAGCCCAAGGTCGACCCTTGGGCTGCCGCCAATGTCAAGCCCGCGAAGGCCACCTCGACGCCGAACCCTCAAGGCATCTCGGTTTCTCTTACGGCCGAAAGCTTCCAGCAACTCGTGACCATGACTCAGGAGCCTTGGTTCATCAAGTTCTACGCTCCATGGTGCCACCACTGCCAGGCCATGGCCTCTAATTGGCAACAGCTTGCCAAGGAGATGAAGGGTAAGCTCAACATTGGCGAGGTCAACTGCGACGCGGAGTCGAGACTCTGCAAAGACGTCCGCCTTCATGGCTACCCCACCATCCTCTTCTTCCGTGGGGGTGAGCGCGTCGAGTACAATGGGCTCCGTGGACTTGGCGACTTCCTCCAGTATGCCGACAAGGCTCTCGACATCTGCAGCGGCATTCAGGACGTTGACCAAGCGTCGTTCGAGGAGCTCGAGAAGACGGAGGACGTCATTTTTGTCTATTTCTACGATCATGCGACCACCAGCGAGGATTTCCTGGCCCTCGAGAGGCTCCCTCTTAGCCTCATCGGGCATGCCAAGCTTGTCAAGACGCGGGATGTTCATCTGTATGAGCGTTTCAAGATCACGACGTGGCCGAGACTTCTGGTGGCCAGGGAAGGCCGCCCTACCTACTACAACCCTCTGACACCCAACGAGATGCGGAACACCCGGCAGGTCCTGACATGGATGAAATCCGTCTGGCTACCAATCGTGCCTGAACTTACCGCCTCGAATGCTCGTGAGATTATGGACGGCAAGATCGTCGTTCTGGGCATTCTCAACCGCGAGGACGACGAGGCCTTCTTGAGCGCTAAGCGCGAGATGAAGAGCGCCGCCAACGAGTGGATGGACAAGCAAATCCAGCTGTTCCAGATGGAGAGACAGGATCTCCGTGACGCCAAGCAGCTCCGAATCGAGGAGGCTGAAGACCGCAACGATCAGCGCGCTCTGCGCAACGCCAAGAGCATCCGCATCGACATGAACAGGTCAGACCGTAAGGAGGTCGCCTTTGCATGGGTCGACGGTACTTTCTGGCAACGCTGGATCCGCACAACGTACGGCATTGATGCCAAGGACGGCGAGCGCGTTATCATCAACGACGAAGATGTAAGTGGCCAAGAACAATACTGTGTGAGGTGTGCAGCACCGTGACTAATGACTATATCAGAACCGTCGCTACTGGGACCAAACCATCACCGGCAACTACATCATCCCTTCTCGAACTTCTATCCTTGAGACCATCTCAAAGGTCACCGCCTCACCCCCCATGCTCAAGCCCAAGCTCACGATCTCAGCTTTTGAGAAGGTATTTTTCGACATTCGCATGGCTTTCACTGAGCACCCCATCATCTCCTATGGCGGTGTGGTTATTGCTGTGCTGTTTGGCCTGCGATACTTCCGTGGACGTCTGCGGGGTGGCCGTGGCAACTTCCGGATATCGGAGAACCTTCCCGTCAAGGAGATTCGCGAGGGTCTTCTCGGCAACACGGCGAACGGCAAGACGGACTGAACAAGTCCGCCTATTTTGAGAATGTGGACGACAAGAATCAGCATGATAGTACGTGGAACAGGGAGCCTAAATAATAACTTACTACAAAGTGGATATTGATGGAAAAGAAGGATAGAGTGGTGTCTGCAATGGGGAGATGTTCTGCATGCCTATGGCAAAAAGGGCCTAGGTCATGCGCTCGGAGAAGGTTTTCTGTATAAAGGAAAAACATCATCTTTTGTGTTTGCAAGAATTACACATATATTTGACCCTATCTGACTCGTGTATGAGTGATTGGTTAATGTGAGAGGGACTTTCCTTATTCTGAGTGCCGCCTAAAGAACTGGATATGATCGCCTTGCACTGATTCTTCTAACGGAAAGGAACGTCCTTGTTTCTCGCGCTCACTCCCGCCGACAGCGAGGGTGAGTGAGACGTGCTAGACTCGCGGCCCCCTTCTCGCCTATGCGGTGGTGCTGCCGGACATACTTATAGCTTCTGGGCCATCCGGGGCTTGTGGCCCGTCTAGTCTGTTTCGCTCTTGATTTGCTATGCTTTCATAACTCTGCGATCTGATGCGGTCCGAGCATCTTCCGGTCCAGGCTTAGTCCGACTGTCTTCCCTTTTGGGAACGTATACGAGAGCGAAGGGACGAGATGAAGCAAGACGGTGGATGGGCATATTCACGCAGGAGGGACGACAGGTGTGATGGACTGCACGGCTTGAAATGTGGCGTTTGACTCTGGCTCGTTTGCCTCCGGTGGTCTTTTTTTTTTTCTCTTCTTTTTTGCCCCTCGTCTATACACTGCATGTTGAGAGATAGTCTGGGTCACAGGAGGGCTGGGCTGGTGCATATTTCATTGATCTATTGTCTCCTTGAAGATTGCCTTGCCGGGGCACGTGAACTCCTTTGATGGAAAGATATATGCCAAGGGCTACTATCTGTTACACGGAACGCTTGACAAAACGGGGTGCGGGTGCGGCTTCTGGGAGATTAAAAGAAGCCACTGGCCACGTGGTTCGAGCAACAGGGCACACGTGGTCAACGGTTTTTTCTTTTTTGCGAAGTGTGCTCTTCGCCCTTCTCCGAGAGGATAAATGGTCCCGTCTTACGCAAGTCACCCCTCTGCTCGATGACGATCATGACCTTGCGCCCGTGTCGGAAAGGGTTAAGCTCAATTCGATCTCGAAGCGGGCCTGGGGGCCTGACTCGAGATGATCAAGATCTTCTTCCGAGCTGGGACATGGTCCCGTCCGGCGACTTGATACACCTTGGTATCATGTTGCGAACGCTGTTAGAGTACACGTACCTCATGAGTCGGGAGATCGCGCTGTCTTCTTGAGGAGGAACTTGACGGCCTGGTATCGTGCGCGAAACTCCTAAATCTACAGGACCAGCCTCGGCTTTAGAAACAACAACCAAGCAGCGCCGCTTACGCTCGCAACAGTCATCTCGGTGCATATCCTTCCCTTCTGCTGAATAAAGAGGATCTGTTCTGGCTAGGCCCTAGTTCTAGGAGTCCCGGCCAGTCAGACATTTCGGAAGCCGGAGGTAGGTTCTTGAACCGGATGTGATGGGTCCTTTCCATTCCGCTTGCCGTGCCACGCAGAGTCAGGCAAGCGTTATCAATTGATCGGTCTGAGTGGCTGACATATAGGACGTATATAAAGGTTCGATCGCCAACGGGGTTATGGTAGGGCACGCTTGCCACGTGCGTCTCGAAACGGTGGTCTAGTTTGGGGTAAGATTGCGCTTGAGTCCTTCGGGCATGTGGTCCCAGGAGACGCAACACGGGCTAAGTAATCTTTTGTTGGAAAAGACGTACTCGGATAGACTATTCCTGCCGTACTCTTGCAAAGGCGGAGGCGAGATGTCCTGTACCGCGTAGCGAAATATGTATCAGGGCGAGCATTCCTCAGCCTCGAGTCAGGCACGGCCGCCGTAGCCCTGAAGCCATCATGACCTCCACTTGGCGAGGCATTAGAGTTTCTCCCTTGATTCCCTCTATATTGCACTGCTCGACCGGACGAGGCGGTGCAATCTCGACTTCACAGCGGCATGGAACTCTCAGACAGTTGCGGCAGGCTCAGAGGTGGCGAAGCAAGTCTCCCTTCCAGGATTGTTGTAGGCCATGATCTAACTTTGGCGGCCAATCGTGATTGTGGCGATGTTTTGAAGGGACCTGAAGCCAACAGAGTTCACTTTCGATCGCGGAGGCTTGTGTCATCCTGAACACAGCCACGAGCCTTCAGTCCTCAGCCCTATGCCACGCGATGCTGTATTTTCCGACATCTCTCCATCATGTAGGAGCAGCTGAGCTCAGCCATAGTTCAGCTTCTCCGAATTCCGTGCTCATGTTGCGGGAACTGTGAGTACGAAGATTCAAGACCGCCAATGGATGCACAGTTAAGCTTCGGCCAGATGGACAGCGGAGCAAGGTGAGACATGTCAGTGGCGCCAGGTCTACCCACCCACTCACCCATCCTGACAAGGATACCAAGTGCCCTTTTGGTTCATACACTGGAACTTAACTGCGGCTGTTGGCTGGGACGATTGCCTTCCAAGTTAGACCCTTGATGCGGAAGCTACCTGAGCTCTGTGCCCCTCAGCTCTTTGCAGTCACCTCAATGACAGTTGCTACGGATGAGAAGGATGCTGGAGTGGGATTGAGAAGCCGCTCGAAACCCTTTGGCTGTGGCTGGCCTGCTACTTAATGGTTACTCAGTCACAATGCTACAAGCAGGCAAGGCAGAAAGCGTATAGCCGTCCGTTCTACGCTTGTCACCGCGTATCGATTTCCTTGAGTTTCATTCTGTGGTGAGTCCGACGGAGACACAGGTAGGAAGACAGCAGCGTCTACGCGCGAAGGCACTGACTGGGTTGTGAGCAGCTGAGATATGAACTTTGACCCAAGTCTAGAGATCACAGCTGAACCCTTCTTGATGTGGTGGTAGCCGAGACCCATCACAAGAAAGGAAGAAGAAAGCCAAGACACCGCATACGGCACTGCACATGCTAGTTAATGCAAGGCTAAGAGGCTGGAGGGCTGAAATCTCGTGCGAGAGCTGTGATAGGCTGTACGCATCGATGGTCAAGCAAGCGCAGAGGAGGGCGGCGCAAGACCTCGTCGATCAGCCTCCTAGCCAGCTGGACTCGCATCGGAGAAGACCGATAAACGCGTACAATGGGTCAAGCCTGTGAGTTCCTTGTGTTCTTGCTTGTGCATGATGCTGTCTGCGTGCCGACTCGGGGCTGAAAATACGTCAGGGCAGTGCTGCTTGGCTGGAATGTATGGCCGGCCACCCTAGGTTACGGGCCCCTTTCCACATAATGCATGCAGCCCAAGACCTTTCCGTGCTGGGCCCTGACGATCCCAATGATCGCCGCCCGTGTCAGCCACGCTCGAGCATGGCCACGACCGGCATACGAACTTCGAGTCCAGGGATGGGATTCTGCATGCACAATAATATCTTGCGGCTGTTGTGGAGGTCTGACCACGAGCAGAACGGCCGGACATCGCTCCCATGGCGGTGCCGACGATTGCCCCCCAACTTCGGACCTATTCATTTTTTCGCAGTCTGCATGGCAGCCGCGCCACAACCATCTCCACCACGAAGAATGGGGCCCCTGATCGTGGGTGCCTCAGCAGCTGGAACTCCTATTTCTGCTTCTGCTCGGGGGTAGCTGTAGAGTGGCACACGGCCTGTGCGACACTGGGTGGCCGCATTGTGCCTGCTCGTTGACGTGCTCCATGCTGCGGTACACTTCATTGTCCTGTCGGGAAGTCGTCGACACGTGCTGTGCCCAGAGACATGTCTTGATTTTCGTGCAAGTAGTTGCAGGCTAGCCGTGTCGATATTACGCGGGCGTATATGGAATGACGTTCGCACCCCACGTCAAGATCTGCTCAGGCGCACGGTTCCCGTCGCAGCGGAAGATGCGCTGGCCGGGCAGGGAGAGACCTGGGATAGGTTCCTCAGTCTCGTAAGTCTCTGCTAGGCTGGACCCTGACGTTATGTGATGGTGTGATCGGAAGCGCGACGCCAGGAGTGGTGTGGTGTGGTTTGGCTGCAGGAAAGAGACGGGCATGCGAACTCTGTTGCTGCTGTAGCGTGGCGCCTCTTCTGCCGGCAGGTGCATACACTGGGCATCGACGGGCGAAGAGCCGTTGTCACGTGGTGCCTGCCGCGCGACTTGCAGACAGACTTGTGCATTGTGACCCCAAGCCGAGCCAAGGCAGCCCTTTGTCACGAGGTGGTAGGGGCGACTGCACAGTACTATCTATCTATTGCAAATGACCACCGCCGTGGTCCGCCATTGGCACACTTGGCGTCAACGAGCAAACCCCCCAAAGCCACCTGCCTCGGTTTGAGAAGAACTGTCTGGTGGCGGTGAGCCACTGGGCCCGCGCTAGATCTAACCGTTCAAGCAGCCTCACCCGCCGCCCCAAGCCCGCTGCAACACTGACAGGCCGCCGGCCACCGACAGGCATGGAGAGCGAGCGATGCATTTGTGAACTTTCGACAGACCATGTTGGGGTACGCAGTGGAATGGTGACTTGGCACACTTAGGGGCCTTGGTAAGGGGAGGATCATCCACGCCTGTTCTCCCTCGGGGGTGTCGATATGTTGTTCACACCACCACACACAGTGTTCTGCAGCACAGGACATCTAACCGGTCCAGGAATACGAATTCGTCTACCGGGGATGGCAAGGCTCGTTGTGGTCAATCCTCGCACTGCTGCTTACATTTATGCCGCCACGGCCGCATGTTTCAGGAACAGGACGACAACAGGGACGGTGCGGGCGAGCCGTTTCTCGGCGTGCCATCATCCTTAGGCCACCGGCCTGTGAGCAGGCCCGTGCTTGTGGGCGACCTGTGGTGAATACGACCCTGGACTTCCGGGTCCTTGTTCGCCTGGGGATCGGGCGCAGGAGTGGGCAACGGCACGATCCACGGATCTCTCCTCCCTCCTCTCGCGACTCCACATGCTCGGCCCCTGCCAGTACGAACAGGGCTCACCGCTGCAGCAGAACCCGGAGGCCAAGGCCTCAGCACCCACATTGGCCTCGAGGCAGCAAGCTCAAGTCAAGAAATGTGGTTTCGGGCACAGCTCTCTGTGTAGCCAGAGACAGCCAACTGGTGACGGCCCAAACAAACGACCCGATACATGATCGACACGCCTAGCACCATGGCGTGTCGCACAGAACAATGACCACGGACGTTGCAAATATTGAGACCGTTCTTGCGGATGGCACTACTTTGATGAACCGTGGCAGGATGGCACAAGACTAGTGATGGACACACATGAGCTCGCCTGTTTACACTTGTCCGAGGAGCCGGGCATAGACCAGGGTCCAGGCGAACCCATACCATACTGTCTGCAGAGCACACACGATGGGAAGAGATGATGGCCTGACTGTTGGTTATTATGGACTGTCCCACAGGGACATGTCCGCAAATGGCCAGTATCTACACGCTCGCACACGCACCATATGGACAGCATCGCACGTCAGACTGTTGCGTCAGCAGCAACATAGGCTACGGTGCTCCACCCCCAGTGCGCAGGACAACCTAGATGTTTCTACGAGGACGGCCCGTTTGTGGTCGGGTTTAAGGACAGTACGTACTTTGTACAGTCTCCATCAGGGACAGGCCGGCCGGCCCACGTCAGTCAGTCAGTAGGATTTGCCAGGAGGCATCATGGCCACGACCACCCCCCTGCAGCGAGCATAACAAGCGTGGTTGCGTGCGCACCCCCTCCCCACAGGGCCCCACCCACAGCAACCTCGTCTTGCATGGCCCTTCTCTTCAGCCCCAGCAACAGCACAGGCGCGAGCATGGCCTAGCGCCCATCAATCAGACTGCGCAAGTCCTCATGTACCTGGCGAGGCCCTGGCCGATGCTGTTTTGTATATATCCATCCCAGGGAGCCCACCCCAGCGAGTAGAGACGCCTCTTCAACTTCTCTGGCACTCGACGACATCTCCTGGTCACGGCGGGCCATTCAGACGAAACAAGGACATCTCGCGGCAACCAACCCACTGAGCAGAGCACAGGCTTCAGAAGGCTCATCGTAAGCCTTGACAGCAGGGTTCCTGCACCAGGGGCTGCTTGCCACACTCATCAGGGTCAGACCACCCAGTGCCCGTAAATCCTCGCCAAGTTGCTGGATCCCACCCTGAGATCGACCCTCGGCTTGCATCATTCATAAACAAGGCCGCCTCTCTGCTCGTGTGATCTCATCGCACTTTTAGCACAAGAACAACACGAAGCAGCTACCGCCAGCTCAGCCCTCGCCAGGAATCTAGGCGCCCCAAGTTGCTGTCACTTTGAGTCAACACAGTCACCACTGCAAGCTGGGCATAATCAACAGAGCCCTGAGCAAGCAGAACATGAGCAAATGCCCTTTGCTCCTTCAGCACGGTCTCACTAGATTGGCGCCTTAAAATTCACCACTCCATTGCAATTATTGGGCATATCTCACCCTCCTACCCAATCCTCCCCTTTCTTCACTATGGGTCACAACAAGAGCTTCTCCGTCTCCCATGAAGACGACGACTTTGAATTCGACGAGGCCTACTTCAGGACATTTTATAAGCCCTTGTCCAACCTACCGACCCCGCCATTGTCATCCAGGAATTCATCAGCAGGCCCGCCAAGTCCCGTCTTCGCCCACGATGTAGCTCCTGAGGATATCAATGCCGAGTTCATTGGTGAGTGACACCGCACGAGCCTGTCCCAGGACCAAGCTAACCACTGATTTCTCAACAGGCCCTGCAGCTCACTTAGCGCGCATGCTGCCCCCTAGTGCGTCTTTCATTGAGCCTTCCGTGGCGGTCCTGCAAGGCATGCTAGCACGTGCTCGGGTATCCATGGACATCATTGCTCTTGCAGTATGCATTCTTGACTCGCTCAAGTCAAAGTTCTCCCGGCGATGGCGGGTCTCCTTCCCACTGTCTGCGCCCACAAACAAGCGACACACTCTGTCCGGACCCGTCCAGGCCCAGCACATTGACTCTGTTCTCCCAGAGGTTATCGCCCTCGGTGCCCTGATGATCGCTACCAAGTTCGTGGAAGACATGCAGGAGCCCACACGCTACTTTGCGTCCGTCTGGGGTCAGAATCAGTGGACGTGTGAGCAAATCAACTTCACCGAGCGCTGCATCATGGAGAGCTTGGACTACCGCATCATGCCTCTCTGGTCTGAGGACTACATCAAGCAAGCACGGCACGACATTGAGATGGCACGCAGAGAGTTCGTGGACGAGATCTCCATGGCTTCAAAGTCTCGCACCGAGCATAACCAAGGAAGCACCGCACCTGGACGACCCGGCTTGCTTCGAGAGAATAGCATCCGGCACGGGAAGTCGATGAGTGCTGGACATGCAGTCAGCGGAGCGGGCTTCAGCATCACGCCTGCCGAGACACCGAAGCTGGAGTCCCCGAGCACCTTCACAGCAACCGCGGTGCACACACCACACCATGAGATATCCTTGGCTGCGGCATGCAAGGTGGTTCAGTCACCAGGGCATGCTCCAGCTGGCGACTACTTTAGCGCCAGCCTGCCAGACAACGCCTAGGCTCGCATTGGGATCATGAGGTCCGGGGCCTGGCGCTTTGTTTTCAACTGCATTCATAAGCAAGCATCATCATCTTCGCCGTCATCAATCATCATCATTACCACCATCATCTTACTCGCATAACAACTGGGGCATTCATGGAAAGCATTGGAGTTCAGGAGGAAAAGCATTGCGGGGCCTGGAAACTATGCTGGCGTTTCGTTTTCATTTGGTTTGCCATTGGGTCAGGAGTTTTCAATGGTGCTTTGGCGCTCGAGCACAAATTTTGAGTGCCACTCAGCAGAGCTGGAATCCTGGCCATTCAAGAAATTATTGTAATAAGCATCATCTGTAATCATTGCGGCGACAGCAGCATCGTTCTAGGAGCTCGATACCCGAAATCATAATTGACAGACCAACCAATACGAATCCTCATGGTTTCCAGTGGTGTGCAATGTATGCGTGTCGATGCGGCTACCCAAACACGTACATAACCGAGTACGGTAGAGGAGAGTGTGCCCTTGCAGCACGCCGCAATGACTGTTCTCATGCGACTCAATTAATGTCACTCTGACCCCACAACTCAGTCCAGTGGGAGCTAGAGGGGCCTGCGTCATCCCGTTCTAGTGGGCTTTGCCCGCTTTGGCATGTGCACATGCGGGCATGATATGTGGGACAAGATTTTTTTGTTCCAAAAGTTGCGATAAAGCTTCGCGATAACCAGCCAGCTCTTGCTACCCGCATCGGATCATCACAGGGCACGGAATAACCATTCGGCCACCAGTACACAACCTGCAAACAATTAGCGGAGAAGAAGAGCAATTGCGTCGTCAGCCGACCAAACGAAAAAAGACACGATCTTAAAACAGACCAACAGCTCAAGCCATGGCGAAGAAGAGAGCGAGAGAGGCGGACGGCGCGACCGGCCCTTCTGAGAAGATGGCCGTCGATGGTGCCGAGAGCTCTGACGACGAGGTGAGCACAGCACAACCCATTTGCGAGGGCAGATCCGTCACGAACATACAGCCCTTCTTTCAAAGGCTCTATATAGCTAACACACCCCCTCGCGCGCGCCTTCTTCAGGACTTCGACATGGTCAACGTGGAATTCGAGTGGTTCAACTTTGACGCCGACATTGACTTCCACGGCACAAAGGCCCTGCTGCGCCAGCTGCTCGACGTCGACGCCTCGCTGCACGACATCTCTGGCCTCGCGGACCTCATCCTGTCCCAGCCGACAGTGGGGTCGACGGTCAAGGTCGACGGCAAGGAGACGGACCCGTACGCGATGCTCACGGCGCTGAACTTGCGCGAGCACGCGGGCAACAAGGGCAACAAGGCCGTCGTCGAGCTGGTGCGCTACCTCGCCGACAAGGCGGCCTCCTCCTCATCGACAGGGAAGGACAGCAGCAGCAACAACAACAACAACAACAACCTCGCGAGCGTGGTGCCGGAGTTATTACAAGCGCAAACCAGCAACAGCGGCGGCCAGGCGCCGACGGTCGGCCTGATCCTGGCGGAGCGGCTGATCAACATGCCCGCCGAGATCTCGCCACCCATGTACCGGATGGTGATTGACGAGATTGCCGACGCGGTCGAGGACAAGGAGCCTTACGAGTTCACGCACTACCTGGTCCTCTCCAAGACGTACCAGGAGGTCGAGTCCGCGCTGGGCGAGGACATGATCATCGAGGAGGAGGACGACGGGAGGGGGGCAGGTCGGCCACCGCGGGCGGGCGGAGGGGCAAGAAGAGGGGGAGGCAGGATCCGACGGCGGCGGCGGCGGCGGCGGACACGACGTGGTACTTCCACCCAGAGGACGAGGTGCTGCACCGGTACGCGGCCGCGCACGGGAGCTACTCGTTCACCAAGCACGACGAGAGCATCGCCGACAGCAAGCGCGCGTTCCAGGAGATGGGCATCAGGCCGCAGGGCCACATGATTCTGATTGAGGCGGGCAGGTTTGCAGAGGCCGTCAAGGCCATCAGTGATTACCTGGCTCCTCCGTCTTGAAGCTTTGTGGATAAGAGGCAAAACTTGATTCGAGAAAGCAACACTGAAATAGAGTAAAACATGATCAAAGCACATAAGCTGTTGCCGCTTGGTGAAGTGGTGTGCTCCTGGAGTCGATCACGCCTCTGAGCGCAAACCACTGCTTGTGGAAGTCCAGGCCGTCCAATGTGTCTTTTACTGCTTTGTTCTTATTGTTCTTTTTTTTGAGGGCTGTCTGCGACTACTAAGGATCACATGGTTCTGACAGACTTGACTCCACGCAAGGACGCGGGAATTTGCAATGCCTCCGCGCTGGTCCCCTTTATATCAGCCGCAGAGAAACGATAACCCAGTTAAGCATCCCAGAATTGTCTCACGACAACGAAAACCCCCCTTTTCAGTTTAGCCGCCGCATCAGGTAGTCCACCTCGACGACTTTTGTCAACGGGATGACAAAATCCCTGTACATGGACACGACGGCCTCGACATTGATCTTTCCGTTCTCCTCGGCGCTCCCGCTCGCCGCCGAGGGGTCGGTGCCGTACGTCCGGGCCTTGAGCGCCAGGCGGGCGAGGACCTGCTGCTCGACGGCGGCGTTGGTGATGGACTCGCCGATGCCGTCGCGGTCGCCGGCCCGGATGAGCCGCGTGTACAGCTCCGGGTCGCTCTGAAACTTGCTCTCGGCGACAAACTTGCCAAAGTGGATGCGGCGCGAGAGGGCCTGGAGGCAGGCAATGTCGCAGGTGGCGGAGCTGCCGTAGTTCTCCTCGCTCTCGCCGCGGTCCGGGCGGCCAAAGTCCGGGCACACGGCGGGCAGGAATTTCTCGGTGTAGAAGTGCTTGATCTGGTCGTTGACGTTGACGTCGTTGGCGTGCAGGATGCGCGGGTAGTTGAGGGGCTTGAGGATGGGCTGCTGCAGGGCGTCCGGGAAGAAGGGGTACTCGTCGGGGGCCTCGAAGCGGCGGATCAGCGACTGGAGCTTCTCCTGCTCGCGCAGGTACCAGTCCATAAAGGAGAGCTCGCTCGAGTCGACGCCGGCGAGCTTGACGGCGCCGGGCTTGTAGATGGTGGCGTTGAGCGGGAACTGCACGCGCTCGATGAGGTGGAAGGTGATGGTGTCCTCGAGCCGGATAAGCTGGAAGCGGATGTTGGCGAGGTCGAGCGCCTTGGAGGCGTCGCTGAGGTCGATGATGGTGTCCATGGTTTGTGGCGTGAGAGCAACGAGGGGGAGGGGCCGGTGAAGAGGGAGAAGAGGAGTATCGGCGAAGGGGAAGAATTGCAGCCCCGGACTTGTGGTTTAGTCGACAATGTCACTCGTAGCGAACACAGGCATGAGACACGACCTGTATTAGAGCCCTGTGCAGCACCGCCGTGCGTACGTGAGTGAGTGGGTGAGTGAGTAAGGATCTCGCAGTACTATGTCGACGTGGAGGCGGCAGGATCATGCACGGATGACCGTTGACGCGGCCGATGATCGGTGTCAGCTTTGCTCCGTGCCGCCGCAGGGTGTTGCTGGACCCGGCGCCGGAGCTCAGCAGCGTGCGAATGCTGTGGCACGCTGGACCGGCCCGGGACCGATCGTGTATCCTTCGAGTCAGGGCATGGTGGGAGGAGGACCACAGGTACGCAGGTAGGTCAAGGCCACGGCCGGTATGCTGCTGTCGCGGCTGTAAAAGGCCCTAGGCCGGACTGCATCCTGAACGTCGAGGTCCAATGCACCTGGCCGTGTCCAGCTGCCTTTTGGAATACAACTGCGTACATTATGATGAAGCCAGTAGAGTGCCTGGCCGCTGTCGGTCTGGGCCCCCGAGACAATCGGAACAATGCATGGTGCCTGCCTGCCTGCGTGAGCTACCCTGGAGTCGAGAGCCGCCGCCGACACCACCCAAGCCCGCATGACGTCCTCTCCACCACTGCCGCCGCCGCCCGCCAGCCCTGCGAGTCCTGGCAATTCGGAGGCTGGCGGCCACCAAGCGTGGGTCACCCTTGTTTTACCTTGCGGCAGTACTGCCGCCATTAGCTTCTCCAGCACACCACGCCCGCGCACAGCACAAACTACATCCCATCTCCAGCCTCGACATCCTGCTCGCCTTGCAACACCCCAATCAATCGTTCTCTGGAAACATAGCCGTCCTGTGGGTCGCGTGGCTCCCGAGGCTAGCCTTGCCGACCCTCTTCCCGCACAGCTCTCGACAGCTTCGGACAAAGGCGCAGAACGCCGCTCGTCCGTGCTGTCCAGCACCAGTCTGCAGCTCAACAAACACCACATCCTCGCTAGCTGTCGCGCATGGCCGATTCAGACGTGCATCATGCCTTTCATGACGAAGCCCCCATAGGCGAGGACTCGATCCTCTCGGTGAGTGTCCGTCTCGGGCCTCAAATTTCGTCAGACCACTGTACTAATATTGTGCGGCAGACCCGAGGTATCGAGGCCTTCACCCGGAAGGTGACGACGACTGCGAGCCACCTCGTTGGGCCAATCGCCGACCAAGGAGCCACGACCGGCTCCAGCTACCACACTGCCATGGCCGAGGTCCACAAGCAGCTCCGGAGGCCAGGCATCCAGCGCAGCGTCTTCTCCATGGCCAGGACGACACCAACCGACCTCGTACGCTCCAAGTTCTCGACCGCCGAGATCCAGACACGTGCACTGTCGTATCTGTCGGACGACCTGCTGCAGAACATCCCCGAGGACCAAAACTCGTACTCGTTATTCCAGGGCTTTCAGGCCAGCCATCCCGATTTCCATGAGGAGGGGAGGAAACACCGGAGGCGGGTATCGAGGGGCCGCAAGATGATTGACGACCGCCCTCACAGCCCTGGGAGTCCCCCGCAGCACCTGCAGAAGCTCAAGAAGGAGCGGTCGTCGCTGATGCACGAGCTCGAAATGCTGGGCGTCCGCAAGAACATGGCCTCTAGCGAGATTCGCGAGATCGACATCAAGATCGCCAACCTCAGTGGCATGCGGAGGATCATTCTGGAGAGGCTAGCAGGGCTTGAGCAGGAGGAGGCACTCATCGAACACGACAGTAAGTGCAGGATGGAGATGAGTTGCATAGGTACACAGCTGACAACATCATTGCAGTTGCGGACATGGATGGGCGGATAGATGACGCCGAGATACTCGTCCAGGAAGCCGAAGCTATCGCAGCGCAAACACCCACCCGGTCCGACGAGGACGACCTAGTCACTGACCAGGAAGCCGAGGAATTCATGTCGCAGTCTGTGTATGACAAGATCCCATCAGAACAAGGCACGCCTACCAAGACTACCAAGCGAGCCCGCTTACGGACGCGCAAGTCGATGCCCATTCTCCATGAGCACTTTGAGCCCGGCACGATGATTCGCGAAATCAAGGCGCACGTAGACGACGTTACGGCTATGGACTTTGACGTGCCGTTCGGCACCTTGGTTACTTCTGGCATGGATGACACACTCAAGGTCTGGGATCTGAATGCTGGGCTTTGCATTGGCACTCTCGAAGGTCACACTGCCTCTGTCCGCGCGCTCCAGGTCCAGGACAACTTCTTGGCGACGGGAGGCGCCGATGCCACCATTCGTCTCTGGGACTTGAGCAGAGCACACTATGACCCGCAGGGCAATCATTTCGGTGAAGGCGAGGGCGAGGACGAAGGCTTGGCGTTTGTCAATGTAAATGACCTACCAATCGAGCCGCCAGAGGGCAGCATGGCCGACTGCGCCTTGTACTCTCTGAATGGCCATGTCGACGAGATCACGGCACTGCATTTCCGAGGTGACGTTCTTGTCTCGGGTTCTGCTGACAAGACCTTGCGGCACTGGGACCTCGAGAAGGGACGCTGCGTGCAAACACTGGATGTCATGTGGGCAGCTGCACAGGCCTCGGCGACACTCGGCTCAGGCGAGACGACATGGAGGCAGCCCACGCGGCCGGCCTCGCGGTCGGCCGACTTTGTGGGCGCCCTGCAAGTGTTTGAGTCTGCGCTGGCTTGCGGCACGGCTGACGGCATGGTCCGGCTGTGGGATCTGCGGAGTGGCCAGGTTCATCGCAGCCTGGTTGGCCACACCGGCCCGGTGACGTGCCTGCAGTTTGACGATGTGCATCTCGTGACGGGCAGTCTGGATCGCAGCGTGCGGGTGAGTTTTGCCAATCCTTGTGTCTACTACCGGTTTCTCAAGTCCATTTTTGCTGACGATTTGTGTTTCTAGATTTGGGATCTGAGGACCGGCTCCATCTTTGACGCTTTCGCCTACGACAACCCGGTGACGAGCATGATGTTTGACGCACGGCGCATTGTGAGCGCGGCGGGCGAGGACGTTGTCAAGGTGTATGACAAGATGGAATCGCGGCAGTGGGACTGCGGCGCGGGCATCACGCAAGCCGAGGAGAACAGGACGCCAGCCATTGTGGAGCATGTGCGCATCCGGGACGGCTACCTGGTGGAGGGCCGCCGCGATGGCCTCGTTGGTGTCTGGGCTTGCTAGAACAGTGCCTTTGCGGGCTATAGACAAATTAACAAGCGCAGGCTGCCAGCGAAACCTGCTTGCAAGAGAGAGTTTCCAACGAGTTTCGGGCTTGAGACGTGCTAAAGCCGGTATTCCCGCTGGCCAAGACAGGACAGCGCATGTTGGGTACGTTGGGGTTGATAAGTGGGAAATGTGGAACGGCTTGATATGACATTGATATTTGATCCAGTTCGCAGCTCGGCAAGGAACGATGCGGAGAGTGTCAGCACTCTAATCCAGCCAACACCCGGGGCTCTTTGCGTGGCATCCTACCCTTTTCGGTACTTGCCGTCCACCACCACCACAACCACCACCACCACCACCACTAGCCAGGCACTTATGCTCTCGGCCATGCATGTAATCCCGTCGTTGGGTTGCTTTGATTGATGCGTCGGCGATAAGATCGGCGATTGTGGGGTTGTCATTCATTTATTAATGGCAAGCTTTGGACTCCAAAGCCTCTTCGAGAATCCACGGTACACGAGGGCGGCCCGTTATTCGTGCCGATTATGCTCAGGAGCCCCGTTCGTGCGGGGGATGCCTGTCTGCTTAGCGCCTTAACACCGAAACATTTCATGGCGGGAGGAAGCAAGCTTTCGTCACTGCGATCCGTGGTCCGTTTGGTGTGGTTTTCTGGCAATTCTGCTGTAGAGAGAGCATGGCATCACGACGCCATGGATGAAGGCCGTGTCGATTGGAAGCAGCTCAATTTGCCGGCTCTGGGCTGGATTCGGAGCGGCAAAGTGACTAGAAAGGACATGATGAGGGTAGTGTCTTGAGCGGTTGCTTGTTCACTTCCGAGGCTCCATGATATCATAACTGGCAGGTGCTGCGGGTGTTAGTGCGGAGTCGGCTCAACCACCGCCACCACCACCACACTACTACCACCACCAGCGGGAGCCAGCCGCAATGTACTTCAAGCCCGAAGGACCGGTCGGACCAGTTGTTGATATTGATGTCATGGTGAAGCATTGTCTGGCAAGGGGCTCGCTCGATCGATCCTGTGTGACGGTTGACCCAGCGGGTACCTCGTAAGGATATCCCGGAATGGTCCCGTCTTCACCGCAAGCTACGTCGATGGCCCCTAAACTCCGAGTACCTATGATGGAACGGCAACATCCACGGACTTAACTTTGTTTCCCGCCTCGGCAGCTGGCCCCTCCGTCCACGGCGTGCGTACTTGTGAAAGGTCGTTGTGCCTATAAGTACGACGCTGCTCCAGCAGGAGCTAGATTAGTCTGCCACACTGCCCGGCATACTCTTTGCAATTATCCCAAAAGGCTTCTCTAGACTCTGACGAGAAGATTCTCATCCATCGACACATTTCCAACCTTGCAAAGTCCCGTCTCTCTATCCACTAGCAACCATGGCGAAGCAGACCCTCGCAGACATCCTCCCCGCCGCGCCGGAGCCGGTCAGCCCCCTCGCCAACTACCGCATGCTTTCGCCCACCGCCTCGGTCCGCGTGAGCCCGCTGTGCCTCGGGGCTATGAACCTGGGCGACGCCTGGAAGGGGTACATGGGCGAGTGCGACAAGAAGACGGCCTTTGAGCTGCTCGACTACTTTGTGTCCCAGGGCGGCAACTTTATCGACACGGCCAACAACTACCAGGACGAGCAGTCGGAGCAGTGGATCGGCGAGTGGATGGCCGAGCGCGGGAACCGTGACCAGATTGTGCTCGCGACCAAATATACTACGAATTACCGCGCCGGCCGCGGCAGTAAGGAAGTGATCATCAATTACCAGGGCAACGGCAGCAAGAGTCTGCACATGAGCGTTCGGGACAGCTTGAAGAAGCTCAAGACCGATTACATTGATTTGGTACGTTAAAATTGCCCGTTTTGCAGCCGCCTCGCGGTTTGGGGAGTGTCTATCACCCACTAGTCCTCCACCACCGCTCCACGCACACTCAACCACCACAACACAACGCTAACTCGTAGAAAGATCTGGGTTCACTGGTGGGACTTCTCTACAGGCACGGAGGAGCTCATGCAAAGTCTCAATCATTTGGTCGCGTCCGGAAAGGTATTGTACCTGGGGGCCTCGGACACACCTGCTTGGGTGATCAGTAGAGCCAATGAGTACGCTCGACAGCAAGGACTGCGCCCCTTCTCGGTCTTCCAAGGGCGTTATTCAGCTGCGAGTAGAGACCTAGAGCGGGATGTAATCCCAATGTGCCGCGCCGAGGGCATGGGCATCTGCCCCTGGGGCGCGCTGGGTGGCGGCAAGTTCAAGTCCGAGGAGCAGTGGAAGGCGGCGGAAAAGGACGGCGGGCGCGGGGTCCAGGCCTCCGAGGCCGAGAAGAAGGTCAGCAAGGTCCTCGAGGACATTGCCAAGCGCAAGGGCACGCTCATCACCAGCGTCGCCCAGGCGTACGTCATGCACAAGACGCCGTACGTCGTGCCCATCGTGGGCGGGCGCAAAGTGGAGCACCTCAAGGGCAACATTGAGGCGCTCAACCTCACGCTGTCCAGGGAGGAGATTGACGAGATCGAGGCGGCGGTTCCGTTCGATATCGGCTTTCCTGGGTCCATGCTCTGGGCTGGGGGCAAGTTGCCCGAACATATGGGAGAAGTTAGCCTCCTCGCCATGGGTGGTCGTACATTGTACGAGCCGACATATGTGTCAATCCCAGCAGCCAGATCCGCGAGCAAGCAGTAAATACTGTGGCTTGTTGCGGGCATGGGCGGTCAATAAGGTCCAGAGGTCCAGAGGATTCAGGGATTTCAGAGTTGTAACCTCAATATGCATACATTTCTTCAAATTACCTCACAAAACATCATTATATGCATACAAGCACGTGCGAGTTTGTGATTGTTTTGTGTATTTTGTGGCCATGACAATATACTCGATTCCCCTCTTAAGCCGCACGTTAGCAAGCCCAGTTCTTGCCCTGGCCCACCAATGCTCTTCCATTTCACCATCCTCGCGACCAGATATCTATTAGACTGCGTTATGCTCGCCTTGGACAAAGCCTTATCTTGTGAAAATTCGGGTCAATGCGAGCAATGGCGCCACACCTCGTCTGCGTGTGCTTCCGTGCGACGATCTAACGCATCGATCAACGCCCATCCCGCCCTATTAGATTCGAAGCTCATGCTATTTCTTATGTGCGATCATGAAGCGTTTCATTCTAGAAGCGACACTCAATGCCAAACTATGCGCTCACGACAAGATTTTCCTGGCCAGTGAACTCCAAGTCCGGGCTATCTTCAGCTGCCTTAGACTTGTCACTATCACACAATGATGGAGCCAACGACATGCTCCACTTCCTCTCTCTCCCTTCAAGCTTGTTCAGTATGCTTTACAGTGTAGCACCCCTGAGGCTGACATTGAGAAGCCTTTCCAAGTGTACTCCGTCCCCCAAAGAGGTCAAGGCTGGCGGGCAAGCGACGCCTGTTGTGCACAGAGAATACCAATGCCAAGTCCAAAGTGTCTTGTTGGTGGTGTTGCCAGGATGACAGATTGCACTGATTGCTGCAGCAGTTGAGGTCTTGCCTGAGCCGTAACAGCCCGCAATGACAGCGAATCCATTGTCAACGTTTGCAAGACCCTCGATGGCTTGCTTCTGCGATGAGTCCAGAGAGGTGAAGCGTTTTGTGATGTGGTCGGGCAGCTCTCCGTTGATGCATTGTTGTAGCTGAGGGAAGTCATCAAACGTGGCCTTCGCGGACTGGTCGCCAGACTCCAGACCAGGCAGACTGTTGTGGATCGCGAAGGATCCTGCGCTGATGGGAGGCTGCCCAGGAGGGATGGCGCGGGGGTGTTGCAACCAGGCACCGGCTGTGATCTGCTTCACGGGCTTGACGGTGACCTGCTGCGTGACGATGCAAGTGCTCTCAGACTTCGCGAGCTGCTTTTGGATCCAGTCAAGATAGTTCATGCCTGGTTCAGGGACGGCGACGCCCAGCTTGACATCGCGCCGTGGCCGGGCAATGAAACAGATGAAGCGACCATCGATCACGGGGATGGGGCAGTCCATTCGCTCGGCCACGAGCGACAATTCCACCGCTTCGACCTCGGCAGAGTCGGGGTTGACTGGTGATGGCACCGCCGGCTAGGCCAGGCTCATAACCTGTATCCGCCATCTTGTGACTAGTTCCACGGCCGGCCTTGCACAAATCCGCCAGACAGCCAGAAGAATCCGATGTGAGGCGATTCCAGGCATCAAGCTTCATGCGAGAGGACTTCGACACAAAAATCCGAAGATGGAGGTGGCCCTCCGCTTTCCGGGCTCATAACTGTGAGGAAAGCGTGACGCGGCCTCTGGGGCGTTGGAGACTGGCTGGGTACAAGAGAAGTCTGTTGCGTGTCTTGGGTTCAGCCTCGAGAGTTTCCCAAGGTATGATAAGTCATGTGGCTTGTGATTTGCTTCTCGACTTACATGAGCCGTGTATGAGTCAATGCCTTGCCTGGAAATATGCACTGGATGGAGAAGAATTGGAATGGGGTGGATGAATCGCTTGTGTCGAGTGTCGTGGTCTCAGAAAGGCCTAGTGGCAAGTGCTTGGTGAGATCCCACAGGAGCAGCAGAGATGATTGAGGTTGTCCCACTTTGGTGGCCACAGCTGCTAAGAGCCACTTGAAAGTGTTGATTGGCGTAGTGAGTTGGAGAGGGAAAGAGTAAATCAAGAAAGAAACTTCAAGGCTTGAAGCTGAGTGACAGGGGAAGGTGTTTATGACGGTGGTGTTCGAGGTGCGGTGTGGGAGGGAGTGGTGCACTAAGAGATTGAGATGTCCACCCAAAATTTGTAGGGGGAAAACCATGCTTTTATAATGACGAGGAGGGCCTCCTGCTACTCCAGAATGTATGATTCACAATGAACTGGCACAATGGCATCTGCACGCATGCTTCAACCTGCTAGACAATGGACAATCGGCTTGCGGAGCAACGAATCCACGGAACGACTCTGCTCGGAAGCTCGCCTGGCTCTCGGTCGACGGTCTGTCAATGAACCGGCTGCTTCGTTTGTCCGGGAGCGAGCTGTCTTGCAGAGTCTATGACTTAATGTATTGACCCGTCATCATCCGGTTTTGACTCAGACATGGTGAAGTACAGAGCCGTGGTTCATGACGGCGATGCCTAGCCCCGATGTAAAATTGTTCCTTCTGACCATGATTTGATGGTCCAAGCATGGAGTCATTCATTTCAGCTGAGAGTGAATATAGTGATTGTCCACCTTTGGCATGGCTTTAAAATGTCAAACTTGATAACATAATAGTCTGCCGAGGTTGTCCATGCCCTCTTTGACGCCCGTCTTGGGTGATGGTACTATTTACGTCAGCCGACTCTGGACAATACTGCTGCCCAGCCTCGACACTATAAGGACACAATTGAGAGCCTCCGCAGGCGTCCAAGAACACGTTCTGTCGTGTGGACTGCTTTTCTACGGGGGCACATTCCTGGTGTCTATGTGACCTTTTCGCAGCGTTGTCGACCATGCAGCCGCCGAACAATTGTCACGCACCAATCCTTCAAGTGCTCACCCCTAGACAGACTTTATTTCACAAGAGTGGCCTGAGGCACCGACAACCTAGCAACCATTCCAACGTCCGCGCGTCAACTTGTCTTGCGACCTCGACTCGTTCACATCATCACATTCCACAACTTCAACCTCCATACCCGTGACGACAAGCAGCATCTTGGCCACGGTCTCGAGGCCTCATCGTCCTAGCCGACGTTTCACGTCGGCTATCATTAGAGACCAAGGCTCTGTCTGGTCGCCGCAGCCTTGATCTCCAGACCCCCCCCCCCCCCCCCAAGACCCCCGTGACTTTCGAGGTCATTGGTTGGCGCACCGTCGCCGGCACAGCGACAGTGGAACAGAGACGACCCTGGGAGCGTCTTGACCAAGACTGTCTGCGTGTTATTTCACGTTTTCGGAGTGTGCAGCATCTCCACCCTGGTTGACTTTGGCCCTTCAGATTCTGAGCTCGTAAGTCACAATATTCTCACCTTGACCTCACTCTCATTTCACATGGGAGCTTGTTCTGATGGACGTCTTTTTCAGATCAGTGGTCACATCCGCCAGAGCTCATCTTCTCAATTACCCTATACCTATCATCTCCATCTACCTCGTCATCTCCCTCTGCCTTCCCTCCACGACTCTATCACCTCCAACACGTTCAGCACTTGCACTTTTCAATCCACCAAGCCTGGCAAGCTCGCGGTTCTCAGCCTGCCCGCTTCCCTTCACCAACATTCGGCCACGATACTCAGACAAGGTAGTTCGATGCAATGCAGCTCTGCTCCCCCCGTTCCACAGGATCTACTGTCAGACGGCTGGCCAGAGGACAATGTAAGCTAAGTTGAGATGGTCTGAAGATGGCATGACCCACGCTACCCCCAGTCCAGTGAGCCCGCATATTTCTCTCATTATTTGCGGCTTTGACAATGATTCAGGATCTACGTCAATCATCCCATCGAGCATACCTATCGATATCTGAGCGAAGCCCGGCTTGAGCAGGTGAGCATCATTGGCCTGTCATATAGTGCAGCGCAGCCACGCTCATTGCTGACAGCACGCACCTTTAGAGATCGCCCCCCCCCCGCATCCCACGGTGCTGCGTCTCTCCGTTGGGCTCTAAAGTGCCCTGGACTGAATTTCGACCCAGAGTGACTGTGCTCTTTCAATATGATGGCGTTTCATACAGCAACATGAGACAACAGTCACGACCATGGGCCAATGTGGCGGATCAATCATGTAGATGCTCACCTTCCGCTCGGGCCAAGGACATGTCCGATTCCCCTTTTTGCATCTCCTCCATTTCGGTCTAGATCGCAAAATTGTCCTCTGAGACCATCTCTGCTCCTGGGCTACTCGACGGTCGCAGCTGATAAGTCGATCAACCATCATTACCGTCGTCCCGCCTCTCCAGAGATAAACAACAAGCACAAAGATTCCAATGACAAGGCAGATTTCCACTCGTCAGACAGCTGCATTTTTGTCGGCATCTCGGCAGATGATATCTGAGAAGCGCTGGATGGATCTCAGCTCCATTGAGTATCAAGCCCGCTTGTTCTCAGAAACTCCATCATGCCTTCGCATTACATGTCATGGACGAGAAGCAACTCGTCACGCTGGTGATGAGTGCTGACCAGCTACACGACCATTTTGAACAGCATTCTCTGAGTACGACATGCCTGTTCGCCCCAAAAGGTCAAAAATACGTGGTTTCTCGAGCTTCTATCCCTACTCACATCTCAATGACAGGACATCCTGCAACTGCCACTCGACTGGTCACGCGATACAACACTGTCCCAAAGCATTTCCCATGTCCTCTGCGGGACTGTCCATCGCATCGCGCACGGTCGATAAGTTCATTGCTAGCCGCCAGTGCTTCCACCACGGTCAGACGAGCGACACTCACCCCAAGGTGCCGTCGAACCATGGAACCTCTGTTGCAATGACCGCGGAATAGCTGGATATGCCACATGCGTCTGTATGAAGAACCCACCTGCTGCCAACCCAACAGGGCGAAGGTGTATGGCCTTGCACCTTACACCTTACACCCTGAGCAGGACAGCCTTTGGGGCTCCAACTGCCTCATAAGAGACGGGAACAAATGCTTATGTGCCGGGACACAGCTGAAATTATACATGGTTGCATTTCCAGCCACGACCAGCAACTTCGTCCGCCCGTGGTTCCGTGTCCAAGGAGAGGCAGGCTCAATGTTTAGTGCTGATGCCACGAGGCTTGGTTACACCAGTGCTCCCTCGAATTACCTGGAAGCCGGAATGGGTCAAGATGAATTAATGCAAGAGGATACAGTGTGCCTGATGGGCTTGTACGTGGAACGCAATAGAATTAATACTCTTGAGTCAACATTGTGGACTCGAGGTTGGGTTTCTGGTCTCATCTGAATTGAGCTGTTCTCCACAACTCTGCACTAATTTCATGCATCGACACAACTTCCAGGGAAAGTCTGTCAACATGATGATTTCGAGGTGTCTCAAGCTGGCTTTGTGCATGTTTATCAGATCCCAAATTGCAGCCATCGTTGGGCCAGTAGTACCACTAGCAACGGTCCGGCGGCCAATTTTGCGATGTAGACAACCTTGCCAGCTTGAGGTGACCAGTTCCCGGCTCAACCTTCGCCGTTACCTTTTTAGAGCAACTGTGCACCCGGCTTTCCTAACGAAATGTTTCCTTGACGACACTTTGCGGGAGTTGTTGTAACTTAAATCTTGTTTCTGGCTGTGATTTGTGTTTCAAATTGGACAGGCACGGCAGCTACGAGACTGAGTTCCCCATTGCCATCCTCTGTACCCCCTGTTACCCCTGCGTCTCTCCAATGCTCACTGATGAGCTCTTTATGAAGTATGGAAACTGCTAACCTGTCCAGCCCGCCTGGGCAGTTCCCAGTTGGGAACTCGATGTGGGATGTGGGGAGGCTTTCCCCACACCAAAATGGGACAGGCGACGTCACTGATTGGTCTGCCCTATCGGACGTTCAACTGGCGCTGGAGGAGGGGCAGCGTATCTTTAGAACTTCAAAAACTTTGAATAGCGGCGGATGGCCAACTCTTGAACAGCTCTCGTCCCAGTGGCTTACCGAAAGACCCAACTCACGTCGATTTCAACTCAGAAAGCTTCAAGATGCAGCTCAAGGATACTCAGCGTCTCGAGCTGCCAGCCGCGGGGGATTTTCATGTCCACCTCAGGCAGGGTGAAGTGGGTTACCAGACCAGAACAACCATCTCCCCAATCGCTTACACGCTTGGACTGACTGAGGCACGCAACAGGTGATGGAACTGGTCACACCTCACATCCGCAAGGGCGGCGTAGACACTGTGTTCGTCATGGTAAGACCTTCAGAGCACTCACTGTTGACAATCATCTCTTGGAGGATCGCAACTAATGACTCTCGTGTGCCCTGAAGCCTAACCTGCAACCGCCCATCACCACCGTTGCCCAGGCCGTCGAGTACCGGTCCAAGCTGCAGGCTATTGAGCCCAACGTCAACTATCTCATGTCTCTCTACGTAGGTGCCAGAGCCTGAGTTCTAGTCAACCACTACTGATACGGGGGGGGGCAGTTGCATTCTTCCATCACGCCCGAGGTCATCGCCGAGGCTGCCAAGGCCGGCATCGCAGGTGTTAAGCTCTATCCCCAAGGTAGGTCCGGTGATGCTCTCTCATCCTACCGTGAAAAGAGCTAAGCCGCTATCTTGAACTATAGGCGTCACTACGAACAGTGAGAGTGGAGTCGCTGGGGACTTCATTACTGCCTTCAACGAGACGTTTTCTGCGATGCAGGAACACGACATTGTTCTCAACCTGCACGGCGAGGTGCCCGGCGCGCCTCCAAGCAAGGACGTCACCCTCGAGGAGGCTTTCCTCCCCACGTTGAAGAAGCTGCATGAGACGTTCCCCAGGCTCAGAATCGTCCTCGAGCACTGCTCGACGGCTGCTGCCATCTCTGCAGTCAAGTCTTGTGGACCGGAAGTCGCTGGTGAGTTCAATCTTTTGTTTACTCATTGTCTCAACATGTCACCAACTGGATGTCCGGAACATGGGTCTTCAATCCCCCGCGACATTGGAAAGCCTACGCATTCTCTCGAGCAGCTTCGCTTGACGGCGAAGCAAGCTTCCCCACCCACCTGATCAGTGCCGACTAGCTGTCCAGTCGATTATATGCTAACCGGGGAATATCCGTCCCAGGCACCATCACTGCGCACCACCTCTACTTGACCGGCGATATCAGCGAGGTCGACCCTCATGCGTTCTGCAAGCCGATTCCCAAGACTCCTCAGGACCGGGACGCCCTGCTCAAGACTGTCGCCAGCGGTGACCCCAAGTTTTTCTTGTAAGTAGCCAAGGCCTTTTCTTTTCCTTTCCGTCTCGTATCTCCTATTTCCACATCCTATGACTACAAAAGCACAATCTTGCCTCACTACTTGTTTGGAAAAAACAGCCAACTGACAATACCACGCTCGACCAAAACAACAGCGGCAGCGACTCGGCCCCTCACCAACTATCCACCAAGTCCGCCACGCCTCCGCCCGCAGGAGTCTTCACACAGCCCGTGGCAGTCCAGCTCGTCCTGCTGGCTCTCGAAGAGGCCACAGAGAAAGGGATCGTCAGCGAGGCGGACATCACCCAGGACAGGCTAGAGGCGTTCCTGAGCCGGTCGGGCAGGAAGTTCTACAAGCTTCCCGAGCAGTCGCCGGCGGCGGCCGCGGCGGGGAGCAAGATCGTCCTCGAGAGGAAGCAGGGCGAGACGATCCCGCAGAGCATCAAGAGCGCGGACGGCAAGGCCGAGATTGGCATTTCAAAGGCCGGCGCGCAGGTCTTTGCCTTGAGCTGGGTCTGAGGGAGGAGGGGGGTCCGGCGGCGAGGGTTTTGAGGGAGGAGGAGTTTCTGTCCCAATGAGCGGAAGAAGCGAAGGCAGGGGATTTACAATAAAAAGTCCTGTTGGGTTTCTTTTTGGGGGCCTGGTTTTGAGTTGAGCCGCGTGGCACCAACTAGAATTTCTCCTTTGACTCAATGATCCGTATGGACGGAACTTGCAGTCACGGTTTTCAAACCGCAAACATTAAAACCAAAAGCACAACTTGTGTCAGCGTCAGTCACCGTATCTCGGCACAAAACCTCGTGGTGTATTGAAAATAATAATCTTGCCGAAAGAGTGACGTTTGGTTGAATGGAGAAATATCGTCTCGGGCACAAACGCGATCAAGGCGTTGCGACATGCATGCGCAACTGACATCACCAAAATCACGCGCCACAGGACATTTAAAATTCCACTCAATTAATTTTTGTCCCGCAGTCTTGCCGCCTGCCAATGCTCTCACGCACCGGGTGGTGATGAGGGTGATAGCTACTGGACCAATCTGTGCGAGCACGATGACGCTGCGTCAAGAGCTGCGTGTGTGGCATCCCATCCGGAAGCCTTCGGAGCACAGGCCTGATCGGCGCGCCGCTTGTGCGCTAGGTTTCCTCATAAAGGGCCGAGAGAAGCGCCACTCAGGGCATGCAGCTCGGCTTGGCCAACGGCAGCGACCTCGCAGACTCTGTAGGATTACCCCATTATACAATCAACTATTATGGGGGGGCTGACTGCCGGGACTGGGGTTGTGCGCAGATGAATGCGGTTGAGCGCCGGAGTGTCGGGCCGCCTTTGCGAAGGGCACCACGCACACAATTTCGGCGAACCAGGACACGTCTAGGACAACCCTGGCACACCCTTGCACCACGGCCGATGCAACCCCAGACCCCAAGAGCTATGCCTTGCAGTAGCGAGCCGCCAGTGGCCGATGGCGCTCCGTCGTTTGGTGTCGGAAATCGAACAATCGTTGATGCGCATCGCGGTGCACAGATATGCGCAAGGTCACAATGATGACGGCAGCATGCATCGTGCTCGCTTAGAGTCGTTGAGTGAGCCGCATCGACGAAATCCCGGCCACCGTGAGAGCCGAATGAATCGCAAAAGGCTGCGCATTCACAATATCAACCCCCGAGAAAGTTGCGGCGGCGGACCTCGGCCTCCTTGATGATCTCCGCAGCCAGACTGATGCTGGGCGCGAGCACAGACATCCTTTCGATGTCGATGAGGACCTCGTTGATCATCTGATCGATGGCTTCGCGCGAAGGCAGCAGGGTGAGTAGGATACTGCATAAAGATGGTGACATCGTTGCCGCCATCACGAGCAGAGTCTGCGCGACAATGGAGAGAGCTCCCTGCCAGAGGTATGGCATGTGGCCCGCGTGACTAGGAAACTCGTCGTTAGCTCGTTTTCACTTTATCTTCAGTGCCCCTCCAATAAGTAGCTCGGAAACCTACTGCGCGGAAATGTGCTCGAGCTGTCTCACACAGGCTTCGAGGCACTTGTGGCAGTTTTCGCGAACTGCAGGGTCGAGAACGGCATGCTCATTGTCCAGGACGGCGAGGATGTAAGGACGATATATTATGGTCCGGCATGCAAAGAATCGCAATCTGAGCACCGTCTGTGCGGGGTCCGGAAGAGGCGCCCGCGTAAAGGGAAACTGGAGTGCTGCAGGCAGGCTTTCGTACCACTGGGTGAGCTGAAAGTCCAGCTCCCCGACCACGGGCTCTAGGCTCGTCGTTGACGCCAAAGAGTCCTTCGAGTATATCAGCTGGCTGACACGGTTGAGGAGTCTGCGGAGGGCGATCTCGGCTAGAAAGTACCACAGCTCGTCCCGGCCGACGGCCTCGGCCTCGTCACCTTGGAAGCCGCCTGGTAGGCCAACGTTTTCCTCGAACTGGACCACGCCCGTATGCGGCAGGTCCAGCTCGGCGAGCAAGTCGCTCTCGAATAGCAGTGAGTTCCAGTAGATTCTTTCGATGAGCTCCTTCTGGTCCTCAGGCACGCGACCGGGGTTCATCAGAAGAAGCTGGAGCTTGCTGCTTGTCGTGCACAACAGGTTCCATGCCTCCAGAGGTCTCACCAGATAGAACAAGTATGCGGCCGCCAGTAGATGGCATTGTGCTGCAAGAACGGTATTGGCGGTCATCATGCCGGGCAGCAGAGACCAAGCAGCAGTGAAATACTGCAAACCTGGCGGATCCTCCTGTGGTACGACCCTGGAGATGCTGCCCCGCAGGCTTGCCTGGCCCAGGGCGAGGACGAGCAGGACGATGCAGCTCTCTGCTCCTTCTCGGAAACCAGTCGACAAGGCCATACGGTAGTGGCTTCTCCACGTGTACGGGTTGACGCACGCATACCAGATGTTGACGCGCTCAAAGTATGCTTCGATATATGCATTTGTGTTGGAAAGGTCGACGCATGGCGTCTTGGCCAGGTTGTTGAGTGGCTCACGTGCCATTTCGAGCTGCAGCATGATTTGGGGGTCATACGGACGCGCAACCAGATCGCGGATCAGCGGCCACTGCAGCAAGTGCAGGGCGGCGCTGGTGTGGACTTTGGGCATTGTCGAGATGTTTGTACCCGGGACAGTGTTTGCCCAGGTGCCAAAGCCGTTGATGGACATGTTGGAACCAAAGTTGCCCTGGGCACCTGGAATCATGATGTGCTCCCCGCTTAGAGCGGTGCCACTGCTGATGGGAGGCGAGTCCTGCGCAATATGCACCCCACTGCCATGGTTGTTGACCATGGACATCTGGAGCAGACTTTCGATGCGGCTCAGCCTCTCGAGGATGAGCTTGTCGCCTGCATCCAACTTGATTCCCGGCTCGCGATATATGCACTCGGCGCCAAGTTCCATGCACAGCTTGCACTTGGGCTTGGTGCCATCACACCTCGACTTCCGCGACCGGCATACCTCGCAAGCTATTGTTGCACGGCGCCTGGGGTAGTCTATTGTCGCATCCGTGTTCCGCCGCTTGAGGGGATTCGGGGCCTCGTCGCCAGAGGCCTTGTGAGATCCATTGGAGCCAGTTTCCGGATGCGGGTCTAGTTGCTGTGTCATGCCGAGGCCCTTGCTCGAGTTCCCAAGCAGCCCGTCCCTCCCAAAGCTCGTGGTGCGGACTTTGGCAGATGTAGGCGACTTCAGGCTAGACCCGTTGGCGAGCGGGTTGAGCTGCGGAGACTGGGAGTCGACGGAGAAGCTGTCCCTTGTGGGCAAGGGAAAGGCCCGGCCAGAGGTGCTGCCAGTTCCTATAGAGTGCGGTGAGTCGCCGGTCGACGAGGGCGACATCGTGCTGGGCCCAGTTGGGGCCTGAGTTCCCCAGAGTCGATTTGCGGCTGGCCGCGGGCTACTTGCGAAGGACCCAAAACTGACGCCTGCAGCGTGCGGATTTGCTGATTTGTCGCTGACGCTGTTGCTGATGCCCAGCAGGCTCATATGGCCGAACACAGAAAGACGGAAATACAGGACGCTCCACGCTCGAGGCAGCTGAGACACGCTGCGAGGGAAAGGGTTTCGGCAACAAGTGAGAGGAAAAAACCAGAGGCCGCTCGGAGATGAATGAGCTGTTGCAGGGACAGCCGCGGCGACCGGCACGCGATTTTTGACGTAAGTCGAGAACGACGGGAGCTCTGAAGGCTAAAGATTGGGGAAGCGACCCAAGGGGTTTATGATGGTCTCGCCCCGGAGCGAGCAAGCTGGCTCCGGCGCGGTGTCACGCACATGGAAGAACCCGCACCCAGCACTAATACGACTCCCCCCCTCCCCCATCCGTGCAGGTGTGCGGAACGGAACATGCTAGGTAAGCTGCAGCAAGCCCCCTAAAACCGGCGAAACCGCCGCCCCCCCTGATTTAAACCCTTGGCCGGAGAGCGGATGACACGACCAGGACCCCTGGCCGTGGAGATCCCTCGTTGCCGCTGAGATGCGAGAGACGCAGCCAATGGGCAACTGTCCACCGCGTCCAGCACGCTCGGCACCCGACTGGCTGCGAGTTGTCGAGCGTCCAGAGGTGGCTGCCTTTGCCCCGTCGCTCTTCTGCAGAGTGGTGATGCTACTGCTGATGCTTGGGGAGGAGGAAGTGGTGGTGTCGATATTGACCCAAGGCGGAGGTGGCGAGGAGGACGAGGGTACGCGGCAGGACCGTATGGCGCAGAGGGCATCGCATCCCCAACAATCAATATACGCGTCCACTGAGTGCTGTACAATTACAGTGTCGGCGGGGCGATGCCGATGGCAGACATGGATGTCCGAGGATGGCAACCTGGCCGCGAGGGGCATTGAGAGCGGTGCCTTTGATACCCAGAGTTGGTGTTTGGGACCCCACGGGGAGGGCTCCAGGAGGCTCAAGTCTGGTGGTGGCAGCGGTCGCAGGGCCCCGGCTGCTGCAGGTTGACCGGTATGGGCCTTTGCAGGGCCAGAGGGATTACTAAGGAGTGAGGAACTCGACCAGACGCGGGTGCCTTCCAGGTTCTCAGTCGAGCGCCCCCAGGGTCGCCGTTTCCTCTGCAGATCCTCAAGTCAGGTCACGTATCTGTCCCGTCAATTTTGCGGGGTGCTTAGCCGAAGCTCGCTCCAGCCAGCTCGCTCGCTTCCCTCCGCTCCGCTCCCACGCGCCGCCCCCGCCTCGTCCCGCGACAAGACAACGTCCATCAGCACGCAGTGTGTCCTGCCGCCGCCCTCGCCGTGCTGATGCGCATGAGCCGCAGCCCTCAATTTCTCGGTTCCCTTGGTGCCTGCAGCTTCCACCGCCGTTCCCGGTTTCGTCTGCCCGAGAATGCGCCCGAAATGCCACGCTCGACCTGGTATGACGAGGCAGCTGAGTTATATACTACCGAGCGCTGGACGCCACCCGATCTACGCCATCTCTGTTTAGTGTTTAGTCCACCACGGACAATCAACCACCACTTGGCAGCATTCGCCGTCGATCTGGTCACGACAGAGTCGTCTGCTAGGGCCAAGGCTCGCAATAGAGGTGTCAAGACGGCCCATCATATAGGTGTCGGGCAGTCATATGGCCTTCTGTAACCAGGAGCCTCTCCTCCAGAGTCGGCAACCGATCGCGAGCTGTTCCCCGCAGCAGCCCTCTCGATTGAGCAGGTGGCAGGGCTGTCAACTAGGCGGGGCCCCGTGCAAAGACAAGATGCGGAGAAGCTGCGGCGAGGGCACGCTACGGAGTCCAGCCTGTAGCCTCAACCAATGTCAAGCCATATCGTTTGACAATGTATGGAGCCCTTGCTTGTCTTGTGCCACATCCACCGTTGGCAGTCTGCTTTACGCGGCAGAGCTCGCTCGAGGCACATTGGGCTGAGAAGAAGGATCGAATGCGGCATGGACCGAGTCTCCCGCACTTTGTTCAGCTTCTGGGTCGATACTAACAGCTCCACCAACGCTGTGCTATTTTGTTCGTGGAGACAAACTGTCGATGGATTCGACCCCTGCGGTTCCCACTCTGTGGCCCTGGCAGAGGCGTCGCGAACCGGGCTACCCCTGCACTGGCGGATGCAGTTCTGGATTTTCCTCCATACAGCATGTGCGTGAATTGGGCCCGCGCAGAATTCACGTTCCCCAATCCTGGAGATGCAGCACAGGCAAGAGGCACACCTTAAAAGCGAGCTGCCGCAACAAAAACGCATGTGGTCAGTTGCCAGCACGCAACGACGACCTGGTGGCTCTATCGTGCTGGGTGGGTATCTGCACGTGTCGGTGCTGCGCCTGGGTTTTGGTGACCAGTTCCAGTCACTGGATGTCGTCAGCTTCCTTGTGTGCAAGTCCTGATGTGCAGGACCTGGGCAGACTGCACCAGTCATGTTGCTGCTTGGCCCTTACTCATGCCGCCAAACCCACATAGACAAGACGGACCGTGTCCACAGAGCCAAGCATGCAGCCTACACGACATTCGCCGCCGAACATACTATGTAACTGTTTGAGCCAACCGGTCGATGCTTTTTCGCGCCTCAACAGTCGATGTTCCTGAGTGCTTCTGGGCTCGACTTATCAGACTTTCATATTACGACGTCCCCATGATGGCAACTGGTAGTCCACGCCGTCAACAGTTTCTCACGGGAAAGCAATGGAGGTGGACAGGGCAACCGCTGTCCTTGCAAGGTCAAGACCCTGGCTAGGCTAACGAGCGCAGGCATCCCCCGATATTTACTCACAAATATCGTCCCGGGCCCCAGAAGTGTCTAGTCTCCCGCTTTTGGAACCTGGCACACCGTGTCCGTCACTCTCTCGGGCGCCCAGGCCATCTAGAAGTGAAATACGGGACCGCTAGAGTACCAGCCCACATCGAACGCCCTGTTAACCCGAGCCCGCCTAACCCGTCGGGGTTAATTCTGCGAGAACTGCGTGTTGCCACAACTGCCTGTGTGCAGCTACATGCTCTGCTTCATTGAGCAAAAGGCGAAGTGGGAGTTGGTCGTTGGGTGAAATTGATGGGCGTGCTCAAGGCCGGAGGCTTTCTAAAGACGAGTTCGTCCGATCCTGTTCGTGTCTCGCAACGCTCAGCCCACCACGCGGGTTTCCGGGGCACAATTCGGGACCACACATTTAACGCCAAGAACCCTCTGGCGGCACTGCCTCTGTCACGCATTGCGTTAGCGACTCTGCACCGCACAAGTACAGTATCATGATTTGGTTCGGCGCCACCCTTCTCCTATTTCGGGATACACCGCTGCTGCCAATGATGTCCGCTCGCATCCCCGCCCTGTGACAAGGGCAGGCTGTGTTGCGCGACATGTATGCCACTGCATGGGCATTTGCATCTGCACATGAACTTTTTGCTTTGCAAATGCAGCCAATCTCCATTTGCGGAGCCCCAGGCAGAACGCATTCGTCGGCCCAATTTGTCATGCCATGTGCCCCGGGGCGGAGCTCGCTGTCTTTGTTGCTGCGACGACACGGGAACCGATCGGGAAAGACGATGTGCTTTCTTGGCAGTTGCAAGACACCGAGCCACAGATTGTGAGTGCCTCAAGGGTGCAGAATGTTATTTCAAGATCCTTGCTGTGCAGTTTCAGCGAGATGTCGTCCGATCTTAGCATTGTTTTACTGTGACTCCACCAGAGCACCTGTTGCAACCGCCTTGCTTATGTGCCATCGACTATGGCCATCAACACGCACTACGGCCGGCATCGAGCCGTCCGTGCCGGCACCGATTGCATCAACCCCTGGCGGTCAAACATCTTTGACGCGGAAATCTGTGCGCTGATTTGTTCAATACATGACAGTGTCCAGAACATGCGAAGGGGTTGCCCTAACGGGTCTAGGTTCGGCGTGCCGCAGGTGACATTAAAGGGCGCCGCGGACGATGAGGTGACAATGCTTACCGTTCAGCACAACCCAGATGACCTGCGATCGCGTCTTATGGCTGGTCTTTAAGAGAATATCGGTGCTGGATTATTCTGGCTGTGCACAGTTCGCGCGACAAGTATCGCAACAGATGTGTTCCAAACGAGATGCTTCAACTCCTCGCCTGCGCTTCTGATCGATCTGGGTCCAGCCGATCGAGCGCCGGTGCACCACACGGCCATGTGAAGCAACTCTCATGGGCTTCCGTTGGCTCCCGTGAAGGGGAGGATCGACAAGCAGCATTCGATGCCGGCTCTGCCGAGACTAGGGGTGCTCTGGGCACGATTTAGGGCAATAACAATATCCCGAGACATCCATTTCATTACGAGCCGGTGCCAGTGCCAGTGCCAGCTGACCGTGAGGATCTCTACTCACTAGTCAGTTCGGATGGCCTGAAGAAAGCGCAGCCAGACGTGCCACAGATGTTCGGGACTGCGTTCCCGAAAGTCGAGATCTCGTCGAGCCAACGACCAGTGCCACTGTTAGATAACAGGGTCACTTTCAATCGGAATCGGCATTACCTCGATACAACCATGGCAACCCAGTTTCGTGTGGAAGAGTCCTGGTGCATCGATCTAGGTCTCCTCCAGCATTCTGCGCGCTCACCTGACCCTATCACGTTGACTTCTCGTGCCCGCCGCTATAGACTGCCCAGCATGCTCCCTCCTCGAAGAAGGGCCGAACGGGACGTTGGTCTACAATCAGACTTGCAAGACAAACCATCAGGAATGCAAGGTCATTGTGTGGTGCCACCGCCCGCGAGACTGGATTCTCCTTTGGACTCTGGCATCGGTAGACCGGTGCCTTCACCCTCCAGCTGGAGGATGCCGGACCAGATGCAGAGCCTGGTGGCGACATCATGGCAGCCTCGCGAGAATAGGCGGATGTAGCATTGTACGAGTTGGGCAGACTCCACGCAGCACTGATCATGGTCTCGTCCAACAAGGAATGGCTGGTGCGCGAACCTCCGACTTCGCCGGCACTCTTCCGCCAGCTCTTCACGCGCTTCAGCAGTGTATGCCAAGTCGCAGCATAGTTCAGATGGGTAAGCGACTAGGGAGCCATGGTAGCACCTACTAAACATGAGACGATCGAAATCACTCACTCCACAATAGCGATGTGTAATTCGTATCGCATTACTGATAGCCGGGCCCTGGCAGAGCGGGACGAGCCGTTCATGCTAGTCGCCGGCATTTCTGCCTGGCATGGAAGAATGAGGTGAGCCAGAGCAGATCAGCTTAGGGTCATCAAAACAAACTCTTCGAACACGAAAGCGCCAAGGTTTGACCATGCCGCTATGATGGGCCTATTCTCGCTGCCAGTGTTGACATTTGGGCACTAATCCACACACTTACCACAAACAACTGCGCTCGAAACCCACCCACCTTCTCGTTGAATGGCATCGAATTGGCATAGTATTGAGAGCGTATACAATAGAACTTCTCGTAGAAAGCTACGCCGAGCGTGAAGCTGAACTGCGGGTCTGTTCTTGCGCCAGCTGCGTCATGGCAATGAATGATTCCCTGACAGAGCCAGCCAGATTCAAGGTGCGCCGGGCGATATTGGGGGTGCTGATCTGGCTGGCGACAATCAAGCTGCCATGTCTAGCAAGGAATATATTAGCTCATACCGTTTAAGCAGCACCGTACCTGCTTCTCGCCACTGCCAAGCCGCAGTCATAATTCACATAGAGATTGAGAACGGTGAACACGGGCCGAAGGACTTGGACAGCCTGCCGAGCTATTTTCGTCACGCACACGAAGGAGAGCTCCCGAATGATATCATACCATGTTGGTTGGTTGCCGCGCCCTCGGAAACTACCGAACAGCTTTCTTGCTGATGTATTGTTCCTTGCATCAAAGCACGTCTGTGTCTGTAAGTGTGTGCTCCGCCCTGCATGCAATGACATCTCGCTAAAGGGAGGGGGGGACCACGAGAAAAAACGTGGCTGTTCAGCACTACACTTCATCGGGCAACTTTGTTTCCTCGGGACGGGTCAGCAGCCATGAGCTGCAACGGCTTCCCTCGTCGACGGCGAGTCAGAAGTGCTCCGAGCATGCAACCCCCCCCCCCCCCCAGAAGGAGGGTCCCTGAGTTTTCGGCCTTACAAAATTGCGGGCAGTGGGCTGAAGAGAGAAGTCAGGGCATACATTTCTCCAGGAGCTCATTTGGACTCGGGGGACCTGTCGAGGTGCCCCCTTTAAAGAGAGCCACGTCATGGACAAACAGGCATTGAATCTTTGTGATGATGCACTTTGTTGCCATCCGGCCAAGCCGTGGAACTTTTGGCACAAGGAGGCCACCAAAGGAACCACGACCTCCTAACGGTAACGAAGTCGTCGTGGGCCGCAGCTAAGAAATGCAGAATCCAAGGGCTGTGAGTTGCCCAGTTCCTTGCAGGCGCATGACTCCGGCAGCACATCCCTGCGAAGTCAGCTTTTCACGCAGCGGAAGCATCTCCTCCGTCGGCTCTGACACCTGTTCGGCTCCGAGAATACGATGCCGGCGTGTGGGGGGTGATTCCAAGGGCTGCCAGGGCAAGCCAAGCAAGAAAGTAAGCCAGCAAGCGGAAGGAGCATTTCCATGATCGTGCCTTGTACCTGAGCCCAGGCACGACAGGATCCCCCAGAAAAGGGATCACCCCTTACCTCATGCGTGGCCGCTCGGAAGCAGCGTGGCATGCACGACGTCCTGTATGTACCTCGGTATGTATGTAGCGAATAAATACCTAAAACGCGCCTTGCTCAGCTGAACAAGGACTTTTTTTTTTTGGGGGGGGGGCGAGGAGGCGCAATGACATGCTGGGTTCCGCAATCCTCCTCGAGATGGTTTCCGCGAACCACTTCTGAGGCGGCCGTTTAAGTCGCCAATCGCCCGATGCAGTCACATTTCCCTGCTCGCTTATCGTATGTTCATGTCCGGGAAAAAGCAGCAGGGGAAGAAGGGGTGGGAGGAGGGGTCTGGTCTCTTCCAATACCAGTCCCCAAGATCGTGGAGCTCCCCAGTACCCCGAATGCAATTGTGTTGGATATAGGCACGCCTTTGCTGATGAGTGCGGGCGTGAGGAATCCGTCGGCACCCCCCGTCAGGCGGGAAGAGAGCCTCCGTGTTGGACCGGTGCCGTAGGGGACTTGATCTTGCTACGAACACGTACGTCACCGCTACTCTTCTGGTGAGAACCCTGAAATGAGACGATATCGGCATGGCAAGAACGGTGGCCCGCTGTGGGAACGTGGCGAGAAACCCTACGAACTGCAAGCATACATCGCTATGCTAAGAGGAATGGGGGGGGGGGGGGGGTGGGGAAGTTTCGAGAAGATCTTGTGTGCGACCTTTGTAATGTATCGATCTGCCAGGAGGATTAAAAGAAAACTTCAGACGGATGTCATGGCTAGCATATATTGCAAGCAGGGTTATTGAGATCATCTGAACCCGCGATGTAGCAACCCGCCATGTCAAAGGTTTCAGCTTGTGCTTATTTTCTATGCCCTTAATGCAAGCTGCGACTGCAACCGGAAAGGCCGTCAACGACGAACAGAGGGCTTTGCACAACGTTCTGCGGAAATCAAGTCGATCATAGCCAACCGTGCCTTTGAGTTCCATACATCCAACCCTCGAGCTCTACTGAATGCGTAATGTCCTCAGTTCAGCCCATATCACCCAGGGCCATAAGCAAACCCATGTAGCTGCCTGATATTCGGGCCGACCGGTCCTGAGCTGCACAAGGTGGGTAAAGTAGGGCGTGTGTTGTCAAAAGGCTGACAAGCTCTAGCTGAGCCGAGGCATCCAACGTTTCTGGTGGCATTGCCTCCCGGGGAAAGGTGAGGTGGTGTTCATCACAACGGTCTGCGGAAGTGATCACAGCCGTGACGAGATACATGCCAGTGGAGTAATAACAAAGGTAGCATCCATCACTCAAACTGTGCTGCAAAGCGTGTCGTCCGTGGGGTGCGAGCGTGCCAGTTGGCGCATGGGACACGAACGGTCTAATACGAGTGGCTTGCTATTGGAACAGGCCTCCATGGTGGAGGGCCTGGACCGAGACGACCACCCTGGGGAAGATCTCGTCCGATGACCATGGTCGTGTGTGCCAATCTGCCAGTAAGTTGGGGTATTGAAGATGCTCTGTTACGAGTCACGAGGCTACCCCGCAAAACACCAAGGGGCGGACCAGGTGGAGTGTTTCTGTCTGGTTTGGCAACGCCCGGCTCCGGATTTCCCGTGTTGCGCTTTAATTGGAAATTCCTGCGCTTGCACGGTCGATCTTGTGAAAACTATGACGACTGCGGCGAAAGTTTGCAATAACCTAGCTGACCAGGCAATTCCCGGGTGCGGGCTCAAGACAACAGGAATTAAATGGTTGCGAGACTGGTGATTGAGCCGTATATGGCAGTGGGGTTATACAGTTCCGCCGCCTGTTGTGGCTGGCTGTACATAGGCATCTGTCCCGTTTGGAGGCAATCTTGCCATGATCGGGACATGACGAGATACCAAGTCCGAACTGCCGATGTTGTGCCGAAGAGAAATTACTGTAGATGTGTGGATTGGACGACGCTCAGATGTGGCGGGAGGCTCGTGAGCCAATCTTACATCAATATACCTGAATGGTGACTGCCTGACCTCACCGTGATATTTTTAATGCCCGAGAAGTCTGCTGAGCATGACGTTGACCGATGATTGGAATCGACCAATTTCTTGCCCGGGCTGTTGCGGCTCACTTCACTTGTTGTAAGGCAAACGATGACCCCGAGAAGTTCCAGCGCCGGTAATCGAAGACCCGTGCCGTGCAGAGTGCCCTTAGTCGATCTGCTCTCCATGTCTCCGAATTGCCACAAGACTGTCCACCAGATCCAGACAGGGCGAGCTGTCGGCGGTTCTGAAAACCGGATGACGAGGCAATTTTGCCTTCGACATAGATTGTGCTCAGCACGTTGCAGTGCCTTGGTCATCGTCTGGCGTGTCTAATCTCTAGACCACCGAGCCCTCTTCGCTGTCGTCTTCTTCTCCTTCCGAAGATACATCCCGGGCTTCGTCGCCACACACCACAATATACCAATCTATGCACTCCTCAGCCTGAACCTCGTCACGCAGCGAAGTCAGCCATGACCTGGACTCCTTCTCCGCCCTTGTGGATCCTAGTTGGAGGCCTTCTGCCATGAAGGCAGGCAGGGTCAGCTTTTCTGTTGCAGCAGCCAAGCCCGCGCCACCCTTGAGGCGAAGATCTGGACTCACCCATGGCCCTTGTGCTCTGTGCCTCCTCATAACGCTTCATCTCCGCTGGCACAGACACGGAGCGGTCCACTCGGACAGCATAGTCCGCCACGTAAGCCCATGGAGCGGCAAAAGTCTTGAGGTCGCTTGGGTCGTACTCCTCGAGCAAGATGATATCGGGTAGCGGTGGCGACGATCCTGGCGCTAGAGCTGGCGAGATGGTGTCGTCGACCCTCTCCTCGACCCTGTCGCCTTCTTGTTGCAGACTCGCTGGCAGGGTCGCTGCCTCGGCGCTGGCCGTGAGAGGCTGACGATCTGCCTCGGCGGCCAGCGTGTCAGCCTCTCCATGATCTAGACCGGCGGACAATCCCAGCATGTCGTGAAGGCTCTCGACGATCTGGACCTTGCTGCGGGGGGCAATGATCCAATGAAGGGCGGCATCCTCGAGGTCGTTGCGGGCAATGTGCCGCAGGATGCTCATGCGGTGCCAGCGGAAGCCGTGGCACAGATAGGTGGGCATGGTTGCCGTGCCGAACCCCGCGAGGCTGTAACGACACTGAAGAGCGTTGAAAGCTTGGTGATTTGTGGCCCGTGCTACAACTCACAGGGCTGCTAAGGATACCGACCAGGCGATGCCTCCTAGAAGAGGTCGAGAAAGATGGTGTAGATGGCAGGAATGCTGCTTATGCATCATTGCTTGCATCGCATGAGATGGATGACGGCGATAGGCTGCTGGGGCGTCTCGCCGCAGTCAGGCTGGCACTGTTGAAAACCAATCCGAGCTGCCGCATCAGCGCCAAGCTTCAAACACTCCAGCAAGGCGTGTTTTCCTCGCAGTGAAACATGGTCGTTTTAATGATGATTCGACGATGCCTCCCAATGTCGTTGTCGTGAACATCCAAAGATTGTCTCTCAGCTGGTGGTGAAGACGGCACGCAGCCAGCCTTGCCAGAAGCCGTGCCCCACAAAAGCCACCCAAGCCAGGCGGCGCCCCACCGCCAGCGCCGACTGCGAATTTGGTTCGACGTTCAGCCTCGTCGACTGCCCAGCTATGGTCCTGGAGCACAGAAGAGCAGAAGCGCAGTCGCGATAGCCAGAACCCGGGCCACAGATACCGCAGTCGTCCAGCACAATCTTACATACACGCAGAAAGCTTCCAGACGAGTCTGTTCAAAGTTACCGCGACGTGCGTGACGCGGCGTCCAGCACCCGGCAGACACACTTCACGCCACCAAAACCCGGCACGAGACAGACAGGTACGGAACAATGAGACTCACGGTCGAGCTCCTCCAGAACTCGCCGTCGTGGCTCAATGCGCTCAAGGAGCGCGAGCTAGACCTCCGAGGTACGTTGGAAAAGAACAGATGCTACACGCTCCTGATCTAGGATTCCTCCAGAAGTGCAGAGTTGATAGCAAGCCCTCTCCGGTGCCGGCGCCCGAATTTCACAGGACATCGCATTACCACCATTGAAAACTTGGGTGTCGCAGGCGTAAGTCCTTTTCCCCCTCTTTGTCGCGAGAGACGCTTTCTGGAGGCTGAGAATTGACAATGCCACGCGCCACAGCCCCAAGACGCCATAGATTTTGTCGACAATGACATCCAGGTGCTCGGCAACCTCCCACTGTCGCCGCGGATAAAGAGCCTGCTCCTCGCACGGAATCGCGTCACCACTATACAGCCCACGATAGCCAACTCGATCCCGAACCTTACAAACCTCCAGCTCGAGTCAAACAACCTCAGAGAACTGGCAGACCTTGACCCGTTAGGGTCATTGCCATTTCTGACACACCTGGTGTTGAAGGACAACCCGGTGACGAAGAAAGAGGTACGTGGCTGAGCGGAGTCCGCAGTTTCTGTACAAGATATGGCTGGCACAAGATGAATCATGCTGACCATGGCGTCGTTGCGCAGCATTACCGGTACTGGGTCCTCTGGCGGTGTCCCTCTGTGCGATTCCTTGACTACCAGAAGGTCAAGGACGCCGAGCGGCAGCAGGCGCGCGAGCTATTCGGCGAATCGGCAGACACGCCGACCGAGCTCGCTTCCAAGATCATGGGTGTCCGGTCAAAAGCGTTTGACAGCAGTTCCTCTGCCATGGCCAACGGCGGCTCATCTGGGTCGACAACCAGTCTGCCAACCCGCATGTCGCGCATCAAGCTCACCGACAAGGAGAAGAAGAGGCTACAGGATATGATCAAGAACGCCACAAGCCTGGATGAGATCACGAGGCTCGAGACGATGATTAGGGAGGGCAGAATACCCGCCGGCGTGCAGATTGCCGGGGATGAAATGGAGGAGTAGGCATCCGAACTCGGCTCGAGTTGTGGCCGCTCTCTTCAGGATCCATATCAACTGAATGATTTGAGAGTCTTGAGATCTAAAATCGCCATAACAAAGTGGAATGCCATGCTCCATGTCCTGATTGCGTCGGTGACTCGTACCCATGTAACATCAAATTCGTTCAAGTGATGAGCAAACCTGTTTATCCACTGACCGTAATCGGCTTCAACAATTCATGACCATTTCTACGAACAGCCCAGCAGGTTCTCTTACCCAACTTCCCTTCAAACTCGCAGCACAATGCATTCCCGATACGACCACGAAAGCAAAGACTAGCATGTCCAACCTCTCCGCTCAACCACTCATAGACACATCATCATCCCGCCCACGCATCGCCTCACTCCGCAGCTGATCGTCTGGCCCGTCCTGCTCGTCATGGCTTGGCGGCGGCCTCGCACCAGGAACACCTCCTGAGAGCAGCTCCGCGACATTGGGGCCGATATTGCTTGACCTCTTGCCCGCCTTGTGTTTCTTGTGGCTGCTGCCGTTACCGCTAGTTGGCGCCGATGTGGCCTGAGGCTCATCCTCTGCCCCTGCCCCAGATGGGCTGGCCACGGCGCTGGCACTGGCGCTTCCTTCGCCATTCAGCTTGGCCCGTGTGGCAGCAGCCTGGGACTTGATCTGCTTGTACGGGACCGTCTTGGGCACCATGTCTGAGAGGAACTCCAGGTTGTCCTTGTGTGAGACGGCATTGGCTGGTAGGTTCAAGTTAGTGTCGAAATTGCCCCGCGGATTAAAAGAATGCCACGGCGGCCCTTCGCGCTGGGTACTTACCAATGTCCTTGTACTGGATGTTCTTCCGCGGTTTGCGATCCAGCTTGGCCATATTCAGGCCTTCTTCGGCCAGGTATTGTACAAACATCTCCTACAAGTCCAAGATCAGTCGTATACTCTCGTAAACCAGAATGATCCAAATAAGCCCACAATGGGCTCTCAGGATTCGCTCAGCCAGAGAAAGCCGGCTTTAGCTTTGTTGCACGTATTACTTACAGTGGCAAGCGTGATGACGAAAGCGGCATTGTTCGAGCACATGTTGATGTCTTGGTCTTGGGCGATGATCTTCTTCACCCTTGACACTTTTGAAAGGTAGCAATAGGTCAGAATCGTCACTGCCATGGTTGCGTAACTAAACGACCACACTTACAGGGCAATTGTGCTTGGCCGGTGACCTCCTGACGAGGTGGGATAGCGGTAGTGTTGTACGGCATGGTGACACAGTGCTGAGCTTTAAGCTGTGGAACTCGTGAATAAAAAGAGTCGCTTGGTAGTTTACTCTTGTGAGTGATGCTTTGGGCAGTCCTTGTGCGGCAGACGGAGTTGAATCCAGCGAAGTTGGGATCTGCTGATGCCGAGGATGAAAGCCGTGGCGGAGGGGGTATGGCGTGTGTGCGACGAAAGTTGTGATCCCCTTCCGAGGCGCAGGCTGCTAGGACGAACTTTTGAATTCAGGCCAGGGTATCGTGGTGTGATGTGCGAAAGAGTGTCGGGGCCTTGAAGATGTGCTCGCAAAGGACGTCGATGGCTTCAAGGAGGCACTGGGGAGACGCGTGAAACCGTGGCTCACGCGCGGCAGTCCCGTACAGTGGCCTGCATCCACTGTACCGCCTAAAACGGCTGGAGGGTGGCACCCAAAGCAGGGCACATAGCGCCGAAAGCTTGGTGGCACCAGGCGTGCAGGGCTACCTCTCGAGTCGCATTGGATGCCGTCCCTGCTGTGGAGATCTTGGCGAACTGCCTCAGGACCCCGTCGACCAGGATCGTCCTCAATCGGCAGCTCTTCCCCAACCTAATCGTGGATAGAGTGGTTGGTCTTACGTACTTACTTGAAGCTCGATCTTCTGTCACATCTCGAACTGCCTCGACCCTGCGACAATCAGCCCTCGAAAGGCAGCTCCCGCCCACAAGACACGTCTCGGCACGTTGAGCTTCACGGACTTTGGGGGAGATCTATCGTCGCACCCTTTTCGCATCGCACAGGCTCGGGTGTGCCGCCCACCACCGGACATGACGAGGCGATGAATTCGAGAACGAGCTCCTACTCGCCGGCCTCACGACCGCAGCCTTTCCAGCGGCCCTCTGTCAGCTCCCGTCTCTCCTTTGCCGTCTCGACTGCAGAGCGGGGCGAGGGCGCTCCCCTTCCCGAGGAGCAGCGCATCGAGGAGGAGATTGCCGAGATCAAGAGATATGAGGTAAGGATGACTCGTCAGCAGTAGCTAGGACATTATCAAGGCGGCTGGTTGTTGGCGCTCCGGTACCATTCGGACATATTTGAGGTTCTGCGCTGACTTGAAACATCGCCTTGCAGGACTTTACGACAATAGGTGAATAACGTCCCCGAGTAACCCGGCGCACACGATCGCTCTTACTAAGACAACCTCACAGACTGGGTGCAGGATGCCGCGCAGGAACAACAACGTCGCAAGGCGCGGCGACAGAGGCTGGCTGGTCTGGCCTACTCCGGCCAGGTCACTTGGAGGCTGAAGCTATGGGAAGCATATGATGCCGCCCAGGGCTGGGTTGTCGTCACCTTGGTCGGTGCCGCGATCGGCCTTAATGCCGCGATTCTCAGCGTGATCACGGAATGGCTCTCGGACATCAAGACCGGGTACTGCTCGACTGGCTTCTATCTCAACGAGAAGTTCTGCTGCTGGGGAGAAGACAATGGGTGCGACGACTGGAAGCACTGGACAGGTTTCGGGCCGTTCAACTACTTCATCTACATCATTTTCGCGGTATGTGTACTCCTAATGGTTGTCGAAACGACGGCTGATGATCGCCGCTTCCAGACTCTCTTTGCCTTTACGGCCGCTACTCTGGTCAGATCGATAGCACCATATGCTGCCGGCTCTGGAATATCCGAGATCAAATGCATCATTGCTGGATTTGTCATGAAAGGCTTCCTCGGATTCTGGACCCTGCTCATCAAATCAGTCGCGCTGCCGTTGACGATAGCTTCCGGGCTGTCCGTTGGAAAAGAAGGCCCCAGTGTACACTATGCTGTATGTACAGGGCATGTCATTTCACGATTCTTCGAAAAATACCGGAGAAACGCGTCAAAGTCGAGAGAGATCCTCAGCGCAGCAGCAGCAACTGGTGTTGCCGTCGCATTCGGCAGTCCAATTGGAGGTGTGCTCTTCTCCCTTGAGGAGATGTGCAATTACTTTCCACTGAAGACTATGTGGCGCAGCTACTTCTGCGCCCTGGTTGGTACGGCCGTCCTGGCGGCCATGAATCCCTTCCGGACAGGGCAGCTTGTCATGTTCTCGGTCAAGTACGATAGGACATGGCACTTTTTCGAAGTTGTCTTCTACATCGTCATTGGCATCTTTGGCGGACTCTACGGCGCTTTCATGATCAAGTGGAACTTGCGTGTCCAGTCCTTCAGGAAGAAGTACTTGGGACAGTACGCCATCTTGGAAGCTACACTCCTCGCCTTTGGCACAGCCGTCATCTGTTACCACAACGCCTTCTTGCGCATTGATATGACCGAGAGTATGGAGATTTTGTTCTTGGAATGCGAGGGGGCAGAGGACTATCATGGACTTTGCGACGCAAACAAGCGCTGGTGGAATGTCCTGTCTTTGGTCATGGCAACAGTCATCAGGATGTTTCTCGTCATCATATCGTATGGCTGCAAGGTGCCAGCGGGCATTTTCGTGCCTTCTATGGCCATCGGCGCCTCGTTCGGACGAACAGTTGGCATCATTGTGCAAGCCATCTACGACGCCAACCCACAAAGCTCATTCTTTGCCGCCTGTCCACCCGACGGGCCATGCATCACGCCCGGCACCTATGCTTTCCTTGGAGCCGCCGCGGCACTCAGTGGTATCATGCACATCACTATTTCGGTCGTTGTCATCATGTTCGAGCTAACGGGCGCGCTCACGTACATTCTGCCTACCATGATCGTGGTTGGTGTTACAAAGGCTGTCTCTGAGCTGTTCGGCAGAGGCGGCATCGCGGACCGCATGATCTGGTTCAACGGTTTTCCTTTCTTGGACAACAAGGAGGAGCACAATTTTGGTGTGCCAGTCTCGACCGTCATGACCCCTGATCCGGTCGTGATTCCTGTCCATGGCATGTCCTTGCGAGCGCTGGAGGCGCTCTTGCAACGGCCCGAATACCAGGGCTTCCCCATCGTTGAGGACGAGGTCAGACGTGTCCTCGTTGGGTACATTGGACGGACGGAGTTGCGATATGCCATCGACCGTCTGAGACGTGAGCGATCAAACATCATCAGTCCTGACGCGAGATGCTTCTTCACCCCGCCGGCCGTGACGGTGAACATGACCGTCCCGCTCACACCGACAGTGACGGACATGGGCACCTCGGCCGCGACGATCGACCTTGGGCGATACGTCGACGCGACGCCCATTACCGTGCATCCGCGCCTCGCGCTGGAGACGGTGATGGAGGTGTTCCAGAAACTCGGGCCTCGCGTGGTCCTGATTGAGCACCACGGCAAGCTCATGGGTCTTGTCACTGTCAAGGATTGCCTGAAGTACCAGTTCAAGGTGGAAGCTGGCGAGCACCCCAAGGATGGGCACGAAGGGCACGAGCAGGCGTGGCAGCTACTCAATGCTGCTGCGGGGTGGTTCTCGGATAAGATCTCTGGCGCAACAGGCGGGCGGATCCGGCTGAACAGCTCGAGCATCGACGAGTTCACACCAATGAATGGTGGACAGATTCTCGATGGGGATGAGGACGTGGGCGATGACGGGGTTGAACTGGAGAGCCGGCGATGACATGTGAGGCACAGTGTAACAGGCCCGATTCGGATGAGATAGAAGCAAGCTCGAATGTTTCTGGTACTACTGCTAGCTGTCTGAACCCTTGGATGAACTCAGTGCGTAATTGCTCCAACAGACTGGCTGAGAGCATTGATAACCACCTGGAATGCGAGCTTTGGAATGAAAACGATGAAGAGCCCAAGTTTAGCCATCATGACTCGATATCATCTTGTCCTCAGCGGGCAGCCGCTGGCAATCAAGGCGCTATGCCGTGGACCAGGCCCGCCGCCAGCATGACTCCAGGGAGGGTCCGCCGCCTGTGGCCAATGGGTGTAGCGGATCTTGAGTTAGTGCGCTGCTGGGCCTTCTTCCCACCTCGCCACCCAGGGACGCTGACAGCTACTATGGTAGCAGGGCATTTAGCAAGGTCACGATGGCATCAGAGATGTCCGAATCATCGCTGTACGGAGAGGATTGAGATGATTCCCTTCGCGGCCCCAACATCTCTGATGGGGTGATGTCTCGGGCAAGCGTTGGGCGGCAAACCTAAACGTAAAACCCTCGACCCTCCAAGTCCAGAGACGCAGCACATGCAGGAGGGCCGGAAACTCTGGGCTAACGCAGGGACCTGTGCATTGTTCGTCAGCCCCCCATCACAGCAACGAGATCTCCCTGCAGATCCCACCACCACCGCTCCAGACCCTACCGCGCCTGTAGTCTAGAGCTTGGCGCTAAGTCTGTAAGGTTGTTCAACGTTGGGAGGGGCGGAGGCCGACCTGCAACAAACCTGCTCATCGAGCGCGCGGCCCAAGCCTGCCCAGCCTTGCCCAGAAACCCTGTTCACCCACGCTCAGAGAAGTCCTAGGGCGTTGTCACAGGCTGTGTTTCTCTGCACAGCCCGTCTGTCAGCAGCCAGTTCCAGGGCGGCTGGGCCCAGCAGTCTCCCCTCCTCAAGCTAGGCTGTGGTGCTGAAACCCGCACCTGCATCCTTCCACGCAAGCGGCCCGCCCGCCTCCGCCTCGCTCGTCAGCCAGGCCCTGTTTTCTCGCCGCTGGGCAGCCTGTCAGAGCACATTGATGCGTCAGCCTTGTGCTTGTGTCTAAAGAGCATCGGGGCCTCATACGCACACACACACACACGCACACACAATGTCGCCTTCCCCATCCTCCACTTCCTCTTCTGGTCCTGATAAAGCCCTGCCGTCTCCTGCCCCCATGCCGCCAAGAGACCTGGCAGCAGAAGATACACCTAGCACAACAGGTGCCAGCAGCAACCCAGGCGGTCTGCGGCAGCGCCCTGTTACGGCCAAAAACAAGCAGCACGGCGACGTTCGCACCAGCAGCACTCCCAAGTCGTCTTTGCGAGACTCGCAGGATCTAAAGCAGGCAGTCCCGAGCGGTGACACTGGCAGCGGCGAGGCGGCCATGTCGTTCACCAAGCGCAACCAGTGGGTCGTGTTTGCCGTGGCCAGCGGTGCCTGTGCTGCGTTCAATGGCGTGTTTGCCAAGTTGTGAGTTTCTTGTTGAACCCTCCTTCCATTATATTTCAATTCCAGGACCTAGATGAGCATGGTGGGATGCTGCGCTGCCCGATCATGATTGTCGACTTCTATGCACTCCGGCAATGGCCAATCGAGAAAGTCCTTCCCGGCACTGACACTGTGGCTTGATGTAGGACCACCAATGACTTGACAACCACCATTGCCAAGGGTATATCCCGCCTCTTTGGGATGCCCGAGGGCCATGTCTACATAGAGCTCGTCGTGCGCGTGGTAAGTATCATACACTACGGGGGACTACCACAAGGAATCGGCAGTCTTACATAAGCGTCTTACAGATATTCTTCAGTCTGAATCTAGTCTTCAACGGCGTGGTAAGTTCCAGTCCACCCCATTAGATTTGTCCTTGCATTTTTGGCACTGCCTAGATTCTACATTCTCAGATACCCCCCCAGCTAGATACTACACGAGGCACAAAGCTGACTCTCTGTATAGATGTGGACGCTCTTCACCCAGGCTCTAGCCAAGGGAAACTCAACAACGCAAGTCTCCATCATGAATACCTCCACAAACTTCATGATCACAGCGCTCCTGGGCTTCATCATCTTCTCAGAGTCCCTGCCCCCCTTGTGGTGGCTGGGCGCCGCGATGCTCGTGGCTGGCAACGTCATCATCGGGCGCAAGGACTCTTCTGGCAGTGCCGACGAAGCAGAGGAGGTAGATGGCGCTGGAGCCGAAGGAGGAGGCGTGCTTGGTGCTGGTGCTGGTCTTGCTGCTGCCGATGCACTTGGGGAGTATCGCGACGATGACACGGATGTTTACCGCGACGATCTGGAGACCGGGCGGCAGTCGGACGATGTAGACGAGGATGTGGCGCTTATCGGCGATCTTTGACGCTGTATTGCTGATATACATAGACATGATACCCATGGATCCAAGAAGCATGCCAGTCGGTTGCAATATTCACAAAGCAGGCACTTGTCATTGCATGAGGATACTTGAATGAACGAATGGATGGAGGTGTAGTGGGAATTCAGCAATGAAATGTTATTGAATCATTCATCGAGCCACTGTCTAGGCCGTCCGTTGTTCTGGTGGCAGACAACTGATGCTATTTAAAAGGAGATCTCCTGAATGTGAACGCCAATTACGCCTTTTCGTCTCCCTACGCGGAGAGACTCTTTGTATCATTCCCCAAGAACGCCGAATTGTGTTTGGTTATCGAAGTCTTCCAATCTGTGTTGCTCATTTACAACATGAAGCAGCAAATAACAGCTGGTGCTCTGGTAGCACGTGAGCAATTGGTAGCAGTGGCCAGCCACATATACAGTTGCCAGTGGTCTTGGCAGGTTACTGATCGCAATGGTAGGTTGCTCATCGAAAGCGCACCCGACACTAGTGTCCCGTATTTCGCGCTCGCGGATGGTATCGGTTCGTGGGGCACCTTGTCGAGCCCAATCGTGGCATCGCGCCAACACGAACAGCACGTCGGGTCTGCCCGTCGGGCTTGTATTCTGTCTATGCGTTCGCGCCCTGAGGCTTGGCCGTGCAAGACACAATCTTGACCTTGTCCGCCGACACGACCTGGCTGCCGTTCTCCATCTTGAACGTGACGTTCTTGAGCTGGAAGGTCCAGACCTCGTCGCAGAAGCGGTACGTGTCGAGGCTGCCCTTAAAGGTGAGGCGCGAGCGAACCTTCTCCTGCAGGACCTCGGTGATGGCGCGGTCAAAGTTGGCCAGGATCTTCATCGCAAGCTGCGGGTCGATGCGGTTCTCGGTAATCAGGTCATCGAGGGTGTCTGTCAGAGCGGTGCCTACACTATATGAAAGGGAAAAGGGATCGCGCGAGCTGTGGTTAGCCACCTTGTTCCTTTCTGAGTTGTGATTGTGCGCTTTGGGATCACGAGTCTGGAGGGCAGACAGCTGTATGTGTGCGAGTGTAGATGACGACGTGTATTATGGAGGAGTATCTATGTACCTGCTACGACGGTAGAGCTCGTAGAAATTCTGCGCGCCAGTCGCCATCTTGAAGGCTTTTTCTTGTCTTCGATGAGGTGGAAGCTGGGCGTGCGCGGGGCTCGTTGCGTGGTAGGGTGGGCGGGTGGAAAGTGGCGATGATGATTGAGGTTTGGCTGATTATATAGTGCCGATGGAAGGAGCTGGAGATGTGCTGGTTGAGGGATGACTCAGCACGCCCATCGCCGTGGCTGCGAGAGTGGATACCAAGTACTAGCCAGCCAATCAGGCAGCAATTCTCGCCGAGTGGCACCCTTTTAAGTCCAGCCACCAAAGTCACGTTATCTCGCGTCGATAGCACAGGCTGAGTCGCGTCGCGTATGGTGGGTATGAGATCATTGACTTTGCGGCTAGCTCAACTGAATGAGGCTTCGACTTGGTCAATTTGCTTCTTTCACCGGGCGGATGTGAGTGGACGGTGAATGCGGCAACTCTCGAGCCATGGCACGAACCTCGTCTTCAAGGGCTTCCTCTCGTCCAATATCAAATACTGCTTCCACTGCACCGTCGTCACCACCAGAAGCAGATACCCCAAAACCGTCCATAATGGCAGTGGGGTCTACCGTCACCGAGCAGCAGATGCTCACGGAGGAGAAGAAAGCAAAGGCAGAAAACACCCGAGTCGAGGCCAACCGTCTTGCACAAGCCCGAAAGCGCAAGCGGAAGCATAACCTCACACCGCACGAAAAGGCACAAAAGGCCAAAGAGCTCGATGAATTGCTCCGCAAAAGCAAGATCTTTAGTGACATCCTGACCCAAAAGACCAAGGCATTGGGACGTGTCGGCAGGGACTTTGACAACAAGGCTCTTGCAGACGCGGGTCTAGAGTTGAAACAGCAGCCCAAGATCATGAAGAACGGGACCATGCGAGACTACCAGCTTGAAGGGCTTACATGGATGTACGAGATCTGTTTGCAAGGGATGAGCGGAATCCTCGCAGATGAGATGGGCTTAGGTAAGAACTGGGATCAGATCACATAGACTCCTGGGCGGTGCTTAACACATCAATAGGCAAGACAATCCAAGTTATCTCCCTCATTGCGCTACTCCGGGAGCAGGAGCAATATTACGGTCCCCATCTTGTCATTGCCCCGTTGAGCACACTCTCAAATTGGCAAGACGAGTTCCACAAGTGGACCCCAGAGATCCCATTTGTCTTATATCATGGCACCCCCGATGAGCGGCAAGCTCTCTTCAAGAACAAAATCATGCGGAACTATCAAAAGGGACGCCCAAGTGAGAGATTCCCAGTCGTCTGCACAAGTTATGAGATGGTCTTGCGCGACCATGCCAATTTGATGAAAATCGACTGGGCCTTTATAGTTGTGGTGAGTCGACGATTTCCCTTGGAAGTCGGTGGAGCTTGAACACTAATGATTCCGCAGGATGAGGGCCACAGGATGAAGAACGCAGATGCAAAGCTCTTCAGGACGCTCCAGCAGTTCAAATCGGCAACCCGCCTGTTGATCACCGGCACTCCGCTCCAGAACAACCTCAAAGAGCTCTGGTCGCTACTCCACTTCCTCATGCCCGACACTTTCATGGACTGGGAAGCATTCGAGGTGTGGTTCGACTTTAGCGATTTGCAGGATGAACAAGGCACGGAGCAGTTCATCGAGGACAAGGAGAGCCAAGATCTAGTCTCGAAAATCCACAAGGTCTTGCAACCTTTGCTGTTGAGAAGGATAAAAGCCGACGTTGCACACTGGCTCCCGAAGAAGCGGGAGTATGTGCTCTTTGCGCCCATGACGAAGGAGCAGACCGACCTGTACAACGTCATCAACGACAAGAACACGGACACCAGAAGCTATCTAGAGAACAAGGTAGTCGAGCGACTCACAGAGACTGCCAACACGCCGCAAGGGTCACGAAAGTCCAGCCGGCAGTCATCACGAGCGCCCAGTATCGCGGCCAAAGAGAAGGCAGCTTCTACCCCCGAAAATGCCTTCGCGAGGATGATGAGCAAGAGCAGAGGCCCCGTGCCCAAAATCGAGCACGGGAAAATGCCGGCCACGCCGGCCCGAAGCTCGTCAAAGCGCAAAACCTCGCCCGGCAGCGAGGCCTCCGCCCCGAAAAGCACAAAATCGAGCCGGCAGTCTACACCAGCTACCAGCTCACGAGCTCGTGGACGGTCACGCAAGACAAGGGTCTCTTATGCAACGAAGGATGATTCGGACGACGATCAATTGGACGATGACGAATTTGAAGCAAAGCTTGCCAAGCAGTTAGAAGCAAATGATGACGATACTGATTCCATGGACGATAGAGACGATGAGGAGCTGGAGAGAGCGGCAACTCTCGACCTTGCGAGTAAGTCGACGGCAATGATCAGTCGTGATAAGACGCTTTGAACTAACTTTGGGGGGTTCGCAGAACAACAAATCGCAGACAAGAAGCTGGGCAACCCTCTGATGCAGCTGCGTCTCGTGTGCAACAGCCCGCACAACTTCTACAACCCGTGGACATATGACACGACGATCCCCGTGGACGAGAGCATTGTCAACTCGGCCGGCAAGATGCTCCTTCTGGACCGGCTCTTGCCCGAGCTGTTCGCGCGCGGCCACAAGGTCCTGATCTTCTCGCAGTTCAAGACACAGCTCGACATCCTGCACGACTACTGTTCCGAGCTGCGGCGCTGGAACGTGTGCCGCATCGACGGCAGCGTGGCCCAGGACGACCGGCGGCAGCAGATCAAGGACTTCAACGAGGACCCGGAGTTCAAGATATTCCTGCTGTCGACGAGAGCAGGTGGGCAGGGCATCAACCTTGCCAGTGCCGACACGGTCATTTTGTTCGACAGGTAAGCGAATCACCTTCATCATTTTCCTCACCATTTCCCTCCCGCATTCCCACGCCGTGCGGGGTGTCCAGAAAAGAAGTGAGAGAGCGAAAGCTAACTCCTCGTGAAAAATTACTCTCTACGCAGCGACTGGAACCCACAGCAAGACCTACAAGCCCAGGACCGGTGCCACCGCATCGGCCAGACCCGGCCCGTCATCATCTACCGCCTCGCCACAAAGGGCACCGTGGAGGAAGCGCTCCTCCTCAGCGCCGACGCGAAGCGCCGCCTCGAGAAGCTCGTCATCAAGAAGGGCGGCTTCCGTACCATGGGCCAGAAACTCAACGGCAACAACGATGACAATGGCGACGGCGAAGGCGGGCTTGACAAGGAGACGCTGAAGGCGCTGCTGCTGAAGGATGGGGAACTGTACAAGCACTCTGGCGGCGACCGCGTGCTGAGCGACGAGGACATTGAGGTGCTGTGTGACCGGAGCGATGATGCGTACGAGCGCGCGGCCAAGGGCGCGGGCAATGCCGCGGGATTCCAGGTCGTCGAGACTGCGGCGGACGGGATCAAGCAGATGAACGGGGAGTAGATAAAAACGGACAAGTGAAAGCGGGTTCGACCCTGGTCTTCTATAATTTGAAGATCAACACGAGAGCAGACTTTGTCTGGATATCAAGACACCAGCTGGGGAAGCCCACGTCTGGTTATCGACTCAGGGACATCATCAAGTCATGTTTGTAGAGAAAGTTGACGTAGCGAGAGCCCTTTTGCCAGCGTTTTACATTGACTCTTTTGGTTCAAATGCGACATCCTCACGAGCTCTATCTCTATGGAAACAAGTGTAACAAGCGGGTCTCGCAAAATACAACTTTCAGAGAGGGGATATCCCCGGCTGCGGCTGGCTGCACATTCCTCTCCTTCCAAGGCACGCTTGGTTTCGTCTCAGCTCTAGTTCCATGAAATCCGATGCCGCCCTTCATGTCTCCTCTCCACCGTGAAATGCCCCAAAAGCTAGCATCATTTTGGGAAGCTCGCTATTCCTTGTCCCCGACGTAAAACTTGTCCAGTTACCGCCGAGGGAGGACGTATGCTCCATGATGGCAGGCAACTTGGTGGAATGAAGGGATAGCTTCTCGTGTCCAGGTAGCCCGTGGACACGGATATATTGGCCAGCCTATTGAATGTCCAGAAAGGAGCGCGCGCTCCCCATGCATGACATGCTGTTGGACGAATAGTGGCCATTCTTGAGACGAAATTTACAAAGCTGGCCAGCCCATGCGATTGCGGTCAAAACGACGATACTTGTTGGGAAAGGGCCCCTTCGAGCCATGGCAAGCACTGGGAATCCTCTCGTGGTCTTCTTCTCTAGCTGGTGGCGCGTGCTTGAAGGAGCATTGGCGAGTGATTGTAAGGCATTTCAGGCTACGCCATATCAACGTCAAGAATTTGCTACCATCCGTTGACCAAGACGTACACGTCCATTAGCATGCCAGGAGAAGACGCGGACTGTCCTGCGCCGCGGCGTGGCTAGGCCGGGCCGTGCTTGCTTGCCCAATCGCTCTGTGCGACAATATGGAATCGAGTCCTACACGGCCAGAACCTCCTAAAAGGCAACACTGTCGGCACGTTGTCGACCTCGTACACCAATTGGCCGGTACTGGGCGCCCTGGCTTTGGAAAAGGGGCGGTGTCGCGGTCTGCCCGGGTCGGGATTGGATCTCTGCTTATCGAGAGCGTGCCCGGGAGCCCGTCCTTCTTCTGCACGAGGTAGAGCCGGCTCTCGAATGTACGGCCATTCGCCAGCCTCTAGCTCCTAACCCAGCGAAGCGGTTGTCCGTCCGGATATTTGGCGGTGCTGGACCTTCCAAGACGATTCGTGTCAGGCCGGGGCATCCCCACGGAACCGAGCATGCGAGTTCATGACGTCCTCCCTATCCCTCATCCAAAATCATTGGAAGTCCATCTCGTCCTCGCTGTCATCGCCACCGCCGTCCCGGGCCCGCTCCTCCTCCTCCTCGCGGCGGGTCGCCTCGGCACTGGCGCCGAGCTTCCTCACGCCCTCGACCACGCCGCCCACGAATCCGCGGGCCTCGCTGAGCTCCATGGCCCCGACGCCGCGCAGGGGCACCACGCCGTCGCCGGCCTGCAGCTGCGCCGTGGAGCCACGCATCTTGGCGGCGCGGACCTCCTGCAGGTCGCGCAGCAGGGTGCGCACCTCGGCCGCGCTGGGGATGTCGTCGGCCGCGTGGGCTAGCAAGGTCTCGCTGACCTCGAGCCAGTGGTAGGGGAGGTGGCCGTAGGGCGCGTCGGCGGTGCAGGACGGTAGGAACGGGGGTGAGAGGAGCAGGTCGCCGGGCTTGTGGTGGTGGTCGGTAGTAGTGTTGCCGCTCGTGCGGCCGAAGGGCCTTGCGCCTCCGCGGCCGTCGGAGCGCATTGGCGGTGGAGGTGGTGGGGAGAAGGCCGCGGGTTCGATTGTCGTTTCGTAGTTGACAATGTCTTGTAAAGACGCTGGATGTAGCCATGGCGGAGGCACGATGTTGGCTCGGCGCTGCTTCTTGAGAAGAAGGGCGAGCCAGAGAGGTATGTGTGCGCGGTGCGGGGGTCGGAGGGCCGGAGTCTCGCCCTGGAAAGATTGGTCTACGTGTCAGTCATTATGACTTGTGGCGAAATGCAAAGTGTTACCAGGACCTCGGACTGACACTGAGGAGATCTATGGGCTCGAGTCTTTGACGTGGCACCACGGTCACGAGCTCCATCTCGCAGACGAAGGCGACCTCGGCTGGCACGAGGCCTGGCGGCAGTGGCAAGGCCATCGCTTGCTTGCAAAAGATGGCAGATAATACTGTGGCCTGGGAACGTTTTGTTGGCCACGAGGAAGCACCGCGCAACACTCGCGAGCGTGGGAAGAGCACACGAAGCTCTTGTGGCAGGTGCTGTTGAAAAAAGTGCTGGAGTTGGGGACGCGACGTGGGGTAGTTGCTCCAGACGCTTCAAGGGACGCGCGACAAAGCACAGGGCGGCGTGGAGCAGTTGTCCGGGCGGGGCGTACGGCGGACGAAAGCTCCAACTGTTGCAAAACCCAAATGGAGGTGTGAAATTAATAGAATGACGCCGGTCACGATAGTGGATCTGTACCGTTTAGATAGGAATCTACTCGTTTCAAGCATTTGAGGGTTTTGGTGATGCACTTAAGCAGTCCCACCTGCACCTGCACCTGCACCTGCCTGCATAACACAAACAACAACGCGTAAGTACCACACCATTTCTTTTCGGCCACAATTCCTTCAAACCACGTTGCGCGCAGCTGCAATTAGGTGCATTCGACTCAGAATTGAATTCTGAACACAATGATACAAGAATCATCAATTTTGAACGACTTTTGAAGCTATCGCGACCTTGCACATTCCTGTCGCGAACAGCTCATTCCCACCTCACATCCGCCCCACCTGCCTCCCGAGCTCAACTTTTTCCTTTCCAAAATGTTCCGTTCATATCGTACTGATACAACTTGTTTCAAGCAGATCTCGTACGCAGAAGTTGTTTGTTAAACATCCAAGCCTATACCACTCGATTCCGTACAAATCAATTCGATTCGATTTAACATGGCTCGCGCAAAGAAGGCTCCCGTCCCCCCTGCCCGGTCGCCCACGCCTCCAGCTCCTGCCGGCCGAACCAACTCGGTTCGAACCGGTTCGGCTCGTATCGGATCCACTGGCTACTGGTTCACCGGTACCCCGGAGGGCGACCCTTTCAATGCAGATCAGCTCAATTCGATCGGAATCGGATCGTTTACTCTGGGTGGTCAGAAGCTGGATGAAGCCTACAAAACCAATCCGAACATGACCAAAAAGGAATTCGATCAGACTCGAATCGCCTTGGAAAAGATTCTTGCGAGCAACTCCAAGCTTGGAAAGAATCTTTTGGTCCAGAATTCAGTCCTTGCACGTCCCATTCAGCTTGTTCACGGCTTGAACCAGATCGATCCGACTCGATCCAATCAGCTCACTGCCGCTGCAGCATACGTCAGCTGTGCCCCGGAGAATTCTACCATCTGCCGCCAGTGCGCCAGTGCGAGTGCTTCCGGTCCGTTTCGAATGTGCATCAAGGTGGATTCGGACTTCAATGCAGCTTGTTTCAACTGCCAGTACTCTGGTTCTGCCAACCACTGCTCGTTCTGTAAGTAATCAACCTGATTCCATTCGTTCCAGCATCGACCATTTTACTTATATAAATTAGACTCTGGTACCAAGGGTAAAGGCAAGGCAGCGGCAACCGAGTCGGATCCAATCGAATCGATTCTGAACAGCCTTGAAGACTACAAGGCTGGCACTCTCGAGGCTCTGATCAATTCGATTCAGGAGGAATTGGATTCCCGCGCCGACGGTACTCCTGCCGGCAAGAAGCGTAAGCACTAATCCAGCTCGAATCGGCCCGAATCGATTCGATACGACACGTAACGTCTTAGAGCGGGCAATTTCGACAATTCAGCTGGTTTCGACTTGTTTCAAGGCATTTAGCATGGAGTAAAGGGTATATGCATTGATTCCCCGCGGTAATACCCAGGAACGACAGCTTGCGAATGGTTTCAGATCGATTTGATATGATCCAACTCGGTATTATATGATTAGTTATAGATCAATAGCAATATAGTGCGATTTAATTCAAAACAATTCGATTTGATAACGTAATCCACGGGTGAGCGGGTCACACGGGTGAACGGGTCACTTTACTGCAATTTAATTGAGGTTCACTTCCTTCTCCTTTTTCTCCACCTCCAATCATGGGACGACAATCAATTGAAAGTGATTTGGTTCTAGCGTTAAATGCGCTCCAATCCGACCCAAAATTAAGCGTACGAAAGGCTGCGCAGATCTATAATGTATCTCGTACGACACTCCAGCAACGATACCACGGCCGAGCTGCGAAACACGACACCCGACCACCCTGCCAGAAATTAACCTCATACGAAGAGGAGAGTATCGTACGATACGTACTCGACCTAGATTCGCGATCGTTTCCACCGCGATTAGGTGGTGTTCGAGAAATGGCGGATCGACTCCTCCGCGTACGCGACGCGCCACGCGTCGGAACGAACTGGGCCTCGAACTTCGTACGACGACGACCTGAGCTCCGTACGCGTTTTAATCGAAGAATCGATTACCAGAGGGTCCTTTGCGAAGATCCGGACGCGTATCACGCGTGGTTTACGCTCGTACGAAACATAATCGCGAAATACGGGATCCACGATGACGATATCTATAACTTCGACGAAACAGGCTTCGCGATGGGCAAAATCTCCGCCGAAACTGTCGTTACGACCTCCGATCGACGCGGGAGGCCAAGAGCCGTACAACAAGGGAATCAGGAATGGGTTACAGTAATCCAGGGCATCGCGTCGTACGGCTATTCAATCCCGCCATATATCATCTTCGCCGGGAAGGTCCACCTCGACTCCTGGACCGCGAATAGCCCCCTACCGTCCGACTGGGTAATCGCGCTTTCAGAAAACGGTTGGACGACGAACGAGAGAGGCCTAGAATGGGTAAAACACTTCGATTTCCATACAAAGAGTCGTACGAAGGGTACCTACCGCCTCCTCATCCTCGACGGCCACGAGAGCCACCATTCCGTCGATTTCGAGCTCTACTGTAAAGAACAGAATATTGTTACCCTCTGTATGCCTGCTCATTCGTCGCATAAGCTCCAGCCTCTCGATGTTGGGTGTTTTGGACCTCTGAAACGGGCGTACGGTAAAGAAATTGAAGGTCTAATGCGGGCGCACGTAGCCCACGTTTCAAAGGAGGACTTCCTCCCAGCCTTTTATAAGGCGTACGACGCTGCAATGACCAAATCAAACATCCAGGCAGGCTTCAGAGCGACAGGCCTAGTACCGTACGACCCGAATTATGTGATTTCACAGCTAGATGTGAAGTTTCATACGCCGACACCGCCAGGTTCCTCTGCTGGACTACCACCCCCATGGGTTTCAAAGACGCCGAACAACCCAATTGAGACCGAATCGCAGACGAAGTATATTGAAAATCGCATCGTACGACACCAGAATAGCTCACCGTCGTCCATTGTTGAGAGCGTACGGCAGCTAAGAAAAGGAGTCATAATGATGGTACACGAGCAGGACCTTATGCGCCAAGAGCTCGCCGAACTTCGAGATGCAAACGACCGCCTCAGCCGCCGTCGTCGTACGAAAAGAAAGCAGCTACAGAAAGGAGGGTCCCTCACGATTGATCAGGCAAAGGATTTGAAGGCTCAAATCGATGCGACGCAGCAGTTAATAGCGGAAACGAGTCAGAATAGTGGTCGTACGAGGAGGCCCGAAACGCGCGCGCGACGATGTGGCGTCTGCGGCGAGCCCGGTCATAATGCTCGTACGTGTCAGAAAGTTGTATCTGCCTCTGAAGAAGAGGATTCTGAATAGTTTGAATTGATTTAAGGCGTTGTGGTTAAATTGTCTTATATATTGTCGTACGAGTTACTGGAAGGTGACCCGTTCACCCGTGTGACCCGCTTACCCGTGGATTACGTTATGATATGTGGGGCTCGAAAAAGTTAGAAAATTCCCCCCTTAACCCCTAGCTGCGTGATTGATTTTGTCGTACAAGTATTCAACACGTCGTAATCAATCTGTTTCCTATTGAAATGGCTCGTCCTGAGCTACAACTAGAGGGTCAGAAAGACTTTATTATACAGCGCTACCAGTCCGGCGTACCTCTTCCGATAATTCAAGAAGTACTCCAGGCTACATATTCAATCCAGACCTCGGTATTTACACTTCGACGCCGCCTTAAGCAATGGGGAATCCATCCAAAACAGCAGAGAACGATCATAACCGACGCGCTTCGAATAGCTATTGAGAAATACATCTTTACTATTGGTCTTTCCGATGATGAGCTCCTACGTTAACTATAGGCGGATGGCTTTACCGTTATAGCGTACGGTGTAGTCAGAATTAGAAAGGAACTCGATATATATCGCCGCTTTACCCCCGAACAGATCCAAAGAAAGTAGGAACAGCTTCAATCGTTCCTGATATAGGAGCAAACAACGTCAAACTTGGTCCGGCGTATGGGAAGAGAAATGCTTTCAACGCATCTCCGATAGAACCGAATTAACCTTCCTCGCGATACTATCTCCTAGACCATTTCGCAATTCTACCCTGACGAAGTTGAAGGACGACGAAAGCGGCTCCATCGAAGGAGAGGCGGTTGGACAAGCCCTGGATCGAATTATATCTGGTCGATTGATGCTTATCTAAAGCTGCAGCCGTATGGATTTGAGATATATGTAGTAATTGATGCTTATTCTCGCTATATCCCATGGTTCTTCTGCGGAATCTCTGCGACTACGGGCCGGTCTGTTCTGGTCCAATACCTACGGATTATCCAGCAATGGGGCTTTATTCCTCGTCGATTCCGGTCGGATCGTGGCGGAGAAATAACCCTTATTGCTGGTGCTCACTTCCTCCTTTATTAAGCTGTTCAGCCGTACTACAGTCCTCAGATAAGCTAGGTCAATAGTGTCAAGCCCGAATCGAACTCATTCCCTGGATAAACAAACCTTCCACTTACAGCCCAAACAGAAGGGACACCAATTCAGTTCCGACATACCTGGATCTATGGGAAAAGCACGCAAAATGTTAAGATTGAGAGTTGGTGGGGCCGCCTCTGTGAAGGGCGGTCAATCTTCTGGCGGGAGTACTTTGGTTTCCTTGCTGTAGAGGGCCTTTTTGATGCAGAATCACTCGTAGATCGAGTTGCTTTACTCTATATCTACATGCCAATCATCAGGTCCGAGTTTGTTCAGTTTGTACAGACCTGGAATGCTCATCGGATATGAAAACAGCTAACCCGTACCTATGTTATTCCAGGAAGGCCGTGGAGTCTCTTTTTCCATCCGGAACAAACGGGTGCCCAGGACTTTCGGCTGCCACTTTGTGACGACCCGACCAACAGGTCGCAAGATCGGGCCAAGGACAAGGGCAGGTCATGCACGCGGGGCGGACACACCCCTGGTTACGTAAGCATCTCATTATGTCAGCAGGACACAGGATATGTTGGATCACAACATATCCACGCATATCCAGGATATGTTGGATCGCAACATATCCACGCATATCCAAAGGACCACGATGAAGGACAAAGGATATAATGCGAAGGATTCCCTAGATAGACAGTCATTACCTTTGTACTTCAGCGATCAATCTAAGTATCATTCTCACCCTTCACTTGACCTAGTCACTCAATTGATCCGAGTGTGATATCTCGCAAGAGACACGAACGACAACCCCCGAGAACACGACAAGCACGGAGTCAGTATTGCATGAGGTTGCTACCTGCCTTATACAGAACATAAACCCCACAGCGCCGATCAGACGGTTGACCCCGGAGATCGGATCGTGACACACTTGACCTAGATCTCCATCAAAAGCTTTCGATGCTAGCAGATCTGGATGGCTTTGACCCAGACTAGTATCTTCCTAGTACAACAATGGCGGTGTGCTAGGAAGTACTTGGTCGAATTGGCGGGCTTCCAAGCCAGATTCCACTAGAACTAGTGAACCAGCCCTTTATCCGTCAGTATCAGTACCTTTAGGAGGAGCTACAGGTTTGGATTAGAATAAACCGTTCTCCAGCGATTTCTCTCCTCCCCTAGCTAATAGGGAATCTCGACTACTTACAAGACTTAATGTAGCGCTACCATATTAGTCTACAAGATACTTGGATCGATATGGAACAGGCCGGTTTAGACTTGATTAAAGAAGAAGATATTGACTTTGAGAGTGAATAGAAACATCGCTAATTTCCCGACTGATCTGACTTAGAAATAGCCGTTGCGGACCTCTTCCTACCCTTCCCTACGCGGCTACGTAAGGTCAGGGGCGGACCAAGGTGTGCCCACTTCCCTTCAACTTGCTTAGCTTGAGGCTCTATATCCTGAAGGTGTTTGTCTTCCTCTTGTTCTGTGTCATATTTTGGTAGCATTTCGCTACTTTCAAGCTGTTGGCCTTCAGGCCGACTTGATTCCTGCTTGACCTCTACCTTTTCGTCCTCCTCTGCCTTGACTTGGGCTAAGTCCTCGCCTATCCAAGGGACTTTATCAAGTTTCAGAATGTCGTAGTCTGAAAGGGCCGGGAGGTCTGGAGAGAGAGAAGGGGCCGGTTGGACCGGATTAGTATTTAGTTTGGCCTTCTTTGTACTTCGTTGCTTCTTGACTCCTGGCTTCTGGTTCTGTGGTGATGGGATAATAGTTGAGTAGAGGAGATTCAAATAGAATATTGTCACGATCCGATCTCCGGGGTCAACCGTCTGATCGGCGCGGTGGGGTTTATGTTCTGAATAAGGCAGGTAGCAACCTCATGCAATACTGACTCCGTGCTTGTCGTGTCTCGGGGGTTGTCGTTCGTGTCTCTTGCGAGATATCACACTCGGGTTAATTGAGTGACTAGGTCAAGTGAAGGGTGAGAATGATACTTAGATTGATCGCTGAAGTACAAAGGTAACGACTGTTTACGAGGAGATCCTCCTGGTGCTATATATCCTTTGTCCTTCATCGTGGTTCCCTGGATCACCTGGTTTCCGTCGTGATCCTGGATCGTCTTGGATCCTTGGTGATCCCCGGTGATCCTGGATCGTCTTGGATCTGTGGTGATCCCAGCGATCCACTTCCGTCCGGCTGACATAATGGAATGCTTATGTAACCAGGGGTGTGCTGCCCCGCGTGCATGACCTGCCCTTGTCCCTGGCCCGATCTTGCGACCTGTTGGTCGGGTCGTCACAAATATGTCATCTCCCTTCCGGTCTGAGCCTGAATAGTCCCTGATCTGCGCAATAGAGATTGAGGCTGTCTCGTCAAGGCCTAGGTGTACTACTTTCAAGCAGTTTGAGGCTGGTAGTGGAGCGATAAATTTCCACTGCTTCTGCCGAAGGCCTTCGCTAATCTTATGCGTATCGAAGAGGAACTGAATCAGAGCGCTATGGTCCTCCCACTTCTCATTGATAATAAGTCGTTTCGGGCCAGAGATGCGGTGTTGGTGGAGGATTGTATATATCGGGCTGGGTTCGCCGTAAATAACCTCCTCGTAGTACTCTGTAAAGTACAGTTTGATTCCAATCGAGTAGGTTATTTGCGGTTTCTTCTCTTTTGTCTCTGTAATGCTTTGATCCCGATAGCTTTTAGCTAACTTCGATGAGAGCGCGAAGTTACTTAGGGTCGGTTGATGGAGACTGGTACTAGGGGCTGTCAGGCCTGTAGTGGGCTGCATATGAGTTGAATTGGGGCTTTTTGGGACCGTTCCGGACTGGAGAAATACTGAACGAGGCGGTGAGGCTGTCAAATCGATGCATTCCGGTAGAATAGTCGGTAGATTCGGGAGGGGAATATTACAATCAGGGCAGTACCTCCAGGTTGGGTTTACCAGCTTGATTGAGGTATGAGGCCGCCCGGTCTGGGGGCAGAATCGTGCGGTTGCCATTGCTGTAATGTTGAAAACGATTCGAAACGAATTGAAACCATTTGAATTCTGTGCGAATGAATTTATAAATGACCGGTCTTAGCTTGTGCACAAGCGAGCCATTACAAGGGGATATCTTCATAATTGAAAAACGGTGATTTGCGGCTAATCTGGTTTGTTAAAAGGTGTGAGGGGGTGGGCGTAATAGCAAAAAATGGGTTTTGCAACAGTTGGAGCTTTCGTCCGCCGTAGGGGCGGCTCCCGGCTTGGCAGCTCCGGGCCACGGCCTTCAGCCTCGCGCCGACTTGTTTGTTGCTCATACAACGATGTTGCAACTCTGCAGGGACAGTGTCACTCCTTCTTGTCTCTGAGCCGTCGTTGGGCATCTGCGAAGCACAGACCGTTCTTTGTCATGTTGCCAGTCAAAAAGGCACCACCAAAAGCCGTGTGCCGACAAGTGATTCACAGCACACAATACTTGATTTATCGTCACACATTTATCTAGCTGTTGCTGGCCCGTTGAATTATGAGCTCTCTCACCCAGGCGGCAAGGCCTGTCGGCATCGCCACTTCCAAGCAGCGTAATCACCCCTTGAACACGGTCCCATTCCGTGGCAACCCTGCCTCAAGATCATCCGGTACGTCCGACGGCTGGGGAGCATCTTTCGGAGACGACTGAGGGGGCATCTCGGCAGCTGGGCGGCTCATCTCCGCCGGGGCCGGCTTCTTGGGCGCGGTCGGCCTGCTCGGATCGAACCAGAACGAGGGATACCTCCGCTGGATGTTGTTGATGAGCAGCGCAATCGCGAGGACCAGGGTTGACGACAACAGCAGGATTGGCAAAAAGTACCAGCTGAGCTTGTTGGTAGTCCTGTCGAGAATGGGGAGCAGCGCCGTGGCGCCGGCCGGCGGGTGTGTGGTCCGGGTGAGCTGCATGGCAAGGATGGCAAAGGCGGTCGCAAAGGAGGCGGCGACCCACGTGTACTCGGGGTACGCACCGTCCTCGAGCGTCGACGAGCCGTAGAGGATCTTGCTGATGATGACGCCGATCAGGCCGGATACAAAGTGGCCGCCCACCAGTGCAGGGGGCTGTGCAAAGGGAGACTCGATCTTGTCAAAGCACAGCACCACCGATGCTCCCTGTTTGATACATGTCCCGTTAGTGCCGCCATTGTAGCGTGGCTAGTCGGGGTACGGGGGCAAGCAGGCTTACATAGGAGGTGACGAGAGCTGGGGACCCGCGGACGATGAAATACCAGGAGTGACCAAAGACGGCCTGCAGGACGGCGAGAGAGCAGAAGGAGCCGACAAAGGGCCAGACGTAGAGGGCATACGCCGGAGGCGGGCCGAGCGAGTGCATGCCTGCCCATCGTTTCAGCCATGCTGGCACGCCGGCAGAGGTCGTCCGGCTAGGTTTTTCGTCCATTGTCGTCGTCTGTCTAAGGGCGATGCCTGGCGATGAGCCGCTAGCGTAAGACTGACAGTAGTATTTGTTCAAAGCTTGCGAGGATCAAGCCCGGGCTTCAGGAGACCAGTCACGCGTCCCTGGAGAGTACCTGTTGGTGTTCGGGGGAAGAGTCGTCGTGAGAGCCAAGCCAGTGCCGTCTGATCTGAGCAAGGGGCCGCTCTGAGAGCCAGGGGGCCAGAAGAATATATGATCACAGCACAACAAGCCTTGACAAAGCCATCATCGTGTGGAGGATGCGTCAAGACGCGCCCGGGCCGAGGGAAGGGTGCTCAGTCATATGGCCATGAATGACGAGGCGCCTCCACTTGGGTCAACGCGGCAGTTTCTGTTACCTAATGCGGCCTTGCTCCGCGCCTGCCGTCTCCGCGCTTGGAAGCAAATGCCGGAAGGCCCACTCTCCATCCCGGCCCCAACTCTCCGAACCCCCGAGCCCTTGGCCTGCAAGTAAATACTTAGGTAGGTTCAGGTAAAGTCTTCGTTGCGAGTGCTGACAAGCTTAACAAATGTGCGAGTGTGAGGTGGCCGACACGTTGCGAGATTGAATCTTGGAGGGCTGCATGGCTACATGGCCGCGGCTACATGGCAAAACCCTCATGGCGAGGCGGGTCGTTGAACCGCCACAGCCCAGCCGCCTCTGCTGCCCTGCGGACAAAACCAACTTCGTCGCTCGAAATGGGCCGGTTGATCTCGGCGTACCTGACCTCCTCTTCGTGCTTGTTGTGCCCGCCGCTGCTCCTCTTCTTGGGCTTGCCGACGTGCGCGGCTGGGCGGTACTGGTCCATGATGTGGACAAACGTGTCGCGCGACAGCTCCTCGGCCAGGAAGCGCATGATGCGCGCGCCCTCGGCCTGCTTGCCCGGCATGACGAGGTGCCGCACCAGCACGCCGCGCTGGGCAATGCCGTCCCCCGTGAACGCCAGGTCGCCCACCTGCCGGTACATCTCGCGCAGGCTCTCCACCGCCGTCGCCGCGTAGTCGTCGGCCTGGAGCAGGCGCCGGCTGGTGGCCGGGTCCCAGACCTTGAAGTCGGGCAGGTAGATGTCGACGAGCCCGTCCATGAGCGCGAGGCTGGCGGCGCTGTCGTAGGCGGACGTGTTGTAGACAATGGGGATCCGCAGGCCGAGGTCGCGGGCGTGCAGGACGGACAGGGCGACCTGCGGCACGACGTGCTCTGGCGTGACGAGGTTGATGTTGTGCACCTGCCCAACGTCCTGGAGCTGCATGTACCACTGCGCCAGCTGCTCTGGCGTCAGGTCCTGCCCGTTGCGCGTGTGGGCAATGTCGTGGTTCTGGCAGAACTTGCACCGCAGGTTGCACCCGCTGAAGAAGACGGAGCCGCTGCCGTGGTGGCCCTGGATGCATGCCTCTGCAGTATATCGTCAGCGAGACAGAAGCTACGTTGTGTATCCATGCTTCTCCCCCCGTGAAGGGACTCACCCTCGCCAAAGTGCGGCGCAATGACATTGACCTTGACATTCTCCCCAATCAGGCACATGCCCGCCTTCTCGTACCGGTTCACGCCGCACTGCCGAGGGCACAGGTTGCAGTGGCTCAGGTGCGCATACGCCGCCGCCCGCTTCTTCGCCGCATCAACCGACGACAGCTGCTGGTACCGTGGGGTGTATTCGTCGAGCAGGAACGGCGGGGCGAGGTGCAACGACCGTGATGGTGTTGTTGCTGCTACTGCCGCTCCTCCAGACCGCGCGAGCCGCGAAGGCAGTATGCGCAGTCTACTTGCCAGCATCGGGACGTCTGGCCTGCATGTCGCTCGATCATGAACTTTGGATGGTGGTGAATAGCCCAACGGCACTGTGTGAAAGCTGCCACTCCTCAGGGCCGCGCGGGACGTATTAAGGTTCCTGCGATAAGGCAAGTTAATAAGCCACCGTCTGCTTTGGCGGTTGTGGTTGATGCGCGGACTGCTGGCACACTTGCACCCCCACGCACGCCTCCTCCCGGGCTCGTGCGGGGAAGCCGGCCGGCCCTCCCGGCGCGCCTCTGCTGCCGCCCCCGGAGCTGTGCTCCCAGTGCTCCCAGTCACGACGTCACCTCCCCAACTCAAAAGCTTGGTCTTGGCAAAGTTCCCTCAGGAGCGCCTCTTGCTGACTGGCATTATTACACCATACAGCAGAAGACGCTGAGCTCGCTCCTCATTTTTGGAGGAGCCGAGAGGACCGAGTCTACTTCCAGAATCCTCACATATTCACTTGGACACGAGGGCACATCACAATTCCACCATGGCACCTCAAATCCTTTGGATTGGACTGGGCAACATGGGCCGAGTGAGTAGCAATTGACGCCTCCAGTGGACACCAATAAACCTTGGCCATGTCACTAACAAGATGGACACGGCAGGGCATGTCCAAAAACCTCGTGGAGAAGGGCAACCTGGACAAGCCGCTGCTTCTGTACAACCGGACCAAGAAGCGGTCCGACGACCTCGCCGCGTCTCTACCCTCCGGCAAAACCGAAGTAGTCGAGCAGATCGGCCCAGCGGTGCAGAGGGCGGACATCATCTTCACCTGCCTCACCAACGACGCCGCAGTGCAGGCCGTGTACGCCGAGGCTCTCAAGCAGGAGGGCCAGGCCAAGGGCAAGATCTTTGTCGAGTGCTCCACGATTCACCCAGACACAACCGAGGCCGTCGCCAAGGACGTGCAGGCGCAGGGAGCCTCATTCGTCGCAAGCCCCGTCTTCGGCGCTCCCCCGATGGCCGACGCGGGCCAGCTCATCTTTGTCATTGCGGGCGCGGCAAAAGTGCTGAACCAGGTGCGTCCGTACATGAAGGGCGTCATGGGTAAGGCCGAGATCGCGTTCGAGGACGAGCCCTACGGCAAGCCCCTGCAGCTCAAGCTCATTGGCAACACATTCATCGTCAACATGGTCACGGCCCTGGCCGAGGGTCTCACCATGGCGGAGAAGACGGGCGTCGGCGTCGCGCCTCTCAAGCAGTTTGTCGACAACCTGTTTGGCGGTCCTTACAGCGCCTATTCGGAGAGGATGCTGCAGGGCATATACTGGAAGCGCGAGGAGCCACTGTTCGCGGCCACTGGAGCACGCAAGGACGTGCGGCATGCGACAAGCGTGGCAAAGGCTGCCGGGATGGAGCCACGGCTCGCCGCCGTTGCGGATGGTTATCTGAAGGATGTGGAGGATCACCAAGGTGGTGAGAAGGGAGACATTGCGGGCATCTATGGCGCCGCGAGGAAGAGGGCTGGGCTGAAGTTTGAGAACGATGCGTGAGGGAAATGCCCGAGTACTGGGGAGGGCAAACGCAACTGAGAATGCTGGCAGATTGATGACGTGTGTACCTTGGCACGAACTAGTCGAGCATATACAGACGCTCTTGTGAATGTTCTGGGCATGGTTTGATGATGGTGAGTTCGTGTATTTCTTGGCCTGAGCTACTAAGGGACTCGACACTTCCAGGAAGCTACGACGTGTGGGCCCACCCTGGCTGCTGGAGCTGTCGTCCACAAGCAAAATGCGACCAATCAACAGGCATGCTTGGTCACTGCTAGCTGCATCATCGTCCACCACGGACGAACGTCCCTAGCAGTCCAGGACCGTCAAAGACCCAGCGCCAGGCAGCTTCCATCTTCTGCTCTCACTTCGACATCGTCCGCCTCCCAAACGTCCGCGAACCATATATCCCCGGAACGCCGGCTGCTGCCACGACCTACCCGCCAAAACGGATTAGATCTGCGATCCCCTATCTCGAGACGACTCTCCACAGCCAGGCGCATCTCCTGGAACCTGTGCCATCCGTCAATCATGGCGAACGGGTAAGAGCGCGCATCGCACTCCTCGACGACAAAAGGACATGGACTAGCCGAGCCCAGCCGCCTCGACGATCAAACCACTGATATCTTCTTGCGAAATACAGATTCAGCATCTTCATCGGCGCTGCCATCGTGGCAGCCCTGTGCGCCGCCGCGTGGTTCCTCTCTCCCAAAGGCGAAAACCAGACGTACGTTATTACACCACTTCCCATTCCTCGGCATAGCGATTTGCACAGCCCTGGCTTCAGAAAGTCCTGCATTCCGTGCTCTCGATAGATTCCCACGTCGGCATGCCTGCGTCGGCCTACTGTAGCCATTTGTGCCTGCAAGCAAGTGCTCGCGACAAACACAAGCCCAGGCGCTCAATGAATGCCTTCCCTTTTGCAGTCCCTCTGCAGCCTCGACAGCAATTGAGCATGCAATGCCGGGCTGAATGCTGACCAAGTTTATACACCGGATAGGACGTGGCGCTCGTCCCTCATCATCGCCTTCATCAGCTGCTACCTCATGTGGGCCATCACCTTCCTCGCACAGCTCAACCCTCTCATCGTACCGAAACGGAGCGATTTGCGCGCGCAATTTGTGCACGAAGACTAGACCGGACATTGATGAGAAATGGGGGCTCCGTCAGTGAAGAGAAGGCATGAGGCATAGGCAGCAAGAGGTCGAAACCACCCTTACTTCGCGGGCAGGCTCCAAGCGCTCAGGAGCCGACAAATCCGTGCTGAGCTCAGATGATTGTCTAGATGAGGTCGATCATACTGGAGAATTGTGTGAAGAGGTCGGGTTCTGATTTAGTCTTGTACATATGGAAAGGGACGGTCGAGAGAGGGGAGCCTCGAGAACCAAACTAGAAGCGCAGATCCGAGGTTTGTGCTGGCGTGTGAGGCTTTGCAGCAGCAGACACCATCGTTTCCCTTGCGGCCATCGCACTCACCAGCAAAAGACGACGAAGTAGCACCAAGTGTTTTTGGTGACATCTTTAGCAGCATGTATATAATAATCCTCAAGCAATCGCGAAACGAAATCGAGCAGAAACATCACATCCATCCATTTCATCCTGCGGCGTACCAATATGGGATGGCGTTAATTTGTGTGCCCAGCTTTCACATTTGCTACACCATGATTCTACAAGGTTTTCACCCCCTTCACCCAACAGCGAGCCGACCACCCCATTCTCTAAAATGCCCAAACCAGTCGGCGACGGCTCGCCCGTCCATAAGCCCAGCGCCACCACCATTACCTCCGGTCATGCCGCCGATTGGTGCTATCACTCCTGCACCTCCTCCACCGCCACCGCCACCACCTCCAGCAGCTCCGGCGGCGACCATGGCGGCCACGGCATCGACGTGCTCCAGACCCGCGAGGGCCAGGATGCTCCTGCCCACGACCCACCTGGACAGGGCGCCCGCGGCGGCGAGCAGCACGGCGACGCCGTACCCGCAGTCGAGCAGGATCTTGAGGGCCTCGACGTTGTTGGCGACGACGGCCCACCCGAGGCTGCGGGCCGCGGCGGGGACGTCGTAGTCCCAGACGACCATGAGGATGGGGAAGAGCTTTGTGCTCGAGGACACGAGGAGCGCGGTGGAGACCGAGTTTGGGCGCGGGTAGCGCGGGAGCAGGCCGAGGAAGGACAGCGGGGAGAAGCGCGACGAGGTGAGGAAGCGGATGGAGAGGTGGAACGCCAGTGTCGAGAGGGAGCAGAGAATGACTGTTGCCGAGGGAAAGAGACAAGGGTGAATCTTTTGTTAGTATATGTAAATATACACAAACTTCTTTCGAAGTGCGCGGCAACTTTGCTGGGCGACATGGGAGAGTGTGAGACAGAGTAAACTTACGAAAGAACATGTACTGCAGAACAATCGGCTGCTTTGCGAGCTCCGGCGGCTCCAGCATCATCATCCCGCTGCTGCTGCCTCCTCCTGCATTTGCTCCTGCTCCCGGTACTCCGCCTGATCCTCCCCCCGATCCTCCCCCCTCGCCGCCACCTACAAACTGCGTGGTGAGCAACTTCTCGATCCGCGCCCAGGTCAGATAGACATCGAACAGCAGCAGCAGCACGCCCAGGCGGACGATGCTCTTGTCCCAGCGGTCACCCTCGGGCCGCATGAGGGTGTTGTGCAGCAGGTGGCGGTAGACCTGGGGCTTGATGAGGACGAGGTCGATGAAGAGCACCACGTAGTCGTGCTCGACGTACTTGTCGCAGAAGCGGCCGCAGTTCTTGCACACGGTGAGCCGGATGTTGTGGCCCGAGGAGGACGACGAGGCGGCCGACGGGTGCGAGGAGCCCCGGTACGCGGTCCAGAGCGTGCGCACGGGGGTCTGGCATTCTATGCAGATTGGCATGATGTTGTTGTGGTGGTGTCTGGTTCTGGTGTGTGCGGGTGTGTGTCTGTTATATCTGTTGCGCTTGGTGAGGTGTACTTGCTGGGGGTGACGAGAACCTCCGTCCTTCTGGCTTGGAGGCCGTAATCTGTCACGATCGCCTTCAACGCCCAGGATACGGCACAGCCGTGGTCCACCAGTAACGCCGCTGGCTGTATTCGAAAAAGACTCCTGATGAGAAACTGATTGGCGGCATAGAGCGGCAGACAAACGACTGTCTTGGTTGCGTCGCTCCCAGGTGGGCCTCTTGTGCCCACACCAGAGGCTCTACTCTAGCAGAGGCGAGAAAGTGCTCAAGAGTCGTGCCTCTCGAGGTGGTCGTCAAGATTGTCCAGGTAGCTCGGTGTGTCTCCCAAGAACAAAATCGGTATGTGCGGCTCTGCGGACCGCCCCGCGCTTCTGAGGCCGGCTCTCCACGACTCTGCGGTGCTGAGCAGGTCTGAACTCAAGTGATCACAGGTGCATTGCCCCTGCCCGTGGGTTATTTTTCTACTTCGCTACGCGGCCTCGCAGACGAGGCGCGGTGCTGCGTTTTGCAAGGGTCGTGATGTTGTTGTTGCTGCAGTTGGACAACGTTGATGGTTTACTTCTCTACTCCGTGGCCCCCATTCTTATCGACCGGGACGCAGGGGTCAACGCCAACTATAAAACCCGCCCAGCGCCCAGCCTAGCATGGGCCGGGCCCCCCTTGTCCACGTGGAACGAAGCCGCATCATTGGCCCCCACACAAACAAGCTCTCGAGGTCTGGAATAGACGAGTACACAAAAGCAGCTGAAGAACAATCACGTCGTTCCGGCGCCGAGTGCCTAATCTATACAGGATCATCGAGCTAGCCACTGCAGTACACTTGGCATCAGGGTCAAGCGTGTCTCGTTCAGGAATTCTCGCCCGGGGAAGACGTAAAAGCCGGGCAAGCTGGGAGCAGAAAGACAACATGTTATGAGACCACAATTGATAAATGTTCTGCAGGCTTCGCCAATAACGCCAGACTATATGTAGAAACTTTAGTATGCAAGTCCATCCCCTTTGCCTCTATTCCCCGCTCGCTGGCAACCACTCATCCCCTCGTCCGACTTCCCCAAGCCGTGCCTCGAAGCAAAAGTGCATTCAGTCAGCCTTCTTACCCTTCGAGCCACCAGCTGTCCGCCCCCGAACCGATGAGTTGCCGTCCGGGTTGCTGTTCAGTCCAGTTGTGCCATGGAGGCCCTGATCGAGCAAGCCTCGAGACCCAGCACCCCCCGTCCCACCAGACCGGCCGTCGTCACTATTGGTATCCGTCATCTCGATGAGGTCCAAGTCCTCCTGGGTCGTAGGTCGCCGATTGTACGATCCCATGCGCGGCGTCGCTGGCCGTTTCTGCCACGCCCCACGAAGCCATGTCTCGACAGATGCAGCAGCCTGCTCGAGCCCCATCCCGCCTTTTGACAGGCTTGGAGCATCCCGGCCATCTTCCCAGGGGCTCTCTACGATGCCAGTGCCCGACCCAGGCTGGCCAGACTTGGTGAAGCCAAAGTGCGCGCTCTCGGATCCCATGACTGACATGGACGGCAACGAGTCAATGTTGAACCCGGGGAGTCTTTTGTTGACCCAGCTGTTCAGCGAGTCACCTGCTGGTCCGGGGGCGTGCACACTCCTGCTCATTGAGCCCACACCGCCGGGCTTGCGCATCCATGCCGGCACCTTCTCCGTCTCGCCGAGGCTGCTTCCTCGGCCTCGCGTCGATGGGGACGAGCCGAGACTCCCTATCGTGGGTCGTGCTCCCATTGCACTTTGCCGCCTTGATGACGTCTGACTAGGGTTGTCCCCTTGCGTCTCGGACGCATTCGTCAACGCCCGTGACAGTTCTAGAGAGTGCCGAGGGGTCGAGAAAGTCGAGACCGTATTGACACTGCGCTTTCTCCTGGGAGGGAAGTACCCGGTGGCTCTCCTGGGCACCCGCACAATCTCTACAGGCGCCGGTACCGAATCGAGCCTCACCCACCGAACATGCGTCCAGGGGTCTATCGGCTTATCCTGGTCGTTCTGCTGAGCTTGGTCCGTCTCCCTTGCTCGTGAGCTGAAGAAGTCGTCGTGCACCACATCCTGTGCCCTCGGCGAGGTTCCGAGCCGCTCTGTCGGCTGCGGCGTGGCCGCGAGAAGATCGACTTGCTGCGAGTAGTATGAAGGAGCCTCGCAAGGTCGACCTTTCACCTCGCAGGCATCCACGGGAATAAGCAGGTGCTTCCGCACCTGGATGTTGCTCTGCGACCATAAACCATTCGTCTTTCTGAATGCATGCTCCTGGCACCGATAACGCAAGACAATGCCGGCATACGTGTCGGTGGGCTGCACATGGTGTAGATAGACAAGGTGGTCCTCCTCAATAGGTTCTGATACTTGTGTCTGTGGCGTCTCGTCTGAATTCCTCCTCTTGTACTGGCCCAGGACGTCCAGCCCGCCATTGACACCCTCGTGGCTCTGAAGCACGCTGGCCTTCTTGCGCGCCATCAGGCGCTCCTCGCGCTCCCGCAGCGAGCCAGAAGCAATGTCGTCTGGTGTCGGCCGCGCACTCGAGGGCGGCGCAGGCCCCCAGCTTCCCGACATGGCACCACTGACCCCACTCCCCATTCGTCCTATTCCCTTCCATATAGACTTGGACTTTGTCTTGCCGTTGCCGCGACTGCTGGGCCGGGATGGCTCGCTCGTATACCCGGTGTCACCGCCAGCCATCAGGGACGTCGCAAAGTCCTGCACCGAGGCCCAATTGGGGGCCCATGTGCCGTCGAGCAGGCCGCGGGAGAAGCCATTGGAGGGGCTTGCTCTCCCGCTCGAGTTCGTCTTGGAGTTGGCCAGTCGTGAGGCCAGAGGGCTGACTCCTCTGCTGGCTGCAGGGCTCTGCCCCGGGGTGCCCATGGCGGATGCTGATGCCGACCCAGAGGCCAGCAAGCCGCTCTGGCCGCGACGGTTGCGGGGCCTCATGCCGGTGTCACTATCGATGCCGGCGGGCATGAGGCCCGTGGAGGGCATCGGCGCCGGCCGTGAGGGGTCGGCCATGGCAGTTGGAGAGGTCCTCTAGCCAGGATGACAAGCGACAGGAGACCGGAGCGGCAGGAGCTGCTGTCGTTCACCTGGACATGAAAGCGGCGGGCGATAAGGGCGACAGCGTTCGGTAGTCGGTGAGCCCAGGCACCTTTCTGCAGTGGTCGAGTATCGAAGTGGACGGGACCCTCTGAATCGTCGGGCAGAAGCCAGCTCGTGCTTCGGTTCGCGGTGCGAAGGTCTGGGGCGAGGGCGTCATCCAGCTGTTGGCGTGGGTAAGAGGTATCTCAGGAGGGTGGTGGGTGGGCCGATAAGTCGCCAACTGGGAGTCGGTGATTGCTATTCTGCAGCTAGTTGGAGGCGGCTGTCCGCGGGCAGTCGTGTAGTAATGCTGAGGAAATGAATGTTTTGAGGTCGGCCACAAAACCGCAGGGGGAGCTGTCTGAATCTCAAGGCAAGCTCTAGAGGCTGCGGATGATGAGGCCAGGTCTGCGTGGTAGGAGTGGTGGTGCTGTCTTGGTGCAGCGGGCGACTTTGGAGGGTCCTCCTAGCCCGGACGAGCTGCCATGCTCTGGGCGGCCAAACAGGGGTTGCTGGACCTCCCTACAGGAATGCATCCTTGGACTTAGCCAACCGTTACGTCAAGCCCAGCACCCACAATCTTGGGGCCTCACGGACGGCTACGCGGCGCCGCGACGCATTTAACACCCCTGGAGCCAGCTGCTCCGCATGTCTGACACATGCTGCTAGGAGGCGGGGGCAAGCTAGCTCCGCAAGGAGGCTGAGCAGAGAGCCACGATATACCACCACAACTCCGTCAGATAATCCATCATGTTCCGGCATACAAAGTGCTTCTTTACTGATCCTTTGGCGCCAAAGAGCTCAACATGGGCTGCAGAAAGAAGTCTGTGCCGGCCACGATCAAATCGGTACCTGGGTAGGTATGTGCATCCTTTCTACCACTGGTTTATAATACAACGCACAACCCGAGCTAATGGGATCTTTTTATTTTGGTTTGGTTTGGCATGCACTGCCCTCAGTCTCGCTATGCTTCAATTGCAGATAATGAACAAGGTATTTTGATTTGGACTCCCTCAACCTCGACATACTGCACCCATCTGCCGGCTATGTGGAACGGAAAAATTGCACCAGTCTAAACAAACATTGAAAATCTCCGGCTAGGATAAACGCCTTTTGTGTCTTTAAAATGACCAGATACATGGGACCCAGGCAAGGTTCTTGACGTGGCCCAGCACTATCATCGAGAATCCCTGCCTCTTGCCATGCTCTCAACAACTTTGTGTCGACCAAGAGAGATCATTACATGGGTATATCCAAATTTGCTAGATTGATGTCGTTCCCATTGATGCCGAAGAATTGAAACCTGTTTCGAGTATCAGTACTAATCCCGTGCTGCAAGCATCAACTATTTTATACTCACCAATCTTCCACGTTCAGAGTGGAGGGTGCCGGCTGGCCACTCGCAGATCCGGTGCTCCAGCTGTCACTAGGACTCTGTCCGTCCGGATGGAAATCACCACTGCTGTTCTTCCAAGCGCTGGCGCCGTTACCATTCTGTCCATTTCCGTTTTGACCAGATGCCTGCTGCGTGTGGGAGAAGCCACCAAACCCTGGGTGAATCGAGAGGTTAGCTGCGGCCTGTGGTGTGGTCATCGACTTGCTGTGGCCGGCTCCTTGGAACTGTCCGAAGTGGTTCGGCCGTTCTTGTGGCGAAGACATACCAGGCTGTATCGATGGGACAAAGTTGGCATCCATACCGGAAGGTCCTCCTTGTGGCAGGGGAATGTGCGAGCTCTCTGGAAACAGCTGGTCCGGCTGGAAGTTCTCCCAGGTTGACTGCGATAAGTTTGGTGAGTTACGGGTAACCAGGTACAGGTCTGGCGGTGTGGCAGGAACCGAGAACGAAGGATTAAAGGGGGTCGCGGGCCTTGTATGAGGTCGACTGTTTGTGCCTCCCATGAAAGCATCTCCGGGCTTCGTGTGCGGAGATTGCAAAGGTGGTCCCATGTGTTGCGGCTCGCCCCTTGGAGTCTGCGGGCGTGATCTCTCGTACGACTCCTGATGTGTGGGAGTTGTGACACTAAAGTCAATGGCCATCTCGTCATATTTCCGCTTTGCTGCTTCCTGCCGCGTTTGGTGTGTGGCATCCGCTTGCGCAAAGCTCTGTTGATTCCGCTTGTGGTGCTTTCCCGCCGCTTTTTGAAGACGCTCCTCGAGGACCTTGTTTCCAAGGATGGACTCAAACAAGGTGTAGACCATCTTCCCGACCAGCCACACTCGAGATACTTCCCGCAGCGCATCCATGCATATCCGAATTCGTTCTTGCGTGACCTGCTGGATAGACGGAACAGGGGACCGCATCTGATAGACGTGCATGATCAATGCCGAGAACAAGCTGTAAACAATGAATGCTGGGCAGTATCGTAGCTGATCATGGGCACAGAGATGCTCAATCAGAGACGTGACCATTCCCGCAGCCTGGAATGCGATGTTCCGAGAAGGATAGGAAGCCTCATCAAAGCTCCGACTCGAAGAACCTCCACTGCTCGGGGGCATGTGTGCCCTGTGAAGCAGACAGAGTGTGGTGTAATAGTTTGCATGCAGCAAGGCACTCCAGAAATGGTGCCGTGGCATCTCCCAGTAGACGATCTTCGGACAGTTTTGCAGCCAGTCCGCAAGCGCCATGTCGCTATGGGTGAGATCAATAGCGTTCTGTCGCCGTCCTTTGGAAGCCACGGAATACTGCTGCGACAGCACCAAACCCATGATCTCGCAAAGCTTGACGTATTGTAAGAAGAATTGGACGTGGACCGGATCCGGGGCAAAGCCGCTGGCATGATCAGGCTCGTCTTCGATGAAGTCGTCTTCAGTAATCATTTCGACGTCAGAGTCGTCCAAGTTGATGTTGCATGGCCGCCCAAGTGCCACTGCAACCGAACGGTCACGTGTAAACAACGTCCACCACACTCGCTTCCATAGTCGCTTGTCCGCCTTGCTCAGTTGCGAGTTCTCAACACTCCGGTGCATTCCCGAGCCCTGCGCAACGATAGTAGCCACTCTCGTCCAGTAGAAGACGTTCTTTGTCACGTCCTCCGGACCCTCCCAGTACCAGCCCATCAGGAGCACAGATTGCACAATGGTGATACGGTCGTCCTCGTAGCTAGCATCGTACAGCGCTTTTGCCCTCTTGTAGAAGGTAAGAGCTGCGGGCGTGGTCGAACCAGTAGCGTCCATCAACTGAGGGTTTGTGCAGACTCTGGAGCCTGCTAGCAACACAGCTTGCAAGAGCAGCAGTGAGGGGGGGTTTTTGGGATCGCGATATTGTCGCATGAAGCGGCTTTTGTTGATGACGGGTACGATAGGATGGACCCATTTGAAGTATGCATCTATCAGCTCATCACAAAGCGCCCGTGGTGGTAGCAAAAACGCTCCCCGCTGATGCAGGATATCGATCTCGATGTTGTCAAGCTCTGTGAGCCGCGCTCTCGACCCACGGACATTTTCCGGCAATGGATAGTGAACGACGTCGGAAGTGCCCAAACGATCGTTGACCAACAAGGTCATGTTGGAAGATTCGCCCAAGAATGCCACCCGACCAGCCTCGGTGATGGGCGCCCGCGTGAACTTTGGCTTCATAACCAGGTTGACAAAAGTGTCATTGTCGACCTCTTCTTTACGAGCCTGAGCATCTGTCAGGGCTGTGGCAGGTGTGCCTTCTGCCGTGTGATATACAACTGGCCTGGCTTGAAAGGTATTGCTGGACCCGGCAGGTGGCGTTTGTTGGGCTGGCAGCGCTGGCTGTTGTATCTGCTGTGGCGGGAGCGCCTGTGCTTGTGCTTCGTCGGCCACATCTCCGCGTTCACTATTACGCGGTCTTCAGTGATTTCGCTCGGGACATCTGAGGAACAAGAAACCCAAAAGAATTTCATACCTATCGGAGTCCTTCTGTGCATTTGCCTGCGTCTTCTTGCGCTTGGGCTGTGGTATCTTGCATTCAATCTGAAATGCAACACAATTTGTGCATGGCACGCCAAGGCTGGCAGCATCGCAACGAACCTGTCATCATGAAGTAAGTAATTGCTCAGAGAAATAGCGCTTTGGGCATCAGAAAAAAGGAATTGACATCAACTCGGCGCTGATTTCAAGCACGGGAGGCAGGCCCAAGAGATTGAGATGAAGGCTGAGATAAAGGGCGTGCCTTACTTTTCGTGCATGACATGTCTAGCAGCAGTTGTATGTTAGTGAGCGATCCGTAGTGTTTCGACAAATGAGCATGAGTGATTCTCGGGGAAGAAGTGGACACCATGCTGATGCCTCGGCACGATTGTGCTGGTCGCAGCTAGCTGCCCCACGATAAAACACAAGACAAGCACCAGCTGGGCACGGGGGTTTGGCTTATCTAGGACAGCCGGGGATGCGAAGATGACTGTGTGCAGTATACATACCTCGCATGCCCTTGACGCTCGTTGACTTCACCTCGCAGTGTTTGTCAGTATAACTTGCTCGAAGTGCAGGAGACCAGCCAACCTGGAAAGCGGGGGGTTCGCACCGTCGAAAGCTCATGTGGTTTTGCGCCGCAAGGGCAGCTGCCGCTGCCGCATCGCTGGTCATTTGCTGTTGACCATTCCCGCCCGCGGACACACTGCCGTTGCTACCATTGGCGGTACCTCCCGTCGCCATGTTCGCGATGTGGCCGCCATTGCTGGCGCTGGTGGGCGTCGGGCCCTGCGAAGGGGACTTGGAGACCTGCTTCAGTGAAGGGGAGTCGCCTGGACTGGTTTCCATGTCCATGGTCGCGCCAAAGCCTCCGGCGCAATGACGATCGGATGGTTGCTGGTTGCGGGAGAGTCGGGGACAGAGGAGGGCGGCGGCTGGTGCGAATCGGTCGGCCTCGGCGCAAGCAGGACGCGCAGGCTCGGAAAGGCGCACAGCCTGATCGTCAGCGTCGATTTGGCTGCAGCCTTCGGCAGGGACGCTGGCCTTGCGCGTGCAGCAAGTATCGGATTGAAGGTCGGCGTCGTCGTCGTGGAAAGCCGAGAGTGTCGTCGGGAGGAGGCACGGCGCCTTGCAGGCTGGCAGCATGCGAAGGGGGTTGGATGCGGGGGTGTCTTTGACAGTTCTGCGGCAGCGTGCCTGGTGAGCACTGAGGAGCCTGGCGGACGGTTGTCGAGTCACCCCGAGAGGGTCGGCAGTGTGTGGCCAGGGGATTAGCGGTGGTGTTGTGGCCTGAACGCTCTCCGCCTCTGGCAGGGAGCAGCGCTACCGACCAAGGCACGGTACAGTGCCTTGCCCAAGCGTGTACCACCAAAAATTTAGACGAGATGGAACGCGCGGGATACCGTCAAACCCTCGCCGATCTCCACTCCATAGGTGCGCGTACTAGATCACTTGACGATAGTACGGGGTTGAGAACAGAGGCTGGCACGCTTAGTTTTTTCTTCCTATTCCCGTCGCCTCCGGCGTTGTTGTGTCTTTTTTTACTTTCCCTCACTGCAGCCTGTTTGTGCTGCCCGAGTACAGACCCGATGCAGCTCGTTTGGTGGAACGGGCCGGGGGCCACGCCCAGTAGTCTTGTGATTAGTCGTGGTCTTGCCCGTGTCGATCACACGACTGGGGGGATACTCGAGGCCTGCTTGCTGATTGAACGTCAAGCGTGAAGACTAGTAGCTCACATCAACAACTGGAAGCCGGGCTAGATCATGGCAAACACGGCGCTGTGGAAGTGGCTCGCGAAGCACAAGGTTGTAAATTGGCGGCGATGGCGGCCATATTATCCTGGGGCGCAAGCGGGCAGCCAATGCGCCATAGGAGCTCTGGAGGGCAACTGGTCAACTTCCCAAACCTCGTCGTCAGAGTCACTTTTGCGGGGGAAGGATGGGGTGAGCCCTGCAGCCACACTTGCCCAGGACGCAAACCTGGGGAACCCCCATGAAATGGACCGGGTCACTCATGGCTCACGGAGGCTGGAGGCAGGTCGCGGAGCTCGAGGACATGGTTGGCCTCTGCCGCGTGACATCGCCAGGGTGGCGTAGTCCGTCCCCGATGGAGTCGAGCGCGGCACGCAACCTGTTCCAACAACTGGGTCGTGTTGCAAAGGCGTCCCTCACGCTTGATCTTCCGAGGCCTCTTGCAATGTTCGCCCCGTACAAAGCGCCAGGAAGTCGCGTACTCGGCCGGACCAGCGGGAACAGACATCTCTAAAATTGGTCCTTGGGGCATGAAGCAGCTCGTCATGCGGACGTGGGATGCGTGATGGAGGGTATCGGCCGAGCTCGTGTGTGTGTCAGCCCAGCTTGCAAGCTTCGCGAGCATGTGAGAATGGATCTGTGGAGCAGGCGGCCGAACCCGTCAGGCAGTTCGCTTCGCAACCCCTGCGGCGAGAACTGAGGACATGAGCCAAGGAATGTTCGGGACGTTGCGAATGTGTCGGTTCCTCGTGGTGCAAGCCATGCCGCTCATGCAAAGTCGACGCAGCTACTATTGTTGTGCTCCCTCTAGAGAGGAATGTACCGCCAGGGTCTTGAGGGCAATGCAGCCCCTCGATATCGGCAGGCTTTATGGAGCCTTCAACGAATGCACAATGTTCAACTCAAAAGATGATGATATTGATGAACCCAAAAGCGGCCGACTTGTCGAACCATGTGTTTGAGTCCTCACTCTACAAGTGGTCCTGGTATGAGGAAAAGCATGGCAACTCCTCATGGCCACTTTGGCAGAGGAAATGGTTGTCTGTTCTCTGCATGGCATCTGCGCTTCGCCTGCAGCTTACCCAAGCTGAAAACATGCAACACCGAGCTTCAATATCATGGGACTCACATGAACGAGTCTCGGGAACAGGCGGGGATGAGCTTTGTCTCGTGTAAGAGGGCGTGGCCGCCGTCGCAGATGCGGGGCACCCGAGCAGCTTCTCCACAGCTTTCCCAGACTTGAGCTTGGCGAGTTGCCGAGGCACTTCTCCATTAGGAAACGCTGGTTCCCTCCATCGCCAGCGTTGGGCTTAATCTCCATGTTTGGACATCGCTCGCAGCAGCACGACGTGAAAGTTTAACAAAGTGCAATCTGCAGCTGAGTGTGACGTCGGCGCACCCCCATTCAACGCCACAATGCTTCCGCCAGAGCGGGAGAAGCCGGGTGGGTGCAGATCTGACGAGACACACATTCACAACCACTAGGTGCACGCGGTAACCGAGCTCGAAGAGTCTAGGCCGCCACAGGCAGCATGGCAGACTGTGCTGGAAAGTGCAACAAAGACCACGAGTCTAAGGCACATGAGAGAGGACGGTTGACATTATTTGCTAGCGGACGGGCGGGGCCAGTGCGCACATTCCACGACTACATGAATACACATGCGTTAAGGGGAGGTTTGGGCCGGTATCGAGCAAAGATCAGGCAACTCGGCCGAACAGGTGGTGTTGCCCGCCCGGTTGTGCATGCTGGTCTAGCGACTACGGCTAGCAGAAATTAGGCACGGTCAGATATGTTTAGTAAAGGGATTATTCTGGTTGGGAAAGTGCGTACAAGATGTCTATCTCCGCTCGCTGTACACACCAGGGTTGTTTGCTAGTAGAATACTCATCAACAGGATGAGGCGTACGCTGATGTTGAAACGTCGGAGGTTCAAGAATCAGGGAATATTGGTATTGCCTTTCCGAGAGGGCATTCTCTTTTGTTTTGCCTGACGCGCGCCGATTTGAAGGGAACAATTGTTCGGTCTTCGTGTTGCTTCTACGATTGTGGTAAAATCATCTCAGTCACACTTGCGTTCGGTAATAGCCTCTACGAGCATTGGATGATGTTTAACAAGACCAGCCGCTCGTACACAGACTTTCTTGAACTGAAATAATCTGTCCGAATTGCGCGCGATCATGCGATTCTTGGTATCAAAGTTCTGCGCTTACATTGTATTGCTCAACGCCTCAACAGATACAATGCGGTCCCATCCCAACCGATGGGTTGCAAGGCATATGTTCGCAACAAATACTGAGCAACTCCTATCTTGAGGTCTACTCGATCTATGAAACTCCGACGCGAGCTACGCGAACTCGCCAAATTTCCCGTCATCGAAACCCAATTGAGCCGCAGTCTTTTGTTTTGCATCCCTGACACTCTGGGCACTTGGTGGTGGCGGCAATAACCCTCCCGACTTCACGCCAGAGCCTGATGGTGGCGGTGGTAATGAGAACCCAGAAAGACCTAATCCTGGCGACCCTCCTGATGTCGAAGCCTCGGGTTTCTTCCTTGCGAATCTCCCCGGTAAATTCACTGTGATGGTCTCTCCTTCCTTTAGGCTGAGATCGCGCTTCTCTGCACCATCGGCTTTGGACATGCCAGGTTTCTGTGGCGGACCAGTCTCCAGGCCAAGACTCTTGCGTGCTTCTTGCAGCGACACGCTGAAATCGAAAGCCTCTGGTCTTTCCTCGAAGCCGATGCCCAGTGTGGCTTTCCTGCCCGCCTCGTCCTGCACACGGAGGGCAAAGAACCGTGAACTATCCGAGACAGACTCGACAATGGCTTGGGTGGTATAAGGGGCGGCGGCAAACAGCTGGCCCGTCTTGGCGTCCTCGAGGACAATGTCTGTCTTCATCTTCTCTTCCCCGCTGGGCAGAGTGACTGATGTCTCAATAATCCGAAGTCGCGAGGTAAAGATTTGTCGCTGCGGATCAGCTGTCCAGCCCGCGGCAACATGGCCTTTTCCGGGAACGATAGGTGGGATGTTATAGACGTGGACAGAGTTGGCAATGAAAAGCACTCTCTGAATAGCATCGGGGCCGAGTGAGCGGCCGGTGGCCGGGTCTAGAGTGTCCATCTCCAACGGGCGGCGTATGTAAATGGGCGGTCCTGAGGAGGAGAGTGTTCGATGAACACAGTCTGATGTGACAATTAAGTCAAGCCGGGTCTACACTTGAAAACACTCGACTTATAAACTGGTTGCCTAATGAAGCCGTCCACGATGTTTGGAGACGTAGCTTCAACACCAGCCAGGTGGATCTTTCAGGGTCTCGCACTTTGTCACTGGTCTGGCAGTCGGCATACGCATGCCCCCTCAGGGGTAATCCGTCAATCCGTCTGGCTGGTGTGTTAAAGTGGAGCTTCCGGGTAGGCTCAAACCTGCTGCGTGTGGTAGCGGCACGACGTCCAACGACAGCCGCCCCACATCTGCGCAACAGGCCTCAATTTTGCTTGGATCTCGAAGCTTGACCACACATTAGCCCATCCGCGCATCGGCCCAAGAGGAAGCCCGGCACAACGCTCTGTAGTGAGCTTGCTCAGCCAGGATGACGACTCCTGCCGTATCTCCTGGAGCTGCGCTCTTGAGAGCGTCGCGCATGTTCTCGCTCCCCGCCGCGATATCATCACCACCAGGCGACTGGTCAACTGCCACCAAGCATCACTCCGACACCGCCACGAAGCACTTCCCGACGCGCCTCTCTGTTACCACCACGCAAGCATCCCGAGTCAATGGAGACTGGGGTTTCAAGCGGTCGTTTCCCGCAAAGACAACTTCAAAGCAGACGATACCCTTGATCCGGATCAACAAGGTCGATGCGATCGAGGAGGTGACAGATTTCGACTCGGCGTCTGACCACTCTCTGACGCTGCTCAAGTTTCAAGAGATGAACATGGCCATCACAACTCCGCCGGCTAGAAAGTCGGATGTGTATGACAGCTACACCAAGCCGGTTTCGGTGTTCGAGGAGGATAGCGACATTACGGCATTTGAGCCTGGCCAGGAGACAGAGAGCGAGAACAAGCGATGGCGTTTCAATGGGCCATGGCTGGCCGGCATGGCCGACGGCGACTTTGAAAAGTACTTGAATAAGAATGTGCGCAACAGACGCGCCGACTTCCGGGCCTATCTGAAGCAGCACATGGCCAAGGAGCAGACCGCCGAGAAGCGGAGAACTGCTCTCGAGGCCGGCCAGGACGACAAGCAGGTGGCCGAGGTCGCCCCAGAAGCCATCACGGACGAGATCTACACTGAGAACCTTAGGAGACTGCGTGCCGACCGCATCGAGCTGTACAGACTTATCAGCCGGTTCCTTGACCTTGCGCCTGTCTCTATCGAGGCTGAAACTCAGAACATTGGCGCCATGGCGCACAATGTCAGCCGCGAGTTCCGCCAGACTGGGCCTTACAGTGTCCATGGTCCGCCCATCACACACCCATCTGCGGGTCTCTCGTACCTCCGGACTCGCAACTTCCAAGAAAACCACCCGTTATATGGACCTCAGCGCGAGCATGCTCCCGTCAAGAGCAGAGTCCTACACCCACGCCACCCCGCCAGTGGTGTCTTCAACGCTATGATTGGTACTGGCGGTTTTGTTGCCCAGACATCAAGCGGCGACACTGTGACCGGCAACAGGCGCTCAAGTGCAAGAGCTCTTGAGGAGTTTGACCTATCAACAAAGGGCGGAGCGAAGAAGTATTTTGGCATCCGGTCTGCCACTGTCGACTCGAATGGACGCATCAACGTCGCTGTCGATGACAGTTTCCCGCAGACCGTCATGGTGCACCAGGAAACGCTCGGCGAGGCTGAGGTGTGGAAACAGTCATCAAAGGCATCGAACTCGAGCCCGGGTACGCGCGGCTCGGGACGACCTGCAGGAACACCACACCGTGCATTTGCTAGTGGAAAGAGCTACGGCCTCAGCAGCGAACGCAAGCTTTAAAGGGTTCAGCTTGATCGAATGAGACCGTGTAAAACAAAACTTGTCATGTACAATATCATCAGAGGACCGCATGTGTATATATATCTACGGTGTTGTACGGTCCGATCAGAAGCTTCCATGAATCAAATATGGGTAACATCTATTCCCATAAACATTCGTATCCAATTGCGCATTCTCTGTGACTGTGTCGACACTGAACTCCGTCCTGTTGCCACTGCTATTCTCAACGGACCTCAGCCCTTTCACTAATGATTTCTCTCCTGCCCCCGAACAAGTCCAGTCACGGCATGTCATTATCGATAAGAGCGAGGAAAAGAGTCTAGGAGATTGCACGGACCAGCTCGATGTCTGGTCAGACAAGCCAATCAAGATGGACAGCGACTTGACCACGACCCACTTGGCGTCTGCGCACACACGAAATTGTATTTGCTTGAACAATTTCGCTGGGGGATCCTCTTGCACACCTGCAGCCCGTGGTAGCCCAACTCGACGATTTGCTCCAGCAGCCACGACAACGACGACCGCCTCAACCACCGAAGTTTAGGATCCCAGACAACAACCGCCAAAATGGGTAGAGTTCGCACGAAGACCGTCAAGAAGTCCGCCAAGGTCATCATTGAGCGGTACTACCCCAAGCTCACTCTCGACTTCGAGACCAACAAGCGTGTCTGCGATGAGATCGCCATCATCGCCTCCAAGCGCCTCCGCAACAAGGTCAGCACGCCTGCACTGGCCCAGCCACAGCGACGAGAGTCGCTCTTCTTGGCAAATATCCGTGACGTCGAATGCTAACTGCTATTGTTCTTCGCGACACAGATTGCCGGCTACACCACCCACTTGATGAAGCGCATCCAGCGTGGTCCCGTCCGTGGTATCTCCTTCAAGCTCCAGGAGGAGGAGAGAGAGCGCAAGGATCAATACGTCCCCGAGGTCTCTGCTCTCGACTTCACCCAGAACTCTGAGAGCGGTCAGCTCGACATCGACGTCGAGACCAAGGACCTCCTCAAGCACCTTGGCGTATGTCTATCCAATCCCCTCTGGGTGAAATTCATTCATAGACAGTTACTAACATTCAACTCTTCAACAGTTCGACAACGTCCCCGTCAACGTCATCCCCGTTACCCAGGCCCAGACCATTGAGCGCCCCCGCCGCTTCAACGACCGCCCCGCGCGCAACTAGACGAAGCGAAACGAGTAACGAAAGACAAAAAAGGGTGGGTTCGGAATTGGCTGGTTTATTTAAGGGCATCCGGCATTGCATGATGATATCTCTGGGCTTTTACGGCGTCTGAATCGGACGATTGTGAGTGCAACTTTTTTCAAAGGTCTTAGTCACTACCTCGACAAGACAGGCACAGCAGGAAAAGAAAAGAAACATTTCCCCCACCAAGGTGTCCCCGATTCTCTGGCCGCGTGCTTCGAGATGACGGTTGATTGCCAATATTGGTTCTCCCCTCTTGTGCATGGTCGTACCGAACTGTTGTTCGACATACTCACTGTCCTTTGACTACACCATTGATGATACCGGACTTGACTGTTCCTTTACTTGACCGTTAATCTCCCATCATACGAGCTTGCTTGCTGTTTGACTGTCGATCTACGATTTCTGTCGGAAGTCAACGCGAGAGACTTGGTGTGGACCTCACAAACCATCCTGCCAATGTGACCTTGATAGTCAAAGTAGCACCACAAGCCTTTGTTTGTACATTGCCAAAAGTCGCAATTAGGACATTGGTCGAGGTCTGTCAAAGATTTTCTGACTAAATCAAAGTCCCGTTTCTCAAACTAGGCTGCCTTCGGGTCGGTCGCTGATGCCTCTGTGACTTGCGTCCCAGCAGCATCGGTCTGTTCTGCCTTTGCCAGTATGTCTTTCACCTCGGCGGCTTCTTCAGCCGTCACAGGCTCTGGGACAGTCTCGCTCCGTGGGTCAAACTTGGGCTTATAGCCGTCCAGAATCATGTGCGCCTCATCATGACCGGCACCTTCTGCCAACGACGGCTCCTTGGCCTCCATCATGACCCTCTTCTCGCGGATAGTGACCTCGATATCCCGTCTGGCTGCCTTTGCCTCGTCTGTATCACCGCGCTCCAACGCAAGGTCTTGGGCCTGTTTCTTAGCCCTCTGATCCGCATCCAGCTTGACAGCAGCCAGTTCCCGCGCCACCTTGGCGGCTGGATCCTCCGCGGCTTCTCGCTGGGCCTTTTGTTGTGCTGTCTCTTCTTCCTCGAGCAGTTCGATCTGGATCGAAGGGATGCCCGCTCTTTCCCACGCGGCAGACTCATTGAGCTGCACTTTGACGTACATGGCTCTGCGGGCGCACTTTGTGCTGCACCACTTCTCAATCTCAGCCTTGGGCACAATGTTGAAGTCCTTCGTGCCGTATCCGACAATCTTCCAGTCACCAGCCTGTGAGACCTTGGTCTTTGGCTTTGGGCACAGCACATAGCCGCATTTCCCCAAGATGTTGCGCTCCTCGATCAGGTCATCGTAGTCGGTCGGCTGGAACAGCCGGACTTGGCTCGTGAATGTCGACGCGTCGGCCGGGTGTGGATCCGCAGCCGTATGTGGTGGCTGCCCTGGCTGCGAGGTATTCTTGTGGTACAGCGGTAGCTTGGAGAGGTCGATGATCGAGTCGGAGATGATGTCCTCGAGGTCGCGCCGCTGGTGGATCAGGGTTGCGTGGTGAATCGCTATACGACGGGCTTCTTCGGGAGATATGGCTGGCTTGGATGCATCCTGAGACGTAGACGTGCCCGAGGCCTTGACCGGTGCTGCCGTCGAGCCCGGCTTCTTAAGGATGCCCTTGGGCTTGGCTGGTGGTTGTGATGCCATGCTCTTTGCGGGGGGCGTTGGCGGGCGTTGCGCAGGAGGAAACGGCTAGCAAGGGCTTTGTTGTCTGCTCAGGTACGATAAATAGACATGCTGGTGAAATGGTACGCAAAGCTCTGAGCTTTGACGGCCGTTGAGTCACCCGATCCTGGTGGTGCTGGACTTTGTCGGCGGTCCGCTGCCAGCAGTTGGCCCAGCTGTGGAGGGGTGCAAGTTATCAATTATCGATTATCGCAGGGACCTGCTTTACCATAGCTTCGGGAAGCACCATGTGGTCTTTGAAGCCACACCAGCGCCCATGTGCGACGCCACAATCCATGTGGTCACTGCGATACTCTCGGCGACAAAACCGCATCGTCTGACCACGCAATCAAGTTGCAGCCAGGGGCGCTCCCTTTGAAGGCCTTGCGCTGATGACTTCTGTCTTCGGCTGGACTTACTATGGTAGTGTCAGGCAGCGCAGAGCCTAGCCGAGGCGGCGATCCTGGACTTGTATTGGCTGGGGCTTGTGGTGGCGGGCCGGGAAGGGACTTTGTCTCAGACAGCCAAGGGGGCCCGTGCGTCGCTGACGTCGTGCATTGGTCATGGCGGATGAAACGTCTGGAGGAGGCAGCTGCCAGCAGAGTCAAGCACCCTGAAACTGGAGAGAAGAGGCCCCTACCTGTTTGTTAATTAGCCTTCTAAGTTTTGTCGTGAACAGTGACCTCGCGCGCATGGGGAAGCTGCAGAGCGGGCACATGCATGTATCCATTAAGTAGGCCGTCGATTTGCTCGAAACCCGCTCGAGCGTGCCTCTTGCGCACACAACCAGTGTCTGATGCGACTGGACTGCTCCAGGACCAGCCCTGGAGAGCTGGATGGAATTAGTGGGTTCCAGGCAGGGCGGACGGCGGGCACGAGCAACATTGGAAGCCAGCCATTAGCCAGCAGCAGATGCCGTCAGATACCCACCTGCACCACCCAAGGCAGGCAGGCGCACTGAGCAGGCCCGCAGCATAACACCAGCTCTGTGCGGACATCCGCATCCTCATACCCCGGAAGCTCGTCGCGGCGTGCCAACCCCTCACCATTCCGATCCTGCCTGCCTAGCTCGACCATCTCTTGTGACCGCCAGGCAGCATCCAGTCCTCACCTCAGTCTCTTGACCACGCTGCTCACTCCCAATCTCGAGCATCGCCACGCCACGCCCGCCTGGCCCTCCTGCGCTTTGGATTGCTCTCGACCCCGTGGCTTCCCGCAGCTCGAATCCACTCGTCTGGAGCTGCGCGGGAGCTCATCCTCGCCACCGAGCTCTTCATGGCAGCCACTCCTTTCAAGGTCAAGGCTCTCTTCGAGTACGCGTCCACCCATGAAGACGATCTGCCCTTCGCCGTCGGCCAGATCATCACCGTAGTCGAGGTTGAGGACGCCGACTGGTACGTCGGAGAATATGTCGACGACAGTGGCACCAAACATGAAGGCATCTTTCCTCAGAACTTTGTCGAGAAATACGAGCCCGTTGCTCCTCCTCGGCCTACGAGAACTCGCAAGAAGGAGCCCGAAGCCGCCGCCCCAGAGGCTCTCGCATCTCCACCTCTGCCGCCATCCGATGCCCCCGCGCCACCTCTTCCTGCGAACGAGCCGACTGAGGCAAAGGCCGTTCCTGAGCCGGAGCCAGTGCCTTTAGAATCCCGCCCAGTACCGCCTCCGCCGCCTGCTGCGACTGTAGCCGAACCGGAAGAGCCTCGATCACCTCAGGCCAGCAAACCTCCAAGCTTGCCTATCACCGAACCGGATTCGAAAGCACAACAGGCGCCTGAGCCAGAGCCAGAGCTTCCTCCGACTACGAAGCAGCCCAAGCAAACAGCTGCCGTTGATCCCGTCCAACCACCAGCTAAAGCACCTGTTGCGGAACAACGCGCAGTGCCCCCGGTTGCTGCGAAGAGCAATGCCTTCAAGGACCGCATCGCGGCCTTCAACAAACCGGCTGCTGCTCCTGTTGCGCCATTCAAGCCAAGTGGACTAGGTGGCTCTGGCTTCATCAAAAAGCCTTTTGTAGCGCCGCCACCGAGCAGAAATGCCTACATCCCGCCTCCTCAACAAGCACCGGTCTCCAAGATATATCGGCGCGAGGAAGACCCGGAGATCAAAGAGCGCGAGGCAGAGGCGCTGGAAAATGCGGAGAAGGCTGGTTTGGTACCGGGAAGCTCACAGGAGGCAGATGATGAAGATCAACCCAAGCCAATGAGCCTCAAGGAGCGCATGGCCATGCTTCAGAAGCAACAAGCCGAGCAGGCGCAACGTCATGCAGATGCCGTCGCCAAGAAGGCCAAGCCCAAGCGCCCGTCCAAACCGCGGACTGATAGCGATGGCCCTGCGCAAACGCCTCCAGCGGTTGCCGAGGAGGACTCGGCTACGCCGCTGGAGCGAAGAGAGACCAACGACACAACCAGTCGAAAGTCTATCGATTCTACCAGGAGGTCTATCGACGAGTCCCCTCTGGCTCGCCAGCCCCTCCCAAACCGCCGAAAGTCCGTCCGCGGTGTGGAGAACGATGGCAACGAGGCCGACATGTCTGGAGCTGGGGATACAACCGAAGGACAGGAGGATCTTACTGAGCGAGATGACAGCGATGCGGCATCTCAGTCGCTCTCCCGTGTGCCAACAGTACCCGCGCCTCATGGCTCGTCTACGGTCCAAGACAAGCCTGGCCCCGATCTGGCTCGTGGAGAACCTGGAGAAAACCATCAGACTGGACGAGATTCTGTAGAGGAGCATAATGCAGAGGAGGAGGAGGAAGAAGAAGAGGTCGATCCTGAAGTCCGCCGCAAGGAGGAACTCCGTGCTCGAATGGCAAAGATGAGCGGCGGCATGGGAATGGGCATGATGGGCATGCACGGAATGCTGGGCATGGCACCACCACCGGCACCTCCTGCGAAGAAGAAGAAGGCGCCGGCGCCTGTCGAGCGTCGCTCCAGCGAGTATGCGGACGATGCGCCAACCTCGCCTCGTGGCGCGCCACCAGTGCCTACGATGATGGCTCTTCCCGGCATGGGCAAGCCGATCGCGGTGCCGGAGGCCACTGGAGATAGTGAGGACGAGGGAGTGGCGGAGACTACTCCAGTGCCAGCGGCTAGTCCTGAAGCAACAGCTTCCAGAGGTGAGTCGATTCTAGGCATCGTGCGGCATGATCTTGGGCTAAACATCGGCACAGAAGTTACTGGCGAACGTCCTCCTCCACCTCCAGTTCCGACCGGGTGTAAGTACTCATCCATACGTATTGCAAACAACAGTGCTGACTGCCAGATTTAGCGCGGCCGCCACCTCCTCCGGTGCCAATTGGAGTGAAATCACCCAGTGTCGGATCTGAGTCTGACGATGAGCTGTCAGAGAGCCAACAGAAGCCGAGTGTCGAAGATGCTCCCCCCAGCACCAGGGCACCTCCGCCACCAGTCCCGACAGCGGCGCCAGCTCTGCCGGCTTCGCCTCGCGAGGAGGACTTTGCTGGAGATGAGCTATCGCCAACGACACCTTCAGCGCCACCTCACCCAACAAGACGTCACAGCAAGCCACCCCCAGTACCTGGGGCTGCACCGCCCGTGCCTGGTCAGGCGAGGCCGCCGCCTCCCCCTCCCCCGGGACACGCCAGCCGCCTATCGCTCGGAGGCAGCGAAGCTGTCCCTGTTCCGATGCAGCCTGGCCACCTGGATAACGGGGAGGAAGAGGAAGGCACAGCCTATGAGGGTGACTACGACACCGACATTGCTTCGTCTGCGCCTCATAAGGATGCGCTGAAGGCCCACGCCCGTGAGGACAGCTCGGATGGACCTAACGCAGTACAATCACCGCCGTCAGCACCACCACCTATCCCAGGGACAGCTGCGCCTAGGGCTGTACCTCCTCCTGTACCCAGCCAGCCAGCCCCAACTTCGAGGCAATCTGTAGATGTGCCTCGTGCTGCTCCTCCACCACCACCCCCTGGGCGCGGCGCTTCTTATTCGCACACTGACGAAGACTATGACCCTTTCAACTACAACGCGATACAAAAGGTTCAGACTGGATTGTCTCAAACCAGCGTTTCGCCAAGGCTGGAGGGCGTGCCTCTGTTCTCTGAGCCTTCTCCCTTCCATCAGGCACCACCACCTCCTCCACCCACAACGCGGGCTCCGCCTGCAGCTCCGGCTCCTTCCGGGCCGCCACCTGCTCGGGGCTCAGCCCGCCAATCTCTCGATATTCCCAGACAGTCGATGGCCGGCAGAAGATCGGTAGATGTTCCCCGTGCTGCAGCCGAGACCGGATTCTTTGCCAATGACATCGACTTGGCGGAGCACACAAAATGGTGGCTGTCACCCAATGGCATTCCTCCTGTCTTTCAAGGGCGCAAAGATATTCTCGTCGAGACTCACGATTCGACATCCTCCGGGCAAGCTGGCGCTGTCTCGGTCAACAAAGTGGTGAAGGTTCTCTTCCAGGATTACTCGCAGACAATTATAACAGTGGACTTCGACCCGCAGGATACTGCTTCCGGCGAGCTGGATCAGCAACACGAAGCTCCACCGCGGACTCTGAGGCAAGACGAGCTCGAGCGTGCGTACGAGACATATGGCATGCAAATTGCACAGACTGTCAGCGGTAAGAAGGACAGTGTCGTGGGCGACGGCACCCCTCATGGGCTCATTCACGAGCTGCTCAAGGCCCACCCAGAGGCTCTCCACCCTGTCGGAACTCGTGCGTTTGGTGCATTGGTCTACTCCAACATTGGCAATGCGGCGACACAGACAAACGATGAGATCCGCGCTGGCGACATTATTTCCATTCGTAATGCGAGATTCCAAGGCAAGCACGGTCCAATGCATGCGAAGTACTCCATGGAGGTAGGCAAGCCGGATCACGTTGCTGTTGTGGCTGAGTGGGATGGTACGAAGAAAAAAGTCAAGGCGTGGGAGCAGGGCCGTGAGAACAAAAAGCTGAAGCAGGAGAGCTTCCGGCTGGACGACCTCCGCAGTGGAGAGGTCAAGGTCTGGCGGGTAATGCCGCGAAGCTGGGTTGGCTGGGACAACGCGCCGAACTAGGAGTCGCCATTGGCGATGGTGCGCACCTCATTCACCTCTGGTCGGGTCACATACGAGTATATAATGCCTATGCTGGTACGTGTCAGTACGGATGACGACAGCGAGCTTATCGCCTTACCCACATCTTCGACGACGCGATACTCCTAGTGGTGGCCGGCTTTGAAGTCGGTGATTGCGAATCTTGCTCAAGGCTGACCATGGAGTTGAGCTTCGTGGAACAATAATAGCAAGAGCTCCATGCAGCTCTGTGGTTAGACTACAGCTCGAAAATGTACAACTCTTCATTTACAAAGCATGGTTATATACCCATATATATAGCGATGCCTGTCTGTACTAGTGATTTTGACGCAGTTCTAATGGGTGCAGTCATTGTCTGTCCCAGAACACTGCATAGTTGTCTTATGTATGATATTTTAATCTATCGTTCAATCTGGCGATTGCTTTGCATTATAACCTACGAAATGTAACCGAGTATACTTCGTGCAGTTTCCAGGATAAGCTAATTCCCTTGCTGGATTGTTGGTTGTCTTGTCTAACTTTCGAGGAAATTCACTTGTCAATACTTGGTCCATCCACACAACTCATGTTTTGCCTGACGTGAGGAAACCGCAGCGCTTTGCACGGCGACGGGGCTGGACTGCCATGGGCTGCAGTGACGTGATGAAAATACGAAATATCCTGGCCTGCGTGTGCAGCCATTTCCGGGGCTCTGGGGCCGTATGGACGCAAGCGCAGTCACTTGATCATTATCGTGACTTTCCTACTGGCTATTACTACTCGTGGGTTTAGATCACCGCGACGACTTTTCGCTGGGGGAGACCTGCGCAACGCTGATCTCTCCAGAGATCCATGCAAAATGCCGTCCTCAGCGCGCTCTGCATGCAGCATGCATCATGAAACACCAGCGAGCGTGATACGCGTGTGACAATTGCCGATCTCACTGAGCTATAGCTTTGTGGTTGCCGGGACCGCACGCTGTACGCCGGTCTCTGGGAGTGGGTGATCCCGGAGCCCGGGAGCGTGGCCGTCGAGCTGGTTTGTCTGATCTGACCCTGCCGCCGCCCAGGCTGTGCCGAAAGCCCCCTTGGAGAGAAGCTGTGAAATCTGCTCACAAAAGTCACGCAGGCACAGTGGGAACATCGGTCATGGTACGTCAGTTCAGTAAGCCCGGGGAGGGCAAACCCAAGAAGTGTTGCATGAACCGAATCTGGAAGTCCGCTTTCGTGGGGGGACACATCCATGCACAGACATCTGGACGGACGCCTCGCTCGGAAGAGACAAGTGGAAAAGTGAAAGCACGTGTCTGGGAATGAGTGAGCACGAAGCCCTCCTTCTGCCGAGCGCGCAGACATGGCCGTACAGGATTGGGCAGCAGGCAGGCATATGGACGACGAGCCCCCCCTGGTCGTTGTGTTTGTGCTGGCGAATGGCGACGTGCCACACACATTGTGCTGGGGACTCATGGTCTGCATGCCGGCCAGACGGATGCGCAGGAACCAGAGACCGGACTGCGCTGGACACTTGTAGGCCCCATAGTTGGGCATTCTTTCTTCCCCAAGCCCGCTCGCCCCCGCGATGCGCGGTCGTTGTCTGGAGCGGCCATGGGTCGGTTGACTGGTCGGCTCGCCTTGTCCTACTGTAAATGGTTGGGCAGGACTCCTCGCGTGGGGCAGCCTGGGGAGTAAGTCTGGATAGGCTGCCGCTGTGTGAGCGAGTCACTGGACACTGAGCCGTGCTCGGCGCAAGGCGCAGTCATTGCATCGTGGGGCGAGAGATATCGTGAAATGGGTCGGCGTGCTGGGTGGTGAGATTGCAAGTGCAGTCGTCCGTCATTGTTTGCTCGCAGGCATGTCCTGGACGCCGATCATCGACGCCCCCGCTGCCCCGTCCCGTCTGGAGACTGAAGGTACCATTATGTATGTACGGGTTCGGTGCGACGTCGAGAGTGGGTGCAACCTGGGACAGAGGATAGCAACATACAAGCTTCAATGCCTGGTGAATGGCCAGCCAGCGTCCTGTTCTTTCCTCGGCGTCAGTCTGCAAATCTGCAAGAAGGAGTGAACCATGGCGTTGCTTATGGTGGCGTGCCTGCCTGCCCAGCCTACACCCTCCACCGTCCACCACAGATGCAACCTCTACTCGCACAACCTTTACCACCACGATGGTGACAGTGACGCGCAGCAGCCAGCCAGCCACTCAGAGTGTGGGCCACGTCGTCGACCGTGGCCCAGCTCGTGCCGCCTCTAGTGTCGTCACTTGCCCTGGCCTGCTGCCTCGCCTCAGGCTATGCGCTGTCGACATCAGATGCCCAACGGCCCACCCGCTGATCATGTTCACGCCCCAAGCCAAGAGTCAAGAAGACCCTGGCTGCTGGTCCTCCCGCGCTGCTGGTCCTTGTCCGGCTTCCAGATTCGGGCTGGCCCACCAATCTGACCACTTCCCAGGGTCTCGCAGCTTCCACTGCCCACTTACAGTAGACAGTAGACGGCCAGCGAGGTGCTGCTCCTCTCCCTAAACTCCCCGGCCTCGCCCTGGTGAAATCGTCCAACGATCTGCTGCTCCCCTTCTGCAGGTCTTGACTTCTGAAACCAGCGACAGTCCATTGCCATCCGCACTTGCACCAAGCGAGCCTGTGCAGGGCCATCCTGGCCTGGTGGGTTCCTGTCGAACGGCTAAGCATCCGATAAGTCCCTTCGACTAAGTTGCCTTTTAGGCATACATTGGGCTTTCTTTCTGTGCAGGTACTTGTGAGCTGCTACGGTATAGATTATACAGTCTCCTCGTCGGGAATGCTCGTCTGAGGCAGGCTTCTGCTGGACAACAGCCGTCATGTCAATCAGACAAGAGACATCCAGGCCATACCATATCACGACACAGCCGCCAACTCACCACATGGACTCCGAGGGTCCCCTTGCTACAGGTCCCCCAGCAGCAGAATCACATCGTCGCAAGCCTTCAGGAGCTTCCTTTCCACAGCCGCCCTCGTTGCAATTCAGCTCTCTGCCATCGCAGCGCTCCGATTCAGATTCCTCGGGGCTCCAACTCAGCTCTGGTCCGTCGAGTCCGTCACTCGCGCGAGTCCCTCCGCGTCACTCGACTTCCCAGAAAGAAGACCTTTCCCCATCCACATCATTATGTGCACGGTCTTCTGTCGAGACCTACTCATCGTTGGCTTCGGTACAAGATCTCGCGGATTCTGATTCTCAGGACGCGCTTGATTTTGAAGATGTAGACATACCCGAGCTCCCCCCATATCACCACGACATAGAAGAGTTCAATGTTCGCCCTTCGTCGCCAAATGAATTCGCTGCGCTGTTCCCCTCTCTGGACCGGTTCTCGATTCGGCATGACGACTTCACCTCTGATGGCAACATGAACCTCCGCGTTGAGACAAAAATCACAGGCCGTCACAACGAGACAATTCAGCTCTTCCATCTCCGCATGTACGACTTGAACAAGAGAGATTTCTCGCTGCGGCGGTATTGTCGCAGCTCGGGACGTGAAGTATGCAATTCTAAACGGAGATACCTCGACACAACAAACACAAGCCGGCCAACACTACAGCGATCAATGTCCAATGCTTTCTCAAGTCTTGCAGGCCGCCCTAGAGCTAGGCGACAGTCCACAGCCGCTTCCATTCGCTCAACCAAATCAACGAAGAGCCGACCTGGGACTGGCTACTCTACCTCGGGCAGTCTTGGGAGTGGATTTGTTGACGTCTTCGATGAAGATTTGAGTGTGGAGAAAAAGCCAAATGCTCGCATGCAGCCCACAAACACAATCAAGCTCGAATTTTCCAACTACGCCCGCGTCGATCTTGAGCGAGTTGGCTCCCGAACCTCTAGCAAATGGCAATACGAGTGGTGGGGTGTTAAATATGCCTGGAAACGAGTCGTAGACAAGCACACCAACGCTGTATCATTCCATCTGGTTCGAAACGGCAACAAGGCCGCGCCCATTGCACACATAGTTGCAGAGACTCGTGCTCCGAATCAAGTCATGGTGGATGAGTATGCTGGTGGCTGGGTCCCTCCTTGCCACATGTGGATCAGTGACCCAAGCATTGTCGATGCAGCAACTGATGTAGCAGAGTGAGTCCCAATCCACACAATCAGAAGGGTCAATATTGGTGTGCTGACCTTTATAGTGTCATTGTATCGACGGGTCTGCTCGCACTAGTCGATGATTGTATTAGAAATCGCTGGCAGAGCAAGAAGCCTAGTCACTTCGATCTGCCGCACGCTGGCAATACTCGCTCCTTTGTACAAAATCTCTTTAGTCGCCGTCCTTCAGAGACTCCCCCGAGTCCGTTGCGTTTCCAGCGCGCAACTGCGGCGCCGTAAATATTGCACAGCCGCCCCTTATCCGACAGAAGACGCCACAACAAGCGTCGACCCAGCTTTGTGATTTTTGGTATCGATGACTTTTCGTTTTTCCTTTTGCGCACATTGTTGTATTTCTTCAAGTCTCTGTGTGGATCTTTCTCGCTGTTCATTGTTGATCTTAGCCGCCTGTCCCTGCCGCAGTCCTTCATCATAGACCTCTCTAACGTAATCTCGCATGATACGGGATTGGTCCTTTTGGAAGTCAATGTTATGAGCTTGCCACAACTCTACATTTCAGGCCTAGCTCGCTCTTTACGCGGCGTAATTGTATGACATTAGCCCTAACCAATTAGACAAGCATTTTTTTCAATAATAAACTTGCTGTAAGAACTGCGCCGAACATTGCCCAAGATTTTGGCTATTGTGCCTGTTCAATCTGAATCGACAGCCAGGATTCAAAATTAGCTTGTCTCGTACAGGAGGGCAATTTTGCGATTAGAACCATCCTGGCTCAATGCCCAAATATATGAATACACTTGGAAGCACCATAAGGTTCACAATCACCATATAAATCAAGCGCTTAAAGGTAGGCAATGTCACAGGCCACATATTGCCAAGAGCCATGAGCTCTTCCTCGGCCCTCAAAATAGAATGGGCTTGCTAAGTTTTGTGTAACCATGCTTCTAAAGACTACTGATCTACTGTGTCTCTCTTGGCCCAGTCTAATCCCCTCGGGAAGAAGGATAACAAAAGGACAATGAAGAGTATTTTACAATCTCTTCAAAGGAAGGGCGGGGAGGTGTTTGTTCACAGACTGCCATCATTGCGGCGGTGAGATAGCTCACTCGCAACAGCCTAGCTGACGTGCTTGCCGCATTTTGCTTTCTCACTCACAGGTCCTCCTCGTCGTATGTCGCCGTTGAGGTCTTGAACCACACACCAAAGTCTAGCTTCATGAGCAGTCGGTCGATCCCGCCGATGCGCTTTGGTCGGTACTGCGTGTCGTCGTAGATCATCATGCCTTCGTCATTATTGTTGTCGTTATCAACCGCGGAAATACCACCACTACCACTCCCACCACCAGGCTGGCCGTGTGACCTCTCATGAGGGCCATCCAGAGTATCTTTCTCGTTATCATGGCTATCCTCACGGTCGCCCTCCATCTCGGCGAGGAACGACGAGTCCATGCTCAAGCTCCGCAGCGCAGCGATGGCCTCCTGCACGCCAGGCTTTATCTTGCGCTCCACGTCGCGCAGCGAGCTGCGCACGTCGCGCTCCTCGGCGGCGAGGTTGGAGAACGCGTCCACCACGCCCTCGTCCTCTTCGAGGTCCATGGACGCCCAGATGCCGTGGAGGCGGTGGATCAGAGCGACGAGGTGATCCAGGTGAACCAGCAGGTCGTAGAGCGGGGCTGTAAATGACGAGCGGGTGAGCAGGAGTCGTCGTGTCAGCATCTTGAGATACCGCCGGTGAGCGATCGCGAGGGATTGAGGGTCGTGATGTGTTGACTGGGGTGGCGCCACACTCTCTTTGGCTGTACCCGAGGCACTATCCAATGGTGGTGCCAGATCTCGACTCGTCTCTGTCACGTTGGCCGTGGTGCCGAGCGACATCCCGTGCCTACTGCCACGCAGCGTCTGTTGCGAGTCCTCGCCCGCCAGCCATTGGCGGAAGTCTTCCCAGAGACCCTCAACGACTTCGACTTGCAAATAAGCTTCCGTCTCGGCAAGGAAGAAGATGGCAGAGCTGCAGGTCGTCCATGGGCTACGCATAGTCGCGGAACGGGCAGCCCATCGGTTTCGGAGCGTCCTCGTATGAGCGGCGCCGCTCCTTGTGCAGCAGTGAGGCGCTCGAGGGGGTGCTGGATGTTGACGTCGGAGAGAGGTGATCTTCCACAGATCGGTGAGGCGTAGATGTGCTCGCCGCACAGACAGGAGATATGAGTTGATCATTGTATAGACCTGAAGGTCAGATTCGGAAAGAAATAGGTCGAGTGGTTCGGGGATGGCCATGGTGAGCACAGCCGGTACGGAGAAAAGCAGGTTGCTGAATGGCGTCTGCACGAGGGTATCACAAATGTGACTGCCGGCGTCCGAGCTACTCTTCTTCTTCGCAGACGCCTTGGACTTTGACATCGTAAGACGCAGAAGATCCCGGGCGAGCTCCAGGCCCTCGTCCTCTTCGGCGTGCTCTCCTTGCATGTTGCCGACAAAGGCCATTGTCCTGGCAAGCGTGGCGCTCACTTCACCCTCTTTCACAACAACGGTGTTAAGGCCGTCACGTTTCTCGTAGGCCAAGCCATCTGTCCGCTTCCATCTGCTCCGCACCTTCTCATCGGCTTGCTGAGTCAGGGCCATGGCAAACTCGCCGCGGCCGAGCAAAAAGAAGCCGCGGAGTAGATGCAGTAGCTCAAACACTTTCGACATTGGTAATAACTTCTGCAACGTTGTCCTCGACAATGTCATGCGGATTGAGGTCACTGCTCGAGCCAGCGTGACGCTCTTCAGTGGGAAAGACAAGCTAGTGAGCTGCTGGATTTCATGTGAGAGGTTGTCGAAACGCAGACCGCCCCAATCTGAAGCCCTCCTTGAGCGCAGGCGATCGATCGAGGCACCAACAAATAAGACTGATCTTGCCGTCTGCGGCGTGACGAATGCGGGCACCAGAGAGGCGTTGATGCTGTAGCCCTAAGCCGCTACTTGTCAATGCTGACAACCTCAGAGCGGTAGGAAAGGTCGCCCATGTGTGATGCTCTACTCACCTGCTCATCTTCGTCATTCCTGACCACGAAAAAGTCATGCTGCCCAGAAGACGGGACACGCCCGTAGAGAATCCATGCTGAGAGCTGTCGCAGCCACGCTGCTTCCGCAACCTGAACGAGACTCAGAGTAGTCTCCTCGATATCGGGGTATCCCGTCTGCAGCTCAGACCTCAGGTGGTCCAGGAGAGTGGCAGCATGGCACGTCTGCCCATCACGCTCCCGGATCATGAACCCAGTCAACTCCCATAACCACTGGAGCCTCCGTGTCCAACCAACAAACTCGCCGACAATCGCTGTCAGGGGCACAATATTATAGGCACCCACAAGCGCGGGATCCTGCCTGAGGATCTTGTCCTCCACATTGAGGATGTCACGCTGCAGGGCTGCGAGGTGTATGGTGCTGATGCCCGTCGACACGGCGCGACAGACGACCGACTTGTGCGCGGCACTGATCTGCGCGGTGCGACTCGCGAGCCGGTGGTGCAGACTGCTCAGGTGCTCAGCCGTCTGGAGGAGCTGCCGCTCCGGCGGCGTCAGTACGGCGGCGGCGAGGCTGCTGTCATTATCTGGACCGGCCTTGGCCTCAGCGCTGTTGCGGAGCAGGGGCGACTGGTGGCCCGACAGCGCGAGCAGGATTTCGTGGAGCATTTCTTGTGGCCGCAACTGTGTTCACAGTCAGTCTAGAACACGAGCGACACGCCGTCCGGGGCTTGTGAATAGCTCTGTCACAATGACATCTCCCCAATACCCAACATACCCATGCAGGACGGCTGATGGCTTCTTCGACTCAAAGGTGTCTGCTATGTCCTGGAACAGTAGTATGATGGACCCCAGGCACTCGTAGCGACACATGGACGCAGCGTGACAAAGGCGTCCCCAGGGTAGTCGAGATGGCAGATATGGAAGAGCCCCGGCGATCTCAAGCAAGGATACCGAGTTGCCCAACTGGTTGCAGGATGTTAGTCCAAGGGTGTGGGTCGCAGCGGGTTTGATTGTACTCTGATGGCAGGAGTGCGAGAGTCGAGAACATG